>NC_058081.1:210628964-211954639 GCF_014858855.1 Bufo gargarizans | reverse complement strand
TTATATTTTACTAGTTTGGACTTTTCTGACGTGGCGAAATGTAATATGTTTATTATTTATATATTTTATATGTGAAATTGGGAAAAGGGGGTGATTTATACTTCATATTTTGTTGTTTTTTTTTGTTGTTTTTTTACACTTTTTATTTAATAACTATTTCCCCCCTTAGGGGCTAGAACCTGGGATCTTTCATCCCTTGTCCTATTCAGCCTGAGAGAGCTCTTTCAGGGTGAATATGACTTCACACTGTCCCTGCTCCTCTGTGCTTTGTACATACAGCATCAGGGATGTTACCATGGCAACCAGGGCTTCTGTAGCGTCCTGGCTGCCATGGTAACCGATCGGAGCCCCAGGCTTACACAGCTGGGGCTCCGATCAGAAGCTGCCACTGCACCACCAATGAGGGGGAGGGGAGAGGTCCCTGTGGCCACTGCCACCAATGATTTTAATACTGGGGGGTTGAGAGGGGCCGGCGCACTGTGCCACCAATGATTTTAATGGGATGGGGGGGTTGAGGAGGGGGGGGGGGCACACTGCACCACCAATGATAATTACCCCTTTATACAGGAGGCGGGTACTGGCAGATCAGCGGCAGTTAACCCCTTAGGTGCCACACCTGAGGGGTTAACTGCCGCTGATCACAGCTTCCTGTCAGGGGCAGGGTGCCGGCAATGCGATTCTGCTGCCGGCACCTGCCTCCTGTATTATGTGTTAAAGACTGACTGACTACTTTATATGGGACTCCAGACTTTCACTATTAGGCTACACAGAGCGGCGCCCAGCGATGTCTCAGCACTCACCATTAGTCCTGGGCGCTGCTCCGTTCGCCCGCAGTGCCCCATTACTGTCTCCTCTCCTGCTCCACATGCTGCTGATTACTATCGGAGTGATAGGAGGAGACATCAGCTTTAGTAGTGGGCGTTCCTTCTCCCTGCGCTGCGATTGGACAGCGCTACAGCCAGGGAGAAGGAACGCCCACTAGTGAAGCTGATGTCTCCTCCCATCGCTCCGATAGTAATCAGCAGCATGTGGAGCAGGAGAGGAGACAGTAATGGGGCACTGCGGGCGAACGGAGCGGCGCCCAGGAATAATGGTGAGTGCTGAGACATCGCTGGGCGCCGCTCTGTGTGGGAATAGTCCTATCATTGGTGGCGCAGTGCGCCCGCCCCTCTCTTCTCATTGGTGGCAGCGGCAGCAGCACAGGGGGGAGGGAGGACAGCTTCCTTCTCCCCGTGCTGCTGAGAGAACATGAGCGCGCCGATAGCAGCGCGCTCATGTTCAGAGATACTAGGCTGCGCAGAAGCGCAGCCCAGTATCGAAAAAACTGAAATCCCGGTATCGTATCGATACCGGGACAAAAGTATCGATTGGGTATCGAAATTTCGATACCCGCAACAACCCTACTCCCTGGCACTGTTGGGGAGGTATGTTGTGCTGTATCATGGTGTCTGCCTGGCACTGTTGGGGAGGCATGTTGTGCTGCACTGCGGTCATTGACACTGCTGGGAGGCATTTTGTGCTGTATTGTGGTATTGTACAACAGCTGCTACAGAGGTAAAACCATGATCTGTCTGATACTGTCACACTCTCAGCCTGTCTGACACAGGCTGCCACTGCCCACTTGCCAGCATCCGTAGGTACAGCAATGCTATAGCCACACTTTGTAGAAAATCCACAGCATATCTGTCCGAAGTCCCCAGGGGCAAATTGCTGAAGATTTGTTTGGAAATGCTGCAGACTTGCCACAGACTTTATCCTTTGCATTGAAAAGGGTGAAATCCATGGTGGAAATCCAATGAATTGCAATGCAATTTATAATCCGCAACCCATGTCAAGTTTCCTGCAGATTTGATTGAGCAAACTTTCCACAGTGTGAGATTATGGACAGCATCTACGGTGTAAACGTGGCATTGATCTCCATTCATGATGCAGATTTCTACTGTGGATTTCACCAGTTTGAAAAGAATATGGTAAATCCTGCCTACTGAAAAGGCCTTTCCTGTCTAGCGGTTTGCTGACCCCACCTACTTGTGTTACTTGTGTTGGCTCTGCTTTCTTTCAGTTTGGAACCACCTACAACATGGGGTCATTTACTTTTTTTTGTTCCAGGGTTACCAAGTTCTCAATTCAACCCTGACCTTTAGGCCTCTTTCACACGGCCGTTGCGGGAACACCCGCGATTTTTCAGCGCGAGTGCAAAACAATGTCATGCGTTTTGCACTCGCGTGAGAAGAATCGCGCATGTTGGCCATTTTAAATCAAAGAAAACAATGTAATAAGTAGTAATGAGATGACTTCTTTTACAATTTTCCGACATGTCACCAAGACACGTCTGAAGATGTAATTAGTCGTCTTGCCCTTTGACACAGGAACACAATGGAACTGAAAAGTGCAAGAATGACCCATTCATTCTACCAGTCAGAAGAGGCGAAAGGGCACAGAAATCCACAGATGACATCTTCTGACATCTTGGTGAACATTGACAATACCAACAAGCCTTTCCCTCACCATAACATTGTTTGACCAGGCACAAATATTTGTTTAGCACATGGACATATGATGTCTGAAGGGAATCTTCAGGATATAGAATTTCTAGGCTTCTGACAAAATAAAAATGTTGCCTCCAAGGTGGCTTATGAGGATGAAGCAAGCCAGCAGAGGGGTTCTGGGCAGTATCCCTGGTGGACAAGGTTCATAACAGCAGCCAAGGTGCTCTAGGGAAGTGCCAGGGTCTTTAACTACACAGGTGCCTTGGTCACATTTGACCACGGTATCTGAAGGCTTAAAGGTATGCGACTATGGCGCCCACTGCACACACCATAAATATACATAGGGCAATCAGTAAGGGGTTAAAAGGAATCTGTCACCAGGTAATTCACAGTTAAACCAGGCATAATGCCTTGCAGGACTATCTCATGCAATGGTACATTTCATTCATTCTGGAGAAAAATAACTTTTACTCCATGTGCAAATAAGCAGTGAAGTGCACCGAGGGCGGGTCCAAGCCACCATGCACCCTTGCTCCACCTGCCACTCCCTTCCAATCCTTCTTGACTAACAACAGGACTGGGATACTCACAGGGAAAGGGGGGGGGGGGGGGGAATGTGGGAAGAAAAAAAAAGAAAAAAATAAATAAAATAAAAAAATTCCCATTGCAGACATTTTCAGCAGTTTTTAATTTTTTGACATGGCCGTTTAAGAGCTTGTTTTTTTTGTGGGCAGAGTTATAATTTCTGATGGCATTATTTAATGTTCCATATAATGTATTGGGAGACTGAGCGGTGAAAATGGTGAAAAAATATACAATTCCGTAACTTTTTGGGGTTTGGTTTTTATGGTATGAAGAATGAAATGTTAACTTTATTTTGTAGGTGGGTCAGTGAGGCTATGGACATACCAAATAATTTATTTTTTTTTTACTTTTTTTTGCCTGCGTTTTGTGTGTTGCCAAATTCTGACACTGAAAACTCCCCTTTTCACCAACAGAGCTGTGTAATGGCTTGTTTTTTTGTGGGGCAAGCTGTAGTTTCGCCTAGGTACCATTTTGTGGTGCATTCAACTTTTTGATCCTTTATTTTTTGGGACGCAAGATGACCAAACACTGGAAATTGAGACACTGATTTATTATTTTTTTCTTTACAGTGTTCATGTGGGATTTTAATAGCTTGAACATTTAATACCCATTAAAGCATATTTTTTATTTTATTAAAATCCTGGATAATACCTTCATGCCTGGAGCCCTGCTGCATAGACATTCTGGGGCAGTTTACTAAGAGGCCAGGTCTCTTAAATGTATTATATTTGTCTGTCTATGCTTCAGGCAACCAAATCTACACCAGCTACCACTTGGCAAAGACTTGCAGTCATAAAAAAATATATAATATTAGAGAACATTATGCTTGTGCAAAAATCTGCGACTATTTGACACAAGTTTTCTGGAGAAATGATCATGGTAAATTCCCCCCATAGATTTAACCCATAACTTTCTGGATGTAAGCAGCTGCCACTATAAGGTGCTTACTGTATATACTATGGCATAAGGGCCTTTTCATACAAGTGTATGTTTACCATATGTGATTGGAAGGCTCACTGACCCATAAGCAATAGATTATTCTATTGTCCTCCATGTGGCCAGTATCCTATGGGGTCTTTTTTATTTTTACTGCATGAGTAGTACAGCAGACTGCGCTATTCCATACTGGGCCATCCAGTAAAGGAACATGGCATCTGTGCAAATGCACGTGCTCAACATTTCCATTGGGTAATCCTCCAGATAGAAACCATGGAGTGTGAAGAGAGCCTTACCGAGTTAAAAACATGATTGGTAGAGCAAGGGTTAATCTTTTGGCATGCTATGGGTAACAGTACATGTTTAGAACCCAATGACACACGGGGGGGGGGGGTACAATTTATAAATTTTATGACAAACAGTGCAAATTATTTTACAGTAGCAAAAATAAAAAAATTCAACACGTGCAAGAAACTGCACCAAAATGACAGTGAGCTCATTCACTTGAATGGGAGTGAAGATGCCATACCAAACGTCGGCCACTAACGTCACACAGAGCAGTGGTGGGCGGCCTGGGTAAACTGTTCCTGGAAAGGTGACTGCAAGCAACAGCTGATCAATGGGGTGCCAGCTGTCGGACCTCCACTGATCAGATATTTACGGATAGGTCATCAATATCTTAGTCCTGGAAAACCCCATTTAAAGGAGCACTTTTTTTAACCATTGCCTCAGTTTGTAAACTGCATGACAGATGGGATGGTGCAAACATTTTACCAGCCTCTATTGCTCCAGTCCGAGAGTCCTACAATGCCTGCTATGTGGCCATGGTGGACCCAAACTGGAGCTCATAATTTAGGTGAAAAGCCTGGTAAGATGATTGACCAACTACCCTATTTATCATGCAGTTACAAACAGGAACAATATATATATTTTTTTATTTATTTTTTATAAAAAGTCTATCCGTTTGCTCCATCAACATGTTCCTCACCAAAACAGCATTCGTTTTCCACTGCTCAGACCTTGCTGTGGTCATCTATGCAGTTCTCCGGGTGATAGGGGCTCTGCCATCTGTCTGCTCTCAAAATCCTACTGACATAAACACCTCCAATAGCTGTGTAAACAGTGGAGACATCTGTAGAGGCTCACTAGTGAAGCACGTCACAGTCAACGAACAAGTATGAATATGATGGTTCCCTCCATGTTGTTTATTAGGCTATGTTCACCTCTGCATCAGAGGCTCCAATCAAAGCCTGTAGACACTTATGACCAACCCGCAGGATGGGCCATCACTATCTGACCAACAGGGTCCAACATCCTGCACCCCCACTGATCAGCTGTTGCCAAGTAGCTCTAGCGCCAAAACTGTCCTGTGTAGTGTTTGCCGCTGCTTATTGTTCTCATTCGCTGCAGTAATCCGCTAATTTCACTGCACAATGGACAGAGCTGTATAATTCCAGCACCCATTTCCGGCTGCGGAGCTACCCCAAAACAGCCGGGGTGTCCATCGCCGATCAGATATGGATAATCTATCCTGAGGATAAGGTGCCCATACAGACACTCCACCCATCTAATGCTAATCAGTGGTCCAATGTTCCCTGACAGCAGATGTATCAAGCATGTTTGATTTCAACACGCACAGTCATTTGTTCCCGAGGGATACTGAATGGAAAGCAATCCGTTCAGTGTGCATCAGGATGTCTTCAGTTCAGTCCCTTTTATGGTATTTGACCGGAGAAAATACTGCAGCATACTCTGGTATTTTTTCAGGCCAAAATCCAGGAACAATACAGCACTTGCCCATAGAGATGTATTAATGCCGGATCCAGTACCAAGTGGTCCAGAAATTGCCGCAACGCTGGATCAGGTTTTCCGGTCTGTGCATGCGCAGGGCTTTTGATCTTTGAAAATTTTAAATACTGCATCCGTTTTTTCCGGATTATACAGATCCGTTTTTTCACCAGATCCATCTAACGGATCAAGAAAAAAAAAAATCTTTCCGTTTGTACACGGCTTGCCGGATCCGCTAGTGTGAAAGTACCCTTAACAATGCTCACTCAGAGATACTATTACGACACTGAGCCAAGTGTAATTCACACAACTATTTTTGGTCCACATCGAATCAGCACTTTTTGCAGATAGGATGCTGATCCATTTATTTCAATGGGGCTGCAAAAGATCCAGTCGGCAGGCTGTGTGCTGTCCGCATGCATAGTTCCGTTAATAAGACAGAACATGCCCTATTCTTGTCCGTTTTGCAACATGCACATCCGCATTTTTTGCGGACTGCAAAATACATACGGTTGGGTGAATGCACCCAACTCTGATTCTGGCAGTTAAACCTCTCAGAAGCCCCAGTCAATGGCAACTGCAGCATCTGAGCATGCTACAGGGAGAGAGCACCTGGCAAATGTGATTGTGGGGTGCCAAGCAGATAAGGGTCTAGTGAAGGCTGGAGTATCTCAGTGTATAGTACAAGAGAGACTGAAGGATCAAGATATCTAAGAGGAGTAATATTTAAAAAAAAGTAGGAAAAATAAAGTTTTACAATTTTACACGTTTCCCACAAAATATTATATATATATATATAAAAATGTAATAACATCCGCAGTGACAGAATGGTCATTGTTTTACCCTTCTCCCAAAATGTTATGGACGTCCCATAACTTAATTTTTCTATTACTAGATGTGTGCAAGGGCTTTTTTTTCTCTTTTTTTTTCCGCAAGGCAAGCTGTAATTATTATTGGCATCACTGGGTTCACCATCTGGTTTTAACAGGCAGTAAATATTAGGTGATGAATTCCATTTAATTGCACTTGGTGACAGACTCCCTTTAAAGAGGTTGTCCATCATTACCTGCCATATTTTTTTTCTAAGGCTGAGTTCACATCACCGTTCAGCCTTTCTGTTCTGCTCCGTTTAGGAGCAGGAGAACGGAAAGGACGGAGAAGGCACATAACTGAGCCAAACGGAGCTCTTAGGACCCCATAGACTATAATGGGGTCTTATGTTTCCACTCATAAGATGATTTTGAAGCGGAGACAAAAGTCCTGCATGTACAACTTTTGTCTCCGCCCCAAAATAGTCTTCTGAGCGGAAATATAACGGACCCAGTTATAGTCTATGGGGGTCTTAAGGGCTCAGTTTGGCTCAGATAACGGAGCAGGAGAATGGAAAGGCGTTGAACGGCGATGTGAACGAAGCCTTAGGGCGCCTTCACACGCTGCGGATTTCGTTGCAGGATTTTCAGTGACTGAATGGGACTTGCAGAAATCCATGTACTTGCCAACCCATTCAAGTGAATGGAACGCATTTTCAGTTGCGGAAAATTCTGCAACAAACTCCACAGCCTGGGAAGACTGCCTAGCACATCTACAATGGCAGGTTTACCGTCAGGAGTGCAACTACTGCCCGCACCCAGCGCTCAAGGTCCATATACAGGCAAGTGCTGGGTGGAGGTATTACAGTACCTGAAACAGTACCCTAAAAAGGCAAACATAATTCTGCACAGGATAGGGGATAACTATTAGGGTACTTTCACATTTGCATTGATTGATTCAGTCGCTGGAACTGCCTGCCGGATCCCTCAATCTGTATGCAAGCGGACACCATTTGTAGACAGAGCCGTATGTGGATCTGTCTCACAAATGCATTGCAATACTGGATCTGTCTCTCCAGTTTTCATCCGGAACACTTGGCATTAAAGGGAACCTGTCACCTGGATTTTGGGTATAGAACTAAGGACATGGGTTGCTAGATGGCCACTAGCACAGCCACAATATCCAGTCCCCATAGCTCTGTGTGCTTTTATTGTGTATAAAAACCGATTTGATACATATGCAAATTACCCTGAAATGAGTCAGAGCTTGAAAATATGACTCTTCTCTGGTCACACAAGTAAGATATGACTCTTTTATGTTAATTTGCATATGTATCAAATCGTTTTTTTTACACAATAAAAGCACACAGAGCTATGGGGACTGGATATTGCGGATGTGCTAGTGGCCATCTAGCAACCCATGTCCTTAGTTCTATACCCAAAATCCAGGTGACAGGTTCCCTTTAATGCATTTCAATGGAAAATAATGCCGGATCCGGAAAGCCGTATGCAAACGGATATCATTTGTTTCCGGATGCGTATAACAAATGCATTGAAATACTGGATCCATCTCTCCAGTGTCATCCGGAGAAACGGATCCGGTATTTTTTTTTTTCACATTATTAAAGGTTTACACAAGCTCAGACCAGAAAAACAGATCAGTCAATGCGGTAATTTCCTGAACACTTAGTACCGGATCCGGCTGTGATACATTTCAATGGAAATGAATGCCGGATCCAGCTGTCAAGTGTTCCCGAATTTCGGCCGGAGAAAAAATAAAAATAAAAATCAGCATGCTGTGATATTTTCTCTGGCTAAATACTGTAAGAGGGACTGAACTGAAGACATCCTGATGCATATTGAACGTATTGCTTTCCATTCAGAATGCATTAGAACAAAACTGTGTTTATTTCCCTATATTGAGCCCCTCAATACCGGAAAACTTTAACGCTAGTGTGAAAGTACCCTTAGCCACCGAAATATCTGAGGAGCAGAATTTAACTAAATAAAACTTTGTATTTACACTGATCCTGATGATCAACACTTCGCACAAAGCATGTTTGCACTGCTGGCCAAAACTGCTGACAGCCTCCCTTTAAAAGGAAATTGTCAGCAGTCAGAGACCTAACCAATGGCAGCATAAACTAGTGACAGATCACTTTATTTTGCTCCAGCACATAATGAGTGTTGAATATTCATGAGCCCTCCTGCAGCTGATTGCTCACGAGTAGTGATGAGCGAACTTCTGTTTTCAGGTTATTTAAGAATCCCGTTATGGACATAACTTATGGTCCGTGGTAGCGGAATCCATAACGGAATTCTTAGATAACCCGAACCTTGTACGGCGAACTTGAAACAGAAGTTCGCTCATCCCTAGTTGTATGAGGACTCCTTGGCATCCACTGGAGCTGATAGGACTTCGGGCAGCATGAAACTATTGAAAGGGGTTATCCAGCCTTTTCCAGTCCATGCTCTATCCTGAGGACAGGCCCTGGTGGAGTGTAACTCTCAGCATCCCTGCCAATCAGCGTTTGGGACCGCAGTGGTGTCTTCATTGTTTACATGGGTCAGGATGCTGCCGGTACTGCCCCCAGTCACCTGCATTACCCTGCCCTGGTAACAGCTGGCATTTCTGATAGGACATGGCTGAAGATGACAGTCTGCTGACAGGAAGCTCCGTTTTATCCCCTGTCACCAATCAGATCATTACTTTCTATTTAAAAGATTATTACATTTGCTGACTGGTTGCTATGGGCAACACCAGTGATTTCTGTTGAAAGCGATATTAGGCCAGCACGCCGATAGGTAAGACCACCACAGCCAGTACTGGCACCAGGACAATGCATGTAGACGCTAGGGGAGAACCCGCTGCCAGCAGCCTATGCCACCGTGATGCTCCGTCCTCCCGTCAGCTCCGTCCGCCTCCCCCTCGTGGCTCTGCCAGTCTCACCTGCTGCTCTGCCACTCAGTTTCACGAACCGAACCAGCGGTTCCCCTCCACCTGCTTCTGCCGCCATGATGGACCGTGCACCGCTAAACCGTACCACCCGGAAACTCGAGCCCTGCACAAAGTGACCGCTTATCAGCTCTACACCGGGGAAGTTTCTAAACTGCAACACCCAACCCGGTCCTACTTTCCGGTGACACCAGTTCTGTAGAGTCTCACTGCCTAGAGTAGCTTCTATTCTAATAGCAGTATACAGTGTCGTGTGCATGAAGTAATGGCGGCTGACACATGCAGGACATGATTAGATCACTATTCTTCTCTGGACTTGCCCCACATGTATTCTCAGGCAATATTAGGCTGCAGTGCATTCAATAAAACGATAGGGGTCATTTACTAATGCAAAATTGGTGCAAAAACAGTCATAAGACCCCATTTTACAACGTTTTAAATGTCCGTGCAACGATAGTTTGGGAGTGGCAGGAGCCAGTGGGGCCCAGGCAAATGTACTAACATTTCCACCTGAAAACAAGCTAGAAAAATACTCCACTCAGGGGGCACATTTATTAAACACCCCCTTTTTTGGGGATTGAAAAAAGACTGGCGTATTTGAAACACCTGTCTTTAAATTGCTTTACATTTATGATGCCTTAATAAATCAGCTTAAGGCTACATGCACATGACCGTATGTGCCCCCCTGGCCGTATTGCAGCCCGCAATACACGGGCACCGGCTGGGTGCATTCCGCATCACAGATCGCGGACCTATTCACTTGAATAGGTCCGCAATCACGAAGATGAGGAGCAGAGGCACGGATCGGAAGTGCTTCCATGGTGTTTGTGGCCGTGCCTTCACACCACGCAAAAAAAGTAGCGCAAGTGAATTGGTCTGCGATCCGCATGCGACTTGCCCCACGGTCTGTGCCAGTGCATTGCGGACCGCAGCACGGAGCCCTTAAATTCGTGTGTGTTTGTAGCCTAAAGGACATCTGTCAGCAGATTTGTACCTGACCTGTTCCATGTGCACTTGGCAGCTGAAGACATCTATGTTGGTCCCATGTACATATGTGCCTGCAGTGCTGAGAAAAATTATGTTTTACTATATGAAAATGAGTGTCTAGGAGCAATGGGGGCGTTGTCATTACACCTAGAGGCTCTCTGCAACTTCCACACCCTCTCCACTTTGTTTGACAAAGCCAGGCAATAATAAATTAAAGGGGTTCCATTCAAGTGAACAGAGCTTAGCCCTGCCCAGGCCAGTTGATACAAGTTGTGACATCACTGGGTCTTCAGTAAACAGTGAGAAGGCCGCGGCGCTCCTGGAGCGCCGCGGCCTTCTCAAACAGCTGATCGGCGGGGGTCCTGGGTGTCGGTCCCCTGCCAATCCAGAGGATAGATCATCATTTTAAACAAACTGCAGAACCCCTTTAAGGGCTCTTTCACACGACGGATCCCAGTGTATGGAATCCGCTGCGTGAAAGAGATCAAAAAGCCCTGTTCCGGACAGCAGAGACACGGAGCAGTAACATGACTGATAATGCTCTGTGCCTCTCTGTGATCTTTTTACTACAAGATCACAGTGAGATAAAGTTGTCACAGTGATTTTGTAGTAAAAAGATCATAGAGAGGCACAGAGCATTATCAGTCATGTTAATGCTCCGTGTCTCTGCTGTCCGGAACAGGTCTTGGCACTCTTTCACACAGCAGATGACCTGCAGGGCATCCGCTCGTGTGAAAGAGCCCTAAGGCCCCAGATTTTTTCACAGATTTAATGGTCTGCGCATGCACTGGTCTTGATATCCCCTGCACCACTGGGGGATGCGCATAATTTATGACCCGGCGCAGGCCTCGTCATAAATTAGGTACATCCTCCTGCAGTCTGATTTCTGGCTTCATTTTGCATCACAAAACAGGTGTAAATAAAGAAAAATTTGCCTTGGCTGCTGACCACGCCCCTTATCCCACCCTTGCCACGCCCCCTTTCTGAAAAGTAGCTGTGGTGGCGCAAAAGTGAGAGATACGTGCAGATAGTTTGTGACTTTTTAATGACAGTTTTCAGGCGCAGGGGAGATCTCCCCCTAAATGTCTATGATGCTGTAAGTTTGGGCCATGAGTTCCATGGTTGAGCCAGGAATTGTGGCTGTAATATGGACGCCAGCATATGCCCACATCACTCACAGTGGACGCCACGTGACTACTATGGGACCCAGGGTTTGAGGGGACCAGTTTTCAGACATAAAAGCACAGCAGTTTCCTGCATCTGCCACTAGAGGGAGCTCAGGGCAAAGAGATTTTACAGCTGCCATTGAGTTGAATGGTGACTATATATAAATTCCGTGCACTGAGCTCTGGCCTAGTGCAGGCAGACAGTTTTATCATGTACTGAAGGGAAGCAGCAGACATACATAGAGATGTATCAGGGGTGGTTTATCAATGGAGTTATGCCAGCTGAGTGGTGTAAACCCATTGAGAAATACTGGTGTTCAGAAACAGAGCCATATTTACAAAGCACCTGATCCACTATTTCTGACATGGGGAAAGTGATGATTACATTTTTATTTTTTTACTTTAAAAAAATAAAATAAATCAGAAATCGCATGAAATCTGTATATGCCCCTACATTCCAACTGCCTGAATGAGGCCATGGGCAGCATTGGTACATATGGGCCTATCTGTGAACCTGACCTAGAATCAATAACTAGTAAGAAATCCTTTATCATGAGATAACCAGGAATGAGAAGCAGTCACATCCGTGCAGTCTATTATATGACATCATGTTGCTGAGCAGTCACTTCTCTCCTTCTCCCTGTGTCCTGAGCTCTCACATTCTACGTCTTATCGACCCGGAACGCAGGAGTCCTGTGGCTTTGTTCCCGACTTCCGGTCCGAAAGGACACTTCCGGGGCTATCAAGATGTCGGCGCCCAGTAACGAGACCACGGGAACTGCGCTTAGGTCTCCTATAGGAACGCCTGAAAAAATCCGGGACTTGATCAATGAAGGGATAGTGAGCGAGGAGCGGAGTGACGGCCGGTGAGTGGAGGGGACGGCTGCTTAATGTCCTCTATAGCTCCCAATACCGCAGCGCTCACCTGTATAAGACCTGGACGTGGCCAAGCATAGATGCCCAAAATCACACCGGTCCAGCTTCCCATAAAAGGCGATCTTTGTTTGTTAAAAAATAAAATCCAGACCTCCTGAATATTAGTCCTTCATCATGACATCAGGAGGTCCGAAACGCGTAGACTGGATAATTGCACATTTTGGATTTTATTTTTTAACAAATAAAGATCACCTTTTATGGTAAGCTGGATCGGTGTGATTTTTGGAATCTGCTCTTTTATAGGCTGAATCTTTATTCTTCAGTTACTGTAAGTTCCCCCTAGTGAGCGCAGGTGGTCTGCTATGACAAACACTTATCCCCTACGTGTCTGATCAGCGGGGATCCGACTGCTGGGGACCCTGACGATTATGAGGCCAATGTGTATCCTTTTGATTGGAGAGCTGGCAACGCATCTGCGCTGTTACTCCATTCAGCTGTATAGGATTGCCAGAGAGAGCCAAGTAAAAGCCCCCCGCAGTACTACTCCAGTCAAAAGGATTACACCCCCCTTCCCGTTATCTGCAGGGTCCCCAGCAGTCAGACGCTTGCTGATCAGACAGATCTTCTGAATTTAGGAGACTTGCCATTCAAAGGGAACCTGTCACCAGGATTTTGGGTATAGAGCTGAGGACATGGGTTGCTAGATGGCCGCTAGCACATCCACAATACCCAGTCCCCATAGCTCTGTGTGCTTTTATTGTGTAAAAAAAACCGATTTTATAGATATGTAAATCAACCGTAGATGAGTCCGGTCTCCTCCATGCTTGAGATGAGTCTAGCGTTCTCTGACTCTGAGCCCAGCACCGCTCCGAATCTCCTTGCTTCCTGACGTCACAAAACTAGAGCGCCGTAATCCCGCGCATGCACCCTGGATACACGTCATCGCCTGCGCGGTGTCCTGGCATCGGCCTCACAGAACTCATTGAGCATGCTCCTCTGCCCGTCCGGCAAGTCACTCCGCTCTTCCTTTCCGGGTCGAGCGAAGCGGGTGCTGACATGTGACTCCAGGGCACATGCGCGGGATTATGGGCGCTGCACAAACATTACGTCAGCGATGAGGAGTGAATAAATTAGCAGTGGGGCGGTGCTCGGCTCCGAAGTAATGTAATGTAAATCGTGGAGACTGATGTTAACAGCTCAGTAAGTGAAATCTAGGTGACAGTGTCCCTTTAAATCATGCATCTAGTGGTGTAGTGAGCATGCTGAGTGCAAAATTATTATTGGATGAAATAATGAGTATATATGGTTTTATTTAAATTGTTAATAAAATTTTCACAGGGAATTGGAGAAAAAATATTTAAATGGGTAACCCTGTTATTGTCTTAGTAATCCGCCACATTGTTATCTTTGTGGCGCATACAGTTGTGAAGTGAAGCTGTGCACTTATAAGGGAGGCAGATTTACCTATGACTATTACCCTGGGTTCACACCTGAGCGTTTTACAGAAGTCTTGTGTACACGCAGTCTTACCCTTACGCTGGGTTCACACCTGAGCGTTTGCGATGGAGCGCTCTGTATGTGCAATTGTACCGTCGTTTTTAATCGCACATACAGAGACAAGTGAACGCCCATTGTCGCGCGTTCCCGAAAGTCTATGTACGGGAACGCGCGACAAAACGCCCCAAAGAAGCTCAAGAACTTTTTTGAGCGTCGGGCGTTTTACAGCGCGATCGTACGCCCTGTAAAATGCCCAGGTGAGAACCATTCCCATAGGGAAGCATTGGTTTCTCCTTGTTGAGCGTTTTACAGCGCGTAGGAACACGCTGTAAAACGCTCAGGTGTGAACCCAGGGTTAGGACCTCGATGCGCTTAGCTGGCTGATTCAAGAAGAAGGCATGACACTTTGCCATGGGCCACAAAGGCCTAGAGAATAAGGCACCTATTCCAGAGACCAATTTCCTATCACTTATCAAATGGAGAATCAAGAAAAAGGGAGGGAAGGTAGGGGGATCTCGAGGTTCAAAGTGTTCGGACTAGGGATCGACCGATATTGATTTTTTTTTAGGGCAGATACCGATAATTAGACTTTTTTTTTTTTTGTTATTTTTTTTTTTACTAACTTTTAGCCCCCTTAGGGACTAGAACCCTTGTCCTATTCATCCTGATAGAGATCTATCAGGGTGAATAGGAGCTCACACTGTCCCTGCTGCTGTGTGCTTTGTGCACACAGCAGCATGGAGCTTATCATGGCAGCCAGGGCTTCAATAGCGTCCTGGCTGCCATGGTAACCGATCGGAGCCCCAGGAATATACTGCTGGGGCTCCGATCGGAGGAGCAGGGGAGAGGGGATCCTGTGGCCACTGCCACCAATGATTAATACTGGGGGGGCTTGGATGGGGGGGGGCGCACCGCGCCACCAATGTTTTTAATGTGGGGGTGGGGGGCGCACTCTGCCACCAATGATTAATACTGGGGGGCTTGGAGGGGCGCACTGCGCCACCAATGAAGATAAATCTCTCATTTATTCAAATTGAACAGGCGGTGGGAGCTGGCTGCAGAATGACATAGCCGGCTCCCCACCTCTATGAGCTGTAGCTGCGATCCGCGGTAGTTAACCCCTCAGGTGCTGCGGTAGCTGCACTCAGCGGCACCTGAGGGGTTAACTACCGCGGATCACAGCTACAGCTCATAGAGGTCAGGAGCTGGCTATGTCATTCTGCAGCTCCCGCCTCCTGTTCAATTTGAATGAATGAGAGATTTCTCTTCATTGGTGGCGCAGTGGCCACAGCCCCTCCCCTTCTCTTGTCCTCCTTCCTCTCATTGACGGCAGCAGCACAGGGGGAGGAGACACTGCTTCCTTCTCCCCTGTGCTGCCGAGGGAACACGGAGAGCGCTGACAGCAGCGCGATCTGTGTTCCCCATAAGTTATCGGGATATCGGCAAAATAAATGCAGATACCGATAACAGTCAAAATCCTCAATATCGGCCGATAATATCGGTAAAACCGATAATCGGTCGATCCCTAGTTCGGACGAGATATAGAGAATGTGAAGAGAACAAAATCAATAAACGTGAAGAAAAAGTATCTTTAAAATAGAAGGGACATTACCAACTGTGAATTTATAGACTAAGGCCTCATGCACACTGCCGTGTTTCACGGCCGTATGCGGGCCGTGGAACCGCGGCCTGGATCCCTCCTGAGAGCAGGAGCGCACGGCGTCACTGGTTGCTATGACGCCGTGCGCTCCCTGCTGCCGCCGCAATACAGCAGTACACTGGTATGATCTATACCAGTGTATTACTGTTCTGTGCCGGCAGCAGGGAGCGCACGGCGTCATAGCAACCAGTGACGCCGTGCGCTCCTGCTCTCAGGAGGGATCCAGGCCGCGGTTCCACGGCCCGCATACGGCCGTGAAACACGGCAGTGTGCATGAGGCCTCAGATTTAGGAAAACCCGCAAAATTATATGAACCAAAAATAAGTGTTAAATAGGAAGATCAAACGCCTGTTTGAAAAGTAGGGTTTTCAGTGCACGTCTGAATGAGAGAAGACTGGGAATCATTTTCAGGGCCAGAGGTAGGTGGTTCCAAAATCTGGCCCCTTGAGCCGAAAAGGATCTACCTCCACGTCTGATCTTATTAACTTGCGGGATGTTAAAATTTGCGGAGTTACTAGACCTCAATGTCCTCAACCAGGCGTACCTGGTGAATTTACGTCGCAGGTACAGGGGCCCCACACCATGGAATACCCTATGCATGAAGCATCCAATCTTGAACATCACCCGTTGTTGGACGGGTAGCCACTGCAAGGCATTAAGAGACGGAGTGATATGCTCTCGACGGGCAACACCCGTTAGTAGCCTTGCTGCGGCATTCTGCCTACTTAACCATCTATTTAGATGGAAGAATGCGTGTCAGCAGTAACAATACCGAAAAAAAAAAAACTAGGGGGACACACATTATATATAACATCTTTATTGAATGAAAAATAATTACAAACAAATAATAAATTAATTAAAATATAGCAGCAATACAAGTGAGCGCTGCGACAAGCAGCTCACCCGCTGAACCAAAGGATACCCGATCACCACAAACAAAATTGCTCAATACAATGGTGAATGAGAGAGCAATAAGAATTGTAGCACCCCAAGGTTACTCCAGCAACCACATGAACTGCCATGTACAGTACAGACCTAAAGTTTGGACACACCTTCTCATTCAAAGAGTTTTCATGACTATGAAAATTGTAGATTCACACTGAAGGCATCAAAACTACGAATTAACACATGTGGAATTATATACATAACAAAAAAGTGTGAAACAACTGAAAATATGTCATATTCTAGGTTCTTCAAAGTAGCCACCTTTTGCTTTGATTACTGCTTTGCACACTCTTGGCATTCTCTTGATGAGCTTCAAGAGGTAGTCACCTGAAATGGTTTTCACTTCACAGGTGTGCCCTGTCAGGTTTAACAAGTGGGATTTTTTGCCTTATAAATGGGGTTGGGACCATCAGTTGCGTTGTGGAGAAGTCGGGTGGATACACAGCTGATAGTCCTACTGAATAGACTGTTAGAATTTGTATTATGGCAAGAAAAAAGCAGCCAAGTTAAAGAAAAACGAGTGGCCATCATTACTTTAGGAAATGAAGGTCAGTCAGTCCGAAAAATTGGGAAAACTTTGAAAGTGTCCCCAAGTGCAGTCACAAAAACCATCTAGCACTACAAAGAAACTGGCTCACATGCGACCGCCCCAGGAAAGGAAGACCAAGAGTCTCCTCTGCTGCGGAGGATAAGTTCATCCAAGTCACCAGCCTCAGAAATCGCAGGTTAACAGCAGCTCAGATTAGAGATGAGGTCAATTCCACACAGAGTTCTAGCAGCAGACACATATCTAGAACAACTGTTAAGAGGAGACTATGTGAATCAGGCCTTCATGGTAGAATATCTGCTAGGAAACCACTGCTAAGGACAGGCAACAAGCAGAAGAGACTTGTTTGGGCTAAAGAACACAAGGAATGGACATTAGACCAGTGGAAATCTGTGCTTTGGTCTGATGAGTCCAAATTTGAGATCTTTGGTTCCAACCACCATGTCTTTGTGCGACACAGAAAAGGTGAACGGATGGACTCTACATGCCTGGTTCCCACCGTGAAGCATGGAGGAGGAGGTGTGATGGTGTGGGGGTGCTTTGCTGGTGACACTGTTGGGGATTTATTCAAAATTGAAGGCATACTGAACCAGCATGGCTACCACAGCATCTTGCAGAGGCATGCTATTCCATCCGGTTTGCGTTTAGTTGGACCATCATTTATTTTTCAACAGGACAATGACCCCAAACACACCTCCAAGGGCTATTTGACCATGAAGTATAGTGATGGGGTGCTGCGCAAGATAACCTGGCCTCCACAGTCACCGGACCTGAACCCAATCGAGATGGTTTGGGGTAGAGCTGCACCGCAGAGTGAAGGCAAAAGGGCCAACAAATGCTAAGCATCTCTGGGAACTCCTTCAAGACTGTTGGAAGACCATTTCAGGTGACTACCTCTTGAAGCTCATCAAGAGAATGCCAAGAGTGTGCAAAGCAGCAATCAAAGCAAAAGGTGGCTACTTTGAAGAACCTGACATATTTTCTGTTGTTTCACACTTTTTTGTTATGTATATAATTCCACATGTGTTAATTCATAGTTTTGATGCCTTCAGTGTGAATCTACAATTTTCATAGTCATGAAAATAAAGAAAACTCTTTGAATGAGAAGGTGTGTCCAAACTTTTGGTCTGTACTGTATGTAATACTCCACCATAGGGCTCAAACACAGGCCCCGGCTGTGGATACACAAATGAGTAAAGGCAAACAGTAGAAGCTGGAATACCTTGGTAATCGGCCAGTGAAGAGATCGGACCTCTGGACAGCAGGGAGCACTACATACATGGCAGTTCATGTGGTTGCTGGAGTAACCTTGGGGTGCTACAATTCTTATTGCTCTCTCATTCACCATTGTATTGAGCAATTTTGTTTGCGGGGATCGGGTATCCTTTGGTTCAGCGGGTGAGCTGCTTGTCGCCGGCGCTCACTTGCATTGCTGCTATATTTTAATTAATTATTTATTTGTTTGTAATTATTTTTCATTCAATAAAGATGTTATATATAATGTGTGTCCCCCTAGTTTTTTTTTTTTTTTTAAAAAGTAGTTGTCCCGCATTTCTGTCATTCTGATGCTGTTGTGAGCAGCGTTCTGGTCTGACATAAAATTACTTATTGCAGAAAAAAAAACTGAACTGTAGTGAAAAGCAACATGTCCAGGATAAACTGAGCAAAATGTCTCCAACTATGTTGTAAATTCCAGTTTGTTCACAAGATACAAGAACACTGATAGGGCTATAATGACAAGCTGGCACTCAAGGACAGTGACTGGTCGTACGACGTCTCTTATTCCCCATCAATCCCTATATGAGAGCTGAACGGGCTAAGTAATGGGGTGCACCATAACAGGCCCCTGCCCGGCAAGGTAGAAACCACTATGCACACAATCAACCAGTCATCTACAGAATATATAAAAGGGTAGCCAGTGTCCAAAACCGTCTGTAGGAACAGTAATAGATCACTAATTCCCAAAATGATATCAGGATTTCTAGACATCCCTTAGTGTACAAGCCCTTAGTGTATTGGTGAGGAACAACTCAATCATTAGAGATCCTCCCCAAAAAAAATCATGCCAATATCATGATACAGTAATGTGAATGGAATTAACAGCTTTGTGTGGCAGGACATAGTTATAAAAAATGAAATAATGAAAATTAAGAAAACAAATCAGAAAAGGTAACATTTGTTCCAATGTCGGAAAAATAAAATTAGCTCGATAACCCATCCCAAAAGGATCCCTCCCTCCCTGGAAAGCTCACAAACTAAACAAAGTGAGAATTAGTCTACTTCCTGAAAAGACCCCCCACCCTTTTGGGTATTAAAATAAAAAAATAGCAACTGTATGATAGGTCTCAAAACAGGGGTAATTGCAGAGGCCTGGTTGTGATGGGCAACTGGGGCAGTAAATTCGGGTGTCCCTCCTCTTTCCGTGTTTGCTACACACCCGGCATCGTTTCTGAGGATATGTCTTGCTGGCAGTGGCAGGGACGGGGTGAGGGAAGTGGCGTTCTGAAAGCCTTCGAACATCCTCAGATTCAAAAGCGATAAACTGATGACGATGTGATGCAGCACAGTACTGTATGTTGTGTGGGTTGTTTTCTGTTGATTACCATGAAAGTTTTTTTTAAATGGTCTAATAGTCTTTGAGTGGACAAACTAGCTCCTAATGTCATCTGTCCTTGATATTATCTTACCATGTGGATCTCATGTTTTCTTTGATTATCTCCAGAAAGGACACAAGCATTCTGTCGGAAGAAAACAACAGTATTGAAGCCTTAGAAGATTCAATCTCGAATGAGGCAACAAGCAAAGAAGCGTTCCTCTCCAGGGTGGAGACCTTCTCCATATCCTTTATATTGCCATCTGCATGCCAAGAAAGGGGGGTTATAATCACACATCAATCAGTTTTCCTTTTCAGCCTCCATGATGGCACCTTAACCATGAGATGATCCTCCTCCCACCAGGCATGGGACACAAAGCTTAAATAGGGCCCTCCTGCATCTTCTTATCAATGTCTTCCTGTCCCTTCCAGGTAGGGGGAAGGGAGCATCTGCATGGCTTAAATGGAGGCCTACCTTGTAGAAGTGCGCCTCTGGTCATGGAAAGCCCACTGTGATGTTCCAGTCCTGGATGCCTCCCAGCACCCGTGGAGGGGAAGGAACCACGGTAATTGGAAACTCAGGAAGTCCCTCCAGTATGCTTAAAGGGATTCTGTCACCTCCCCTAAGCCAAAAAACGATTTTAAAGCAGCCATGAAGCACAGCTTACCTGGATTAGGCTGTGCTCTTTTATCTTGCAATCCGTCCAGCAGTTACTGCAAAAAACTACTTTTATTGATATGCAAATGTGTCCTGAAGGTGCCCAGAGGGGCGTTTTGTTCTTCTTAGAGAGCCCAGTACCGCCCCTCTTACAGTGCCCAGCCCGCCTTCCTTGTACTGTCTAACCGCCCCCAGCCTGCCACAGCCTCTCATCCCTCTCCTGACTGAGGGAAGAGCGAGCATCGGACGTCACTGGGCTCGGCGCATGCCCAGTGACGAGGATGAAGCTCCTGCCCTCAGTCTCCTGCTGATCGCACAGGCGCAGCCCTCAGTGGGTACTGCGCCTGTGCGAGAGTTCGTTCGGCGTGAGGGAGGGGGAGGAGAGGGAGGAGAGGCTGTGGCAGGCTGGGGGCGGTTAGACAGTACAAGGAAGGCGGGCTGGGCACTGTAAGAGGGGCGGTACTGGGCTCTCTAAGAGGAACAAAACGCCCCTCTGGGCACCTTCAGGACACATTTGCATATCAATAAAAGTTGTTTTTTGCAGTAACTGCTGGACGGATTGCAAGATAAAAGAGCACAGCCTAATCCAGGTAAGCTGTGCTGCATGGCTGCTTTAAAATCGTTTTTTGGCTTAGGGGAGGTGACAGAATCCCTTTAAGGGTGGTTCACTGCCTGAGATTCTCGGCTCCGGTGGCTGATGCCACCAGGGGGTCCTAAGAAGGATACTTTGGGTTTGCAGATATACAAGTGCCATGCTTTTTAGTTACATACGTATAAGAACCAGATTCAGATTATGGTTTAAATTTACCTTGAAGCAACAGGCCTTCAGCTTCTCATAAGAACATTGATTTCTGTGTCATTATGGCATGATATGTGCTCCAGCTGATGTTGTAATGTATACTTATACTAAGGCTTAATTCAGATGGCCATCTTTTGTCTGTGTGCGCAGCAGGAGTAAAAAGAAGTTGCTGGTGCAATCACACCTCAATTTTTTTTTTTTCTTCATGGATCAAGGTTCTGTATGGAGAATCTCTAGGCATGTACTACTTTGGTTTGTGTCTCATGGAACACAGAAACAGTTGGCACGTCCGTGTACTCTGTGGACCTCACTGCTTATTATACATTGTCCATGTCATGCAGAAGCAACGCTGACTATTTTTAATTAAGCTGTCTGAATGTGACCTCAGCTCTCACTTATCCTAGAGCAAAGCTAAATTTATCAGATCAAAAGGTAGATGTGGTTGACTAAATACTTGAGTGATAGACAATGAGGCCCATTTACAAAGGCTTTACGCCAGGTTTTTGGTGTAAAAAGATCACAAAAAAATGTGACTTATGTTTTACACCACTTTTAGAAAGTGGTTGGAGCAGGGACACCATGGCTCATAACATTTACATGAATTTTCTGCCATAAATTATGACTGAAATCTACTCCAGCTCCTGGTGGCTATATAAATGGATGTACTACTAGTACATCTGCATAATTGTCCATAATGCTGAACACCCCCCCCCCCCCCCCCCCCCCCCCTCTATAGCTCTCATTTTTTCTGTCCATTATTTTACCTGTGTTCTGTGATTGAAAAAAATGATTGCTATACCTTGGATTAGGGTATTTCAGTCATATAAACAACTAGTATTTGACTTTTCCTTAATCCAAATACTCCCTAAAATGGGCTGGTAAACCTCCAGAATTGTCTCCACTTATATGCGCTCAGTATGGATGGTCAAACATAGAGTGTGACATGCTGAAATGCTCCAGTTGCAGTTCCTACCTCTGTGCTAGCCTCCAGTCAGCCTTGGACTTCACCAAATGTAAGTATTGATCGCTAATGTGTGAAAATTTAAAGGGGTATTCTGGTCGGTGCCCCGTACTCCCTGCAGCCCCCCTGCTGTTCCTCTGAAATGACCAGAGCAGCCGGTCACACATGTGCGCGGCCGCACCATTCATTTTTATGGGAGTTCCAGAGATCGCTGAGTACTACTGTGGATAGGGGATAACTTTTACCTACCGGAATACCACTTTAACTGCATTTGCAAATGGACATAACTGTATGTCCATTTTTGCAGTGTGTTCCTGCAAATGAACGTACAGTTATGTTCACAGGATGCCACAGACACAGGAGCTGTGCCCACTCCATCCACAGCAGGCAGCTGGGCTCCCTCACACAGGCCAATCAATGGAAATGTAAAAAATAAAAAAGTTATCGACCTCAAAAACAAATGTTACCATTGAAGAATAAACTCGTGCCACAATAAAACAAGCCCTCACACAGCTACGTCAACGGAAAGGTAAAAAAGTTATGGCTTTTGGAGTGCTGTGAAAAAACAGGGCCGGTCCTTATGGGGTTAAAGACTTTCATGTGACAGCATCTAAACGTGGTCATTAAATGTAAATCTAGCCTCGCGTTTATGTGAATATTAATTGAATATTAAGTTTAGGATTCTCTTTTTATGGTCCAGATAAGCAGCGCTGCTTGGAATTGCAGGAAGCACTGAGGACCTCTCATGAGAAGTTCTGCTTTTGGCCAGAAAGTCCATGTCCAGGTAACGCTTACTGTGAATCCCTCTGTTGTAAATGTTTTCCATCTTCTCATGCGGCATATAAAGCAGCATGTATAGACCAGAAAATAGGGCTAATTTGTCTAGCGTATTGCCCAATACTGGTCCTTACGCAGACATGCACATGACAGTATGCACAAATGAATATGCACACTGTTTGTAATTAATGTCCCTGTTAACAGTCCCCTGATGAAACACTAACAATAGGGAAATGCATCGGGATCCTGTAGGGACTTTCTCACTGTAGTAAGTTCTGCTCCAGTCTTGAATTTCCCAGTAGGGACTACTTGGAGTGGTTATGACTGGAATAGTATAGATTTTCAGTGATGCATTTTAACTTTGTATTTGCAGTATTTACATAGATGTGTACTATTTTGACCCTCATGGTATAACTAGTTAATAAATATGTTTTTTCCCTTCGTCCTATGACTGCACCAGGAGAGAGGATCCTCCGCCCAGGACAGGAGACCGACAGATATTTAAGAAAGAGGGGCCTCTCCATTCCTCAGTGGTTTTCCTGTCCTAGGAGAGGATTCCTACAAGCGTCTGCTGGGGAGTAGTTTCTCTCCAAGTTAACCTCGCCGGCTAGGCTGGGGAGCGTACCGGGTGAGATCCCCGCTGCGCGCTTCCTGAAGACTGTGGGGGCGGCATATCTGTAAACTCCAGAGGTCACACCTTTCTGCTTCTGCCTAGACATAGCGCTTCCCGTCTGTAGTAACGCAAGACCACGGACGAGATCCCGCAATACTTCATCTCCTGGAGCGCGGGAGATTTGAATTTCCGGCGCATTTAGAGAGCAGATAGCTTCCTAAGGCGAACGTGGGAGTCAGCAGGGGCTTCTCTTAAACCAAACATAGCGGCCACTTGTAATGCTAAGGCCCTTATCTTATGGGTTAAACAATTAGAGGACCAGCTTTTAGAATCTATCCCGGTTATTGCCAAAGCAGCTGACTTTATGGCGGTTGCTTCTGCCTATGCGGTTAGATTGTCTGCTCAGTCATCTACCCTGGCTAATTCAACTGGCAGAGCCCTTTGGCTTAAGAATTGGTCAGGGGACGTGGCGTCAAACAATAGACTATGTAATATTCCATGTGAAGGGAAATACTTGTTCGGGTCTGCCTTGGACGATATTCTTAAAAAAGCAGGAGATAGAAAGGGTTTCCCTCTTCCTTTGTAAGCAGAAACCCTCCTTTCTCAAGAATAGAAGATTCCTGGGTACAGAGAAGAGCCCGAATAAGAGAGATTCCAGATGGAAATTCTCTTCTTCCAAATCCAAAGGGTTCTTGTTCAGAGGCCGTAATTCCATCACTGCCAAAAAAGACAACCCCCAATGAAGCCAGGGTGGGAGGGAGGCTGTTGCACTTCCTCCCAGCCTGGTCAGAGATTTCCAACAGTACCTGGATTGCAGGAGGGATTCAGACTGGAATTAAAGAGTCTTCCCCAAGAAAAAAATTTGGTAACAGAAGTAGGCCCAAGGGCTCAGGAGGCTCTAGAAAAGGAGGTAGAGAAACTTATTTTAAAAGGGGAGCTTATCTCTTGTCCCTTGTCTCTTGTCCTCCATCAGAAAAAGGTATGGGCTTCATAACCATCATACATTTTAAAGAAATTAAACAAGTTCTTAGTATGCAGAAAATTCAAAATGGAGACAATTAAGTCAGTAGTGGACCTCCTGTACAGGGACTGTTATATGGTGGTCCTGGACTTTAGGGACGCATATTACCATCTCCCAATATACCCGGCTCATCAGAGGTTCTTGAGAGTGGCGCTGAAGATGCAGGGATGTCTGAGACATTTTCAGTTCCAGGTGCTACCCTTTGGAACATGGCACCGCGGATCTTCACAAAGCTCGTAGCAGAGATAGCCGCCCATATAAGAGAAAAAGACATCCTGTTTGTGCCATATCTGGACGATTTCCTGATCATAGCCCAGTCCGAACAGGCCTATCTCACCCAGATGACAGGTGATGAGCATTCTGAACTCTCTGGGGTGGATAATCAATGTGGAAAACTCCATAATAGTTCCTCAGAAGGTTCAACAGTTCCTGGGCATATTACTGGATTCTACATCTCTGAAATCTTTTCTGCCTCCAGAAAAGGTCCAGAGAATAAGATTAGTGATACATCAACTTATTCAGACTCCTACTCTGTCGATCAGAAAGGGCATGTCAGCTCTGGGAACTTTAACCTCCTGCATTCCAGCGGTTCCGTGGGCTTAGGCTCACTCCAGGAGCCTTCAATGGGAGATTCTCCAGACTTGGTCAGGGAAGTGAGAAGAGTTGGACAGAAAAATGTCTATTTCCAGTCAGACATGCAATTCCCTAAGATGGTGGTTGGATCCAGTCAATCTTGTCCAGGGGGTTCCCTGTAGGATTGTGAATCCAATAGTAGTAACCCCGGATGTCAGTCCAGTTGGCTGGGGAGCTCATGTCCAGGGCAGTGTTGGTTCTGCAGGGACCCTGGGACGGATCGATATGTGCAGCCTCTTCAAATGTAAAAGAGTTGATGGCGGTTCTTCTCGCCTTGCAGGAGATTTTGCCCTTGCTTGAGAACCGTCATCTCAAGGTTTTGTCAGACAATGGTTCGTTGTAGCTTATCTGAATCACCAGGGAGGGACCAGGTCTGTAGAGTTACAACAAATAGCAGATTTTTTCTTTACTAGAAGGGAGAGTCCTGTCATTATCGGCACTTCGTATCAGGGGAATGGACAACCAACAAGCAGATTTTTTGAGTCGTCACAAACTAGACCAGAGAGAGTGGTCCCTAAATCAGGGGGTTTGTCCCTGCTAGTATAGCTTTGGGGGGAAACCATCAGTGGATCTCTTCGCTACACAATCCAACAGAAAGTGGTGTTTTTTTTTTTTCTCCCCCTCTTTCCGAGGAGACCTTCCTTCGGGGGTGGATGCCTTTCTACAGCCGTGGGACCGGGGTCTCTATGCATTCCCACCTCTTCAGTTGATCTCCAGAAGATATGAGAGGACGGGGCTTCGGTGATCATGATGGCACCTTTTTGGCCCCATCGTGCTTGGTTCACGTGGCTGAGGCTTCCTTCAGTCAGGGAGACTTGGGTGCTACCAGAGATCCCAGACTTATTAAGCCAGGGGCCTGTCATCCACCCTCCTGTAAAGGGCCTTGACTTGACGGCCTGGTTTTTGAAAGGTCACTGCTAATGCATAGGGGATTGTCTCAATCCGTTATTTCCACCTTGCTTAAAAGTAGGAAACCGGTAACCACTAGAATTTATACTAGAACCTGGGCGGCTTTCTTTGCTTTCTTGGGAATTGATCCTGTCTCACAGTGTAGTCTCTCTATTCCCAGGATTAGGGATGACAGTATCCCTATGCAGTAGTTTGGGGGCTGTTTAGTGGTGCTATTGAACTTACTAACTACTTTTATTGTTAGTTTATCTGAGGTCCCAACATAAAGAACTCTCTCCATGTCAGATTTTTTATTTATTTTTTCCCGCTTGGTGGTGAAGCACAATTTAAAAATATAATTATGTTGTCCTTTACTCATTACAGAACATTTCTGGACCCTTCTGATAGCGGAGTCATCTTCAGTTATCACTGACTTTATTGACCGTTTCCAAAATCTTTGTCACTTGAAACTGCAACTTCCATCCCTGAAACATGAAGATCTCAAAAGCATGGTAATTTATTACAGCCATCTTGCTATAAAGTGATAAAACGTCACAATTATAAATATTAGGGCCTCATTGAATATGCGGATGAGCAGCATGGTGACTAAGTGCTTAGTACTGTTATGTTGCAGCGCTGGGGTCATATAGTTTCTAATCTCAACCAGGGGCAGTGTCTTGTGTTTTGCACTGCAGAGTATGTAATGTAACATATAAACTAAAATGAACGTATGCTGAAAATCACGTTTGTTATGTAAAAGTGCTTGATGAGTCCAAAGTTGTGGGTTTTTTTTAAACAGAGGAGGGTTTGTGTAGTCCACAGGAAAAGTGATTGTACTGTTCAGGAATATTAAATAGGGTTTCTAAAAAAGGGTTTCTCCATCATTGGATAAGTCTATAGACTTGTTCAGTGAGTTCTTTGCCCAGCTATGTTTGTGGTGTCGCATTATAGGCCAGACCATATGTATAAGAAACAGCTGAATTCTGTATTTTGCATTGTAAGGTTTAAGGCTATTTTCACACTCGCGTTTTGGGCGGATCCATCATAGATCTGCAAAAAACGGATCTGTTACAGTAATACAACCACATGCATCCGTCATGAACGGATCCATTTGTATTCTCTGTAACATAGCCAAGACGGATCAGTCATGAACTCCATTGAAAGTCAATGGGAGACGGATCTGTTTTTTATTGTGCCAGATTGTGTCAGAGAAAACAGATCTGTCCTGGCACACCATGTAAGTCAATGGGGACGGATCCGTTTTCTTTGGCACAATAGAAAACTGATCCGTCTCCTATTCACTTTCAATGGAGTTCATTGGCTTGGCTATGTTACAGATAAGGCTTTGTTCACATCACCCTTCAGCCTTTCCCCCCTCTACTGCTCCGTTTAGGAGCAGGAGAACGGGAAGGACGGAGAAGGCACATAACTGAGCCAAACAGGGCCCTTAGGACCCCATAGACTATAATGGGGTCCGTTATCTTTCCGCTCAGAAGATGATTTTGAAGTGGAGACAAAAGTCCTGCATGCACAACTTTTGTCTCCGCTCCAAAATCATCTTCTAAGCGGAAAGATAACGGACCCCATTATAGTCTATGGGGTCCTTAGGCTCAGTCTGGCGTCAGTTATGTGCCTTCTCCAGTCCTTTCCGTTCTCCTACTCCTGCATGCAGCGTTTTGGTGTCCACCTCCAGAGCAGAATGGTGACTGATCGGAGGCAAACTGATGCATTCTGAACGGATCTTTTTCCTTTCAGAATGCATTGGGACAAAGCTGATCCGTTTTGGACCGCTTGTGAGATCCCTGAACGGATCTCGCAAACTTAAAGCCAAAACGCGAGTGTGAAAGTAGCCTTACGCGCAAGATTCACAAATTAAATTTTTTGAGCAATTTCGGAAGTGGAATCTACACTGTTACAGAACACTGCAATGCCAGGGAATGTGCAAATTTACATTTGCTGTCAGCTGCTCTCATCCAATTAATAATGTATAATGTAAACTCTGGTTCTGGAAAGTAAATATTGCAGACCCTAAGCACTCACTGGTGTAGCCCTTTAAATGAGTGCAGTTAAAATGTGCCCTTAAAGTGCTTTCTTCTTAAAATGTATTATTAATATTTAGTTAAAAGCGCCATTAATTCCAAGGTGCTGTACATCAAGAGAATGTTACACATACAGAATATAAAACACAAATACAATAAGCATAAACTTAGTGACAGACTGGTACAGAGGGGGAAGAGGACCCTGCCCCCAAGGGCTTATAATCTACAAGGGAAGGGGAAAGAACACAGTAGGTGAGGGTAAAGGCTGCTCATCTAGCTGTGTGGTGGTAGCATGCAAATGGTGAGCTTTCCTGAAGAGGTGGGTTTTCCAGTTACTTTTGAAGGTTTGGATGTTGGTGGAGAATCTGACGTGCTGGGGTAACGAGCTCCAGAGTAGGGGTGAGGCAGGATAATGATCTTTAAGGGACAGTTCCTTATTGTTGTTGTGGTATACAGGCCCAGATTTCCCAATGTGTCTGCCAAAATCTGTCTAAAAAAGTGGGGAAATTTGGTGCATCTATGGTTTCTATACTTTTTTTCCAAAATTCTCTGAATAGGACAGGGCTTTACAGGAAAGGAGGCAGACCTAAGAGGAGAAAAGTGTCTGTCCCTGCACCAGATTTCTCCTCCAACCTGAGCCCCTGTGATAAATCCGATGTAGGTCTAGACAGCCGGTCTAAGCTTGCTCCATCTTTATGATTAATAAATCTGGGCTTATGTGTTCCATTATTAGTACATTTCATTAGCACATATTATTTACTAAAGGGAAGGCCTTGCATTTGTATCTTGATAATGTTTAAATAGAATAGTCCTCCTTTCATGGAAGTCGACGTTCTCTAATCGGGGGGATGTCTGTGTTTGTCTTAGGACCTTACAGAGGAAACAGTAAGCCTACTACTTCACTTGATTGAGGATGAGCTACAGGGACAAAAGAATGCTATGCACAGCTTGGTCAGTGACTCTTTGCAGGTGCACATCTCGGCCTGTATTTTGGCACTTTGTGGATGGAACAGCAGGTATGTTCAAATAATCTCTATTCTTGTTATAGCTTACTAAAAGTGGTATTCTAGTTTTTTTTTTTTAGGCATGTTCACATCTTCCTTGGAGGCTCAATTCGAAGGCATTGTCACAGATTTTGTCAAAAATAGAAGAGGGAAAAGTCCTGCATGTTTTCTACTGGGCGGAAACCGAGCGGATCCCCTTATAGTCAACTGAATCTGTTTGGCTCTGTTCGTGCAGAACAATGGAAATAAATGCTACTGGTGTGAAAGAGGCCTAAGCATAATTTTAAGTACATGCATGTTAGAAAACTAGCATTACCTATTTTATAGAAAAATAGGAATAACCTGTTGGCCTTAAATGGGTCAGTTCGCCAACAATCCAACGAAAACTCTGAATTTGGTACAGAAAGTATATTAGAAAATTGAAAACTGCATATACTATAAAAAAAAATATTTGTTGAAACCTCAAATACCCCTATAAGATATGGGCCTAGATAAGACTCTAAGGGTCTGTTCACATTGCAGAATTTTGGCCAGATATCTTGCCAAAATTCTGCCAGTGGGCGCATGATGTCTGCCTTCCATTGGTTTCCTTGGGAGGCAACAGTGTAGTTTGAGGGCCGGCAGTTTAAAGCTGCAACCACACCAAGAATGGACATGTCCCTTTTTGGCGCCATGAGCGGACTGATGCCTCGGCAGGTGTCCACTTGTGGTTTAGTTCCATTCAATGGAGCTAAGCTGCAAGCAGGTCTGTTGGACCCAAATTGAAAAAACATGGCAGGAACCGCTCTGGTTTCTGCTGTGGATTTTTACAAAATCAAAATATGGCATGTGAATGGGCTTTTAGAGAGAATTGTAGTGCTTTATCTAAACCTAATATTCTGTGTTGACATTTTTATTTTTTATTTTTTCTGTCAAGCCCTTCCTCTGGTTCTTTGCCTCTGTCTATCATTCACTGTCCTCGATGTATGAGGAGGGTTGGCCTATGGAGCTTCCAACAGCTGGAATCTGTAGATCTGGACTTATCAATAGGACTGCCAAGCACTCCAATGTCTCCAGGAGAAGGCATCAGTGAAAGAATACCTTTGGGAGTTATGTCTCCGAACAGAAGGATCACTCGTAGTAGGGATCTTGAACAGGTAGTTTGGATATTCCAGTGCATTGTGTTCCTAAAATAAAGTTGTGTACTGGCATAGTAAGTGTTAGTCTGCACCACAGCAGTTGCATTGCGGCTTCTACTGCTGCCCATGGGTTCCGAATGTAAAAGTGGAGGGTTGCAGTCACCGTATCCATAGCTCTTCTCATGGTGATGATCGCTATATGTGGATACTGCGAGAATGAGCCCCTCTGCTCTGAGTAAGGACTGTTTCACAAAAGCGGATGCCGTGTATGACATCCGCTGTGTGAATGACAGCCAAGACCCGCACGGAGTATTAACATGATTGATAATGCTCCATGCCTCTCTGTGATCTTTTTACTACAAAATCACGGTGACAACTTTATCTCACTGTGATTTAGTTGTATAAAGGTCACAGAGAGGCACGGAGCATTATCAATCATGTTAATAATCCATGTCTCTTATGTCCGCAGCAGGTCTTGGCTCTCATTCACGCAGAGGATGTCATGCACGGCATCCGCTCGTGTGAAACAGCCCTAACAGTTGTATCATCCAGCAGACCACTACATCTATCACTCAGAGCAGAGGGAAGGGGCACTTCACAGTAAAGCTCCGCCTCCACTACACTGAAAGTGGGTTTACCATCTCAGACAATGGGTGCATATCCCTAGGATATACCCCCATTGTCTGTTAGGTGCGGGTCCCACCTCTGGGACCCGCACCTACAATGAGAACGTAGCGAGGAAATGAACGGAGGGCGCATTGCGCATGCGCAGCCGCCCTACATTCATTTCTATTGGGCCGCTGAAAATAGCCGAGCGCTGGCTTTGCTATTTCAGTCTGCCACATAGAACTGAATTGGAGCAGTGGCTGAGCGTGTGTGGTGCGCTCCTCATTCTATGGGAGCAGCGCTTGGTGGTGGACAGACCCCGAGAAATCCGGGGTCATCCAACCACAGCTCTCCCCGCTCTGTTCTCGTTGTAGGTGCGGGTCCCAGAGGTGGGACCCGCAACTATCAGAAAATGGGGGCATATCCTAGCGATATGCCCCCATTGTATGTGATGGAAATACCCCTTTAAGGAGCAGAATATGGCAGATTAAAAGTTCATATTCTTACTACTCCTGATGATAGAAGCTCCACAAAAGTTGCTCTCTACAGTCCCTTCCTAGCTTAGTCAGCAATTTAGTTTGGTTAAAGGCTCGTGCACATGGCTGTTGACGTTTTGCGGTCTGCAAATTGCAGATCCTCAAAATAAAGACAAGAATAGGACATGTTCTATTTTATTGAGGGTGCTGTGGAATGGACATACGGATGTGAATGGGTCTGCATCCAACCCACAAACAATGCGGATCAGATGTGGACTAAAACGACACCCGTGTGCATGAGCCCTTAGAGTGCAGACAGACTCCCTATAATACAAATAAATTAACTTTCTAATTTGCTTGTCGTAAAAGTTCTGCTGCCTTTATTTTTACCTACATCCCTTTTGTCAGCCATGTGCTGCAAATTACATATGGCTGCTAAAGGTTATAGATCTGGGGCTGTGAGCAATAAGGGAGCAGTACAATGTACTGTGCATCCACATGACATTTTGACATTTGAAGAAAGCTGCTTTTGTCAGGTGTTCTCAGCAATGTTATTTCACTCACTGACACAGGACTCTTCAACGCTCTTCCTCTTAGGTGTCCTTTTTCACTGGATGGCAGGTACATTGCAAAGCACCACAAACTGGTTCTGAGAGCTGTAAATATAATTTGGGCCTTTGACGGCATGATAAAGTCATTTTGGAAAAGTATCTTTGTCTCATGAAAAAGTTACTTCAGACTTTAGGTCCTAATACTTAGATTTTTGGATAAACGGAACGGTGGTTAGCTGGTTCTCCTTTCTTATATTGACAGCTTACAGTAGAGATTAACAGTGCAAAATAATTAAAGGGTTTTTCTCGCTCGTATCATTGGGGGACACAGGACCTTGGGTATAGCTGCTGCTGGGAGGCGGCACTAGGCTAAAAAGTGTTAGCTGCTCCTGCCGGCTATATCCCCTTCAGCCTGGAGAGAGCATATCAGTTTTTAGCTTAGTGTCATAGGAGGCAGACCTCCCTGCTCTGCAGGATCAATTCTGCAATTTTTTTTATTTTGTTTCCTTTTCAGGTCGGGGGAATAGGGCTGCCTGGCCTCCCTGTTCTCCTGGGGACCATGGCCCGGGTTGGCTTCCTTCCTGGTCCAGCTCCCCCAAGAAGAAAAAGAGGACCGGGGCAGCCTCGCTTCCCGCCAGCCAAGTGGTCACCTGGATCCGGCCCTCCTTCCTTGCCAGCTTCCTGCCACTTTGGTGCCAGCAGCTGAGGAGGTGACCTTGCTGGACCCGTCGAGGGAAGGTGAACAAACAAAAGAGGTGAAAGATGGTGTGAGTAGGCCGGATTGGGTGAGTATTCCTGTATTCCCCACTGCCCGCTCCCCTCCTTCCCTCCCTGGGGCCCAAATGTCCTCCTCCCTTGGGATGACCTGGCCCAGGGGGGTTCCGGATTCCTTACCTCTCTAATTGTGGCCCCAGTCCCTATTTGGGCCTGCCTTGGTTGGCGGCGTTCCCAGTCCCCGCGCACCTCGGCCCCTTTTTTCCTTCTCCCCTGGCAGGTCTCTGGGGTGCGCCCTCTCTTCCGGGCAGCCCCCGCTCCTCCCATGCCACCTTTTGTTTTCGGCCGGCCGGAAGTGCTTCATGGCCAGCCGCTGCAACTAATTTAGCCCCCTTAGCTTCCTTTGCGGCCTACCCCGGTTTGCAGCCTTCCCGTCTCCGGCGTGCGCCCTCACCAGTGTTTTATTCGCTTTGCGGCGAATTCTTACCACTATCAGTTCGTAGCTCGACCCTTCAGACTAGCAACAGCATCGCAAGTGTTTACAAAGGTGCTCGCTCCTCTCTTCGCCCTTCTCCGTTCCAGGGGCATCGCCTTGATCCCGTAACTGGACGACATCCTCCTCAATGCTGCAACCTTCGGTCAGAACGAGGACAGTTTACTCATCACCCTGGATGCCTTGGCACGTTTCGACTGGCTGGTAAACTTCCAGAAGTCAGCACTGCATCCCAGCAGGCGGATTACTTTGCTCGGCATGATTCTCGACATGGCTGCGGTGACAGCCTGCCTCCCCTCAGACAAGCGGTTATCCCTTCAGCGGTCGGTTAGTCTTCAACTCCGGCGCAGATGTCCGTCGATCCGGTTTTGCATGCCAGTTTTGGGAACGATGGTCTTTTCCTTTTGAGGCGCTTCAGTTTGCACAATTTCACACTCGTCCTCTCCAGCAGGCGATCTTGTCATCCTGGAACAAGACACAGAGTTCCTTGGACTATACCATCGCCCTTCCTCCGCAGGTGTGGTCAGAACTCCAGCTCCAGGACCAGGTGGTGGCTCTCGACTCCACCTTGTGTCTTTGGCAAATCCTTTTTCCTGGTCTCATGGTCGATCATCAACACTGATGCCAGCCTCCTCAGATAGAGCGGAATCTTCCCACCTCGGGCAGTCCAAGGCAAATGGTCTCTGTTGAAATCCAGACTGCCCATCAACATCCTGGAACATAGGGCCATTCATTTGTCCATGCTTCATTGGACTCCTCTCCTGAGGAGACTGCCGGTCCAGATCCAGTCGGACAATACCACAGCGGTGGTGTACCACCAGGGGGGAACCCGCAGTTGGGCGGTGATGGCGGAGTCGGCCAAAATTCTAAAGTGGGCAGAGGAATATGTACCAGCGTTATCGGCAGTCTACATTCCAGGAGTGGAGAATTGGACGGCGGACTTCGTCAGCGGGAAGACTGTGGACCCGGGCGAGTGGTCCCAGAGGTGTTCAATGCCATCTGTCTCCGTTGGGGCCATCCGGACATGGATCTGATGGGATCCAGGATCAACCACAAGCTTCCCACCTTCATCTTGCGGACAACAGATCCTCAGGCATGCACAGTAGACGCACTGATGGCCCCATGGGACGTCTTCTCCCTTCTGTACGTCTCCCCAAAAATCACTTTGCCCCAGATGTGCTGAAAAAGTGGTGGCTGAAAAATCTCCTTCCTTTTTAGACTCCATGCAGAGTATGATTCGGGAAGGGGTGAATGCAGGCGTGGAGTCTAGGTTATCTCCCTCCTCACCACAAGCCTATACGTCCCAAAAATCACAGAGCTCCCAGTTATTTGGGTTGGATTTGGATGAAGGGGAGATTGCTTCTGACATAGTCTCTGACTCATCTGACGACGGGGTTAGACTATTGTTTCTTCCAGAAGATACAGATAGTCTCTTAACAACTGTAAGGGCTACTATGCACCTGGAGGACTCTAAAGAGAGTCGTTCCATCCAGGATTAGATGTTACAAGGTCTAGGAGAAAGGAAAAGACGTGTTTTGCCAATCCATAATAATGTCAAGGCCCTAATCTCAAGGGAATGGAAGGATCCAGAAAAGAGAGCCCCGATTACTAACACTTTCAAAAGGAAGTATCCATTTTCGGACTCTGACTCAAATCTTTGGGATAAGACTCCAAAGGTTGATGCTCCAGTAGCACGGATATCCCCCAAATCCTCCCTTCCATTTGAGGACATGGGATTGCTCTGTGATCCAATGGATAGCAAGTGTGAGAACCTACTGAAAAAAGCTTGGGAAGTAAATACAGCTATGTTTAGACCAAGCATTGCAACGACCTGTACCGCTAGATCCCTGTCAGTATGGCTTAATCATTTAGAGGATCATCTGGCAACGGGAACCCCAAGGGGAGACATTTTAGCCTCATTACCGATGCTTAAACAGGCCTTTTCTAGCCGATGCCTCGGATTTAGTCAGGCTGTCAGCAAGATCAGTGGCCATTTCTAATGCCACCCGCAAGGCCTTACTGCTCCGCTCTTGGTCTGTGAGGGGGATAGGCTTTTTGGGTCAGTGTTGGATGATGTATTAGAACAAGCTTCCAACAAGAAAAAAGTTTTTTTCCACTCACTCAGAATAAGGGTGGGGGAAATGCAAGCCTGCTCGTGCTGTCCTCCCTATCTCAGGATTCTAGATGACAGGATAATCCTAAAACATTGTCCTTCCTTCCTCCCGAAGGTAGTATCCAGATTTTACTGTAATCAGGAGATCAATTTACCATCATTCTGTCCACTTTCGACAGACCTGGAGAGGCGCTTTTATAACCTGGACGTGAGACGTTGTGTGCTTACCTACTTAAAGATCTAGGAGGAAGATAGAAAATCGGATCACCTCCTCCTTCAATTTCAGGGGCCTAACAAGGGTCTGGCAGCCAGTAAAGCCACCATTGCAAGATGGTTAAAGCAGGCAATCTCTTTGTTATTCTCTAATCTAGATCCTCCGAAGGGACGCCAGGCCCATTCAACACGGGCTATGTCGACCTCTTGGGTGGAAAATGCGTCCATCTCAATTGAGGAGATTTGTAAAGCAAGTGTTTGGGCAAATCCAATGACTTTCTTCAACCATTATAAATTAAATGTCTTACATAATCAGGATTTATCCTTTGGGTGCAGAATTCTTTCTGCTGTAATCCCACCCTAGGGGAGACTCTGTTATTCCTCCTGTCAGTGTTGTTGGGGAGGCGCAGGGAAAATGGTTAATTTCTCTTACCGGTAATTGGATTTTCCAATAGCCTCCCCAACGGCACTGGAGGTTTTCCCATCCTAAATTATGATTTCCTTGGATTTTCTCTTTGTATTCCGGTTGGATTAATATAATATTTTTTTGCATCCCTACCGTGTACTTTGTCATTTACTGATTAGGTAAGGTGAGTAGGCCCCTTTTTAAAGTTGAGCTTCTGTGTTGTTTCCTGTCCTGTTAGTGCCGTTGGGGAGGCTATTGGAAAATCCAATTACCGGTAAGCGTAATTAACCCTTTTCTTTTACAGTTTCCTGCTCTTGACCATTTTTTTTATTTATTTATTTTTTAAATCTCTGACAATCCCTTTTAAAAGGTAACTCAGTCTTTGTTAAACACACTTGTTCACAGTGCTCTGCCCCTTCGGCTTACTTTCATCAGCTGTTCGGCTTCTCAAGTGTATGGAATAGGAATCCATAGTCTACATGCTCGCAGGTCTGAGCAGAGACAATGAAAGTTGAAGGAGCAGAGCACCCTGAGCACTGTTTCTGTCCTTTGCGGTGTGGAGTTTTTTGCAGAGCTTTATGTTTCCTTTTAAGATCTCTGGTCTAATTAAGGTGAATTAAATGTATTTTCTCAGAGCCCCTCCTTGGCTAGCACTCCGCTGCGCAGTGGAGGATCTTCGGTCTCGCCTGAGTCAGATACTGTACGGAGCCGCCCTGTGACTCGCAGCATGGGACATGGAGATGGCCAAGGAGCTACATCTGAAATGTATTCCAGTCCTCATCGTAGGGCTAAACGCCCTAGACTCTGTTCCACTAGTAGTACGGTAAGTTATTAAGAAGCCTGCCAGGTATTTTATTTTATTTTTTATGTTTTGTATATTTAGTTCTCTTTTCTATTAATTATGGATTTTATACATGCCCATAAAACATTTTTTTTTGTTAACTACAATCATTAAAACTCTCATTTGGTCATTCAGGATTCTTCCCCCAAGGGTTGTTTTGAGCCACTAAGTCAGCACAAAAGTTGGTGTCCCTGGCTGACAGTGGTGAAAGGAGGTGATAAGGGCAAATCAGAAGCAAAAGAAAATGGAAATTCAGACCAGATAGCACTTGCTGGATGGAAGGAAGTATTGCGAGTACTGCTTGGAGAGGAGAAATCCAGGACCCGACTGGGAGCAGATTCTTCAGTGAGTAACAAAAATGACACCCACTATTCAAAATTCTTAAGGTACCCTTACACCTTGAATAGCTTTTTACCAGACATCACATTGCACTGTTGGCCGGTCCCACTAAAACGATGGGTTTGGCTGCCTGTAATCTAAAGGGGGGGGTCTTAAATTTTTCCCAGCTCTACACCAGGTCTGATTGGACAAAATCTTGTTTTTAAACATTGCTGCATATCTTAGGCTACATGCACATGACAGCGAAATAAAAACGCCCGTTAAATACGGACATTTTTAACAGACTTTTTTCACTGATGCCTTTCTGAGAAATGGACGTTAAAAATGGACCCATTCAATTGTATGGGGGCAGTCTGTCAGTGAAAAACTGACAAAATGCAGCAAATTCAATTTTTTGACGTCCGTTTTTCACTGTCGTGTTCATGTAGCCTTAGACTGGAGAATGAGGATCCCTGTCTCCACCATCAGTATGGATTCCCAAAACTGTCAGAGGCTGATGGGTGGAGGGAGTTTCACACGTCTCATAAATGTACCGTAATGCTGCTGCGTCCATGTTTAATTCAGTTTGGGAAGGCTGCTGACAGACATTTCGACTGCAGCCTATCTTCCAGCAAAACAAAGGGCATGTTGGATTAGTCTCCGTACAGCATTAAAATGTATTGGCTGTCGCGAGGCAAATTTGTTATCACCGAAGTCTTGTGGGACTTCAGTGAATAACTTCAGGATTTAATTTTTGAACTTGAAAACCATTTTAAAACTTGATTCCGAAGTTGGCTGGGGTACCAGTCGGTACCAAAGCAGACTTCAGATACCTGTTTTAAAATGGTTTTCAAGTTTTATAATCAAATGCCAAAGTTATTCACCAAGCCCATTGTGCCTCACCGAAGCCCATACATTTGAATACTGTACAGAGACGGATCTCCGTACAGCATTAAAATGAAGTTTAGAGCTTTGTTCATCCATAATTTTAACCTTTTTTTCTATATAGTTAATAAAAACTTTACCTGAAATAAAATATTCAGATGTGTCTTGGGGGGGGGGGGGGGGCATTGTAGTGTATCTATACAATTATGAAAGCTTTCTTCTGTAATGCAAGCTGCATAGCAGCTAGATTTAGGAAAACAGGCCTGGATATATGGAATTTGTTGTTATCAGAGCTGGTGTTTTCCTATTAAAGGGGTTGTCTCACTTCAGCAAATAGCATTTATCATATAGAGAAAGTTACTGCAAGCCACTTACTAATGTATTGTGATTGTCCATATTGCTTCCTTTGCTGGCTTGATTAATTTTGCCATTACATTATACATTGTTCGTTTCCAGGGGTTATGGCCAACGCTGCAGCTCACATATGAGTTAGCTGGGACAGGTGCTGCTGCACATGCTCCCACGACCATGGCCACCGGAGTGGCAGGCATTTTTTTCCTATAGTGTGCAAGCATGACCACCACAGCTGGATTGCTGCTTGTTTTAAAGGGGTTTTCTGAGACTTTTTAACTAATGGGTGGAGGTCTGGCACCCAGGACCCCCGCTGATCAGCTGTTTGAGAAAGCATTGGCACTCCTGTGAGCACTGCAGCCCTCTTGCAGATAACCAAGCATAGCGCCGTACATTGTATCACATTGTAGCCCCATTCAAGTGAGCTGTTCTTAGGCTGTGTGAGCGATGAACGTGATGTCACCGGCCTAGGGAAAGCTGCGAGAAGGTTGCGGCACTCACAGGAGCCCCAGGGGTGTCAGACCCCCACCGATCATATACAGATGACCTAGCCAGGGGATAGATAATCATTATAAAAGTCTCAGAAAACCCTTTAATTGTATGGCTTCACAAATAAAATTTACTGCCTGGCCAGGGAGTTGCATGTTACATTGTAGACTGTTGATGCAGTTGGAATGTGCCCTCTTATCGTTTGTAATTTTCATTGTTATTGCTAATGGTATTTTTTTTTTTTTTACATTTGCTTAATACATAATCCTAGTTAACCAGCATACATATTTGTGAAATCTTGTTTCAGAGTGTCCCAGAGAAATCTCACAAAGTCTTTCGAATATTTAGGCAGTGGCAAGTGTGCAGCTCATCATGATGGCCATGGGATGTTTCGGCATTTTCTAGGTGATTTCCAGTTCCGTCACCACCTTCCAGCTTTATCCATACCATGAGATGAATATGCCTGTGTTCTGTAAATTCTGATCTGTGCTGAGGACTATTTTATATAAATTACTATCCCCTCACAACTAATGTAACATTTGATGTCCCAAATAACTGTAAAAAGGATTTACAGGCTATGGACACCCTCGGAGGCAATTTTTTTAAAATATCATTGCACTCTACTTATTGTGGGCTAAAAATCATGTTTTTAATTGATCTTTATTAAAAAATGTCAACCACTTTCCCAGTATAACCGTGTGGCCTGTGAAATTTGCAGAGCAGCAGTTTCTGTGTCTGCATTGAATCCCGTCATCTAACGGCTCATGAAAATCTCTTATCTGTGATTTCCTGATGCTTGTGGACACTTATTTAAGCCATATTCTTATCAATGTGACAAGAATTGAGCTTTAATAAGTATTTATGAGCTGTCAAGAGTTTTAAGAACAGGGCAACCGTCTGAGCAGATAGAAACCGACAGTCTGCAGATACACTCTCTATTAAAATGAGTAGAATGGAAAAAAAAAAATATTAATTGCCCCAAAGTTGTCCATAGCCTTTAATTATTATACAGATGGAATAGGTCACTTACATACATCTGGGCAATTAATTGTGGACCAGGAACAGCTTGTAGTATATGGCTATTTTTGGATGTATGTTACACTGTTGTAGAGCAGGTGTGCGAGAGCTTCATTTCTTGTATATGTACTTGCATGCCTTTCTTGCTGTAATAAATATTCTGGAATATACAGACTGATATTGGTTTCTGTGGCGATGGCTTTGATTCCTGTAAATGACCTAAAATGTATCCTCACACTAGGTGACATTATAAAATATGTTTAAGGGGCTGTTAAGGATGTAAAAGCGTATTACACTACATGTTTCCATCCTGCAGAGTCCTGCAAAAAAGGATACTTTAACACATACGTGTTTTTTGTATGGTGATGGATGCCACTGTATGGCATTTGTTTACCATATATACATGTGTATACGTTAAACGTGGGACAGAAACGTGATGTGAGCACTGCCTAAGAAATTAAATGTATTTATGGCTTAAAGGGGTATTCAGGTAAAGCAACATAATTTTTGATAAACTGCATTAAGGCTGCAAGCTGTGACCCAACCAGAACCCATACCTCTACATATAACCAGAGCTTCAATTTACCTTGCAATCCATTTGCCTAGCTCCTGTGTGAGCCTGCAACACACTGAGTATCATGGCGCCTGGTCTTTCTTCATAAAACTACAATACCCACAATCCCTAGCTTTCCTGCTGTGAGTGTTGCTGTTTATTGATTGGCTGCCTGATAAACAGTCCGGTCACGCCCCCCTCTACTCAGTAATAACCACAGGGGCGTACATAGAATTCATTGGGCCCCATAGCAGAAATCTGAATTGGGCCCCCATGGTCCTTCCCAAGCCCCTCTGACTACCCATCCCTGGTCCCACCAACCTTCTACCCCAGCCCCTCCCTCACCCATGAACTGTGCCTTACGTAGGTACATTGGTCCTACATTACACATTTATTACATTTTTTTTTTATAACCTGGGGGTGATTACGAAACAGTATGTACACAAGGGGTGACATTAGTAGATATAATGTACTATATAGCACTACCTGCCCACGTTCACATTACTATCAGTTTTCTGTTCTTCTGATTTGTCAGAAGAAACAAAAAAAAATGATCCTGTATTTTAGGTATCCGTTATGCACATTTTGCACCATTTCTGACTGAGATCTGTTATTTTAGACTAAAATACTTTGTGTAGAACTTTTTTTTCTATCTTAAAAAATAAATAAAAAAGATCTCAGATAGAAATGGCTAAAGAGGATGCAAAATATGCATTACTGAGCATAACGGATGCTTAAAATACAGGATCAGAAGAATGGAAAACTAAACAGTAATGTGAACGCAGCCTATGGCTTCATTTATATCTCCAGTCACTGTATCCAGCAGGCTGTTCCAACAGAGAACATCCTGCCAGAGTTCACCAGATCCAGCATTGCTAGATTCTACCTTTCACTGCTGGACCCCATAGACCAGGGATGCCCAACCTGCACCCTCCAGCTGTTGCAAGACTACAACTACCTGTACAGCCTACAGCTATTAGGGCATGCTGTGAGTTGTAGTTTTACAACAGCTGGAGGGCTGCAGGTTGAACTTCCCTGCCATAGACTATAATGGGATCCAGACTCTTTCCAGAAGGGTTTCGGCCTGACAAAAACTGTTCTACTGGTGAAGGGTGGAATCCAGCAATGCTGCATCTGGTGAACTTTGGCAGGATGTTCTCTACCAGATACCGTTCACCAGAGATGTGAATAAAGACTTAGGGTGCATTCACACGACTGTAGTGTTTTGTGGATCTGTAAATTGCGGATCCGCAAAACAAGTATACCAGCCGTGTGCATTCCTCATTTTGAGTACCCCCACATGGCCGGTCTTATGATAGAAATGCCTATTCTTGTCATGCTCTATCTTTTTTTTACGGGGCCACAGAACGGAACTACAGATGCGGACAGCACACTGTGTGCTATCCACATCTTTTGCGCCCCATTGAAATTAATGGGTCCACATCCGTTCCGCAAAATTGCAGAATGGATACGGATCCAGAATTATGGTTGTGCGAATGCACTCTAATACAGCATCAAAGTGCAATGATCTGATGACTTTATTTTGTCCTGTTTAAGTAAGATGAAACATCCGTAATACAGAAGCCCTAAAGACAGTGATCACAGACTAACAGCACGAGCCAGAAACGCCAGACTAACAGCACGAGTGATAAACGCGAAAAATTAGACTATTGTGCAAAAGTCCATTTATTTGAGTAATGCAACTTAAAAGGAATTGCATTAATGCAGCTTAAAATTAGAATATTGTGAAAAGGTTCAATATTCTAGGCTCAAAGTGTCACACTCTAGTCAGCTAATTAATCCATACCCCCTGAGCAAAGGGTACCTGAGATTGTGACTTTGGGGTTTCGTAAGCCATAATCATCCAAATTATAACAAATAAAGGCTTGAAATATCTCGCTTTACATGTAATGAGTCTATCTCATGTTAGTTTCACCTTTTAAGCTACATTACTGAAATTAATGAACTGCACAATATTCAAATTTTTCGAGTTTCTTCTGTGTATATATAGCATGCCCTGCGCTGAATCTGGAGAATTTTTCTTAGCATTCCAAAATCCAACTTCCAAACATGAACTCAGTAAGGCTACTTGCACACTTGCGTTCAGAGCGGATCCGGCTGAGACGGATCCGCTCATATAATGCAGACGGTGGCTCCGTTCAGAACGGATCCGTCTGCATTATATTCTTAAAAAATTTGAAAGTAGCCTGAACGGATCCGTCCAGACTTTACATTGAAATTCAATAGGGGACGGATCCGTTTGAAGATTGAGCCATATTGTGTCATCTTCAAACGGATCCGTCCCCATTGACTTACACCCTTTATACGGAGCTCACAAGCGGACACCCGAATGCTAGTGTGAAAGTAGCCTAATGAGTAGCTCCGCCATTATTGTTCATCACTTAAAAAATTTGTTTCGGCATGCTTGATGCAAGCGTTTCCATGAGGTGAGTGGGAACATTTCTCCAAGTGGTGAAGACGGCCGCACGAAGGCCATCTACTGTCTGGAACTGTTGTCCATTTTTGTAAACTTCCCTTGCCATCCATCCCCAAAGGTTCTCAATTGGATTTAGATCAGGGGAACACGCAGGATGGGCCAAAAGAGTGATGTTATTCTCCTGGAAGAAGTCCCTTGTCCTGCGGGCATTGTGTACTGTAGCGTTGTCCTGTTGAAAAACCCAGTTGTTATCACACAGACGAGGGCCCTCAGTCATGAGGAATGCTCTCTGCAACATCTGGACATAGCCAGCGGCCGTTTGACGCCCCTGCACTTCCTGAAGCTCCATTGTTCCACTGAAGGAAAAAGCACCCCAGACCATTATGGCGCCCCCTCCACTGTGGCGCGTAGAAAACATCTCAGATGGGATCTCCTTGTCATGCCAGTAACGTTGGAAACCATCAGGACCATCAAGGTTACAGTTTTTCTCATCAGAGAATAAAACTTTCTTCCACCTTTGAATGTCCCATGTTTGGTGCTCTCTTGCAAAGTCCAAACGAGCAGTTCTGTGATGTTCAAGGAGACAACGTTTTTGAAGACGTTTTTTGTTTTTGAAGCCCTTCAGTCTCAGATGCCGTCTGATGGTTATGGGGCTGCAGTCAGCACCAGTAAGGGCCTTTTTTGGGGGTCGAGGATCGTCCAGTGTCATGATGGACAGCCAATTGGATCCTCTGGCTCAGTGCTGAGGACATGTTTTGGGGTCTTCCACTTGACTTTTTTGTTCCATAACCCTCAGGATCATTTAAGAAATTCCAAATGACTGTCTTACTGCGTCCCACCTCAGCAGCGATGGCACGCTGTGAGAGACCCTGCTTATGCAGTTCAACAGTTATTTTGCCTTTGCCATCACAACGTGTGACTACCTGACAGAGAATGACAATGAATCCACATCTTTGCACAGATTTGGCCTTTTAAAGGCATGTGGTCCTAAAATTTTGATCAGCTAAAAAACAGCCTGTTTCAGTTTATTCGTTGTTTTCATTAAATTGAATGCTCAAAAAATGTTTTGTCTCACTCCCATTTCTTCTTGTTGCATGTTGAAGCTCTACTTGGAACCTTGTTAGGATCCAGCCATGCTAAATATTTTTTTCCATTTTTCAAGTGTAGCACAGCCTGCACAGGAGAAGCAGTGAGGAGAGTTGGAAGGCGGAGCCAGAGGCCCTTGCAAGGACTCTCGACAGAGCTGTTGCACTCATTTTAATAAGGGGTCGGGGCTTTTCCTCCACAGCCGGGCCCCATAGCAGTTGCATGGTCTGCCTCTATTAGAGGTACGCCACTGAAGTACAGTATTTAGCCTTTACCAATTTAATCTAATGCACTGCAAAAGCCCAAGGACCTGTGATGATATCAGTCATGTGATCATGGTTTCTAAAGGCAGTGGTTTAAAAAGACCTGCGATGATGTCACCCTCATGTGACCAGTGCAGGAGAGAACTGCGCTCAGCAGTGAAGAGAAGTCCTGGGGAAGAAGCTGTGGTGAGGTCTGCTACATGTGGAGAGGTAAGTGAAGGGATAGATTCTCAGTGTGAGAGAGAGTAATGCTGGGAGTTTTAGATATTTAACTGGGTGTAGCTAAAGGTTCATGGGCCCTGGTGCAAAAGTTCAGCTTGTCCCACCCCCGACCCCAGTGCATTGTGGCAAGGGTCAGGGGAGCACCTAGCCTTTCTACTGCCTGAGGTAAAAATTAAGACGCCTCAACCTAACCTCTTTACTACTGATGACCCATCCCCCAGAACCCCCCCCCCCGAACAGCTGTTTGAAGAGAAGGCAATGCTTAAAAGAACGCTGCCTTCTGTGCTCTGTTTACCTGCTTACCACATCAAGTGCTGCGGTGAGCTGTGTAATTACAAGTATGGCATCCCCAAGTAAATATTACAGAGCCATCCCATAGAAGTGACTAGAGACACCATAGTTGTAATTACACCTGCTTACCACTGCAATTGCTGCGGCAAGCAGGTAAACAGAGCAGAGAAGGCAGCGTTTGTGTAAATGCGGCATTCTCTTCTAACAGCTGATCGATGAGCGTACCGGGAGTCAGACCCCCTGAGGATAGTTCATCAATAGTGAAAAGCAGACAACCCTTTTAAAGACATACTTGAAACATTATGTACTGTATACAAGGCCGGTGCAAGGATTTTTGCCGCCCTAGGCAAGATAAAAAAAAATCTCTACTCCCCCCTCCCTCCCTTGTCGCTCTCTACTCCCCCTCCCTCGTCGCTCTCTATTCCCCCTCCCTCCCTTGTCGCTCTCTATTCCCCCTCCCTCCCTTGTCGCTCTCTATTCCCCCTCCCTCCCTTGTCGCTCTCTATTCCCCCTCCCTCCCTTGTCGCTCTCTACTCCCCCTCCCTCCCTTGTCGCCCTCTACTCCCCCCCTCCCTCCCTTGTCACTCTTCCCCCCTCCCTCCCTTGTCACTCTTCCCCCCCCTCCCTCCCTTGTCACTCTCCCCCCCCCCTCCCTCCCTTGTCGCTCTCTATTCCCCCTCCCTCCCTTGTCGCTCTCTATTCCCCCTCCCTCCCTTGTCGCTCTCTATTCCCCCTCCCTCCCTTGTCGCTCTCCCTCTCCCCCTCCCTCCCTTGTCGCTCTCTATTCCCCCTCCCTCCCTTGTCGCTCTCTACTCCCCCTCCCTCCCTTGTCGCCCTCTACTCCCCCCCTCCCTCCCTTGTCACTCTTCCCCCCCTCCCTCCCTTGTCACTCTTCCCCCCCCCTCCCTCCCTTGTCCTCTCCCCCCCCTCCCTCCCTTGTCACTCTTCCCCCCCCTCCCTCCCTTGTCACTCTTCCCCCCCCTCCCTCCCTTGTCACTCTTCCCCCCCCCCTCCCTCCCTTGTCACTCTTCCCCCCCCTCCCTCCCTTGTCGCTCTCTATTCCCCCTCCCTCCCTTGTCGCTCTCTATTCCCCCTCCCTCCCTTGTCGCTCTCTACTCCCCCCCTCCCTCCCTTGTCACTCTTCCCCCCCCCTCCCTCCCTTGTCACTCTCCCCCCCCCTCCCTCCCTTGTCACTCTTCCCCCCCCCCTCCCTCCCTTGTCACTCTCCCCCCCCCCTCCCTCCCTTGTCACTCTTCCCCCCCCCCCTCCCTCCCTTGTCACTCTTCCCCCCCCCCTCCCTCCCTTGTCACTCTTTCCCCCCCCCCTCCCTTGTCACTCTTTCCCCCCCCCTCCCTCCCTTGTCACTCTCTTCTCCCCCCCCCCTCCCTTGTCACTCTCTTCTTCTCCCCCCTCCCTTTTTTTTAAACTGCACGGTGCCGGCGCCCCTGCACACCAATCAGGAGGATAACACTGTTGGCATTCGAGGTTGGGGGATGATGATAGAAAAGTAAGGAAGCTAAGATGTCTGTGTGTCACACTCTGCAGAGATGAGGCACGGCTGAAAGAGGTTGTCAGGACTGAACTGAGAAAATGATGACAAGGAAGATCTCCATAAGAGGAGGCATCAAATTGGAGGCGCAGGATGTGAGGGATGTGCTGCTGTATAGCAAGTACAGTAAAATGTCTTTAATACTAGACTGTGTGGGGAGGGGGGGGGGGGCGGTAGTTGACTTAGAGAATTGGACCATATGCATTGGGGTTATTATATCTATTAACTATTGCAGCGTCCCACTACGTGTGTGTGTGGGCACTGCTTAAAAGCACTTTTTACCCTAAAAACTGTATTATGCTGTATTGTGTAACTTTGTACTATTTATCTGCAAAATCCCTGTTACCAGGCAGATTAGGTGTAATTTATACATCCCACCCGTAGATGGGGATAAAACTTAGGTTCCATATATATACCTAGTTCAGGCCTAGTGGGACAGGGGACAGGTCAGTGTTTGATTGATTATTCAGTCTTCTGAGAGTGAGAGAGTGCAGATCTAGCACTTCTGCTCTGATGAAAGTTTAGTTCAGAAAGTGACAAGAGAAAAGACTTATACATCCAAAGGATAAAAGCCACAAATCAGGCATCAAGGACCTTTGGGATATTCAGGTGAAGGATACCATAGCCTCCGGCAACGTCACCAAATTACACGGATACAGAAAATATTCGGCTAAGCTCCAAGGCAAACCTAAAAAGCCTAGAAACAGTGGATTTGCAGACCAACTCTAAAAACATCAAGAGACTGTATTTTGTACTGCTACCAACCAAAGTCATCAACAGTGAAAGTTGTGAGTTGCATCTTAACACTGTCTACCTCATTATTACCACTAATGGTTGTACCACCATTAACGGTACTGGCGTCATGACAAAAACCATCAAGGGACTCAGCCGCAACAAGCACCCCTAACATCAAGGGCACCTCAACCACCATCTTGGCTGATGCTTCCCTACCACAGGGCGTGCCCCGGAGGATTTCGTGCTGTCCCCCTCAACACTGTGCTGCCAGCCCAGGGAGGCTTTCTGCTAACCGTGAGTAAACTGATGAACTGTGTGTTATATTTTGGCCCCTCATCGGTCCACCGTGCACCTCACGTGTTGACCCTGCGCTACGGGCTGGCTGCACTATGACTAAGGGATAGGTACATTGTTACTTCTTTTCCTATCTGTACTAATTCATCCATTTACTCCCCCCTATGGGGAATTGTCTCTACCTAGGGCTAATTTAGGGTCAGACAGGGCAGGCACGAGAACAGGGAAATCCCACCATCAGGGTGTCACGGAAGGTGTACAGAAAACTAGAAGACACAAAATGAAGATCCGACTGACTGGATCCGAAACGAAGGAACCAGAGGGTAAGCCCTGTAACAGACCTGGCTCTCTCCCTTACTGCTCAGCCTATGCAAAAATCTCTATGGTAGATGATTGCATACCCTCGTTCCTCGACTGTATGACACCTGAACACCCTATAATAGGGAGGGGACACGACCACCGGCTCCCTACACTTAATACGGAGGGAGTCAGGGTCACCTAGGATCCAGCAAACAGGAAAACACAAATGAATGAACAAACTTATCTGTAGAAGACTCATTAGTAGCATCCAGCATGCACACACTCCAGGAAGTTGTATAAACCGCAAAGTGATGCAGTATGGGAAGGGATTTAAAGGGATGCAATCAGTGCAACTACATGACAGCTGAGAGAGGCTAACGAGATAAGAAAACGAAAGCAAAACAAAAGGAACCTTAAGGAGAAGGTTCTGAAGAACGTCTGTCAGAGCTTCTCAGATGTCTGGTGGTGACAGTACCCCTCCTTCTACGAGTGGACTCCGGACACTCAGAGCCCACCTTCTCAGGATGGGACCTATGGAAAGCCCTGATGAGATGAGTGGCCTTAATGTCCGTCTCTGGGACCCACATCCTCTCCTCAGGACCATAACCCTCCCAATGAACGAGGTACTGGAGAGAACCGCGGACAACACGAGAATCCACAATCCTAGAGACTTGAAATTCAAGATTACCATCAACCACAATCGGAGGAGGAGGCAAAGACGAGGGTACAATGGGTTGGACATAAGGTTTTAATAAGGACTTATGAAAAACATTATGGATCTTCCAAGTCTGAGGAAGATCAAGATGGTAGGCAACAGGATTGATGACGGACAAGATTTTGTAAGGCCCAATAAACTTAGGACCCAACTTCCAGGAGGGAACCTTCAATTTGATATTCTTAGACAACCACACCAGATCACCAACATTCAGGTCCGGACCAGGCACACGTCTCTTATCCGCCACACGCTTATATCTCTCACTCATGCTCTTTAGATTATCCTGAATCTTTTGCCAAATAGATGACAAAGACGAGGAGAATCTGTCCTCATCAGGTAAACCAGAAGACCCCTCTCCAGAGAATGTCCCAAACTGTGGATGAAACCCATATGCACCAAAAAATGGTGACTTATCAGGGGACTCCTGACGACGGTTATTTAAAGCAAACTCGGCAAGGGACAAAAAAGAACACCAATCCTCCTGATTCTCTGCCACAAAACAGCGCAGATATGTCTCCAGATTCTGATTGACGCGCTCTGTCTGGCCATTCGACTGTGGAAAGCAGAAGAGAATGACAACCAAACCCCCAAGCGAGAACAGAAAGCCTTCCAGAATCTGGAAACAAACTGTGTGCCCCTATCCGAGACTATGTCTGAAGGAATACCATGCAATTTGACAATGTGATCAATAAATGCCTGCGCCAGCGTCTTAGCATTGGGCAAGACAGGAAAAGGAATTTTGCTGAAACGGTCCTCCACCACCACCGGAATCACAGTCTTCCCCGAGGAACGACGCAGGTCCGTATTGAAGTCCATGGACAGATGTGTCCGAGGACGCGAAGGAATGGGTAACGGAAGGAGAGGACCTGATGGCCGTGAATGAGGGACTTTGGCACGAGCGCAGGTCTCGCAGGCTGCCAAAAAACCCTCAACCGACTTACGAAGCGCCGGCCACCAGAATCTCCGAGCGATGAGATCCACTGTGGCTCTTGCCCCCGGGTGCCCAGCAAGGACAGTATCGTGGTGCTCCTTAAAAATCTTGTGTCTTAAAGCAAGAGGCACAAACAACCTCCCAGGAGGACAAAGATCAGGAGCCTCTGACTCGGCTACCTGAACCTCTGCCTCCAATTCAGGATAAAGAGCAGAGACCACCACACCTTCAGCCAAAATGGGACCCGGGTCTTCAAAATTCCCACCTCCTGGAAAACAATGTGACAGGGCACCCGCCTTCACATTCTTAACCCCAGGGCGGAACGTGAAAACAAAATTAAACCTTGAAAAGAACAAAGACCATCTGGCCTGTCTCAGGTTCAGACGCTTGGCTGACTCCAAGTAGGCCAGATTCTTATGGTCGGTAAACACGGTAATAGGGTGTCTGGCTCCCTCTAGCCAATGGCGCCATTCTTCAAAATCTAACTTGATGGCCAACAACTCCCTATCTCCCACATCGTAATTTCTCTCTGCGGAGGAGAGTTTCTTCGAGAAAAAGGCACACGGTCGCCATTTGGCAGGAGAGGGACCCTGAGACAAGACCGCACCCACACTTGCCTCAGAAGCGTCCACCTCAACTATGAAGGACAGAGAAATATCAGGTTGTACCAAGATGGGAGCGGAAGCAAAACTCTCTTTGATACTAGAAAAGGCCTTACGCGCCTCTACCGACCAGGAGGAAAAATCTACCCCCTTTCTAGTCATATCAGTGAGTGGTTTAACAACAGAGGAATAATTCAAAATAAACTTCCTGTAATAATTGGCAAAACCCAAAAAACGCATCAGGATTCTCAGGAAGCTCCCACTCAAGCACAGCGCGGACCTTCTCGGGGTCCATGCGAAAACCAGAAGCGGAGAGAAGAAACCCCAGAAATTGAATTTCTGGAACCGCAAACAGACATTTTTCCAGTTTAGCGTACAATTTATTCTCCCGCAGGATGAGCAAGACCTGACGTAGGTGGTCCTTATGAGTTTTGAAATTAGGGGAAAAAATCAAAATGTCATCTAGATACACTAATTTCCCCATTAAATGATAAAAAATGCTGTTCACAAAATGCTGAAAGACGGCTGGAGCATTCATCAAACCAAAAGGCATAACCAAATTCTCAAAATGGCCCTCAGGGGTATTGAAGGCCGTCTTCCATTCGTCTCCTTCTCTGACCCTGACCAGGTTGTATGCCCCTCTTAGATCCAACTTGGAAAAACCTTTAGCCCCAACAATCTGGTTAAACAGGTCCGGGGTCAGAGGAAGCGGATAAGGGTCACGAATTGTGATACTGTTCAGCTCCCTGAAATCCAGACATGGTCTTAAAGAACCATCTTTTTTCTTAACAAAGAAAAAAAACAGCGGCAACAGGTGACTTCGAGGGTCGTATGTGTCCCTTTCTCAGACTCTCAGAGATATAAGCATGCATAGCGACCCTTTCAGGTTGGGAGAGATTGTATAAACGAGATTAAGGCAGCTTGGCGGGGTGAGATTAATAGGGCAATCGTACTCCCTGTGAGGGGGCAAGTCCTTAACACCACTCTCAGAAAACACATCCGAAAATTCAGAGAGAAAAGATGGTACAGTCTTAGTAGAAACCTCAGAAACAGATGTCGTGAGGCAATTCTCTCTGCAAAAGTCACTCCAACCATTTATTTGCCTCACTTGCCAGTCAATGGTGGGGTTATGTTTAGTGAGCCAGGGTAGCCCCAACACTAAAGGAGTAGGCAACCCGCTTAGGACGAAACATGACACATCCTCAACATGAGTATCACTCACACTCAAACGGATATTGTGAACTATGCCCTTTAATGATTTCTGAGAAAGTGGAACGGAATCAATAGCAAAAACAGGTATATCCTTTCCCAAAGTGCATACCTGGAAACCATGAGTTATAGCAAATTGATTATCAATGAGTTTCGGGGGTTAATATCGCCCCTTCCTCAGTGGTCCTCACTGAGGAAGGGGCGATATTAACCCCCGAAACGCGTCTGGTTTGGCTCAAGACCCCCCTAAAGATTTGCCAGATTATCCATTGAAAAAGACTCTGATAACGATTATGCCGGAGATATACGACCTGACACGCTGATTCCAACTAACCAACAGGAACACAGCGGAGATCACACAAGCGTCTGGCTGTACGAGCGTGGTAGAAGGTACACTAAGCTCGTAGGATACCGGCTCTATTACATAGCGGAGCGGTGTCCAGAGCGACTATTACGAACGGCAGAGTCATTTTCTTCTACTGTGCAGCAGCACCAACACACTGCACCGGAAAAGCAGCTGCAAACAAGCTGATCTTGCAAGGACTTAACGGAACAGCGCTGAATTAAGTGAGTAAAGCGGGACGCCGCATTAACGCTCACCTAAGAAATACTATTTCAATTATCCCTGTATCCAGGAATCATCTAATTTATCTCCACAAAAACGGACATACATACAGTGCATTTTACTTGTGTTATTTTACTTTTTATTATATATGAAATTTCCGGTGATTTTAGTTAGGATCAACACCATGATGTTTTAATACTGTATATGGTCATTTATCTTAGAACTGTGTACTGTCTTTTTTTAATAATAATTTTTATCAATTGTTTTAAGGTATTATACCAAAATCATTCAATAAAACATATGGTATTCCATGAACTAGAGTGCCCAGTATTTTCTTATCTGATTGCATTCTTGTTCAGAGGAAGGGCGAATCCTCTTTACTGAGAGCACCTTTTCCAAGCTTCACCACTCCGGTGCGTCACATATTTAATTACATTGATTATCAATGAGATTGACAGCTGCTCCACTATCTACAAAAATCTCACAAAAAATGTTATTGCTCTCTAGCGCCACCCTGGCAGGTAGGACAAAACGGGAACTACAAGCAAACGGAAAACCTTCAATTTCCGCATCAACCTTGCCAATAGTAACAGATGGAACGTTTTTAGAGGATTTTTTTCACGGTCGCCATTTGGCAGGAGAGGGACCCTGAGACAAGACCACACCCACACAGCATCAAAGTGCAATGATCAGATGACTTTATTTTATCCTGTTTAATTAAAATGAAACATCCGAAATACAGAAGGCCTAAAGACAGTGATCACAGACTAACAGCACGAGACAGAATCTCAGACACGAACACATTACATATATATGGATGTGGGAGAGTTAAAGGGGTTGTCCGGGTTCATAGTTGAACCCAAACATATCCCCTTCTTCCCCCACTCAGCCCTCTGACATGAGCATCGGAGCATTTCATGCTCCAATGCCCTCCCTTGGCCTACACTGAATCTGTAGAATATTTCTGGAGATCCGGTGATGTCACTGGATCTGCAGAAAAAGCCCTTTTCCTGTGCAATTAAGATATAGATATATTGTAGGGATTTGCTCAGGTAGGCAGGGTAAGCGGACGCAATACAGAGGCAAGACCACGGTTGAAAAAACAAAAGTCCAGTGTTTATTCACACAGAAAAGGCAGAAAAGAAAAAAAACAATGCTTTACATAGTCCTGGTGTTAGTTTACAGAGCAAGAGCTCCCAAAAATAACATACATCATCTGGCAGACCACAGCAGGCTTTAGGGCACCGGACTCCCAGCAGGCAGCTCTCATGCAGCTCTCATGCAGCTCTCATGCAGCTCTCATGCAGCTCTCATGCAGCTCTCATGCAGCTCCCAAAAACACAGATCTTTCCCAGCTCCACTCTCACTTGGAGGAACATACCACACCCAGCTTAGCTGCTGGTTGGGTTTTTAAACCCCAGCTCAAAACCTGGCCTGGACGTGGGGAACAGCCACCCACCCTGCTCTTTGGCTGCTCCCAATAAGAACCGGCCCGGATTGGCTTTTCAGCCACACTAAGTAAAACAGTGTCAGCGAGCACTAGCTTCCGCTGACACACAAAATTACCGGTTCTTATCTCACCGAGGCCAGGAACCTCACTGTGACACGTACATCTGTCAGTGACGGACCCTTGCACCCTCCTACAATATATATATGTATCAAGGCCAATTTATTGGCCTGAATTTATGGGAGGGGCGCCCTGCCCCTATATCAGCTGCTCACCTCACACACAGGGGTATGGACAGCAGCAGCGTTTCTGTGTCCAGCCGGCAGTATCAGCGTCTAAGGAAGAGCACCTCGTCACTTCCGGTCAGCTGTTCCTCCTCACCTCTGCAGGTCGGCGTCCTGTCCTTCTCGTGCGGCGGGTAAGTCACGGCTGCCTCTCACCGCAGCATCGGTACTATAGTCCTGTCGGTGGGGTCGGTCCCTTTAAGGTATGAAAGGGACATCCCCACACTGGAACGGCAGTCTGGCAGCACGCCCCGCTCCCACGTGACTTGTACGCAGGTATCAGGAGTCAGCGTGACTCCGTTCGCATGTTTTCTTTTGTGTTTCGCATAAGGCTCTATTTCCTAGCTGTTGGGGGAGGCTTATAGGGGGTAAGACAGGGGGGGGGGAGGTGTTTGTGAAACTGGCTTACTGTCATCTGGGGGGCAAATTCTAGCACGGGCCGCCGTGCTGTTAGTTAGTTAGGGTTATAATGCCTATACAGTTGTTTGAGTTAGGGAGATATGGGGGAGAGCACTCTCAGTACCATGCCGCACCATGATATGTGAATTAATGTGCACTCCAGACACATCACTTTGCTTAGCATGTTATTCCATTTGTCATGGTTTTTGTTGGGCAGTGTTCTCATGGGCGTTGTTAGACGCACCTGTTACAAATTAGCAATGTCTTGTGGACACAGGTATCCGCCATTTTTGCGTGGGCCCATTAGCTATTCAGCGGACATCGGTTGCACCCCACGATGATGCCCGGTATGTCCAATAGCTATATAGGGTACTTATGGATGGCTTGTTGCGTCCGCGCCTAAGGTTATCTGCACTCAGGGCAGGTCTTTGGTAAATCTGACACTTGGTACTAGTTACTCAGCGTTAGGGTCACACGAACTCAGGCAGCATCGGTTGTCACTTTATAAATAAAAAAAAACCTCAATCTGATTACTTTGTGTGGATAGGTCCATTCCGCGGTTGTTACAGAGTCCGTCTTATACTGGCATTGTGTCCCGTTCTTCTGGTAAGGTCCTCTCTCCAAGACTTTACACGTTTCTCTGCTTTCCGCAACACCTCATCTCCGTTTATTATCCCTCAGCTGTCAGGTTGTCACCAGGGTCGGTTACTCTTTTCTTGCATGACGGTTTCTGCAGTGGTGGTGTCGATTCACGGGTGTTAGTCAGCAGGTCGCTAGACTGTGATGGTGACGTCCCGTCAATTTTGCTTGTTTCAACAGTCTGGTCATGTCTCACATATCGGATGTCGTGGATGCTTCTGGTGAAGATTTTGGTTCCAGGGTATCGGAATCTGAGAGTATTCCTTCGCTACGCAATTGGACTGTGCCCAAACTTATGTCCGATTTAACAAAGAGGCTGAGTTGTATCGGCTACTGGTGTCCACCCCTGTAGAACCTAGTCAGCAAGAGGTCTCCATGGCTACGGTTCAAACTTCCTTGACCCAACTCTACAGTCATGCTCAACAGTCTGATGACGTCCTCTGTGTCTAGTGTACAGTCTAGGTTGGAGTCAGTGGAGTCAAGGGTTACTGGCTTATCCTCACGAGCCACACTGTTACCGGTCGCAGCTGCACCAGTGGCTAGTACTTCAGGTAACTTTGTTACAGGGCCCAATGTCACTCCAGCCCATTTCATCCCGGCCAATATCAAAAAGGACATCCTCGATGGGAGAGACGTGAACCTAGCCTCCCTGTTAATTGCCACTCGTGAACTATCGGACAATAGGGTCATCGCTTGTGGCGATGTCTCTGTCGTCCTGAAGGGTCGCGATCTCAGGCTAAGGCTACTTTCACACTAGCGTTCAGAGCGGATCCGTCTGAGACGGATCCGCTCATATAATGCAGACGGTGGCTCCGTTTAGAACGGATCCGTCTGCATTATATTGTAAAAAAAATTCTAAGTGGGAAAGTAGCCTGAACGGATCCGTCCAGACTTTTACATTGAAAGTCAATGGGGGACGGATCAGTTTGAAGATTGAGCCATATTGTGTCATCTTCAAACGGATCCGTCCCCATTGACTTACATTGTAAGTCTGGACAGATCCGCACGCCTCCGCACGGCCAGGCGGACACCCGAACGCTGCAAGCAGCGTTCAGGTGTCCGCCTGCTGAGCGGAGCGGAGGCTGAACGCTGCCAGACTGATGCATTCTGAGCGGATCCGCGTCCACTCAGAATGCATTAGTGCTGGACGGATGCGTTCGGGGCCGCTTGTGAGCCCCTTCAAACGGAGCTCACAAGCGGACACCCGAATGGTAGTGTGAAAGTAGCCTAACTAGGAAATTGACAATACCAGAATTTGTACTTGCTTTTAGTCTGTACCAAGACATTATTTGTTCAGTATGGCCTGATAGGAGGGAAGAATTGGACCTGTACTTGTTTAGGGTCACGGAGCTGGGCTACAAATACGGTGGGTTTGGGTTTTATGATTATCATTGCTCATTTTCCGCAAAGGCTGCAGCGGCGCTCAGCCAGTTTCAGTTTACCACCAACTGGGCGAATATTGATACAGAGATTTTCTGTAGACACTTCGCAGGGCTGAAAGCCCCGGCATGTTCATCATGCCAGTCTATCTACCACACAGGCGAATGGTGTCATAATGCTGCGAATGCCCCGAGGTCCAATCCTTCTGCTCCTGTCCCAGGTCCGTTGGTTGTTACCCAGCAGAATTCAACAGTAGACAAACTCGGCTGTCCTATCAAGTACCTGGGCAGGTCACAAATCTGCAACAAGTTTTAAGGCCGATTTATTGGCCTGTATTTGTGGGAGGGGCTCTGCCCTGCTATTTAGGCTCATTTCCCCATCCTCTACATCCTACGTCTGCTCAACACAGATCGTGGCCATATCCGTGTACGTCTGGACTAGTTGCCTTCCTGCTCCGAAGTCTACACCGTGCGCTGTGTCTACCCCGTTCGCCCCCTTTCAGGTAAGATGCTGCCTCAGTCAGCGGCCCCGTTGCTTAAAGTCCGGTCGGCAGCGCCAGCTCCCTAGGTAAGGGGGAGTCACGCTGCACCGGAGCGAACTGCCTGGATGCATCAGCTCCCACGCGGCAGTTTAGGCAGGGTGCAGGGGTCAGCGTGGTCCCGAACTCATTCGCAAATGTCTGGCATGGGCCGCTGTGCCATTAGTGAGGCAGGGTATTGTAAACTTACTTTCCGGTGTCCTCTCCTTTCTGGTGTCCTCTCCTGCTGTCGCCGGCCCACTTGCTTCAGTTCGCTGGGCGTCCCAGGCTCGTTTCTGTCTGGCTCCCTGCGCCCCCGGTGGAGGAGAATGATAACACAATAAAAAAAAAAAAAGGGGGGGGGGGGTGGAACAAATAGTTCAAGCCTTTTATTGTTTTAATATTGATGATTTTGGCATACAGCTCATGAAAACCCAAAATTCCTATCTAAAAAAATTAGCATATCATGAAAAGGTTCTCTAAACGAGCTATTAACCTAATCATCTGAATCAACTAATTAACTCTAAACACCTGCAAAAGATTCCTGAGGCTTTTAAAAACTCCCAGCCTGGTTCATTACTCAAAACCGCAATCATGGGTAAGACTGCCGACCTGACTGCTGTCCAGAAGGCCATCATTGACACCCTCAAGCAAGAGGGTAAGACACAGAAAGAAATTTCTGAACGAATAGGCTGTTCCCAGAGTGCTGTATCAAGGCACCTCAGTGGGAAGTCTGTGGGAAGGAAAAAGTGTGGCAGAAAACGCTGCACAACGAGAAGAGGTGACCGGACCCTGAGGAAGATTGTGGAGAAGGACCGATTCCAGGCCTTGGGGGACCTGCGGAAGCAGTAGACTGAGTCTGGAGTAGAAACATCCAGAGCCACCGTGTACAGGCGTGTGCAGGAAATGGGCTACAGGTGCCGCATTCCCCAGGTCAAGCCACTTTTGAACCAGAAACAGCGGCAGAAGCGCCTGACCTGGGCTACAGAGAAGCAGCACTGGACTGTTGCATGTCATTCGGAAATCAAGGTGCCAGAGTCTGGAGGAAGACTGGGGAGAGGGAAATGCCAAAATGCCTGAAGTCCAGTGCCAAGTACCCACAGTCAGTGATGGTCTGGGGTGCCATGTCAACTGCTGGTTTTGGTCCACTGTGTTTTTTCAAGGGCAGGGTCAATGCAGGAGATTTTGGAGCACTTCATGCTTCCATCTGCTGAAAAGCTTTATGGAGATGAAGATTTCATTTTTCAGCACGACCTGGCACCTGCTCACAGTGCCAAAACCACTGGTAAATGGTTTACTGACCATGGTATTACTGTGCTCAATTGGCCTGCCAACTCTCCTGACCTGAACCCCATAGAGAATCTGTGGGATATTGGGAAGAGAAAGTTGAGAGACGCAAGACCCAACACTCTGGAGGAGCTTAAGGCCGCTATCGAAGCACCCTGGGCCTCCATAACACCTCAGCAGTGCCACAGGCTGATTGCCTCCATGCCACGCGGCATTGAAGCAGTCATTTCTGCAAAAGGATTCCCGACCAAGTATTGAGTGCATAACTGAACATAATTATTTGAAGGTTGACTTTTTTTGTATTAAAAACACTTTTCTTTTATTGGTCGGATGAAATATGCTCATTTTTTGAGATAGGAATTTTGGGTTTTCATGAGCTGTATGCCAAAATCATCAATATTAAAACAATAAAAGGCTTGAACTACTTCAGTTGTGTGTAATGAATCTAAAATATATGAAAGTCTAATGTTTATCAGTACTTTACAGAAAATAATGAACTTTATCACAATATGCAATTTTTTTTAGAAGGACCTGTATACACTCACCTAAAGAATTATTAGGAACACCTGTTCTATTTCTCATTAATGCGATTATCTAGACAATCCAATCACATGGCAGTTGCTTCAATGCATGTAGGGTTGTGGTCCTGGTCAAGACAATCTCCTGAACTCCAAACTGAATGTCAGAATGGGAAAGAAAGGTGATTTAAGCAATTTTGAGTGTGGCATGGTTGTTGGTGCCAGACAGGGCCGGTCTGAGTATTTCACAATCTGCTCAGTTACTGGGATTATCACGCACAACCATTTCTAGGGTTTACAAAGAATGGTGTGAAAAGGGAAAAACATCCAGTATGCGGCAGTCCTGTGGGCGAAAATGCCTTGTTGATGCTAGAGGTCAGAGGAGAATGGGTCGACTGATTCAAGCTGATAGAAGAGCAACGTTGACTGAAATAACCACTCGTTACAACCGAGGTATGCAGCAAAGCATTTGTGAAGCCACAACACGCACAACCTTGAGGCGGATGGGCTACAACAGAAGAAGACCCCACTGGGTACCACTCATCTCCACTACAAATAGGAAAAAGAGGCTACAATTTGCACGAGCTCACCAAAATTGGACTGTTGAAGACTGGAAAAATGTTGCCTGGTCTGATGAGTCTCGATTTCTGTTGAGACATTCAAATGGTAGAGTCTGAATTTGGCCTAAACAGAATGAGAACATGTATCCATCATGCCTTGTTACCACTGTGCAGGCTGGTGGTGGTGTAATGGTGTGGGGGATGTTTTCTGGGCACACTTTAGGCCCCTTAGTGCCAATTGGCCATCGTTTAAATGCCACGGGCTACCTGAGCATTGTTTCTGACCATGTCCATCCCTTCATGACCTCCATGTACCCATCCTCTGATGGCTACTTCCAGCAGGATAATGCACCATGTCACAGAGCTCGAATCATTTCAAATTGGTTTCTTGAACATGACAATGAGTTCACTGTACTAAAATGGCCCCCACAGTCACCAGACCTCAACCCAATAGAGCATCTTTGGGATGTGGTGGAACGGGAACTTCGTGCCCTGTATGTGCATCCCTCAAATCTCCATCAACTGCAAGATGCTATCCTATCAATATGGGCCAACATTTCTAAAGAATGCTATCAGCACCTTGTTGAATCAATGCCACATAGAATTAAGGCAGTTCCAGGGGAGTTGCTAGGGTCTCAAAAGATCCGGGGCACAAGCCCCAATAAATAGTCCCCCCCCCCCCCCCGCACTATGCTGTACTTGCTATACAGCGGCACTTACCTGTCACATCCAGGGCCTCCAGGTGACGTTTCCTCTCTGTCATCATCATCTCCACTTGGTCTGGACAACTTCTCTCAGCCGCCTCGTCTCTGCAGAGTGTGACACACAGATATCTTAGCTTCCTCACATTTCTATCATTATCCCCCAACTGGAGTCCCCACAGAGTTATCCTGCTGCTTGCTGTGCCAAAACCTCAACCCCCCCCCCCCAATACCCCTAAATACTATCCTAAAGAAACATTACTGCCCCCCATAGTAATAGTGCTCCTCATAGTCCCACCAATAGTATTTCCCTTCTAGAATGCCCTCGTTAGTAACACTGCCCCAACCGTGATAATGCTCCTCAACAATGCCCCCATTATTAGAAGAGCCCTCCCATATTAATAATACCCTCACAGAGTCCCCAGTAGAAATAAGGCCCCCTATTGTTCCCCCAGTGGTGATAAAGCTCCCTACAGACCCCTCAGTAGTAATAAGACCCCCATAGTGCACTTAGTAGAAATAAGGCAGATCTATAAGACCCTCCTATAGAGCCCCCAGTAGTAATAAGACCGCCTATAATGTCCCCTGGATCTGCAGTGCCCCCTGCAGTTATAATCCTCCCTCCACCATACAGTCCCATGTAAATAACATCACCTCCTCCCCAGCTGCCTCCAACGCACAATCCCATGTAAATATCACCTCCTAAGGCTACTTTCACACTTGCGTTCGTACGGATCTGTCCTGTACTTGTACAGGACGGATCCGCACCGATATAATACAAACGAATGCATCCGTTCAGGACCGATCCGTTTGTATTAGATTTGAATTTCTAAGTCCCAATACGGATCCGTCCTGACTTACATTAAAAGTCAATGAGGGACGGATCCGTTTACAATTGCACCATTTTGTGTCAATGCAAAGAGATCCGTCCCTATTGACTTACATTGTAAGTCAGGACGGATCCGTTTGGCTCCGCAAGGCAATGCGGACACAAAAACGCTGCTTGCAGCATTTTGGGGTCCGCCTCCAAAATGGAACGGGGGGCCGTACGGAGCCGAACGAATGCATTCTGAATGGATCCACATCCATTCAGAATGCATTGGGGTTAAACTGATGCATTTGGGGCTGCTTGTGAGAGACCTGAAACGGATCTCACAAGCGGATCACCAAACCAAGTGTGAACGTAGCCTAAACCAGTGTTTCCCAACCAGTGTGCCTCCAGCTGTTGCAAAACTACAACTCCCAGCATGCCCGCACAGCCAAAGGCTGTCCAGGCATGCTGGGAGTTGTAGTTTTGCAACAGCTGGAGGCACACTGGTTGGGAAACATGGGCCTAAACATTAAGTCCCATGTACATAAACATCATTCTCCCCACCATCCACTTTCCACATACAGTTCCATGTCAATAACATCCCTCCCTTCAGCCCTAACATACATCCCAGTAAAATAACTACAACTCCCAGCATTGCTCTGCCTCTCCCTTCACTTACCTCTCCTGTACAGACATCAGCATTAGGCTCCTTCTCCTCTTCACTCCGGTCCAATCCTGCACTGGTCACATGATGGTGACATCATCCAGGTCATCCTATCACAGCCTGTTTTGCTGATCACGTGACCTGTGATGTCACCAAAGGTTCTTCTCCTCTTCCCAGTGTAAGATTCAACTGTATTGCCGTTCTGTGTACGGCAATACAGTTGTATCTAGCAGGAAGGCAGGACATTTGGGGCATGGGACAAAACATCCGGGGCCCAGGCCCCGAATGTTTTAACCTAGTGACGCCCCTGGGCAGTTCTGAAGGCAAAAGGGGGTCCAACACCGTATTAGTATGGTGTTCCTAATAATTCCTTAGGTGAGTGTATATGCTTGTATTACGGGTGAAACAAACTTTCCTGGCACATTTTATTGGGTCATGTTCAGTCACCTCAGCTACGGGATCACCACTCTAGTTCGTTTTCAGACCTTCGTAGTTTACGCATTATACGCACGCATATTCATCGATCTCGTTCACATCTCCAGTCATGTCTAGCCATTCCTTGTCTGTTTAAGTATGTTTTCTCCGTTCCCTCTCCAGGGTAGTTACTTCTTTTCAGGTCAACCTCGATTCTCAGTGGCCCAGTTTCATTTACAACAGGTAGTATAGGGAAGTTTTCAGTGATAGATTCACCTTCTCATTTTGTCGTCTAAAAATCTCACGGTTTTAACTTAGGTATTCTCCTCATCCCGCTATTTGCTCCTTCCGTGCTGTGGGTAAGTCAGCTCAGTTTGTTGGTGGCGGTACGCACACCACATCGTTCGGTGGTAGGGTTGTCACTGGTGTCTGGTCTCGGGTCCCATGTTTGAGCCTCATTCTCACCTACTGTATCTACAGGATCATGTCTCATGCCTCTGACATCATGGAGGCCTCAGTCAATGAAAATGCCACCAGGCTGTCCGAAGCGGGTAGCATCCCGTCACTACGGAGTTGGACCGTACCAAGGTTGATGGCGGAGCTGTCCAAGAGGGGTATCCCGTTTACAGCCTCAGCCAGAAAGGCGGAATTATACCGCCTACTCATGTCTTCTGCGAGTCCTCAGCGACAGGAGGAAGTCTCGATGGCCACAGTCCAGACCTCGCTCGCTCAGATTCACCTCATGCTCAACAATCTTACGTCATCAGTCACGGACATTCAATCCAGACTGGACACGGTTGAGTCCCGGGTTGCCATTCTTACTACTCCGGGTCCAGAGTTGGCTATCCCGTCCACATCCGCTGCAGTGTGTACCGGTACGACTGTCTCTACTCCTAATATCACCCCGGCTCACTTCATACCGGCCAACATTAAGAAAGATATTCTGGAAGGCAGGGACGTCAACCTGGCTTCCCTGTTGATTGCTACTCAGGATTTCTCAGACTGCAAAGTAATCGCGTGCGGTGATGTCTCAGTAGTACTCAGGGGCCGTGATCTCAGGCTAAACAGAAAGCTTACCATCCCGGAGTTCCTTTTAGCTTTCAGCCTGTATAGAGATGTGATTTGCTCTGTATGGCCCGACCAAAGGGAGGAATTAAATCTTTATTTGTTCAGGGTAACCAAATTGGGGTACAAATATGGTGGTAGTTCATTTTATGATTATCACTGCTCATTTTCAGCTAAGGCCGCAGCGGCCCTCAGTCAATTTCAATTCCTCACAAACTGGGCTAATATCGACACTGAGATATTTTGCAGACACTTTGCTGGCCTTAGGGCTCCTGCTTGTTCTCTGTGTCAGTCCATCTACCACACAGCAGAATGGTGTCACAAAGCTGCCTCAAGTGCCGATAGTAGCCCTTCCGCACAGCCGTCTAGGCACCCTGATCCCCAGTATGCCTCTGGTTTAGTCGACAAATTGGGAAGGCCCATTCAATATCTCGGCAGATCACAGATCTCGGCAATTATAGTCAGTGTAGGCTGTTACATGTGTGTGTGAATTGTTTCAGAGCCCATCCCAAGTCGGTCTGTACATTAAAAGCGGATAAGTCGTATCTGAGTGTCCTTAACGTTGATTGCCTGCTGCATTTCCTACCCAACCACCACGACCCTAGCTTCGTTCAGTTCCTCATGTCAGGGTTTAGATCAGGTTTCCACACTGGCCTAATTGCCTTGCCTGAATCGTCTTATGAGTGCAGAAATTTATTGTCAGCGGAGCTTCACCCTCAGGCAGCAGATGAATTGATTTCCATCGAGTTGGCTAAGGGATTCCTAATAGGCCCCTTTTCTTCTCCTCCTTTTGGACGGTGGAGAGTCAGCCCTATAGGTGTAGTCACAGGCAAGTTCAGTAACAAAGAAAGGTTGATCATCGATCTATCAGCCCCACACGGTCACTCCACCCCCAGTATCAACTCTCTCATACCCTCTGAAGAAGTCAGTATGAAATATTCCTCCTGAGACCAGGCCTGTATTTAGTTAGTTAGGGTCTCTGTTTGTGTGAGGCCACAAGTGTTACTACTGTTCATTGCAAGGACTCCATAACTTAAAGTGACATTGCACATTGGAGAGCTTTTTTAGCTCAGAAGGAATACTCCGGCACGTGCTATAGTACCAGTTATGGGAGGGGAAACACTGTAGATCTGTGTAAGATTGTAAGCTGCACCGCAGGCTAGTACATACCACGCACCTATACAGTGATCCTTGTTCTTTTAGGGTAATAACAGGTAAGGTGTGGCAGTTTAGTTGTGCCGGCCAGTAGGTAAATCACTGCTCTTTCCTCCTTCATCCATTGGAGGGCGCCGTGTTGTGTAGCACAAGGGTCTCAGCCTTTGGGCTGGGTGAATGTAAATTTATTGCATGCTCCCAGCATTTGTGGTTGTTTTTATTGCCACATTTAAGTAAAATTCTGTTTTGGCATAAGCTGGTGTTGGGGTTGCTTTCCTCGTTCGTAACTTCACTGTATCCTGGGGAGCCCACCCCGGTACACGGCTTACATGTGCAGGTCTCCAGGGTAAACAGTCAGGATTGATGGGAGGACATCTTCTCTTCAGCAGGGAGTACACGTCTCTTCCCTCTTTCTTCTGTCCCGACTGCTGCACACGGTTTACATAACAGCAGAGGAGAACTCTGCAGTGTGCCAGGACAGGGAAGAGGAGCAGAGTGGGGGAGGGTGAGCACTGGGAAGGCTTCTTATGGCAGCAGCACATCTTGCTGTAGCTGCTGAAAAACTGATCCCTCCTCAGCAGTGCAGCCCCTAAGGATATGTGCAGGCTGCTGCTAGAGGCATCTCCTCATAGACCCTTGTTGAAGTTAAATGTTAATGTTAAAAAAAAAAATTCCCCCCCAAAACCATTATTTAAAAAATTTAAGAAGAAAAAATAGACATATTTTGCATCACCAGCTCTATAGTAATATCATATGATCTCCCCCATCAGGTGAACGCTGTAAAAAAATATATAAAAAAATAAACATTGCGCCAAAACTGTTTTTTTTAGTCACCTCACCTCACAAAAAACATAATATCAATCAAAAAGTCGTATGTACCGCAAAATGGTAGCAATAAAAACATCACCTCGTCCTGCAAAAAACAAGCCCTCACACAAGATTACAGCCAGAAAAAAAAATTATGACACCAAACTGCTTTTTTTGTGACTTCACCTCCCAAAAATGAGATAAAAAGCAACCAGAAAGCCAAATGTACCCCAAAATGGTGTCAATAAAAACTACCGCTTGTCCTGCACAAAATAGGCCCTCACACAGCTCATTCAACAAAAAATAAAAAAAGTTATCGCTCTTAAAAACCATGACAGAAAATTCCATGTTAGAAAATCCAGATGCCGCTCCTTCCCTTCTGAGCCCTGGTGTATCCCCAAATAACAGTTTACGACCACAATTAGGGTGTTACTGTATTCAGGAGAAAGTGGGTAGCAAATTGTGGGGGGATATTCTCCTGTAATCTTTTGTGAAAAATAAAGTTTGGGCCTAAAGCACAATTTTCTTGTAAAAAAAAATGTTTCATTTTCATACCAAGTATCTCACAAGTAGTAAAAATTATATGAAACAGCTGTTGAGTGAAGTGCTCTCTACACCCCTTAAAATTGGGTGGTGTAGTTTACAAAATGTGGTCACTTTTTTTTCACAGTTTTTTTTTCAAAATGTGGTCACTTTGTTTTCACTGTGGGGTTACCTCAGGGCCTCTTCAAATGCAACATGGTGCCCAAAGACCATTCCAGCAAAATCTGCCCTCCAAAAACCATATGGCACTCCTTGCTTTCTGTGCCCTGTCGTGTGCCCAAACAGTGGTATACGACCACATATGGGGTGTTTCTGCAAAGTGCAGAATCGAGATAATAAATATTGAGGTTTGTTTTGCTGTTAACCCTTGATGTGTTCCAGGATTTTTTTATTAAAATGGAAAATCTGCAAAAAAAAAGGGACATTTTGAAATTTCACCTCTATTTTGCTTTAATTTGCTTTAATTCCTGTGGAATACCTAAAGGGTTAATGTCAGGAATAAGGACTGCCTTATTCCTAGTTATTATAATGTTTGCTGTGATAATATATGTTTTATGGTTATGTGTTGTGGTGTAACATGTTCTGGTGGGATTCACATATATATATACAGTATGTGTTGCCTGGTGACCTAGTAGCTGATACCTCACTGGATGTAGCAGCGGAGAATCAACGTTGAAATGCGCCGAGGCAGATCTTGTCACCAGTTGTGAGGGGGGGTCAGAGATGATAGACCCTTCAACATCAAAACTGACCGACCAGATATCCACAGTTCCAGGGTAACCTCTTCCTGAGACATTTCCTGAGTTGAGGGAAGAGGACTTGCTTAAGATCATAGGACATCTACTGTACCATTGTTATGTCACATGGCAGTTGCTTCAATGCATTTAGGGTTGTGGTCCTGGTCAAGACAATCCCCTGAACTCCAAACTGAATGTCAGAATGGGAAAGAAAGGGGATTTAAGCAATTTTGAGCGTGGCATGGTTGTTGGTGCCAGACGGGCCTGTCTGAGTATTTCACAATCTGCTCAGTTACTGGGATTTTTCCGCACAACCATTTCTAGGGTTTACAAAGAATGGTGTGAAAAGGGAAACACATCCAGTATGCGGCAGTCCTGTGGGAGAAAATGCCTTGTTGATGCTAGAGGTCAGAGGAGAGTGGGCAGACTGATTCAAGCTGATAGAAGAGCAACGTTGACTGAAATAACCACTTGTTACAACCGAGGTATGCAGCAAAGCATTTGTGAAGCCACAACACCCACAACCTTGAGGCGGATGGGCTACAACAGCAGAAGACCCCACCGGGTACCACTCATCTCCACTACAAATAGGAAAAAGAGGCTACAATTTGCACAAGCTCACCAAAATTTGACTGTCGAAGACTGGAAAAATGTTGCCTGGTCTGATGAGTCTCGATTTCTGTTGAGACATTCAAATGGTAGAGTCCGAATTTGGCGTAAACAGAATGAGAACATGTATCCATCATGCCTTGTTACCACTGTGCAGGCTGGTGGTGGTGGTGTAATGGTGTGGGGGATGTTTTCTGGGTACCCTTTATGCCCCTTAGTGCCAATTGGCCATCGTTTAAATGCCACGGGCTACCTGATGTTTTCTGGGCACCCTTTATGCCCCTTAGTGCCAATTGGCCATCGGTTAAATGCCACGGGCTACCTGAGCATTTCCGACCATGTCCATCCCTTCATGACCACCATGTACCCATCCTCTGATGGCTACTTCCAGCAGGATAATGAACCATGTCACAAAGCTCAAATCATTTCAAATTGGTTTCTTGAACATGACAATGAGTTCACTGTACTAAAATGGCCCCCACAGTATACCAGATCTCAACCCAATAGAGCATCTTTGGGATGTGGTGGAACGGGAGCTTCGTGCCCTGGATGTGCATCCCTCAAATCTTCATCAACTGCAAGATGCTATCCTATCAATATGGGTCAACATTTCCAAAGAATGCTATCAGCACCTTGTTGAATCAATGCCACATAGAATTAAGGCAGTTCTGAAGGCAAAAGGGGGTCCAACACCGTATTAGTATGGTGTCCCTAATAATTCTTTAGGTGAGTGTATGTTTTATGGTTATGTGTTGTGGTGTAACATGTTCTGGTGGGATTCACATATATACAGTATGTATTTATGTATTTGTGTTGCCAGGCCAGCAGCCATTGATTAATTGGTTTAAGGCTACATATAGGCCGCAATGTCTGCCTCATACCGGTGAAAACAGCAGCCTGCTCCCCGGGGGGTAGTTAGCACAGAGAGGCTAACGAGGATGGGCCCATTTGCTGGTCACACTCGGGACAGGGGACAGCAGACTCTCCGGTGCCTTGTGTCAGCATGGGGGCTTCCTAACCAGAGCATGAACCATAATACGTAATCCTTCATAACTTGTTCAGGAGGAAACGGATGTCCCCAAAATCTAGCTTATCATCTCTGGTATGATGGGGGCATAGCATGGACACCAGACATGGCATATCAACTCTATTAACCTACAAAAGGCCACCTGTCAACTAGACAGCTACGATTACCACTCATAAAACATCTAAGGTAAACCAAAACGAACAAGTGGAAATGATGTATAAAAATATAAATTTATTATAAAGTATAAAGAATGGAACAACTACAGATGATGCAAAGATACGGAGAAGCGCAGGGTCACTAACGCCACAAAACACCAATGTATCTGTGGGTTATAACACACAGAAAGGTACAATCCATTAATGATAATGAAAGCTCAGAGATAACGAGGATGGCCAAGCTGTAATGTCACCGCAGTAAGACTATGCACAAATCGTGCAAATGACCATACCCGGTAAGCAATGAGCTTACTCACACCGAACACAGTGCTTAAGCAATTAAACAGACCATAGTAATGACGAGTACTCAGTATAAAAGTAAGAATCTCAGTCAAAAAAGAAGGTATTAACAATATGCACCATGGATGTATGAGGGACTCACTATGGATATATGCAGAAGTCCCAATCAACGGTGTGAAGCGATACTGATTCAGAACGTACCTGAGGACATGGTGGTGAGTGGACAGTCGGACCCTGGGCGCGTCTCGCATCATGGAGTTTTCCGCGCCCGTGTATGTGGACCGCAGGTGCCCCATATAGAGGTAATTTCTCCCTACCCACCCACTCCCATTTCATCCTATATATACCCTGCTTGCACACAATCCAGTACCTCCTGACGAAGCCGTAAGGTGAAACGCGCGTCGAGGTTGTGCGCCCAGGGTCCGACTGTCCACTCACCACCATGTCCTCAGGTACGTTCTGAATCAGTATCGCTTCACACCGTTGATTGGGACTTCTGCATATATCCACAGTGAGTCCCTCATACATCCATGGTGCATATTGTTAATACCTTCTTTTTTGACTGAGATTCTTACTTTTATACTGAGTACTCGTCATTACTATGGTCTGTTTAATTGCTTAAGCACTGTGTTCGGTGTGAGTAAGCTCATTGCTTACCGGGTATGGTCATTTGCACGATTTGTGCATAGTCTTACTGCGGTGACATTACAGCTTGGCCATCCTCGTTATCTCTGAGCTTTCATTATCATTAATGGATTGTACCTTTCTGTGTGTTATAACCCACAGATACATTGGTGTTTTGTGGCGTTAGTGACCCTGCGCTTCTTCGTATCTTTGCATCATCTGTAGTTGTTCCAATCTTTATACTTTATAATAAATTTATATTTTTATACATCATTTCCACTTGTTCGTTTTGGTTTACCTTAGATGGCATATCAACTCGCCTTCAGGGCAACTGGGAAACTATCTTTTTGATCTTTTGAAGTTTTTACACTTGTTTGCCATTTATGTATGTCTTTTGTTAATCATTTTTTTGTAACCAAGTACTGTCTATTTTTTATACATTAAACCTAAAAGTTTGATGGTTTGTCTTGTAACCTTAAGAACCTGTTAGCGCTATGAAGAGTGTGTGTGCAGTCTGAGGCTGCATGTTGATTTTCCGTGAGGCTTGCTATCGTGTGGGTGTCTGCTTGCAAGTGGAACACTCAGGGGTGTCCTGACAACCTTATAACTGACCTGTGGTGGCAGTGAAAGTTTTGTGTTAGTGCGCGGGTGTGCTTGCAGGCTTCAGGTGGCGATTTATGCTTAAGTTACGGCCCAGCGTAACAATGTGTGAGGGCGTGAGGTGAATCGGCCTAAAGGGCTTGGGCAACCCTTGTCACGTGAAGCAGTGGGCTGGTCTGGTGCCTGGTAGGTAACAGGTAACATTTCTAAAACCAGTTTTGAATAGTTTGAGGGGTGTCATTTCTAAAATGGGGTTGACTCTATTATGTAAGCCCCACAAAGTGACTTCAGAACTGAACTGGTCCTTTAAAAATAGGTTTTTGGAAATGTTCTTAAAAATTTTAAGACTTGCTTCTAAAATTCAAAGCTTTCTAACGTCCTAAAAAAATTAAATTACATTTACAAAGCGATGCCAACATAAAGTAGACATATGAGGAATGTTAAGTTATAAATATTTTATGAGGTTTCACTTTCTGTTTTTAAAAGCAGAGAAATTGAAATTTTGAAAATTGCTAATTTTTCTAAATTTTTGGTAAATTTGGGATTTTTTCTCAAATAAAGGTTAAATACATTGCCTCAAATTTATGACTATCATGAAGTACAATGTGTCACGAGAAAACAGTCTCAGAATGGCTTGGATAAGTAAAAGCGTTTCAAAGTTATTACCACATAAAGTGACACATGTCAGATTAGCAAAATTAGGCCTGGTCAGGAAGTGGTTAAGATTAGAACTCCAGGTGCCATAGCATGATGCAACTGATAATACTAGGATACCTTTGGTGCCTACGCCTCTTGTGTGCGTATGTATTCTACTGACCCCAGCTCCAAATTCCAGGTGATCGCCTGTTGACTAGTGCCATTGTGTAGCACCTGCTTAGATTGATTTGTTAGCAATATGGACATCAGGTGTAGGACTAGATCTGTGCCCTTTTCTTTCCTTATGAAACTGTATAATTAGTGTTTTTGCACTTTCTTCTGCCAGCATCAGATTGTCACGGTCCCTCAAGTGACAGAGGTTAGAAGATCTGAGAGACTGGCTGCACGTTAGGTCATCTGACAGTCTATCTGTTTTCACTTGTTGCAGTGTTGTTGTTGGTAATGACCACACCTCTTGTCTCAGGTGTAGCTTGTGGTCATTACTGCTCCTCTATTTAGTCTGGACTAACACTTCATACCATGCGGTTGATATTATCTGCCCTGGAGTTGGAAGAGCTGGTATGTCATCTTCATCTGAGTTCCTGCTCATCCATTTTCTATTGAAGATAAATGTACTTTTCTTTGTTTTGTGTTGGTCCCATTTTACTCTTTGTTTACTAGGTCTCGGGGAGACGTTGGTTTGTTAATCTGGGAAGGAACCAGTAGTCTCAGACCCTGTCACTAATCCTAGGGATTTTCAGGGTTACTAGGGCCCAGGTTTATGGTGTATGAATATTCCCACCTTCAGGACACAGGAGTCAGGGCTAGGTTTAGGGTTTCCTTAGGTGGTCACCATTTCCCATTCCCTAGCCTTGAGGCCTAGTTCCTGGTCATTTTCCTTCTGTTGTCATTCTGGTGTTCCTATACTGTGACACAGATAAATAGGAAACAATTCGGTTTTCACACTTGTCGTTCATTTTAACTTTGTTCGACTTTATAGCTTACATATCAATAATTGTTTTATTTTTTTTTATAAAGCGGTTGTACATGTAAATATATATTATGCTTTATAGTATACCCTGTCATGGAAAAGTGATATCTCCATCACCTTCCAGTAGCCTGAAATTAAAATTTTCCTGTCCATAGGCCATCTGTTAGCCTTGGGTTTTACTTTAACTAGCGGGAAGACTGCAGTGATTTCTGAAGTTACCTTACCATGCAAAAATGGACCAACATGGACTTTAACTTTCAAAAAGCTCAACAGTCATCAAGCAAAGGCGGATGGGTTAAATCTGTAGTCTGTTAGAGTGGAGAAGTATCAGCAGCCAGAGACAGCTTACTGGATCATAGCGTTTAGCAAAGCTCTCACATCATACGAGAAAAGGCCTGTTCCCTCAGAATGAATACAGAAAAATATACATTTACAAAAGGAGAAAGAACTCAAAAATACAGGTTAGACACCTGCCTGAACTACATGTAAACTACATTGGTAGGTGCGGGTGCCTAAGAAGGGACTGTGTTCTTAAGTTTCACAATAAGACAAGATGACTCCACAAATGTCTGGAGCTACAGCATACTACAAGGCCAGTTTCACGCGAGCATATTCAGTCTGGAAAACAAGTCCCTTGTGGGAGTGGTATTTCACAGACTCAACACTGTACATCTGAAGTGAACAATTCCCATCTCACCGCATGTCTACTGAACTGTACACTGAATAACTGCATTATGTGACTACAGTTCAGCATACTAAGTCAGGAAGAAATTCTCAGATGTTGTGAGTTAAATACAGAGGAGCAGTGTTCAGCCCAGACTGGATATGCTCATGTTCAGTAGTATCTGATCTGTAGTTGCTAACAGCGATGGGGCACTTTTTGTTGGCAAAGACAGGAGTTGGTTACCGTTCTTCTGTGTGAGCATTCTGGATTCAAGATCTAGTTCTATATTCTAATATTTAAATATAATTTTTTCTTCAAATGCATACTTACCTTATGTTGTCTTTGGTGTCAATAAAATGTTTTACTTCTGAAAGTAAGGTATGTGTGCTCCATGTTACTAGCCACTTCCTGTATCTTTTAATAGGCTTGGCTTATACAATACAAGCAGAGAGCCATATAGATTTAAACTGTTAGAAAGCTTTGTATTAATATTTAATTGTTTCCTCTTCACCCTCCATGACGGCACCTTCAACATGATTTATCCTCCTCTCACAAGGCATGGGAGAGGAGCATCAGTATGGCTACATTACAGTCAGTGTAGGCCTCCCTGGGGCAAGTAGGTCTCTGATAAGGAAAAGCCTGCCACAATGCTTCATGTCCTGCTGCCTCCTTGCACCAGTGGAGTGATTGGAGACTGGTGGAGTCCCTTCAGTCTGTTACGGTCCACTGCCTAAGATTCTTGGCTCTGGCGGCCAACATCATAAGGGGGCCTGGTGAGGACTGGCAAAGACTGATGACGTCATCAGCGCTGCAGATCGCTTATTTCCATAATCTGGCACAGATGGTGAAGACGGAAGTCATCCTCTGATCCTGCTACAGTTACCCAGCACTGTGTGGTGTGCACCTGGCGTTTGGTCCTCACAGTGTCGGAAGCTGGGGAGTGTATGGGACCTGGAGTTTGTGTGGCAGTGAGTGTACTGTGAAGGGGTTTATCCTGGATTGTGAGCACAGTAGCTAATGCTGTGTGCTCCCTTTTCTGTATGTGTGTTTGGTATAGAATGATAAGGATGTCTCTGTGAAACTGAAATCTGTACAAAAATCCAAGTCAGTTAGATGTGCACTTTGTGCTGTAAAATTACCATAAAAATCCATTAAAAAAAACATAAAAATGCACTGATTCCATTGTTAGAGAAGAAGTACCTTCCCTTAAGGATGAAATTAAGTGTTTGGTACAGCAGATTTGTGCAGCCATGTCTGATAAAAAAATTTTTCTCTAGTGATCAATCAACCCTCTACTTGTAAACACAGAGCAAGGATAGATAAACCTTCCTTGTCCTCCCCTTCTTCTGGGTCACAGTCTGAATTTGATTTAAAATGATTCTGGGTTGGATTTAGACACTTCCTGAGATGAGGATTCTGAATTAAAGAGACACCTATTTTCTTCTGAGGATATTAATGAATTGTTAAAAGCAGTTAGGACAACAATGGAAATTAAAGATGTTAAAGTCCAGAGATCCATGCATGATCAAATGTTCAGTGGGTTAAAGGAGAAGAAAAACAAGTCTTTCCTGTACATGAAAATGTACAATCATTAATTAAAACTGAATGGAAAAATCCAGACAGAAGGTTTTTGTTCCTAGAACCATATGTTGCAGATTACCCTTTGATGAACCAGATGTAAAATCTCTGATAGAAAGTCCTAAATTGGACATATTTATGGCATCTCTAGACCTGAAAGATGCATATTTCCATATCCATTATTCTACCAGAAATACTTAAAGAGGACTTTTCACTACAATAAAAAATCTAAACTAAGCATACAGACATGGAGAGCGGCGCCCAGGGATCTCCCTGCACTTACTATTTTCCCTGGGTGCCGCTCCGTTCTCCCGGTATAGGCTCCGGTAGCTTCAGATTTTAGGCTCAACTGGGAGGAGCCTGCTGGCGTCTCCTTCTCCCAGGCTGTAGAGCTGGCCAATTGCAGCGCTCAGCACAGAAAAAGAAAACTTCTCAGGTTTCTGATTAATACCTTCTACCTTACAGCTACAGGCTGTTTATCCTCAACATCATAAGGACATTATAATGGCAAAGCTTGCACCTTTACTGTCTCCCACTGGATTGGGGAAAAGCAGCAAGAGGTCCCTCTGCTTATTATTCAGCATATGCATTTACCTATTCAGGGCACAAGTAATCCTCTTACACGGCCCATTACTGGGTTTCCATATAGAGAAACCTCTTTAATATCTGCTATAAGTGTTATGTACTCTCTGTTTGGGGCACTTCTGTTTAATTTCTCATGTAATACAATTGAAACTGTGACTCCGCTAGTCCTCTTTATATTGAAGCTCGACTTACACAGCACATTTCCGCCATCTTGTGGCCCATGGATAAATTTGTGTGGAAAACCACTGCTATTACTAAGGGTCCCCGAACCCTAACCCGCAGTCAAACTCCATCATCTCCAGTACACACGACTGTGGATACCACTATGGATACTTCAAAAGCGACAGCTCAAGCCATCTCCGATCTATTAATGCCCACCATTGATACCAGGTTAGCGGCCTTTCAGTCTTTAGACCTTATTGTCTCTCATGTAATGGCCCATAATACCCGCTTATCCAAAGTGGAGCAAAGAGTCTCTGACCTAGAGAACACGGTCTACGCATGTCACGAACAAGAAGAAAAGAAAAGAAGCAATTGCTAGTCACTTTGCAAAACAAGGTAGACGACCTGGAAAATCGATCCCAGCGTAACAACCTGCGCCAGTGACGTTTAACCAATTCAATGCCGTTTAACCATTGCGGCATTGAATTGGTTAAACGTCACTGGCGAGGGGGTAACCCTGCTACACAAATTAATAAGAAAGAGGCGCAATGGATCTTTGATATGGATACATTACAGCCGCAAGGACATAATATTGAATGGGACATAAAAGCAGTTTGTATGGTTTGATCCATTTGATACTATTGATTTTATGTATATTATTATTGTTATTATTGTTCTTTTTAGCTCTTATATGTTATTATCTATTTATGAACTATTGACTATTTTATGTAATTGTCTGCATTGCATATTTATTTTGTATATGTTTTCGGCACCTAATACTGACCGTTTGATTGACATGCCAACGGACAACGGAAGTCCGTATTAGTTCCAGGGTAGAAGCCAGTGGCGTCGCTAGGTCAAAACATCCGGGGCTTGAGCCCCGGATGTTTTGTTTAGTGCCCCGAATGTTATGCTGCGAATCCTGCAAACAACCAATTAAACCCCCACCCCCCTCCTGACCAGTACCGCGGCGCGTCCGCACTTACCTGCGGACTACTGTCGCCGGGCGGAGGTTTACTCATTTAGGACTCAGCAGCGCAGCGCACAGCCACTGACTGCATAGGGGAGGGGCGGACCCGGCGTAGGCAGAGCGTGCAGGCTGGTGGCAGAGTTGAAGACTCACATCACGCTGCGCGCCTGCTGGACATGGTAACAAGGTGAGGGCGGCAGCGCGGCATACTTCAAGAGTGTGTCTGCCAGAGCCTGGTCGACTAGTTAGAATACTGTGCCCTCTCCCTCACCCTGGCCCCAGTGCCCTGCTGAGCCTATGTACCTTACCCAGCGGGGGATTTGTGGATGGAACAGTTATGGGGAGGGGGATCTGTGGATGGAACAGTTATGGGGAGGGGGATCTGTGGATGGAAAAGTTATGGGCAGGGGGATCTGTGGATGGCACAGTTATGGGCAGGGGGATCTGTGGATGGCACAGTTATGGGCAGGGAGATCTGTGGATGGCGCTGTTATGGGCAGGGGGATCTGTGGATGGCACAGTTATGGGCAGGGGGGTCTGTGGATGGCGCTGTTATGGGCAGGGGGATCTGTGGATGGCACAGTTATGGGGAGGGGGATCTGTGGATGGCACAGTTATGGGGAGGGGGATCTGTGGATGGCACAGTTATGGGGAGGGGGGTCTGTGGATGGCACTGTTATGGGCAGGGGGGTCTGTGGATGGCACTGTTATGGGCAGGGGGATCTGTGGATGGCACTGTTATGGGCAGGGGGGTCTGTGGATGGCACTGTTATGGGCAGGGGGGTCTGTGGATGGCACTGTTATGGGCAAGGGGATCTGTGGATGGCACTGTTATGGGCAGGGGGATCTGTGAATGGCACAGTTATGGGCAGGGGATCTGTGGATGGCACAGTTATGGGCAGAGAGATCTGTGGATGGCACAGTTATGGGCAGAGGGATCTGTGGATGGCACAGTTATGGGGAGGGGGATCTGTGGATGGCACTGATATGGGGAGGGAGGGATCTGTGGGATTGCCCAGATGGCTAGGCCCTTCACTGAAGTTATTAACCCCATTCAGCAGTCCCCCATTCACTGAAGGGGGGGACTGCTGAAAAGGGGTTAATAACTACTGTGAAGGCCCCCCCCAGTGGCGATGAGGGCGTGGCTTCATGGGATGGGGGCGTGGCTTCACGTGGGCTCGTGCCCCGGATGTCTTCAGACCCTAGCAACGCCCCTGGTAGAAGCTATTCTTTACTCGTGGACTACGACGGTGTTTGTACTGCAGCCCCTGAAGAAGCTAACTGCGTAACCCGGGTCGGGCAATTTTACGTGCATGTTAACCATCTTAATTTTGTGAGTACAATAAAATCCTTTTACCTTTGGATATCGAGGGTATTGCACCATCCTTCTTGTTTTTTTGTGAAGGTATCTTGACCCGGTGTTGGGATCAGCGGTTGGTGGCTCATTACGGGATCTGAGGACCAGCAGGAGGTGTACAACAGTTTCCTTGTATTAGAGATACATACCGGTGACTCTTTCTTCTGAAAGCTGGATTAGACTTCAGTACCCCATCCTTATAGGATTCCACTCGAATGACTGACATAGATCACCACCATATAGCGCGGTTCCCGCATCTATTGTTTAACTATGGAATTTATATTATTGTATATTCTTTTTTTGGTTACCATGGTGCTGCACTCACGGGCTGACAGGCAGCATGGTGGTGACTGGGTGTGTTTTGAAAACTTATATAGAAGGGATTCCTGTGTGTACCACTTCATTTAGTAAATATTTATGCGCATAATACCTCCAATGGGGCCTTCTTTGCATCTCTGCTGACGGCTATAGCTGACTGGGATGTGAACGTCATATTGGGGGTAGACTTTAATGATGTTCATGATGTATTATTAGATAGGTCTCAAAATGTTGTGCTCTTTCATAGGTATATAACATTTATATCTAAATATAATTATAGTGGATTTGATTATATATAAGAGGCCATATTGTGATATATTCACCATTTTTGTATGTATTTTTAAAGTTGGGCGAAATAGGTTCATGGAAAGGACACTGTTCATAAGGTTTCTTATCTATAGATAGAGAAGAGTCATTCTTGTCTCCTTATAGATTTATGACTGATTATATCTGGTACTAATTACCCCTACAGTTGATGTCTATTGGTGAAGCAGAAAATCTGTGGTGTCAGCATACACATATAATGAACCTTTGTTTTTTTTGTATAAGATAATCAATAGGACATACAGTACAGACCAAAAGTTTGGACACACTTTCTCTTTCAAAGAGTTTTCTTTATTTTCATGACTATGAAAATTGTAGATTCACACTGAAGGCATCAAAATTATGAATTAACACATGTGGAATTATATACATAACAAAAAAGTGTGAAACAACTGAAAATATGTCATATTCTAGGTTCTTCAAAGTAGCCACCTTTTGCTTTGATTACTGCATTGCACACTCTTGGCATTCTCTTGATGAGCTTCAAGAGGTAGTCACCTGAAATGGTTTTCACTTCACAGGTGTGCCCTGTCAAGTTTAATAAGTGGGATTTCTTGCCTTATAAATGGGGTTGGGACCATCAGTTGCGTTGTGGAGAAGTCAGGTGGATACACAGCTGATAGTCCTACTCAATAGACTGTTAGAATTTGTATTATGGCAAGAAAAAAGCAGCTAAGTAAAGAAAAACGAGTGGCCATCATTACTTTAAGAAATGAAGGTCAGTCAGTCCGAAAAATTGGGAAAACTTTGAAAGTGTCCCCAAAGTGCAGTCACAAAAACCATCAAGCGCTACAAAGAAACTGACTCACATGCGGACCGCCCCAGGAAAGGAAGACCAAGAGTCACCTCTGCTGCGGAGGATAAGTTCATCCAAGTCACCAGCCTCAGAAATCGCATGTTAACAGCAGCTCAGATTAGAGACCAGGTCAATGCCACACAGAGTTCTAGCAGCAGACACATCTCTAGAACAACTGTTAAGAGGAGACTGTGTGAATCAGGCCTTCATGGTAGAATATCTGCTAGGAAACCACTGCTAAGGACAGGCAACAAGCAGAAGAGACTTGTTTGGGCCAGGGGCGTTGCTAGGGTCTCAAAAGATCCGGGGCACAAGCCCCAATAAATATGTTGCCCCCCCCCCCCCCCGCACTTTGCTGTACTTGCTATACAGCAGCACTTACCTGTCACACCCAGGGCCTCCAGGTGACGTCTCCTCTCTGTCATCATCTTCTCTGTAGATCTTCTCTCTCATCATCTTCTCCACTCGGTCTGGACAACTTCTCTCAGCCGCCTTGTCTCTGCAGAGTGTGACACACAGACATCTTAGCTTCATCACATTCTATCATTATCCCCCAACTGGAGTCCCCTCAGTGTTATCCTGCTGCTTGCTGTGCCCCCCCCCCCCCCCGGGTGTAGCTATAGGGGGTGCAGCGGTAGCAGTAGCTACCGGGCCCAGGAGCCTGAAGGGGCCCAAAGACACTTGTGCTGCATAAGAAGACACACAAAGCACTGAGGGAAGGGTGGTCCAAGCTTAACTCTTGCACTGGGGCCCATGAGCCTTTAGTTACGCCCCTGCCCCCCCCCCTAATACCATCCTGAAGAAACATTACTGCCCCACATAGTAATAGTGCTCCTCATAGTCCCACCAATAGTAATTCCCTTCTAGAATGCCCTCATTAGTAACACTGCCCCAACTGTGATAATGCTCCTCAACAATGCCCTTATTATTAGAAGGGCCCTCCCATTTTAATAATGCCCTCACAGAGCCCCCTGCAAAAATAAGGCCCACTATTGTTCCCCCAGTGGTAATAAAGCTCCCTACAGACCCCTCAGTAGTAATAAGGCCCCCATAGTGCGCTTAGTAGAAATAAGGAGGATCTATAAGACCCTCCTATAGAGCCCCCAGCAGTAATAAGACCGCCTATAATGCCCCCTGTAGTTATAATCCTCCCTCCACCATACAGTCCCATGTAAATAACATGACCTCCTCCCCAGCCGCCTCCAACGCACAATCCCATGTAAACATCACCCCCTAAGGCTACTTTCACACTTGCGTTCGTGCGGATCTGTCCTGTACTTGTACAGGATGGATCCGCACTGATAATACAAACGAATGCATCCGTTCAGGACCGATTCGTTTGTATTAGATTTGAATTTCTAAGTCCCAATACGGATCCGTCCTGACTTACATTGAAAGTCAATGGGGGACGGATCCGTTTACAATTGCACTATTTTGTGTCAATGCAAAGGGATCCGTCCCCATTTACTTATATTGTAAGTCAGGATGGATCCGTTTGGCTCCGCAAGGCCACGCGGACACAAAAACGCTGCTTGCAGCATTTTGGGGTCCGCCTCCAAAACGGAACAGGGGGGCCGTACGGAGCCGAACAAATGCATTCTGAATGGATCCGCATCCATTCAAAATGCATTGGGGTTAAACTGATGCATTTGGGGCTGCTTGTGAGAGCCTTGAAACGGATCTCACAAGCGGATCCCCAAACGCAAGTGTGACCGTAGCCTAAACATTAAGTCCCATGTACATAAACATCATTACCCCCCACCATCCACTTTCAACACACAGTCCCATGTCAATAATATCCCTCCCTTCAGCCCTAACATACATCCCAGTTAAATAACTACAACTCCCAGCATTGCTCTGCCTCTCCCTTCACTTACCTTTTCTCATGTACAGACATCACCATTAGGCTCCTTCTCCTCTTCACTCCGGTCCAATCCTGCACTGGTCACATGATGGTGACATCATCCAGGTCATCCTATCACAGCCTGTTTTGCTGATCACATGACCTGTGATGTCACCACAGGTCCTTCAGCTCTTCCCAGTGTATTAGATTCAATTGTATTGCCGTTCTGTGTACGGCAATACAGTTGTGTGTAGCAGGCAGGCAGGACATTCGGGGCCCAGGCCCCGAATGTTTTAACCTAGCGACGCCCCTGGTTTGGGCTAAAGAACACAAGGAAAGGACATTAGACCAGTGGAAATCTGTGCTTTGGTCTGAAGAGTCCAAATTTGAGATCTTTGGTTCCAACCACCGTGTCTTTGTGCGACGCAGAAAAGGTAAACGGATGGACTCTACATGCCTGGTTCCCACCGTGAAGCATGGAGGAGGAGGTGTGATGGTGTGGGGGTGCTTTGCTGGTGACACTGTTGGGGATTTATTCAAAATTGAAGGCATACTGAACCAGCATGGCTACCACAGCATCTTGCAGCGGCATGCTATTCCATCCGGTTTGTGTTTAGTTGGACCATCATTTATTTTTCAATAGGACAATGACCCCAAACACACCTCCAGGCTGTGTAAGGGCTATTTGACCATGAAGGAGAGTGATGGGGTGCTGCGCCAGATGACCTGGCCTCCACAGTCACCGGACCTGAACCCAATCGAGATGGTTTGGGGTGAGCTGGACCGCAGAGGGAAGGCAAAAGGGCCAACAAGTGCTAAGCATCTCTGGGAACTCCTTCAAGACTGTTGGAAGACCATTTCAGGTGACTACCTCTTGAAGCTCATCAAGAGAATGCCAAGAGTGTGCAAAGCAGTAATCAAAGCAAAAGGTGGCTACCTTGAAGAACCTAGAATATGACATATTTTCAGTTGTTTCAAACTTTTTTGTTATGTATATAATTCCACATGTGTTAATTCATAGTTTTGATGTCTTCAGTGTGAATCTACAATTTTCATAGTCATGAAAATAAAGAAAACTCTTTGAATGAGAAGGTGTGTCCAAACTTTTGGTCTATACTGTATGTATTGTTTTATATTGTTAAATATTATGAAGGACGTTAATGCATCTATTATCTTATATATTTCTCACTAGGAACGCATGTACTCCAAAAATATGATGAGAAGAATTTTAAGTATAGACTTTGTTCAGGGAAGGTGGTGTTATTTTAACTAACAATCAATCACCCGTTGAAGTGACAGGGGAGACACACATATCCGTGAGAGTACAAGGTTTATTATATTCTTATCAATACCATAAATTTGATAGTTTGGGAGATGTCTAAACTGGTACCTTAATGTCTATGCTTTAATTGGTACATTTGTCAAAGTTAATACCTGTAGCTCTGATTTAGGATTCCATATGTTATGTGTATGGAATGTAAAATAAAGTTAGATCTGGACATTTAACCCTTACTAGTAATGATGCTAGTAGCTTATGCAATAGTGCCACTAAGGTATAAATAAGAAACATTACACCACCAACAGAAATGCATTCTGGGTAATACAATGACATCATAGTCATTATCATATGTACACCCCTAGCCGACAATGATTGGAAAACTCCAAGCTAGGAAAGTGTGTCTAACTGATAAGTTTTTGATAATAAACCACACACAAGAAAAAAATCAAGAAAAATCCAAATGATCAGAACGGACTTTAGAGCTGACTTCTCTTATGTGTAGTATTGATTGAATTAATTGGCCTGCTATTTAGTAACTCCCCGCTTTAGTGCGCATGTATAAAGTTATAAGTGCTACATCAATATTATCACTATTCAGTAAAGATGCATATTACTGAATAAAAGATCTAATATTGATATCGGAGAAACTCTCTGATTAGAATATTCATATTCCATAGTCAATATCAGGCCTGATAATTTATAAGCTGTGTCCCAATACTATACAATATTCGAGATTGGTCATAGCTTGAGCAGAGAAAGGGTTAGTACCTACCCTAATCACTATTGAGTTTACTGTGTCAACTGATAGTATATCTCATAATTGTGGTCGAGACGGTTATATTACATTTTATGTTTGCGAGGTAATAAGGAACACTAATATTTGTGTTAGAGCCATCTAGTGGCGAATTTAGGGCACTACATATTACTGTGTGTTATTGCATATTATTGAATTTTATATTGATTAATCTTTGATTGTATTCTAAGTTATTGTATAATAAATCATTTATATTTTAGCATAGACGCTTGTACCATGTTTTACTGATTGCACAATATAATTAAATTAATGCCAAACTCTTTTTCAGGTGTTTTATATGTCCACCTCCAGGATCAATTCCCTTTGAAATGTTTCCTTTGATCCTTTCTTTTATATAAAGCATTTGCTTTATATCCCTGACAAAAAGCATGCACCTTCTCCCACCACGGTCACTAATGTTATACAAATGCTCATAGATCATCTGGACCTAATAGACCCTTAGCGATTACCACAGACTTTGACTAGACGCATTACTCACATGTCCACAACTTTCACGCGAGAATTGACTACTGGTTGATTCCGCAAGCTTCCATCCATCTTCTAACATCATCCAGAATTCTAGATATCTATATTTCAGACCATTCTCCTGTAATTTTTTCATCAGCCTTAACTACGCCTATCCCTCTAACCAAAAGATGGCATTTCCCTTCATACCTATTCTACTCGGAAGACTTTAAATCCATGCTTTCTGGGTTCTGGTTATCTTATGTCTGAGACAATGAGGGACGTAGGGAAGACAATCTTTTTTGGGCTGCCTCTCTCATAAACAAAAAAAACTAATGGCCTCTTTAACCTACACCTAAAAAACCCTTGCTCAGGCAAACAAGAAATTTAAGCTCAATAACACTCCTGAAACATAACAACAACATTTAAATACTAAGATGGAGGCTGAAGCAATTGCTTTACTAGATGTGAATTATCAAAAACACAGATTCTTCCGTTGGGGTAATAAACCGGGTAGACTGCTGGCATCCCTCATCAAACCTTTTCATTCGGCTACGAAAATCTCCAAGTTGAGAACACATTTGGGCTCATTCATATCTCATCCTATAAAAATTGGGGAACAATTCAAATCCTTTTCAAAGCTTTATATACTGCCCCCTCAGAAGACATTCCTTCTGGGTCCCCCTTCCTTAACGCTAATCTTTTACCCACCAGAACTGATGATCATTGACTAATTCTGAATACTCCCATTAGCCAAGATGAAATTACTGCCACTATCAAATCTCTCAAACTTTCTAAGGCGCCAGGTCCCGATGGCTTTGGGAATAAATAATAAAAAATTATTAAATCCTACCCTGACCCCTCACTTATCTTCATTGTATAATTACATTGTTACCTCTAACACTATCCCCGATGGATTTAATGACGCATGTATAACAGTTATCCCAAACCCAGGTAAGGATCACCTACTGGTGGAGTCTTACCACCCCATCTCGCTTTTAAATGCAGATTTTAAAATATTCACTAAAATATTGGCAAACAGACTTCAAACCATTCTCTCGGACATTATACACCCTTCGCAAACATATTTCATGTTAGGGAAATCCATCACTCACAATATCAGAATGGCGATTGGGGCGATATCATCAAGCAGAACACTTAGACAAAGTATCGTGGAGATCTCCAGGAAATTCTCAGGCTACGACACTTTGGCCCCATGTTCTGTACTGCTGTCCAGATGATATACCATACTCCCCGTTCTTAAATATGGGTACATTCTATTTGCTCCTCCTCATTTGAATTAAGCAGAGGAACGAGACAAGGATGCTGTAACGGGGAGCCGGCGACACGCTCGCTCCCTGCAGCGCCGCCAACATTTTATCCCTGAGGAGGACGCGGCCAGCGTCCTCGTCTCCATAGTAACAAGGGGGCAGGTAGGACCTGGCTGCGCACGCCTCCTCAGCTTGGCCGGTGTCCTTCATCCCCTAGACAACTAGTAGGGGGGGAACTGAGCGCTGATGGCAATGAGTCGGCGCTCAGGTGTTTAGATCTGATGGACATGGGTCACGTGACGCTGGCTACGTCACGTGACCCATCAATTAGACCTATTTAAACAAGTAACCTGCTGGTCACAGGTTGCCTGTGATTGGTCTTATTACCTCATTAGCGTTCTCTGCATGTGTGACTTCGTTTGTTTGACTTCGCCTTGTATTTGACCTTGGCTCCTGACTTTGGCTTGTATTGACTTCAATTTTGTATTAACCCTTTGTGCCTGTGTTACCTCCTGGCTCTTGACCTCGGCTTCCAGTTGTTTTTGTTGTGGTACTTTCCCAGCCTGGGAAACTTTGCGCTTCTGTTTGTTCTAGCTTTGTCTTTTGTTTTCTTCCCTCGTTATTTCCTTCCTTTAGGCCCTTGCACGTACATAAGCTAGGGACAGCCGGCCAGTTGTACCTCATCTGTTAGGACGGACCGTGCAAGTAGGTAGGGATAGAGGAGTGGGTGGAGTTTAGGGCTGTATTTATCCCTACCTTTTCGTGACAGATGCCCATTAGCCTCACTGTTATTTAAATTAGCCCTAGATCCTTTAATCAGAATCCTACAAACTCTCTCATCATTTCATGGTATACACACAGGTTTACTATTCATCTCAAATCCACGTGAGGCTATCCCCAAGATAATGTCAGTTATAGCATCCATTCTGGTTTCAAGGTTAATTTTCATAAATCAGAGGCGCTTCCCAATTTCAATACAGCCAGAAACCACTGGAGAACTTCATTTCCATTCCAATGGCATCCAGAATCCATGACTTACTTGTGGGTTAAATTAGTAGCTAATCCGGCCCAACTGTATAAGCTAAATTATTGTCCTCTTAATGCTTCCATCATCTTCTTAACTCAATCCTGGCAACATTATACATTATCCTTCTCTGGCAGATGTCACCTTCTCAAAATGGTGGCCTTCCCTAAGCTACTTTATTTAATTTAAACTCTCCCCCTTTTGCTAAACCCAGCAGACTATTAAACGTCTTCAGAGAACCTTTAGACAATTCATTTGGAACTCCTCCTGGAGGAGTCGTATTAGCCTTCATAAACTTCAGCAACCTCGGATGTTAGGGGGTCTTAACTTCCCTGACATATTACTATTCAACTTATCTGCCAACTATCGATATGCTATCGACTGGCTGAGAGGTAAATCCCATTTTGCTAATGTTGACATGGAAAAACAATTTTTCCCTCACACCTCTCTTTTGGCACTCCTGCACTTGCCAAATGTTACACTTCCCCCTAACATAAGGGACTTCCCTATTTTATGGAATACTATTCAGGCTTGGCACAAAGTAAGAAAACTAAGTAAATTATATGGAACACACACATTCTTTCACCCTTTTTGGGTCACCCAGGTTTTTTTGGGGGGTAGACCACCCAGGATTTATACTAACTTGGCTTTACAGGGATGTATCTGGATTTGGGATTTGTTCTTTCCTTTACAGAAGCTTCTCAACAGTTCCCAGCATTTAACCATAATAGATTTATATACCTACAAGCCCAAAGTTTCGTTCAGCATTGCATGAACAATATCCCGAGAGACTCGAGAGGGGCTTGCCTAGATATATTTCTTAAAAGGGTCAGAACGCAGATCTCTTCTACCAGTACTATCTACAAATTTCTCAAACTCTTAATAGACTGGGATGTAGTTACCACAGGTCCGGGAAAATGGCTCAATGATTTTCCAGGTCTCGATGTAAAAACACTATTAGAGGCCACATTGAAAATCCATAAACATTCCCCAGTCAGCAGCTATACGGATATGGCTTTGATGATTTTTCACAGAGCATATGTGACACCAAGCATTAAAAATAAAATGTCTCCTGACTGTTTCTATTCTTGCTCTAAATGTAATACACCTGACACAGATCTTTTCCATCATCTTTGGGGTTGCACAGATGTGCAAAACTTATGGGAACAAGTGAGATCTCACATACTAACAACATACAATATAACTTTCACTATTACCCCTCAGTGGGCTATTTTAAACATACTGTCTGAGGAACAACACAGTCTCCCTAGACGAAATAAAACTTTATTACATATCTAGGCGGCTGCCACTAGAAAAAGTCTTTTACATCGATGGTTAGACCCGGAAGCACCCTCTATTCCTATTATCCAAACCAAAATAACATTCCTGTTCATTATGGATTGGATTTTTGCTTTATCAGACAAAGAAAAAAATTACCAAACGGTTATTAGAAAAATGGTCTTTATTTATAAATACTCTTTCCACTTCCAAAGCTAAACTTATTTCACATTTTGAACATACAACATGGTATTTATATGAGGTTCTTCACAGAGGCACACCTGTTTAAAGTTCAGCTAGCACTTGAGGTTCCCCCAAGGTGTCATTCTCCTTGGGTTTACGCACATGATTAGGGGAGGGAGGGTGGGGTGAAAGAAGTTATTTTCTTCTGTTCTTCACAACATTTCTATTCACTGATGATTGTATGCTTCATCATTTATTGATGCCGAATTGCATATACCTGTTAATTGTTCAAAATCAATAAACAGATTTGAAAAAAAAGCGACAGTCACAATTTTTTTTCTTGATAATGACCTTTCTCTGACCTCTATTCAAATTTATTTTTTACTGTCAAGAAAAGGCCATTCACAAATTTGGGGGACATTCACGAGGAGTGGACTGTGGCTGGAGTCAGTGCTTTAAGCGCCACCACACACAAATGTATCCAGGACATGGACTACAACTGTCACATTCCTTGTGTCAAGTCACTCATGACCCAGAGACATCATCAGACAGGATGAAGAGGACTGGACTGTTGCTTAGTGGTCCAAAGTCCTGTTTTCAGATAAAAGTAAATTTTGCATTTCATTTGGAAATTTTAGAGCTGACTATGGCAGAAAGGGGTTAATTCACTTTTTTCTTTAGAAAATAAAAAAGTTTAAAAATAAATAAAGTTATAGCTATATGACTTTTAGCAATAGCATAGCACACTATGTACACACATATACACACATTTTCCCCCTTTTTCTTTCATAAAAAATAAAATGTTTATTAGTATTAGCATAAAATATAGAAACACAAATTTTTGTCATTTATAATTAAAAAAAGCCAAAAGCATAAAATATCCAAATTTCCCCAAGATAAATGCCTTCACTTTGAGGGAGATTCTAATGTTTTGTCACTGTACATCGATTCTGGCAGTAAGGTGCCATAGAACCAGCAATAGAAAAAAAGGCCACCAAATCTACAATGCCCTCCATTCTTTTGAAGTCTTTCAGTGGACCCAGCCAGTAGATAAATTGCATGTATAGCATCACAGTGCAGACATACAGTAATGGTTTAAACAAAGTTTTGTCTTTAAAGGAAACCTGTCACCTCCAAAAACCATCCCACTGAACAGAGAACCTCATCTTCTTTCCATTTAGCATCTCCATCTCCTCTTCCTGAACAGCAATGCTCATCATCCTTTTTGGCATAGCTACCGTAGGAAGTGAAAGTCAGAGAAAGACTGATGCTAGTATCATAGTACTGGCTGGAATTGTAGAACTTACAGTACATGATGACATCACAACATACATATTTGTACCAGTCATGATTACTGCATGGGAAAGACACATATCTAAAGCTTATTGACCAAATGCTGGATTTGTTTTAAGTAAAGTTCATTCTTAACCACATCATTACCAGACCGCTTACCCCCCCCCCCCCCCCATACCAGGCCATTTTTTTCAGTTTTAGCAATACACCTATGTAACTGCAAATAACTATTTAATTTCTGAGCCAACCTACATGTATTTGATATTATTTTTCACAGGAAACATTAGACCTTTCTCTTGCACCATTAGATCACAGTTATACTATTGAAAAAATATTGAAGAAAAAACTGTGAAAAATTATGTATATTTTTCCTTATCACTTTTTTTCTGTTACAACAGATTTAAAGGGAACCTGTCATCTCCAAAAACCATCCCAAGCCGCCAACAGTACTTGAGAGTAGCCAGCAGCGTGTTTCCGATGATAATTTTCTTCCTGAAGGCCGATGTGGCAAAAGCTCAGAAAACGTTCTTTTATCCCCTGCCGGCGCGCTTCTCTAGTCATGCTTGAAGTCAAGGGAGCAGGGGCCTTCTTGCTTCAAGTCAAGACAACCACACCCTCTTCCCTGCCCCTTCGCTGTGACTGACAGACGGCAGTTTGGCTGGCTTTGCCGAACTCTATGCATAAGCGCTGTCAGTCACTCTGTAACCTAGTGTGCCCCGGAGAATCCAGCTGTTCTCCCCTTCACTGCACTGCTGGCCCAGGGAGGCGAATGCTAAACTGTGAGTAACCAATGAACTGTATGTACATTCCGGTCCACCGTGCACCTGACGTGTTCTACCCCTGTAGACTGGCATGTTGCAATAAATGTGGCGTCACGAACAGGATCTATATCCTCTGTGTCTTATAGAACAGTCTCAAAATCCTCTGTGCCTTATGTGAATGAGCCCCAGTTGTTTGTTTTTATGGGGCTAAAGAACGTCTTAAATTGCTTAGAATTGCAAGGATATACTGTACAAAGCTTTAAAAATCGCACTGTTGAAATGAAGAAAATCGCATATTTTGTGTCACTAGAACTTCTTGCTGTGATTAAATTGACTTTGACCTTGAACCTAATATGGCCGCCGGAGGCCTTCTTGTCTGATTTCTGGCTCCTTCACTTTTCAAAACACCCTGTACGGCGGGAAAATAGAGTGCCACCCCTATATGCAAAATAACTTGGACGGCCCACTATACTTTCATAGTAGTGATTCAGGAAGGCCGGCCCTGTATGTACAATTTCGTGCAGCCTCTTCTGTCTGTCACACTCACTGGAGGGAGGAGCCACGCGCAAGAGGGGAACGTGACATGCGTACGCACGCCCAAAGATATGCAAGACTTTGCATGTGAGTGACTGGAGGAGAAAATAAGTGCGATCACCAGCCGTCCTCTACGGAACAATTATATGTTAGCACTCCCATATCCCTGCAGTCTGAGAACTCTCCCCAAAAAATAACAGGGAGCGCTGCCTGAAAAGTTAAATTAAATAAGAACTGCTTAAACGCTACATTCAGCCGGCACCGTGATTATTAAAGGGCCATAACCTCACAAAATAAAGGTGGCCCATCGCAACGCAGTGTAAAAAGTGTGTGCAACTAGATTTCACCTGCCATTACCATGTCTGTGCAGGAAGATAATGTGCAGCCTGACCTCGATAGGTCCCCTGCAGTAGCCGCAGCCGGTTTCAACGCATAGCCGCCGCAGCATCAAGTATGATGCCTCTAATGATGCCTTACTACTTAGGGGCACCCTGGTTCCCACGATACTCTGGGAAAGCTCATACTTTAAGAGACTTTAAAGAAAAGATGCTTGCTATATTCAGGGTGTATCCTCTAACAGTAGAGCAACAAATGGAAATTCTGCTTGCGCAATTGGAAGGGGCTGCCCTCAGAGAAGTGAAGTCCTGGCCAAACTCAGAGAGGAAAACACTGGAGCAGATATTTGAACGGCTTTGCACCACCTTTGAACCCAAGACTGTATCAGAGGTCAAGATGAGGTTCTTCAGTAAGAAACAGCAATCTGGTGAGTCACTCAGAGACTTTGCATTGTCATTGCAGGAAGCCCTCAGAGCTGTGGTACAGGTAGACCCCCATGAAGCAGAAAATGAGGACAAGATGCTTAAGGAACAATTCATTGAAGCTGTTAGCACAGAAGCCCTAAAAAGTCAGTTAAGGATGCTAGTGGCTCAGCACCCAAGTTCCACTTTTCTAGACTTTATGGGATCAAACACCCCCTCGAAGCCTACCAGGCCTGCCGAAATACCTATGGATATGCCAGTTGTATCTCCAAAATGTTGTTCTATAGCAAGTCAAGCAACTCCAGCCTGGCTCCTGATGCAGTTGCCGCCTTGACAGATCAAGTCAACTTTCTGACCAAAAAAGTCTGGAGAAAATGTCTAAAAAACTGGAAGAATGGAAAAAGCCTTTACTGCTGGAGGATGAGACGCTGGTATCCAGGAGACTCTTCCCTCCGGATTATAAAGAGACATATCCCAGAAATTCTGAAAGACACCCTTGTGACCGCTACACTTGCACCTACTGTCACAAGCTAGGCCATACGGAAATGATGTGCTGTCACCTCGTTTTAGGTTATAGAGCTGCGGACATGCACGGCTAGATCGCCGCTAGCATGTCCGCAATATACCTGTCCTATAGGGCTGTGTGCTTTTATTGTGCTTAAAAAATTATTTTATATATGTAAATTACCCTGGTAAGGTGCCCAAGGGGCTGTACTAACCTTCTTGGAGCCCAGCCACGCCCCCTGTGAAGGTGCCCTGCACCGCCTGCGTCCTCCGAATCTCCTCCTTGCTCACAGTTAGATCGCCGTAATCTTGCGATGCGCGAGCTCGCGAATGCGCAGTTCCTTCCCTGAGGCTGATGCCAGCACAGGGAAGGAATCCAAGAAGGTTAGTACAGCCCCTTGGGCACCTTACCAGGGTAATTTACATATATATATATATATATATATATATATATATAAAATCATTTTTTAAGCACAATAAAAGCACACAGCCCTGTAGGACCGGTATATTGCGGACATGCTAGCGGCGATCTAGCCATGCATGTCCGCAGCTCTATAACCTAAAACGAGGTGACAGAATCCCATAAAAGTGCGCAGCCGAGGTTTGCCAACAAGATAGGAGAAATTTGCTGCACCCGTATCCGAGGTAACCAACCAGTAATTCTTAAAACAAATACCAAAACACTCCTGTGGTGCCGAGCTGTTCTTGGGATCCAAGGCGATGACTACCAGGCCCTGGTAGAACCCATCACTCTAGAAGACCATCCTTTAGTCCGAGCTGCAAGGAGCCTAGTGACTGTGTCTCAAGGTAAAGTGCCTATTCGTCTCCTGAATCTAAGTGATCACAGTATAACTCTGAACAAGCATTACCCTGTGGCTCAACTACTACAAGTCACTTTCCAAGATGTTCTCAGCGTGCCGGCAGCCATCATTGACCAATCTGCTCAGAAACTACATCCACAAAAATACCCTTCAGATACATTATGATGGAAATAACTCAATGTGGGGGATGTCTCTACCCCTGAGGACCAAATTGAAGGAGTCTTAAAAGTGGTGCAAGACCATCATCAGGCCTTCAGTAAACACCCTACAGATTACAGTGAAGTCAGTGCAATCAAGCACACCATCTCTACCGGTTCACATCCTCCAATCAAGGAAAAGGTACTGGCCTATACCACCTACAATGTACCAATCTGTGAAACAGATGATCCAAGAAATGAAAGATGCAAACATCATTCAAGAATTCCATAGTCCATGGGCTGCTCCTCTAGTCCTTGTCCAAAAGAAAGATGGTAACATACGATTCTGCGTAGACAACAGAAAAATTTACCAAATCACCCACAAGGATGCTTATCCTTTAACAAGAATCGAGGAATCTCTGACAGCATTAGGGTCCTCAGCTTACTTCTCTAACCTGGACTTAACCAGTGGGTACTGGTAGGTACCTATGGCCCCTGAAGACCGTGGAAAAAAACTGCATTTACTACCCCTATAAACCTATTTGAATTTAATTACATGCCTTTTGGACTCTGCAATGCCCCTGGAACTTTCCAAAGACTAATGGAGAGATTCTTAGGCTACAAAAACTTTGAAACTGTCCTGCTATACCTGGATGATGTAATCATCTATTCAAAATTCTATGAGGATCACTTAAAACATCTTGAAGAAGTCTTCCAAGTCCTCATCAAGCATGGACTCAAGATCAAGCCATCTAAGTGCTACCTATTAAAGTCAGAAGTCAAATACCTGGGACATGTAGTCGGTGGGGAAGGTGTCAAGCCAGATCCAGAAAAGATAGCGGTAGTCTGGAATTGGCCTACCCCTACTACAGTAAAAGAGGTGAGAAGTTTTCTTAGTTTTGCAGGATACTATCGACATTTCATCCCTCACTTCGCTCAGTTTGCTGAACCAATACAAGAGCTCCTGAGAGGACATCCTAAGAAGTACCAGAAAACCCAGATAGCGGTTGAATGGAATGAAGAAAGGGAAATCGCTTTTTGACTCCTGAAGAAGAAGTTGACAGAACCATCTATCTTGGACTATCCGGATTATCAACAGCCATTCCATCTCTACACTGATGCCAGTCCGTCACGAGGGTGTCAAGAGCCACGTCTGACTCCGTTATACCCGGGGTCAGGAAGTCGCAGCGGGTGGCTGCGCGCTCTATGTCTAAAGATCACGTTGTTTCTTAGTGATTGTTTTCTGTGTTTGCCTTGCAATCCTTTTTGTCTCACTCAGGGATCCGTAGCTTCTCCTCCTCAGCTGTTTCTTGTCTGCCACTCCCAACCTCCTTATATTCTCCTCTCACACTTCTCTAGTTGCCAGTTATAGAGCTTCCTGCCTGGACTTCTATACTGACCCACTGGAGCTGTGAATCCTGGTTGTTGTTCCAGAGTGCTACCCTCCGGATCCCTGTTGGGCTTTTTGTTGTCTCCTGTTGTCGCCCACCTGGGATTATATGTTGAGTCTGTATTGTCTGTCCTCCCCTTGGTGTTTTCCTTTAGAGCTAGTGGTGCGGACTAGTGTTCCCACCGCCCTGTTCACTATCTAGGGCTCATCTTAGGGAAAGCCAGGGTTTTAGGCACGTGATCGGCGTACGGGTGAGGAACCCGTCTAGGGACGTCAGGGCAGCCAGGTGCCAGCCGCAAGGTGAGTCAGGGGTCACCACCTTCCCTCTCACTTGGGCAGGGCCTTCCTCTTTCCCTCCCTCTGTGTCACGTATGTGATAGTCACGCCGATCGTGATATTATAACTGGCCCTTATTTTTTGGGAGAAAAAAAAATATTTTTTTTTTTCTCTCTACTTAGAATCCAATATGGATCCTATTGCTGCTTTGGCAAAACAGCTTCAAGGCCTGTCTTTGGAGGTGGCAGGATTGAAGGCGTCTGTCCTCCAACAACAGCAGCAAATGCAGCAGACCGCAAGCCCAGCGGTTGCTATGGGTAACCAGGTTGTTACAGAACCCAAGGTTGTTCTTCCTGACAGATTTTCTGGGGGAAGGGACAAATTTGTGACGTTCCGTGAGGCCTGCAAATTATATTTTAAGCTGCGCCCTTACTCCTCAGGTAATGAAGAACAGCGGGTGGGGATTGTTATTTCCCTGCTTAAGGGGGACCCGCAATCCTGGGCGTTCTCGTTACCCCCTGGTTCCCAGGCTCTCCGGTCAGTGGAGGGATTTTTTGGGGCTTTGGGTCTCATATATGATGACCCTGACCGAGTCGCCCTGGCTGAGTCGAAGTTACGGAGACTCCTACAGGGAGATCGGCCAGCAGAGGAATATTGCTCAGAGTTCCGTAGGTGGGCTACGGATACTCAGTGGAACGACACGGCTCTCAGGAGTCAGTTCTGCTCTGGGTTATCTGAAAGGGTTAAGGATGCGCTGGCGCTGTATGAGACCCCCCTTTCCCTTGATGCTGTTATGTCCCTCTCTATCAGAATAGATAGACGTCTTAGGGAGAGATCGAAAATTCCTGAGCAATTGGTAACCTCTCCCAAGCAGCAGTTAGTCTGTACTGACTTAGATGAGCCTATGCAGCTAGGAGGAACTTCTCGTCAGGTCCGTCCTCCTGAGGTTCGCCGTAGGTGGGGGGCTTGTTTTTTCTGTGGGGGGAGGGGTCATTTCATTAATGTCTGTCCCTCCTTTCTCAAAAACAAAAGACCGTCGGAAAACTACTAACCCCAGGCTGTGCGGAGGATGTCAGCCGGGGGTATACGTTTCCTCCATACGAACATCTCAATTTGTGTTGCCAGCGGTTATTGTTTTTGGTGTTAAGACGGAGTCTATTTCTTTTTTTCTAGACAGTGGAGCAGGGGTAAATTTGATAGATGCCCATTTTGCCCGCACTATGGGTTTGTCTCTCTGTACGCTGCAGAGACCTATTCCCATATTCGCTATTGATTCTGCTCCTCTGTCTCAGAGAAACCTCACTCACATTGTCCATAACTTACACCTTCGGGTAGGGGACCACCATAATGAGTGTCTTTCATGTTACATTCTGGAGGGCCTTCCCTCTCCTGTGGTATTGGGTCTTCCCTGGTTGGTAGCGCACAATCCAGTGGTGGATTGGCAGGCCAGGGAGATATTGGAGTGGAGTGAGCATTGCAGAGAGAATTGCTTAAATAACAATTGCTTAATCGCCTCCATAGCTTCCCTACCTACATTTATTTCGGACTTTGAGGACGTTTTTTCTGAAAAGGGTTGTCAGAAGCTACCACCTCATCGTCCTTATGATTGCCCGGTTAACCTGATTCCCGGTGCAAAATTACCCAAGTCCAGGTTGTATAATCTTTCGGGTCCCGAGAGACAAGCCATGAAAGATTATATCTCCGAGAGTCTGGCTATGGGACACATCAGACCCTCTTCTTCACCCGTGGCTGCAGGGTTTTTCTTTGTTAAAAAGAAAGATGGGGGCCTGCGTCCTTGCCTAGATTTCCGTGAGCTAAACCGGATAACCATCCGAGACCCATACCCTCTTCCTCTCATTCCTGACCTTTTTAATCAGATTGCGGGTGCTAGGTGGTTCTCCAAACTTGATCTTAGGGGGGCCTACAATCTGATTCGTATCAAGGAAGGGGATGAGTGGAAGACAGCTTTTAACACCCCTGAGGGGCATTATGAAAATTTAGTCATGCCTTTCGGTCTGACCAATGCCCCTGCTGTCTTCCAACATTTCGTTAATGATATTTTTAGTCACCTCATCAGCAGGTTTGTAGTCATATACCTAGATGATATCTTAATTTATTCGGCGGATCTGAAAACACATGAAGTACATGTCAGGCAAGTACTGCAGGTCCTACGGACGAATAAATTATATGCGAAAATTGAAAAATGTGTCTTCGCCGTTCAGGAAATACAGTTCCTGGGATATCTATTATCTGCTTCAGGTTTCCGTATGGATCCTAGGAAGGTCCAGGCAATTTTAGATTGGGATCTTCCTGAGAACCTTAAAGCTCTACAACGGTTTTTGGGGTTCGCAAATTTCTATAGAAAGTTCATTAAAAATTATTCAGTGATCGTTAAACCCCTTACTGACATGACTAGGAAGGGGACTGATTTTTCTAAATGGTCTGACGCCGCTAAAATTGCATTTTCCTCTCTAAAAGAGAGATTTACCTTGGCACCTGTTCTAATTCAACCTGATGTCTCCCAGCCTTTTATTGTTGAAGTAGATGCGTCAGAGGTGGGAGTGGGGGCTGTATTGTCTCAGGGTCCGTCTCCTGGCAAATGGCGTCCTTGCGCTTTCTTTTCCAAAAAGTTATCTACTGCAGAAAAGAACTATGATATTGGAAATAGGGAACTGTTGGCGATTAAACTGGCGTTTGAAGAGTGGCGTCACTTCTTAGAGGGAGCAATCCACCCCGTCACGGTGATTACGGATCACAAAAACCTTCTGTACCTAGAATCGGCTAAGCGTCTCACCCCTAGACAAGCTAAGTGGTCGCTATTCTTTACCAGATTTAACTTTGTAATCACCTATCGTCCTGGGGCAAAAAATACCAAGGCAGACGCATTATCTCGTAGTTTCCCTGGAGGGGGTAATGTTAGTGATCCGATACCTATTTTAGAAAGAAGAGTGGTTGTCTATGCTGTACACTCTGTTCTAGAGGGAAAGGTGTTAGAGGCCCAGGGGGACGCCCCGGCCTCTTTCCCCTCAGAGAAATTGTTTGTACCGTTAAACCTGCGTCTTGAATTATTAAAGGAACATCATAATTCGGCACTTGCTGGGCACCCGGGTAGTAAAGCAACCTTGGAGCTATTGTCTCGTCGTTTTTGGTGGCCAAGGTTGCGTCAGGATGTAATGGATTTCGTGTCTACTTGTTCTACTTGTGCACGCGCGAAAGTCTCTCATACACATCCAGCAGGGTCTTTATTGCCACTTTTCATCCCCAATAGGCCATGGACACATCTGTCAATGGATTTCATCACTGACTTACCGTTGTCTGCGGGTAAAACAGTTATCTTGGTAGTAGTAGACAGGTTTAGCAAAATGGTACACTTTATTGCGCTATCCGCACTTCCTAATGCTAAGACTCTTGCTCAGGTGTTTATCAGTGAAATCGTGAAGCTTCACGGGGTCCCTTCCGATGTGGTTTCGGATCGGGGAACCCAGTTTATTTCTAAGTTTTGGAAAGCTTTTTGTTCCCGTTTGGGGGTACACTTGTCCTTTTCCTCAGCTTTCCATCATCAGTCGAATGGACAGACTGAGCGTACCAACCAAAACCTAGAAACATATTTAAGGTGTTTTGTGTCTGAAAACCAAGAGGTGTGGTCATCATATTTACCGTTAGCCGAGTTTGCCATAAATAATCGCTGTCAGGAATCCACTGGCAAGTCACCATTTCTTGGTGCATACGGTTTTCATCCCCAATTTTGTACTTTCAAAGAGGGGGGGTCTTCTGGGGTTCCTGAAGAGGAACGGTTTTCTTCATCTCTTTCATCGGTATGGCAGAAGGTGCAAGCTAACTTGAAAAATATGAGTGGTAAATATAAATGCATGGCCGATAAGAAACGGTCGCCAGGTCCGGACCTAGGAGTGAATGACTATGTGTGGTTGTCTACTAGGAATATTAAGTTGAAGGTTCCCTCTTGGAAACTGGGCCCTAGGTTCATTGGTCCTTATAAAATAGTAGCCGTCATTAACCCTGTGGCTTTTCGCCTGGAGCTACCTCAGACTTTTAAGATCCATAACGTCTTCCATAAGTCGTTACTCAAGAAGTCTGTTCCACCTCTAGAACCATCACCGCTGCCACCTCCTCCTGTTATTGTGGATGGTAATCTGGAGTTTCAAATATCCAGAATTGTTGATTCTCGTCGGGTCCGCCGCTCTCTTCAGTATCTGGTGCATTGGAGGGGTTACGGTCCCGAGGAAAGAATGTGGGTTCCAGCGTCAGAGGTAAACGCCAACAGGTTAATTCAGGCTTTCCATGCCTCTCATCCTGAGAGACCTGGTCCTGAGTGTCCGGAGGCCCCTCGTGAAAGGGGGGGTACTGTCACGAGGGTGTCAAGAGCCACGTCTGACTCCGTTATACCCGGAGTCAGGAAGTCGCAGCGGGTGGCTGCGCGCTCTGTGTCTAAAGATCACGTTGTTTCTTAGTGATTGTTTTCTGTGTTTGCCTTGCAATCCTTTTTGTCTCACTCAGGGATCCGTAGCTTCTCCTCCTCAGCTGTTTCTTGTCTGCCACTCCCAACCTCCTTATATTCTCCTCTCACACTTCTCTAGTTGCCAGTTATAGAGCTTCCTGCCTGGACTTCTATACTGACCCACTGGAGCTGTGAATCCTGGTTGTTGTTCCAGAGTGCTACCCTCCGGATCCCTGTTGGACTTTTTGTTGTCTCCTGTTGTCGCCCACCTGGGATTATATGTTGAGTCTGTATTGTCTGTCCTCCCCTTGGTGTTTTCCTTTAGAGCTAGTGGTGCGGACTAGTGTTCCCACCGCCCTGTTCACTATCTAGGGCTCATCTTAGGGAAAGCCAGGGTTTTAGGCACGTGATCGGCGTACGGGTGAGGAACCCGTCTAGGGACGTCAGGGCAGCCAGGTGCCAGCCGCAAGGTGAGTCAGGGGTCACCACCTTCCCTCTCACTTGGGCAGGGCCTTCCTCTTTCCCTCCCTCTGTGTCACGTATGTGATAGTCACGCCGATCGTGATACAGTCAGAGGGGCCTAGGAGTTGTCCTGTCTCAAGTGCAAGAAGGTAAAGAAAGAGTAATTGCTTATGCTAGCAGGTCTCTTAGAGGTGCTGAGAAAAATTACCAGAATTACAGTTCCTTCAAGTTAGAGTTTCTAGCACTTGTCTGGGCCGTCAATAAAAAATTTAAAGACTATCTCGCAGCAACCCCATTTGTGGCCTATACTGATAGTAACCCACTCGCGCATCTCAACACAGGAGCCCTAGAACAAAGATGGGCCTCACGTCTTGCCAACTACAACTTCACCGTCAAGTACAGAACAGGCAAGTCAAATGAAAATGCGGATTCCTTATCTCGCCTGCCCACCAAAGAAGATCCTACAGAACAGATAGATGTATGGGAAGAAGTGGAGATGCCTGCTTTTTACCGACATTTTGCCCAGGACGTCATCACCGCCAAAGGTAATTAAGTTTTCCAATTCCAACAGACAGATCCAAAATCACAAGTTGAAAAAGAAGGAAAGCAGAGTCTTAGGGGAACTTCAAGACTTCGTCACCAGTGGAAGAACCCCAAAACGAATCTGCCAGAGAAATGCAGATCCAGAGTTACTGAAACTATGAAAAAAATCGAAAACAGCTCTTCATGCAAAAGGGCTTTATGTTAAGAAGAACTCTAGATCCAATTACCAATAATCGGTTGTCAGGGCCGGACTGGCTTTCACGGCCGGTTGTGCCGACAGCGAGGAGGCTCCTTGGCCGGTGTAGCGACTGCCACAAATACTGTAACGACTGCAACCTTCTCTCACCTCCACTGTAAAGACGCCCTGGCCTGTGTCACAACTTGCACGCTACAGGCGTAGTCATCTGTATTGCCAGGACCTTGCCTGTACAGCAGGAGAGGGAGAGATGTGTCGAATCCACGACCTTCTGTATCAGAGGCAAAGCACTTACCCACACAGCTATAAGAGCTGCATAGCCACTGATTAGAAAAAAATATGAGACTTCTACTGTAGACTTTGTTATAGCTCTTATAGCCAGTGTACATCCATACACATGACAGCTACCCCAACACACCCAGCACTGCTATATCTCTATATGACAGCTTCCCCAGCACACTCAGCTCTGCTATATCTCTATATGACAGCTGCCCCAGCACACTAAGCTCTGCTATATCTCTATATTAATACTGGCACATTGGGGGGAGATGGCACTATGATACTGGCACATGGGGGGGAGTAGAGAGGCACTTGATACTGGCACATTTGGAGGGGGAGATGGCACTATGATACTGGCACATGTGGGGGGGGGAGGAGAGAGGCAATTAATACTGGCACATTGGGGGGAGACGGCACTATGATACTGGCACATGGGGGCTGGGTGGGAAGTAGAGAGGCACTTGATACTAGCGCATTTGGAGGGGGGAGACGGCACTATGATACTGGCACATGTGAGGGGGGGGGGAGAAGCACTTAATACTGCCAAATGGGGGGGATATGGCACTATGATACTGGCACATGGGGGGGTAATGGCACTATGATACTGGCACATGGGGGGGAGAGGCACTTGATACTAGCACTTTAGGGGGGCGAGATGGCACTATGATACTGGCATATTGGGGGGAGATGGCAATATGATACTGGCACATGGGGGGAAGGAGAGAAGCACTTGATACTGGCACTTTTGGGGGGGGAGATGGCACTATGATACTGGGACATGGGGGAGGAGAGAGGCACTTGATACTGGCACATGGGGGGTTGACACTATGATACTGGCACATGGGGAGATGTCACTATGATACTGGCACATTGGGGGGAGAGATGGCACTATGATGCTGGCACTTTGGGGGGTGAGATGGCACTATGATACTGGGACATGTGGGGGGAGGAGAGAGGCACTTGATACTGGCACATGATGGGGGGCATCTATGGGGACACTTACTGGCACATTATTGGGGGCATTATGGGGGGGTCCTTTTTTGCTGACACATTATTAGGGGGGACTATGGGGGCATCTACTGAGGCCACAAAGAAATGGGGTATTTTATATGGGGGGCTCTGTGTGGTACTAGTATTATCAGGGGGTTTATCTGTTTCTGCAGTATAATATTGGAGAGCACAGCGGCACAGTATTGGGGTGGTAGGATGATTTGTCCAGAAGATGGGAGGATGATGGAAAAGTAGTAAACTAAGATTTTGTTTGTCAAACTGCAGAGACGAAAAATGGCTGAAAACTGGTTGTCTGGTCTGAAAGGAGAAGATGAGGACAGAGAACATCTACCGTATTTTTCGCCCCATAAGACGCACTTTCCCCCCCACCCAAAAAGTGGGGGAAAAGTGCCCCTGCGTCTTATGGGGCAAATGCTGGCAATTTACATCGCAGTCCGATGTATTAGTGAGGAGGGTCTGTAGTAGGAGGGGAGAGCGGCGGGCAGTGCAGACACTGTACTCTGGCCCGCTGCTCAGTATGTACTGTATTATACGTAGTGTTAATAATCATATCTAAACTGCGCTCCCCCTGCTCCACATGTGTACCGTACTTACCTATACACATGTCACACTCCTGTAGTAAGCACTAGCAGCTAGCAGGCAGGCCAGGCTGCAGGCGGCAGTAACTCACGGAGGTCACGTGCCTGCTCTGCCTACTTAATGAATGAAGCAGGCGGAGCAGGCAAATGACCTCCGTGAGTTACGGCCGCCCGGCCTGCCTGCTATCTGCTAGTGCTTACTACAGGAGCGTGACATGTGTACCGGTAAGTAAGGTACACATGGGGAGCAGGGGGAGTTTAGATATGATTATTAACACTACGTATAATACAGTACATACTGAGCGGCGAGGCCAGAGTACAGTGCCTGCACTGCCCCGCCGCTCTCCCTGCCTACTACAGTCCCTCATTAGGGATCTGTGGATGGGATAATGATAGGGGAGTCTGTGGATGGCATTATGATGGGGGGATCTGTGGATGGGACTGTTATGGGGGGATCTGTGGATGACACATATAACAGTGCCATCCACAGATCCCCCCCACCATCATAATGCCATCCACAGATCCCCCCCACCATCATAATGCCATCCACAGACCCCCCATCATATAATGCCATCCACAGCTCCCCCCCATAACAGTGCCATCCACAGACCCCCCACAGAACAGTGCCATCCACAAATCCCCCACCCCATAACAGTGCATCATCCACAGATGATGTGGCATAATAGTGTCATGCACAGACCGCCACATTAGTTCAAACCCACCAAAAGCACACCTTTTGGTTTAAAATATTTTTTTTCTTATTTTTCTCCTCAAAAACCTAGGTGCGTCTTATGGGCCGGTGCGTCTTATAGGGCAAAAAATATGGTACATCAAAGAGACGTCACTGGATGTAAGAGGTATGTGCGCTGTATTACCCTGTATTTCAATTTTTTTCCGAATACAAATCTGAATACTTTGTTAAAAAAGGACTCTTTATTTTTTCATATTAAAAGAATATTGAGTTTGGATCACTTTGTTTCTTACACCGTTCACACAATTCTTATGTACATGATTCGTAGGATTCGAGATTCAAGAGATTCGAGAACCTTTTCGGATTCGGATTCGAAAAAAATTGGATTCGTCCCACCTCTACTTTAAAGTAAAGTTCTTTGATTATTCTTAGTTCTGACCCAATTGGATGGGATAATGGTCTACTGTAGTGTTTACCTACCAGGATGCCTCCAGCTGTTGCAAAACTACCTTTCCCAGCATGCCCTGACAGCCAAACGCTGTCTGGGCATGCTGAGAGTTGTAGTTTTGCAACACCTGGAGGCATCCTGGTTGGGAAAAGTCTACTGTGATAATTTGAACAATGGGGGTTCTACAAAAGAGCTATTGTGGGGCAAAGTTAATATTCATGTTTACACACGTGTTTTAAAATGAATGCTTTCCCTTTTATAAACAAGTAAATAATGACGCAATGCTTGGGGGCTGGTATGCAACTTTTTCCAGGGCTGGTTTTTATCCCCAGTCCAGCCCTGTCGGCTGTACCAAATGCTGATACCACGACGAGATGCCAGAATCGTTCTCGAAATGTACCATAATAAGTCAGGACAGTTTGGGGTACAAAAAACTGAGGCTACTCTCTGCCGCAGATTTTATTGGATTGGAATGAGAGGAGATATTGAGAGTTGGTGTCGAGAATGTTCTACTTGTGCCATTGGAAGAAGTGAAAGACATGACCAAAGAGCACCACTACATTCCATTGTGAGCAAAACTCCTCTAGAGATAGTGGCCATTGACCATGTAAAGCTAGAACCAAGTCGCTCAGGGTATACCTACGCCATGACAATAGTTGATCACTACACCAAATCTGTCGTAGCGTTACCTGTTAAAGACTTGACAGCCAAAACCACCGCAAATGTTTTCTGGAAAAACTTTCTGTTTCCCTATGGATGCCCTGAAAACATTCTTACCGATCAATCACTTCACAATTGTCAGAAGATCCGAACAACAGCTTACCATCCCCAAGGTAATGGACTTTGTGAAAAAATGAATCAAACCTTAATTGAAATGTTGAGGGCTGTACCACCTGCTAAGAGAACTGAGTGGCCCACTTTACTGCCCCAATTGATGTATACTTACAACAATATCATCAATTGTTCTACTGGATATACGCCATAATTTTTTTTTTTATCAATACATTTTTATTGAGTATTTGATAAGCAATAAGGACAAAGAAATACAATTACCATAATAAAAATTACAATAATGATGAACAGTGAATAGTTCCATACAAAATTGCCGTGTTGATATATTATCTATTATATTCATGTGCATAGACACTGGGCACCTCGTACAATCGCCGCTTCAGAAAAGGTGAAATGGTAGTGGATTGGCATAGGAGCAGGACAACCACAAAACCCACTTATTATGTGTTGTCAACCTTTGGGATATACTCCATATTATCTTATGTTTGGCCGCCAAGGAAAGTTGGCTGCAGATCACACCCTGGATGTGCAAGTTCCAGATTAAATTAATCCTCTACCTCAAACTGATTGGGTGAGTGAACATCAGAAATGCCAAGCCGATGCCCAGGAGGTTGTCCAAATTCGCATGGCAAATGCACGCAACAGATATACCACAGATTTGCCATTGTGCTTTAGATCCACAGCATTGTACAGTACCAGCAACTTGACCGGCTGTGTGGATTTGACGTCTGCAGCATGTCAATTTGTGCTGTAGATCTCTACCGTGAATTTCACCCTTTGCAATAGAAAACCTAAAGCCATTTCCACAGCAAAAACCACATGTGATATTTTCTGTACTGTGTGGATATACCGTTAGAGGTTCTTAGAAAAGCTACAAAAATAGAATAAATTCAGGTACTTAGCTATAGGGAATACAGAGGTAGCAGTCGCTACCGGGAGCAGGAGCCTGAGGGGGCCCAAAGACTCTTGTGCTGCATAAGAAGACACTGGTATTATAGAAAGTGCATCCTGGTCAAGTTACACCTCTGGCTGGAGGGAAGGGGTTAGGTCAAGAATTTGGCATGGAGTTTCAATTTTCGCCTGCCCCTGGCCACAAAGCACGGAGGGAAGGAGGGCCCAAGTTGAACTCTTGCACCAGGTCCCATGAGCCTTTAGCTACACCCCTGAATAAATGGTATAAACATATTTTTAAATAAACCCAATAATGTAATTATTTGTACAAGAAATTAGCTGATAAAAGCCTTACTGATGGCTGGTTCATTCATTTTTGTAGTGACACCTTGTAATGTGGGCAGTAGGACAGTTCGGTGACTCGTTCAACGATGAAGATTTAACAACTTTATTCAACTGGCATCAACTTGCCCAATGACATCTACAAGTACGCTAACCAGATGTACGCCAACCAGATGTACCCTGGAAGTGAAGACATCAATTATGGGACTGTATCCATATAATCTGTTCAGTGCTTTACCAGTCTGGTTCTCAGTGACATATCTTACAAGGACACATATTACAGCAGTAGGGAGCAGGCTGTTAAGGAAACAGTCAGGCTTTAACCCTGATGGCAGTTCAGTTTCCAGCTCTCACCCTTCAAAGACTGAATGTGACACAGAGCGGGGCACACTGGAGTTTTGTATAGTTTGGTACCTGCTGTGTTCACCTAGCATTGGCTCACACATCAGGCCATGCTCACTCTACTTTCATATCCTAGATGCATTAACACCAATTCACCAAGACGATGCGTCCCTCAAGTGGAGACCACAAGCTGACGAGCTGCCTCTTTCTCTTCCTCGTAACGGCCCAGTGCCAGCCTGTGCTTCACCACCTCACAGGACCCATTAGTGGAATCACTACCCTATATTTACACATTAAGGGGCCTGAAAAGAGTACACTCACACACAAAAGCTAAGGGGAACACATATCATACATTAAGACAATACACAAGAGAGGAGATGGCGCATGACACTGCTGTCTCTTGGGTTAGAATTTCTCATCTGACTGCTTTATAAATGTAAAAGGGCATTTATTTCAGCTGTAAAAACAAAAAAAAAAAAAAACATTAACTGTACGAAGTTCCTGTCCTCTTTAATCCAGATTGACTGCTCTTAGTTCTGTTTAACAGATTATGAGGGGCATTTATCAAAACTGGAGTAAAGGGAAACTAGTTTAGTTGCCTATAGCAACCAATCAGATTCCACCTTTCATTTTCCAAGGGAGCTCTGAAAAATGAGAGGTGGAATCTGAGTGGTTGCTATGGGCAACTAAGCCAGTTCTACTTTACAACAGTTTTGATAAATCTCCCCCTTTTCTGTTCGGGCTTATACAGATGAGTGATTTTCATGTCCGTCTGCTGTTGAGTGTAGAAAGGACTGAACACTGACCCATTATAGACAATGGGCAGATTCACATGTATGATTTTCCACCCATCAGTCCATACAGAAGAAATCACAGCATGCACTACCGTACTTTAGTCCCCAATGCGTTAAACGGCAGTGTGCAAGAGGCCTTACTTACCCAGTGTTTTACCGTTTAGTATGTACTGGTGACCTGTATTATTCCTTCCCATGTGCATAACCTTACATTTGTCAGTGTTAAACCTCATCTGCCACTTTTATGCCCACGCCTCCAATCTATCCAGATCCCTCTGTCGCATTATACTGTCCTCTTCCATGTTAATTACTTTATAAACTTTAGTGTGCAATGGCCGGGTTTGGGGTGGCCCCAACACTACGCTGGGTCCCCCTGGACACTGTCAAGGTGTCACCACGTGTTTCTGCTCTCCAGAAGGGATGGTAAGGCGTGGTGAACCCCAATGGGAAATAAGTTCAGAGAGCCAGGGTCTGCAGTAAACCAGTGTGCTTCTTTACTGGAGGAATTCAGGTTCAAAGCAATATAGGCGAGGCATAGTGCTGGCTTCTCCAGTCTCCTCCCTGGCAGAATAAGGGTTTGATGCCGAGGAAAGGCCTGAGTTAGCTGTCCCATTCTCTCTCAAAAGACTGGTGCCCTGGCCAAAGGATTGAGGCCCACGTGGTAGTCCAGGTGGCTCCTTGGTCACAGGGCTGGTGACCCATTAGTCTGTGGCTCAGTGTCCCCATCGCAGCGTCTTCTTCTGGTCACTCATGCAGTCTCACAGAGTCTTCCCCTCCAAGCCCTGGTCCCTAACTGCAGAACACTAGCGGCTCTGACTGCTCTCCTTAAATACTATTTCTAGCTAGACTGGGAGGAGTGGAGTGGAGAAACTCAGCACAAACAATTACAAAGTTACCACTCCCGTCTGGCATGGACTTACATTAGAGCTTTAATGATACTCAATGGCAGTTTTTCCAGACAAAAGCAAATTCCAGACATAACAACGTAGATAAAACCAGGCATTCAAAAGGTCGGTCAGTCTGGTTTTGGTGGTAAACAAGTCTGGCTTTTTCCCTCCAAAATATGCTCTACCTTAAACCATATGGCAGCTGTGAAAAATTACCAGCTGCTTGTTCAAAGTCCCAAAAGTCTGTCAGTATAAATTAACCCTTTCCACAAAACCTTGCAAATGAACAGGGTATATATCACAACATACATATAGAATGTAATTAAACAGTATGAAATTAAGAAGTTTCCAGACTTCACAGTACCACTACTCCAGGGTACTACAAGTGTCATCTGCAAAAATTAATATTTTACTGTGCAAACCTTGTACAAGATCATTAATAAATATATTGAAAAGAATAGTGCCCAATACTGACCCCCGTGGTACCCCACTGATGACAGTGACCCAATCTGAGTGTATGCCGTTAATAACCACCCTCTGTTTTCTATCACTGAGCCAGTTACTTACCCACATACAGACATTTTCTCCCAGCCCAAGCATTCTCATTTTATATACTAACCTTTTATGTGGGACAGTATCAAATGCTTTGGAGAAGGCCAGATATATGACATCCATTGACTCACCCCGGTCAAGTCTAGAACTTACCTCCTCATAGAAACTGATTAAATTAGTTTTACATGACCGATCCCTCATGAAGCCATACTGATATGGTGTTACTTGCTTATTTTCATTAAGGCACTCCAAGATAGCATTCCTTAGAAAACCTTCAAGCAGTTTACCCATGACAGATGTTCAACTTTCCAGCTTATAGGTTCCAGGCTCTGCTTATGACCCCTTTTTTGAATTTTGGCACAATAATTGCTAAGCACCAATCCTGTGGGACTCATTCTGTCAATATAAAGTCCTTAAATATCAGAAACTGGTCTGGTCAAATTTAGCGTTTTTGTAAGTTTGGTATTTTTATTCCTCCCTGAAGAAACACTTTTTTTTAATGACAATTGGAAGGTTATTACTTTATGTCACTATTTCCCAGGTGTCCCCAACCTGCACACCTGTTGTTCTGTCAGGTCTATTGGTTAGTACTAAGTCCAGTATGACTGGTCTGTAGTTGGGTCCTGAACCAGTTGGGAAAGGTAGTTGTCTTTGGTTATTGCAAAGAACCTGTTTCCTTTATGAGATGTACAGGTTTCAGTTTCCCAGTCTATATCTGGGTAATTGAAGTCCCCCATAATGACGACCTCATTATGATTTGCCGCCTCATCTATCTCGTTTAGTAGTAGATTTTCTGTGGTATATTAGGTGCCTTATAAGAAACTCCTATTGATATTTTATTATTGTTTTTGCCTCTATATATTTCTACCCACAGTAACTCCACATGTTTATGCCCCTCATTTATATCTTCCCGGAGTGTGGGCTTTAGACAGAACTTTACATAAAGGCAGACCCCTCTCCTTCTCCGATGTTGATGATTCTTTATAAACAGACTGTAACCTTGTATGTTAACCGCCCAGTCATAGCTATCATCCAGCTTTGTCTCTGTTATTCTGACTATGTCATAGTCCTCCTTAGTCATTACTAATTCCAGGTCACCAGTATTATTAGTCAGGCTTTTGGCATATTTTTCACCCTACACCTTACCTTGTTAACTGTTCTAGTCCCTACCTCTATTCCTCCCCTAGTTACATTACCTCGCCTCAGGTCTCTTAACTACCATAATGTAATTGCTCTCCCCCCCCCCCCGTCCTTAATTCAAACACTCTTCCAACCTTCTACCAATCTTCTCCACTTTATTCCTTTACACAAGACTTAGTGGAAGCATCTTTGGCAGCGATTACAGACTCCAGTCTTCTTGGGTATGATGCCACAATGTTTGCACACGTGGATTTGGGAATTTTCTTCTCTGTGGATCCTCTCTAGTTCTATCAGATTGGATGGGGACCGTCGATGGTCAGCCATTTTCATCACTTTCCAGAAATGTTCAATTGGGTTCAAGTTAGGGTACTTTCACGCTAGCGGCAGGACGGATCCGACAGGCTGTTCACCCTGTCGGATCCATCCTGCCGCTATTTCGCCGTGCCGCCAGACCGCCACTCCGTCCCCATTGACTATAATGGGGATGGGGGCGGAGCTCCGGCACAACACAGCAGTTCGCGGTGAGAGGCCGCCAGACTAAAAAGTTGGACATGCAGTACTTTTAGTCCGGCGGCCTTTCGCCGTGCACTGCCATGCTGCGCCTGAGCTCCGCCCCGTCCCCTTTATAGTCAATGGGGTCGGAGCGGCGGTCCGGCGGCACAGTGAAATAGCGGCAGGATGGATACGACAGGGTGAACAGCCTGTCGGATCTGTCCTGCCGCTGGTGTAAAAGTAGCCTTATCTCTAAACCACTTCTGTGTTGTCTTGGCTTTGTCTTTACGTTCTAACAGGATATTGACCCTAAAGAGTAGTCCCAGTCTGAGGTCCAGAGCACTCTGGATCAGATTTTCATTAAGAATATCTCTGTACTTTTCTACACTCAGCTTTCCCTCAACTCTGACCAGTATTCCTGTCCTAGCAGCTGAAAAACTCCCCCACAGCACAATGCTGCTTCCACCATGCTTCATTGTAGGTATGGTATTGAGCGGGTGATGAGCAGTGCCTGGTTTCCTCCAGATATGACACTTTGAATTGAGGCCAAAAAGTTGAATCTGGGTTACATCAAACCAGCAAATCTTGTTTCTTACAGTCTGAGAGGTGCTTTTTTAGGCAAGCTTTCATGTGTTTTTTTACTGAGGAGAGGCTTCTTTCTGGCATGTCTGCCATTAAGCCCAAATTGTTGGAGAGCTGTGGTTATGGTTGACCTTCTAGAAGTTTCTCCCACCTGCTTGCAGGATCTTAAGAGTGTCAAAGTGCACATTTGTTTCTTTGACACCTCTCTTACCACGGCCTTTTAACCCAAAATACTTGCAAATATCTTCAATTTAAGAATTATGGAAGCTACTGTGCTCTTCGGAACTGTCAGTGTAGCAGAAATGTTTTTGCATGCTTCTCCGGATCTATGCCTCCATACAATCCTGTCTCTACTGGCTACTGGCAATTCTTTCCTCCTTATGGCTTGGTTTATGCTCTGATATGCATTTTTATCTGTGAGACTGTCACTGCCGACCCTGTGAGAGATCTGAGGAGATCAGATAGACTTGCTGCATGTGAGTCTATCTGACAGGTTCTAGGTGTTTCCTTTCAGTTTGTTGTTGTGGGCGGGATCCCACCTCTCCACAGGTTCTACTCGTTTGCTGGTTAGAGGCTCTATTTTAGTCTGCCTCTGACTTCTCACCAAGCGGTTGATATTTCCTTCTGGAGTTCCTGCTGGTTGTTTGTGGATCCCTTGTTCCTCTCTCTTGCCAAGCTAAGTTCCGCTTTTGCTCTGTGTTGTTTGTGTGGTGAGCTGGACCGGGGTATGCACTCTGACGCCAAATTATGCAATGGCTAGGTCAGATGTAGGTGATAGTCTATAGTTTAGTTTGTGGCGCCAATTGCAGTGTGCGCAGGGTACTAACACAGGACCCTTTAAGATGTTGTAACTGACGTACCAGGTTAGGAATGCCAGAGTGGTGTAATGTCTCTGTGTGGTAATGGCAATAGTGTTAACTGTGTGGTGCTAGTAGGAATAAGAGAGGAATTTGCAGCAGTAATTGAGATCTGCTCTATCATGTGCCTGAGCTTTTGCAGGAAAGGACATCTGCTTGTTAGCTCTATAATGTGCAGGAATTTGGCTTCTACACTGTCTATCTTCTGCTGTATGGGGACTGACTAACTTTGAGAAAGACTATGGCTTCTCCTGGGTCTCTGGTCTGTACTCAGTTAGCTTCACAGGGTATGGTTCTTCCTGGAATTCTAGAGTTGTCTGTTTGCTTCTTCCAGCTGAAACTGCAAGGCTCAGGCTGGGGATGATGATCAATGTCTCAGCCAAGACAAGATCCTGGCTTTGGATCCCTATATCTGGGAGCTCCTACACGCACAGCCTTCCCCTAGCTGGGGTGGCTGGCACACCAACTGAACTTCCTTCCCTCCCCATGAGGCAGAACATGGGCCAGCCCACTTCTGCTCATAGAAGGGGGAGCTAAACTGGAATAAACTATTCCAGTCTAGAAACACTAAACTGGCTAAGTCCTTGCTGAACACATTGCTGCCACCTGCTGGTAAACATGAAAATTACAGCAATAAACATTTAACAAGGCTTTGAATGCACTTATGTGAGAATATAATATAAAATTACACAGGATGACAAAGTTAACGCCCTTAACAGGTTGTAGCGGGGTAAAAGAGTTTCGTAACATAACTCTGGGATGTTACATTTGTGTCAGTCTAGGTCTCAGGGAGACGCTGGTCCCTTCACTGTGGAAGGTATCGGCAGTCTCATTCCCCGTTCCCTAATCTAGGGTTTGCTACAGTATTAGCAGGGTCTAGGTATGAGTGTATGTGTTCGTCGACCATCAGGACTTGCACATACTGTCAGGAGTCAGGGAGAGACTCAGGGATTGCTAGGAGGTAACCATCTCTCCCTCACTAGTTTCTAGGCCTAGACTGTTATCCTATGCTGTCTGTTTATCTGGTGTACCTCTTATCCACATTACCTCGTGACAGAGACCTAATATAGACAGGGGTGTTTCTTTCCAAAGCATGTCCATGTCAGTTGGACTGCAGTTAAGGTGTAAACAAATCACAGTAGTATTTATAGGGTTAGAAAAATATCAATATAATGTATCACAGAGAGAAATGACGTTTCATATAAAACATAACTTTTACTATCATTGTTTAAAATATTACCCCATCTGGATATAATCTTAGGCTAAGTTAAATAGATAGACAAGGCCTTACTGTGGACGTATCCAAGATAGTACAATCCGATATATAAAAAATTCCGGCAACTTACAGTTAGACAACTGTGGACCTGGCCAGACGGTGAACGAGAGGTGAAGTCTGGGCCGGGGTTGGAGGAGGGGGGAGCAACAAATCCCTAATACATCCCTCAATGTACCCCTACCTACAGGCGGAGCACCCGCCCCAAAAGGAGCGACCCCACTGCTCGGTGCCTAAGCCCTCGCTGTCGCTACTATTACCCTGCCTGTAAGGATTGAAGATATTCGTACCTTCTTAGCAGCTTGTCCCGACGTGTTTCCCCAGTAATCATAAAAACTGGTTCATAAGGGGACTGAGGATAAGTAATCAGATCTTCACAAACTTCAATTCTAGTAGTTGCTAAATAAAGACTACGTTGTTGCAGGTTTCACTAACGGTAATTGCTCATCTGATATTCTGGGGCAAAATAATTTTGATAATTATATAGCAGACCTCCTGATGTGGTAAGGTGCACTTGTGCTGGTATATCACAGATTTAAATACCTGTATTTGGCGCCTTAAAGCTGCCCCACCTCCTGGATAACCCAATGGCTGCTTTAATGTTGAAGAAAGCGCCACTTCTGGTATTTGGAACGCACGCAGCTCTGGTAGAACGCACATGTGATCCAAAAACCGGAAGTGAGCGGGCGTCGTTCTCCTCTACACTTCCTGCCTATGGAATGAATGCAGGAGTGTAGGAGGAGATCCAGGAAGCAAATAGCGATGCTGCCCACATGATAAAAAGGGGGAGGGAGATAATAGTCCATATAGAAGTTCTAGATCCTTGATTTCTTTTAAAAATTGTGCATCTTTGTAAATACAACGTCCCACATACTTATAGAGGGGTATATATAGAGAGGGACTGGATAAATAAATAAACTGTAAGGACATATATTAGTGTAAAAAAAAACAGGCCCCCCATTAACGATATATATCAGAATGAACCAATTTCGGTCCAATATTATGCAGGTTATTCTTAGACTCACAAACTCATTTGAGAAGATCACCAGAGAGTACGGTTATTATATGAAAAAGAGGGAGACTAAATAAAACAACCAAAGAAAATCAGTTCATTTAGTCCCAAGGGACATACTGTTTTGAGGCGGTATATCCACTGGGCTTCTTTGCGGAGAATTCTGTTATCCCAGTCACCACCCCTTGGTGACTGCCGTATGACTTCGATTACCTGGAATTTGAGGGTACTCACATCGCCTTCATGTACCTCTGCGATTCCTTATATCACCCAGGTGTTCCCCAACCCGTCTCCTAAGTTCGCGTTTGGTTTTTCCAACATAACTTAAGGGACAGCTACAGGTGCATAGATTTAAAAAAAACTTGGGTATGACAATTAGCAAAATCCTGTATGGTATATGTTATCCCTGTGCTAACACTAGTAAACACTTTTTATTTTAAAATAAAGGGGCAACAAACACAGTCTCCACCACATTTGTAAGTTCCTGTTGGTTTGGTATTAAGCCATATAGTGGTTCCTACTGTTTTTTGGTAATGACTGTGTACCAATCTTTTCTTTAAGGATCGTCCACGTCTTTATGTGAACGCAGGCCTAAGTGGGAGCACATCTTTGATGTCTAGATCAGTCAGGAGAACATCCCAATATCTACTTAGGATACCCCTAACTTTTTGATTTTCATGATCAAAAGTGCCGATAATTCTGATGACATTATCCCCTTTTTTAGCACTCTGAGTCTTGCTGACTAACATTTTTGGCATTCAATTTTGCTAGAGTGTTGAAAAACTTCCCTCAGAATTTTATTGGGGTATCCCCGTTGTTGGAATCTCTTGCACATGTCGGCTGCCTGGTGATGGAATGATTCATATGAGGAACAGTTTCTTCTAACTCTAAGATATTGTCACTTTGGGATACCATATTTTAAACTCTCAGGGTGATAGCTGTCCCACCACAACAGGCTGTTGGTAGCCGTTGGTTTTCTGTATGTTTCGGTATGCAGCTCACCCTGACGTTTAGTGATACGTACGTCCAAAAATGCAATACTGTCTCTGTTACTCTCATGTGTGAATCTGAGACCTATATTGTTATATATTTGATAAACACATCGTCAACGTATCTACCCCAGAATAATATATTCGGGGCCTATTGACGACATGGCTCATTAAACACAATGGTGTCCTCCCACCAGCCCAGGAATAGATTGGCATAACTGGGCGCACAGGCGCTACCCATTGCCGTACCCCTGAGCTGGTGGAGGAACTGCTAGAGTGTTGAAAAACTTCCCTCAGAATTTTATTGGGGTATCCCCGTTGTTGGAATCTCTTGCACATGTCGGCTGCCTGGTGATGGAATGATTCATATGAGGAACAGTTTCTTCTAACTCTAAGATATTGTCCCTTTGGGATACCATATTTTAAACTCTCAGGGTGATAGCTGTCCCACCACAACAGGCTGTTGGTAGCCGTTGGTTTTCTGTATGTTTCGGTATGCAGCTCACCCTGACGTTTAGTGATACGTACGTCCAAAAATGCAATACTGTCTCTGTTACTCTCATGTGTGAATCTGAGACCTATATTGTTATATATTTGATAAACACATCGTCAACGTATCTACCCCAGAATAATATATTCGGGGCCTATTGACGACATGGCTCATTAAACACAATGGTGTCCTCCCACCAGCCCAGGAATAGATTGGCATAACTGGGCGCACAGGCGCTACCCATTGCCGTACCCCTGAGCTGGTGGAGGAACTGCTCCCAAATACAAAGTAGTTGTGCATCAATATAAATTCAAGTGACTGGATAACAAAATCAGAATGAGACTTGTAAGGTGTAGAAACATCTCAAAGATGATTAAGAGAAATGGGAGGCCATTTTTCAGGCTTCTGGTCAGGTGTTTTTAAAAATATCTGGGACGCTTATCAAGTCAGAGTGCCCTCCGACCCTAGAGCCTGTGTCCTAGGTATCTTAGGATCAGGTATTAAAGAACATAATACATGCCTTAGTGTGTGACATTTGCTATTCCCAGGCCCATAAAATTAATAGCACGGTATTAGATTCGTCCACAACTGCCTTCTATTAATGAGTTCCTTAACAGGCTAGATTATATACTTTGCATTGAAAAGGGTGAAATGTATTTTTAAATTTACAACGCTGTGGGATAAATGGTTTTCTGCTAGAAGTGGATCCTCTTCTCCATGATCTGTTTTGACTCCCCGCTATGGTGGGGGACTGTTTAACTAGAATCCATGGATAGTCTATTTATACACATTCATGTGATTTAAAAAAGAGAAATGGGAGGCCACCAGAGCTTAATTTTAAGTGTCATAGCGAAGGGTCTGAATATTTATGTCCATGTGAGAATTTAGTTTTTCCTTTTTTAAAACATTTGTAAACATTTCAAAAATTTTGTTTTCACTTTCTCTTTATTGTCTCTCCACTCACCCTGTGTGTAATGGGACTAGTGATGTCCTGAATAGTTCGCCGGCGAATAGTTCCTGGCGAACATAGCTTGCTCACGTTCGCCGCTGTGGGCGAACATATGCGATGTTCGGTCCGCCCCCTATACATCATCATTGAGTAAACTTTGACCCTCTACTTCACAGTCAGCAGACACATTCCAGCCAATCAGCAGCAGACCCTCCCTCCCAGACCCTCCCACCTCCTGGACAGCATCCATTTTAGATTCATTCGGAAACTGCATTCACAGAGAGAGGAGGGACAGTACTGCTGCTGCTGATTCTGCTTGCAGAAAAAATAAAAATTCTATTACATTTTTTTGGGGATCTAATCACATTTGCAAGCCTGTGTGTGTCAGGCGCCCACACATACTGTATTGTGGCCACTGGCTAGTGGCTGGCTGGGCCGGCACTCATACCGTTACAGGGTGTCATTCACTCAAATACCTTGCAGAAAAAAAAACTTCTATTTAAAATTTAACTGTGATCTAATCACATTTGCAAGCCCGTGTGTGTCAGGTGCCCACACATACTGTATTGTGGCCACTGGCTAGTGGCTGGCTAGGCCTGCACTCATACCGGTACAGGGTGTCATTCACTCAAATACCTTGCAGAAAAAAAATTCTATTTAAAATTTAACTGTGATCTAATCACATTTGCAAGCCCGTGTGTGTCAGGCGCCCACACATACTGTATTGTGGCCACTGGCTAGTGGCTGGCTAGGCCTGCACTCATACAGTTACAGGGTGTCATTCACTCAAATACCTTGCAGAAAAAAAAATCTATTTAAAATTTAACTGGGATCTAATCACATTTACAAACCCGTGTGTGTCAGGCCCCCACACATTCTGTATTGTGGCCACTGGCTAGTGGCTGGCTAGGCCTGCACTCATACCATTACATGGTGTCATTCACTCAAATACCTTGCAGAAAAAAAAAATTATATTTAAATTTTTTGGGGGATCTAATCACATTTGCAAGCCTGTGTGTGTCAGATGCCCACACATACTATATTGTGGCCGCTGGCTAGTGGCTGGCTAGGCCTGCACTCATACCATTACAGGGTGTCATTCACTCAAATACCTTGCAGAAAAAAAAATCTATTTAAAATGTAACTGTGATCTAATCACATTTACAAGCCCGTGTGTGTCAGGCGCCCACACATACTGTATTGTGGCCACTGGCTAGTGGCTGGCTAGGCCTGCACTCATACCGTTACAGGGTGTCATTCACTCAAATACCTTGCAGAAAAAAAAATCTATTTAAAATTTAACTGGGATCTAATCACATTTACAAGCCCGTGTGTGGCAGGCACCCACACATTCTGTATTGTGGCCACTGGCCAGTGGCTGGCTAGGCCTGCACTCATACCATTACAGGGTGTCATTCACTCAAATACCTTGCAGAAAGAAAAATTATATTTAAAATTTAACTGGGATCTAATCACATTTGCAAGCCCGTGTGTGTCAGGCGCCCACACATACTGTATTGTGGCCACTGGCTAGTGGCTGGCTAGGCCTGCACTCATACCGTTACAGGGTGTCATTCACTCAAATACCTTGCAGAAAAAAAAAATCTATTTAAAATTTAACTGTGATCTAATCACATTTGCAAGCCCGTGTGTGTCAGGCGCCCACACATTCTGTATTGTGGCCACTGGCTAGTGGCTGGCTAGGCCTGCACTCATACAGTTACAGGGTGTCATTCACTCAAATACCTTGCAGAAAAAAAAAATCTATTTCAAATTTAACTGGGATCTAATCACATTTACAAGCCTGTGTGTGTCAGGCCCCCACACATTCTGTATTGTGGCCACTGGCTAGGCCTGCACTCATACCATTACATGGTGTCATTCACTCAAATACCTTGCAGAAAAAAAAATTATATTTAAATTTTTTTTGGGATCTAATCTGTGTCAGACGCCCACACATACTGTATTGTGGCCGCTGGCTAGTGGCTGGCTAGGCCTGCACTCATACCATTACAGGGTGTCATTCACTCAAATACCTTGCAGAAAAAAAAATCTATTTAAAATTTAACTGGGATCTAATCACATTTACAAGCCCGTGTGTGGCAGGCACCCACACATTCTGTATTGTGGCCACTGGCCAGTGGCTGGCTGGGCCTGCACTCATACCATTACAGGGTGTCATTCACTCAAATACCTTGCAGAAAAAAAAACTTCTATTTAAAATTTAACTGGGATCTAATCACATTTGCAAGCCCGTGTGTGTCAGGCGCCCACACATACTGTATTGTGGCCACTGGCTAGTGGCTGGCTAGGCCTGCACTCATACCATTACAGGGTGTCAGTCACTCAAATACCTTGCAGAAAAAAAAATCTATTTAAAATTTAACTGTGATCTAATCACATTTGCAAGCCCGTGTGTGTCAGGCGCCCACACATGCTGTATTGTGGCCACTGGCTAGTGGCTGGCTAGGCCTGCACTCATACAGTTACAGGGTGTCATTCACTCAAATACCTCGCAGAAAAAAAAATCTATTTCAAATTTAACTGGGATCTAATCACATTTACAAGCCTGTGTGTGTCAGGCCCCCACACATTCTGTATTGTGGCCACTGGCTAGGCCTGCACTCATACCATTACATGGTGTCATTCACTCAAATACCTTGCAGAAAAAAAAATTATATTTAAATTTTTTTTGGGATCTAATCTGTGTCAGACGCCCACACATACTGTATTGTGGCCGCTGGCTAGTGGCTGGCTAGGCCTGCACTCATACCATTACAGGGTGTCATTCACTCAAATACCTTGCAGAAAAAAAAATCTATTTAAATTTAACTGGGATCTAATCACATTTACAAGCCCGTGTGTGGCAGGCACCCACACATTCTGTATTGTGGCCACTGGCCAGTGGCTGGCTGGGCCTGCACTCATACCATTACAGGGTGTCATTCACTCAAATACCTTGCAGAAAAAAAAAATCTATTTCAAATTTAACTGGGATCTAATCACATTTGCAAGCCCGTGTGTGTCAGGCGCCCACACATACTGTATTGTGGCCACTGGCTAGTGGCTGGCTAGGCCTGCACTCATACCATTACAGGGTGTCAGTCACTCAAATACCTTGCAGAAAAAAAAATCTATTTAAAATTTAACTGTGATCTAATCACATTTGCAAGCCCGTGTGTGTCAGGCGCCCACACATGCTGTATTGTGGCCACTGGCTAGTGGCTGGCTAGGCCTGCACTCATACCATTACAGGGTGTCATTCACTCAAATACCTTGCAGAAAAAAAATTCTATTAAATTTTTTTGGGGATCTAATCACATTTGCAAGGCTGTGTGTGTCAGGCGCCCACACATACTGTATTGTGGCCGCTGGCTAGTGGCTGGCTAGGCCTGCACTCATACCATTACAGGGTGTCATTCATTCAAATACCTTGCAGAAAAAAAAATCTATTTGAAATTTAACTGTGATCTTATCACATTTACAAGCCCGTGTGTGTCAGGCGCCCACACATACTGTATTGTGGCCACTGGCTAGTGGCTGGCTAGGCCTGCACTCATACCATTACAGGGTGTCATTCACTCAAATACCTTGCAGAATTTTATTTTATTTTAAAATTTAACTGTGATCTAATCACATTTACAAGCCCGTGTGTGTCAGGCGCCCACACATACTGTATTGTGGCCACTGGCTAGTGGCTGGCTAGGCCTGCACTCATACCATTACAGGGTGTCATTCACTCAAATACCTTGCAGAAAGAAAAATTCTATTTAAAATTTTTCTGTGATATAATCACATTTGCAAGCCAGTGTGCGTCAGGCAACACATACTGTATTGTGCCCACTGGCTAGTGGCTAGGCCTGCACTCATACCGTTACAGGGTGTCATTCACTCAAATATCTTGCAGATAAAAAAAATTATTGAAAATTTTTCTGTGATATAATCACATTTGCAAGGCAGTGTGTGTCAGGCCCACACAGACTGTACTGTTCCCACTGCCCACCACTTATATAGGGTGGCACAGTACCTTGCACGCATAGTAACACTTATCTAATAAAAAAATGACAGGCAGAGGCAGGCCACGCCGCAGGGGCCGTCGTGTTCGTGGTGCTGTGATTTCCACTGGCCCTGGAATAATGCCCAGTGTTCAGAGGCCACGTACCCTGAACCCAAAAAATTTGGAGAAAATTGTTGACTGGCTTACACAGGACACCCAATCTTCAACAGCTTCTGCTAAGAACCTTGACGCACCATCCTCCTCCAGCTCAGCTTTGGTCACCTGCTCTCAAATTACCACTCTCCCACCCGCCACCACCACCACCACTACCACCACAGCCGCTTCACTTGATCCCGCAGAGGAGTTATTTACACATCAGTTGGATGAAATTAGTGATGCGCAACCATTATTGCCAGGGGATGTAGATAACAGGGATATGTCTCAGTCAGGTAGCATTACACACATGGACGTACAGTGTGATGATGATGATGATGTTGTACCCGCTGCTGCTTCCTTTGCTGAGGTGTCAGATACAAGTGAAGTGGTTGATGATGACGATGTGTCCGTGGATGCCACGTGGGTGCCTGCTCGAAGAGAAGAAGAGGGGGAAAGTTCATAAGGGGAGACAGAGAGAAGGAGGAGACGAGTTGGAAGCAGGGGGAGGTCGTCGCAAGGAGCTAGTGGCACAGTCAGACAGCATGTATCGGCACCCGGGGTCAGCCAGACAGCACGCCAATCAACGCATGCCACCACCAGAATGCCGTCATTGCAAAGCTCAGCAGGGTGGGATTTTTTGTGTGTGTCTGCCTCTGACAACAGCGATGCCATTTGCAACCTGTGCCAAAAGAAACTGAGTCGTGGGAAATCCAACACCCACCTAGGTACAACTGCTTTGCGAAGGCACATGATCGCACATCACAAACGCCTATGGGATCAACACATGATGACGAGTAGAAGCAGCACACAAGCTCAAAGCCACCAACCTCCTCCTGGTCCAGCATCTTCAGCCACGTCAACCACTGCTGTCCTCCTTGCCCCATCTCAACCACCTGCCACTCCGCCTCTCACCTTGAGCAGTTCTATCTCATCTGCCCACAGTCAGGTGTCTGTAAAGGAAATGATTGAGCGTAAGAAGCCAATGTCACAGAGTCACCCCCTTGCCCGGCGTCTGACAGCTGGCTTGACGGAACTCTTAGCCCACCAGCTTTTACCATACCAGCTGGTGGAGTCTGAGGCCTTCAAAAAATGTGTCGCTATTGGGACACCACAGTGGAAGGTACCCGGACGAATTTTTTTTTCTAATAAGGCATTCCCAAACCTCTACTCATTGATTGAAAAGGAAGTCATGGCATCTCTGTCATACAGTGTTGGGGCAAGGGTCCATCTGACCACTGATACCTGGTCTGCAAAGCACGGTCAGGGCAGGTATATCACCTACACTGCGCATTGGGTCAACCTGCTGACGGCTGCCAAGCATGGAATGCGTGGCTCTGCAGCGGAGTTGGTGACACCGCCACGACTTGCAGGCAGGCCTACTGCCGCCTCCTCTATTCCTCCTACTCCATCCTCTTCCATAACCTCCTTGGCTGAGTCCTCTTCTGCTGCGGTGTCTGGCTGCACATCAACTGAATCCCCCCAGCTCCCCAGGGGCTATTCCACATCCCGGATACGACAGTGTCACGCTGTCTTGGGGTTGACTTGCCTGAAAGCAGAGAGCCACACCGGACCAGCAGTGACGGACTCCGCACCAACTGGAGATCGGCAAAGCGGTGTGTGACAATGGAAGCAATTTGTTGGCGGCATTGAATTTGGGCAAGTTGTCACATGTGCCGTGCATGGCACATGTGTTGAATCTCATCGTACAATGCTTTGTGTCTAAGTACCCAGGCTTACAGGACGTCCTCAAGCAGGCCAGGAAGGTGTGTGGCCATTTCAGGCGTTCCTACACGGCCATGGCGCACTTTGAAGACATTCAGCGCCGAAACAACATGCCAGTGAGGCGCTTGAGTTGCGACAGCCTGACACGTTGGAATTCAACACTCCTAATGTTCGACCGCCTGCTCCAACAAGAAAAAGCCGTCAACGAGTATTTGTATGACCGGGGTGCTAGGACAGCCTTTGCGGAGCTGGGAATTTTTTTGCCACGTTACTGGACGCTCATGCGCAATGCCTGTAGGCTCATGCGTCCTTTTCAGGAGGTTACAAACCTAGTCAGTCGCACCGAAGGCACCATCAGCGACCTCATCCCATTTGTTTTCTTCCTGGAGCATGCCCTGCGAAGAGTGCTGGATCAGGCTGTAGATGAGCGTGAAGAGGAAGAGTTGTGGTCACCATCACCACCAGAAACAGCCTTGCCGGACCTGCGGCAACGCCGCAAGAGGAGTATGAGGAAGAGGAGTTAGAGGAGGAATGTGGCTTTGAGGAGGAGGAAGACCTACCACAGCAGGCATCCCAGGGTGCTCGTTGTTGTCACCTATCTGGGACCCGTGGTCTTGTACGTGGCTGGGGGGAAGAACAGACCGTCAATGACATCAGTGTGGAACGGGAAATGAGTAGCTCGGCATCCAACCTTGTGCAAATGGGGCCTTTCATGCTGTCATGTCTGTTGAGGGACCCTCGTATAAAAAGGATGAAGGAGAACGACCTGTACTGGGTGGCCACGCTACTAGACCCCCGGTATAAGCAGAAAGTGGCGGAAATGTTACTAAATTACCGGAAGTCAGAAAGGATGCAGCAGTTCAAAACCAAACTAAAAAAATAGGCTTTACACAGCTTATAAGGGGGATGTCCCAGCACAACGGGAATCTAACTGGGGAAGAGGTCAAAGTAATCCTCCTCCTACCACGACCACGGCGGCAAGGACAGGATGCTTTACAGATGTGTTGTTGATGGAGGACATGCAGAGCTTTTTCAGTCCTACACATCGCCACAGCCCTTCGGGATCCAGCCTTAGAGAACGACTCGACCGACAGGTGGCAGACTACCTCGCCTTAACTGCAGATATCGACACTCTGAGGAGCGATGAACCCCTTGACTACTGGGTGTGCAGGCTTGACCTGTGGCCTGAGCTATCCCAGTTTGCGATAGAACTTCTGGCCTGCTCCGCTTCAAGTGTCCTGTCAGAAAGGACCTTCAGTGCAGCAGGAGGCATTGTCACTGACAAAAGAAGTCGCCTCGGTCAAAAAAGTGTTGATTACCTCACCTTCATTAAGATGAATGAGGCATGGATCCCGAAGGGACTGACAGTAGGGGATACGTTTAACTAACAAAAGGCCTGACATGCCTTGGCCTCAAAATGGTCCCCACGCTGCTGTATTTAATGTCTGCATACCGGATGACTTTCATGAATTCTCCGCCACCAACTAGGGTTCAAGCCGCAATGTTTTAGTCACCTTTCTGCCTTGAAAACATCAATTTTTCCGACCGCTGCTACAACAGCGGCTGCAACAATAACGATGTTTTTCAGGCATGTGTACATGCCTAATTTTTCTGACTTCTGGTACTGCACTGTGGCTGCAAAAACAAAACAAAAAAAGGCACATACAAGTGTCAATTCCCCTTTCGTGATCGTTACCTTGTTGTGGTGAAGGGGCTTGCGTATCACAATGAAGCGATCATCACCTCTATGAGTGTATTGGCAATGTTGCCACACCCCAGATGATAAGGCCGTTGCTTCATTATGATCAGACCAAAAGCGATCGGGACGGCTGGATGTTTTTTCATAGAAAAAACTTAAGATTTTTTATTATTTTTTTTTAAGTTGTATGGGTGAGTTTTTAATAATAAAATAAAAAAATCATAATAAAGTCTCTTAATAGTTTATTAGAAATAATGCAGACAATTTAAAAAATCCCCAACAATTCCAATACAAATCAAGTACAAAGCTCAGAACTAAATTATTCCAGGATGTGGTAATGGTTTGTTAATTCGACAATGGTTAATCAATTCGACACACGTCCCCGGATAGGGGACGTAACAGGGATTAAACTGATAGGAATAGTACTAGTTAAGACACCACTCATATATGGTGTCACAGCACATTTCTCCATGCACGCGCAGTGCCCCAACTTGGGAGTAAGAGGACCGACCAAGCTGCTTTTTCCATCTCCCGGTTCCTAAAATCAATTCAGTTTGGTGTATCAGAGTTTGGTCTGTCACTGTGAAGGCAGTCGAAGGTACCTGGCCTAAATTTTTTTTCACAAAAGGCAATCCCACCCTGATATGGGACGTAACAGAAATTAAACTGATGAGAATAGTACTACAGAAAATAGCACCCATATCGGGTGTGACAGTAAATTGCACGGCGCAGACGCAGTGACCGTGGCGTGGATTCAAACAAAGGGGAGGGAGACAGCAATTTTTTAACCATCTCCCCGTTCGAAAAATCTATTTAATAAATGGACCCCAGATTGGGGACGTAACAGGGATTAAACTGATGAGAAGAGAGAACTACAGGAAATACCACTGATATCGGGTGGGACAGTAAATTGCACGGCACAGACGCAGTGACCGTTGATTCAAACAAAGGGGAGGGAGCCAGCGTTTTTTAACCATCTCCCCATTCGAAAAATCAATTCAATTCACCTTTCCGGGACCCTTGGTGTTGTACGTGGCTGGGTGGAGGAAGAAACCTTCAATGACATCAACGGGACACGGCTAGCTTGGTATCCAACCTTGTGTAATTGGGAAGTTTGCGGTTGGGCAAATGGGCTGTTTGCGGTTGTTTGCGGTGCATTATAAGGGGAGTTTGGTCTGTCAATGTCTGTGAAGCGGGCGTAACCCTTACACTACCTGATCGATACAACATCATACCTGATCGTATACACACACTGGATGTTTTAAACCATGTTGTTCAAAAAAATAATTGGATTGTTAGGTGATTTATGCCTTTTATGGATTAAACTCCAACTCTGCGTCAACTATGTAATTTTCCATGGGAGTTTATAGAAGTCAATGGCGGTTCGCCCGGTTCACAAGTTCGCGAATATTTGTAGAAATTCGCGTTCACCGCTCGCGAACGGAAAATTTTATGTTCGCGACATCTCTAATTGGGACTAGTGCTCAGTGAACTTCCTTTCACCACTTTTACAGTTAATCCTTTCCTCTTGCTTTCTGTCCAGCTGCTGAGGTGCTTATCAGCCTTCCTATTTAGCTGGGTTGTAGTTCCACCTCCTTGCCTGAGCGTTCAGGTTTTCTAATGTCTAGCAACTAGCGCAGGTGTAATCTCTTGTCTGACTACCTGTGTACTATATCTTGCCTGACTACTGATTCTGCTTCTTGCCACCTGACTTGGCCTTGGATTTGCTATCTGGAATACGCACATACTCAGCTAGCCCTAGACTGTGTTCAGACTACTCCTTTTGCCTAATCCCTTGGTACTTCACACCAGTGTCTCTGACCCCCATGGGTCAGCTGCCAACTACACCAGGACTACTCCAGAACACAGCCTTAACGATTTGTTTCTATGACCAATGTAATATAACAATGCCTAAGTTTACAAAATTGACAATATGCCTTCACAAATTGTAAATGAAATAACAATAATATAAATATTAAAGGGTTTGTGGGGTTCCTAAGGGGAGTTGAGTCTCAGTAACACGGCATGGTCACTACAGAGTGGACGAAACTATCTGCTTCTAGTTCCATCTATCGTCTTTTTCTCTGGCACTGGTGGCTACTGAGAACAGCTGATCTCTGGGGGTGCTGGGTATATTGATATCTAAAGCCCCAACAACCCCTTTATTGGCTAGAAGAAAGGCTCTATAAATATTAATAATCATTTTACATGAGAAGTATAAATGTTTGACCTATATTGATGTATAAATAGAAGGTAACACTAGCCAGTCATACTCAACTCTCAAAAACAACTGACTCACTGTGCAAGAAGTATTTCTGCATTCCATCCGTTACCAACATATGCACATGCTTTATGGTAGTAATCGAGTCATTGTAAGAAATCACTACATCTGTTTCAGATATGATGGCATTCATTTCAGATCAAATTTGTTTACTTAATCCACTCAAAAGGAGTAATTGTAAGTGAGAAGAAAAAATAATGTAAATGAGTTGTCTCACTTTAGCAAATGGCATTTATCATGTAAGTAAAATAATACAAGGCACTTACTAATGTATTGTGATTGTCCATATTGCCTTTTTGCCATATTTTTTTTTCATCACATTATACACTGCTTGTTTCCATGGTTACAAATAGAGATGAGCGAATCGAAGTTGACGAAGTGGAATTCGATCCAAATTTCAGAAAAAATTTGATTTGCACCGAATCCGAATTTCCTCACGCTTCGTGCTAAAGAATAAAAATTTTTCCAAAAATGGCTGCAGCACGTGTGAGGACAAGGAGCAAGGAACTCTGGGAAGGCGGGATAACCCATAATGCGATGCATGCAGCCAATCAACAGCCAGCCCTGTGATGTCACGGCCCTATAAATAGCCTCAGTCATCTTAGATTCTGCCATTTTCCAGTGTACTTAGTGCAGGGAGAGATGTCAGCAAGCACTAGGGACAGTGCTAGAAAAAACTTTACTGTGCTAGAAAAATGATTCACAAGTGCAGGAAAAGATTATTCAAGGTGTAGGGAAAGGATAGGGCGGAATTAGGGTAGAGTGAACTTCAGGTCAAAGTTTGGGTTCGGGACCCGAACTTGACCCGAACTTCACCCCGGACCCTATTTAAGTCAATGGGGACCCGAACTTCACTTCACTTTATTACTTTCCGTTATAACATGGTTATAACGGAAAATAATAGCATTCTTAAAACAGAATACTAAATAAAATGTCTATTGAGGGGTTAAAAAAAAAAAACCTCATCCACTTGATCACACAGCAGGTATCTTTTTTTCTTCAGGACCTGCAAAATGACCTGCGGTGACGTCACTGCCCTCACCACGTGGTGAGCGCAGTGACGTCACCGCAGGTCCTGTTGAATGAAGATAGAATGACGTGACGTCACGTGGTGAGCGCGGTGACGTCACCGCAGGTCCTTTTGCAGGTCCTGAAGAAAAGAAGATACGGGCTGCACGATCAAGTGGATGAGGTGAGTTTTTTTTTTTTTAACCCCTGATTTTTTAACCCCTCAATAGACATTTTATTTAGCATTCTGTTTTAAAAATGCTATTATTTTCCGTTCTAACGGAAAATAATAAAATCACCCGAACACCGAACCCGAACTTCAGTGCAAAAGTCCAGGTTCGGATCCAGGTACCCAAACTCACAAAGTTCGGTATGAACCCGAACTTTGCAGTTTGGGTTCGCTCAACTCTAGGAGGAATCATTCCACAGCATTTATGTTGAACAGGGTTCAGTAAGGGAGGTTACAGCCTGGGTAATAGGAACAATCCTTTTACACCTTGCTGCACTGACTGGGGATCTAAATTGCCATTATACAGCTCTGTAATTCCAGCAAACCGTTCTTGTTATTGTAGTGTCCCACTAGGTAAATGTGGGCACTACACAAGGGTCAATCGGGCCACGTTGTTCTCCACCTCCTGTGGAACAGTGGCATTGTATTTTACAGTCCATTTTAATGTATATTGCTATGTTATTTATGTGTATTTTCCCTGTGTATCTGTGTATCAGGCCTGTTAGGGTGTAGTTCCTCCTCTTAGACAGTAGAGGGAGCTAGGGAACCCCTAATATAAATAGTCAGGTCCTGTTCAGGGAAGGGTCTGTGTAGTCAGGAGTCTGTGTAGAGACAGAAGAGAGTGTGCACTTTAGCCAGAGAGGAGCTGAGGGCCACCTCCTGACATGCAGCTAGACAGCCCAGGCTCCTAGTTTCCACCAGGAGAAGAAGTTGCCTCCTGAGAGAAACCTGCAGTTCCCACAACCAGAGCAGAGCCAAAGTGTTTCCAGCTGAACCAGAGAGCTGAAGGGCAGAAGGATCTACTTAATCCAAGGATATATATATACCTGAGGAAGTTTCCCTAACCAAGGATAAAGCCATCAATAGGGCATACGGGCCTTGGGACAAAGACAGACAGGATTCTGAGGGAAAGTGCAGCCTGGTCTGTAAATGTTTTAACCCACTGAGTACCTTGCAAGAGCATTGCGCCTACCATTTGTGAAAGCCTGCTTGTAACAACCTGATTGTATGTGGAACTGAACCCAGACTGTAAATAGTTGACTGTTTCCAGTAAAAGGAAGTTTTTGGTTCACCACAACATCGTGTTCCTCAATTATTCCTATCATAAATCGGTGTGCCACCGTTAGGGGCACTGGCGTCACGAATCTTAAAGGGATCTTGCCACCAGCACATCAAACACCTGCAGCATCCAGGGCACCTCATCTACCATCAGGCCTGGTCCCTATACACAGAGAGTGCCCCAGAGGTCCCCTGTGCCAGCCTCTCCATCACTGCTGTACGCCTGCCTAGGGTCTTCCAAGAAACTGTGAGTAACCCAGAGTAACCCTCGTTTGCCTAAGTAACTGTGACCTCACCATCGCAATACCCTGCAGGACTGCGTACTGCATTATTGGGGTGTTACAGCCATTAACAGGGTTTATTACAAGGAAATATTTCTAAGTCTTATTTGCTCTTGTGCGGTGCAGTTATATGTTCATATGTTTTGGCTTGTATTAGTGGGAAAAAAAGGGGCTTATTAGCCGTTGTGTGGTGAAGTGCTAAAACGACAGCACTCTTTGTCGTGTATTAGTGGAAAAAGAAAAATATATTCGCCGTTCAGTGGTGCAGTTATATGTTCTAAAGCCCTTTTTTATGTCTATTAGTGTGAAAAAAAGGGCTTATTAGCTGTTGTGTGGTGAAGTGAGAAAATTACAGACTTTTTTGGAGTGTTTTAATTTCCTTTTTATTTATTTGTTTGATCTAACAGTATGTCAGTCAGAGAAGTGCCAGGCCCTGCACAGGGAAGTAGCAGAGGCCTAAATGTTTCTGGCGCAGGCAGCGGTCACAGCAAAGTAAGAGGCCGTGGGGGTCACTTCGAGAAGTCTGAGCTCCAAGTGTCAGCTAGCGGTCGTGTCTTGACCAGCAACCCAGTGGTTCCTGAATGGTTGACTCGATCTTCGACTTCGTCGCAAGAGACATCAGACACCCCTAGCCAAGAGTCAGTGGATTCATCAGACACAACCCTTAGTTGGCATGGCCCAGGAGCAGGCCCTGTGCCCTCACCTGTCCTCAACCTGCCTCTGTCCTTTTCTGTTCCCTCAGCCAGAGAAGTATTGTATGCTGTGGGCTCAGCTCCACTATACAATGAGGACGAGCTACTAGAAGACAGACAGCAGCTACTGGCAAGCCAAGATGTGGAGGAGACATCCTCCGCTTCCCTCACTAGGCGGGCAAGTAGTGATGAGGAGAGTGATGTGGGAGCTGGTGTTGTGAGCTTTCAGGCTCCTGACGCAGAGACGGTTGAGAAGGAAATCAGTGACATGCAGACAGTACTTAATGATGATGATGTAGCTGATCGCACTTGGGAGCCGGATGATGAAGGGGCTTCATCATCATCAGGAGAAGAGGGTGGCAACTTGCTCGTGAGGCAGCAGTGGAGCCAGCAAGTTGCTATCGTGGCCAGGAGTCAGCAGGGTGGCAGCAGTTGGAGGTCGGGAGCCAAACATGCCCGGGGTAGACCACTCGCTTCACAGGAGCCTATCTGCCCGGGAAGTAGCAGTGCATGAGTTCATGGAGTCAGTGGTGGTAGCAGTCAGTCAGTGTGTAGTGCTGGGGGTAAAATCACCTACTCGGCGGTGTGGCAGTTTTTTTGTTAAGCTGCCAGAGGAGGTAAACATAGCCATATGTAGAATCTGTGGGAAGAAGGTGAAGCGTGGCCAGGGTGTCAATGTTGGCACCACGGCCCTGTGTCAACATATGCAGCTTCACCATAAAGTGGCCTGGGAGAACCGTGGCTCCGATGTTGTGGTCCAGCCTGCCGCAGCAACTGCTGCATCACCCAGTGGCATGCAGACGATTTGAGGCAGTCAAGGCTCCACCACCTCGGCCAAAGGGAGCTGTCTGTCCTTCCCATCATCTGCTGGTCCTGAGGATCCTGCTCCTCGCCCTCCTACTCCTTGTCAGTCATTCCGTCAGCAATCGATCACCGAATCGATTTCCAAGAGACAACAGTATGCGTGCACTCATCCAACGGCGCAGAAGCTGAACATGCTCCTGTCGAAGTTGCTGGTGCTGCAGTCCCTCCCTTTCCAAGTGGTAGACTCTGCACCTTTCAGAGAACTGATGGCTTGTGTCGAGCCGAGGTGGAGAGTCCCAAGCCATCATTTCTTCAATCAATTCAGAACCATGTGACCGACAACAGGAAGAACATGGTGTCAGCGCTGTGTCAAGGAGGGCTAAGCCATGCGCTTTGCATGACACACATGTTCAATCTGATTGTCAAGCAGTTCCTGAAGTCTTCTACCCATCTGCAAGACATCCTAAAAATGGCCAGGAAACTTTGCATACACTTAAGCCACTTGTACACCGCAAAGCACACCCTCCTTGAGCTGCAGCGGAAGAATGGCATCCCCCAACATAAGCTGATATGCGATGTTTCCACCCAATGAAATTCCACCCTCCATATGTTGGACCGACTATACGAACAGAGAAAGGCCATAAACGATTTATTGATGATCCAAGTGGACAGGAGTACTCCCCTGTGTAACTTCAATGTCAGCCAGTGGCAGCTCATGCGTGACACCTGCCATTTGCTCAGGCCCTTTGAGGATGCCATGTTATTTGTAAGTCGCCAGGACTACAGAATGAACAACTTCATTCCACTGCTTCATGTCCTTGCTTGAGCAGTGACAGCCAAATTGTCACCATTCGGCAGAGGGATGACTTCCGGCTCTCCACCTTGTTGGACCCTTGCTACCGGTTAAAAAAGGGGGCCTTTTTTACACCCGCTGAGAGGGAGGACAAACTGAACTACTATAGAGACATCCCATGTAGTGAGTTGGCCGCTGCCTATCTGCACCATTGTCCATTCTCTCGCAGGTCTCACCAGAGGGGCCCTCTGCGCTCACGTTCTTCTGCCAATGCTGCTCTGGCAGCAACTAGTAGAGTTTGCCCTGGAAAAGCTGTCTTGCCCGACCAGTTATGTGGCATCAGAGCAGGTGTTTAGTGTGGCGGGGGTCATAGTTACCCCAAGATGAACTCGCCAGTCCACCCAAAATGTGGAGAGACTGACCTTTGTCATGATGAATCAGGCGTGGATCAGCCAGGATTTCCACCCACCAATGCCACCTGATGCATCAGACTAGATCATCCATAGTGACACACCAAAACTTTGACAAAAGAGACCGGTTTCTTCTGGATGCCTGCCTCAGCTACTATTCTGATGCTGCCACCCACCTGATGCCACACATCTGATGCTAAGTGCTCCTTCTTTCACCCACCATTTTCAGCTGGTATTGCCACCCACCCCCACTCTGTCACCGGGTCACTCTGTGGTCTCCTCATGCTGCTGCCACCTCCACACTATGTCACCTTGCCACTCTGTGGCCTCCTGATGCTGCTGCCACATCCATACTGTCATTGTGCCACTCTGTGGCCTCCTCCTGATGCTGCTGCCACCTTCACACTCTGTTGTTGTGCCACTCTGTGGCCTCCTCATGCTGCTGCCACCTCCACACTATGTCACCTTGCCACTCTGTGGTCTTATCATGCTGCTGCCACCTCCACACTATTATTGTGCCACTCTGTGGACTCCCCCTGATGCTGATGCTGCCGCCACTTCCACACTATGTCAACTTGCCACTCTGTGGTCTCCTCATGCTGCTGCCACCTCCACACTATGTCACCTTGCCACTCTATTATCTTCTGATGCTGCTGCCACCTCCATATTATGTCACCTTGCCACTCTGCGGTATCATCATGCTGCTGCCACCTCCACACTTTGTCACCTTGCCACTCTGTGGTCTCCTCATGCTGCTGCCACATTCACACTATGTCACCTTGCCACTCTGTGGCCTCCTCCTGATGCTGCTGCTGCCGCCACCTCAACATTCTGTCATTGTGCCACTCTGTGGCCTCTTGATGCTGCCGCCACCTTACACTCTGTCATTTGGCCACTCTGTGGCCTCCTCTTGATGCTGCTGCTGCCACCTCCACACTATGTCACCTTGCCACTCTATTATCTTCTGATGCTGCTGCCACCTCCATATTATGTCACCTTGCCACTCTGCGGTATCATCATGCTGCTGCCACCTCCACACTTTGTCACCTTGCCACTCTGTGGTCTCCTCATGCTGCTGCCACATTCACACTATGTCACCTTGCCACTCTGTGGCCTCCTCCTGATGCTGCTGCTGCCGCCACCTCAACATTCTGTCATTGTGCCACTCTGTGGCCTCTTGATGCTGCCGCCACCTTACACTCTGTCATTGTGCCACTCTGTGGCCTCCTCGTGCTGCTGCCACCTCCACACTATGTCACCTTGCCACTTTGTGGACTTCTGATGCTGCTGCCATCTCCACACTATGTCACCTTGCCACTCTGTGGTCCCCTCATGCTGCTGCCACCTCTACACTGCCATTGTGCCACTCTGTGGCCTCCTACTGATGCTGCTACTTCCGCCACCTCCACACAATGTCCCCTTGCCACTCTGTGGTCTCCTCATGCTGCTGCCACCTCCACACTATGTCACCTTGCCACTCTGTGGTCTTCTGATGCTGCTGCCACCTCCACACTGTCATCTTGCCACTCTTTGGTCTCCTCATGCTGCTGCCACCTCCACACTCTGTCACCTTGCCACTCTGTGGCCTCTTCCTGATGCTGCTGCTGCCACCTCCACACTATGTCATTGTGCCACTCTGTGGCCTCCTCATGCTGCTTCCGCCACCTCCACACTATGTCACCTTGCCACTCTGTGGTCTTCTCATGCTGCTGCCACCTCCACACTATATCAACTTGCCCCTCTGTGGTCTATTCATGCTGCTGCCACCTCCTCACTATTATTGTGCCACTCTGTGGCCTCCTCCTGATGCTGCTGCTGCCGCCACTACCGCACTCTGTCACTGTGCCACTCTGGGGCCTCCTGATGCTGCCGCTACCTCCACACTCTGTCATTGTGCCACTCTGTGGCCTCCTCTTGACACTGCTGCTGCCACCTCCACACTCTATCATTGTGCCACTCTGTGGCCTCCTCATGCTGCTGCCACCTCCACACTATGTCACCTTGCCACTCTATGATCTTCTGATGCTGCTACCAGCTCCACATTATGTCACCTTGCCACTCTGCGGTATCATCATGCTGCTGCCACCTCCACACTGTCATCTTGCCACTCTGTGGTCTCCTCATGCAGCTGCCACCTCTACACTATGTCACCTTGTCACTCTGTGGTCTCCTCATGCTGCTGCCACCTCCACACTATGTCACCTTGCCACTCTGTGGCCTCTTCCTGATGCTGCTGCTGCCGCCACCTCTGCACTCTGTCATTGTGCCACTCTGTGGCCTCCTCATGCTGCTGCCACCTCCACACTACGTCACCTTGCCATTCTGTCGTCTTCTCATGCTGCTGCCACCTCCACACTGTCACCTTGCCACTCTGTGGTCTCCTCATGCTGCTGCCACCTCCGCACTCTCATTGTGCCACTCTGTGGCTTCCTCCTGATGCTGCTGCCGCCACTTCCACACTATATCAACTTGCCCCTCTGTGGTCTTCTCATGCTGCTGCCACCTCCGCACTGTCATTGTGCCACTCTGTGGCCTCCTCCTGATGCTGCCACCTCCACACTATGTCACCTAGCCACTCTGTGGTCTTCTGATGCTGCTGCCACCTCCACATTATGTCACCTTGCCACTCTGCGGTATCCTCCTGCTGCTGCCACCTCCACACTTTTTTTTACCTTGCCACTAGGTGGTCTCCACATGCTGCTGCCACCTCCACATTATGTCACCTTGCCACTCTGTGGCCTCCTCCTGATGCTGCTGCTGCCACTTCCGCACTTTTTTTTATCTTGCCACTAGGTGGTCTCCTCATGCTGCTGCCACCTCCACATTATGTCACTGTGCCACTCTGTGGCCTCCTGATGCTGCCGCCACCTCCACACTCTGTCATTGTGCCACTCTGTGGCCTCCTCTTGATACTGCTGCTGCCACCTCCACACTCTATCATTGTGCAACTCTGTGGTCTTTTCATGCTGCTGTCACCTCCACACTATGTCACCTTGCCACTCTGTGGTCTCCTCATGCTGCTGCCACCTCCACCCTATGTCACCTTGCCACTCTGTGGTCTTCTGATGCTGCTGCCACCTCCACACTATGTCACCTTGCTACTCTGTGGTCTCCTAATGCAGCTGCCACCTCCACACTATGTCACCTTGCTACTCTGTGGCCTCCTCCTGATGCTGCTGCTGCCGCCACCTCCACACTCTGTCATTGTGCCACTCTGTGGCCTCCTCTTGATGATGCTGCTGCTGCTACCTCCACGCTCTGTCATTGTGCCACTCTGTGGCTTCCTCCTGATGCTGCCACTTCTACACTATGTCACCTTGCCACTCTGTGGCCTTCCCATGCGGCTGACACCTCCACACTATGTTACCTTGCCACTGTGTGATCTCCTCATGCTGCTGCCACCTCCACACTGTCATTGTGCCACTCTGTGGCCTCCTCCTGATGCTGCTGCTTCCGCCACCTCCACACAGTGTCACCTTGCCACTCTGTGGTCTCCTAATGCTGCTGCCACCACCTCCACCCTATGTCACCTTGCCACTCTGTGGTCTTCTGATGCTGCTGCCACCTCCAGACTATGTCACCTTGCCACTCTGTAGTCTCCTCATGCAGCTGCCACCTCCACACTATGTCACCTTGTCACTCTGTGGTCTCCTCAAGCTGCTGCCACCTCCACACTATGTCACCTTGCCACTCTGTGGCCTTCTCCTGATGCTGCTGCTGCCACCACCTCCATACTCTGTCATTGTGCCACTCTGTGGCCTCCTCATGCTGCTGCCACCGCCACACTATGTCACCTTGCCACTCTGTGGTCTTCTCATGCTGCTGCCACCTCCATACTATGTTACCGTGCCACTCTGTGGTCTTCTCATGCTGCTGCCACCTCCACACTATGTCACCATGCCACTCTGTGGCCTCATCCTGATGCTGCTGCTGCCATTACCTCCACACTCTGTCATTGTGCCACTCTGTGGCCTCCTCATGCTGCTGCCACCTCCAAACTATGTCACTTTGCCACTCTGTGGTCTTCTGATGCTGCTGCCACCTCCAGACTATGTCACCTTGCCACTCTGTAGTCTCCTCATGCAGCTGCCACCTCCACACTATGTCACCTTGTCACTCTGTGGTCTCCTCAAGCTGCTGCCACCTCCACACTATGTCACCTTGCCACTCTGTGGCCTTCTCCTGATGCTGCTGCTGCCACCACCTCCATACTCTGTCATTGTGCCACTCTGTGGCCTCCTCATGCTGCTGCCACCGCCACACTATGTCACCTTGCCACTCTGTGGTCTTCTCATGCTGCTGCCACCTCCATACTATGTTACCGTGCCACTCTGTGGTCTTCTCATGCTGCTGCCACCTCCACACTATGTCACCATGCCACTCTGTGGCCTCATCCTGATGCTGCTGCTGCCATTACCTCCACACTCTGTCATTGTGCCACTCTGTGGCCTCCTCATGCTGCTGCCACCTCCAAACTATGTCACTTTGCCACTCTGTGGTCTTCTAATGCTGCTGCCACCTCCAAACTATGTCACCTTGCCACTCTGTGGCCTCCTCATGCTGCTGCCATCTCCACACTATGTCACAGTGCCACTCTGTGGTCTCCTCATGCTGCTTCCACCTCCACACTATGTCACCTTGCCACTCTGTGGTCTCCTCATGCTGCTGCCACCTCCATACTGTCATTGTGCCACTCTGTGGCCTCCTCCTGATGCTGCCGCCACTTCCACACTATTTCAACTTGCCACTCTGTGGCTTCCTCCTGATGCTGCTGCTGCAGCCACCTCCACACTCTGTCATTGTGCCACTCTGTGGCCTCCTCATGCTGCTGCCACCTCCACACTATGTCACCTTGCCACTCTGTGGTCTTCCCATGCTGCTGCCACCTCCACACTATGTCACCTTGCCACTCTGTGGTCTCCTCATGCTGCTGCCACCTCCACACTGTCATTGTGCCACTCTGTGGTCTCCTCCGGATGCTGCTACCTCCACACTATGTCACCATTCCACTCTGTGGTATTCTGCTGCTGCTGCCACCTCCACACTATGTCACCTTGCCACTCTGTGGTATCCTCATGCTGCTGTTACCTCCACCCTATGTCACCTTGCCACTCTGTGGTCTCCTTATGCTGCTGCCACCTCCACACTATGTCACATTGCCACTCTGTGGCCTCCTCCTGATGCTGCCACCACCTCCACACTCTGTCATTGTGCTACTCTGTGGCATCCTGATGCTGCCACCACCTCTACACTGTCATTGAGCCGCTCTTTGGCCTTCTGATGCTTCCGCTACCTCCACACTGTCATCGTGCCATTCTGTGACCTCCTGATGATGCTTACACCTACAGACTTTGACATTGAGCCACTCTGTGGTCTCCTTCTGATGCTGCCACTTCTACACTATGTTTCCTTGCTACTCTGTGGTCTTCTGATGCTGCTGCTACCTCCACACTATGTCACCTTGCCACTCTGTGGTCTCCTCATGCTGCTGCCACCTCCACACTGTCATTGTGCCACTCTGTGGCCTCCTCTTGATGCTGCTGCTTCCACCACCTCCACACAATGTCACCTTGCCACTCTGTGGTCTCCTCATGCTGCTGCCACCTCCACACTATTGTCACCTTGTACTCGGTGGTCTTCTGATGCTGCTGCCACCTCCACACTGTCACCTTGCCACTCTGTGGTCTCCTCATGCTGCTGCCACCTTCACACTATGTCACCTTGCCACTTTGTGGTCTACTCATCCAGCTGCTACCTACACACTATGTCACCTTGTCAGTCTGTGGTCTCCTCATGCTGCTGCCACCTCCACACTATGTTACCTTGCCACTCTGTGGCCTCCTCCTGATGCTGCTGATGCCGCCACCTCCACACTCTGTCATTGTGCCACTCTGTGGCATCCTGATGCTGCCACCACCTCTACACTGTCATTGAGCCACTCTTTGGCCTTCTGATGCTTCCGCTACCTCCACACTGTCATCGTGCCATTCTGTGACCTCCTGATGATGCTTCCCCCTACAGACTTTGACATTGAGCCACTCTGGGGCCTCCTCATGCTGCTTCCACCTCACCACTATGTCATAGGGCCACTCTGTGGACTTCTCATGCTGTTTGATGTGCAACGGATCCTGTCTGTGTAGCAGCTGTAAGGCTTGTATGGTCCCATCAGAATTGGCTTGTGATTTGGTAGCCAAAAGCAGGAGTGGGTACAAAACACAGAAGACATGCAAATATTCCATTCACGTGTCATCTCTGTTTTGTATCCACTCCTGTTTTTTTGGGCATTAGCAATACTGAGGGATTACTGACCAAATGCTGACCAAGTGAAGGCGGATGCTCAACAGACAGGATCCGTTTTTTGGGGGTATTTTTCTGAAGGATCAGAGGAAGGGCAAAATAATCAGTGACGTTGACACAAACTTACTGCTGACACCTTCTCCACTCTGTTGGGGGGCTCTACTTGTATAAGCATTTAATAGAACAGGTTCTGTAGGCATCTACAGTCATGTGAAAAAATTAGGACACCCTTTGAAAGCATGTGGTTTTTTGTAACATTTTTAATAAAAGGTTATTTCATCTCCGTTTCAACAATACAGAGAGATTAAAGTAATCCGACTAAACAAAGAAAACTGAAGAAAAGTCTTTTCAAGATCTTCTGTAAATGTCATTCTACAAAAATGCCTATTCTAACTGAGGAAAAAGATAGGACACCCTTGCCCCTAATAGCGAGTGTTACCTCCTTTGGCTGAAATAACTGCAGTGAGACGGTTCTTGTAGCCATCTACCAGTCTTCGACATCGGTCTGAGGAAATTTTACCCCACTCCTCAATGCAGAACTTTTTCAGCTGTGAGATGTTTGAGGGGTTTCTTGCACGTACAGCCCTTTTCAAGTCACCCCACAGCATCTCAATGGGATTCAAATCTGGACTTTGACTTGGCCATTCCAGGACTCTCCATTTCTTCTTTTTCAGCCAATCTTTGGTTGATTTACTAGTATGTTTTGGGTCATTGTCATGTTGCATGGTCCAGTTCCGCTTCAGCTTTAATTTTCTAACTGATGGTCTCACATGTTCTTCAAGCACCTTCTGATACACAGTAGAATTCATCGTGGATTCTATGATGGTGAGCTGACCAGGTCCTGCTGCAGCAAAGCAGCCCCAAACCATGACACTTCCACCTCCATGCTTCACAGTTGGTATGAGGTTCTTTTCTTGGAATGCTGTGTTTGGTTTACGCCAAACATGTCCTCTGCTGTTGTGTCCAAATAATTCAATTTTGGACTCATCTGTCCAAAGAACATTATTCCAGAAGTCCTGGTCTTTGTCAACTTTATCTCTGGCAAATGTCAGTCTGGCCTCGATGTTTCTCTTGGAAAGCAAAGGTTTCCTCCTTGCACACCTCCCATGCAAGTTAAACTTGTACAGTCTCTTTCTGATTGTAGAGGCATGTACTTCTACATCAACAGTAGCCAGAGCCTGCTGTAGTTCTCGAGATGACACTTTAGGGTTTTTGGAGACCTCTTTTAGCATCTTGCGGTCTGCTCTTGGGGTGAACTTGCTGGGGCGACCAGTCCTGGGCATGTTGGCAGTTGTTTTGAAAGCCCTCCACTTGTAGACTATCTTCCGGACAGTGGAATGGCTGATTTCAAAATCTTTTGAGATCTTTTTAAATCCCTTCCCAGACTCATAGGCTGCTACAATCTTTTTTCTGAAGTCCTCTGACAGCTCTTTTGCTCTCACCATGGTGCTCACTCTCACTTCAACAGTCAGGAGCACACCAAACTAAATGTCTGAGGTTTAAATAGGGCAAGCCTCATTCAACATGCAGAGTAACGATCTACTAATTATGTGCACCTAGTGTGATATACCTGTGTGAGATCTGAGCCAATTTAAGAGGGAATACATGTGAGGGTGTCCTATCTTTTTCCTCAGTTAGAATAGGCATTTTTGTAGAATGACATTTACAGAAGATCTTGAAAAGACTTTTCTTCAGTTTTCTTTGTTTAGTCGGATTACTTTAATCTCTCTGTATTGTTGAAACGGAGATGAAATAACCTTTTATTAAAAATGTTACAAAAAACCACATGCTTTCAAAGGGTGTCCTAATTTTTTCACATGACTGTATGTGAAATCAGCTGACGATGATGTAAAAGGAGTGCACTTCTTTTTGGCACTAACATCAACCTATAAGGCTGAGTTCATACTTGAGTTATTTGGTCAGTTTTGGCCCTGTAACTGCTAAATAAGTGAAGTGTGCAGTGATTCTAAGAGCGACGCCTGTCATCTGCATGTCATACAGACTCACAGTATTATTTCACTACCACAGCAGACTCCCTATGCATGTCACTGCAAGGCACAGTGTTCTACACCACTATAAAGGCTTTCTGCAGCCAGGAAATAGCTGTTTTTTTTTTAATGCGATTCGCTGTGAATAAATTCGTATCGAAGCAAATTTTTTCAAAATATTCGGTGAACCTGCTGAATTGAATTTTTGAAAAATTCGCTCATCTCTAGTTACGACCACCCTGCAATCCTGTAGCAGTGGCCGTGTCTCTACATGATAAATACCATTTGCTGAAGTGAGACAACTCCTTTAAGGAGGACTTGTCAGCTCTCATGTCTGTTTTAGTAAATACTTGCATTCCCCAATTCTGGAGTATCCTTTGTTGGAATTCTGCATTGAACCATTGTTATTCCTACTAAAAATGTACTAATAATTTGATAACTGGGTGTTTCCAGTTGGAAATTGTCTCTGCACAGTCTCAGATTGTTCAATTAGTGCTGACAGTGTCAGACTGTATAGGGACACACCCCATTGACAAGGGGAATTAGAGCAGAGACTCTGAGATATAAACTGTTGCTGATACTCATGGTGTTGAGCATGACAGTTTAATTAATTAATGAATACCTAGTGCCAACTCATCGGTTTGGTTTTGGGCTAAACCCAAGGGCAGTCTCCTGGTATTCACCCTATAACTCTTATACAGGGATCTGGACTTCTAAAATCACCCAGGCTACTACCTCCTGAAATAGTCCCAGTGTAGTTGGTAGCTGACCCACGGGGATCAGAGACACTGGTGTGAAGCACCGAAGGCAATATTCATAGTCAGGAGACAGGCCGGGATCAGGGCAGCCAGAGGAGGATTGGTAAACAGACAGAAAAAGCACACCTTCACTAGGACTAGCAGACACTAGAATACCTAAAGCTCAGGCAAAGGGGTGGAATAGCCCTGTATAAATGGAGACCAGATCAGCACCTTAGGCTACTTTCACACTAGCGTTGTTTAAATCCGGCATTCAATTCCGACAATGGAACTGCCGCCGGATCCGGAAAAACGTGTGAAAACGGATTACATTTGAAGCCTGATCAGGATTTTGATCACAATGAAAAAATGCATTAGAAAAAACGGATCCGTCATTTATGGACTTTAACTTTTTTTTCTAATTTTTCAGGTTTAACATGCAAAAACCGGATCCGGTTTGACTGAACACACTGCACTGGATCCGGCGTTAATGCAAGTCAATGGGAAAAAGGCCTAATCAGGCGTTCAGTCAAAGTGTTCAGGTTTTTTGGCCAGAGGTAAAAATGCAGCATGCTACGGTTTTCTGAAAAGCCTGATCAGTCAAAAAGACTGAACTGAAGACATCCTGATGCATCCTGAACGGATTACTCTCCATTCAGAATGCATTAGGATAAAACTGATCAGTTATTTTCCGGATTTGAGCCCCTAGGACAGAACTCAGCGCTGGAAAAGAAAAACGCTAGTGTGAAAGTACCCTTAGTCAGCAGCTGGACAGAGAGCAAGAGAGATAGATTAACTCTAGCAGTACCACAGAGAGGTTCACTGAACACTAGACCCAATACACACAGAGTGAGTGGATTGACGTCCACACCCAACAGGGATAGTGAAGCAGTGGTGGACAAGTGTAACATTGAACACATGAGGGAATTTCACACATGGCTGCCATCCGTGTTTAAAACGTACACCAGCCACAGTGAAAAACAACCTGATAGGTTTATGTGCAGGGGTGTTTTGCTCATACCGCATCACTCTGTGTATGAAAAAATGCATGTTCCTTTTTTCACATTTTCCACACAAAAAGGACCTCATAGAAATAAATGGGCCTGCGTGAGAAACACAACCAAATGCAGGGCATGCGTTTTGTTGCATTTTTCATGCAGTACTTCCTTTCAAGTCAGTGGGTCTGTGAGAAAAAACTGAACCTTACTGAAGGACTGTCTGTATTTCACAGATGGTTAGTAGGAGATGCTCTGTGTTATTCTTCAGTTTTATTTTCACATGCGTGAAAAACACATGAAAACGGATGACATCCGTACAAACAAATAACAAAGAAAACACTAAAACAAAACTGAGGGGAAAATGTCAGTTTTTCACTGATAGACCTCAAGTGAGTTTAATATTGCTTGTGTGCATGAGTCCTTAGGTTCAGAAATAGAATATACATTCCAATATAATGGAATGGGCCAGTTATTCCATGTTTTGGACCCACTCCTGGTTTTGGCTTACAGATACATATGCACAGTATTAATAAGTAAATAAAAACCCTGATATATACAGTGGTCCCTCAAGCTACAATATTAATCGGTTCCAAGACAACCATTGTATAATGAAACCATTGTAAGTTGAGTAATTGGTGCCAAAGCCCCAAAATGTATTCCGAGATAAGAGAAAATAAAGATTTAAGAAGAATAAGCAGATAACTAAGACAGATATATCAAGTCTTTACATATAACAGTCAGGAATAGCTGATAACTAGCAAATAATACAGTTATTTTACCAGAGAAGTGGCCTTGAATGGTTGGATCTGAGTCTGAGGCTTTGTATGTTGAGTCTAGTTTCACCTTACGATGGTTCAGAAAAGATCACTGTATGTTGAAGATATTTGTATCCTGAGGTAGCACTGTACTACAAAGTGCAAAAGTCACAGACGTACCGAGACATACGGACGTTCACGCGACAGGTGGCAGCAGATCTGTGAGACTGGCAACACGTGGTTTGATCTGACAAGTTTTCCTTTTGGATCAAATGACGTCTGTGTTGTTTCTGGTGCTTGCCACACCTTCTTTCCCCAGGTGGGCTATTGTGGTAATTTTACCTTCTCTATGTATTGTTGTTTCTCCCACCGCTTTGAGGTTTATAGCTTCTGTTGGACTTGTGGTTAGCTTGTGTTTGGTTCTTGACTTATTTCCTGGTGCTACCTTAGCTTCATTGACAGTAAGTCTTTCCTTTCCCTTTTGTATTTGTTTGTATATATGTGTGTGTGTGTGTTGCCTTTCCCTGTTGTTTGTCATTAGGCCTGAGGGAGACTCCTGTTCATCCTTCCCTTTGGAGGAACAGGTAGACTCAGTCCTGACATTAGTTCCAGGGTCCTATAGGGTTAGATAGGAGTCTAGGTATATGGTGTATGAACTTGTCTACCTTTGGGTCCTGTTCATACTGGTAGTCTGTCAGGACTGGCGTTAGAGTTTTCTCTAGGAGGTGTCCATTTTCCTTCCCTAGTTTCCAGGCCTTATTGCAGTATCCCCTTTCCCCCTATGCTCAGTGTGGTATTTTCCTCCCACACACGAGCGTTATAGTAACTCTAGCTAAACTTCAGTTCCACCCAATCTAGGCAATGCTGACAATTAAAGGGGTTATATAATAGTAGAAAAAAAATCTGAGCTATTGAGCTAGGCCAGTTTCACACAGTCAGTATTTGGTCAGTACTTTTCCTCAGTATTTGTACGCCATAGACAGGAGCGTGTTCAAAACACAGAATAAGTGCAAATCTTTCCATTATACTGCAGTATTTCTTTGCAGGTTCCACTCCTGGTTTTGGCTTACTGACCAAATACTGATCTCATAGGGCCCCATAACAAGACTTAGGATTGGCCTCCTTCTCCACCCAGTCTCCCAGTACATGTTCATAAATTACTACCAGGCAACGCAAAGTGCAACACCCCAGTTTTCTGACAAATATATTTTTCGTCATTAAGAAGAAAAAGAAAAAAAAGAAAAAAAAAATTTGTAATAAAAAAAAGTCATCCACCATGTCACCCACTTTATCTGACTGTTGGAAAAAGTAGAATAGGTCATTCATAAATATGCCGTCCATTCTAAACAGCATATTTCTCAATGTATTTACACCAGAAAACTGGCAAAAATACATCAGCTTACCTTCTATTACAAAGATGACTGCATGCAGCAACCACTAGGGGGAGCTCAGTGCACAGGAATTCATACAGTTAACACTTACTAGAATGGAAGCTGAAATAAACTCTCTGCATTGAGCTCCCCCCAGTGGCTGCTGTGAAACTGCAGTAGTTTTTTGTTGGGATAAGAAGTTCAGCGTCATCCCTCTCCCCTGTGCCACATAGTAGTTGTGTGGTCTACCGCCATTAAAGGTATGCCACTGATTCTGATGAAAATTCTGCATGTAAGTCACACATGGCTTTTACTACAAATCAGAGAATTTCTCTGTTTGCATTGCCATATCTCAAGTCTCTTGAACTTTTGTGCCTATATGAATCTTAACCTGTTCTATATATACTACACTAATTATAAAGCCTGTGATTCTGAGGGGTTACCAGTTTTACAATATGACAGATGATACCATAGTCTAATACGTATGTCTCGACGGGTTTATACATATATTTTGTACCTAATTAGTTTCTGGCAAGCTGCCACTTGTAAGCTATTTTATTAATGTAGATCCTGTTTGACAGGAGCTTTGTTTAGTTCAAGAACATCTGGTTTCATCTTACTGATTAATATCAGCAAATATGACAAATATGCTGTTGGTTTCATCTGCATAGAGATTACATTGGAAGCTATAGTGGCGTAAAAACTGAGCAGGAAACATTAAGCTGGCCATACACATTAGATAGCCATCTCTCCTGATTCCTCCATAGACATACTCCAATTGCCTAAACTTTATCTCCCCTGACATCTGCCATAGTGGAGAGTCTGAAGGCCCTATAAACATAAGATGATAGGCGGAAATCATCTAGCTCAGCCAACATTTAATTCGATTTGGCTGCTTTGCCGAACTTTACAACAAAAATTTGCTTCAATTTGCTTTTGTGACGAATTACTAGTATTGGGTGCAATGACAGGAAGCGGCGATTGCGCCGCTGCCCCTGTTACTAAACCCCTCAGGTGCCGTGTTCATCACGGATTGTGGCATCTGAGATCAATATTAAAGCATTTTAGGGCTTGCTCCTAAAAAAAACTAAAAAAAATTAAATTGTACTTACCTCCATACTTACGATCCATTTGAGCGCCAAGAGGCTGCCGTGGCCATCTTGATGTTTCGTGCGGGATCTTCAAGCAAGATGGCTATGACGGCCTCTTGGCGCTCAAATAGAGGTACGTATGATTCTTTTTTATTTTTACCGCCATTTCAGGGAAAATCGATTTGTTACCGGTCATCAATATCAAATTGGTGGGGGTCTGACTCCTGACACCCCTACTGATCACCTGTTTTATTAACCGCTGGCTGGAAACAACACAGTGGATATTTACTTAAACGGAAGCTCAGCTGTAGTAAGCCAGCATGGCTACTGCATTGTGTAAAGAGTTTTCGGCTACCAGCTCCATATGCTGTGTTCTTTCCTGTGACAGCAGTTGCCTAAAACAGATGATCGGCGGGGTAGCCAGGAGTCGGACGCCCACTGTTCTTATATTGATGACCTATCCTGAGGATAGGTTATCAATATTTAGACAATAGAAAAACATCTTTAAGGTCTCATGCACACGACCGTTGTTTGGGTCCGCATCCGAGCCAAATTTTTTGTGGCTCGGATGCGAACCCATTCACTTCAGTGGTGGCACTATGTGCCTCAAAACATGCGGACATTCCGTGTGCTGTCCGCATCCGCTGCTCCGTTCCTGCAAAATAGAACATGTCCTATTCTTGTCCATTTTGCGAATAACAATTGGTATTTCTATAATGGGCGACCCGTTCCATTCCGCAAAATGTGGAGCGCACACGGCCGGCATCCGTGTTTTGCAGATCCACAATTTGTGAACCGCAAAACACGACACGGTCATGTGCATTAGACCTAAGGGGAACCTGTCAGGAGATTCATACTGTCTGAACAATGGGCATCATAAAATACTGACAGGTTCCTTGGTTACAAACAGTTATGCTTTTCTCGATAACTGCAGCGTTTTACATAAAACGTAGCTTAACCCCTTAACTCACCATGACGTATCCGTACATCATGAGGGTTAAGGGGTTGTATGAAGGAGGTACCCACTGGCAGTGGCACTGGCACTCCTCATATGCTACGGTCAATAGTGTATTGATCAATAGTGAACCGTGGGGCTCTGATCAGTTGCTATGACATTTTGGGGTCTTGTGAACTCTCCCACCACTGTCAGAGTAACCTGAAAATTCCCATCCGAGCAACTACCTGACAGGCAGCCTGTGAAAATCCCATAGACTGCAATAGTATTGTATTGCAGTCTACAGGACAAGCGATCAGATGATTGCATGTTAAAGTCGCCTAAGGGGACTAAAAAGTACAGTAATACATTTTAAATAGTTTTAAAAATATCAAAAAATCTAATCGCCCCCTTTCCCAATTTTAGATATAAAAAATATATATATATATATATATATATATAGAAGGACGTATATGTGTGTGTGTGTTTGTGTGTGTGCATGTGCAGCCAGCCAGTAGCACAGGGGCAACACATGAGGTGCACGGTGGGCCGATGAGGGGCCAAACAATAACACACAGGGCACCTCAACTTCCATCTGGCTGGTGTTCCCTGCAATAGAGAGTGCCCCGGAGGATTTAGTGCTGTCTTACCATCCACTGCACTGCCGGCCCAGTGAGACTCTGCTAACCGTGAATACAAACTACTACCCGAATAGGCCCACCATGAGCCTCATGTGTTTCCCCTGCAGACCTGGTACGCTGCATGTATGTTCCACGATCACTCAAAAACACAACCATTGGTTTCAACGAAACTTGGCATACACATCCCTTGCTACCCGGAAAGAAATCTTGTGGGGGTCATCCGTCCCTACACAGCAACTGCATGGAGTTTGTATGCTCCAACTGTTTTTGCTACACACATATTGCTCTGTAACTCAAAAACTAATCGATCAATTACTACTAAACTTGGTACACATATCACTTACTATCTTGGAAAGAATACTGTGGAGGTAACATGCCGGTACACAATAAGTTTCTGTCTGTCCCGACGTCTGTCTGTCTGTATGTCTGTTCTTTATGCACGACCAAACGACTGGACCGATCTTCACCAAATTTAGAATACAGATACAGCAGGTGTCCGGGAAGGTTTTAGACCTCAGCTCTCTAGGACGTACTGTTCCTGAGATATTCCCCAAAAATTACCTGCATTAGCCAATACAAGCCTGCAAGGCTTTCACTTCATATCCCAACTGCCATACACACGGTCACATGTCCCTTATCAGCCAATAGAAGCTCGCAGGCCCTTAGTCTCCACATACACACACAGTTTTACTCTAGGTTTCCATAACAACCCAGCCATTTTTCTTCACTGCTGTAGGTCATCTTTAGGCTAGGACTACATGGGGACAATAAGTCGCATGACATGTAGGGCACAACTACACTGCTACACGAGTCGCGCAACATTGATGTCGCACCAATGTCACGCAACAATTTTTATAATGATAGTATATGGTGTTGCACTGCGACATGTGACATGCTGCGAGGGCACTGTGGAGGTCACTGTTAAAGAGGCGTTCACTGTGGATGTTACTGTTAAGGGGGCAGGCTGCTGTGGAGGACGCTATTAAAGGGGCAGACACTGTGGAGGTCACTGTTAAGGGGGCAGGGGCCACAATTAAAGGGGTAACTGCTGTGGAGGTCACTGTTGAGGCATCAGGGTACTGTGAGGTCATTGCTAAGGCAGCGGGTACTGTGGAGGTCACTGTTAAGGGGGCAGGCCCCTGAGGAGGTCACTGTCAAGGATGTGGGGTGCTGTAAAACTCACTATTAAAGGGGCGGGCTGCTGTGAAGGTCAAAGTTAAGGGGATGGGCTGCTGTGGAGGTCCCATTTTAAAGTGGCGGGGCACTGCGTGAAGTCAGTATTAAGGGGTGGGGGACTGTGGAGTTCATTGTTAAAGGGGCGGGGTGTTGTAGCGGTCACTGTTATAGGGGATTCTGTCTATCTTTTAACAACACACACAAACATTAAATGAAATAGATGAAATATACCCGTGAAAAGCCGGGTCCTTCTACTAGTATTGAATAAAAAGTAATCAAAAAGTCATACTACAAAATGATACCAACAAAAACTACAGCTCATCCCACAAAAAATTAGCCCTCATGCAGCTCTGGAGATGGAAAAATGACAAAGTAATGGCTGTCAGTATATGGCAATGCAAAGGGAAAAAAAAATGTTGTAAAGGTTTTTATTCTTATTAAAGTAGTTAAACATAATAGAAACCATATACATTTGGTATTGCTATAATCGTACCAACCCGCAGAAGAAGGGTCTCATTTAATTTTCTTTGCACAGTGAACGCCGTAAACACAAAAGCCAAAAAAAGTGACTGAACTGCATTTAGTTTTTTTTTCAATTTCACCCCACAAAGAATATTTTCTCATTTCCCAATACAATCTATGGTAGATTAAAAGGTGCCCTTAAAAAATATAACTTGTCCTGCAAAAAATAAGCTTTCATATGGCTATGTGAATGGAAATTTTTTTAAAAATTGGAGAAGTAAAGACAAAAGGTCAAAAAATAAAATTGGTCATGTCTTTAAAAAATTAGCAGGGAACAGAGAGAATAGTCATTTAAGTGGCTCCTCACCCAGCTTAGCTTGATTGATGGGTCTCTCCCTATTTGTTTACAGGGAGATACCTGTTAATCTAGTTTAGTCAGATGTGAAGAAGGCAGGAGAAGAGCTGTCCCCATGACTTTTCTCCCCATACACATGCAGAATTTCAGAGTAACATATAATTGTTGTAACCAGGGTTGCCTGTTGGTATGTCATGCTGCTTATGGTATGGGCAGTATGACTCACCTGACAAATTCCCTATCAGGTTGAAATCATATAGAATATGTTTGGTTGACTAGATTAGGAGTGCCATGCCTAAGATTTCAGATTAATAACGAATTCTAACAACCCCAGTTGTTTATCTATGGCAGTCAGAAACCCATGGAATATACAGTGGGACTTGCTTAATTGCACAACAACCAGATGGTCACAAGAAGCATATACAAAATCAATACTGGCAGACAGCAAAGTACAGCAAAGGTGGAAGATGGTCATGGCACACAGGTTGGATGAATGACAGTGAACAGAAATAAAGATATACTTAACTGACCCGGCTCTGAAATATAAACCAGCAACTTCAAAGGCATACCAAAACTAGCTCAGCAAACAGATAAACTTTAATACTGACAACAATGGAGGACTACAGGTCCTAGAATACACTGACTGGTCATAAATAGACACGATAGTGAATCAGGAAACAAATGCACAGAGCATACGCTATCCCTTGCAACCAGAGAAGCAAAAGGCCTAGACATATAAAGGTAAAGCAATCAGCAGCACAACCCTAAGTTAACCAGGCGAACAGGGACGTGCTGGATATGAAAGTGGCCCTGGAAAAAAACTAAAAGTGGCATCCATATTGAAGACAGGTCCAAGTTCATAGAAGGTGTGGTAAGGTAACATAAGTAGGCAGTGCCAACACAAGTAGATTGGATTGACACAAGTAGGCGGAGTCAGCAATACCATAGTGCAGAGCAAAATACTGCCCCTGCAGAACTAAATACCACAGTGCAGTACTGGATACTGCCCCAGAAGTTGCCTTTCTGTGGTGGCCCTGATCTGAACGTTCTGTTGTCCTCCAGTTGTCTCTAATTAAGATAAAAATTCAGCTCCCTTGACCCTCTACAGTATTCAACTGTATCGCCGTCCTGAGGACAGCCATACAATTGAATTCAGGAAAGTTACATGAGTATCTGATGCTCCTCATTAATTACCACTAAGAGCATCAGATCATTATGTACTTGTCCAGAAACAGTGAGGAGGACTTGAGGCGGCTTCCTGGGCATCGGCCCACCGGGAATATTTCCCTTTAGGGTATATGGCCAGTCCGCCCCTGCAAGAGAAGGTAGGGGATAACCTATTCCAGCCACAGATGCAAGGCAGCAGCCCCCAAAAATACTAGTAAACAGGCAAGCATGAGGCAACAGAGAATTCCTTGTTGCTCTGTAGCGGAGCGCCGAAGGCGCACTCAGTCTCCCATCCGCCGCAGATCGGCTACCTAGTTTCGGGAGTGAGGATTTGTGTTTGGCCTCGTTCCCAGGGCGGCTTTGCTAGCTGGTAGGCTCCCTGCTCCTAGGTCTGCCTTGAGCGCCAAGCTGATCACTCGGCACTCGACTTGTCTGTCTGTCGGTCATGTGATGCTGGTCACGTCACATGACCCTCACTCCCCACTATAAATACAGGTGGCCTGCTGGCTACAGGTTGCCTGTGATTTTCGTCTCTAGGGCTGTGTGTACTATTATTATTGCTTCCTACTTGACCTCTGGTATTAACCTTGTTTGTTTACTGACCTCGCCTTGTCCGCTCCCTTGGTACCTATGCTATCTCTCGGATTTGACCTCGGCTCATTCTCGGATTTCGTCTCCTGTCTTATCCCTTGTATTGACATGACCTCCCGGACCGACCTCAGCTAGTTGACCCGCCATTGCCTTTCCCATCACTGGGTACTGTTGTCTTATCTACCTCCCTGTCTATCCGTTTGCCTTAGTCTTGTATACCGCCTTCTGCCTTGGCTGTCTGTTCCTCTCTTTCTCTGTTCGCTCTGCTCTACTCTTACGTAGGTCAGGGACAGTCGCCCAGTTGCGCCCCGTCACCTAGGGCAGGTGGTGCAAGTAGGCTGGGAAAGGGTTGAGGGTGGCAGTTTAGGGGGTGCACTTCCTCTCTACCTTCCTTACCCCTGACATTTATTATGATATGAGTAAAATTCATTATCACTGGTAAGCAACATTACAGCGATATAGTATATTATTATTATATATTTTATATTATTCAGCCATGCAACTTACAATATGTTCTTTCAGGATCCAATCCGATTCACAGCACAAATATGTCTAAAAGCTGTGCTAGTCTGAATACCAAAAGTAAATGGCTGTGTTGTAAATCTAAAAACATTAATTTCCAACCATTCAGTTTCTGCTTCAATTTTGTAACCCATAACAGAAGCATGACATCTATAATCTGTATTGATGCTATGATGAACACAGTGAGAGATGTTTAGGCCATATAAACACACAATCATATTTTTCTTCAGTGCTATCTTTTTTTTTTAAACTGAGAATACACTCTCCCATACAAGTTAATTGGTTGGGTTTTTTTTTCACGGATCCGTGTGCCTAATCCAAGACTCTCACACAGGTCCTATTCTCTTTATTTTTATTTTTTGTTTTTTTTTTTGTTTCAGAATAGCATTTTCAATTGATGGGAGTGAGAAAAAACAGAATACACCTTGAATCTGTTTTTCAAGGGTCCTTTTTTTTTGTGGACTGAAAATCAGACACTGTTGTGTGCACAAGGCTTGACTAAGCAAATTGTGGAAAAATTCAGGAAACTGACCTTAAAAAGTGACATGACATGTGCTATGTTTGCATTTAGCATGTATAGCATGCTCGCCAAGAAAAAGTCAAATATGAATATCTGCAACATTTCAAACCCTCTCAGTGTCACGGCGCGGTGTGGGAGGATAACTCCACACCGACCACAAGAGGGAAGGGAAAAGGTACTAGGCCTGGAAACTAGGGAAAGGGGAAAAGGTCACCACCTAGTGAGTCCCTAACCCGAGCCCTGACTATTATAAGTATGAACAGACCTTGATAGTAAGAATGTTCATACTCTGGAACCTAGGGCCCTATCTGCCCCTAAAGTACCCTGGAAATAGTGTCAGGACACGAGATGACCTGTTCCTTCCCAGCTGAAGAAACATGAGACTCCCTCAGGCCTAATACCAAGGTAGGGAAAAACCACAAACAAGAAATAGGGAAAAGACACTTAACTCCAAAATATGCAGACGAGCAGGAACTCAGAGGAGAACCAGACACCAGCTCTTCACAACCAAAAGGAGCTATCAACCGCATAGCATGATGGGTGAGGCCAGACTAAATAGATGAGTAGGAATTACCACTTAAGCTACACCTGATGCCAGAGGTGTGGTCATACCCAGCAACAACACAGAAGAGTGAAACCAGAGAGGCTGTGAGATCACATCACGTGCAGCCAGTCTCCTAGATCTTCTGACTCTGTCACAGGAGAGACCATGACACTCAGGTCTTGGTCAAGCAATGAATAAAGTGCAATATGAATATACTGTATATAGAGAGCCTAGCTCCACCTATTTTTATCTGAAGATTGTCAGCAATTTCAATAAATCATATGATGCATCATAATATAATGTATACAAACTGGTCTGGGCTGTGGAGCCAGAGGATATGTTAATACAATAATTAATGGTTGCAATTAAAACCATGTGAGGTAGATAAACATACAGAGATAAGGCTACACTTGTGCCTGGCCAGTAGCTTTACGCTGGAGCTGGAAACAACTGATATACCATATTTTTTGCTTGATAAGACTCATTTTTGTACCCCAAAAAGTGGGGGGAAATGGCAGCAAATACTAGTGAGTGCTTCCATTATGGAAACGCTCATTAGTATGCAGGAGGCACGGGGGACGGTGAGTGATGTGCTTTAAGCACTGGCTGTACTCACCCTCCCTGGTCTTCTCCAGGGAGAGCTGGGGGATATATGTGGTACCTCAGACCTGGGGGTATTTGCAATTGTTTAATGATTTGTATGTATTGTTATGTCATGTAATGTATTTGCCATTTATTCTAGCAGAGAAGGTAATGGTTGACAATGGTTAGCTAGAATAGGGATAACCACTCTCTTGGTATGAGTGGGCTGGTCCTACTTCCTGCCAGGAAAGGGAGTTGGAGTTGCAGTCCACATAGTGAAGAGAGAGGAAGCACATGCCAGAGCTCCTTATCCTAGAACTGTATCTAATTCTCCTGGGAGACCAACTCTCCAGAGAGATCATCATAATAATGAACACTGCTTCCAGAAAGCATCCATTTGAGAGTACAACAGAGTGATCAGCGATATTATAGTGTAACATCAGCCTCCACCACAGTTTCTTTCCAGCCCCGGCGCAGTATGCCTTCCAGCCTGTTCCCTGTAGCACATTGTTTAAGGGCTGATGCACGTCACTTCATGTGATTCAAGGCTTAAGCACATGTGACCTGTGCTGACCTTTTAACCAATCCCAGCCTTCCTGCACCTACATATCTGGTCCAGCCCTCTTCCAAGGTGCCTGAGCGTCAAAGAACCTTGTGTCCTGCTAAGGTTGCATTTGTACATGCTTCTGGATTCCGTTACCTGTCGGATCCTTGCCTGCTCCATCTCGACTCTCTTGTTGCTGAGCTAGATTGCCTGACTTGTACCTGTGCTGCCTGCCCTGACCTATTGATTGCACAACTCTGCCTCATCCTTTGGTCCTGCACAGTTGCTTCTGGTTATGACTCGGCCTGTTGACTATATCTCGACCTCTGGTATCTTGCTCTGGTATTCTCTGGTCTGCCTGGGCCAGCTGCTTTGTGTGCCAACCCACTTTAAGAGGTAGCGACCTGGTATTCTCCTCTGGAAAGTCTATCCCCACAATCAGGTGTGAAGAATGAGGGTTTAACTTAGACAACGCCCTTAGAGGAGGTTGGTCACGTGACACAGTGGGTCCACACCCGCTGGTTTGTGACATACAGCTTTACAGACACTGCTGCAGGTCAGTGACTACGGCTCAGACACCTATCACTTAGCTAAAAGCCAGGCCAGACAAACATCTAGCCTGAATCTCACAGTGGACATCTATATCTACAAGTGCATGCAGGTGTTATTAAATTTCCATCCAACCAGCCACCCTACCTCCTCATCTGGTGCCAGAAACTGCACTTTGTACTTAATACTGCTGGATGTGCTACAAATTATGTTCTGCACTAAGCAAAGAGAGACTTGTATATGTTTACTTCTGGCTTGATTCTTTAAACTTCGTTTCCACTGCACTGATTCCCAGGGAGCAATAGCCTGAGGGAGGACACTGTGACACATCTCATCAGGGCCACTAGCACACCCATTCTCTGCACCGGCTCCTCCGGGGCTCACTGCATATAGCGCAAAGCTCCGTACAGAGGAACTATTGTGAACTCCAATTCAGGTGCATTCAAGAAATCAATCCATGAGGCACACAAGGTATGCTGTAATAATAAATATATAAAGGGAACTTGTCACCAGAATGGCCCCATTGAGCTAATCACATGTGCATGTGTCATGGTTCCTAAGCTGGTTTTCTTGAAGTTCATAATCAAGTACAAAAAGTAACAACAAAAGTAACATTCCCCATACTTTATTTTGCCATCATTTTGTAAATGTAATTTTATTTTATTAGGATATTAGAAGGCTTTGCTTTGGAAGCATTTTTTAAAATTTTCAAGAACATTTTAAAAAACATATTTTTTAAGGACCAATTGAGTTCTGAAGTCACTTTAAGGGGCTTTTGTAGTAGAAGCCACCATAAATGATCCCATTTTATAAACCACACCCCTCAAGTTATTCAAATATGATTTCACAAACTTTTTTTACCCTTTAAATGTTCCACAAGAATTGAAGAAAAGTGGAGGTAAAATTTCAAAATGTCACTTTTTTTTGCAGATTTTAATTGTAATCCATTTGTTCCTGTAACATAGCAAGGTTTAACAGCAAAACAAACCTTAAGATTGGAGAGCTATTATGTTTTTGGCGGGCAGATTTTGCTGGAATGCTTGCAGAGACCCAGAGGTATCTGTTCAGTGAAAACCCCCCAAAAGTGACCACATTTTGGAAACTGAACCCCTCATGGAATTTATCTAAGGGTGTAGTGAACATTTTGACCCCACATATGTGTTCCAGAAATTAATGTGAAGCTGATGGTAAAAAAATTAATATTAACATTTTTCCATTTCATCCCATTTTTTGACACTGTGAAAAATCAGCTCTCTAATTATTACACTGTCCCCTATAATTTCCCTTAGCAGTAATAATGTCCCTTATCGGGGCCCATAATGTCCCCCCATAGTGTCCACCCATAGTCGCTGCCAGCAGTGATAATGTACCCCATAGTGGTCCATAATGCCCATATAATGGCCCCCAGCAGTAATAATGTCCACCATTGTGGTCCCTAGCAGTAATAATGTCTCCCTTAGTGGCCCATAATGTCCCCCATAGTGGCCCCCAGCAATAATAATGTCCCTCATAGTTGCCCACAGCAGTAATAATGCCCCCCATAGTGGCCCTCAGCAGTAATACTGTCCCCCATTGTGACCCATAATGTCCCCCATTGTGGTCCCCAGCAGTAATAATGTACCCCCATAGTGGCCCCCAGCAGTAATAATGTCCCCGATAGTGGCCCATAATGTCTCCCATAGTGTAGTGGCCCCTAGTAGTAATAATGTACCCCATAGTTGCCCATAATGCCTCCATAGCGGCCTATAATGTCCCTCATAGCAACCGCAGCAGTAATAATGTCCCCATAGTGGCCCATAACGTTATAGATGTTTGTGAACACCCGATAACACATCTGTATCCATTGGACTTGTGCCGCTTTCCCTGCATATTTAAGTTTATCATAACACTATACTGATAAATGTGGTGCAGGCTGTGCCATTTTTGCTGCTTTGTTAATTAATGCACCCGACAACAATATTAATACGTCTTACCCATTCTTTTCACTGTAATTAGTTTTCACAAATAAGCCTAAAATAGTATTTTTTTCCAGAGGCAGAGACCCCTGTACACTGGGAGCTAGAGTAGTCTTTAGGGCTTCAGTAGCTATAGTTACATTTCTGCTTACAAATGCTTTCCTCTGGAGTGGCAGAGAGTATAGGATAGCTTAGAGACATGGATTTGTGGAATTAGGAAAAACTAATGTTAATCTTCCTAAATCCCCAGCTCAGAAAATGAAACTCACTTAGACACACCCTTGAAATAGTCAGATTAATCATTTTAGGGTGGTTTTATAAAAACTGGTGTAAAGGAAAACTGGCTTAGTTGCCCATAGCAACCAATCACATTCCACCTTTTATTTTCCAAAAGAGTTCTAAAAAAATTAACGGTGGAATAAGTTTTAATAAGTCTCCCTAATAGTCTTTTTTTTTACATGTTTTAGAACATTTGCTTCTGACATTTTTTAGGCATTTTTAAAGGCAAGAAACATCAACTCCAGATGGCTGAAGTTTACAAAAATTATTATACACAGTACAAACATACTTTTTTGTGCCATTCTTCTTTTTATATATATATATATATATACACGCTATATATTGTAGGAAGGCGCAAGGGACTTTCGTTGACGGAAGGTACATATGTGTCACCGAGGTTCCTGGCCTCAGTGGAGTAAGAGCCAGTTTTCATGTGTCACCAGCAGTTGCTGTTTGACACCTTGCTATTTAGTATAGCTGTAATAGCTGATCCTGGGAATGGTGGGCTATTATATGAGGTTCGTTCCCCATTTTGCCATTTTAGCGGTTCCGTTGACAGGGCTCTTGAAGGGACAGAAGTCTGTGATGGTCCGCTGGAATGACCAGGCGGAAGAGGCTTTTTCCTTGTTGAAGTCGGTCCTGTGGTGACGCTGACATCAAGAGGGAGTTTGTGGTACAGACCGATGCCTCTGAAGCATGCCTCTGAGCTGTACTCTCTCAGAAATTAATGGGGAGGAACATCCCATTGCTTTCCTGAGCTGCAAACTCACCCCAGCCAAGACCAGGTATAGTATAGTGGAGAGAGAGTGCCTGGCCATTAAGTGGGCACTCGAGTCTCTCCGCTATTATCTGTTGAGGAGAAAGTTCTGTCTGGTGACCGACCACTGCCCTCTCAAGTTAATGAGCCAGGCCAAAGAGAGGAATCCTCTGGTCACCAGATGGTTCTTGTCATTACAGAAATTTAAGTTCTCAGTGGAACACAGGGCAGGCCGCTTGCAGGGAAACGCGGATGCCCTGTCCCAGGTACACTGTCTGGCAAGTGTTCACCCCCTCAGGGTTGAACAAAGGGTGAGGTATGTAGGAAGGCACAAGGGACCGTCTTTGACGGAAGGTATGTGTAACCGAGGTTCCTGGCCTTGGTGGAGTAAGAGCCAGTTTTCATGTGTCAGCAGCAGTTGCTGTTTGACACCTTGCTATTTAGTATAGCTGTAATAGCTGATCTGGGATGGCTCTTACTGGGAGTAGTCAAAGTGCTGGGTGACTACTCCCCACGTTCCAGGCCGGGTCTTGACTGGCCTATATAAAAAAAAACTGTTAGCAGTGTCAGCTGGTGGTAATTACCTCTCTCTCTCTGACAGAGGAGCTCTGGCAATCGCTGGATTGGATTCTGAGCCGTGTGCTAGGCTGGAGGCCTGAGTTTGGGAGGTCTGCTCTGTCCTGAGCAATGCCGATCGGGTGTGAACAACACCTAGGATAACAGGTGACTCTTTTGCTGTATGAACTGTCTAGGTGTGAACGAACACCAAAACTGCAAATGGACTGTCGTATTGCTTTGTTGCCATAAGTGTGAATAAAACACTGACATTTTTGAGTTACAAACTGGTCTTTGCCTCTATACTGCGTCCGCTTGTCCTGTCTACCAGAGCGAATCCCCACTATATATATATATATATATATATATATACAGTACAGACCAAAAGTTTGGACACACCTTCTCATTCAAAGAGTTTTCTTTATTTTCATGACTAAGAAAATTGTAGATTCACACTGAAGGCATCAAAACTATGAATTAACACATGTGGAATTATATACATAACAAAAAAGTGTGAAACAACTGAAAATATGTCATATTCCAGGTTCTTCAAAGTAGCCACCTTTTGCTTTGACTACTGCTTTGCACACTCTTGGCATTCTCTTGATGAGCTTCAAGAGGTAGTAACCTGAAATGGTTTTCACTTCACAGGTGTGCCCTGTCAGGTTTAATAAGTGGGATTTCTTGCCTTATAAATGGGGTTGGGACCATCAGTTGTGTTGTGGAGAAGTCAGGTGGATACACAGCTGATAGTCCTACTGAATAGACTGTTAGAATTTGTATTATGGCAAGAAAAAAGCAGCTAAGTAAAGAAAAACGAGTGGCCATCATTACTTTAAGAAATGAAGGTCAGTCAGTCCAAAAAATTGGGAAAACTTTGAAAGTGTCCCCAAGTGCAGTCACAAAAACCATCAAGCGCTATAAAGAAACTGGCTCACATGCGGACCGCCCCAGGAAAGGAAGACCAAGAGTCACCTCTGCTGCAGAGGATAAGTTCATCCGAGTCACCAGCCTCAGAAATCGCAGGTTAACAGCAGCTCAGATTAGAGACCAGGTCAATGTCACACAGAGTTCTAGGAGCAGACACATCTCTAGAACAACTGTTAAGAGGAGACTGTGTGAATCAGGCCTTCATGGTAGAATATCTGCTAGGAAACCACTGCTAAGTACAGGCAACAAGCAGAAGAGACTTGTTTGGGCTAAAGAACACAAGGAATGGACATTAGACCAGTGGAAATCTGTGCTTTGGTCTGATGAGTCCAAATTTTAGATCTTTGGTTCCAACCATCGTGTCTTTGTGCGACGCAGAAAAGGTGAACTGATGGACTCTACATGCTTAGTTCCCACCGTGAAGCAAAGAGGAGGAGGTGTGATGGCGTGGGGGTGCTTTGCTGGTGGCACTGTTGGGGATTTATTCAAAATTGAAGGCATACTGAACCAGCATGGCTACCACGGCATCTCGCAGGGGCATGCTATTCCATCCGGTTTGCGTTAAGTTGGACCATCATTTATTTTTCAACAAGACAATGACCCCAAACACACCTCCAGGCTGTGTAAGGGCTATTTGACCATGAAGGAGAGTGATGGGGTGCTGCGCCAGATGACCTGGCCTCCACAGTCACCGGACCTGAACCCAATCGAGATGGTTTGGGGTGAGCTGGACCGCAGAGTGAAGGCAAAAGGGCCAACAAGTGCTAAGCATCTCTGGGAACTCCTTCGAGACTGTTGGAAGACCATTTCAGGTGACTACCTCTTGAAGCTCATCAAGAGAATGCCAAGAGTGAGCAAAGCAGTAATCAAAGCAAAAGGTGGCTACTTTGAAGAACCTAGAATATGACATATTTTCAGTTGTTTCACACTTTTTTGTTATGTATATAATTCCACATGTGTTAATTCATAGTTGTGATGCCTTCAGTGTGAATCTACAATTTTCATAGTCATGAAAATAAAGAAAACTCTTTGAATAAGAAGGTGTGTCCGAACTTTTGGTCTGTACTGTATAACCTCCTCTAAACTTTTGAATGCACATGTCCAACTGTTCAATGTTTCAGTACTTTTTGCACAACTTGCTCTTCTCTAACAAGGAGCTTAACGACAAAATTCACAACAGGTGTTTAAAACATAATTACAATTAAGCCCAATAAATTTCCTGGTTCAATTGGTATTTAAACAGTCCTCTTCATCATGCTGTTCACATTTTGACATCATGAGACCAAGGCGACACCTAACAATTGATCAACAGTACCTCGCCATTGCGAGGCTTCAAGCAGGATGTTCTCAGATGGAAGTGGCCACTTAGAGTGTCATCAGCAGGTTGCAACAGAGATACAGAGAGACTGGAAGAGTCACTGAAAGGCATAGAAGTGGACGTCTTTTGGCCACATCTGATGACCTCTTCATTGTGAACAATGCCCTGCAGGAACGGATAATGAATTCAACACAACTCCAAGCACATTTAAGGGAGGTGAGAGGCACCCAAGTGTCATGTCACACTATTCGAAACCATTTACATCAGTGTGGTCTGCATGCTAGATGACCTGCAAGGGTACCTGACCACACCACCAGGCACAGACGTCATCATCTTGCATGGGCCAGGGAGCATCTATGCTGGACGAGGTGTTGGGTATATAAACCAAATAGCTATATATAAAAGAAAGGATCAAAGGAAAAATTTCAAAGAATATTGATCCTTGAGGTGGACATATAAAACACCTCAAAAAGAGATCGTTGTTAATTTAATTATATTTTGCAATCAGTAAATCATGGTACAAGTGTCTATGCAAAATATAAATTATTTATTATACAATAACTTATAATACAATCAAAAATTAATCAATGTGAAATTTAATAATCTGCAATGATACACAGTGATATGCAGTACCCAAAATTCGCCACTATATGGCACCAATACAAATACCAGCGTGTACACAGTACCTCTCAGACAGAAGAATATAATACAATCCGCCTCGACCACAATTTTTAGATATAAAAACGTAATAATGTTAAAGGATAGACACAAACCCTTGCTCTGCACAAACCATGACAAATCTCGAATAATCGGGTAGGATAGTCACACAACTTATAAATGATCAAGCCTGGTATTGACTATGGAATGACATTATTCCAATCAGAAAGTTACCTCCGAAATCAATATTTAGGTCTTTTATTCAGTAATATGCATCTTTACTAAATAGTGACAATATTGAGGTAGCACTTTTAACAACTATACATCCGCCTAAAGCGGGGAGTTTGCTAAATATCAGGTTGATTAATTTATATAAATACTACACAACATAAAGTTATACATTACCGAGAATGCAGATGATGTGCAGAGACTAAGGGAAGTCAGCTCTAAGGTACGATCTGGTCATTAGGATCTTTTCCTGGGTTTTCTTTGTTTCTCTGTGTTTTCCTAATTCCCCCTTGTCTTTTTCCTGTTGCTCTTTTTTTTTTTGTTTCCGTTCTGTGTGCGTGGTTTATGATCACAAACTTATCAGTTAGACACAACTTCCTAGCTTGGAGTTTTCCAATCATTGTCGGCTAGGCGTGTACATATGATAATGACTGTGATGTCATTGTATTACCCCAAATGCATTTCTGCTGTTGGTGTAATGTTACTCATTTACCCCTAGGTGACACTATTACCTAAGCTATTAGTATAATTCTGGTAGGGGTTAAATATCCAAGTCTGACTTTATCTCACATTCTATACACATGACCCATGGAACTTTAAATTAGAACTCTGGGGATTACTTTTGACACTTCTACCAATTAAGCACAGACTTTTAGGCGCCATTTGAATGTTTCCCATACTCCTAAAATTTATGTTACCAATAAGACAGACAATATATGTTGTACTCTCACAGAGATATGTGTGCCTCCTCTGCTACACCCATGGGTGATTGATGGTTAGTTACAATAATACATCTTTACAGGTACTCATTAACAAAGTCCATACTTAAACTGTTTTCATCATATAATAGGAATATATGCGTTCCTATTAAGAAATATATATGATAACAAATAGATAAACGTCCTTAATCATACGTAACAATATAAAACGATACATATGTCTTATTGATTTTCTTATGCAAAACTAAGGTTGATTATATGGGTATATAGATATTACAGATTTTCAGCTTCATTAACAAATACCAAACTGTAGAGGTAATTAGCACCAGCTGCGTGAAGAGAATATTCTTATCTCAACAATAAATCGATAAGGTGACAAGTACAGACTGGTACATCCATGAGAAGAAATCTTATTAACAGCGTCCTTCCCATGACCCTCTCTCGGCCATCTTTAAAATACATACATATAGCAATATGGCCTCTTGTAGGTCTAATCAAATCCAATATAATTAGGATATTTAGATAAATGTTTTATACACTTATGAAAAAAGCACAACAGAGGGACCAGTGAGCTTCAGTGCTGTTCACTCATGAAAGTCGATTCACGCTGAGCAGAAATAATGTCAGCCAACGATGTTGGAGACATCAAGGAGAGCGCTATGCATCAGCCACTGTTGTCACCAGACGAACCTTTGGTGGTGGTGGTGGTGTTACAGTGTGGGCAGGTGTGTCTAGTCAATACAGAACTGCCCTCCACTTTGTGAATGGTACAGTGACAAGCCCATACTACTATTTTTTTTATTTTTTTTATTTGTCATTTTAAGAAATAAACATTTAGAACAGTTCAAAGAACCAGATTCACACGATTCAGTGAAACATGTTGGCAACAATTTGGCACATTAAACAGATGTCATAAAAGTCTGGAAGTGTGATTCCTTCAGGCCTGCCTTTTCGCCGTTGTTTCATAATAATTATCTTATACATTTTAATATCATTCACTCTCTCATACACACCCCCGCAGCGCCGCCGGGCTCCCGCATTCCTTTAGACCACCGACGTTCTAGCAGTCAACCACAGTCCCCATATTTTGTCAAATCTATCAGGATTATTTCTAGCCAAATATGTAATTTTATACATTGGTAAGGCTTCATCTATAAGTTGCATCCAATGTTGGATTGAGGGGGCTTTCAAGGGCTTCAAATTCAATAGGATAGACTTCCTAGCATAGAACATTAGAAGTCGATATAGATTTTTAGAGTATTTGGTCTGCAACAGATCATCCACACGTTCTAACAGACTATTTTCAGGGGAGCATACCACCAGCAATCCCAGTTTCAAGTTCAAAAACTCATGAATTGCTTACCAAAATTCAGCAATTTTTGGACATTCTCAGATCATGTGCATTAGAGTGCCAGTCGCCCTATTACATCTAGAACATACAGAACTATTAAGTTGACGCATTCGTTCCAGCCTGACTGGAGTCAAATAGACTCTGTGCAACCACTTCACCTGTATCAACTGATCCCTAGCACTTATGACTGTACTCCTCCAGTTATACTTGCGCTCTCTTTCATGCCTGTCTTCTAGTCTAGGGATATCCTTCTGCCACTTTGCCAATGCTTTTGTCAGCGGAGAGGGAGTAGAAGGAGGATACTGGTTTACATAGATTTGTGTGTCTAACAATTTTTCTATCTTTCCATATTATATCTTGATCCTACCACTACCAAATTGCTCTGCACAGGCATGTCTCAATTGAAAATATCTAAACAGGCTATTCCTTGGTAGGCCGAACATATTTATTCTATGTTTTGGCCAAAACTCAAAATCGGGAAGTGAATCTACTTCCGGTAATTTTACATTCCTCCACAATGGCAACACAGGGGACCATCCCTCTCCACCTCCCCTATTACCCCAAACCCACACATGTTCTTTCCATATTTTTATTACGGCAGTCATGTTAGAGGTGAGGTGTTCAACTGGATATTTACCCATTCTGTACAGAAAATTTGTCAGAGCCTCATATGATCCAAGGAGTGCCGCTTCCAGCACCACTGCTGGATTGTTAGCATCCGCCCTTACCCACCAGCTTGCATACGTCAACTGAACAGAACAGTAATATCTATACATGTCTGGTAGAGCCAAGCCATGGCGCTTTTAGAGTTTCCCTAGCTAATCTAGGTTTTGTGTTAGTCCAGAGGAATGGAGTTAGTAGTTTGTCAATTGCCACAAAATGAGGTTTCTGTAGGACAACTGGCGCTGCGCTATATACATATAGTAATTTGGGTAGAATATCATTTTTAAAATGTTGATACGTCCCACCAGTGACAGAGGGAGGGTTTCCCATGCCTTCAGTTTTCAGTTGATGTATTCCATGGTCTGTGAAATATTAATTGGGATAAATTGCTGTATATCCTTATGTATGATACTTCACAGATATTTAAATTGATCCACCACGAACAACTTGGATCTGGAAGAGACCGGAGTACCCTCCCCTCCGTCTACTAGATACAGCACTGATTTAGCCTAGTTAATACTCAGACCAGAAAATCCACCATATTCATTCACTACTTCCAGAAGCGCCTCCAGCGACCCACTTGTGTCTTCCAAATATACCAGCATATCATCCATGTATAAGGATAACTTCTCAGTTATCCCCGCGATGTTCCAGCCCTCTATACGACTACAACTATTTAAGAGACATGACAGACTACAATGCAAATATCAAAAGGGATAAAGGACATCCCTGTTGTGTGCCTCTATGCATGGGGAACGGTTCTGACAAATATCCATTAACTCTGACACAAACTGTGGGTTTCCGATACAGGAGTCTTAATCATGGCACAAAGTTCCCTGGGAACCCAAATCTTTCCAAGATTTCCCAGAGAAAGGTCCATTCTACTGAGTCAAAGGCCTATTCATTATCTAACGAGGCTATGGCTCTATTGCCTATATTGTCATGCTCAATCTGTAAATTGGTGTAAAGGCGTCTAAGATTAATATCCATAGATTTCCCCAGCATAAAGCCAGATTGGTCTGTCCCCGTGATAGATAGGATAACCCTCGTCAATCGCATGACCAACACCTTGGCCAAGATTTTATCATCTAAATTTATAAGTGAGATGGGCCGGTATGAACTACATTGACCCGGTGGCTTCCCCGCCTTGTGAATCACCACTATTGTAGCTTCAGAAAAATAAGGGGATAATTCTGAATTCTGCAGGGCATATGTAAACAGCCTACTTAATTATGCGCCCATATTCTTGGCGTATAGTTTGTACCACTCGGCAGGAAAGCCATCCGGACCTGGGAGTCTTATGTAGGGCCATAACTCCTATTGCTATCTGAATCTCTGCAGCCGATATTGGGGAATCTAGTATCTCTCTATCTTACCTAGATAGTCTTGTGAGTATGTCCTCAAACTGTCAGTCATGGGGGCATGTCTTGATGCATAGAGTTTAGTGTAATAAGATGCAAATTGGGCACAGACCTCCTCCGACTTAGACACATCCACCCCAGAATCTAGTTTAATTGCTGCCCCTATCGTTTGGGGATTTTCTGTCCTCGCCAAATAGGCTAGGGCTTTCCCATTTTTGTCTCCATCCGAAAAGATATTCTGCCATTATGCCAGAAGGCGCTTCTGGGTATATTCAGTGAGATGTAGCCTATAATCTCTCTGAAGGGTTAGCCATTTCTCCTGACAATCCTCATTTGAGTCTGTAATATAAGCCTTTTCTGCCTCCATCAGATCAGCCTCTAGTCTATTTCTTGTAATCCTCAGTTCGGCTCTATGGGTGGCAATGGCTGAGATACAAGCCTATACTACTTGAGTAACATAATCCAGTCATTGTGCCTCTGCATGAACAACACAGGCCTTATTTCATCTTCATGGACGACAATGCACCAGCTCATCAAGGTCACCTCATTAGGGAACAGCAGCTGGAGACTGGGGGACCTAAAATGGAGTGGCCTGCACTTTCTCCAGACCTGAATCCCATTGAAAACCTATGGGATCAGCTGAGTCACTGTGTAGAGGCATGTAACTCTCTACCCCAGAACCTCAATGACCTAAAGGGTCGCCCTTCAAGAAGACTGGGATGCCATTCCTCAGCAGACAATAAGTCGACTTGTGAACAGCATGAGACTTCGTTGTCAAACTGTAATTGATGCTCAAGGCCACATGATGAGTAATTGAGACATTTTTGTGGGGGTATACCCACCACTGGTGTCTGATTTTGTTTCAATAAATTGTTTGAGATGAGGAAATCACCATTGCATGATTTTACTTAAATGCCCTACTTTTATGATATAATATCACTACAGCGTGAACCGAAAGCTAAATATCCCAAACTTTTTGTAAGTAGTGTGTGTGTGTATGTATATATATATATATATATATATATATATATAATTTTTTTTTTTTTATGGTGAAATTCATTTTTTATTTAATTTGCAGCATGCCCTGGGCGTGTTTTTTTGTCCCATAGACACACATAGAAACACTCCATATTGCTTCTATGAGGTTCTGTGCCAATGTTCCACACCAACTATCCGGATTGCAGACCCATTCAAGTGAATGGCTCTGCATACATGATGCAGGGTGCACACGGCCAGGGAAACAGCCGTGTGCATGAGCCCTAAGACAAATGCTACAAAAAAGCAACAAATTACTGCTAAAAATGAAAAAAATAAAACCATCATTAGGTTGGTCTTTTTGTATACTTTTTCTCTTAAAAGCAAAAAAAATAATCAGTTTCATTCATCTGAATAGGTCTTCCACATGGGACAGACTGGGAACTTAAAGTAGCCCTGGAATAAAACAAGAAGTCCTATGTAGTATGTACTATGTTGTAGGTGGGTACAAATTGACAGAAGGTAGGGCCAACGCAACACAACACATCAGCAATACCATCTTGCAGCACGAAATACAACCCCAGCAAAACCAAATACCATACAGCAGCTGAAAATACTGCCGTAGAAGAACCAAATAAGCAACTGCAACACAAAATATAGCCCCAGAAGGATCAAATACCACAGTGCAGCACAATATACTGCCCTAACAGAACCAAATACCACAATACCAAATCTACTGTACCAGCAGGACCAAATACCACAGTGCAGCACAATATACTGCTCTAGAAGAAGAGAACAGAGTACAGCACAAAATACTGCCCCAGCAGCACAAAATACCTCCCAGAAGTTGCCTCTTTGTGATGGCCAGTGCCTGCTGCCAACTTCTGTCCTCCTACTACAGTTGTGTCTATTAAGATATGGATGAAGATGAGATATAGGCCAAAGCACAAAGCCAGTCTGACCTTCAGCATCCTGACTACCAAACATATAGGAGAATACAGTACTATATACCTATTACATTACATCTCCTCTGATATAGATGTTCTCTTCCCTCAGCCTTTTTTTTAAATTGGACCAGACCACGAAATTTTTCAGGCATTTCTTGTCTCTGCAAGAGTTTGTCTTACAGACATCTTAACATTACTCACTTTTCTATCATCCTCCCCACCTTCTCAATACAAACTTCTCATCCTGATCTCATCCTCAACCAATGTATTAGTATGGCTTAACAAATAAGGTAAAGGGGTACCAAAAAATTAAGCTGAAAAAACACTAGAGATGGATCGATATTGCTCTAGTTTATGTGCTGCTGGAATACAGGTATGTTCGAACTTATGGGATACCAGGAGACATGGCTTCGCTCCCCATGGCTGGTCAGCATAGCAACCTTTGTGACACAACCATACATAGGATCATGGCTGGATATGTTCCTGACAGTAACAGCCCCTTCCATAAGGGCAAATGATGCACATGTACAGATCGAGCTGGAACATTCTTCAGGTACATAACCTATTCAATGCACTAAATATTAAAGGGAAGCTCTAACGCTACAAAAACAACAACAATTTCTTGCACTTATACTGTAGATCTACCTCCACCTAAACAGGAGGAGGAGGTCCCTTAGGCAGAGACATAGGCAAAATGTATTTTTTTAGAAGAGATTTATGAATGACATTGTGATTGTTAAATGAAGATGGCAAATGCATTTGGAAAGAAACAGGATTTTTTTGTACACATCCATACCTCTTGTTCCACAGAAAAAAATGTAGGCCGTCTCTTATCAGTATCCTTTTTTTTTAAGTGGTCTTTTTTCAGATTCTGGCCCATACTCATTCTTCACCTCTGGGTTTTCAGTAACAGAAGTGAAAACAGCACAAAATTTGATGATCAGCAATGTAACACCTAAGATACTGTTCAAGATTTTTTAAACCACTCAGTCTGTCCATTAGTCTCAGGAATAATTGCAGAAGAGAATAACAATTGGACTTGAAGTTTGTCACAGAAGGACCTCTAAAACCTGGAAACAAAATGTACCCCTCTGTCAGAAACAATGTTCCCAGGAGTACCATGAAAACGACCAATATGCTTATTAGTAAATTAGCAGGCAGCAATAAGATGCTGACGATGATTGATTATGGGTCCTTGAAACAACTTTGCGAATGTCCCAGGGGAAAGAGGATACTGGCATGCATTCCTAGAAATCTAGAAATCCTCTCAGCCACCTGGTGCTTCTATAATAATAAGCTGGGTCGTTTGTTAAATAATCTACCCAGTTTTTATATGGATATAGGCTGGTTGAGATGCTGTGCTGGGGGATTCACCTGTTCCCCTGTGTGCCAATCCAAGTCTGATATCAGCTGCAAGATCAGGAGCAATTACAGAAACCACAATACCGTCAGACAGAATAGGTTATGGCTCAATATCAGGAGGCTGAGACGAGCAGAAACTACGAGACAAAGCTGTTTTCCAACCCAGTTCTATAAGTTGCCACAAAGTTAAACCTGGTAAAAACAGAGTCCACCTAGCCTGTCTGGGGTTGAGTCTCTTGGCCAAATCCAGAAACTTTAAATTCTTTTGATCAATGAGAACATTAATCTGTTGCCTGGTCCGCTCCAAAAAATGTCACCACTTCTCAAATACCAATTTCAAAGCCAATATCTCCTGATTGCCCACATCAGAATTTTGCAAGAGAACACAGTTTAGTCAGTGAAGGTAACCCTTGAGACAAAACTATCCCCACTCCCACCTTAGACGCCTCTAATTCGACAATAAAGGGATGTGAAGATCAAGATGAACCACAACTGGATCTTCCATGAGGGCCTGCTTTAGAGTTTCAAAAGCAGATGCAGCCTTCAAGCTCCAATTCTGAAGAACAGCAACCACTGTAAGGTCAGTTAAAGGGAACCTGTCATCAACTTTATGCTGACCTCACTGAGGGTAGCATAAAAAATTGACAGAAATACTGATTTCAGTGGTGTGTCACACATCAGCTAAAAGTAAGCGGTTGCTGAGAACCAGCATCATAATCATTGCAGCCCAGGCCTTGAAAAGAGTCAAATCTACCTGAGAAGAGTAATGGTTATTCATAATCTCCTGCCCATCTGCTGATGATTGGCAGTTCTCTCCTAGAGAGAAAGGGAAAACACTAGGTAGAAGACGGTCAGTCATCAGCAGGTGTGCAGGGAGAGCAGGAATTTATGAATAACCATGACTCTTGTCAGGTGGCTGTGACTCTTTTCCAGGCACGGTCTGCAATAATTGTGATGTTGGTTCTCTGCAACCACTTACTTTTAACTTATAAATGACAGACCTCTGAAATCAACTCACCTGTCTCTACTTTGTTCTGCCGTTAGTATGGACAGCATCAAGTTCATGACAGGTTCCCTTTAAAGGCTTGGTAATAGAGGAAATTACAAATAAATTTTCTATAATAGTTAGCAAATTACAGAAGTCTTGTGTGAAGCTGGATGGACCTAGTCAGAAATGACTTGGACCTTAGTTGGGTCCATATGGAATGCATGAGTAGTAATAATAGAACCCAAAACAATGAATCTCCAAAAGCACACATCAATTTTGACATACAAATTATTCTCTGGAAGTGCCTGGAGCACAGATCTTACATGTCTGTTAAAACACTAACATTTTACCAATGAAACGCCAGAGCAGGGGTCTACATAGATATCATTGGGGTCTGTAGCAAGAATCTAAATTGGACCCCCGTGCACCATCCATAGCCCCTCCCACTATCCATTCCTGGTCTCTCCCCTGGTTGCTGCTACGCGTTATATAGTGTGCTATCAGGATTGGAATGGGATTACATAACAGCTCCAGCACACAAACCCCACCAGCCACATGATACTGCATAAAAATAATCTTGTGCAATGCACACTGTGGAAGTGAATTTTGTTTTACTTGGTCATGCCTCTATGCAAATGAATGTAAGAAAGGAAATAAAAGTGGAACACATAAATGCCTAATCACATGCTCAGGGACATACATTACTCTCCTCAACAGCAACACATACCATGATCAAGCTCAAAATTCCTTCACAGCAGAGTCTGATACCAGCGTGCTCCCAAGCTTCACCATATAAATACCACATTGTAGCACAAGATATCTCCCCAACAGCGCCAAATAAAAACCACCATGTAGTACAAAATACCTAGCATTATTGTCCCCTGACAACCCACCCCCTTCCCCACTGGGAGGGAGAAAGCCTTCCACATATTAGTACACTACTGTATATATTAAATGCCTGTATCCACTGCATCTATTAGACCTTGTGGCCCACTGCTGGGTATACTATATTCCTGTACATACTGAATGTGTCTTTTTGAGGTATGAGAATCAATAAGGCATGAGGTACTAATTCTGGATAATAAGAGGGAATTGGAGCATATTAAGAGAAAAGGGGATGCCTCCTTTTACCCTGTTCATTCTAGACTCAATGGAGAGCTTGTCTTCTCCATGCTGTTGGTGGTGCAGGACCTGTGATGATGATGATGACGATGTCATCACAGGTCCTAGCAGATGCCCTTTTCTAACCTGGGAACTACACCATTCTCTCTGCATTTCCTTTACTAGATGGTACAGCACCTATGATGACTTCATCACAGTTCCTTTAGCTTTCTGCAATGATGACAGGGACTCTGGATCGGAGCCTGTATTGAATGTAATTAGGGGGTGGTGCCTTTAGTCCGCTGCAGGCCCATCTTCCCCATGAGCCCCATAGCAGCTACATGGTCTGCCTCCTTTGGAGGTTCACCGCTGCTCCAGAGAACAACATTAAAGGGGTTGTGCAGCAATATATATTGATGACCTATCTTCAGGTTAGCTCATCAATATCTGATGAGTGGGAGTCTGACACCCGGAACCCCCGTCTATCAGCTGTTGGAAGAGGAGGCAGCACTCCATGCGAGCGCTGCTTCCTCTTCATTACACTGCCTGTCATCTCGGAAGTCTTGGTGGTGCAGTGTAATTACAAGTACTCACTTCATGCACTTGAATTAAAGGGGTTCTACAGTTAATTTTAACTGATGATCTATCCTCTGGATAGATCATCAGCATCTGACCGGCAGGGGGTCCGACACACGGGACCCCCGCCGATCAGCTGTTTGAGAAGGCAGCGGTGCTCCAGCAGCGTTGGGCCTTCTCACTGTTTACCGCTGGCCCAGTGACGTCACAACTAGTATCAACTGGCCTGGGCGGGGCTAAGCTCCATTCAAGTGAACGGAGCTTAGCCACAGCAGGGTGTTATTCAACCTAAAGAGCACCAAATATTCACAGGGACCCTAAGGGGTATTAAGTGGCAACTTCCCTTCATTTACTTGTAAGCACATCTCAAATACAGCTTGAAGAACCATTTGGCAGCTGAAACCTTATAAAAATAGGTTAGGAATGAGTGGAAGAGAATATTGATTTTTAATAGTGATTTTATTCAGTTCATGATAAACAATGGTGGGTCTTAAACCACCATCTTTTCCCCCACAAAGCAAAAACAGACTGGTGAAACAGAAGGTCAAATAATGTACTTAGGAATACTACACTCACCTAAAGAATTATTAGGAACACCTGTTCTTTTTCTCATTAATGCGATTATCTAGTCAACCAATCACATGGCAGTTGCTTCAATGCATGTAGGGTTGTGGTCCTGGTCAAGACAATCTCCTGAACTCCAAACTGAATGTCAGAATGGGAAAGAAAGGTGGGCTACAACAGCAGAAGACCCCACCGGGTACCACTCATCTCCACTAAAAATAGGAAAAAGAGGCTACAATTTGCACAAGCTCACCAAAATTGGACTGTTGAAGACTGGAAAAATGTTGCCTGGTCTGATAAGTCTCGATTTCTGTTGAGACATTCAAATGGTAGAGTCCGAATTTGGCGTAAACAGAATGAGAACATGTATCCATCATGCCTTGTTACCACTGTGCAGGCTGGTGGTGGTGGTGTAATGGTGTGGGGGATGTTTTCTGGGCACACTTTAGGCCCCTTAGTGCCAATTGGCCATTGTTTAAATGCCACGGGCTACCTGAGCATTGTTTCTGACCATGTCCATCCCTTCATGACCACCATGTACCCATCCTCTGATGGCTACTTCCAGCAGGATAATGCACCATGTCACAAAGCTCGAATCATTTCAAATTGGTTTCTTGAACATGACAATGAGTTTACTGTACTAAAATGGCCCCCACAGTCACCAGATCTCAACCCAATAGAGCATCTTTGGGATGTGGTGGTACGGGAGCTTCGTGCTCTGGATGTGCATCCCTCAAATCTCCATCAACTGCAAGATGCTATCCTATCAATATGGGCCAACATTTCTAAAGAATGCTATCAGCACCTTGTTGAATCAATGCCACGTAGAATTAAGGCAGTTCTGAAGGCAAAAGGGGGTCCAACACCGTATTAGTATGGTGTTCCTAATAATTCTTTAGGTGAGTGTATATTGTATACAATCCTCCATGGCCTGCCTTTCTGGACTGTTAAGTTCATAAATTTACCTCTTAGAGAACTTGAAGCTCGTTAGCAGCTCAATATTACAATCATAAGGTCTGTAAGGGGGAAGGGTCTCACTACCTGATTCAGAAAATACACCTGTAAAATCCTAACTAAAAGGAGATAGAGATGCAGTATCATAAGAAATAACTGAAATAGTAAGGCACACAATATTTTATACATTTGGAACTAAATTTGACCATGTCCCCCTTTCTCCTATGCAATGACAGGGTTGTGTGAACATAACCAAGGATTCCTCAAAATCAGTTCTGCAGAAAAATTCAAGAACAAACAAAGCAATTCAAAATCCATAGCACCCACTATTACAGCTACTAGGGGGGGTAGAAAATTTGGTGGGACCCTGGGAGAAGGGAGTACTATCCACTGCAATTATACTGATTGGGCTAGAAAGCTACAGTATAACAATGAAATGGCTAATCTATGGGCAAGTGAGAATCCCAAAAAATTGCCACTGGCCCATCAGTCAAAGGCCTTACCAAAACCACATTTTCAGTATAGGAAATGGGAAAAAAGCTAAAGTTCTTTCTTAGAAAAAAAAATAGTGAATACCTGGCCACTTAGGTGGTCTCCCTGAGAACCACCTAGGTGTTCGAGTCTATCCAAGGGACCTGATTGGCCCGGCATCCAGACTCACTGATAGGTTGACCAGCTGGATGTTGGCTGTTTAGCCTAGCAACCCTCCTGAAAGCCATGCACAGGATTGTGGATGGATAAGTTCCTGATACCTACAGTGCCTTCAGTATCAATAATTCCCTCTATGTTGCCCTTTGTAATAATAACACCCCCTTATTACTCCAGTGTTAAATCGCCCCACAGTGTCCCTAATAATGCCCCTATATTGTATCCAGCAAGCTCCATATTGTGCTCCTAGTAATAATAATACCCCTACAGTGTCTACATTAACAATAATGCCCCCCAGTAATAATAATAATGCCGCCTATTGTGCCCCTAGTAATAAGCTCCCAACTAAGATCTAGATAGGTTAAAATGTGACTCTTCTTGATATATGTGGCCATCCAATTTTTGCCCCAAAGCGACACGTGATTCAGCAGTGATTGCCTGCAGCACTGCACGTGACCCTATTTAGATGTGTACTTACCTGAGAAGAGTCTGCTCTGGAACCAAGCACCAGGGAGTGGGTTTGTGGATTTCTTAGGTACAGTGCAGTATTGGCCAAAAGTAAAAAGTTGCCTAAAGCAGGAATAGCCCTTTAAAGGGGTTGCCTCACTTCAGGAAATGGCATTTATCATGTAGACAAAGTTAATACAAGGCCATTACTAATGTATTGTGATTGTCCATATTGCCTCCTTTGCTGGCTTGATTTATTTTTCAATTTCAGCAGTGGAATTGCACACTATAGGGAAAAGAGCTGGCCACCAGCAACATGTGAAAAGAGGTGAAGGACTGGGTAATTTAGTGTTTCTCATTGTAAAAGGTGTTCATTAACATGAACAAAATGTCCACAAAAAGTTTAGATAGTTGTATGTGTTTTTTTCTTCGACTGTTTACACCCTGAAATTAAGCTGGAGAGATAAGGGCAGCATACTTCTCTGTTGTCTTTATCTATCCTAGACACAAACCTACATTACTTAGCAATACTTGCATAGCTATGCGTGTACACACATAGGGTAGTTTATTATGAGGGGAAATTTTTTTATTCCATTTTTCTTGAAGCTGGATTGCCATAATTATTGAACAATATACAGTTATTGACAACATTTTATGCATTCATATTGAAATGTTGGACGAGCAAATATTTAAATGATTACAAATATGGTCCGATTAAACACTTGTGGGGTCATTTATTAAGGGTACTTTCACACTAGCGTTTTTCTTTTCCGGCACTGAGTTCCGTCAAAAGGGCTCAATGCCGGAAAAGAACTGATCAGGTATATCCCCATGCATTCTGAATGGAGAGTAATCCGTTCAGGATGCATAAGGATGTATTCCGTTCAGTCATTTTGACTGATCAGGCAAAAGAGAAAACCGTAGACTTGCCTGAATGCTGGATTCTGCATTTTTTTCCATAGGAATGTATTAGTGCCGGATCCGGCATTCAAAAAAGGCGAAAAAAATAAATGCCGTTTCCGGACAGATCCGTTTTGCCGGATGACACCGGAAAGACGGATACGGCATTTCAATGCATTTTTTTTGACTGATTAGGCATTTTTAAGACTGATCAGAATCCTGATCAGTCTTACTAATGCCATCAGTTGGCATACGTTTTGCCGGATCAGTGACGGAACTGCTTGCCGGATCACTCTGCTGCAAGTGTGAAAGTAGCCTAAGACCGGCAATTTATATGCCAGTCCTAATACCTCTGTGCTGGATGCGCCTAAGTTATGTAGGGGTGCAAGATCCGGCGGCGTACTAGAAGCTTAACCTCTTCAGGACACAGGGCGTACCGGTACTACCTGATGTCCTGGTACTTAAGGACACAGGGCGTACGGGCGGTGATCAGAACCCGGTGCCTGCTCAAATCATTGAGCAGGCACCTCGGCTAAATGTGTGGGGGGGGTCCCGTAAAACTTACATAAATAAAAAAAAAAAAGTATACATATTAGGTATCGCAGCGTCCGTAATAACTTGCTCTATTAAAATATCACATGACCTAACCCCTCAGTTGAATACCGTAAAAAAAAAAAAAACGGTGTAAAAATAGCCATTTTTGTCACCTTACATTACAAAAAGTGTAATAGCAAGCAATCAAAAAGTCACATGCACCCCAAAATAGTGCCAATAAAACCATCAACTCATCCCACAAAAATCATACCCTACCCAAGGTAATCGCCCAAAAACTGAAAAAATTATGGCTCTCAGACTATGGAAACACTAAAACATACATAAATAAATAAAAAGTATACATATTAGGTAACGCAGCATTCGTGACAACCTGGTCTATAAAAATATCATATGATCTAACCTGTAAGATGAATGTTGTAAATAAAAAAAATTTAAACTGTGCCAAAACGGCTATTACTTGTTACCTTGCCTCACAAAAAGTGTAATATAGAGCAACCAAAAATTATATGTAATTTTTTTCTCTAGGGGTGTATCTGGGGGGCTTCAAATGGGACATGGTGTCAAAAAACCAGTCCAGCAAAATCTGCCTTCTAAAAACCGTATGGCACTCCTTTTCTTCTGTGCCCTTCCGTGTGCCCGTACAGCAGTTTACGACCACATATGGGGGGGTTTCTGTAAACTACAGAATCAGGGCCATAAACATGGGGCCAGATTTATCATTAGCTCAGGTCAGAATAATGGAGTGAAAAAGTCCCCCAAAAAGTCCAAAACGCTAAAACTGCGCACAAATTTGTGACTTTTTTCTGCTCTGCACTATGCTCGCCAGTTTTCTGAAAGTGGGCGTGTTTTCTTATGTAAATGAATCTCTAAACAGAATTACTATTGGGACTATTTAAAAAGTCGCAAAAAAGTTGCAATTTCACTCCAGTGAGGACCATGCTTATCTTATGAGACTTTTTAATAGAACATGGAACTTTTTCATAAAAACGTGCAACTTTTTTAGTAAAGATGTGCGACTTTTGCAAAGCTGCTTACTGATGGATAAACTGCTACCGTCAAACCACATTTATTACAGTCTTAAAGGGCCGATCATAAATCTGACTTGGCTAAAACTGACAGCCATATGTGAAAGTGGAGTGAGCTTTCAGAGTCATGATAAATCTGACCCATTGAGTTTTGTTTGGCTGTTAACCCTTGCTTTGTTACTGGGAAAAATGGATTAAAATGGAAAATTTGCCCAAAAATTGAAATTCTGAAACTTCATCTCCATTTGCCAATAACTCTTGTGGAACACCTAAAGGGTTAACAACGTTTGTAAAATCTGTTTTGAATACCTTGAGGGTTGTAGTTTCTTAGATGGGGTCACTTTTATGGAGTTTCTACTCTAGGGGTGCATCAGGGGGGCTTCAAATGGGACATGGTGTAAAAAAAAAACAGTCCAGCAAAACCTGCCTTCCAAAAACCGTATGGCATTCCTTTCCTTCTGCGCCCTGCCGTGTGCCTGTACAGCAGTTTACGACTACATATGGGGTGTTTCTGTAAACTACAGAATCAGGGCCATAAATGTTGAGTTTTGTTTGGCTGTTAACTCTTGCTTTGTTACTGTGAAAAATGGATTCAAATGGAAAATTTGCCATAAAATTGAATTCAGAAATTTCATCTCCATTTGCCAATAACTCTTGTGGAACACCTAAAGGGTTAATGACGTTTGTAAAATCTGTTTTGAATACCTTGAGGGGTGTAGTTTCTTAGATGGGTCACTTTTATGGAGTTTCTACTCTAGGGGTGCATCAGGGGTGCATCATGGTGTCAAAAAAACAGTCCAGCAAAACCTGCCTTCCAAAAACTATATGGCATTCCTTTTCTTTCTGCGCCCTGCCGTGTGCCTGTACAGCAGTTCATGACCACATATGGGGCGTTTCTGTAAACTACAGAATCAGGGCCATAAATATTGAGTTTGGTTTGGCTGTTAACCCTTGCTTTGTAACTGGAAAAAAATTATTAAAATGGAAAATCTTCCAAAAAAGTGAAATTTTGAAATTGTATCTCTATTTTCCTTTAATTATTGTGGAACACCTAAAGGGTTAACAAAGTTTGTAAAATCAGTTTTGAATACCTTGAGGGGTGGAGTTTTTAGAATGGGGTCATTTGTGGGTGGTTTCTATTATGTAAGCCTCACAGAGTGACTTCAGACCTGAACAGGTCCCTAAAAATTGTTACTCTGTAACATCCCAGAGTATGACATAAACTCTGTCTCCCTGCTACAACATGTCAGGTGTAAATGTATTGTCATCTTGTGTAATTTAACTGTGCATTTTCATCATTATATGTATTTCCCAGGCCTGTGTGATATATTATGCTTTTGTTTCCCTGTCCACCAGCAGGTGGCAGCAATATGTTTAGCAGTCCATAGCCAGTTTAGTATACCTAGCCTGGAATATTCCATTCCAGTCTAGCCTCCCCTGTGTGAGCAGAAGTGGGATTGTTCCATGTCCTGTCTCATGAGGAGGAGAGGAAGTTAAGTTAGTGTGTGTACCAGCCTCCTGCTGGGGAAGGCTGTGTGGGTAGGAGCTCCCAGCTACAGGGATCCCAACCTAGGATCCAGCCTCGGCTGAGGCCAAGGATCACTCTTCCCAGCCTGAGTCATCTACCTCAGCTGGTGACCAGCAAGCAACAACCTCCAGAACTACAGATCTCCAGAAAGACATCATTCCCTGCGAGCAGTCCTGTGAGTACTTATCCAGAGTCCAGGAGAAGCCAAATTCCTCCTCAGCTAGTCAGGCCCTTTACAAGTAGAAGACAGACGGAGCAGAAGATAAATACCTGCCAGATTCTCTAGGCATATGACAAGAAGCAGATTAGATATAAATTTCTGCCACATATTGCCAATACCTGCTGGGACCCAAAAGACTGATGCTGTAACTCGTATGGATATCTGTTGCCATTAAGTAAAGACAAGTTGGATTATATCTCCTGTCTGGATCTCAATCATTCCTCAATTACTCCTACTGACCACACTCATTTTATTGCAAGTGAGCCAGGATCCAGGAGTCCAGCCGTACCAAGGTAGGAGACACCGTTGACACTACCATATCTGCTATACAGAGACATTATCCCCCTCTGGCATTCCTCACCTGGTACGTGAGCTATAACATCTTAAAGGGCCCTGCTACAGTACCTGTGCAAGCTGCAATTGGCGTCACGAACTACTACACATATATCCTGACCCACTGCATAGCTGACCCACTGTACCAGTGTCCTGCTCATTGCACTTCTAAACTTCTAAGCCTTGTAACATCTCAAAAAATTTAATATAATTCCCAAAGTGATCCAAACATGAAGTAGACATATGGGAAATGTAAAGTAATAACTATTTTTGCAGGTATTACTATGTATTATAGAAGTAGAGAAATTGAAACTTTGAAATTTGCAATTTTCAACAAATTTTTGGTAAATTTGGTATTTTTTTTATAAATAAAAATAATTTTGGTTTTACTTTATTTTACCAGTGTCATGAAGTACAATATGTGACGAAAAAACTATCTCAGAATGGCCTGGATAAGTCAAAGCGTTTTAAAGTTATAAGCACTTAAAGTGACACTGGTCAGATTTGCATAAAATGGCCTGGTCCTTAAGGTGAAATAAGGCTGTGTCCTGAAGGGGTTAAACTTTTGTGGGCAAATGTGCCGCAAGATACCATACAGAACTTATATGTCTCCATGCGCAACAGTATCTCATCTTGTATCCAGACTAGAGGCGGCCCAACAGGTACTACAGCCTTTCATTTGTACCGTTTTCCCCAATAACCTTATCCTTATACTTTAATATTATAATCGCTTACTTGTATCAGCATTACAGCCACACATATAAAGTTTTATTCAATTCCAACAACTGCTTCTTGTATTTTTTGTCAATGACTATATATTTTCAATATGCTCATCTGAACAGGAAAGTGTAGCAGACTACACTTCCCTATATAGTAGAAAAAGATATGCCCAAAGCATAGAGTTCCAAGACACTTTTTGGCATTTGATGGGCGCATGGTGGCCTATGCACACATCAGAGACATATCTTGCGGAATACTCCAAAGTTATACCTCTGACATAAATGAGATGTGTTGAGCAGCTGTAGACATGCAGACTTTGATCCATTTTAATGTCGTTTTTACAGTCAAAATCAGACCTGCATCATCGTAACCACCAGCTTTAGGAGAAATCAGCAGGCTGTTACGGCATATATGGTGGGAATCGGCAGGAGAAAAACCGTGGCATGCAGCAACTTTTGTCCGCCCAAATCTCAGCATATATGCCACAAGTGTCCGGATCTCCACCGGTTCCCATTATAGTCAATGGGGTTCAGTGGACAGTTGGCACTTTCTGGCTATGTCTGATCCAGAGAACTCAGTCAGGCTGTTCTCTGCCAGAACAGCCTGCCGGGTGTCTCTAATGCTGGTGTGAAACTAGCCTTACTCATTTGAGACTAAACCACAAACAAATTGCAATGCCACACTTTAGTGAGAAAGTGGTAAATACAAACTTTATTAAAGGTAAAATATTACAATACAGTACATAGATAATTATTTTAGACAGCAGCCATAACAAAATGGAGGACACAAAACCAAGGAGGAGGCTGAGGATGTCTGGCGAAACGACGTTGGGAGGCGGCGGCTGAGGAGCCAGCACACAGCAGGTATTTACTACATTAATGTTTTTCCACATGTCACTTTTGCTATTTCCTTGGTTTTGTCCGGGAGTTTCATGCACTTTATAGACAGGTGAATGTGGATGTCTGCTTTTTTCATGCTGTTTGTAGTGTCCCGTATGTGCTGAGCCCTCAGCCTCCTCCTTGGTTTTGTGTCCTCCATTTTGTTATAGCTGCTGTCTAAAATAATTATCTATGTACTGTATTGTAATATTTTACCTTTAATAAAGTTTGTATTTACCACTTTCTCACCGAAGTGTGGCGTTGCAATTTGTTTGTGCCTCAGTTTACATGTTTTTGCCCTCTTCGTAGTATTTAAACTATTGATCCGGTTATCATATTGGTGGCATCATTTGAGACTAAAGTACATCATAGCAACAGACCTCTTCCTACCTGTCCAGGTTACTGTTTCACAACACCTTAGACAATAAGTCATCACTGTGGTTTGCCTGATTCTAATCCACATTCAGGTTTACTCTGCCTTAGGGCTCATGAATGTATTTTCTTTCTGTGTCCATAAAGGACTGTGTGCTTGAGCCCTTGGCTTAGAAGCCAAAATCAGGAGTGGATCATAAAAGCAAAATATAAAAGGACAGATATGGCTTCTGACACTCTTCCATTCCATACTGTTAAAGCGGTCTAGTTTAAAAACTTTTTTACCTGACTGCTTCTGCTTTATCTTTCAGTACATTTACCTGCTTTAATGTATGCCTTATTTTTCTGTTGTGAAAATAGATTTTGCAAAACAAACAGAAAAGATTCATAAATAAGAAGGGTTTTGCAGAAAACAAAAAGAATCTTGTTGAGATATATATATATATATAATATATATATATATATATATATATATATATAATGTAATTGGTTTCATAACATGAGAAGTTGGACAGGGCAAGTGAGTACAGCTGGCCATCTGATTGATGGATGGTCATATGACTTCACATCTCTGCTGGATTTTAGGCATACAGTATGTTAGCTTTTAGTTAAATGTGAAATCAGCCACTTGTAAAAAGCTGTCTTTGCCACGATTTTCTAAATTCACTCCAAAAACACCATGGCTGATTTCAGAGAATTGTAGCAAAAGAACACATGACCGTGAATAGATGGAAATCTGAAAAAAATAAATAAAAAATGCCTGTGGCACCAATGGGTTATATAGCATGCATGTTCATACAAGTACAAGTTTGGCCCATTTTTCTGGCACACCTATTCACTCAAATGGGCACGTCTTGCTGGATTTTCTTTCTTTATTTTTTTTTAACGGACCAATGGTCTATGGGGAAAAGCACACATGTAAATGGTCCATTGACTATAACGAGTCTGTTTAGTCCAGTGCTGTCCACTCTAAGCAGTGTACACTACACACAGACGTGAACATTGCTTGTCTGAAAGCACCCTAAAAGTATTTTTTGCACACTCAAAAGATTACAGCTTTTACACCTTTGTCCTATGGCTGCATAGACCTCTTTTTTACATCGCAAACTTGCTTGGAATTTCCAACAGGGTCGGATATTGGTTTGATTGTATGATTTGTCTTTGGTAGTGTTCCTTCCACTGCTCTCAATCACCCTGTTTTCAAGCGTTGTTTCAATGAGAACCTTGCTAAAAAAAACTCACGCTTGTGTAGATAATATAAAAAAGCCATCTCTGATATAGTATCTGAGCACGTACCCCACTATAAAACTAGAACCCCTAAAGAGTGTCTTTAGAGGCATCTTCCTCACACAGAATGCTAGAATGAAGAAAACCTGTTCTGCTAGCATCAAGAATCTTTGCTAAAATTTCTGTAGGAGTCCTCTTAGAATTGATCTCAATTCCTGTTCTCTTTGTGGAACTTGACCACAAGATTGTTCCTTTCATATAAGATCCTCTGTGGGTTCTATGAGATAGAAGACAAAACTGGTAGGTGGTATGTCAGAGTTCTTCACCCCAGCTCTTACCATGCCACTGTCATGTCAATCATTAAACTTTGCACCTATGCATATCTTGATCAATTTCCAGACTTAAAGAGTTATTCCAGGATTTTACAACTTTTGCCCATTCACCTTTACTCCTGGGCTCATGCTTTTTAATAACATACTTTTATTGCCTCTGTGGCTTCTATCTCTCGCTTTAGACGCTTATTACGTGCTCTGTCCACTGTCTCTCCTGCAACTTCCATCTTCACATCAATTAGTTTCTCTCTGCAACTTCTGCGCGCTGCTTGTTCCCTATGTGTTAGATCCCAGCTAATTTGCATGGGAGTGTGGTGTAGACATATCCTCTGTCATTCATTCCCCTGCCTCATATCAATGTTTCTTAGACCTATACAGATCGAGCTCTAAGAAACATTGATATGAGGAAGGCAGTAAGAAAGGCTAGTGCTATGAGGTGTATTGGGTGGGACGCAGTAGGAGTGTGTGTTGTGATGGGGATCTGTCTGCATACCAAGAACAGTGGGTAGTAATAATGAGCAGAACTAGGTTCTGGGAGGGACTGTGGCAGACAGAACTGCACAAGGGATCATTGTATAGGTGGGCTGCAGCAACAGGAAGTGCTGGAGCCTGGAAGAAAACAAAGCTCAGGGCATTGTTCACATTACAGATATGGACACAGATAGGAAAAAACAAAACAAACAAATTGGCTTACCTAAACTAGTTGACTAGTGATTATTTTATTTTTTCCGTTTGGTATTAGAAAACCTCTTTAAGGCTCTATTGTACTGAGCAATTTTCGGTCCAAATATTGGGAAAAAATGTTTATAGAAACATTCATTCCCAATAACTGGCCAATATATAGTAATGATAGATGCTCTTATTTGCAGCACATCTTCCTGTGTAATCAGGGATATGCTGCCAATGATCAATAGTAATAAAGGAAGAAGGACTGCGGTGGCAATCGTTTCTCCCCGATATATACTCTGCATCCGCCTGGCTAAAAGCAACTATCGATGTGCCCAAGCATTAGGTAGTGTAAGAGGCCTCTTACTATACCTCCCTTTATTGTATCATATTCAAATATCACACACTTTACTGTGCTTCCTTTAACCCCTTAAGGACCCTGCCATATTTCACCTTAAGGACCAGGCCATTTTTTCAAATCTGACGTGTCACTTTATGTGGTGATAACTTTAAAACGCTTTTACTTATCCAAGCCATTCTGAGACTGTTTTCTGGTCACATTGTACTTCACGCTTCTGTCAGCCCACTAAACCGTTTTTTTTGTTTACTTATAATCCCTACACTGCGATTTATGCCTACATAATCTAATTAATCATTTTGGTCCAGTACATTTTGTTTAAAACGTGCTTTTAAAATATGCAAATTACTTTGACAGGGCTGGTAGCAAGTAGGGCGGCTACTTGCTGGTAGCAGCCGCATCCTCCGATCCTAAAGACGCCCCCTCCGCGTGTTGATTGACAGGGCCAGGGAACGGGATCGTTCTCTGCTGGCCCTGTTTGCATTCAAAATCTCGCCGTACCTGTCTTCAATCGGCGCAGGCGCACTGAGAGGCGGACGCTCCATCCTCAATGCGCCTGTGCCGGGTGTAGATGTGAAGTCATCGGCGCAGGCGCATTGAATACCGTTACGGCGCAGGCGCGAGTTCTTGATAGCAGACAGGGCCAACAGAGGATGATCCCGTTCCCTTGCCCTGTCAATCAACATGCGGAGGGGGCGTCTTTAGGATCGGAGGATGCGGCTGCTACCAGCAAGTAGCCGCTCTACTTGCGGGTAGCAAGGTACCGTATATACTCGAGTATAAGACGAGTTTTTTGGCACATATTTTTGTGCTCAAAAAGCCCCCTCGTCTTATACTCGAGTCTACTATCTTACTTTGTCTTTGCTCCGTTAATAACAGGCAGTGCGGGGGATGGGCGGCGCTCACTCACTGACGTCACGCGCCTGCGCCACCTAGTGGGAGCAGGCGCGTGACGTCATTGAGTGAGCGCCGCTCCCCGCACTGCCTGCTATTACCGGAGCAAAGACAAAGTAAGATATCCAAAGTTAAAGGTTACTGATAAATACTACTTTATAAATATACTGCTGTGAGCGTCGGGGAGGGGGATCTGTGGATGGCACTGTAGGGGGATCTGTGGATGGCAGTGCCATCCACAGATCCCCCTACAGCGCCATCCACAGATCCCCCCCCCCCTAAACAGTGCCATCATGGCACTGTTTAGGGGAGGGGGGATCTGTGGATGGCACTGTTTAGGGGGGAGATCTGTGGATGGCACTGTTTAGGGGGGAGATCTGTGGATGGCACTGTTTAGGGGGGAGATCTGTGGATGGCACTGTTTAGGGGGGAGATCTGTGGCTGGCACTGTTTAGGGGGGAGATCTGTGGATGGCACTGTTTAGGGGGGAGATCTGTGGATGGCTCCCTGTATTTAATGCAGAGTGTGTGTGTATATAATGCACACACTCTGCATTAAATACAGGGAGTCAGAGTCAGACTCCCATCAATCTGAGTCACCCTCTTGCAGATGTGTGTATATAATGTAGAGTGTGTGCATTACTGTATATACACATACACTCTGCATTATAGCTGCATTTCCCACCCTAGTCTTATACTCGAGTCAATAATTTTTCCCATTTTTTTGGGGTAAAATTAGGGCCCTCGGCTTATACTCGGGTCGGCTTATACTCGAGTATATACGGTAATTTGCATATTTTAAAAGCACGTTTTAAACAAAATCTACTGGACCAAAATTATTAATTAGATTATGTAGGCATAAATCGCAGTGTAGGGATTATAAGTAAACAAAAAAAAAAAAAAAAACAGTTTAGTGGGGTGACAGAAGCCCTTTAAGTCAAAAATGTCATTTTTATTTATGAAGAATTACCAAATTTACGGAAAAAAATGTTAAAATTACAAAATTTTGAATTCTCTACTTTTATAATAGATAGTTATAACTCCAAAAATACTTTACATTCCCCATATGTCTACTTCATGTTTGGATCATTTTGTGAATGCCATTTTATTTTTAGGGGACATTAGAAAGCTTAGTTTAGAAGCAAATCTAGAAATTTTTCTGAAAATTTCCAAAACCCCCTTTTCAAGGACCTGTTCAGGTCTGAAGTCACTTTGTAGGGCTTAAATAATAGAAACCACCCAAAAATTACCCCATTTTACAAACTACAACCCTCAGGGTATTCAAAACTGATTTTACAACCTTTGTTAAACCTTTAGGTGTTCCACAAGAATTAATGGAAAATGGAGAATTTCACTTTTCTGGCAGATTTTCCATTTAATCATTTTTTTCAGTAAGAAAGCAAGGATTAACAGTCAAACAAAACTCAATATTTATGGCCCTGATTCTGTAGTTTACAGAAAGACCCCATATGTGGTCGTAAACTGCTGTACGGGCACACGGCAGGGCACAGAATGAAAGGAGCACCATATGGTTTTTAGAAGGCAGATTTCACTGGGATAATTTTAAGTTGCCATGTCACATTTGAAGACCCCTTGATGCACCCCTAGAGTAGAAACAGGGCCGGTGCAAGGATTTTTGCCGCCCCCTCATGTCACTTACTCACTGACAGACACACACACACACTGACAGACAGACATACACTTACTGACAGACAGACACACTCACTGACAGACACACATACACTTACTGACAGACACACGCTCTCAGACACTCACTGAATGACGTACACGGAAACTCACTGACAGACAGACATACACTCACTGACAGACAGACATACACCCACTGACAGACAGACACGCACTCAAACACTTACTGAATCAAGTACACAGAAACTCACTGACATACTCACTGACAGACACACATACACTCACTGACAGACACTCACTGACAGACATACACCTACCCACTGAAACACACACACACACGGAAACTCACTGACAGACACTCACTCACTGGCAGACAAACACACACATATACTCACTGACAAACATACACATACTCACTGACAAACACACAGACACTTACTGACCGACAGACATCCACACTCACTGACATACACTCACTCACTGACATACACACACAGACTGACCGACAGACATCCACACTCACTAACATACACTCACTCACTGACATACACACACAGACACTCAATGACAGACACACATACATTTACTGACAGAAAGACAGACATACATACACTCACTCACTAACATAAATACACAGGCAGACACTCACTCAGTCAAACACTTAAACACTCACCTCCCTGGGGTCCAGTGTGGTGCAGCTCCTCAGTCCTCCAGCGCGCCGTTTAGTATGCCGGGGCCGGAATGACGTCATATTCCGGCATCACAGAGGGCGCACGAGGGAGGAGTGGGGAGCTGCTAGAACAGCCTCCCTTTCCGCCCGCCTCCTCTCCTCCGGTAATTTACTGGCAGAGAAGACACCTGCCATCAGTGTAAGCAGAGGCCTGCTCTGCCATATTTAACCACTTCAGCCCCGCTAGCTGAAACCCCCTTCATGACCAGAGCACTTTTTACACTTCGGCACTACACTCCTTTCACCGTTTATCGCTCGGTCATGCAACTTACCACCCAAATTAATTTTACCTCCTTTTCTTCTCACTAATGGAGCTTTCATTTGGTGGTATTTTATTGCTGCTGACATTTTTACTTTTTTTGTTATTAATCGAAATGTAACGATTTTTTTTGCAAAAAAATGACATTTTTCACTTTCAGCTGTAAAATTTTGCAAAAAAAAACAACATCCATATATAAATTTTTCGCTAAATTTATAGTTCTACATGTCTTTGATAAAAAAAAAATGTTTGGGCAAAAAAAAAAATGGTTTGGGTAAAAGTTATAGCGTTTACAAACTATGGTACAAAAATGTGAATTTCCACTTTTTGAAGCAGCTCTGACTTTCTGAGCACCTGTCATGATTCCTGAGGTTCTACAATGCCCAGACAGTAGAAAAACCCCACAAATGACCCCATTTCGGAAAGTAGACACCCTAAGGTATTCGCTGATGGGCATAGTGAGTTCATAGAACTTTTTATTTTTTGTCACAAGTTAGCGGAAAATGATGATGATTTTTTATTTTTATTTTTTTCTTACAAAGTCTCATATTCCACTAACTTGCGACAAAAAATAAAAAATTCTAGGAACTAGCCATGCCCCTCACGGAATACCTTGGGTGTCTTCTTTCCAAAATGGGGTCACTTGTGGGGTATTTATACTGCCCTGGCAATTTAGGGGCCCAAATGTGTGAGAAGAACTTTGCAATCGAAATGTGTAAAAAATGACCGGTGAAATCCGAAAGGTGCACTTTGGAATATGTGCCCCTTTGCCCACCTTGGCTGCAAAAAAGTGTCACACATCTGGTATCGCCGTACTCAGGAGAAGTTGGGGAATGTGTTTTGGGGTGTCATTTTACATATACCCATGCTGGGTGAGAGAAATATCTTGGCAAAAGACAACTTTTCCAATTTCTTTATACAAAGTTGGCATTTGACCAAGATATTTTTCTCACCCAGCATGGGTATATGTAAAATGACACCCCAAAACACATTGCCCAACTTCTCCTGAGTACGGCGATACCACATGTGTGACACTTTTTTGCAGCCAAGGTGGGCAAAGGGGCACATATTCCAAAGTGCACCTTTCGGATTTCGCAGGCCATTTTTTACACATTTTGATTGCAAGGTACTTCTTACACATTTGGGCCCCTAAATTGCCAGGGCAGTATAACTACGCCACAAATGACCACATTTTGGAAAGAAGACACCCCAAGGTATTCCGTGAGGGGCATGGCGAGTTCCTAGAATTTTTTATTTTTTGTCGCAAGTTAGTGGAATATGAGACTTTGTAAGGAAAAAAGAAAAAAAAAGAAAAATCATCATTTTCCGCTAACTTGTGACAAAAAATAAAAAATTCTAGGAACTCGCCGTGCCCCTCACGGAATACCTTGGGGTGTCTTCTTTACAAAATGGGGTCACTTGTGGCGTAGTTATACTGCCCTGGCAATTTAGGGGCCCAAATGTGTAAGAAGTACCTTGCAATCAAAATGTGTAAAAAATGGCCTGCGAAATCCGAAAGGTGCTCTTTGGAATATGTGCCCCTTTGCCCACCTTGGCTGCAAAAAAGTGTCACACATGTGGTATCGCCGTACTCAGGAGAAGTTGGGCAATGTGTTTTGGGGTGTCATTTTACATATACCCATGCTGGGTGAGAGAAATATCTTGGCAAAAGATAACTTTTCCCATTTTTTTATACAAAGTTGGCATTTGACCAAGATATTTTTCTCACCCAGCATGGGTATATGTAAAATGACACCCCAAAACACATTCCCCAACTTCTCCTGAGTACGGCGATACCAGATGTGTGACACTTTTTTGCAGCCTAGATGCGCAAAGGGGCCCAAATTCCTTTTAGGAGGGCATTTTTAGACATTTGGATCCCAGACTTCTTCTCACGCTTTCGGGCCCCTAAAAAGCCAGGGCAGTATAAATACCCCACATGTGACCCCACTTTGGAAAGAAGACACCCCAAGGTATTCAATGAGGGGCATGGCGAGTTCCTAGAATTTTTTTGCATAAGTTAGCGGATATTGATTTTTTTTTGTTTTTTTCTCACAAAGTCTCACTTTCCGCTAACTTAGGACAAAAATTTCAATCTTTCATGGACTCAATATGCCCCTCACGGAATACCTTGGGGTGTCTTCTTTCCGAAATGGGGTCACATGTGGGGTATTTATACTGCCCTGGCTTTTTAGGGGCCCTAAAGCGTGAGAAGAAGTCTGGAATATAAATGTCTAAAAATGTTTACGCATTTGGATTCCGTGAGGGGTATGGTGAGTTCATGTGAGATTTTATTTTTTGACACAAGTTAGTAGAATATGAGACTTAGTAAGAAAAAACAAAAACAAACAAAAAATTTCCGCTAACTTGTGCCAAAAAAAATGTCTGAATGGAGCCTTACAGGGGGGTGATCAATGACAGGGGGGTGATCACCCATATAGACTCCCTGATCACCCCCCTGTCATTGATCACCCCCCTGGTAAGGCTCCATTCAGACGTCCGTATAATTTTTACGGATCCATGGATCGGATCCGCAAAACACATGCGGACGTCTGAATGGAACCTTACAGGGGGGTTATCAATGACAGGGGGTGATCAGGGTGATCACCCCCCTGTCACTGATCACCCCCCCTGTAAGGCTCCATTCAGACGTCCGCATGATTTTTACGGATCCATGGATACATGGATCGGATCCGCAAAACACATGTGGACGGACGTCTAAATGGAGCCTTACAGGGGGGTTATCAATGACAGGGGGTGATCAGGGTGATCACCCCCCTGTCACTGATCACCCCCTCTGTAAGGCTCCATTCAGACGTCCGCATGATTTTTACGGATCCATGGATACATGGATCGGATCCACAAAACACATGCGGACGTCTGAATGGAGCCTTACAGGGGGGTTATTAATGACAGGGGGTGATCAGGGTGATCACCCCCCTGTCACTGATCACCCCCCCTGTAAGGCTTCATTCAGACGTCCGCATGATTTTTACGGATCCATGGATACATGGATCGGATCCACAAAACACATGCAGACGTCTGAATGGAGCCTTACAGGGGGGTTATCAATGACAGGGGGTGATCAGGGTGATCACCCCCCTGTCACTGATCACCCCCCCTGTAAGGCTCCATTCAGACGTCTGCATGATTTTTACGGATCCATGGATACATGGATCGGATCCACAAAACACATGCGGACGTCTGAATGGAGCCTTACAGGGGGGTTATCAATGACAGGGGGTGATCAGGGTGATCACCCCCCTGTCACTGATCACCCCCCCTGTAAGGCTCCATTCAGACGTCCGCATGATTTTTACGGATACATGGATACATGGATCGGATCCGCAAAACACATGCGGACGTCTGAATGGAGCCTTACAGGGGGGTTATTAATAACAGGGGGTGATCAGGGTGATCACCCCCCTGTCACTGATCACCCCCTCTGTAAGGCTTCATTCAGACGTCCGCATGATTTTTACGGATCCATGGATACATGGATCGGATCCACAAAACACATGCAGACGTCTGAATGGAGCCTTACAGGGGGGTTATCAATGACAGGGGGTGATCAGGGTGATCACCCCCCTGTCACTGATCACCCCCCCCTGTAAGGCTCCATTCAGACGTCCGCATGATTTTTACGGATCCATGGATACATGGATCGGATCCACAAAACACATGCGGACGTCTGAATGGAGCCTTACAGGGGGGTGATCAATGACAGGGGGGTGATCAGGGAGTGTATATGGGTGATCACCCGCCTGTCATTGATCACCCCCCCTGTAAGGCTCCATTCAGACGTCCGCATGATTTTTACGGATCCATGGATACATGGATCGGATCCGCAAAACACATGTGGACGGACGTCTAAATGGAGCCTTACAGGGGGGTTATCAATGACAGGGGGTGATCAGGGTGATCACCCCCCTGTCACTGATCACCCCCTCTGTAAGGCTCCATTCAGACGTCCGCATGATTTTTACGGATCCATGGATACATGGATCGGATCCACAAAACACAGGCGGACGTCTGAATGGAGCCTTACAGGGGGGTTATTAATGACAGGGGGTGATCAGGGTGATCACCCCCCTGTCACTGATCACCCCCCCTGTAAGGCTTCATTCAGACGTCCGCATGATTTTTACGGATCCATGGATACATGGATCGGATCCACAAAACACATGCAGACATCTGAATGGAGCCTTACAGGGGGGTTATCAATGACAGGGGGTGATCAGGGTGATCACCCCCCTGTCACTGATCACCCCCCCTGTAAGGCTCCATTCAGACGTCTGCATGATTTTTACGGATCCATGGATACATGGATCGGATCCACAAAACACATGCGGACGTCTGAATGGAGCCTTACAGGGGGGTTATCAATGACAGGGGGTGATCAGGGTGATCACCCCCCTGTCACTGATCACCCCCCCTGTAAGGCTCCATTCAGACGTCCGCATGATTTTTACGGATACATGGATACATGGATCGGATCCGCAAAACACATGCGGACGTCTGAATGGAGCCTTACAGGGGGGTTATTAATAACAGGGGGTGATCAGGGTGATCACCCCCCTGTCACTGATCACCCCCTCTGTAAGGCTTCATTCAGACGTCCGCATGATTTTTACGGATCCATGGATACATGGATCGGATCCACAAAACACATGCAGACGTCTAAATGGAGCCTTACAGGGGGGTTATCAATGACAGGGGGTGATCAGGGTGATCACCCCCCTGTCACTGATCACCCCCCCCTGTAAGGCTCCATTCAGACGTCCGCATGATTTTTACGGATCCATGGATACATGGATCGGATCCACAAAACACATGCGGACGTCTGAATGGAGCCTTACAGGGGGGTGATCAATGACAGGGGGGTGATCAGGGAGTGTATATGGGTGATCACCCGCCTGTCATTGATCACCCCCTGTAAGGCTCCATTCAGACGTCCGCATGTGTTTTGCGGATCCGATCCATGTATCCATGGATCCGTAAAAATCATGCGGACGTCTGAATGGAGCCTTACAGGGGGGTGATCAATGACAGGGGGGTGATCAATGACAGGGGGTGATCAGGGAGTGTATATGGGTGATCACCCGCCTGTCATTGATCACCCCCCTGTAAGGCTCCATTCAGACGTCCGCATGATTTTTACGGATCCATGGATACATGGATCGGATCCACAAAACACATGCGGACGTCTGAATGGAGCCTTACAGGGGGGTGATCAATGACAGGGGGGTGATCAGGGAGTGTATATGGGTGATCACCCGCCTGTCATTGATCACCCCCTGTAAGGCTCCATTCAGACGTCCGCATGTGTTTTGCGGATCCGATCCATGTATCCATGGATCCGTAAAAATCATGCGGACGTCTGAATGGAGCCTTACAGGGGGGTGATCAATGACAGGGGGGTGATCAATGACAGGGGGGTGATCAGGGAGTGTATATGGGTGATCACCCGCCTGTCATTGATCACCCCCCTGTAAGGCTCCATTCAGACGTCCGTATGCGTTTTGCGGATCCGATCCATGTATCCGTGGATCCGTAAAAATCATACGGACGTCTGAACGGAGCCTGACAGGGGGGTGATCAATGACAGGGGGGTGATCAGGGAGTTTATATGGGATGATCATGGGTGATCATGGGTTCATAAGGGGTTAATAAGTGACGGGGGGGAGGGGGGTGTAGTGTAGTGTGGTGTTTGGTGCGACTATACTGAGCTACCTGAGTCCTCTGGTGGTCGATCCTAACAAAAGGGACCACCAGAGGACCAGGTAGGAGGTATATTAGACGCTGTTATCAAAACAGCGTCTAATATACCTGTTAGGGGTTAAAAAATTCGGATCTCCAGCCTGCCAGCGAGCGATCGCCGCTGGCAGGCTGGAGATCCACTCGCTTACCTTCCGTTCCTGTGAGCGCGCGCGCCTGTGTGCGCGCGTTCACAGGAAATCCCGGCCCTCGCGAGATGACGCGTATATGCGTCGTCGTGCGCAGGGCTGCCGCCTCCGGACCGCACATCTGCGTTAGGCGGTCCGGAGGCGGTTAAGAAGGACCTCCACCTCCTGGCCCCCCTGTAATGGTGCTGGGGGTGGCTCAGGAGCCGCTCGCCCTGTCGCCCAGGGTTGCAGCCCCAGTCAGAGTGAGCCCACCAGGGGGCCCCCAGCAGGCCGGCGCCCTAGGCGAACGCTTAGTTCGTCTATATGGTTGCGCCGGCCCTGAGTAGAAACTCAGAAAAAGTGACCTCATTTTAGAAACTACACTCCTCAAGGTATTCAAATCTGATTTTACAAACTTTGTTAACCCTTTAGGTGTTGCACAAGAATTAATGGAAAATGGAGATGATTTTCAGAATTGTACTTTTTTTGGCAGATTTTCCATTTGAATCAATTTTTTCCCGCTAACAAAGCAAGGGTTAACAGCCAAACAAAACTCTATATTTATTGCCCCGATTCTGTAGTTTACAGAAACAGCCTATATGTGGTCGTAAACTGCTGTATGGGCATACGGCAGGGAGCAGAAGGAAAGGAATGCCATATGGTTTTTTGAAGGCAGATTTTGCTGGACAGTTTTTTTGACACCATGTCCCATTTGAAGACCCCCGATGCACCCCTAAAGTAGAAACTCCAAAAATGTGATCCCATTTTGGAAACTACGGGATTAGGTGGCAGTTTTATTGGTACTATTCTAGGGTACATATGATTTTTGGTTGCTCTCTATTACACTTTTTATGAGGCAAGGTAACAAACAATAGCTGTTTTGGCACCGTTTACATTTTTTGTTATTTACAACGTTCATCTTCAGGTTAGATCATGTGATATTTCTAAAGAGCAGGTTGTTACGAACCTGACAATACCAAATGTGACTACTTTTTTGTTGTTGTTTGGTTTAATATTACATAATAAAGCATTTTTGATAAAAATATTTTTTTAATGTCTCCACATTCTGAAAGCCGTAGTTTTTAGTTTTTTTTTGGGCGACTGTTTTATGTAGGGGATAATTTTTTCGGTATGAGATGGTTTGATTGGTACTATTTTGGGGTGTGTATGACTTTTTGATCGCTTGGTATGACACTTTGGCCTCATGCACACGACAGTATTTTTTCAAGGTCCGCAAAACGGGGTTCCGTTGTTCCGTGATCCATGTCCGTTTTTTCTTCCGTGTGTCCCTTTTTTTTGCGGACCGTCAGAAAACAAGGAATGGTAAAAAAAATGAAATTTTAATATCTCCACACAGGATATTGGTATAAATGCAGGTCACCTGAGTTTGGTTTTGTGGCCATTTTCTGTAGTCTTTCCAGGGTACAGAGGTGCTTTTGGTTGCTTGTCTTTGCTGTTTCACCATGGCGGATGACTCTGAGGAAGAGGTCTTACTGCATTGGCTTGTTTCTCGGCAATGGGGACAGCGCACTCCTTTGTTGGATGAGGAACCTAGTAGAAGGCGGCGATTTTGGGTACATCCGATAGTTTCACAACGCTACCGGAAAGGACACTTTCATACCCTCTACAAAGATCTGCGCCTGCATCCTGAGAAGTTTTTTTCCTTCTGTCGGATGTCAGTGCCTACATTTGATCACTTGCTGTCGTCTCTACGTACTGTCCTTACCTTCATGGACACCAATATGAGGCGCAGCATTTCTCCAGAGGAAAGGCTCATCTCCACGTTGAGGTAAGCAATATTTTACGTTTATAGTTTCAACAGTAATGTGCAGTGCTTCCGTCAGGAGGAACATGTATTTGAAAATGGCTGGTGTTAGACATGTGCTTCTGTTTGCTGAAGTAACCTTTTTTTGCCGATAATGTTTATTTTTTTAAACTTGAATCCCTGACACATTACCTGGCAATATTAAAGCTTGTCATTTCTTTTTAGCAGGTTTGCAATTTGTGTTCAGCTATCTTCATCATCATGCATAATGTTCACGTCATTCTTAAGCGCCCATAACCTTCAGCATGTCAAGGGTCTAAACACAGTTGTTGTAACTTAGTTGTGGTAGTACTGCCCACAACCCAATAGCTGGTAATGTTTGGTTCATACACCCAAAATAACTTTTTTTAAATATGTTTAGTCGACAATGGACATAGATAGTTTTAAATAATTTCTTGTATACAACATTATAGGCGCATAAAGTATCTGATGTTCCCTTTTAGTTTCCGCTTACTGTTTTTTTTTTTCCTACAGATTCCTTGCAACTGGGAACTCTTTTGCATCGCTGCATTTTGAGTTTCTTTTAGGAACCTCGACGATTTCTCGGATTGTACGTCACACTTGCCATGTCATCTGGCAGCAACTCCGAGAGACGGTGATGCCGCAGCCCAAGACGGATGATTGGATTCGCATCGCTGAGGGCTTCAATATTTCAGCGCAGTTTCCAAACTGCATCGGGGCAATGGATGGCAAGCACATCTGTGTGAAGAAGCCTCCTCACTCAGGGTCCCGATTCTTCAATTATAAACATTATTTTTCGGTAGTGCTGATGGCTCTTGCTGACAGTAACTACCGGTTTATAATGGTTGATATCGGGGCCTATGGAAGCACTGCGGATGCTCGCATCTTTAGTGCTTCTAGAATGGGTGAGCGGCTTAGTGCCAACCAGCTTGCCCTGCCCGAGTCCAGAAGACTGCCCGGATATGCAGGTCCGCCGGCTCCATTTGTCATTGTGGCGGATGAAGGGTTTGCATTGAAACCCCATGTTATGCGGCCCTTTCCAAAGCGTGGTTTGGATGTCAGAAGGCGTATTTTCAACTACCCGTCGACTCGTGCCCGTCGGTATGTTGAGTGCGCTTTCGGGATACTCTCTAGCAAGTGGAGGGTATTTTTGTCATCCATACAGATGGATCCAGAGAATGCTACCCTGGTGATTCAAGCTTGTGTTGTTCTACACAACTTCACCAGGATTCACGAGGCTTCCTTTTCTGTTGACATGGAAGTGTCATGCCCTGCTCTGACTATGTGCGGAGGTCGGCCAGAATAGCAGCACGTGTTTAGTGTTTTGTTTTGGAGCCGTGCTGGATCCGCCTCCCATCAGGTGCACTGGGTGGGGTCATTAGTTTAAATAGCACTCTATCCCAGTGCTCTGAGCAGGTTATAGAAATCATTCTGGCCTTGGAAGCAAGGAAGGAAGGTTGTCTGTTCCAGCTCAGAAAAGATAAGTGTGGTTTCAGTTTTTGTTGTTTGCTATCTTGGTTGTGTTGGTGTCATCTCTCCCATCCAGGTTCTGTGCGAGCAGGCTGCTCCTATTTCCCTTTTCACCATCTTAGGGAATCTAGGGTGTTTTAGCCCAGGCACGAGGGCACATCATTCCTACCATCAAGGTTTGAATGTGGGCTGAGCAGAGCAGGGAGAGAAGTCAGGGATTTGCTAGGAAGTGACCCTTCCCCTGCTTCTCGCCTAGAGCCTGGTTTGCTGGTTTATCTGTATGTCTTAGATCCCGTCCGGTGTGACATTATAACCCGCCCTACGTTGACTGTCATTGCTCAGCGTTTTTTGTGATTGCGTCAATTAATACGTTAGTTAACCGCATGCAGGGGCTATCCCTAGAGGTTGCGGAGCTACGTGGTTCGGTCACACAGTGTCAGACTGCTCTGGCATCAGGAGGAGGTCAAATTTATGTGGAGCCTAAGGTTGCTCTTCCTGATCGATTTGCAGGGGGTACGGATGATTTTATCAGTTTTAGGGAGTCTTGCAAATTATATTTTCGGCTGCGTCCATTGTCTTCTGATGATGAAAGTCAGAGGATAGGTATAGTCATTTCTCTGCTTAAGGGGGAAGCACAATCCTGGGCCTTTTCTCTGCCGCCCGGTTCTCGGGCCCTCCGGTTGGTGGAGGAATTTTTTAAGGTCCTGGGATTGATCTACGATGACCCAGACCGGGTCTCGATGGCGGAATCGAGATTACGCAATTTATTTCAGGGTGAACATTCTGCAGAGGCTTACTGTGTTGAGTTTAGGAGATGGGCGACCGAATCAAAGTGGAATGATCCCGCGTTACGTAGTCAGTTTTGTCAGGGGTTATCTGAGAGATTGAAAGATGCCCTTGCTTTTCATGAGTACCCAGATTCTTTGGAGAATGCTATGTCTTTAGCAGTACGGTTAGATAGACGTATCAGAGAAAGAAGTAGGGCTCTCTCCGCGTAAGGGATCCCTTCTGTGAGTGGTTTTGTCTCAACGGCCTCCCCAGGTAATGTTACAGGTAACTCTGGGGTAGCGGAGGAACCCATGCAGCTGGGTCAGATTTCTTGCCGTTCTGATAGTAGAAACTTTAGGAGATTGCACAAACTGTGTTACTACTGTGGAAAAAGTGGTCATTTTGTTTTGGCTTGTCCTTTTGGTAAACTGCAGGTGGAAGAGAAAAAAAAACAAAAAACACTTTCCTGACTCTTGGTGGTGTGAATGGTGTGGTAGAGCAGGCAGGTATGCAAGCTCCCTGCAATTCCCGTTTTCTCCTTCCAGCTAGGGTGGCGCTAGAGTCAAGAGAAATTTTTGTTGAAGTATTCCTTGACTGTGGTGCTGGGGTAAACCTAATTGACTTCCTTTTTCTTCAAAATTTAGGTCTAAGTACTTGCACTTTAGAGAAAGATATTCAGGTTTTTGCAATTGATTCTTCCCCTCTTTCTCAAAGGAGTCTCACTCACATTGCTCATGGTATTCACTTTAGGGTGGGTGATTCACATGTTGAGATTATGTCTTGTTTTGTCATGAAGGATTTGCCAGCTCCTATAGTTTTTGGGTTACCATGGTTGACTAAACATAACCCAATTATAGATTGGCAAGCGAGACAGATCATTGGTTGGAGTGAGTTTTGTTCGAATAAATGTCTGGGCACATTTATCTCTGGTGTGTCCACCACGGTTTTACCTCATTACCTCTCAGATTTTTCGGCTGTCTTTTCGGAGGGTGGGGCTCAGGAATTGCCCCCTCATCGTGACTATTATTGTCCAGTTAATCTTATCCCAGGGGCTAAGTTGCCAAAGTCTCGGCTTTACAACCTCTCTCAACCCGAAAGAGAGGTCATGCGAAAGTAAATCGCCAAGAGTTTGGCAAAAGGTCATATTAGGCCATCTAAGTGTCACGAGGGTATCGAGAACCACGCCTGACTCCGTTATACCCGGGGTCAGGAAGTCGCAGCGGTCGGCTGCACGCTCTATTTAAGATAGGGCTGTTTTCCTTATGGTAGCTTTCTGGGTTTGCTTTGCAAACCCTTTTGGCTCACTCAGGGATCCGTAGCTCCTTCTCCTCAGCTGTTCCTTGTCCAGCACTCCCAAACCTCCTTATATTCCTCTCTCACACTTCTCTGGTTGCCAGAGATAGAGCTTCCTGCCTGGACATCTATCCTGACCCACTGGAGCTGTGTTGCTGCGTTCTCTGACTGTTGATTCAGAACGCTACCCTCCGGATCCCTGTTGGACCTTTGTGGACAGTTGTTGTCGTCCACCTGGGTGTTTGTGTTTGTCTGTGTTTGTCTGTCCTCTCCCTGGTGTTTCCCTCTTAGTGCAGTGGTGAGGACTAGCGATCCCACCGGCCCGTTCACTATCTAGGGCTCATTTCAGAGAAAGCCAGGGTTTAGGCACGTGATCGCCGCACGGGTGAGGAACCCGTCTAGGGACGTCAGGGCAGTCAGGTGCCAGCCGCAAGGTGAGTTAGGGGTCACCACCTTTCCCTCTCCCTTAGGCAGGGCTTTCCCTGTTTTCCTCCCTGTGCGTGACACCGGTCATTACACTAAGTCTCTGGTGGCAGTAGGTTTGTTCTTTGTAAAAAAAAAAGGATGGATCGCTGATACCGTGTTTGGATTTCCGGGAATTGAACCGTATTACGGTCCGGGATCCATATCCCCTGCCTTTGATCTCTGACCTTTTTGATCAGATTGTTGGAGCCAAGGTGTTCTCCAAGTTGGATTTGAGAGGGGCCTACAATCTGGGGATGAGTGGAAAACGGCCTTCAATACGCACGAGGGTCATTTTGAGAAACTGGTTATGCCTTTTGGGTTGACAAACGCGCCAGCAGTATTTCAGCGATTCGTCAATTACATTTTTCATCATTTGGTGGGGAGGTTCGCAGTAGTTTACTTGGATGACATTTTAATTTACTCTCCTGATCTGAAGACCCATCAGGATCATGTGAGACAGGTTTTGATGATCATTCGGGAGAATAAATTATATGCCAAATTGGAGAAATGTTTGTTTGCGGTGCAAGAGCTTCCGTTCTTGGGATATCTGCTTTCTGATTCTGGTTTTCGTATGGACCCCAAAAAGGTCCGGGAATGGGACCGACCAGAGAATCAGAAAGCTTTGATGCGGTTCTTGGGATTTCCGAATTATTATAGAAAATTTATTTTGAACTATTCTACCATAGTAAAACCTCTCACGGATATGACTAAGAAGGGCACCGACGTCTCTGTCTGGTCAGATGAGGCATTGCAGGCCTTTTCGGCTATTAAGGAGTTTTTGCGTCTGCTCCCATTCTGGTGCAGCCGGATGTGTCTCAGCCATTCGTAGTGGAGGTTGATGCATCAGAAGTGGGGGTTGGAGCGGTGCTGTCACAGGGTTCATCCCCTGGCAAATGGGTCCTGTGTGCCTTTTTCTCCAAGAAGCTCTCAGTCGCCGAGAGGAATTATGATGTTGGAGATAGAGAGTTGTTGGCTATCAAGTTGGCCTTTGAGGAATGGCGTCACTGGTTGGAAGGGGCGTCTCACCCCGTTACGGTATATACAGACCATAAGAATTTGGCTTACCTGCAATCTGCCAAGCGTCTGAACCCTAGACAGGCCAGATGGTCACTGCTTTTTACCAGGTTCAATTTTGTGGTTACCTTTCGCCCAGGGGTTAAGAACGTCAAGGCAGATGCCTTGTCTCGCAGCTTTCCTGGGGGAGGTGATTCAGAGGATCCTGCGCTGATTTTAGCGGATGGGGTGGTGGTCTCCGCCCTGTACCATGAATTTGAGATGGAGGTGTTAGGAGCCCAGGAGGGGGCTCCTGGTTCTTGTCCCCCAGGGAGGTTGTTTGTTCCTGAGGGCCTGCGATACAAGGTGTTCAAGGAACATCACGATACTGTCCTTGCTGGACATCCTGGTGGTAAGTCCACCTGTGATCTGGTGTCCCGGAGGTTCTGGTGGCCAGGGTTACGTAAGAGCATTGAGAATTACGTGACAGCTTGTGAAACCTGCGCTCGGTCAAAGGTTGCTCATACTCGACCGGCTGGTTCACTTCTTCCATTGTCTATTCCGTCTCGTCCTTGGACGCACTTGTCTATGGACTTTATTACGGATCTGCCAAGTTCCTCCGGGACAACAGTGATTTTGGTGGTAGTTGACAGTTTCAGTAAAATGGCTCACTTTATATCACTAACTAGTCTGCCTAACTCTAAGACTCTTGCGCAGATTTTTGTGGATAATATTGTGAAATTGCATGGTATTCCTTCGGATGTGGTCTCTGATAGGGGCACGCAGTTTGTCTCCAGGTTTTGGAGGGCGTTCTGCTCTCGGCTTGGCATTCAACTTTCATTCTCTTTGGCTTGTCATCCGCAGTTGAATGGTCAGATGGAGCGTACTAATCAAAACCTGGAGACCTACTTGAGGTGCTTTGTGGCTGAGAATCAGGAGGACTGGTCCTCATTCTTGTCCCTAGCAGAGTTTGCGTTGAATAACCGTAGGCAGGAATCCACGGGTAAGTCGCCATTTTTGGGCGCATACGGTTTTCATTCTCAGTTTGGTACCTTTTTCTGGGACTGGTTCCTCTGGGATGCCAGAGGAGGAGAGATTTTCTTCTGCCTTATCCTCCATCTGGCGAAGGATCCAAGGGAATTTGGAGAAGATGGGTGAGAGGTATAAACGAATGGCTGACAAGAGACGTGTGACTGGTCCGGACCTGTGTGTGGGTGATCTGGTGTGGTTGTCCACTAAAAATATCAAATTGAGAGTGCCATCTTGGAAACTGGGTCCAAGATTTATTGGTCCGTACAAAATATCTGCGTTGATCAATCCTGTAGCATTTCGGTTGGATCTTCCGCAGATTTGGAGGATCCATGATGTGTTCCACAGGTCTTTACTGAAAAAATATGTGAAACCGGTGGAACCATCGCCATTGCCTCCTCCTCCTGGTCGATGGAAACTTGGAGTTCGAGATCTCCAGGATTCTCGACTCTAGAATTCTTTGGGGTTCCCTTCAGTATCTGGTACACTGGAGGGGATACGGCCCTGAGGAGAGGATGTGGGTTCCGGCGCTGGATGTCAACGCCAGCCGACTGGTGAGGGCTTTTCATAGATCCCATCCGGATAAGGTTGGTCCGGGGTGTCCGGAGGTCACCCGTAGAAGGGGGGGTACTGTCATGCCCTGCTCTGACTATGTGCGGAGGTCGGCCAGAATAGCAACACGTTTTTAGTGTTTTGTTTTGGAGCCGTGCTGGATCCGCCTCCCATCAGGTGCACTGGGTGGGGTCATTAGTTTAAATAGCACTCTATCCCAGTGCTCTGAGCGGGTTATAGAAATCATTCTGGCCTTGGAAGCAAGGAAGGAAGGTTGTCTGTTCCAGCTCAGAAAAGATAAGTGTGGTTTCAGTTTTTGTTGTTTGCTATCTTGGTTGTGTTGGTGTCATCTCTCCCATCCAGGTTCTGTGCAAGCAGGCTGCTCCTATTCCCCTTTTCACCATCTCAGGGAATCTAGGGTGTTTTAACCCAGGCACGAGGACACATCATTCGTACCATCAAGGTTTGAATGTGGGCTGAGCAGAGCAGGGAGAGAATTCAGGGATTTGCTAGGAGGTGACCCTTCCCCTGCTCCTCGCCTAGAGCCTGGTTTGCTGGTTTATCTGTATGTCTTAGATTCCGTCCGGCGTGACAGGAAGATCTTCCTACGTCATCAGATTTCGGTTTGGAAAAGACCCTGCATAGACAACCTGGGACTGCAGGCATTGCAGTTTGGGAACTCTATGCACACTACTTTTACAGCCCAGAGGGGTCCTTGCCATGGCAGAGGGACGCTATTCGTGGCAGCTTTTGAAATCTTCTGTCCTCTTTAGTTGTTTATTATTTTGTAGATAGATTAATAAAATGTATTGTGATAGTTGAGTGTAGGGACTCGCAAGAGAATGAGGACCCTTGACGTGGGCTTGTGGGCTGAGATTTTTTGGACATCACATATTTTAAACTGCATATAAAAAAATATTAAAGTTGTTTTTGTCAAAATGCAAATTGACATTAACATCTTTAGTATTTTGCCTATATGGTCCAAAAAATGTTCTAATACCTCATGATCATAGTAGCCAAAAATACAGATGTTGTTCTTCAAAATAAAGTGTTGCTTTGTGAGCTAGAGTGCGTGTGGAAGTGTCTTTGCAATGTGTTGAACTCTAAATGTATTGTGGAATGAGAAAATAAACACAAGTCAAATAGTTTTTTCCCAAACAAATTTTAAATAAATTTTTTGGATCACAATTCCAAAAACAATAGCAATGTATATAAATAAAAAACATATGCAGAAAAAGTGCTCTGAATTTTTTTTATAAACAACTGCTATAATTCAAATAGGTCTTGGGTAAACGACCCAGGACCAAATGACGACCGTGGCCGTACATGGGCCTGTTGTGTAGCCCCAGTTGGCAAAGTGCCCGGGTAATGTGGCTGACGCACATGCTGTGTTGGGGCTTGAGATTGGTGGTATGGTGGTTGGGGGGGGGGGGAAGATGGCCCTTGGGTTGTTTGGGGAGGCTGATGATAGCTGCCTGTTTGCTGCTGCTGTGCAGCATTTAGTATTTCAATTTTTAGAAAATTAATTTTGGCAAGTATGTCTCCCTGGTAAGGGGTACAATACATCTTTATGACTAGGGCCATTGAAGCCAGGCACTCATGGTATTTTTCAGGAGTGACCTGCTTCATTAGTGGCCCTAGTCCCCTTAGCCTCGCCTCCTCCAAGCCATCTCTCCTCCTCTGGGCAAGGAATTCTATGACTCGTGCGTCTATCATTTCACGATTCCCTTGCTCAGAGGTGGAGGGAGGGACATGGCGGCAACGCCTGGGCTGCGGCTGATGGACTCTTTGTGGACTGGCCAGTGGTAGGGTAGGCTGGGCCAGTGACGCATCTTCCGGGTCCTCCGCTGGCGTTGGTGCTGGACTTGTGGGCGGCGAGAAAACTGCCGGGGTTTCACTTCCCGCCGTCTCCGAGTCATCAGAGGCATCCAGACTGTCCACAGTACTGTATTTGAAGGAAACACAAAAAAAATATTACATCATTTGACAACCCCATTGCAAAAGTACTTCATTTTTAATAAGTTAAAACCATGTGTGTACAATATACAGGGAGTGCAGAATTATTAGGCAAATGAGTATTTTGACCACATCATCCTCTTTATGCATGTTGTCCTACTCCAAGCTGTATAGGCTCGAAAGCCTACTACCAATTAAGCATATTAGGTGATGTGCATCTCTGTAATGAGAAGGGGTGTGGTCTAATGACATCAACACCCTATATCAGGTGTGCATAATTATTAGGCAACTTCCTTTCCTTTGGCAAAATGGGTCAAAAGAAGGACTTGACAGGCTCAGAAAAGTCAAAAATAGTGAGATATCTTGCAGAGGGATGCAGCACTCTTAAAATTGCAAAGCTTCTGAAGCGTGATCATCGAACAATCAAGCGTTTCATTCAAAATAGTCAACAGGGTCGCAAGAAGCGTGTGGAAAAACCAAGGCGCAAAATAACTGCCCATGAACTGAGAAAAGTCAAGCGTGCAGCTGCCAAGATGCCACTTGCCACCAGTTTGGCCATATTTCAGAGCTGCAACATCACTGGAGTGCCCAAAAGCACAAGGTGTGCAATACTCAAAGACATGGCCAAGGTAAGAAAGGCTGAAAGACGACCACCACTGAACAAGACACACAAGCTGAAACGTCAAGACTGGGCCAAGAAATATCTCAAGACTGATTTTTCTAAGGTTTTATGGACTGATGAAATGAGAGTGAGTCTTGATGGGCCAGATGGATGGGCCCGTGGCTGGATTGGTAAAGGGAAGAGAGCTCCAGTCCGACTCAGACGCCAGCAAGGTGGAGGTGGAGTACTGGTTTGGGCTGGTATCATCAAAGATGAGCTTGTGGGGCCTTTTCAGGTTGAGGATGGAGTCAAGCTCAACTCCCAGTCCTACTGCCAGTTTCTGGAAGACACCTTCTTCAAGCAGTGGTACAGGAAGAAGTCTGCATCCTTCAAGAAAAACATGATTTTCATGCAGGACAATGCTCCATCACACGCGTCCAAGTACTCCACAGCATGGCTGGCAAGAAAGGGTATAAAAGAAGAAAATCTAATGACATGGCCTCCTTGTTCACCTGATCTGAACCCCATTGAGAACCTGTGGTCCATCATCAAATGTGAGATTTACAAGGAGGGAAAACAGTACACCTCTCTGAACAGTGTCTGGGAGGCTGTGGTTGCTGCTGCACGCAATGTTGATGGTGAACAGATCAAAACACTGACAGAATCCATGGATGGCAGGCTTTTGAGTGTCATTGCAAAGAAAGGTGGCTATATTGGTCACTGATTTGTTTTTGTTTTGTTTTTGAATGTCAGAAATGTATATTTGTGAATGTTGAGATGTTATATTGGTTTCACTGGTAAAAATAAATAATTGAAATGGGTATATATTTGTTTTTTGTTAAGTTGCCTAATAATTATGCACAGTAATAGTCACCTGCACACACAGATATCCCCCTAAAATAGCTAAAACTAAAAACAAACTAAAAACTACTTCCAAAAATATTCAGCTTTGATATTAATGAGTTTTTTGGGTTCATTGAGAACATGGTTGTTGTTCAATAATAAAATTAATCCTCAAAAATACAACTTGCCTAATAATTCTGCACTCCCTGTATATACGGTGTGGCAGCATACATCAGATATTTGTTTTTACACAATGAATAACACCTTCAATGTGAATTTTTCAAATAAAATTTGAATACAAATTTTAGAAATAGAATAGGAAATGTCATGAAAAGGCCTAATTTGACACTATTTGGAAAACATTGTTTGGCATTTGGAGCTGTCCAGCCTCAAAAGAGGTTTACTCATTCAAGGACCAAAACCAGTGCTGATATTCAGTCCATCTCGTCTGTATGTGGCATGCTTCCACCATCCAAACATCCTTGATGTAATGTAAACCTAATAGAACATCATTTCCAGAGAAAGAACAAGTACCAGGCAACACTTGACCATGGTGGGAGTAGTAGTTTAAATTCTGCTGGCCAAACGTAGTTTGAGCATCAGTATACTCCATTATCATAGGATTATGTAATTGGCATTTTATTTGTGAACTTTTAGGAATCCATGTTGTGGTTTGTAGTATACCATTTAACCTATATAAATGTCAATGACAATACATAATGGGTATCAAATTCAAAAACATACAAAAAGTAAAATAGCAGGTATGTATGGAAAAGATATAACCAACCAAAACATACACAAATGGCTACACTATTCAGGGCCCAACAAAAAAAAGGAGGGTTTATCCTACCTTTGGAGATTTGAGACCTATTCATAGGATAGGTACACAAGATTATATTGGTGTGTGACCAACAGCCGTCAAACACGATGATCAACTGTATGAGGTGATAATGCGTGCAGTGCGCACGTGCCATCTCCCTTCTCAATTCCTGCTCTGATTGCAAACATCTATGTTCCGGGACCGTGAAAATATTGCTTCAAAGGAACAAACGAGAGAGGGGAGGCGCCATCTGCACACTGCACGTTTGACGTGTCATCTCATCATACAGCTCATCAGCGGTGGTTCCTGGTGTGACTCCCCCACAATAATGATGGAGACCACCTACACCAGGCATGTCCAAACTGTGGCCCGCTAGCTGTTGCACAACTACAACTCTCAGCAGGACTGGATAGCTTACAGCTATTATGGCATGCTGGGAGTTGCAGTTTTGAAACAGCTGGATGGCCTCAGTTTTGACATGCCTGACCTACTCAAAGGATAGGTCATGAGTAGTACAACGCAACACAACCCATTACTTTATTTTCTACTTTTGCTCACCAAGATTATAAACTAATTTTAACCAACATTTTTAATGACAAAAAAACATCAAAAATACTTACGGCTTCAAATCCATAACTGGCCTCAAAAACTGCAACTGCGCAGTGTAAAGATATGGCCTTTTTTTGGAGGTTCCCTCACCGCTCCTTCTAAATTGGTCACGGCAACTTGCCCAGCGGGTTTTATTCTGTTTGACTGTAAAGAAATGACATAATATACAAATTACTAAAAATTAAATAGAATCAAAAACAACATACAAATAGTTACAAATTAAAAAAGTGGAAATGTTATCCTACATCAAGGAGACAAATCTCCAAAATGTCTGAATTGGGCAGATTACACAGCACATGGTACAGTACTGCAGGTGTGTGGATACTAATGTACAAGTTCAGGAAGGAGGAGACTAGTCGTGCAAGCCATTTGGACTAAAATACTTTAGAATATGTGAGGGTGACAACTATAAGATGCTCAATTACAACAAGGACACGTGTAACCAAATAAAAAGTGCCCATACATGTGATTAGACATGAGTACTGTATGCTGTAGCCAGGGGCGTTGCTAGGGTCTCAAAAGATCCGGGGCACAAGCCCCAATAAATACGTTGCCTCCCCGCACTTTGCTGTACTTGCTATACAGCAGCACTTACCTGTCACATCCAGGGCCTCCAGGTGACGTCTCCTCTCTGTCATCATCTTCTCTGTAGATCTTCTCTCATCATCTTCTCCACTTGGTCCGGACAACTTCTCTCAGCCGCCTCGTCTCTGCAGAGTGTGACACACAGACATCTTAGCTTCCTCACATTCTATCATTATCCCCCAACTGGAGTCCCCACAGTGTAATCCTGCTGATTGCTGTGCCCCCCCCCAGGGGAGTAGCTATAGGGGGTGCAGAGGTAGCAGTCGCTACCAGGCCCAGGAGCCTGAAGGGGCCCAAAGACACCTGTGCCGCATAAGAATACACACAAAGCACTGAGGGAAGGGGGGCCCAAGCTGAACTCTTGCACCTGGGCCCATGAGCCTTTAGTTACACCCCTGCCCCTCCCAATACCCCCAAATACTATCCTGAAGAAACATTACTGCCCCCCATAGTAATAGTGCTCCTCAAAGTCCCACCAATAGTAATTCCCTTCTAGAGTGCCCTCATTAGTAACACTGCCCCAACCATGATAATGCTCCTCAACAATGCCCCCATTATTAGAAGAGCCCTCCCATATTAATAATACCCTCACAGAGTCCCCAGTAGAAATAAGGCCCCCTATTGTTCCCCCAGTGGTGATAAAGCTCCCTACAGACCCCTCAGTAGTAATAAGGCCCCCATAGTGCGCTTAGTAGAAATAAGGCGGATCTATAAGACCCTCCTATAGAGCCCCCAGTAGCAATAAGACCGCCTATAATGTCCCATGGATCTGCAGTGCCTCCTGCAGTTATAATCCTCCCTCCACCATACAGTCCCATGTAAATAACATCACCTCCTCCCCAGTCGCCTCCAACGCACAATCCCATGTAAACATCACCCCCTAAGGCTACTTTCACACTTGCGTCCGTGCGGATCTGTCCTGTACTTGTACAGGACGGATCCACACCGATATAATACAAATTAATGCATCCGTTCAGGACCGACTCGTTTGTATTAGATTTGAATTTCTAAGTCCCAATACGGAACCGTCCGGACTTACATTGAAAGTCAATGGGGGACGGATCCGTTTACAATTGCACCATTTTGTGTCAATGCAAAGGGATCCGTCCCTATTGACTTACATTGTAAGTCAGGATGGATCTGTTTGGCTCCGCAAGGCCATACGGACACAAAAACGCTGCTTGCAGCATTTTGGGGTCCGCCTCAAAAAACGGAAGGGGGGCCGTACAGAGCCAAACGAATGCATTCTAAATGGATCCACATCCATTCAGAATGCATTGGGGTTAAACTGATGCATTTGGGGCTGCTTGTGAGAGCCTTGAAACGGATCTCACAAGCGGATCCCCAAACGCAAGTGTGAATGTAGCCTAAACATTAAAGTCCCATGTACATAAACATCATTCCCCCCCCATCATCCACTTTCAACATACAGTCCCATGTAAATAACATCACTCTCTCCCCCAGCCACCTCAAGCACACAGTTCCATGTCAATAACATCCCTCCCTTCAACCCTAACATACATCCCAGTTAAATAACTACAACTCCCAGCATTGCTCTGCCTCTCCCTTCACTTACCTTTTCTCATGTACAGACATCGCCAGTAGGCTCCTTCTCCTCTTTACTCCGGTCCAATCCTGCACTGGTCACATGATGGTGACATCATCCAGGTCATCCTATCACAGCCTGTTTTGCTGATCACATGACCTGTGATGTCACCACAGGTCCTTCATCTCTTCCCAGTGTATTAGATTCAATTGTATTGTCGTTCTGTGTACGGCAATACAGTTGTATCTAGCAGGCAGGCAGGACATTCGGGGCATGGGACAAAACATCCGGGGCCCAGACCCCGAATGTTTTAACCTAGCGACGCCCCTGGCTGTAGCAAAGGGAGGGACAGGCATTTAAAGTTAGAAATGGTGGGGTATGGTATTTACTGCATGACTCATTAAAAAAACATGTACAGGCCTTTATGCAAAATGAAGCTGGACCACAAAATAAACAGCATTCTGACCTCATGGAATTTATAACTACATCATTTTGGCACACACAGGGCAAGGACAGTACAACTACATTGCTAGCACTTACCTAAATCTGCCCGGCCTCGGCAATCTGCTTTGGCCCATTCTGTCCGTCTCATGCTACGGGCCACTTGTTCCCAGGCAGCATCCTTTCGGACTCGGTCCTGATAGGAATTGTATCTGGTGTCTCAGAGCTCGTCCTCTCCTGTACCAAATTTCCACATTTCAGCGTGGCATGTTTGAAGACAATAAATCTGCAATGGCTGCCTCACCACACTACAGATTTTCAGCACAGGTGGCTAGCAATTAGCATAACCTGTGACCTTAAACTTCCTGTATATATATATTTTTTCATTTTATTGGCACAGTTCGGCCATGCCAAAAGATAGAAATAAAACGGATGCGGACGTGGACGACAATCGGGTGTGCCTCCGCGTTTTTTCACGGTCCCATTGACTTAAATGGGTCCGCGAACCGTTTTCCATGAAAAAAATAAGACAGGTTATATTTTTTTGACGGACTGAAAACACGGATCACAGAGGCGATTGACAAACGGTGCATTAGCCGAGTTTTCCACGGACCGCAGAAAATCACGAAAAACTGAACAACGGACACGGGACACAACAACGGTCGTGTGCATGAGGCCTTTTTGTGATGTAAGGTGGAAAAAAATGGCTTTTTTGACAAACTTTTTATTAATTTTTTTTTTTACAGTGTTTACCTAAGGAGTAAGGTCATGTAATATTTTCATACAGCAGGTTCTTAGAGACGCGGCGATACCTAATATAACTACTTTTATTTATTTACGTTTTACACAATAATATCATTTTTGAAACAAAAACAAAATCATTTTAGTGTCTCCATAGTCTGAGTATTATTTTTTTTGGGGTGATTGTCTTAGGTAGAATATCATTTTTGCGGGATGAGATGACGGTTTGATTGGCACTATTGTAGAGTGCATATGACTTTTTGATCGCTTGCTATTACACTTTTTGTGATGTACGGTGACAAAAAATGGCTTTTTTAACACCTTTTTTAAAAAATTACGGTGTTCATCTGAGGGGTTAGGTCATGTGATATTTTTATAGAGCAGATTTTTAACGGACGCAACGATACCTAATATGTATACTTTTTTTTATTTACTTACGTTTTACACAATAACAGCATTTTTTAATAAAAAAAATCATGTTTTAGTGTCTCCATATTCTGAGAGCCATATTTTTTATTTATTTTTGGGGCGATTGTCTTATGTAGGGGCTAATTTTTTGCGGAATGAGGTGACGGTTAGATTTGTACTATTTGGGGGGCATACGCCTTTTTGATCGCTTGGTGTTGCACTTTTAATGGTTCACCTGAGGGGTTAGGTTATGTGATATTTTTATAGAGCCGGTCGTTACGGACATGGCAATACCTAATATGTCTACTTTGTTTTCATTTATATAAGTTTTACACAATAATATTATTTTTTGGAAAAAAAAATCATGTTTTAGTGTCTCCATATTCTGAGAGCCATAGTTTTTTCAGTTTTTGGGTGATTGTCTTAGGTAGAGTATCATTTTTGCGGGATCAGATGACGGTTTGATTGGCACTATTTTGGGGTGCATATGACTTTTTGATTGCTTGCTATTACACTTTTTGTCATATGAGGTGACAGTAAATGGCTTTTTTTTACACAGTTTTTATTTTTTGTGTTCACTTGAGGGGTTAGGCATGTGGTATTTTTATAGAGCAGGTTGTTACTGACGCGGCAATACCTAATATGTATACTTTTTTTTATTTACTTAAGATTTACACAATAACAGCATTTTTTAAACCCAAAAAATGTTTTAGTGTCTCCATCGTCTGAGAGCTATAGTTTTTTTCAGTTTTTGGGCGATTGTCTTAGGTAGGGGCTCATTTTTTGCGGGATGAGGTGACTGTTAGATTGGTACTACTTTGGGGGGCATTCGCCTTTTTGATCTATTCGTGTTGCACTTTTAGTTATGTAAGGTGACAAAACATTTTTTTTAGCACCGTTTTTATTTTTATTTTTGGACTGTGTTCACCTGAGGGGTTAGGTCATGTGATATTTATATAGAGCCGGTCGATACAGACGCGGCAATATCTAATATGTCTACATTTCTTTTTTTCCCCATTTTTTACAGATTTTTATTTACTTTACTTTTTTTTACTTGAAATTTAGAATTTTAATTTTTGTAAAACTCTTTTGGGGGTCTGATCCCCTTTACAATGCATTACAATACTTCTGTATTGTGATGCATTGGCTGTGAGTGTATTACTGAATGTAATACACTTACAGCCTGCTTGCCTGTGAGATCCAGGGGGATGGATCTCACAGGGTGTCCCGGAAGGCAGCCACAATGCCTAAGGAAGGCATCGGGCTGCCTTCCCTGCCATCGGGCCCCCGTCACAGCAGCGCCGGGACCCAATGGCTGCTCTTTCCTTCCCTCCACATATCGCACATGCCAAGGTCAGCGCTGAATGTGGCACATCAAGGGTTAATGCACCGGCATAGGTGATTTCACCGATGCCGGCGCATGCAGCTGGGGTCCGGCTATCAGTGACTGCCGGACCCCTGCTGCGGATCGGGGGGGCACAGCTCCTGCACCCGCCCGATCACAGTGCCGTACATGGCACGGCGCTGGTCCTTAAGTCACGGACATCTGTGCCGTACATGTACGGCGCAGGTCCTTAAGGGGTTAAGTAAAAATGGAAAACTATGCGTGGAATATATCTTGGTGCAAAATGAAAGTATGTTTTTTAACCACTTCCCATCTGGGCCATTTGCCCCCTTCCTGACCAGGCCTAATTTTGCAAAACTGACATGTCTCACTTTATGTGGTAATAACTTTGGAACGCCTTTATTTATCCAAGTCATTCAGAGATTGTTTTCTCGTGACACATTGTACTTCATGATAGTCATAAATTTGAGTCAAAATATTTCACCTTTATGTATGAAAAAATACCAAATTTACCCAAAAATTTGAAAAATTCGCAATTTTCTAAATTTCAATTTCTCTGCTTTTAAAACAGAAAGTGATACCTCATAAAATATTTATTACTTAACATTCCCCATATGTCTACTTTATGTTGGCATCATTTTGGAAATGTCATTTTTTTTTTTTAGGACGTTAGAAGGCTTAGAAGTTTAGAAGAAATTCTTCAAATTTTTAAGAAAATTGCCAAAACCCACTTTATAAGGACCAGTTCAGGTCTGAAGTCACTTTGTGGGGCCTACATAGTGGATACCCCCATAAATGACCCCATTGTAGAAACTACACCCCTCAAGGTATTCAAAACCGATTTTACAAACTTTGTTAACCCTTTATGCGTTCCACAAGAATTAAAGGAAAATGGAGATCAAATTTTTTAATTTCACTTTTTTGGCAGATTTTCCATTTTAATCCAATTTTTTCTTTAACACATCGATGGTTAACAGCCAAACAAAACTCAATATTTATTACCCAGATTCTGCGGTTTACAGAAACACCCCACATGTGGTCATAAACTGCTGTATGGGCACACGGCAGGGCGCAGAAGAAAAGGAACTCCACATGGTTTTTAGATGCCATGTTCCATTTGAAGCCCCCTGATGCACCCTTACAGTAGAAACTCCCAAGAAGTGACCCCATTTTGGAAACTAGGGGATAAGGTGCCAGTTTTATTAGTACTATTTTTGGGTACATATGATTTTTTGATCATTCATTATAACACTTTATGGGGCAAGGTGACCAAAAAATTGGTTGTTTTAGCACAGTTTCTATTTATTTATTTTTACAGCGTTTACCTGAGGGGTTCAGTCAAGTGACATTTTTATAGAGTAGATTGTTACGGACGTGGCAATACCTAATATGTATACTTTTTCTCATTTATTAAAGTTTTACACAATAATAGCATTTTTGAAACAAAAAAATTATGTTTTAATGTGTCCATGTTCTGAGAGCTATATATTTTTTTTTTTTTGAGAGATTTTCTTATGTAGGGGCTCATTTTTTGCGGGATGAGGTGACGGTTTTATTGGTACCATTTTGTGGGACATACGCGTTTTTGATCACTTGGTGTTGCACCTTTTGTGATGCAAGGTGATAAAAATTGCTTGTTTTGACACCGTTTTTTTTTTTTTTTTTACGGTGTTCATCTGAGGGGTTAGCTCATGTGATATTTTTATAGAGCTGGTTTTTATGGACGCGACAATACCTAATATGTATACTTTTTTTTATTTGTTTCACTTTAACACAATAATAGCATTTTTGAAACCAAAAAATTATGTTTTAGTGTCTCCATGTTCTAAGAGCTATAGTTTTTTTTTATTTTTTGAGAGATTTTCTTATGTAGGGGCAAATTTTTTGCGGGATGAGGTGACGGTTTTATTGGTACCATTTTGTGGGACATACGCGTTTTTGATCACTTGGTGTTGCACCTTTTATGATGCAAGGTGACAAAAATTGCTTGTTTTGACACAGTTTTTTTTTTTTTACGCTGTTCACCCGAGGGGTTAGGTCATGTGATATTTTTATAGAGCTGGTTTTTACGGACGCGGCAATACCAAATATGTCTATTTTATTTTATTTTTTCTATTTTTAAATTTTTTTTTTTATTCCTTACTTGGGGACCTTTTTTTTTTTACATGTGAAACTTTTTTTTATTTTATTTTTTCAACCCTTTATTTTTTTTATTTTTTTTTACACTTTTCGTCCCCCATAAGGTCATACAAGACCTCTGGGGGACATTTGCTTCACTTTTTCTTTTCTTTTTCACTGTTGATTTCTCCTGTAACTAGGGCTGACATAGTAGCCCCAGTTACAGGAGAAATGCACCCCCCAGAGAGGCTGTACAGCGCAATACAGCGCTGTACAGCCTCAGTGCAGGGCTGATCGAGGTCTGTGAGAGACCTCACACAGCTCCTGCACTCTCCGGTCCCATGACCGCCGGGCCGGAACAGGAAGCGCATAGCGCTTCCTGCTCTGCATACACAGCGCTCGGTGAGCGCTGTGTCTGCAGCGATCTAGAAGGCAGGGACACCTGGGAACTGTCCCTGCCTTATCTCTGGGTTGCCCTGCTGTCACTGACAGCGGGCAACCCGATCAGCAGCTGCACGATTAGCGTGCAGCTGCTATTTCTGAAAGGACGTTTTAAAACATGCTTTCAGAAATAGAGGTCCACCCATAGGACGTTTATATCCTATGGGCGGACGTAAAGTGGTTAAAGATATGGCACTTTAGTGCCCAATATGTTGTGCCCATCTTGTGCCATCTGAGATTTACCACACCCCTTAAATTATAAGGCCCTTAAATTATAAGGCCTTATTAACACATCCATGATAACATCTGTGACAAGATGGTCAGTGGGTCATCCGTGAAGATGTCCGTGTTTGGTGTGTGTCTATTTTTCATCCTCCATGAGTCACCCCTATATCATGGACAATACTACGTTAAAAATTTATTTCAAGAACATCTCCTAACAACGTTCTGTGAAACACAGCTGCCATCCGTATTGTGTCTGTGTTTTTCATGATGTACAAAAATAGGGCGTGCATCTCTGGTGTAACCCCGAACCCCTGGTAAATCACAGATGTGGAAATACACACATTAAAATCAATGGATTCGTGTGCTGTACGTGGAGAACATGGGCAACACGTCTGTGATTCCCTGACATCTGAATAAGGGCTCATGCATATGGTCATTGCCTGGCCGTGCCTGTATTGCAGCCTGCAAACAGCGGATCTGCAATATGTGGGCACCGGCCGTGTGCTCACCGCATCACAGATGCAGACCCATTCACTTGAAGGTGCGGAACGGAGGCATGGAACCCCACAGAAGCACTACGGGTTTCTCGCTCTATTTGCGGTGTGGACGGATAATGGATCCATTCAAGTTGAAAGGGTCTGGATCTGTCGTGGCAGCCGCACAGATGGTGCCTGTGCATGAGCCCTAGAGGTGGATTCTACTGGGTACTGAAATGGCATAAATGTGGACGGAAACTGCTTTCTAAGTAGGCTTCAGGGTTCAGATGGTTTTTGAAGCACAGATTTTGAGGGCTTGTTTTATGCCGGAAGAGTAGACGTTTTCATTAGTACCATTTTGGGGTACATAAGATTTTTTTTATTGCTTGAGATTATGTTATTTGGAGGCCAGCGTAACAAAAATTGGCTGTTCTGCCATACTTTATATCTTTTATAGCATTCCCCTAACATGGTAGATCATGTGATTTTTTTTTTTAGAGCTGGTCATTACGGACACGGTGATACTCAATATATCTATTTTTTACATTTTTTTCAGTATTACACAATACGAGTATAATTGAAAAAAATCATGCTTTTGTGTTGCCATTTTCTGAGAGCCATAGTTTATTTTATTGTTTTGGCTATGGTCTTGTGTGAGGGCTCGTTTTTGCATGATGTGCTGATATTTTAATTGGTACTATTTTTGGGTACGCACCACTATTTGATTGCATGATTTTTTTTGGGTCCTAAACATCAAAAAATTTATGTTCTGACGTTTTTTTTTTACTGCATTAACCCGATGGGGTAGACCATGTGATATTATGTCTATTTTCTTTCTATTTTTTACAATAGTAAACAGCTTGAAGGGGGGGAAAGGGGCACTTCTTTTTAATTCATAGTTTTATTTTTTATAAAAACATTTATTTTTTTACTTTTTTTTCTTGACCCTCCAGGGGACTTCAACTTGTGATGATCTGATCACTTTTACAATCCATGATTGTCAATATAATACTGACAGTGTGCCTATGGCTGGGCCTCAAAGGCTTCCATAGCTGGCCTTTGTAAAGTCGTGGGCTGCCATAGCAACCATTGGCACCCCAAAATCACATCACATTACAGGCAGTCAATGGGTTGAAAAAAAATGTCCCCTCCCCCCGGAAACTGCTTAGATGTGATGGAACTCAACACCGGAAAAGGAAAATGCTAGTAGTGTGTGCTTGAAAATATAACAGCCAGCTGTAAGGCTTCGTGAGAGCAAAGACAAATTTCATTCAAACAGACATCGGTAGAAAAGGGAATCCAAGAAACATAGTGATTTATCAACACTGGGGAGCGATGTCTTAAGACAAGGCCAGGCCAGATAGAAAGGTGCCCAATCAGACCCTCTATAAAATGTCCATATATCCTAGGACTAGCTATGGATTTGGTGCAGTGGATTTTTATGCGGCAAATCCGCAGCGCTGTACAGTACCAGCAAGAAATCTCATCCACACCCAGAGTACAAAAAACTGCAGCGTAACTGCGGTGCGGACTTGAAATCTGCAGTATGTCAATTTATGACATACAATACAATGTGGTGAAAGACCCCCTTTAAAAACTGCAATTTCATCTTAAGTGATAAGTAGGGGTCTGACTGCTGGTACCCAAACCGATCCTGAGAAGGGGGGGTCCCGTTCTGATGGAGCGGCAGGTCAGGCATGTGCCCTGCAGTTCCATTCATTCTCTATGGGACCACCAGAGATAGCTGAGTACAGCACTCTGCGGTCCCATAGCGAATGAATGGAGCAGCAGGATGCATGCCCAACTTGCCTGTCCATCAGACTGGAGAACAGGACCCCCACTCACAGGATCGGTGGAGGCCCCACCACTGTGGGTAGGGGATATCTTCAAAACTTGGCACAACCCCTTTAAAACCAGAACATTTGAACAAACCTAGTGATTTATGTGGCTAAACTACAGATTGGTACAAGCATGGAGAATAATTTATGTAAAAAACAAAACAAAAAAATACCTCCACAGAAGGTGGAGGACCCCGACTGAAGAAGCCCACCTCATTGAGGGAAGGCCCATTAAAGGGGTTGTCTCACCTTAGCAAATAGCATTTATCATGTGGAGAAAATTAATACAAGACACTTACTAATGTATTGTGATTGTCCATATTGCTTCCTTTGCTGTCTGGATTCATTTTTCCATTAAAATATACACTGCTCATTTCCATGGTTACGACCATCCTGCAATCCATCAGTGGTGGTCGTGCTTGCACACTATAGGACAAAGCGCCAGCCTATGTGCAGCCCCCCCCCCCCCTCCTCCCCCAGAAAGGCCAGCACTTTTTCCAAGAGTGCACAAGCACGGCTACCACAGCTGAATTGCAGGGTGGTCTGTAACCATGGAAACGAGCATGGAAGTAATGGAAAAATGAATCCAGCCAGCAAAGGAGGCAATATGGACAAATCACAGTACATTGGTAAGTGGCTTATAATAACTTTCTCTACATGATAAATGCCACTTGCTGAGGTGAGACAACACCTTTAACTTCTTAAGGACAAAGGGCGTACAGGTACGCCCTAATGTCCTGGTACTTAAGGACACAGGGCGAACCTCTACGTCCTGTGTCCTTAAGTACCAAGACATTAGGGCGTACCTGTACGCAGGCACCTTGCCTAAATGCATGGGGGGGGTCCCGTGACCCCCCCCCCCCCCGTGTCAGCGATCCCCGCAAACCGCAGGTCAATTGAGACCTGAGGTTTGCGGCTTTTCTAAGTTGCGGCTGCGGGTGCCATCAGGTCCCTGTGGGGCTGTAGGAGAGACCTGATGGCATGGAAGGAAGCGCGATGCTGTGACAAGCTTTCCTGTGGCGTGCCTGTGAGATCCAGCCCCCTGGATCTCACAGGCCGGAAGCTGGTTTTAAAGGGGTTGTGCCAGTAATTAAATAACAGAAGTATTGGAATGCATTGTAAAGGATTAGACCAGCAAAAGTTGAAGTCCCAAAGTGGGACAAAAAATAAAGTGAAAAAAAAGTTTAAAAAATAAAGTCCCCCCCCTCAATTTTTTTTTTAGTTTCAAGTAAAAATAAACAAAAACGTAATTTTCCCCAAATAAAGTTAAAAAAAAATTGGTAAAAAATAGGGGGGGGGGGGGGGGACATAGACATATTAGTAAATGGAGATTGGACATAGACATATTAGGTATCGACCGGCTATATAAACATATCACATGACCTAACCCCTCAGATGAATACCGTTAAAAATAAAAAATAAAAACTGTGCTAAATAAACCATTTTTTGGTCACCTTACATCACAAAAAGTACAACAGCAAGCGATCAAAAAGGCGTATGCCCACCAAAATAGTACCAATCTAACCGTCACCTCATCCCGCAAAAAACAAGCCCCCACCTGAGACAATCGCCCAAAAAAATAAGAATATGGCTCAGAAAATGGAGACACTAAAACATAATTTTTTTTGTTTTAAAAAAGCTGTTATTGTGTAAAACTTACATAAATAAAAAAATAAATATACATATTAGGTATCGCCGCTTCTGTATCGACCGGCTCTATAAAAATATGACATGACCTAACCCCTCAGAAAGTGCAGGTTCCGCATGCATGCTGGATCCGCCTGAATTTCTGTCATTTTTGGTGCCAAAATGGCCTCCATTGTATCCACGGAAAGCAGTTACCAGCATGCATGCCAGGCCCACTCCACACCACCCCTGGCGCCAAAGGGTCACCAAGGACTGCAATGAGAGTCCACACACCATCTCTCTCCTGGTGCCAGATGGCTTCAGTGAGTGAGGGGGAGCAGGCCAAGCTATATACTAACACTAATTAAAATCAGCCTATGGGGCAGACGAGCACGGCGAAATAGCGGCAGGACGGATGCGACATGGCGAACACCCTGTCGGATCCGTCCTGCCGCAAGTGTGAAAGTTGCCTTAACCATTTTTTTGTCACCTTACATCATAAAAAGTGTAATAGCAAGCGATATGCACCCCAAAATAGTGCCAATCAAACCGTCATCTCATACCGCAAAAAATGATACCCTACCCAAGATAATCGCCCAAATATTTTAAAAAAAACTATGGCTCTCAGACTATGGAAACACTAATAATGAAATCATTGGGTAAAACTTACATAAATAAAAAAAAGTATACATATTAGGTATCGCTGCGTCTGTGACAACCTGGTCTATAAAAATACCACATGATCTAACTTGTCAGCTGAATTTTGTAAATAACAAAAAATAAAAACAGTGCCAAAACAGCAATTTCTTGTTACCCTGCCTCACAAAAAGTGTAATATAGAGCAACCAAAAATTATATGTACCCTAAAATAGTACCAACAAAACTTCCACCCTATCCCGTAGTTTTTAAAATGGGGTAACTTTTTTGGGAGTTTCTACTCTAGGGGTGCATCAGGGGGGCTTCAAATGGGACATGGTGTCAAAAAACCAGTCCAGCAATATCTGCCTTCCAAAAACCCTATGGCATTACTTTCCTTCTGCACCCAGCTGTGTGCCCGTACAGCGGTTTACGACCACATATGGGGTGTTTCTGTAAACTACAGAATCAGAGCCATAAATAGAGAGTTTTATTGGGCTGTTAACCCTTGCTTTATAACTGGAAAAAAATTATTAAAATGGAAAATCTGCCAAAAAAGTGAAATTTTGAAATTGCATCTCTATTTTCCATAAATTCTTGTGGAACACCTAAAGGGTTAACAACGTTTGTAAAATCTGTTTTGAATACCTTGAGGGATGTAGTTTCTAGAATGGGGTCACTTTTTTGGAGTTTCTACTCTAGGGGTGCATCAGGGGGGGCCTCAAATGGGACATGGTGTCAAAAAACCAGTCCAGCAAAATCTGCCTTCCAAAAACCGTATGGCATTCCTTTCCTTCTGTGCCCTGCCGTGTGCCCGTACAGCGGTTTACGACCACATATGGGGTGTGTGGCGAAACCAACCTTGCCACTGGGTTTTGGAGGGGCCTGGTTGCCAGCCTCTTGCCCCAGGATTATGGCCCATACTAACTTTGAAGGAGAAGACAGACCGGCCGCACAGCTTAAATCTGTGGAACTGTTTTGGACAGAAAAGCCATGAGTACAGCCAGGCCCAAGAGACTTTTACAACTAATTCGTGCTATGTTGGGATGTTAAATGTCTAGGTGTATTGTAAAGGGTGGGACATTGTATACGTTGAGTAGTGAGGTCTGTTCCATTGTCTCTCTGTGTGTATTGGCGATTCCCTGAGAGATAATTGAATTACAACTCAGTTGTCTCCAGGACAGAGGACATTGTGTATTCTCCTGCCTGTGATGATTATGTTAACCATGGTGTACCATGATTATATCACAGGCAGAGGGGAGGATTCTATGTGGGTTGTAGCCTTTGTGTTATTTTTAATTGTATTTTGTTGATTGCGTCTCAGACAATGCCAGTGTGTTAGTTAATTGCGTCTCAGACAATGCCAGTGTGTTAGTTAACCGCCTCCGGACCGCCTAACGCAGGATCGCGGTCCGGAGGCGGCAGTGTGAGGCAGAGTCACGCATTTACGCGTCATCTCACGAGATGCGAGATGACGCTCATAGCCGGCCGGCGCATCGCGGGCCTGCAAAAATTCGAGGGGGGTTACATCATCAGCCTGCCAGCCAAAAAACGAATCACAGGTCATTTAACACCTTATATTTATAAATATAAGGTGTTAAATGGCTGCTGTGCTCCTCTGCTGGTCCTTTTCGTCGGTTGGTCTTAGCAGAGAAGCACAGTTCCCAGTGAGTACACCAAACAGCACACTTAGCCCCCAGATCACCCCCCATCACCCCAATTAACCCCTTGATCGCCCCTGTCAATCACCTAGTGAAAGGGAAAAAAGTGATCAGTGTAAACTGTCACTTTTTTTTCCCACTGGTATTGACTGATAGGTTTTAGGATAGTTTAGGCCCCTTGGTTAGGTAGTTAGCAATCATTTAGCGCCCACCGCACCGCAGTCACTGATTCACTGATTAGCATATTGCTAATCAGCATTTGTACTTTTATAGTATCTGTAAGTGATCAAAACTGATCACAGTCAGATCTATAATAGTATTAGTGTCACCTTAGCTCGCCCTCCACCCAAAACGTAGTGTTTGCCCGATCAGGCCTGATCGGTCGCCCACACGTGCGTTCACCCATGCCCGCCCCGCCGCAGTGACAAAAAATGTATTTATTTTTTATCACTGCACAATCACTTTACCAGCGCTGCGGCGATTAAAAAAAATAATCAGTTTTTATATTTTTTATCAATCGCAGCGGCCTCTGGTACTTCGCTAGCCTCCCATTTGTAAGACAGGCTTGCTTTTTTTCTTGGGTAGTCTCAGGGAATATCCCCTAAATTTAGAAGTCCAAATGTCAAACAGGGGGTATTCTTCTGAAGAGGCCTACAGGCTTCTGACCCAGTCGGATGAGGAATGGGAACCCTCATCTGACGAATCCAGCGGGTCAGAATATGAACCTGTAGAAAGCAGTGGCAGTCTGACCCAAAGTTCGGACGAGGAGGTTGAGGTCCCTGATACCAACAGGCGTATCTGGCCCCGTGTTTCTACACCACAGGTTGCGCAGGATCCGCTTCAAGGGCAGCAGAGTGGGGCTGGCGCTGTCGGATTACGTGGTGAGGCATACACCAGCAGCGCAGCCCACCCTGGACCTAGTACCAGCACTGCCGTACAACATGGTGAAGTGGCAAGCACCAGAAGGGCAGTTGAAGCTGGTACAGTGGCACGTGCAATAGTTACCCCAACGCAGCCACCGCACAGACAGGCCCGTAGACCCCCTAGAGCAGTGATGGCGAACCTATGGCACGGGTGCCAAAGGCGGCACTCAGAGCCCTCTCTGTGGGCACCCACACCCTGGAAAAAGTCTATGGTGTACCAATATGCCTTAGACTTTTCCTGCCATTCAGCAGCGCAGGGCGCTCTATGAACGGCACAGGCAGCGCACTGAATGTAGGCAGGCTATTGTAGATAAATGATAAAGTACATGGAAGATATACTATATTGGACTGTAGTTTTCAAGGTAAATAGCTGTGTTGGCACTTTGCGATAAATAAGTGGGTTTTTGTTGCAGTTTGGGCACTCTGTCTGTAAAAGGTTCGCCATCACTGCCCTAGAGTCTCTGAGGTGCTGGCAAACCCTGATTGGCAGTCCCACACTTCAGCCACACCATTAGTTCCCCCTTTCACCGCCCAGTCTGGAGTTCGGGTTGAGACAGCTCAGATCGCTTCGGCCCTGGGATTTTTTGAGCTGTTCTTGACTGCGGAGCTCTTGGACATAGTCGTTGCAGAAACAAATCGGTATGCCACTCAATTTATAGCCGCCAACCCGGGAAGCTATTATGCCCAGCCTTTCCGGTGGAAACCCGTCCAAGTTTCCGAATTAAAAAAAATTCTGGGCCTTCTCCTCAACATGGGTCTAACCAAAAAGCATGAATTGCGGTCATATTGGTCCATTAACCCAATTCATCACATGCCCATGTTCTCTGCTGCCATGTCCAGGGCACGATTTGAGGCCATCCTGCGTTTCCTGCACTTTAGCGATAACACCACCTCCCGTCCCAGAGGCCACCCAGCTTTTGACCACAAAATTCGGCCCCTCATAGACCACTTCAACAACAAATTTGCAGATTTGTATACCCCTGAGCAAAACATCTGCGTAGACGAGTCCCTTATACATTTTACCAGGCGCCTTGGCTTCAAACAATACATCCCAAGCAAGCGCGCCCGGTATGGGGTCAAATTGTATAAGCTCTGTGAAAGGGCCACAGGCTATACCCACAAATTTCGGATCTATGAGCGTAAAGATCAGACCCTGGAGCCGGTCGGTTGCCCTGACTATCTGGGGAGCAGTGGGAAGACAGTCTGGGACTTGGTGTCACCCTTATTTGGCAAGGGGTACCATCTTTATCTGGACAAATTCTACACAAGTGTGTCCCTCTTCAAGCATTTGTTTCTAGAACAGATTGGCTGCTGTGGCACCGCGCGACCTAGTTGCCGGGGCTTCTCCCAACGGCTCGTTACCACCCGTCTTGCAAGGGGGGAGAGGGCTGCCTTGTGTAATGAAGAACTGCTCGCGGTGAAATGGAGAGACAAGCGTGACGTTTACATGCTCTCCTCCATTCACGCAGACACGACAATACAAATTGAACGAGCAACCAGTGTCATTGAAAAGCCCCTCTGTGTCCACGACTATAATTCGCTCATGGGAGGGGTGGACTTCAATGACCAGATGTTGGCTCCTTATTTAGTTTCCCGACGCACCAGACGCTGGTATAAGAAGGTGTCTGTATATTTAATTCAATTGGCTGTATATAATAGTTTTGTTCTCTACAGTAAGGCTGGGAGAACAGGATCCTTCCTCAAATTACAGGAAGAGATCATTGAGAACCTCCTGTATCCAGGAGGTTCTGTGGCCCCATCCACCAGTGTAGTGAGCCGTATACATGAGCGACATTTCCTCAATGTCGTTGCTGGTACCTCAACCCAACCGTCACCCCGAAAAAGATGTTGTGTCTGTAGCAGGAGTGGAATAAGGCGTGACACCCGCTATTTCTGTCCTGACTGCCCTGACCACCCTGCCCTATGCTTAGGGGAGTGTTTCCGGAAGTACCACACACAGGTAAACTTAGCATAGGGATTGCATCTCACAGGACAGGCACACAAGGCTATTAGGGCCCATTCACACAGAGCTGCTGCAAATCTCTACTTTCACCTGGAACAAAGTGCATAATGTACTTCGCCACATCTTTGGGCGATTTGCGCTTTGCACATTGTCCCATGGGGAAGGAGAGGTTTGTACTATAAAAGGTAAAAAAAAAAAATCACCAGTAAGCAAAAAAGTTAACGTACAGCTCAAAAAGTTAAATAAAGTTTATATGTTCCGTTCAAATGTTATTATAAAGTTAATAAATTTATTGCGTTGCGGCCTGTTTTTTTCTTTTTTTTTTACCTTCCAGGTGGACCAACCGATCGACTAGCTGCAGCACTGATGTGCATTCTGACAGAAGCATTGCGCTGCTGTCAGATTACACAAAAGTCGGTGTATGCGGCGCTGCAAGACAAGATTTCTCCTCTGCGGTAAAATATACGTTTGCCGAGGCATATGAGCTGAGGGGGCGGCGGTGTTCATATGCTTTGGCAAACACTTTGTATATATATTTTTTAAAAAAATGAGAATAGCAGAAACTCCTAATGCTGGCCATGCATGTAATGATTGCAGAGACCCTCAAATGCCAGGGCAGTACAAACACCCCACAAATGACCCCATTTTGGAAAGAAGACACCCCAAGGAATTCGCTGACGAGCATATTGAGTCCATGAAAGATTGAAATTTTTGTCCCAAGTTAGCGGAAAGGAAGACTTTGTGAGAAAAAACAAAAAAAATCAATTTCCGCTCACTTGTGCCAAAAAAAAAAAATTGGATGTGGTATCGCCGTACTCAGGAGAAGTTGGGGAATGTGTTTTGGGGTGTCATTTTACATATACCCATGCTGGGTGAGATAAATATCTTGGTCAAATGCCAACTTTGTATAAAAAAAAATGGGAAAAGTTGTCTTTTGCCGAGATATTTCTCTCACCCAGCATGGGTATATGTAAAAAGACACCCCAAAACACATTGCCCTACTTCTTCTGAGTACGGCGATACCACATGTGTGACACTTTTTTGCAGCCTAGGTGGGCAAATGGGTCCACATTCCAAAGAGCACCTTTTGGATTTCACAGGGCATTTTTTACAGATTTTGATTTCAAACTTCTTCTCACGCATTAGGGCCCCTAAAATGCCTGCGCAGTATAACTATCCCACAAGTGACCCCATTTTGGAAAGAAGACACCCCAATGTATTCCGTGAGAGGCATGGCGAGTTCCTACAATTTTTATTTTTTTTTGTCACAAGTTAGCGGAAAATGATGACTCATCTCATGTGTGTGGGGATTGCTATACGCTGAAGATTTGCTATACTCCCCTGGCTATAACTACAAGCTCCTGTGGTGGTTTTTGGTGTAGAGCGGAGTGCTTGGAGTCCTCGGGAAGCACTGGGAGCATCTATCGACGGAGGTACCCGGTCGGGGTGCCAGGAGATCCGTTACAGGGTGTTTCTGTAAACTACAGAATCAGGGCCATAAATATTGAGTTTGGTTTGGCTGTTAACCCTTGCTTTGTAACTCTCTATTTTCCATTAATTCTTGTGGAACACCTAAAGGGTTAACAAACTTTGTAAAATCAGTTTTGAATACCTTGAGGGGTGTAGTTTATAGAATGGGGTCATTTTTGGGTGGTTTCTATTATGTAAGCCTCGCAAAGTGACTTCAGACCTGAACTGGTCCCTAAAAATTGGGTTTTTGAAAATTTCTGAAAAATTTCAAGATTTGCCTCTAAACTTCTAAGCCTTGAAACATCCCCAAAAAATAACATGTCATTACCAAAATGATCCAAACATGAAGTAGACATATGGGGAATGTAAAGTAATAACTATTTTTGTAGGTATTACTATGTATTATAGAAGTAGAGAAATTGAAACTTGGAAATTTGCAAATTCTTTAAAAAAAATTGCAAATTAGATTTTTTTTATAAATAAAAAATCTTTTTTTTTACTTAACTTTACCAGTGTCATGAAGTACAAAATGTGACGAAAAAACGATCTCAGAATGGCCTGGATAAGTCAAAGCGTTTTAAAGTTATCACCACATAAAGTGACACTGGTCAGATTTGCACAGGTGAAAATCAGCCCGGTCCCTAAGGGGTTGAGGCTGGACCTGCATTTCATAAGTATAGATCTTGAAAAGTACAGAAGACACATAGCTAACAACGTTCACACATATACATTGCTCCCCATAACATTTGAGGGTCACACCTATATCTTTTAATGAAGCGCAGGCAGGGCCGGTGCTACCATAAGGCAGACCAAGCGGCCGCCTTAGGGCGCACCCTGGGGAGGGCGGAAAAATGTGACATGGAGGGGGAGAAATGTGACATGGGGGTCTGATGTCTGACATGGGGTTCTGATCTGAGGTCTGATTAACATTGGGGGTCTGATTGGGGCTGTAAGCTGAGGTTTGATTAACATTGGGGGTCTGATTGCTGGTCTGACCTGAGGTGTAATGGAAAATATTTTTTTCTTATTATCCTCCTCTAAAACCTAGGTGTGTCTTAGAGGGTGAAAAATATGGTCCTTAAACCAGCCATTGTCTGAAGCAGAGAGAAGATACCAGGACCACAGAGAGGAGAAGCTTGGGGGGGGGCGCCAAAATGTAGCTTCGCTTGTGTTAGCAAAAATCCTTGCACCGGCCCTGAGCGCAGGCACACCCTATAAGGCTTTGCTTACACCAAAGCTTATGACTGAAATTCAATGCTTGCACTATAGGTAGGAGGGTCCAATGGAGAACCTCTGCACCTGCTCACTGCAATAGCTGTAACACTTTGTCACAAACAACCAGACTACAACTCCCAGAAGGCTCCGTGGCTGTCTCCATAACGCCATCTTCGATAAAGGCTGCCTAATTTCCTCACAGAAAAGCAAACAAGAACAGGTACACGCTCTCGGGAGCGAGGCTTGGGAAGCACATAGATCACTCCGCCCCATCTAGCCTGGCTCCTCCTCCCTCTTCTCTGTTTTTAAGTCTTCCTCCGCGACCGGCGCGTCACTATTTGGCGAGGTCACGTGACAGCGGTGCTCGTAGTCGGTAGTATTATTTATGTGTTCAAGAGGAGTCCCCAACGAGCGAAGACACCGGTGGCGGCAGTGACAGCACCGACAGCGGAGCCTAAGGGGGAAGCGACGCTGAGGCCCAGCCCCTCAGTCACATATATAAACACCGATCGAGACTGAAGCCCCGGTTAGCTGAGCCCCCGGGGAGAAAAAAAAAAAAATAAGTCCCGCGTTCTCTGTCAACGACCACCGTATTTTACAGCCCTCAGCACTGCAACCAACGGAGTGGGAGACCCCGGGGGGGAGCTGAAGCCATGTCATCTCCCAGCCCGGGCAAGAGGCGGATGGACACGGATGTTGTCAAACTGTATCCTTCTCGGGGTGCCGTTAACGGGGTGTGGGGGCGGTGGAACGGCAGGTAGTGTACGCTGGCTGCAGGAACTGCGTGTGGAAAGCCTTCATTGTGTCTGCCATTTTACCCTGTCATGGCTGGTGGCCCCCACAGGAGTGGGGTGAGAAGCGAGAATCTTCTGTAACCCCAGGGTGGCCTCGGTGCTGTGTACTCCATAAGGAGCTTATAGTGGGGGATGGGGACATCCTGCCTCATACTGCACTTCATAGAAGTATATAGTATCTATGTATACACTATCTGGGGGTGACCACCTCATAGAAGTATATAGTATCTATGCATACACTATCTGGGGGTGACCACCTCATAGAAGTATATAGTATCTATGCATACACTATCTGGGGGTGACCACCTCATAGAAGTATATAGTATCTATGCATACACTATCTGGGGGTGACCACCTCATAGAAGTATATAGTATCTATGCATACACTATCTGGGGGTGACCACCTCATAGAAGTATATAGTATCTATGCATACACTATCTGGGGGTGACCACCTCATAGAAGTATATAGTATCTATGCATACACTATCTGGGGGTGACCACCTCATAGAAGTATATAGTATCTATGCATACACTATCTGGGGGTGACCACCTCATAGAAGTATATAGTATCTATGCATACACTATCTGGGGGTGACCACCTCATAGAAGTATATAGTATCTATGCATACACTATCTGGGGGTGACCACCTCATAGAAGTATATAGTATCTATGCATACACTATCTGGGGGTGACCACCTCATAGAAGTATATAGTATCTATGCATACACTATCTGGGGGTGACCACCTCATAGAAGTATATAGTATCTATGCATACACTATCTGGGGGTGACCACCTCATAGAAGTATATAGTATCTATGCATACACTATCTGGGGGTGACCACCTCATAGAAGTATATAGTATCTATGTATACACTATCTGGGGGTGACCACCTCATAGAAGTATATAGTATCTATCTATGTATACACATAATATCCAGCGGTGCTGGAGGTGACCACCTCATAGAAGTATCTATCTATGTATACACTATCTGGGGGTGCTGGAGGTGACCACCTCATAGAAGTATCTATGTATACACTATCTGGGGGTGCTGGAGGTGACCACCTCATATATGTATATAGTATCTATATATTGCACATATAGTATCCAGCGGGGCTGGAGGTGACCACTTCATAGAAGTATATAATATCTATGTACACTTCTCATTCTCCTGGTATCCTGTTTCCAAGTAGTTGCGGAGTCCCAAGGCCGACATGGCTGTGGGGCCTGTTATACTGGGAGGGGGTCGTAGACCTGGAGCTTCTGTGGAGTTATTTTCATCTGTGGATCTCTGTCTGGCCATCTGTTTCTATATGCTGCGCTCTGTCTATTGATCTATTTCACATCTATATCTACTATGATCTCTCTAGTGATATATTTCACCTCTATCTCTCTACCTGTCTATCTAGTGTAGTGAGTCCTTTGTATTTCCAGTGCTTTGCTCTGTCGAGCCCTACTTGTTGGTCTGCCCTGCCAGCTGCATTATGTCATGTAGTGTATTAATACTCTGCGGTATCAGTCATGGTTGTGTCGTGTCTTGGTGTGCTCGCCTTATTTCTGTTTTTTATCTCTGATCAGGCATTTGTATTCGGGCTAAGGCAGGCCCCCATTGCTGATCCTTTGCTAGATTAATGAGGCGCGATGTGTGCAGGTACCTCACCCTAGAGCTTAAATTAGATCGCTAACCACAGGGTACACAGTGTGTTCACGTACGGTTTGGAACGAGAGGCTTTAAATACGTGGCTGCCTCTTTGTTCCTCTGTAGCCTCAGACACTGGTTTCTGAAAGTGTCATTTCATTAAAGGAACACAAAGAATCCGATTGGACTTTTTAGGTCTGCAATGCAGGACTCTCCTGGAAAGAGAGGGTCACCTGCCTCTGACAGCTCAAGGTGTATATTAGTAATGGAGTTGAGAAATGCCCCCTTGATTAGACTGCATTGGGCCTAGACTAAGCAGCTTGTCCCCGGCCCCCCCTCACCCCGGACGCTCTGGTGTGCAAAGTTAACTTTAGTGTCTAGATTGCAGACCTTGTATGCTTCCTAGGGGTCTGCCTGGCACCAATGGCTTTAAAGGGGCTGTGCTAGGGCTTAGGGAGGGGGGCTCTTGGCTCAGAAGCTGTTTTGTACGAATGTTATTCCTCTCCACCCTTTTATTTTGCTAGTAGTCCTTGTGCCCAAGAGTATTAAGTGGGAGAGGACACTATAGTTTTGTGGTGGTGGGCTTTCCGTGAAAGGAGGTCTTGTTAAAGATACATGGTGGAGCAGAGGAGGAATGTGTGACCCTTGAGATTCCTCAAGCCATCGGATTTTAACTGTGGCCTACATTCAGTCACCGTTGTATTATGGGAAGTGGGGTTTTCAGGTGTCCCAGGCGAGGGTTAATGTGTGGCTACCTTCCATTGTTTCTTTTGAGCAGTGGATCTAAGGTGGAAATGTTTAGGGCTTGGTAATGACAACTAGCTTGTAGAAGTTCTGAGTCATGGGGAGGTGTTCGCCCCCCTCCCTGCGGCTGGCCCTGCTACTTCTGGACTTCTTCTCCCCATAGATGTGGCATTGTGTTTGATACTTTGTCCATATGTTTGTTTTATACTTTGGACTCCTTTGTTTTATGTTGTGATTTAGTTGGCAGGAAAGAGGACTTGTAGTAACTGAGCAAAGTGTCTCCAAGTGCAGCCTGGGTGGCTCAGCCCCATGTAGGGTATCCTGGAGGCGGCCCCCTACCCCCTTCTGTAACTTGCTTGTGAAACTGTTGCATATTCCTAGAGCAGTGCTGAGCGGCTTGTTTTGTCAGCTCGCTGTCATATTATTGGCTGCTCTGTTACTACCCGGAAGCAGGGAGAGAGGACGGGCCAAGCAAACAGCTGATCGCCTGACAAAGGAAGCTCCTCGGTGTCTGCAGGATGTGTGGACATACCTGCCAAGCGATGACCTGACGTTAACACTTGCCGTACAGTGTGGAGACATATCGGCTGCGAGAGACAGATTGCATGGCATTACTTGCTGCGATTACACGCTCGCATACATGTTTTCTGATTGTACTGAAGCCATGTATTTCCACGACCGTATTGTATGAGATGTAAATTGAGGTTTGGGGTGCTTTTCTTTATAGGACTAGTCTGTGATCATATGGTGATGCTAGGGTCTTGTTATTGTATAGTCCAGTTATGATTCCCAACCTCTTCATAAGATGCACAAGGGGGTTCGGCATTTATATTTGACAGGGGGAAGGAGACAAACAGCGACACACCATGTTTTATTCTAATTTAGGCCTAGTTCACAAATCGATGAATAAGGGATATGTGCTGCGCACGGACTGCTCGCATACCTATTGGTGGGCCTTTACGAACATTTTTGCAGCAGTACGCATTAGTGGGGGGCTGAATGGTCAGTGGGGCTTTTTATCCCACACACAGACAATACAATAGATTGAGTTGCAATCCAAACCGCCCCCTTGGGTTACTTGCCTCTCTGTATTCATTTTTTCCTAACTTTTTAAAGGCCCGTACAACAATAGCGCAAAATAAGTCATGCCTTGTCATAAGTAAGGGAAATCCTCTGGCAGTGTGAAGGGGGGGGGGGGGGGGGGGACAAAGACCAGCTCTAAGACCAGCTCTGCACTGCCACTGTATCCTCGGTCGCCCCCGTATCTGTATTGTGGCCTCCAGCAATGATGTTTTGACATGGACATGTCACCTCTGTCATCACTGGAGGCCAGGTGACAAGTGGGGAACCTGGCAAGTAGAATGGTAAGGTGAGTATTAGGCTAGGACTACACAACGACATTTGTTGCGCAACTATTAGAGTAATGTCGCGCAACATCGTTTATAATGCTAGTCTATGGTGTCGCACTGCAACATGCGACACGACAGTCACAAAAACCATCCAAGAACGCAGTGCGGCACCATATAGACTAGCATTATAAAGTGTCACGTGACATTACTGCGACACATGTTGCCTTGTAATTGTACCCTATATTACACGTGTTGCTGTGTAGCCCTAGCCTTACTCACTAGATTTTATAGAACTGTAAGCTTTCAGTTAAAAAAAATATATAATTATTGGGATTTTGCACGTTACAATAAAATAGCATTTCTCACCTATGTGATATTTGTATACATTACTTTGCTGTACTTTAGTAGGAGAACGTTCTTTTTTTAATTTTTTTTAATTTAATTGAAACTCAGTGGGGGGGGTCATTAAGATGGTTTGTGCCTGTTTTTGCAGAGAAAAAGTTGCAAGACCCTGTTTTGTGACTTTATTCCTCCATGCATCAAAATTTTGTAGCACAGGCATTTTTATGCCATCAACTTGGGATTGGCGGTGACCAGGCTATTGGCCCTGCAAGTTCACACATTTACCCTTTTTCCAGGCGTAGAAATCTACTCCAGTGAGATGCACAGACGGCCTGAGGATGCCCCTAATTTTTCGATGAGGCTGCACAGGAAAAACAGTTTTTTGAGAAATAACCCCCAGTGACTGTTAATCTAAAGCTTGTTTTGTGGGTAGAAAATGAGCATAAAGTCCACAAGTCCCAATATGCTGTTGCTGCTGTAAGTATTACAAGCTTTGTTACCAGCTCCGACATGCAGGGCGCGCTGACTGTTTTAGGCCACGACTGCATAGTGTGTTCAGCTGTGTGACACCTGTTTGAAGGAGTTGAGTCACATTTGTAACACTTACATGCGATTTGCAGGAAAATAGGTTTTTAGCCTTATGTTGCACAAAAGTTGAAATCTGCTTCACTAAACTGTTTCAGATGAGCGTGTTCGCTGCATTAAACATGCTCAGTTGCCGAAGTGAACTCTGTTCCTCTGACCGCACTTCAATATAATTTTTAATGCTGTGTGTCTCTGCCCGTCCTTAACTGTCCACACCTGAATAGCTGATCATGGGGGTGCAGGTTGTTACCCCCCCCCCCCCCACCAATTAGCTGGTGATAACCTATCCTGAGAACAGGCCATCATTTAAAAAAGGCTCGGCAATCCCTGTAAAGGGATTATCCAGGTCTTTAGGATCGGCCATCAGTGTTGGGGCTCATGCACACGAATGTATCTTTTTTTTTTTTTTTGTCCATTCGGGTATTTCTGCGGACTGTATGTGGAACCATTCATTTGAATAGGTTTGCAAAAAAAAAACACTGAAGTTTCTCCGTCTGCATTCCGTTTCCGTTTTCCGCAAAAAAATGTCCTCATATTGTCCGCATTAAGGACAAGGATGGTACTATTAAGGGCCAGCTGTTCCGTTCCATAAAAAAACAGAATGCACACGGACGTCATCCATATTTTTTGCGGATCAGTTTTTAGCGGACCGCAAAATACATACCTTCGTGTGCATCAGGCCTAAGATTGATGTAGGACCTGACTAGAGTTGAGCGAACCTGCCTTTTGGCAGGTTCGTGTTGTAAGTGAATTTCATAATTGATTCCGGACTCTCGGAATCCATAACGTAATTCAACGCCAGCATGCTAAATGGAATTACTTTAGAGGTGTTCCGTTTGGCATGCCGTCATAATACAAGTGTATAGCCAGGAGAACGGATCTCTCCATCATGTAATTCACTTAAAAACCCAAACCCGAACCTGCCACAGGTTCGCTCAACTCTAGTCCTGACGCTCGGCACCCCTGCCGATTAGCTGTTAAAACCTGGCTCTCCCAAATCAGATGCTGCATAAACTAGTCCTTTTGGAAGTTTTTGTATTGTAAATGGGGTTAAAATCTTTTGAGGAGTAAGGCACTATCACACGTCTGTGTTCCTGATGAAGTGGTTCATCCTTGAAGATGTACGTGAAGAATCCAGGTTTGGTCCATGTGTCTGTTTTTTGGGGGTTTTTTTTGCCCTCCATGTGTCCTCTGTATTTTACACGTTGGTTTCCATCTCCTAGCAATAATCTGTGAAAACCATGGACCAAACATGGATGGTATCCGTATTGTCAGTTGTTTTCCATCTCCTAGCAATAATCTGTGAAAACCATGGACCAAACATGGATGGTATCCGTATTGTCAGTTGTTTTCACAAACCCATAGACAATAATGTGCGTGAGGGATCAGAGACAAAAATAGTGGGTACTCCCATGGTGTCACCACAGAAACCACTGATGTGTGAAAGAGGCCTGAGGACTTATTTACATGGTCAGTGTTGCTTGAGTTAGGGTATGGCTACCCGCGACTAGAAAGTTGTGTGACATTTGATATAATTTGTGTCTATGGTGTCACTATATGACACACAACATACTGCGATGCAACAGTTGCAAAATATACAAGCTGGATTTTGTGCCCCAAGTCACATACAACTTCTCATCCATAGGCTTCAATGTAAGTGGCACATAACATGCAACCCAACTGTGTTTTCATAGCTAAATCCCAGCTCTAAAATAGTCGCGCGCCAGCACATATTGTTGTGACATTTGCCTCTGTGTAGCCATACCTTGGAGCAGAGCATACACCTAATTTTGAAATCTCTTATTCACACGTCCATGTCGGTAATGAAATCTGTGACAAGTTGGTCAGTGATTCATCAGTGACAATTTCCATGAACAAGCAGTGTTTGTTTTATGTGATCATTTTTTGCTCTGTGTGTCATCAGAGTTCCGTTTACCTTGCACAGCTAACAATTTTCTGAGCATCTCCTATAAATGGTCCATGAAACACGGACAAAACACAAGTGTCCATGTTTTCATGGACCCATAGACTATAATGGGCGAAATATCCGTAAACATGGCAAAAATAGGGCATGCTTCTGTGCTAAAACCATGGACCCACGGACCATGCTACTACATGGGTGTGTGAATACACACATTAAAATGAATGGGTGCGTGTGCGGTCTGGAGAACACGGACCGCACACGTCTGTAAATCACTGACTGGGGAATAAGGCCTTACCAAATGTTGACGTGTGAAAAAGGCCTAAGGCTTTTCAGATGTGAAGACCATTTAGTAACTTCGCTTACAGATCCCAAGGTCGGCCTGCGTCAGCTTGGCTCCAAACAATATCCTTATGTATCCATTGCTGGCTGAGAATAAACTCTTTTTCAGTAGAGCAAAAATGCATATCAAAAGTATTAATGCAACCTTCATTGGAAATGTAAAATACTATTGAAATGAATAGGCTTGATAAGAGGTCTGCTTCTTGCAAGTGGGAGTGAAAGGTTGTTCTGGTAGCAAAGGGAGTGAAATGACTGAGGGGAGAGATGTATAGTGTATGGAAAGAAGTATATGTATTACCCTGGCTGACATGAAGTGAAACCAACTGTACACATTCTGCAGATGCAGTTATATGCATGTTTTTTCCAAGACGTCCCTCCATGACCGCACCACTGGAGGGTGTCCTATTGATCTCTGTAGGAACAGGTAGCGAGAGAGATTAAAAGGCCCCTCCCCGCCCCCACTCTCCAGTGTTCTTCCTGTCCCTACAGGGATAGGGAAGCGGAGAAGGAGTCCCTGCTTAGGGATGAAGAGGAAAAGAAGGCTGAGGCTGGGTCGAGGGGTTTATGCCTCTCCTCAGTCTCCGGTAGCCTAAGCTAGCACCCCTCTGGGAAGGGGTCCCCTAGCTCTTCTTCGATACCTTTACGGAGCTTGGTAAAGGGTCTGTTTCAAAACTCCTGCATCATCTCTGCCGATGCCGCTTCTCCTGAGGGAGCTCTGGGCTTGGCTGCGGCTCCTGGGCGTGCGTCTGTGCGTGCGATTGCCGATCAGGTCACGTGGCCAGAAGTGCGGGCATGTGCGCCAGAGAAGATGGCGGCGCCCGTCGTTGCATGCTGGAGGCCTTGATTTAGTGAGGCCTTGATTTAGTGAGGCCTCACAGGGGGCCTTCCATGGAATAAGTCCCCCAGGAAGAGGAGGAGGAGGAGCGGTGCGGCGGGGGGGGGGGGGGGTGTTCCTAATGGGGTAAGTCCAATAATATGATGGCAGCTGACGGGTTGAGTCTGTGCTTTATGGAGGTCCAGGTATCTGGAAAGCAGGAGGCTAGTACAGATTCCTCTGCCCAGGGTTATGCAAGTTACTTTCACTGTCCTGTTTGTCCAGCATAATGTATGGACTAGAGAAATCTCTCTCCCTCCCTCTCTAGGTCGAGAAATAGATAGAAGACCCATGTAGAAACAAAAAAAGGCTAGAAAGTGTGCGACCTGTTCTAAAAGACTTCTGCCATACAAAAATCCTTAAGTTTTGATAAGAGGAAGTTCAGGCGTCTGTCTAACCTGGTTCCATCCCCAGTCCCCTCTCCGCCACAGTCTGAGACCCAGGGTTCAAATGGGTTCCGACTCTGAAGACTATAGCTTATATTATTCAGAGGGAGAATTGGAGGAAGATGATCAGTGTTCCCTTCCTCCTTTTCAGAAGAATCAATGAGGTACCTCTTTTCCTGCAAGAATCTAGACCCCCCCCCCCCCCTTAACCATAGTAGGACAAACTATGGCGGTAGAAGATGAGGAACAGGCCCGAACTATTCAGGATAAGATGTTTGGGGACCTGAGAGCAAAAAAAGAGACTTTTTCCAGTAAACTAAAATTTGAAAGAATTAATAAAGGAGTGGGAAGATGCAGAAAAGAAACTGTATTTACCGCTTGAATTTAAATGCAGACTTCTATTCAATCTGGAAGAGACAAAATTATGGGAAGAAATCCCTAAAAGTCGATATTCAAGTAGCAAAGGTGGCAAAGAAAACTACAATTCCCTGTGAAGACTCATCTCGGATGATGGATCGTAAGATAGATGGAATATTAAAGAAAGCGTGGGAATCTTCAGCTGTGTCTATCAACACAAATATTGCTGCCATGTCAGTAGTAGAGCCATGAATATTTGGCTAGATCAGTTTGAAAACCATCTCAAATTAAAAACCTCTAGAGAGGAGATTTTGGAATCTCTACCACTGTTGAAGATGGCTATAGCTTTCATGGCAGATGCTTCAGCTGAGTCTATTCGTTTTTCGGCTCTGAATGAGACATTAACAAATACGGGAAGGTAGGCTCTTTGGCTTAAGTTATGGTCAGGGGACATGGCTTCCAAGAATAAATTATGGATTCTAGATTCTGTCCGTGAGGGGTTCAGACTAGAATTCCATTGTCCTCCTCCCCACGATTTTCAAATTATGGAATTTCCGTACAACGTCTCTACAGAAGCAGCTTCTAGCAGACATACAGAAACTTGCCAGTCTAGGAGCAATAATCCCGGGGCCTTATCCACAGGAATTCAAGGGACATTATTCAAAACTGTTCTTTATTTAAAAAAAAAAGGGGGGGGGGGGAATTCCAGACGATAATACATTTTAAGCTACTGAACAAATGGATTATATACCACAAATTTAAGATGGAGTCAATAAGATCTACAACTCCACCTATAACTCCGGGCGCATTCTTGTTCACCATAAACTTAAAAGATGCCAACTATCACATCCCCATTCATCAACTGCCCCAACAATACCTGAGATTTGCAATCCTAATCAAAAGAATCTACCACTACCAGTTCCAATGTCTTCTGTTTTGGAATATCCTCAGCCCCAGGTAAATTTATGAAATTGATAGCAGTAGAGTTGTTGCGATACCAAATTTTTGATTCGGTTTCGATACCATGAAAAAGTATTGCGATACTCTATACCATTCAATACCACACACAAAAAAATAAACCAAAAAAGCCACGTGCATGCCGCATTTTTAAAAATGGCGAATCGCACAGTTTTTATTTTATTTTTTTCTGTTCCGGCGTTCACCACCTAGATTTTTTTTGTATATTAATAGTTTGGACTTTTCTGACGTGGCGATATGTAATATGTTTATTTATATATTTTATATGTGAAATTGGGAAAAGGGGGTGATTTATACTTCATATTTTGGTGGGGTTTTTTTAATTCATTTTTTTTACACTTTTTTTATTAAATAACCATTTCCCCCTTAGGGGCTAGAACCTGAGATTTTTCATCCCTTGTCCTATTCAGCCTGATAGATCTCTATCAGGGTGAATAGTACTTCACACTGTCCCTGCTGCTCTGTGCTTTGTGCACACAGCATCAGGGATGTTACCATGGCAACCAGGGCTTCAGTAGCATCCTGGCTGCCATGGTAACCGATCGGAGCCCCAGGCTTACACAGCTGGGGCTCCAATCAGAAGCTGCCACTGAACCACCAATGAGGGGGAGGGGAGAGGACCCTGTGCCCACTGACACCAATGATTTTAATACTGGGGGGTTGAGAGGGGCTGGCCCACTGTGCCACCAATGATTTTAATGGGATGGGGGGTTGAGGGGGGGGGCACACTGCACCATCAATGATAATTACCCCTTTATACAGGAGGCGGGTACTGGCAGATCAGCGGCAGTTAACCCCTTAGAATAGGAGAGATACAGGCCTTGTCGATTGCTGAACCATACTTGAAGATCTTAGACGACCGTATAATACTAAGGCTGGATCCGTCTTTCTTGCTAAAGGTGGTCTCCCCTTTTCCTAGAGAACAGGAAATAGTTCCCCCCCCCCCCCCCCCAGAAAGGTTCAGGAGGAGCGTTTCCATTGTCTAGACCAGTGTTTCCCAACCAGTGTGCCTCCAGGTGTTGCAAAACTACAACTCCCAGAAGAATAATCCTGGCATATCTTCAGAGAACAGAATCCTGGAGAAAATCGGCTAATCTTCTCATTCAGTTTGGTGGAAGGAACAGAGGCGGCAAGGCCTTAAAACAGACCTTGGCTAGATGGATAAAAGGGACAATCCATGGAATCCTACAGACTTCATGTTGTTTCCTGCCCTTTGACTGTGAGAGCCCATTCGACCAGGGCCATGGCCGCCTCGTGGGCAGAGAAAGCGGAGTCCTCTGACCCAATTTGCAAGGCAGCTACTTGGTCTAGTTTTCTTACATTCGCTAAACATTATAGGCTAGATGTACTAGCCAACCAAGACCTGACTTTTGGATGGAAAGTCCTCCACGCAGTTTAAGTCCCAAAGTGGGACAAATAATAGTTTTCCCCCCAAAAAATTTAAAGTTTCAAGTAAAAAAACAAAAACGTCATTTCCCCAAAATAAAGTAAAAAAATTTATATCACAAAAAGTACAACAGCAAGTGATCAAAAAGGTGTATGCCCACCAAAATAGTACCAATCTAACTGTCACCTCATCCTGCAAAAAATGAGTCCTTACCTAAGACAATCGCCCAAAAAAATAAAAAAACTATGGCTCAGAATATGGAGACGCTAAAACATCATTTTTTGTTTGTTTTAAAAAAGCTGTTATTGTGTAAAACTTAAGTAAATTAAAAAAAAACTATACATATATATCGCCGCGTCCGTAATAACCTGCTCTATAAAAATACCACATGATCTAACCTGTCAGATAAATATTGTAAATAACAAAACAAAAAAAAATGCCAAAACAGCTATTTCTTGTTTACCTTGCCTCACAAAAAGTGTAATATAGAGCAACCTAAAATCATATGTACCCTAAACTAGTACCAACAAAACGGCCACCCTATCCCGTAGTTTCTAAAATGGGGTCACTTTTTTGGAGTTTTTACTCTAGGGGTGCATCAGGGGGGCTTCAAATGGGACATGGTGTCAAAAAACCGGTCCAGCAAAATCTGCCTTCCAAAAACGTGTGGCATTAGTTTCCTTCTGTGCCCGTACAGTAGTTTATGACCACATATGTGGTGTTTCTGTAAACTACAGAATCAGGGCCATAGATATTGAGTTTTGTTTGGCTGTTAACCCTTGCTTTTTAACTGGGGGGAAAAAAAATTTTTATGGAAAATCTGCCAATTTTTGAAATTGTATCTCTATTTTCCATTAATTTGTGTGGAACACCTAAAGGGTTAACAAAGTTTGTAAATCAGTTTCTAGAATGGGGTCATTTTGGGGTGGTTTCTATTATGTAAGCCTCACAAAGTGACTTCAGACCTGAACTGGTCCTTTTTAAAAAGTGGGTTTTGCTTCTAAGCCTTGTAACATCCCCAAAAAATAAAATGTCATTCCCAACATGATCCAAACGTGAAGTAGACATATGGGGAATGTAAAGTAATAACTATTTTTGTAGGTATATTTCTATGTATTATAGAGTACAGAAATTGAAACTTAAAATTTTATTTATTTTTTTATAAATTAAAAATGAAATATTTTGACTCAATTTTACCACTGTCATGAAGTGCAATATGTGACGAGAAGACAATCTCAGAATGGCCTGGATAAGTAAAAGCGTTTTTAAAGTTATCGCCACATAAAGTGACACATGTTAGATTTGAAAAATGGCAGAGTCCTGAAGGGGTTAAAGTCCACACCACAGGTAAATTTCTACTGTATACCCACAAGTGGACATAAATTGGGGTGCATTTGCACAGCTGTGTGTATTTTGTGTTTAGCAAAATGTGCATCTGCAAAAAATACAGATAATGCTGCACTCGTAAGGGCTCATGCACACAAACATATTTTCTTTCCGCTTCCGTTCTGTTTTTTTGTGGATTTGCATTCACTTCAATGGGTCCGCAAAAACAACGGAAGGTACTCTTTGTGCATTCCATTTCCGTTCCGCAAAAAAGTAGTTTGTCCTAGTACTATTGTCTGCAACTCGCGATCCAAGGCCCCATTGAAGTCAATGGGTCCACAAAAAATGCAGAACGCACACGGAACACATCCGTATGTCATCTGTATTTCATCCGTGTTTTGCGGATCCATACCGTATAAATGCTATACCCAGCCCATATTGCTCATGTGTTCGGTGATTAATATGGATATGGTGATTAATATGGATATGTTTTGTGGAATAACGGAATGGAAGAGGACTTAAATCGGAGATACGGAACAACGGATCTGTGTAAACGGACCGCAAGACAACAGTCGTGTGCATGAGCCCTAACAGTGCGTATTGTCCACCAAACGGACAAGAATAGGACATGTTCTATCTTTTTGTGGGACTGCAAAACAGACCTACATATGCGGACAGAACATGATGATGTGTTGTCTGCATTTTTTGCAGCCCCATTGAAATAAGTGTTCACATCTTCCAGTCAGCCAAAATACGGTCGTGTGCATGAGTTCACACTTCAGTTATTTGGTCAGTAATTTCCATCAGTTATTGTGGACAAAAATCGGGTGTGAATCGAAAAAATACAAGACAGGAGGAAATCCTGATCCTGATCTGAGTAGGCTTCACTACTGGTTTTGGCTCACAATAACTGAAATAACTGAAGTGTGAACTTGGTCTTAAGTGTGCTTGACTTTATGCACCTGCCCTCAGTGTGGGTGGAGCACAATAATCTAGGACAGTTGTTAACATACTTTAGGCCACATTATGTAACATCTGGTGTTTTAGAGACTTATTATGGCACCATAGAGCGTCAGTTCAAACCAGAAAAATTGTTCCAAAAAAGTTAGAGCTAGACCATGCAATCATTGCTACTAGAATTATATAAAATCATAAAAACATATGAAAAGCACTGCAAAGCAATATATATCAATATGTCAACACTGCATCGCAGGAAACAAAGACCGGCATGGAGCACTGGATCACCAGGGGGAGGGGTTGGACATGTTAGTAAAGCCTCATGCAGACGTCCGTGGAACACGGTCCATGAGATACCGGACTGGCATTGCAGGAGCGCACAGTGTCATTGGTTGCTATGACGCCGTGTGCTCCTGCGATGCTAGTCCGGTATCTCAGACCAAGGCCGAAAAGACATTTGTCCATCCAGTTCGGCCTGTTATCCTGCAAGTTGATCCAGAGGAAGGCAAAAAAAGCCTGTGAGGTAGAGGCCAATTTTCCCCACTTAAGGGGGAAAAATTGTATACCCTACTCCAATCAGGCAATCAGAATAACTCCCTGGATTAACGACCCCTCTCTAGTAGCTATAGCCTGTAATATTATTACGCTCCAGAAATACATCCAGGCCCTCTTAAATTCCTTTTATTGTACTCACCATCACCACCTCCTCAGGCAGAGAGTTCCATAGTCTCACTGCTCTTACCGTAAAGAATAGGGATCGACCGATATCGATTTTTTTTTTTTTTTTTTTTTTTTTAAGGCCGATACCGATAATTTGTGAACTTTCAGGCCGATAGCCGATAATTTATACCGATATTCTGGGAATTTTCATTTTTTGTAACTAACAGTTTAAAAAAAAAAAAAAAAAAAAAAACTTTTAGCCCCCTTAGGGACTAGAACCCTTGTCCTATTCACCCTGATAGAGATCTATCAGGGTGAATAGGAGCTCACACTGTCCCTGCTGCTGTGTGCTTTGTGCACACAGCAGCATGGAGCTTATCATGGCAGCCAGGGCTTCAATAGCGTCCTGGCTGCCATGGTAACCGATCGGAGCCCCAGCATTACACTGCTGGGGCTCCGATCGGAGGAGCAGGGGAGAGGGGATCCTGTGGAGGGGCGCACTGCGCCACCAATGCTTAATACGGCGGGGGGGGGGGAGCGCACTGCGCCACCAATGTCTGATACTGGGGTTGGGGGGGCGCACTGCGCCACCAATGAAGATTAATCTATCATTTATTCATATACAGGAGGCGGGAGCTGGCTGCAGAATCACATAGCCGGCTCCCGACCTCTGAGCGGTAGCTGCGATCCGCGGCACCTGAGGGGTTAACTACCGCAGATCGCAGCTACTGCTCATAGAGGCCGGGAGCTGGCTATGTGATCCTGCAGCTCCCGCCTCCTGTATATGAATGAATGAGAGATTAAGCTTCATTGGTGGAGCAGTGGCCATAGCTCCTCCCCTCCTCCTGTCCCCTGTCCTCCCATTGGTGGCAGCAGCACAGGGGGAGGAGACACTGCTTCCTTCTCCCCTGTGCTGCTGAGGGAACACGGAGAGCGCTGTCAGCAGCGCGATCTGTGTTCCCCATACGCTATCGGTATCGGCAAAATAAATGCCGATAGCGTTCAAAATCCTGAATATCGGCCGATCCCTAGTAAAGAATCCTCTTCTATGTTTGTGTACAAACCTTCTTTCCTCCAGACGCAGAGGATGTCCCCTTGTCACAGTTCTGGGGATAAATAGATGATGGGAGAGAGCTCTGTACTGACCCCTGATATATATTTATACATAGTGATTAGATCTCCCCTCAGTTGTCTTTTTTCTAAAGTTAATAACCCTAATTTTGATAATCTTTTAGGGTACTGTAGTCCCCCCCCCCCCCCCCCATTCCAGTTATTACTTTAGTTGCCCTCCTGTGTACCCACTCCAGCTCTGCAATGTCTGCCTTGTTCACAGGAGCCCAGAACTGTACACAGTACTCCATGGGTGGCCTGACTAGGGATTTGTAAAGTGGTAGGACTATGTTCTCATCACTGGCATCTGTGCCCCTTTTGATGCAACCCATTATCTTATTGGCCTTGGCAGCAGCTGCCTGACACTGTTTTTTACAGATTATTTTGTTAAAATTCCTAGGTCCTTTTCCATGTCAGTGTTACCGAGTGTTTTACCATTTTAGTATGTATGGGTGATTAGCATTATTCCTTCCTATGTGCATAACCTTTATATTTGTCAGTGTTAAACTTCATCTGCCACTTCTCTGCCCAAGCCTCTAATCTATCCAGATCCATCTGTAGCAGTATATTGTCCTCTTCTGTGTTAATTACTTTACACAATTTAGTGTAATCTGCAAGCCTTCTACAAGATCATTAATAAATATATTGAAGAGAACAGGGCCCAATACTGACCCTTGAGGTACCCCACTAGTGACAGTGACCCAATCTGAGTGCGTACCATTATTAACCACCCTCTGTTTTCTATCATTGAGCCAGTTACTTACCCACATAGTAGGGATCGACCAATATAGATTTTTTTTTTTTTAGGGCCGATACTGATAATCTGAACTTTCCAGCCGATAATTTATACCGATATTCTGTGAATTTTCATTTTTGAAAATAAAAATAAAATTCTTACTCATATCTGCTGAAAATGAATGTTAATTGTTAAAAATGTAGTTTATTTTTTTGTAAATCTTTCTTTTTCATTTATAATTAATATTTTAGTGTGTGCTTCAGTAGCGTCCTGGCTGCCATGGTAACCGACCGGAGCCCCAGGCTTACACTGCTGGGGCTCAGATCGGAACTGCCACCAATGCAATGAGGAGCGGAGGGGACCACTGCCACCAATGATAATAATACTTGGGGCAGGGGCGCACTGCGCCACCAATGTCTAATACTGGGGTGGGGGGGGTGACCTGTGCCACCAATGAACGTAAGTCTCTCATTAATTCATATACAGAAGGCGGGAGCTGGCTGCAGAATCACTTAGCCGGCTTCCTACCTCTATGAGCGGTAGCTGCGATCCGCGGCACCTGAGGGGTTAACTGCCGCGGATCGCAGATTACCGCTCAGGCTACTTTCACACTAGCGTTCGTCGGTCCGCTCGTGAGCTCCGTTTGAAGGGACTCACGAGCGGACCCGAACGCTTCCGTCCAGCCCTGATGCAGTCTGAATGGATGCGGATCCGCTCAGACTGCATCAGTCTGGCGGCGTTCAGCCTCCGCTCCGCTCGCCTCCGCACGGACAGCTGAACGCTGCTTGCAGCGTTCGGGTGTCCGCCTGGCCGTGCGGATCCGTCCAGACTTACAATGTAAGTCAATGGGGACGGATCCGTTTGAAGATGCCACAATATGGCTCAATCTTCAAGCGGATCCGTCCCCCATTGACTTTACATTGAAAGTCTGGACGGATCCGTACGAGGCTATTTTCACACTTAGCTTTTATATGCTAATATAATGCAGACGGATCCGTTCTGAACGGAGCCTCCGTCTGCATTATTATGATCGGATCCGTTCAGACCGGATCCGATCGAACGCTAGTGTGAAAGTAGCCATATAGAGGTCGGGAGCCGGCTATGTGATTCTGCAGCCAGCTCCCGCCTCCTGTATATGAATTAATGAGAGACTTATCTTCATTGGTGGCGCAGTGGCCACAGCCCCTCCCCTTCTCTCATTGTTGGCGGCAGCAGCAGCACAGGGGGAGGGAGACACTGCTTCCTTCTCCCCTTTGCTGCTGAGGGAACACTGAGAGCGCTGTCAGCAGCGCGATCCTTGTTCCCAATACGTTATCGGTATATCGGCAAAATAGATGCCGATACCGATAACGTTCAAAATCCTGAATATCGGCCGATAATATCGGTAAAACCGATAATCAGTCGATCCCTACCACATAGTCATTTTCTCCCAGTCTGAGCATTCTCATTTTATATACAAACCTTTTATGTGGTACAGTGTCAAGTGCTTTGCAGAAGTCCAGATATGCGACATCCATTGAGTCACCGCTGTAAAGTCTAGAACTTACCACCTCCTAGAAACTGATTAAATTAGTTTGACATGACTGATCCCTCATGAAGCCATGCTGATATGATTTGCTTATTTTCATTGAGGTGCTCCAAAATAGCATCTCTTAGAAAAACTTTAAACAGTTTACCCACAACAGATGTTAAACTTACTGGCCTATAGTTTCCGGGCTATGTTTTTGCACCCTTTTTGAATATTGGCACCACATTGGCTATGCGCCAATCCTGTGGAACACTCCCTGTCAGTATAGAGTCTGTAAATATCCGAAATAAGGGTCTGGCTATGACATTACTTAATTCTCTTAGGATACAGGGGTCTATGCCATCTGATCCTGGCGATTTGTCTATTTTAGTCTTTATAAGTCTCTTGTACTTCTTCCTGGGTCAGACAGGGCACTTTTAATGGGGAATTTACTTTTACATTCTGAATTTCATCTGACAGTTTATTTTTATCAGTGAATACAGTGGAGAAAAAAAAATGTAATAGCTTTGCAACTCCCCCCTCATCACTCTGTAAAGGGCTGACACATTCAGATTTATACTTTTTACCATTTATATAATTGAAGAATATTTTAGGGTTAGTTTTGCTCTAGGTCTCTAGATTAGCAGCTTTTATTTGTTTTTGTTTTCCAGGGCTTCCTGGACCCCTCCTGTTTTAGTGAATATATATATACTTTCTTTTTGTCATTTATTGCTTTCTTTACAGTTCTATTTATCCACATTGGTTTCTTCTTGTTCCTTAACCCTTTATTCCTATAAGGTATGTACCTCTCAACTAGATTTTAGGATGCTTTTAAACATATCCCATTTTGTGGCGGTATTTTTAGTTTTGAGGACTTTTTCCCAGTTAGTTAGGCCTATTGCCTCTCTTGGTTGGCAAAATTTAGCTTTTTTTGTAGTTTGGTATTTTTGTTCCTCGCTGTAGAAACGCTCGTTTGAAGGATAATTGGAAGGTTATTACTTTATGGTCACTATTTCCCAGGTGTCCCCCAACCTGAGCATCTGTTGTTCTGTCAGGTTTATTGGTTAAAGGGGTTTTCTCATCTCAGACAATGGGGGCATACCGATTGGACCCGCACCTATATAGAAAACGGAGCCCCGAAAGTGAAGGAGAGCACACTGCGCATGCTCAGCCGCCCTCCATTCTTTTCTATTGGGCCACAAAAAATTGCCGAGCACTTCTATGGGAGAGGCGGGGATTAGCTCTTGATGGTGGACGGACCTTGGGAAATCTGGGGTCCTCCAGCCACAGCACTCCCCGCTCCGTTCTCGATATAGGTGCAGATCCCATCGGTGGGACCCGCACCTATCAGACAATGGGGGCATATCCTAGCGATATGCCCCCATTGTCTAAGATGGGAATACCCCTTTAATACGAAGTCCAGTATGGCCATCCCTCTAGTCTGGTTCTGAACCATTTGAAAAAGGTAATTGTCTTTGGTTATTGCCAAGAACCTGTTTCCTTTATGAGATATACAAGTTTCAGTTTCCCAGTCTATATCTGGGTAGTTGAAGTCCCCCATAATAACCACCTCATTATGATTTGCCGCCTCATCTATCTCGTTTAGTAGTAGATTTTCTGTGGACTCTGGTATATTAAGTGGTTTATAATAAACTCCTAATAGTATTTATTATTGTTTTTGCCTCCATGTATTTCTACCCACAGTGCCTCCACATGTTCATGTCCCTCACTTATATCTTCTCGGACTAAGGGCTTTAGACAGGACTTTACATAAAGGCAGACCCCTCCCCCTCTCCGGTTTTGACGATCCTTTCTAGACAGACTGTAACCCTGTACATTAACTGCCCAGTCATAGTTATCATCCAGCCATGTCTCAGTTATTCCCACTGTCGTAGTCCTCCTCACGTCACTAATTGCAGTTCCCCAGTTTTATTAGTCAGGATTCTGGCATTAGTATACATACATTTAAGAGGTTTATGTATATCTTTTTTTTATTTATTTTTTTACTGTACACCTTTCTTTCTTTCTGTGGTAATAACTTTGGGACGCTTTTGCTAATCCAAGCAGTTTAGAGATTGTTTTCTCGTGACACATTGTACTTCATGTTAATGGTAAATTTGAATCATTTATGTTTTACCTTTTTAATTATAAAAAAATCCAAAAGTTAACGAAAATTTGAAAGAATTCACTGTTTTCTAAATTTGAATCTCTCTGCTTTAAGACAGTGATGCCTCATAAAATATTCATTAATTAACATTCCCCATATGTCTACTATACGTTAGCATCATTTTGGTAATGTAATTTTTTTTCTTTTTTTAGGACGTTAAAAAGGTTTAGATTTAGAAGCAATTTTGGAAATATTCAAGAATTTCCAAAGTCAACTTTTTTTTAAGGTTCAGTTCTGAAGTCACTTTGTGGGGCTTACATAATAGAACCAAGCCATAAATAACCCCATTTTAGAAATGACACCCCTCAAACTATTCAAAACTGATTTTAAAAATGTTGTTAACCCTTTAGGTATTCCATAGGAATTAAAGGGGTTATCCCATCTTAGACAATGGCGGCATATCCCTAGGATATGCCCCCATTGTCTGATGGATGCGGGTCCCACCTCTGGGAACCGCACCTACAAGGAGAACTAAGCCGGGGAGAGTTGTGGCTGGAGGACCCTGGGGTCTGTCCACCACCAGGCGCAGCTCCCCGCCTCTCCCATTGAAGTGAATGGGAGCGCATCACGCATGCGCGGCCACCGCTCCCATTCATTTCTATGGGACCGACGGAAATAGCCGAGCTAGCGCTCGGCTATTTTCAGCGGCTCCATAGAAGTGAATGGAGGGCGGCTGCGCAAGCGCGGTGCACCCTCCTCAACTTTCTCTGCTCTTTTCTCTTTGTAGGTGCGGGTCCCAGAGGTGGGACCCGCACCTATCAAACAATGGGGGCATATCCTAGCGATATGCCCCCATTGTCTAAGATAGGATAACCCCTTTAAAGCAAAATAGAGGTGACAGCCCCAAAAAAGTTACCACATTTTGTGAACTACACCACCCAAGGAATTATTAAGGGGTGTAGCAAGCACTTCACGCAACAGATGATATATACTTGGGTGTGAATTTTTTTTTAACAAGAAAATGGTGCTTTAGGACCGAACTTTCTTTTTCACAAAACTTAACAGGAGAATTCTCCCCCACAATTTGCTACCCACTTTCTCCTGAATACAGTAACCCTCCAATTGTGGTAGTAAACTGGTTTTTGGGGATACATCAGGGCTCAGAAGGGAAGGAGCGGCATCTGGATTTTCTAACATTGAATTTTCTGTCATGGTTTTTAAGAGCGATAACTTTGTTTTTGTTGAATTAGCTGCGTGAAGGCTTATTTTGTGCGGGAAAAACTGTAGTACCATTTTAGGGTTATTTTCGGCTTTCTGAGTTTATCTAATTTTTTGGGGAGGTGACTTCGCACAAAAAGCTGTTCGTCATTTTTCTATTTATTTTATTTTATTTTTATACCATTTACTTGATGGGGTAGATCATGTGATGTTTTTATAGCTCCAGTCGTGTTTTTTGTGTTGGCATTTTCTTTAGAGCCATATTTTTTTCATTTTTCTGGCTAGAGTCTTGTGTGGGGGCTTGTTTTTTTGCCGGACGAAGTGACTTTTTTTTTTTTTTTTATTGCTACCATTTTGGGGTACATTTGGCTTTTTGATTGATATTTGTTTTGTGTGAGGTGACAAAAAAAGCTAATTTTTATTAGTTTTTTGCACTGTTCACTTGATGGGGTAGATAATGTGATATTTTTGTATAACGAATTGTTACGGATGTGGCGATACCAAATATGTCTATTTTGTTGAATTTTGCATTTTAGAAAAAAATCTAGTTTTTTATGTTGCAATTTTCTTAAGAGCCGTATTTTTATTTTTTCTGGCAATTTTTTGTGTGGTCTTGTGTGGGGGCCCATTTTTTTTGTCGTATGAGGTGACGTTTTTATTGCTACCATTTTGGGGTACATATGACTTTCTGATTTAACATTGTTTTTTGGGAGGTGAGCTAACAAAAAAAAAAAATCTGTTTTGCCGCAATGTTGTTTTTTGTTTTTTGTTTTTACGGCGTTCACCTCAATGATAGATCAGGGATGCCTAACCTGCGGCTCTCTAGATGTTGCAAAACTACAACTCCCAGTGTTCCCGGACAGACTACAGCTATCGTCCTCCAGCTGGGCATGATGGGAGTTGTGGGGGGCCGCAGGTTGAGCATCCCTGGGGTAGTTCATATGATATTTTAGAGCCGGTCGTTGCGGACGTGGTGATACCCAATAGGTCTATTTTTTTTTTTTTTTTTTTTTTTTTTTTTTTTTTATAATGGATTTGGAGGGAAAATGATTTTATTTTCAAAACACTTTTATTTTTTATTTATTTTTTACCCTTTGTCCCCCATAAGGTCATATAAGACCCCTGGGGGACATTTAACTTCATTTTATAAATTTATTTTTAAACTATTGATTTCTGTAACTGGGGCTGACATAGTAGCCCAAGTTGCAGGGGAAATACACCCCTCAGAGAGGCTGTACAGCATAATCCTGCGCTGTACAGCCTCAGTGCAGGTCTGAACATGGTCTATGAAGGATCTCAATACCGGAAAATAGAAACGCTAGTGTAAAAGTAGCCTTAAACAAATTTTAGAGGGTCTCTGAAAACCCCTTTAGTTTTTCTTTTCATCCCATTACTGCATTTTTGTCCAACAAAATTTGCGCTTTGAATCTTGGCACCTAATTGTTGCGTTGGCATTGCGCTCATTCTAGGCATACGTTTTGTTACCACTGCTATTCTTGTAATGTTGTAGGTTTAGAAACCTCTGAGGGCAGCTCTCATCTGTTCTCTATTTACTTGTCAAAGCTTTCAGGCTCTTGGTTTTGGTTGTCAGCACTGACCTACAGAAGACCCTTATGCTGAACGTCGCAGTTCACTGTTGGTTTTGCTGACCTTATACATTGCATACATGAGGTAATCTATTTTCCATTTTCAAAAGTGAAAAATTGGCCCACGCTCCTCCTATGTGTGTGGATGGATATTAAATATGAAAGAGAGAGATTGATTATATGTATACAATGTGACATAATCTTAAATCTGCAGGCTTTTTCAGGATTGCATTACCTGCAGGTGCATGTAGTCTACAGTATACTGAAACGCCTCATTACATTGCCTTTTATGTGCAGGCATGCAGAGCTTATAATCGTAAGGTTCCAATTTCATGAATACACTGGTGCAGTATGTCCTTGTGACAGAATGTCTGCCCGTCTTCTTGAAGACTAGATTCACAACTTCTCTTCTCACAGCCAAATGTAGGATTGGAGCCCAAAAAAAAAAAAAAAAAGCTACTGTTTGGCTTTGACATAAAAATAAAAAAATGCACCAAAACCTTTTAGATTCCAAGGTTTATGGTGTTATCCTGAAAACCGCAGTGGAACTGAACTTGAGCATTGAGGATTATGGGTGTTGGGGTTCCTGCACACTATCTTTGTTTTAGTCAGCATCCGATCCGCATTTTTCATGGATGCGGACCCATTCACTTCAGTGTCGACAAATATATGTCTGTTACATGGCATCCACAAAAAAATAGAACATGTCCTATTTTTGTCCGTATTGCGGACAAAGATAGGACTGTTCTATTATGGGTCGGGCATTCCATTCTGCAAAATGCGGATGCATGCGGCTGGAATCCATGTTTTGCAGACCGCAAAGACGACTACCGCCATGAGCCCTATTTTATTTTATTTGTTCGTATAAAAACCAGAAAAGTCCCAGATGTGAACCTAGTCAAAATGCCTGTGTATACCCTGTTGGGATATTCTGTTTTCAGGCTCTTTTGCTTGTAACCAAGGAATGGGAGGAGGGTACGTCCACACGTGGCTGAAATGCTGTGGATTTGTCACTGCAGCTTTTCATGTGGTTAGTCTGCAGCATTATACAGTACCAGAAAAGTAGGATTTGCAATTCTCATCCGCACACTTTGTGGAAATAGACCTGTGGTGCAGCATCTCAGTTTATGTTGTGGATTTTGATTAAGGGATGTCACCATAACAAAAAATTAAATGAAAAATAAATGCTGTGAATTTCCAGCAGAAATGCTGCAGATAATCTGCAGCGTTTCAGTCTAGTGTGTATTTAGAGGGGGAAAAGTTGCCCTAGTCATAACGCTCGTGTCAGACCCCAGTAATGGGGGCAGATATCAGGAAGGAGGGTTCCTAGGACGCTGTGTAAAGGCGCTGCTGATGAACAAGCGTTCATTCACTGGGTTTGCTGATGCAGTCACCTAAGAGATGGGTGTAACACACACAAGTACAATGCTAGCTAAATGGCTGCTTTCTTAGTTCCACAAAGCTCATTCAGAGTTTTATCTTAATTCTACTGTATATCTGAAGATTGCAGCTTTTAATGCTCTGATTCTTCCACAAATGAACAGGACAGGGAGGTCTGATTCTATAACCTGTCTTGTATATGACGCTGATGACTTGGTATATATGGGCATATGGCTGCGGTGTATGGGGTTAATGCTCTGTCATGTCGCTGTATTTTTAGCTGATGTTGTAGGTCTTCTAGCAGAGAATACAGGCTGTCGTGTAATGACAGCAGTGCAGATTCTTGGAACAGAGGGGTCCGATGTGTGGAGGGACATAATGTGTGTGGTTTTCTGATTCATGTATGTTGGAGTAAATTTTTTGATAGCCGGTATTCAGGATCCGTTAAAGAAGAAAAAAAAAAGTCATTGTTCTGAAAACAGCCGTGTGACGGTCATGTGAATAAGGCCTTATGCTGGTGACAGCTCATAGAGAACCATCCTGCCACTTGTAATAGAGAAACCTCTACCCTGAGATAAAACCATCCACATGACTGTCCATCCTCTGGATCTAGAGAACTCATTAGCCCCATTGACGTGAACAGGGCTTGGCCGCACCCAGGCCAGTGATGCTAGTCGTGACGTCATTGGGCCTGTAAGAAACGAGAAGGCCGCAGTGCTACTGCCAGCGCCTCTGCGTTGTCAAGCAGCTGATTGATTAAAATGGGTCTATGTGCTGTCCCTTATTCACTGAACGTTGTAATGATTTATAATTCTGTGTCTCGGCAGTGACACCCAGCATTATGAATCATTATAATGCCATGCGGACCGGTAAAAAGGAGCAGAGTTCACCCCGGGAATTCCTGTTCCCACACGGAGAGTGTTTCATGCATTGAACATGCTTGTCTGAAACTGGCCTTTGGGTGCAGAAATTTGTCACTGACCCATCACTGGCTCCTTTAGATGAGACTCAGAGCGAGTGCAGTTTGAGGAGGCTCTACCCTTCATCTCGGCAAACCCGGATTAAGGAAACCATAGCCAAGTGGAAGGAGAATCAAAGATGGCAGACGGCCTATAAATGGCATTTCATCTACAACGGGCATAACTAAGGCATACACAAGAGCCTCTAGATTGTTCTGCATAATAGCCTAGGCAAAAATAAACTTTACTGCGATCAAAGCTGCAATTTTTGTTAGTGTAGTATATTTGTGTACCACTGTGACTGTAGGATGCGATCATTCACTTAAGTGTTGGGTGCCTTAACTTTCTACTGTAGTATTGAAAGCAAACATGAAGTTACTATCCTAGGAGGCCTAAATGAATTTATAGTGAAATTTTATGGACCACAAGGAAGTAAGTATTACTATTGGGATTAACGCCTTCCTTCCAGATGTCATCTTGGCTTGTGACTTCATGCTTATGTCGGTTAGTGATGTGATGCCATTTCATGATACAACAAAGCACATGTGGGATTCAAGTTTTAGAAAATTTAGCAAAGATTTTGCAGTGTAACACCACAGAAATGATTCCTTCTTTAAAGAAAACACAATATTGGAAATATTTTAAAATCTCAATGTATATTAATATGGAATAATATGAACACCATAGTGCCCTCTGCAAATACCTGTGCCATCAAGAGTGCTGAAAATAGTCGTACACCACATAGTGCCCATGAAAGTATTTGCCACCAGTAGAAGTATTCTTTTCCTGCCATTTGGAGCCATTTATTAGCTTAGGCAGAAAAAATATGAAAATGCACCAAAAGCTGTGACGTTAAGGGCTCATTCACATGGCGGCTGTTCGGCCATTCCATGCATTGGGGGCTGCAATTTGCGGTCCCCAATGCACGAGCACCATCTGTGCAGCTGCCACGACTGATCTAGACCCATTCAACTTGAATGGGTCCATGATCCATCTGCACCTCATGTTCTATTCTTTTGCGGTGCGGAGGCACTGCTCCTTCCGGATTGTGGACCCATTGCTGGCTGCAATACGTGCACGGCCAAACAACGGATGAAGAGTAAGATTTGGTTGTGGTGCTGTCGCTGCTGTATTATTGCGTCATCTACACCACACAATGACGGGTAGTTGCGTACAATTAACGCAGGATGTAACTGGGTCTGCTTCATGCGTCTCCCTGTTTCTGCAAACTGGTTATTATTAACAACTGGTTCTGGAGAACCGACTAATCCCAGCCCTAGGCCATGTTCCCATGGGGTGTGTGTGTGTTTGTTTTATGGAGGTATGATCTGAATTGGGGAAAAGTCCATCAAAATGCTAAGAGATGTCTTGTTTGCAATGAAGCCACAGCGGCAACTGGCCACCATGATCACTTGTTGTTTTTAATGCTCAAATCAAAATCTGGAGTGTACACAGTGTGTTTGTGTCTGCCAAATGTGTGCTTTTAGATACTTTTAAACCTATCTTGACCGTTTTCTGTTAAAGGGGTTCTCCGAGATCGGGAACCTCTTGATATGGGCATGCAATGTTTAAGCAAAAAAAAAACTTGCCTGTCACTAGGGCTTCAGTTTCACTGTGCTTTGGTGTCCTCAGCGGTGACTTGTGCAGGCATGGCACATGACTGCTGTCATCGCAGACACACTGATTGGCCAGCAGTGGAGATGTGCGTGTAGACAGCATTTCACACTTCTGTTCTAGCAGGGTTCGGAAGTAGAAGAGGGATGGAGCTCTGCACTGGAACTAGATCGTTATTAGACGCTACAATCTGCCGCCTGCAAATGATAACTTTTTAACCTTTAAAAAAAAAAACGCTTGTTAGTGCTTTATCTGCCTAAAAATCGGGCACTCTAAATACAGGCTTAAGAGAATGGCTCCAAACATGCTATTAACACTATTGTTTAATTGCACTTCCCTCATGTCAAAAATGGGGGACATGCTCAGCAGTCCATGGAGGTTACATACACGCCATATCTTTGTATTTATGGTTAACTGTCTGCAGCTATTGAAGTGTCATTTTCTATTCCATGGCCATAGACTCCAGTACGGTCTGCAGATATTTACCAGTGGTCAGTACTTGCAGAAAGCTAATGTGTAGCACAAACCCCGATGACCGGTCGTCTTTATGTTTACAATGAATGTTTCATGTGACTACTGAGTCACTACTAAGGTAGAAAAACAGAAGATTTCTGCTATCTGGATTCTAAAGTCCAAAAAGTTTTCTGGGGTCAAAACACACAATTGTCTGTATTGATCATTTTTACAGTTACTATGTGGTGGTAGCTTTAATGGATTGCCAGTGGGACTGGGTTTCTGTAAAGTAAGCTTGGAAAAACCTACCACACTACAAAGTTTGTTGGTCATTACTAAAAATTTTAAATTTGTTTTTTAGAATACATTTTGCAATACACAGATTTACATTTATGAAGTGTTGATTTTCATTTGTTTATTCATTTATTAACAGCTTACATGATGCCTGTGTTTCAGTCTGTGGACATTCATTTACATGACCGTAAACTGCCCGTGCTGCAGACCGCAAATAGAGGTCCGCAATATAGGACACCGGCCATGTGAATACCGTATTGCAATATACGGAAAAAGATAGAACATGTCATGTCTTTTGCGTTGCAGAGGCACGGGCCCAAAAGCCCACAGAAGTGTTTCCGAATGCGCTACGTGTCTTGCAGATTGCGGACCCAGTCAAGTCAATGGGTCCACATCTGTGATATGGAATTCACATGGTGTCCGTATGTACCAGAATCGCTGTTTGCAGTCCACAATACGGGCATGGACGGCTTACAGTCGTGGGAATGAGCCCTTATTGAATATTTCCAACCAAGAACAATGGTTAAAGTTGGTTTTGTTTTCTTTTATACATACGTTTTTTCGTTATTACTTTTTAGTCTGGATTCACCCATTGCAAAAGGTGAAATCCACAAAGACAATCTGACACAATTGACCTAGTACTGGTATGAAAATCCTCAGCATGCCTTGAAATTGTTTCGCTTCACGTAGATGAAATTATAAACTCTATATACATGTATTGTACAGTACATTTTTGCTGAATTTTTGCATCTTCAGTATGCTTTTTAATATGCCTTCTATGCATAAAAAATATGTATAAGATGACCTTGCTTAACTTTATCTATCGAGAATCTGTCAAAAAAATGTTTTTTTTGTAGCCCTAAGTAGTGACAAGCAACCCTGATCAAAACCATGGATCACTTTTTTTTTTTAAATGACCCAATCGTTTTGCAAAAATCTGTGTTGAGGATCTTCAGCACAATTTGAAGTGAATGGGAGCAGCAGTACTCCATCGAGTATACATGAATGGAGCTGTGTAGTTCCAGTTCCTGAGGACTGTTTGCTCATAGTATCCCTGCTGAATGAGTTTGGAAATGTTGGATATACTTTTGACTGTTCTTATCTGACCTCATATACAGACTGTGTATTAACTTGCTCATGCGCCACGTCATTTCCTTTGCTGCTTTATGATTGGTATGGGAAGCTTTAGTCATGTACTCTATTTTTATGACAGCACCATATGAAGGTGGAGTGTGGAAAGTTAGAGTTGACCTTCCTGATAAATATCCTTTCAAGTCTCCTTCTATAGGTAGGTACTGCTTTAATTTTAAAAAATTTTTTTAACTCTTTCATGAACACATGTTTTGGAGATTCATTCCAAGAGCAGGTTTTCACCTTTAAGAATGATGCATTCTAAGGCCTCTTGCACACCTCTGTTCCGTGCATTAGGAATTTGTGGTCCCCAATGCACCGGCACTGTCCATGCGGCTGCCGCGATGGATCCAGACCCATTTAATTTGAATGGGTCTGTGATCTATCCGTACTGCAAAAAAAAAAGTTCTATTTTTATTTTTTTTGTGGTGTGGAGGCACAGAGAGGAACCCCATGGAAAGGCTCCGTAGTGCTTCCGTGGGGTTCAGTGCCTCCGTTCTGCACGCACCTCCTGGATTGCGGACACATTCAAGTGAATGGGTCCTTGTCCGTGATGCGGTGAGCACACGGCCGGTGCCTGCAATATGGGCAACAGCCTTGTGCATGAGGCCTAAAAGTAATTATTTTTTATTTTTCTTTCACCCCATTTTTTTGTTGTAAAAACTGAACTTTATTTTAAATTGAAGCTGATATTAATTTAGTAATATATTTTCCATATTAATCATCAGATTTAGCTTGTTTTAAGGTAGTTGTTCAATGAAGAATATTTTACCCCCAAATGTATCCTCTAGTTCTCCCATTTATAAAGAGGCCACATATGAGCTCATTGCGAAATGACATTGATATAGTGCCACAAACAAGGTCTCCATCTTACCTTTGCATGTTTCTCACCCCACTCATCATCCATGTACAGATTTTCAGGTTTTTAGTTTTTTTTTTTTTTTTGTTCCATGTACACTTGGCAGCTGAAGACATCTGTGTTGGTCCCATATTCCTATGTGCCCTCGTTGCTGAGAAAAATGATTTTTAATATGTGCAAATGATCCTCTGTCTGGCCCTGTCAAAGTGCAGAGAAAGCGGGGCATCTAGGTGTAACAGTAACGCCCCCATTGCTCCTAGAGGATCATTTGCATATAGTAAAACATCATTTTTCTCAGCAATGCGGGCAACCAACACAGATGCCTTCAGCTGCTAAGTGCACATGTAACAGGTCAGCCAGTTTCCTATGTATATTTAATTGCTATTAATATTTTTAAACATGTGTACACTATGGTTGCCTTTTTTTTTTTTTTTTTGTGAAGCGCAACAGACTGTACAGTTCCATACAGAGGCATCCAGTAATAAAAGTATATTGTGCTCCTTAACACATAGATGGATGCCACTCACTGGCATCTGTTAAATGCATACATCGGTGTTTCAGTCAGGAAATCCTCCTGACAAACATCAGACAGATATTGCAGGCATATTGTGAAAAATAAGGTACAAAGATGTGGCAGCACTCTGCAAGAGCTTATGTACAATTGAGTCATTTACCAGACTTAGGAATGCTTTGCTTTATAAATACAGTACTAGATTGATTAGTGCCTGGACAGTCTCCTGTGCAATAACACATACTATCAAACTGGCCCTATAGAAAAATAAGTGCTAATAATCTATTAAAGGGGGTGTCTGGGACGGTAACCTTTCTGACCTAGGATAGGCCACGGATGTTTGGGGGTTCAAATGCATGAACTGCTATGCCTGTGATTCTGCACATTACTTATTGCTTATCCTAAGGATAGATAACCTTTTAGCCCTTTCACACTTGAGAAAAGCTATAAAATAAAAAATGTACAGAGTTGGTGCACAATACTAAACTGTAACCCTTCAGAATAGAAATCATACAGTATTATGTTCCTAGCAGTGAAAGTTGTATACCTATTTTTACCAAATCTAAGCTTGAACATTTCACCTTTCTTTTCAGGATTTATGAACAAAATATTTCACCCAAACATCGATGAAGCGTAAGTTACCTTTGGAATAGTTTAAAAAAAAAAAAATACATTCTGACAAAATATTAGCAAAAAGAAATTGTAGTTTATATGAAAAGCTTTTGCAGTGTAACACATTCTGGCACTTTTTAACTGGGTTTGTATGTGACTTAAGGGGGTATTCTGAGATTTTAAAACTGATGACCTATCCTCTGGATAGGTAATCAGCATTGATCAGTGGTGGTCCAACACCAGGGCCCCCCACCAATAGGCTGTATGAGAAGGCACTGGCGCTCCTGAGAGTGATGCGCCCTTCTTGCAGCTTTTCCTAGACCAGTGATGACACATTCATTAGTCACGTAGCCTAGGCGCAGCTTAGCCTCATAGGAGCGAATGGGGCTGAGCACGATACCAATGTACAGTGCTGTGCTTGGTGAGCTGAGAGAAGGCCGCAGTGGTAACGGGATCGCCAGTGCCTTCTGAAACAGTTGATCGACGTGGGTCCGATCAGATACTGAGGATAGGCCATCAGTATAAAAGTGTTAGAAAACCATTTTAAATATGTGTTTATGATTTGTTTGGAGAGCCGCTGTTACGCCAAAGCCTGTCATTTAACCCCTCAGATGCCACGTCCAACAGTAATTGCAGAATCCTGTAGGTTTAGGTAGAGGGAAGCGGCTCCCTATGCCTTCCAATTGGAGCCCTCCCTGTCCTGTCATGGTAAGCTTCCTGCTAAACTGTGCACGAGGAATGCCATTCACCCTATGTCACAACCAGACAGCTGAGAAGCTCTGACAGAAGCCTTTCAGAACCTCCTCCTTGAGTTTTCTTTGTTGTGCTGTTTAGTTCCTCATCTCGTTAGCCTCTCTCAGCTGTCATGTAGTTGGACTGATTGCTTCCCTTTAAATTCCTCCCCATGATGCATTACTGGGCGGCTTATATTTCTTCCTGGAGTGTGTGTGCATGCTGATCCCATTTCCCAGTCTGCTACTAAAGTTAAGTGCTGTACTTTCATCTGTTATTTTCTGTTTGCTGGATCCCAGGTGACCCTGACTCCCTCCGTGTCTGGTGTAGGGAGCCGGTGGTCGTGTCCCCTCACTATTGTAGGGTGTTCAGGGGTTATATAGTCGAGGTACGTGGATATACAACCATCCACCTCTGGGATCTTTGCATAGGCTGAGCAGCCAGGGAAAGTGCTAGGTCTTGTGCAGGGGTCTCCCCTTGGTTCCTTAGCTTTGGATCCAGTGAGTCATATATGCATGTTGCTTTGTCTGGTTTCCTGTACACCGTCCGTGACACCCTAATAGATTTTTATTGGGGTGAATGGGACAAGGCCGCTCTACAGAGCACTAGTGAGACCTCATTTGGAGTATTGTGCGCAGTACTGGAGACCACACCTCCAGAAGGATATTGATACTTTGGAGAGAGTTCAGAGAAGAGCTACTAAACTAGTACATGGATTGCAGGATAAAACTTACCAGGAAAGATTAAAGGACCTTAACATGTATAGCTTGGAAGAAAGACGAGACAGAGGGGATGTGATAGAAACGTTTAAATACATAAAGGGAATCAACAAGGTAAGAGGAGAGAATATTTAAAAGACTAAAAACTGCTACAAGAGGACATCGTTTTAAATTAGAGGGGCAAAGGTTTCAAAGTAATATCAGGAAGTATTACTTTACTGAGAGAGTAGTGGATTCATGGAATAGCCTTCCTGCATTTTTGTAAACTTCCCTTGCCATCCATCCCCAAAGGTTCTCAATTGGATTTAGATCAGGGGAACACGCAGGATGGGCCAAAAGAGTGATGTTATTCTCCTGGAAGAAGTCCCTTGTCCTGCGGGCATTGTGTACTGTAGCGTTGTCCTGTTGAAAAACCTAGTCGTTACCACACAGACGAGGGCCCTCAGTCATGAGGAATGCTCTGTGCAGCACCTGGACATAGCCAGCGGCCGTTTGAAGCCCCTGCACTTCCTGAAGCTCCATTGTTCCACTGAAGGAAAAAGCACCCCAGATCATTATGGCGCCCCCTCCACTGTGGCGCGTAAAAAAACATCTCAGGTGGGATCTGCTTGTCGTACCAGTAACGTTGGCAACCATCAGGACCATCAAGGTTAAATTTATTTTTTTGTCTCATCAGAGAATAAAACTTTCTTCCACCTTTTTGAATGTCCCATGTTTGGTGCTCTCTTGCAAAGTCCAAACGAGCAGTTCTGTGGTGTTCAAGGAGACTAGGTCTTTAAAGACTTTTTTTGTTTTTGAAGCCCTTCAGTCTCAGATGCCGTCTGATGGTTATGGGGCTGCGGTCAGCACCAATAAGGGCCTTAATTTGGGTCGTGGATCGTCCAGTGTCTTGACGGACAGCCAATTGGATGCTCCGTCTCAGTGCTGATTAAATTTTTTGGGGTCTTCCACTTTACTTTTTTGTTCCATAACCCTCAGGATCATTTTAAGAAATTCCAAATGACTGTCTTACTGCGTCCCACCTCAGCAGCGATGGCGCGCTGTGAGAGACCCTGCTTATGCAGTTCAACAACCTGACCACGTTCAAAAAGGAGTTTTTTTGCCTTTGCCATCACAACGTGTGACTACCTGACAGAAAATGACAATAAATCCACATCTTTGCACAGATTTGGCCTTTTAAAGGCATGTGGTCCTAAAATTTGGATCAGCTGAAAAACAGCCTTTTCCAGTTTAATCGTTAATTGAACGCTCAAAAAATGTTTTGTCTCACTCTCATTTCTTCTTGTTGCATGTTGAAGCTCTACTTGGAACCTTGTTAAGATCCAACAATGTAAAATATGATTTTTTGCCTTTTTCAAGTGGTCTTAAACTTTTGTAGTATTCAGTATATTGGGCAGAATAGATGGGCCAAATGGTTCTTATCTTCCGACACATTCTATGTTAAGGGATCAAAAGATTAAATCACCCCCTTCCCCAATTTTATGTCTAAAAATACAAACTATAAAAAAATAGACATAACGGGATTCGCCACATCTGAAAAATCTCGGCTATTAAAATATTTAAAAAAAATTCATGTGCTGTGTACACCGTGAAAGGAGAAAATCCAAATACGTAAACTTGAGCTTGGTTGTTTTTTTTTTTTTTTTCAACCGTATTAACTGACTTGCCATTTTGTGGTCGCCTTATTCCTTCCCCCCCCCCCCCCCCAATTTTTTTTTTTTTTTATAACCATGATTAAAAAGTTGTATGCGCCTCAAAAAATGGTTCCAAAACTACAGTTCGTCTTGCAAAAATCAAGCCCTCTTACAGGTCTGAGTGAAATATAAAAAAGGTATGGCTGTTAGAAAATGGCGATGCCATAGTGAATTTTTATTTTTATTTTTCTCATTTTAATAGTAGTTAAAATATATACAGGTTTAGTATTGCCGTAATCATTTTGAGCTGCAGAATAAGGACATCATGTCATTTTCATGTCCTTTTTTAGCGCACAGTGAACACTATCAAAACCCCAAAAACCTTGTCTGAAAGTCCCCCCCCCCCCCACCCCCATGATTTCCAATAAGTCATGGTAAATTAAATTGTGCCATTAAAAATACAACTTGTGAAACATAAGCCCTCATATGGCTATATTAACAAAAAATTAAAGTTATAGTAACGTGGGGACGAAAACATGAAAATGGGCCTAGTACCTAAGGGGGTTAAAATATGAGCTTTATAAGCTCAAGCATTGGGTTACAGTAAAATATAGCTGTAGTTGAAAAAATTGCACATGTTAATCTGTTTTTGTGGTGTGGCTTTTAGGCTAGTTTCACACTAGCGGCAGGGGACTCAGGCAGGCTGTTCCGGCGGGTAAACAGCCTGGCTGATCCGTCCTGCCGCTAGTTAACGTGTGCCCTCGGACTGCCGCTATGTCCCCATTGACTATAATGGGGGCAGTGGGGCGGAGTTCCGGCGGCAGAACGGCGAGAGGCCGCCGGACTAAAAGTACTGCATATCATAGTTTTAGTCCGGCTGCCTCTCGACTTGTGCTGCCGCCGGAACTCCGCCCCCATTATAGTCAATGGGGACAGAGCGGTAGTCCGGGGGCACACGTGAACCAGCGGCAGGACGCATCCGACAGGCTGTTCCATTGACGGAACAGGCTGCCGGACTCCTCTGACGCTAGTGTGAAATTACCCTTAGCGATAGCAGAGGGCTAGCCAAGCTACTGGTTCTCTAGTAAAGCACTGTATGTTTATACACATTTCAGTAGGTGGAGAATACTACATAACATGCACAAGAATGTATTTGTCATAAATCCTTGTCTCTCCACAGATCAGGTACAGTGTGTCTAGATGTCATCAATCAAACCTGGACAGCTCTGTATGGTGAGTTTCTTTGTGTAACCCATTGTGTAAGCTAAAGCTACATTTTGTGTGTTATACAGGATGTTTTCAGCCCGTTAGCATTTCCTATATTTTCTTTATAGAAGTGTTAACAGCTATAGATAATTAGTAATAATTATAATGTATGCTTAGCCATTTTTACCCCTCTCTCCCAGCTCTGGCACTCCAATCCTACCAGTTGAGTGGTTGATTTGCCTGCAGCGATGACTTGCCCATATACTCCACATGAATGCTGCTGCCAGTCACTGGCCTCAGTGGTCATGCGGCATATAGTGCTGTGTGTCTGGTGTATATGGGCAAGTAATTTCTGCAGTCATTAAAATGTATTGACAGCTGGAGCAACAGAGGATAAAATGGGAAAGTTTACATTCTTCATTATATGATCACAATTGCTGTCTGGGGATGTTTTTGAAGTAAGTTGGACAAAAACTTTAAGTTGGTATAATAATTAAAAATAACAGTATAATCGCCAACTACCCTCATACACATTATGTCCGAAGAAAGGAGTGGGCTGCCAAACACTGGATAGCCCCATGCACTGTAAAACAAGTGTGTGTGTGTGTGTGTGTGTATATATATAGATTGTTCAGTACCTTATAATGTGTTCCTCCTTTTAAAGGCAACTTCAAATTGTCTTTCACATGTCTTCAAAAGACTGCCAGGAAAAATATACAAAGCAACGACTGATGCAAATCACTGTTGAAATTGTTGATTTTTACAAATGATTGGTTTTAGCTAAATTTTAACTTTGGAAAACTTCTTTATCTTATTGCAGATCTTACCAATATATTTGAGTCCTTTTTGCCCCAGCTGTTGGCCTACCCCAATCCAATAGATCCACTTAATGGAGATGCTGCAGCTATGTACTTGCATCGACCAGAGGAGTACAAACAGAAAATTAAAGGTAAGTTTCCATTTAGAAGTAATGGAAGTGTATCATTCAGAAATACGCTCAAGTAAAAAGTATTGCCAACATAATGCTAAACGGCCCATCTCTAATCCATATAGAGAAGGGTAAAAAATAGTTTTTCTCGCTTTATAAGACGAGAAGGGGGGGGGGAGTAGCCATGCGTCTTATAAAGCGAATAGACCTAATAGAGTGTGGCGGCATGACGTGAACAGGGCTGTGCCGGGCTTTCCACCCTACCCGCCCAGCTCTCCTGCTTGTCCGCGAGTCTGTGCCGCTTACGATGCCTGGACGGCGGCTTGCTTCTGTCTCTGCCCCCCGGCTGCTATGCCGTGTGTCTGCTCCTAACCCCGGGACATCTGCAGTTACGATCCGCCTACATACACCCGGATCACACTCTCCCCTGACAGGCTTCCCCATCTCCATGGGAACCACCCAGAGCTAAAGTGTAGTGTCGGATCAGAGGTTCGCGATCGCAGGGCGAAAGTGTAGTCTGATCGGAGGTTTACGACTGCACAAACGCGATCCTACACATCAAACGAAGGGCCTATATATTTCTTATTATAGATTTCCCATCCCCAGTCAATTTCTATTTCATCATGGTATCCGATTTTAATATGACATATTATATGCATAGTGAGTACTGCAGATAAGCGATTACTGCTAGTTTAGCAAAGCAACACTGCTAGGGACTGCTGCATACACTTTATATGTGATGGCCGGACTGCTGTAACTGGGGCCCAATGTAATAGGGTCAGATTCTCCCCCCAATGTCCTCTACAAATCCCCCTATAACACTGTCAACAGATTTCCCCCCCCTCCATAACAGTCCGCCATCCACAGACCTCCATTAGTTCAAAACTCACGAAAAGCACACCATTTGGTTCAAAATATGCAGCGGCATTGCTATAGGGGTCGCGGTGGAGATATTTGCCACCCACATTGCATCTCTCACCACAGTAACCAGCCTGCTGAGAAGCATCAAGGCTCAAAATGATGGCCAGCGAAGCTGTAAAAGATGCAACCCAGAATCGAGGAACAGTTGGTAAATGAAGTTCTGGTTTGAGTATGGTATCTGAATTCATTTTAGGATCTGTAATACTGTTTGGGGAGAACCCCTGTAATTGGGCATATGGCGAGTTAGCCACTTTTATTTTTTATTTTTTTCTGATGGATTCAGAAGATACATGGAGATACCGTAGAGTCCCAAAGAGTTCTGTGGGAGGCATATTACAGCTTTGTGCAACTTGACGTTGTACTGTACCAAAAATAAAAACATTATGGTTCTCTGAATTTGGGAACATATGAGCCTTTACTTGGGCCAGTGATCCTACATCTCTTTCTGTATTTGACCTAGAAATCTTCTGTTCTTCACAATTCTTAGGTGGGACAAGCTCATTTCATCTTTAGAACACCATCCAATCCTGTGCTATTCTATAGCGTAGTAGGAAGTAGGGTTGCACCGGGTATTGAATTATCGATACTTTCGTACTGGCAGCAGAATCGCATAGCTGGCACCCGACCTCTGACAGGGAGCTGCAATCAGCGGCAGTTAACCCCACAGATGCTGCAACTGAGGGGTAACTGCTGCCAATCACAGCTCCCTGTCATAGAGTTCGGGTGCCGGCTATATGATTCTGCTTCTGGCACCCGCCCCCCTGTATCTGTATTAAACGTTATCTTCACTGGTGGCGCAGTGTGCGCCCCCCCCCCAGTATTAAAAACATTGGTGGTGCAGTGCTGACTCCCCAACTCCCCCAATATTATAATCATTGGTGGCAGCGGCCACAGGGTCCCCTCCGCCTTCTTCGTTGGTGGTGCAGTGCTACCTTCCCAACTCCCCCAATATTATAATCATTGGTGGCAGCGGCCACAGGGTCCCCTCCGCCCTCTTCATTGGTGGTGTAGTGGCAGTTGTGATTGGAACCCCAGCAGTGAAGTCACTGGGCTCCGATCGGTTGCCATGGTAGGGCTCCCTGCTGCTGTGTGTACTATGCACAGGGCAGCAGGGACCGTGTAAAGTTCTATTCACCCTAATAGAGCTAAACATATTACATTGCCACGTCTGAAAAGTCCAAACTTTTAAATATTAAAAAAAATATCCTATGCGGTGAACGCTGTAACAGAAAAAAATAAACTGATTCACTTTTTTTTTTTTTTTTTTTGTCACCTTGTTACCACAAAAAATAGGATAGGACTGTTCGATTATGGGCTGGACGTTCCCTAAAATGTGGAATGTATGCAGCTTTTTTTGTATACATTTTTTTTTCGCATGTTATCTAGTATCGGAATACTTTTTTATGGTATCGTGACAACCCAATAGGAAGGGTGGTTTAGCCAAAGTGCTGTCATCTTACTTGAGAACCAGCTGAAATATACAGCTTGGCTTCCACTTCAACTGCTGCACTGTTTTGATCCTGGCCGTTTAACCCTTTTAGAACCTCTGGTAAATTGTAACTGGCATCAAAATGGTTAAACTGGTTGGACAGTTTAAGCAGTTAACCTAATGCGTACAATCATCTTGGTTGCTGATGGGTTGGTATGGTGGGCGCCACTTCCAGTAAAAAGTGTTCTTTTTTTTTTTTTTTTATGATGAACAGATGATCAGTCTGAGGTTTGTGTATGTTAACCACCTCCGGACCGCCTAACGCAGATGTGCGTTCCGGAGGTGGCAGCCCTGCGCACAGTCACGCATATATGCGTCATCTCGCGAGACGCGAGATTTCCTGTGAACGCGCGCACACAGGCGCGCGCGCTCACAGGAACGGAAGGTAAGCGAGTGGATCTCCAGCCTGCCAGCGGCGATCGTTCGCTGGCAGGCTGGAGATCAGATTTTTTTAACCCCTAACAGGTATATTAGACGCTGTTTTGATAACAGCGTCTAATATACCTGCTACCTGGTCCTCTGGTGGTCCCTTTTTGTTAGGATCGACCACCAGAGGACTCAGGTAGCTCAGTACAGTCGAACCAAACACCACACTACACTAAACCCCCCCCCCCCCCCCCGTCACTTATTAACCCCTTATAAACCCCTGATCACCCATGATCACCCCATATAAACTCCCTGATCACCCCCCTGTCATTGATCACCCCCCTGTCAGGCTCCGTTCAGACGTCCGTATGATTTTTACGGATCCACGGATACATGGATCGGATCCGCAAAACGCATACGGACGTCTGAATGGAGCCTTACAGGGGGGTGATCAATGACAAGTGGGTGATCACGCATATAGACTTCCTGATCACTTCCCTGTCATTGATCACCCCTCTGTCATTGATCACCCTCCTGTAAGGCTCCATTCAGACATCCGCATGATTTTTACGGATCCACTGATACATGGATCGGATCCGCAAAACGCATACGGACGTCTGAATGGAGCCTTACAGGGGGGTGATCAATGACAAGTGGGTGATCACGCATATAGACTTCCTGATCACTTCCCTGTCATTGATCACCCCTCTGTCATTGATCACCCCCCTGTAAGGCTCCATTCAGACATCCGCATGGCGAGTTCCTAGAATTTTTTATTTTTTGTCGCAAGTTAGTGGAATATGAGACTTTGTAAGGAAAAAAGAGAAAAAAAATAAATCGTAATTTTCCGCTAACTTGTGACAAAAAAAAAAAAATTCTAGGAACTCGCAGTGCCCCTCACGGAATACCTTGGGGTGTCTTCTTTCCAAAATGGGGTCACTTGTGGCGTAGTTATACTGCCCTGGCAATTTAGGGGCCCAAATGTGTGAGAAGTACCTTGCAATCAAAATGTGTAAAAAATGGCCTGCAAAATCCGAAAGGTGCACTTTGGAATATGTGCCCCTTTGCCCACCTTGGCAGCAAAAAAGTGTCACACATCTGGTATCGCCGTACTCAGGAGAAGTTGGGGAATGTGTTTTGGGGTGTCATTTTACATATACCCATGCTGGATGAGAAAAATATCTTGGTCAAATGCCAACTTTGTATAAAAAAAATGGGCAAAGTTGTCTTTTGCCAAGATATTTATCTCACCCAGCATGGGTAAATGTAAAATGACACCCCAAAACACATTCCCCAACTTCTCCTGAGTACGGCGATACCAGATGTGTGACACTTTTTTGCTGCCAAGGTTGGCAAAGGGGCACATATTCCAAAGTGCACCTTTCGGATTTCACCGGTCATTTTTTACACATTTTGATTGCAAAGTTCTTCTCACACATATGGGCCCCTAAATTGCCAGGGCAGTATAACTACGCCACAAGTGACCCCATTTTGAAAAGAAGACACCCCAAGGTATTCCGTAAGGGGCATGGCGAGTTCCTAGAATTTTTTTATTTTTTGTCGCAAGTTAGTGGAATATGGAACTTTGTAAGAAAAAAAAAAGACAAAATCATCATCATTTTCCGCTAACTTGTGACAAAAAATAAAAAGTTCTATGAACTCACTATGCCCATCAGCGAATACCTTAGGGTGTCTACTTTCCGAAATGGGGTCATTTGTGGGGTTTTTCTACTGTTTGGGCATTGTAGATCCTCAGGAATCATGACAGGTGCTCAGAAAATCAGAGCCGTTTCAAAAAGCGGAAATTCACATTTTTGTACCATAGTGTGTAAACGCTATAACTTTTACCCAAACCATTTTTTTTTTGCCCAAACATTTTTTTTTTATCAAAGACATGTAGAACAATAACTTTGGCGAAAAATTTATATATGGATGTCGTTTTTTTTTTGCAAAATTTTACAGCTTAAAGTGAAAAATGTCATTTTTTTGCAAAAAAATCGTTACATTTTGATTAATAACAAAAAAAGGAAAAATGTCAGCAGCAATAAAATACCACCAAATGAAAGCTCTATTAGTGAGAAGAAAAGGAGGTAAAATTCATTTGGGTGGTAAGTTGCATGACCGAGCGATAAACGGTGAAAGTAGTGTAGTGCCGAAGTGTAAAAAGTGCTCTGGTCATGAAGGGGGTTTCAGCTAGCGGGGCTGAAGTGGTTAAACGGATAGGAAAAAACGTGATGTGAACCCAGTAAAAAAAAAAAATTTATTTTTTTTACCGGACTGTGCAGGAAACAAGAACGTGGTGTGCTGCATTTTTGTATTTTTTTTTCTAATGTATACATAACGTGGTGCGAACACACCCTTACCCAAGTATCTATATCCAATTTGCATAAAAAAAATACTTCATCTATGCACTTTGGGAGGTTCAGTTTAGGCCTCATTCACACAACTGTATTTTCAGTCCACATCTGCTCTGCATTTTATTTAATTTTTTCTGAAGAGAACTCGCAGACTGATTCAGTTCTAGGGGGCTCAAAAAAAATGCTGACAGCACATGGAGATCATCCATGTGCTGACAGCATCTGTGTGGCTGTGCCGCAAATGATAGAACTTGTCCTCTTGTCCATTTTGCAGACAAGGGTAGACATTTTGACTGAGGCCCACGGACAGTGCAGGATGCACATGGCCAGTGTCCACATTTTAGCCTTGTGTTGGTGGCTGCTTATATCTTCAAAGCCTCTTATTTGATGTGCATGCTTATGCAGCAGCATGTTCAGAGCTTGGCCCTTATATAGCATGCCTGCCCTTTCCCTCCCTTCTCTCGGTGCTTTGACGTGCAATGCTTAGAGCACCAGACGAAAGCACAACGGGCTCATAAACTTTCTATTAAGTCCATCTCGCATCCGGCAGCAAGGGGAGAGAACAAGCCTAGCGTGCATTTCTCTCCACACGTTGTATAGATCAGTGGGAGTATGACCTCTGCTGTTAAATTTCATGTCGGTTAACATATTAAGGCTTTCTGAAAACGGTGAACTTTTTAAATGCATTTTTTTTTCAATGCTGTTTTTTAAATTGTAGCATGTTTTGACATCTCCCCCCCGCCCCCCCTTGTTTTCTGGCATTTTGACCTATAGACGTGTGTTGCATTTTTGTATGGAGTTTTTTTAACCAATTTTTTTATCCATTTCCTTTATAAAAAACACGGGGGGGGGGGGGGGAATAATTAAGAAACTTATGCTGTTTGGCCACAAGCTCCTAAAAACACAGAACTCTGCGTGGCAGCACCCTCACTAGCACTAACCTGCACTGACCACAGTGCTCAGATGTAGGGAAGTAAGAAGTGTCATATCACACACAGGTTGGTTTGTAGTCTGTTAATATGTAGCTGCAGTTGTATTAACCTAGTGCATGCAATTCTGTATGGGAGCTGTATACACTGAATGGCATGATCATTAAACAAACTGTAGCAATAAATAAAATAATAAAATGCTTCCATTCAAACATTTGTATAGCCTTAAACCCCCTAGAGTCCCAGAGAATTTTGTTTTTGCGTCTTCGTTTTTTTCCTCCCTGCCTTCCTAGAGCCATAACTTTATTTTTTTTTCTTTCTATTCACATAGCCGCTTAATATTGCACATGATATAGTGGGGGGGATCCAAATGGGCTGGAACTGGGAGAAAAATGCAATTTCGCCACAGTTTTGCAGGTTCTGTCTCAACAGCGTTCCCTATGTGATAAAACTAACCTGTTCCCTTAATTCTCTGGGTCAGTAGTATTGCAATGATGCCACATGTGCTGTATTCTTCGCCCCCTGCACCAAGCCTTACCTTGCCTTACCAGACCATTATATCAGGGCTCTGCGACTGCGCGGGGACTTAGAATGTGGCTGGGGCGCCTCTTAGTGCGCCTGCGTGTGTACTCTTTTTTTTTTTTTCCTCCTTTTAAGTACACACGCAGGCGCACTGAGAGAGGCACCCCAGCCACATCCTAAGTCCCCGTGCAGTCGCAGAGCCCTGATATAATGGTCTGGTAAGGTAAGGCTTTGTGCAGGGGTCCTGTCCCTGACTCATCTCAGGTTAATTTGCATATGTATTAAATCGTTGTTTTTTTTTTTTTTTTTGTTTTTTTTACACAATAAAAGCACACAGAGCTATGGGGACTGGGTATTGCGAATGTGCTAGCCGCCATCTAGAAACCTAGGCACATGACCATGGAAATTGCAGATCCACAAAATATGGATACTGTTCATGTTGTATCTGTATTTTTTGCGGAGTCGGTCCACATTTTACGAACAAGTATATAACATATTATATCTTTTTGCAGAACAGACACTAAAGCGGAAAGCATGTCAGAATATTTATACTGCTCTGATAAGCAGTTTTATTTATGTAAACAAGTTAGGATCTATAATGGGGGAGGTTCCAACTTGTTTTCCACAAATAAAAAGACAAGAGCTTGTGATTTGTGCTAAGTTGATGACAAAAGGAAGACGGTTGTATACAAAATATATTAATATTTCAGTGGAGATAGAATTGGTGGCAATTAAAGAATAATCAATAATATGCAATCAAGACAAAATAACCTATAGGGTATAGATATAATCAATAATCAAACTGGTATCTTGGTAATAACTAACACAAAAGAAAACTTGAGATTGACACTTAATTTCTCACAGCGAACAGATTTTCCAGTTTCAAAGTTAGGCTTTCACTATGTTATATAATATATATCAATTCAATTAGACCATCTGACTAGAACTACAATCAGTTCTCTGGAGATCACACAATTGTGTATATATATCAATTATATAGATTAATCTCCCTAGATTGAAAATACACCATTGATGCTGCAGGTACAATTATCTCTAATCAATCCAGACCCTACAACGAACAATATGGTCTATTTAAATAAATAAATAAAATATATATTATAATCAGTTGCCTAATATACAGTCAAAAATGTATACTATGCCACAGAATCTGTCTGGAAGAAATCAGCGTCAATGTTCAAGGTTGTGGCTTTCCTGGATTGATCTGATGGATGGATCGATCTGAAGTGAGGATGCAATCTCATGTGATGTTCCCCTTTTCTGGCTTCTATATTTATCTCCCCCTGGAAGGGGGCTTGACCTGAATTTTCATGTGACCACTGACCTCATCTGTATTTTTATTTCAATACTGTTTCTTACTCATTACCACCACCAGCGGACCCTAGCGTTCTATGTAAGAGTTGGTGTAATTACAAATCAAATATTACATTTTCTTCTAATTTTGTAAAAAAATAACCCCTGACCTAAATCTAGGATCATGTTATAAATATAGATAAGAATGGCATTTAGGCTTACTACTGTCAGACATCCAGTCCACTAGAACGATATATGATTTGAAACAACTTTTTCTATTATATGACTACACCAATACAGGCCACTAGGTGGCAGCATTGTATGTGTATAGTGCAAATGAATTGTTCAATGGTGTCTATATAGACATCAATGAACACAATAGGCAATCTAATGATTGCCAATTATTGTCACCTAAAAAAAGTTTTTGCAAAATAAAAATATTTAAACAATAAAAAAATAAACATCATGAGCATCACCGCATGCGAAAATGCCCATACTATTAAAATATAACAATATTAATGGCAAATGGCGTAGCGGTAAAAAAAAAATTTAAACAGCCAATTTGACATTTTTTTTTTTGTCACCTCAACTACCCAATAATTTATAAAAAGTGATCAAAAAGTCGCACACACTTCAAATTGGTATCACTGAAAAGAACAATCGTCCCGCAAAAAATGAGCCCTCACACACCTCCGTAGACATAACTACAAAAAAAGTTATAGGAGTCAGAATATGGTTATAAAAAAAAAATATATATATTATATATATATATATATATATATATATATATATATATATATATAATATTATTTTCCCCTCAAAGGTTTACATATTATTTTTTTTCAGTATTAAAGCGCAAGAGAGAAAAATTATACAAGTGTGGTATCATTGTAACTGTACTGACCTGGAGAATGAAGATAACAGATCAATTTTACCGCATAGTGTACAGTGTAAAAAAAAAATTATCCTTTATCAGAATTGCATTTTTTTTTCCCAATTCTACCCCACTTGGATTTTTTTTTTTCCTGCTTCCTACTACATGGCATGCAACCGTAAAGTTAGAAAGTACAACTTGTCCCGCAAAAAATAAGCCCTCATAAGGCTATGTGAATGGAAAAATATTAAAACGTTTGGACTGTGGGAAGGCGGGGAGTGAAAAACAAATGCAAAAATGGAAAATCCCAGGGTCCTTAAGAGGTTAATCAGCTTGACAGGTTGAACAACCCCACTTGCCCACACAGTTTTCAAAACTGGAGTGAGTGGTGTAAAATTAGGGCCAAAAAGTCACAGTACCCTATATTTGAAGCCAGAAGTGTTCGGATTGATAAATTCTCCCCATACCCTTAGTTCTTAACCCTTTCAGGACCAGGCTTTTTTCCATTTTTGCATTTTCATTCTTAATTTTTATTTTATTTTTCCCTGGAAGTTTTTTTCCCTAATGGCTTCATTTATGGTTGCATAAAGTGTAGTGGGAGGGGGGGGGGGGGGGGGGGTGGAGCTAGGGTTCCGCACTCGCCCTTTAGCTCCCCTGATCCTCACTAGGGGATACCGGTGCATGGCTGGGAGCACGCACTCCCAGTCTATGGGGTTAAATATGTGTGATCAACATTTTCGTTGGCTGCATACATTACCCCTGGGTGTCTGCTATTTAAAGTAATTAAACCTATTTTCTCATATGCTCAAGCTGTCCATTCCTTTTGGGAGAAAACCTTTAAATACTAGACATTGTTTGATAGCATTAGGGCTCATCCACACGGCCGTGTTTGACGGCCGTGAGCGGTCCGTGGTAACACGGGCTGGATTCCTGCTGAGAGCAGGAGCGCACGGTGTCATTGGTTGCTATGACGCTGTGCGCTCCCTGCTGCCGCCGTACACTGGTATGATCTATATACGGCCTTAACTGCATGTTTTAGTTTTCTCCAGAGTGGCTCAGTGAGGCTGGGGTCAGGGCCAGTGTACAACCTTTACTTCTGCTACAGCCACTGTCTAGTCTGCTTAGACTTGTGTTTGTTGGATCATTTGTCATGTTGGAAAGTCCAAGTGGGGCCCATGTGCAGTGTCCTGGCTAATGAATGCAAATTCTCCTTCATTATTTTCTGGTAAGATGTTGAATTTATCCTGCCATCAATTTTGACTCTCCCAAGCAGCAGAGATCTACCTACATGTCTTCATTTCTCTCCAAATATAGAGCTTATGGTTGTGAGGGGGTTTCTTTGCACTGCATTCCTCTCGTATTCTAATTGGGATTCACATAATTTGTGACAAGTTCCTTCCTTACCCTTTTGATGTGTTTTTATTGAAATTATAAAAACTTTAAAACTTTTTTTATAATGCAAGTGAGCTCCAGATATAACCTGTCTTTTTTTTTTCCCCCTTGTCTAGAGTACATCCAGAAATATGCAACAGAAGAGGCGCTTAAAGAACAAGAAGAGCGCACAGGAGATAGCTCATCTGAAAGCTCAATGTCTGACTTCTCGGAAGATGAAGCCCAGGACATGGAGTTGTAGTAGATACAATCTGCTTTTCGGAAGCGAAAAACAAATACAAAGACTTATTTCCTAACCCAGAAAAGCAGACTATAATATTCATATTTAAACAAAGCAATTTTTTTATTACTAAACAAGGTTTTTATGAATAATAGCATTGATATATCATCACCCTTTAGGTCTTGATTTTCCTGATCATTTTGCAACCCAATGTTCATAGCGTATGCCCCCCCTTCCCCCCCACATTCCATTTTGGTAGCTGTGTGCATGAGTTCAGCAGTCCAACGTTGTACGCTACTTGAACTGAGGAAAAAGACCACAGATAACAATTCTGACTGCTGTGATACATAGTTTTCAAGTAGTATTGTCCTCTTTACCAACACCCTGCCAAGTGGATCATGCCTCGGACTCTGCTGGAGTAGTACGTTCTCTAAACCCATATGGTGTACATTGAGGCAAACTGTGCACGAGGAAAACAAACTTCCATGGAATGTGTGCTTTTTGGGGCACTAGTTGGTGTTGCTCTTGTCCCTTCCCAACCCCTTTTTTTGTTTTAATACAAATTTAGTTTAAAAAAAAAAAAACTTAAAATGGCCCCTATGAATGGGTTTCATACATGCCTGTTGTCCGTTTTTAATTACAGTTTTTTCATTTTTAATGTTGATTTATCACCCTTCTTTAAAGCCAAGAGGGCTGAGAGTATGACAATGTTTCATTTGATAATATGGTGATGTGTTCCATCTTGTAGGAGTTGATTCATTTGGAGATGGGGTTGGGGGTGTGCGGAACCAGTGGTGAAGTGACCCATTGCTGTTGTTTCCCTTTAGAGAAAAGAGGGTGGTGAATTGTATGACCTAATTTACTTTCAAATATAGAGACAACTTCAAATATGTGTGATATTATTCCCGGTTTTTCAGCTCACGGTGGTGATGGTATCACAACAGGATGTTTTTACAGTCGTGTCCATTTAAGATCTACTCATTATTCAGAAGGGTTCAATTTCAAGGTCTAGCATTCAGTTAAGCCCTCAATTAAGAAATGTATGCTAAAATATCTAAATACATGACATTTTTCCAACTATACTAGTTTTTCACCTAGGATTTTATACATGGGCTGCTTTACAGCTGTCTGTTCTCTATCGCTGTCACTAGGAAGATATAAGTCCGGTCTCCTGTGAAAGTACAAAGTGCTCTTAAAACTCAGACCATTTTTGCTGCAGATGTCTCCTTAGTTCATGAAAAGCTATGATTGCCACATATACAGTAAAGATGCAGCTCAGTCCTGGTCACTTTGTAAGCTTCTTGGCTCACGTTTCACTACCTTCTGAGGTCACTGTTGCTCCTAGAGGTTCATCTGCATGTATTAAAACTTCATTTTTCTCAGCAATGCGGGCACATATGAACATGGGACCAACACCGATATTTTCAGCTGCCAAGTGCACATGTAACAGGTCAGCGAGTGTCATAGAAACAAATCTGCTGACAGATGCCCTTTAAGTGATATTGAGTGATCTATGCTACTCCAAAGTAATTCAGCAGTGCTACTAAAGGATTCTGTGTAGCCCCAGCCTTAATAGACTTTCACCAACAATCTCCACACATGACTTGAAATTCTGAAGAGGTGCAGTTGAACACTTTGGGAGACATTTTGGGTATGTCTATATGACGACATTTGTTGCACAATAGGGTAAAACTACACAGATGTGAAATGTCACGTAACATTTTGGTAATGATAGTCAATGGTGTCGCGCTGCAATAGTCGCACAGAAATCCAACTTGCAGCATGATGCAGAGCGACACCATTGACTTGTGCAACAACTTTCATCATGTAGCCCTAGCCTGATTACATTTGCACCACAGTTGTGGCATTAAAAAAAAACCTCTGATTTATGCAAGAATTTTTTTATTTTTTTATCCTTTTGCTTTTTTAACTGGGTGGGTGTTTGGCAAGAGATTCATGGTGCAGACTGGGCTCAAATTATAGCTAAAATCATTCATGGCATGGGCATATTCAGGGTTCTGCTCATTAACAGCTAAAGACTTTGTTCATATCTGCATTGGAAGTTCCTTTCGGGGCCTCGACACAGAAATCGCTAAACAGTGGAGCATAAAAGTTCCTCCTAGTATCAACATCTAAAGGACACACAAGTGCATGGCTTTTTACAGAATATGCATGTCCCCTGTGTCGCTGAGTAAGCTAAGCACATGAGTGCCCATCACAGTGAAGCAAGCAGAGATCTTGATAACTGAGGAATTGATACAGAAGGTACATTAGAAAATTGTATAACTTTTCATTATACAAAGAATAATTTTTGATTGCAGAAACTGTAATACCTTTATCAACCGAGGCAGAAAATGAGGCATGCTGTCACTCTATCTTCATTGAAAAACATTAGCAACAGCATGGGTCATACTGAAGAGCTTGTCACTTTCCTGTGGCAACTGTAAGCGATGATATTGTAAACCTAAAAGCATCCTGAAGCAACCAGCTTGACCTCAAAGTTGTAGGCCACAAAATGGTACCTCTTAGTGCTGAAAGAGGGTAACTTCTGTTCGTTCTTTTCTATTTTGGGGGCGATATTTCTTACTCTGGAATCATCAGCTCAGGAATACTGTGACACAGAAGGGTAATTGGATTTTCCAAGATGGGGAGCCCCTTTTCATATGGCCATATTGCCTGTTGCTGGCTCTACTGTTCTCCTCCAGTTCTGGTCCCCACTGGACCAGTAGTGTGACCTGCTGTCTATATGCACATCCCTGCTACCAGCCAGTTTATTTCCTCAGCAGGCCTCAGTGATGTCCATGTAGCTGGTGTGTCCCTCTTCCAGTCTAGCGGGTACCAGAAGAGAAGGAAGCTTGGTCTTTGAACCAGAGTGGCAGTGTCAGGTGCATGTTTTTTGTTAACCCCTGAACCCTGCATGGTCATATGAAAATTGCTTCCTGGGCTCTGATAACCCCTTTAAGCACACTATCAATTTGTGTCAGGAATGCTGGAGGCGTTTGTAGTGGGGTATCTTCTCCAAACTTCTGTCTGCGTATAAACTTGGATGCTAGGAAAATGTGTCTTGCTCGTGTGTTGTCAGCTGGATTGTTGGTAAAATAGAAATGATGGGTTTGGAGCTTTTAGGCCAGACTCGGACAAGCAATTCAGTGCGAGCAACTTGCTGCGTATGTCAGTGTGAGGTCCCGTTCTGACCTTGCCCTGAACTCTCTCGTCTGTGTATAGCCTTAGCCCAGTGAAGGGAAATCCTATACAACGGTATTGTGTATACTTGTGTCCTTCCAACATTGGGAAGAGTGGTGGTATGCATTTAACATTAACTTACAGCAGATACTCATGATGCCTGTGGTGTGATTGGGGTTGGCATTTGTAATACGGACTCTAAAATGTGCTCACATTATGGATGTCCGAATGAGGCCTAAAGCCTGTTGTAGAGAGCTGTAACACAGTTCTAAGTGAAATCTACCTGTAGATCACTGTACAGTCGTGGCCAAAAGTTTTGAGAGAGACACAAATATTTTCACAAAGTTTGCTGCTAAACTGCTTATAGATCTTTGTTTCAGGTGTTTCTGTGATGTAGTGAAATATAATTACACGCACTTCATAAGTTTCAAAGGCTTTTATCGACAATTGCATGACATTTATGCAAAGAGTCAGTATTTGCAGTGTTGGCCTTCTTTTTCAGGACCTCTGCAATTCGACTGGGCATGCTCTCAATCAACTTCTGGGCCAATTCCTGACTGATAGCAACCCATTCTTTCATAATCCCTTCTTGGAGTTTGTCAGAATTAGTGGGTTTTTGTTTGTCCACCCGCCTCTTGAGGATTGACCACAATTTCTCAATGGGATTAAGATCTGGGGCGTTTCCAGGCCATGGACCCAAAATGTCAACGTTTTGGTCCCTGAGCCACTTGGTTATCACTTTTGCCTTTATGGCACGGTGCTCCACCGTGCTGGAAAATGCATTGTTCTTCACCAAACTGTTGTTGGATTGTTGGAAGAAGTTGCTGTTGGAGGGTGTTTTGGTACCATTCTTTATTCATGGCTGTGTTTTTAGGCAAAATTGTGAGTGAGCCCACTCCCTTGGATGAGAAGCAACCCTACACATGAATGGTCTCAGGATGCTTTACTGTTGGCATGACACAGGACTGATGGTAGCGCTCACCTTTTCTTCTCCGGACAAGCCTTTTTCCTGATGCCCCAAACAATCAGAAAGGGGCTTCATCGGAGAATATGACTTTGCCCCAGTCCTCATCAGTCCATTCACCATATTTTCTGCAGAAGATCTGTCCCTGATGTGTTTTTTTGAGAGAAGTGGTTTCTTTGCTGCCCTTCTTGACACCAGGCCATCTTCCAAAAGTCTTTGCCTCACTGTGCGTGCAGATGCGCTCACACCTGCCTGCTGCCATTCCTGAGCAAGCTCTGCACTGGTGGCACTCCGATCCCGCAGCTGAATCCTCTTTAGGAGACGATTCTGGCGCTTGCTGAACTTTCTTGGACGCCCTGAAGCCTTCTTAACAAGAATTGAACCTCTTTCCTTGAAGTTCTTGATGATCCTATAAATTGTTGATTGAGGTGCAATCTTAGTAGCCACAATATCCTTGCCTGTTAAGCCATTTTTATGCAACGCAATGATGGCTGCACGCGTTTCTTTGCAGGTCACCATGGTTACCAATGGAAGAACAATGATTTCAAGCCTCACCCTCCTTTTAACAGGTCAAGTCTGCCATTTTAACCCAATCAGCCTGACATAATGATCTCCAGCCTTGTGCTCGTCAACATTCTCACCTGAGTTAACAAGAATATTACTGAAATGATCTCAGCAGGTCCTTTAATGACAGCAATGAAATGCAGTGGAAAGTTTTTTTGGGGATTAAGTTAATTTTCATGTCAAAGAAGGACTATGCAATTCATCTGATCACTCTTCATAACATTCTGGAGTATATGCAAATTGCTATTATAAAAACTTAAGCAGCAACTTTTCCAATTTCCAATATTTATGTAATTCTCAAAACTTTTGGCCACAACCGTAGATTCATGTGATCTATGGTTAAAGAGGACCTTTCACCGATTATGACACTGAACTAAGTATACAGACGTGTAGAGCGGCGCCTGGGGATCTCGCTGCACTTACTATTATCCCTGGGCGCTGCTCCGTTCTCCTGCTATGCCCTCCGGTATCTCCGGTCACAAAGTTATGGTAGGCGGAGTCTGCCCTTGTTCTTCTGTAGCGCTGGCCAATTGCATTGCAGAGCTCACAGCCTGGGAGAAAATAACCTCCCAGGCTGTGAGCTCTGCGCTGCGATAACTTTGTGACTGAAATCTCCGCCTACTATAACTTAGTGGCCGGAGATACCGGAGGGCATAGCAGGAGAACGGAGCGGCGCCCAGGGATAATGGTAAGTGCAGTGAGATCCCCGGGCGCCGCTCTCCATGTCTGTATACTTAGTTCACATTGTCATAATCGGTGAAAGGTCCTCTTTAAGGCTGCTGGACTGTCAAGTGTTTTGTAGCTAATATAGCCAGCTGAAACATGAAGCTGTATTAGGTTGCTAATAGCATCCGATCAGTATACCATTCCCCAGATTTGCAACGTGGAATCCGTGGGAATGATGAGCATGCTGTGCATAAGGATTTTTCTAGAGCATGTGAAAGCCCTGTTCTCATGCAGTAACTGATTTGTATCAGGATGTAGGCATGGAATTTGTGCTGGCAATAGCCTCCCTTCTAACACAAGGTTTTCTCATATACCACAAGAAATTCTATTAAAATAACCATTTTTTTAATATTTTTGTTCTGCCATTTCTCAGAGGCTCAGTTTGTGATGCTTAGGCCTCATGCGCACAACACTATTTTCAGTCCACATCGAATCGGATGCCGTCCTATTGTCGTCTGTATTACGTACAAGAATAGGACTGGTTTATTATGGACCAGACCCATTCCGCAAGATGCGGAACGCAAACAGGCGGTATCCGTGTTTTGTGGATCTGAAATTTGCGGACCGCAAAAAATGTTTACGGATGTGTGCATGAGCACTTGTAAATATATTGTCAGCGGCAGGGACACAGGTGCCACAAGCTACAGAGCAAAAGGACTGGTCTTGTATAATCTGCCTGCTTTCTTTAAGCTTCTATCAAACTGAATGTAATGGAGAACATTGCTTCCAGTGGATATAAATATGACTTGCATTCACTAATTACTACAAATATGGCATGTACATTAAAGGCATTGTCTGAGAATACTAAAAAATCTTGCAATGCCTCGGCCCTTGCATGGTGTAAAATAATTATGGTATACTTCCTATTGCTCCTGTTCTCTGCATTGGCAATCTGTTTCTCAAGTTGCTGCTTGTTTATACAGCGCTCGTATACAAAATGCGGCAGCCAATCTGTGTCCTCAGTGGTCTACCTTTTACACCATTTGGGGACATGCTCAAGACTTTTAATTCTCAGACAACCCCTCTTTAATCATATCTTGCTGTCGGGCACATGGAACAGTCTAGTTGTTGACTCTGACTTTGTGGTGAAAACAGAATTGTTTGTTTTTATAAATACTTGTTTTGCTTTCTACATTACTAAGTTATCTGAAGAAATTTGCATTGTTCATTTCATATGAAAATTGTTACATGTTGTGAGCTTAAGGGAAAAATTATAATAATGCATGGTACCGATATTGTATACCTTACTAATGAGGTAGAAGGGGTTTTATTTTTCTATTGTCGGCATGTGATTATATTTAAAAGTATGGTTGGTGACCCAGTTCTTGTACTGTTCTGGCCCTAGTTTTGGGGGTGGATGTTTAATGGTACTTGTTTTTTTTTTTTTTTTCCTCCCCCAGGCTTACTTCAATATAAGAAAAGAGCCTTTGGCTTAGACATCCTGGTGTGTGTGTTTTTTTTTTTTTTTTTTTTTTTAAGCCAAAGGCTCTTTTCTTATATTGAAGTAAGCCTGGAAAGAAAAAAAAAGAAAAAACACCAGGATGTCTATCATGTTGCCATTGATTCTCTAATAAAAAGCAGGTCTGTTGGGGGCTGATTTTCAGAATCTGTAACAGTCCTCATCTACCATGTGCCGTATAGTAACACTGGTGTCTTCTTACAGTCAAGTCCATAAATATTGGGACAGTAACACAATTCTAACATTTTTGGCTCTATACACCACCACAATGAATTTAAAATGAAACTAACAAGATGTGCTTTAACTGCAGACAGTCAGCTTTAATTTGAGGGTATTTACATTCAAATCAGTTGAACGGTGTAGGAATTAAAACACTTGTTAAGGGACCAAAAGTAATGGGACAATTGGCTTCTCAGCTGTTCCATGGCCAGGTGTGTGTTATTCCCTCATTATCCCGAATACAATGAGCAGATAAAAGGTCTAGAGTTCATTTGAGTGTGCTATTTGCATTTGGAATCTGTTGCTGTCAACTCTCAAGATTAGATCCAAAGAGCTGTCACTATCAGTGAAGGAAGCCATCATTAGGCTGAAAAAACAAAACTAAACAAACCCATCAGAGAGAGAGCAAAAACATTAGGTGTGGCCAAAACAACTGTTTGGAACATTCTTAAAAAGAAGGAACGCAACAGTGATCTCAGCAATACCAAAAGACCCGGAAGACCACGGAAAACAACTGTGGTGGATGACCGAAGAATTCTTTCCCTGGTGAAGAAAACACCCTTCACAACAATTGGCCAGATCAAGAACACTCTCCACGAGGTAGGTGTATGTCTGTCAAAGTCTACAATCAAGAGAAGACTTCACCATAGTGAATACAGAGGGTTCACCACAAGATGTAAACCATTGGTGAGCCTCAAAAACAGGAAGGCCAGATTAGAGTTTGCCAAACGACATCTAAAAAAGCCTTCACAGTTCTGGAACAACATCCTATGGACAGATGAGACCAAGATCAATTTGTACCAGAGTGATGAGAAGAGTATGGAGGAAAGGAACTGCTCATGATCTTAAGCATACCACCTCATCAGTGAAGCATGGTGGTGGTAGTGTCGTGGCGTGGGCATGTATGGCTGCCAATGAAACTGGTTCTCTTGTATTTATTGATGATGTGACTGCTGACAAAAGCAGCAGGATGAATTCTGAAGCGTTTGGGCAATATTATCTGCTCATATTCAGCCAAATGCTTCAGAACTCATTGGACGGCGCTTCACAGTGCAGATGGACAATGACCCAAAGCATACTGCAAAAGCAACCAAAGAGTTTTTTAAGGGAAAGAAGGGGAATGTTATGCAATGGCCAAGTCAATCACTTGACTGAATCCGATTTGAGTATGCATTTCACTTGCTGAAGACAAAACTGAAGGGAAAATGCCCCAAGAACAAGCAGGAACTGAAGACAGTTGCAGTAGAGGCCTGGCAGAGCATCACCAGGGATGAAACCCAGCGTCTGGCGATGTCTATGCGTTCCAGACTTCAGGCTGTAATTGACTGCAAAGAATTTGCAACCGGGTATTAAAAAGTGAAGTTTGGTTTATGATTATTATTCTGTCCCATTACTTTTGGTCCCTTAACAAGTGGGAAGCACATATGCAAACTGTTGTAATTCCTACACCCATCGCCTGATTTGGATGTAAATACCCTCAAATTAAAGCTGAGTGTCTGCAGTTAAAGCACATCTTGTTAGTTTCATTTCAAATCCATTGTGGTGGTGTATAGAGCCAAAAATGTTAGAATTGTCAATGTCCCAATATTTATGGACTTGACTGTAAGAAGACACCAGTGTTACTATACGGCACATGGTAAATGAGGACTGTTACAGATTCTGAAAATTGGCCCCCAAATTTATACAGGCCACTGTCATCCTGCTGCTCCTCACAATACTGTACCTAGTGTGCGCCCCCACCCACACAAACACTATACTCTCAGAAATAACAGCCAGATAGTACCTACATTTTAAGAGTGCTCCCAGACTGCCCTCAATCGCAATAGTGTCCCCAATAGTGATAAAACTCCCCAAGAGTGCCCCCATTAGTAGCAATTCCTACATATTGTGCCTAATACTGCCCCTACAGTTACCCCTAAGTAGTTATAATATAACCATAATGCCCTCCGGCCGTGCCCCTTGTAGCTCGAATGCCCAACTCCCTTGTAGTGTGTGTGTGTGTGTGTGCATGTGTGTATATATATATATATATATATATATATCTCTATATACACACACACACACACACACATTATGTAGCAAAAAGGGATATTTGACTTTTGGGTGCAATTTATGGAAAATTTAAAAAGTTCACTGTACAGTGATATTTTATCATCAAAGTAGGACATGTAAGTAGAAGCAGCAATGGTGATTTCCTCATCTCAAACATTTTATTGAAACAAAAGCCCACACCAGTGGTGGGTATACCCCCACAAAAATGTCAGTGTCTCAATAACTTGTCATGTGGCCTTGAGCATCAATTACAGCTTGACAACGCAATCTGCTGTTCACAAGTCGACTTATTGTCTGCTGAGGCATGGCATCCCACTCTTCTTGACAGGCAGCCCTTAGATCATTGAGGTTCTGGGGTACAGAGTTACAAGCCTCCAAATGGCGACTCAGCTGATCCCTTAGGTCTTCAATGGGATTCAAGTCTGGAGAAAGTGCAGGCCACTCCATTTGAGGTACCCCAGTCTCCAGCAGCCGTTCCCTAATGATGCAACCTTGATGACCTGGCACATTGTCGTCCATGAAGATGAAATTAGGCCTGTGTTGTTCATGCCGAGGCACAATGACTGGATTACTGATGTTATTCAAGTAGTATGGGCTTGTCACTGTACCATTCACAAAGTGTAGGGTGTTCTGTATTGACTAGACCTGCCTGCCCACTCTGTAACACCACCAAAGGTTCATCAGTGGCTGATGCATAGCAGTCTCCTTGACGTCTCCAACATCATTGGTGGCCATAATTTCTACTCGTGTGAATCAACTGTCATCAGTGAACAGCACTGAGGCTCACTGGTCCCTCATCCAATGTAGATGCTCCCTGGCCCATGCAAGATGCCTGTGGTCAGGTACCCTTGCAGGTCATCTAGCACGCAGGCCACGATGAAGTAAATGGTTTTGAATGGTCTGATGTGGCACATGGGTGCTTCTCACCTCCATTAAAATGCCTGGAGTTGTGTGGCATTGTTCACAATGAAGCGGTCATCAGTGTAGAATGTGGCCAAAGAACGACCACTTCTATGCCTTTCTGTGACTTTTCCAGTCTCTGTATCTCTGATGCAACCTGCTGATGACGCTCTAAGCTGAGGGGCCACTTTAGTCTGAGAACATCCTGCTTAAAGCCTTGCAATGGCGAGGTACTGTTGATCAATTGTGTGGTGTCGACTTGGCTTCGTGATGTCAAAATGTGAACAGCATGATGAGTATTTTTTAAATACCAATTCTAATTGAACCAGGAAATTTGGGCGATTCATGGATCAAACACCTGTTGTGAATTTTGCCATTAAGCTCCATGTTGAAGAACAGAACAGCAAGTTGTGCAAAAACTACTGAAACGCTAAACAGTTGGACACATGCATACAAAAGTTTAGAGAAGGTCACATTAAGTTCACCTGTAAAGGTTAGAGTGCATTTTAGGTTCATCCTGAAATTTCACCCACAAGCCAAATATCTCTAACGTTTCGAGTTGTGTGTGTGTGTGTGTGTGTGTGTGTATATATGTGTATGTATGTATATATGTGTATATATTTACACACCTCACTCCCGTTTCCCCTGCCGCCATCTGTGCTGCAGACCGCAGTACTCTTCTAATGTGTGGCCTGTGTTGCCATGTTCAGACACAGGCAGTCCACATGACATCCCAGCTCCTGTGCCAAGATGCACTAAGGCTGAACTGCCACAAATGCGGCCATGATTATGCCCCCATCATGGATAGTGAGTCGCGAGCAGGGTTGTTGTTCAAACAATATCCATATTGGTCTTTTTATGACACTTTTAGTTGTTGTTTTTTTTAACCTAATTCAGTGTTGACAAACGCATAGAGGTTTTCCTTCCAAAGATTAGTCATGGCCAAGCAGATGGTGAGATAACTAGATGTTGGCTCATGCCATCCTTGGATTTAGGATTAGTAACAGTTGAAGTGTGTTATTTATTTATTATTTATTTATTTATTTACTTACTACTCTTGTTGCTAGGAAAATGCTTTGTGCTCAGATGTGTACTGTAACATTTAGTGAAAGAGAGAAATGACTATCTTGAGGCCTAATAGACTTGTGTGCTTCCAATCTTGTGGCAAAGAGCTATTAACTAATGAAAATGTGCCAGACACGATATTTAAAGACTTTTGGGCCTTGCTCATCAAGTGGGTGTGATTTGTCAAAACTAGTGCATAGAAAAACTGTCTTAGTTGCCCATGGCAACCAATCCTATTGATCCTTTCTTTTTCAAAGGAGCTCTAAACAAAAATGACCCGGTTTTAATAAATCTTGTAATTTGTGCCAAAATTATACCAGAATTTTAGTGCAAATTTCTGGTACACAGTAAACTAACTAAAAGGTGGTATAACCAGATTAGGGTACTTTCACACTTCTCAATACCGGAAAAAAAACTGATCAGTTTTATCCTAATGCATTCTGAATGGATGTCTTCAGTTCAGTCACTCTTACAGTATTTGGCCAGAGAAAATACTGCAGCATGTTTTCCATTAAAATGCCTTAACACCAAGTGTTCCGGCAAAACGGCTCTGGACCTTTTAAACATGCAAAAAAAATTAATACCAGATACGTTTCTTCAAATGACACCGGAGAGACTGATCCGGTGTTTCAATGCATTTGTTGGGCTCCTTTCACACTAGCGTCCGCTGGTCCGCTCGTGAGCTCCGTTTGAAGGAGCTCACGAGCGGACCCGAACGCAGCCGTCCAGCCCTGATGCAGTCTGAATGGAGCGGATCCGCTCAGACTGCATCAGTCTGGCGGCGTTCAGCCTCCGCTCCGCTTGCCTCCGCACGGACAGGCGGACAGCTGAACGCTGCTTGCAGCGTTCGGGTGTCCGCCTGGCCGTGCGGATCCGTCCAGACTTACAATGTAAGTCAATGGGGACGGATCCGTTTGAAGATGCCACAATATGGCTCAATCTTCAAGCGGATCCGTCCCCCATTGACTTTACATTGAAAGTCTGGACGGATCCGTCCGAGGCTATTTTCACACTTAGCTTTTTTTAGCTAATATAATGCAGACGGATCCGTTCTGAACGGAGCCTCCGTCTGCATTATTACGATCGGATCCGTTCAGAACGGATCCGATCGAACGCTAGTGTGAAAGTAGCCTTAGACAGATCTGCATCCGGATCCGTCTACAAATGCAATCCATTTGCACGCGGATTTCCAGATCCGGCAGGCAGTTCCACCGACAAAACTGCCTGCCGGATCTTCACAACCAAGTGTGAAAGTACCCTTAGACAGTCTAAAGATTTATAATCCAAATATATCAGCCAGCATCCAACCACTGTAATAAATGTGACAAATCTAAATCTTAGTAAATCTGTCCCCAGTGTTTCTGTACTTAAAGGGGTTGTCTAAGGTATAGTTACCTATCCTTACATCAATATCAGATCCTTCACCAAACCAAACAGAATTTGGGTAAATTTATAAAACAAAATAAAAATGTGTTACAAAAAGCTTTGCAAAATTGTGCATAGACAAAAAAAAAAAAAATTGTTTAAAAATGTTAGCTAAACACACCAAAAAAAAAAAAAAATCTTTGGCCTCTAGCACACGATCCTATGTATTTTGCGGTCTGCAAAAAATACGGATAATATCCGTGTGCATTCCATATTTTGTAGAACGGAACACCTGCCCCTTCATAGAACAGTACTATCCTTGTCCGTAATGTGGACAATAATAGGACATGTTCTAATTTTTTGTGGAACGGAAACGTAATGCACACGGAGTACCTTCCTCTTTTTTTTTTTTTTTTTTGCAGACCCATTGAAATGAATAGTTCCGTATGCAGTTCGCAATAAAAACGGAATGAAAATACGTTTGTGTGCAAGATGCCTTAGAGAGCATCTTTTAACATGATTAACCATATTAAACCAGGCATACAGCCGTGTAAGGTTCATGATCCTGATAAAAAACAATCTGGACTGGTGCAAGGATTTTTGCCACCCTAGGCGAAAGCTAATTTTGTCGCCCCCCCTTGACCACTTTTTTGTCGGCCACCTATTTAATGATTGTTGCGTGCAACATTTTACTTGACCAGCTAATTTTAGATATCCTAGATATTCTTGGTGGTCATCTGTGCCATTTTGGCCTCAAAACATTACATGACCCCTACACTACATTATTGACAACTGTAAGTTTTTACCTTGTCTGGTGGTGGCCTAGGTGTATTTATCAGCATTTCAGCTCCAGTCACTGTTATGGGGGATCTGTGGATGACACATACCATATATAGCATCTTATGCTATATGTCATCCACAGATCCACCTCATGACAGTGTCATCCACAGATCCCCCTTCCCATAACAGTGCCATCCACAGATACCCCTCCCCGCGCTCACAGGGGTATAAATTTATAAACTGTAATCCTTATCCTGCAGTAACTTTAACTTTAAATCAGCGCTCATCTATTTACTACCTTACACTCCAGTAACAGGCAGTGTGGGCGGCAGCGCTCACTCACTGACGTCACGTGCCTGCACCGCCTAGTGGGAGTAACTGCCTGTTACCGGAGCTAAAATGTAAGGTAGTAAATAGATGAACGCTGATTTAAAGTTCAAGTTACTGCAGGATACGGATTACAGTTTATAAATGTATACTCCTGTGGCCGGTGTAGAGTAGTGCAGGAGAGTCAGAGCGGAGAGAGCTGTGACTTCTATTGCGGCCAGAGTGGCGCCCCCAGCAAGAGTGCACTCTACGCGGTGGCCTACCCTGCTTATGGGTGGCGCCGGCCCTGAAAACAATACCCTTATTATGACACTGGCCCCATGAGAAAAATACATGCTCCACATGCCTCCACAAATGGCATCACTTGGAGGATACTCCACCTCCTCAGGGACAGAAATTCTTTTATGGTAACAGTAGATCTGACAGATGCATATTATCATGTGCTGATCCACATAGAACATCAGAACTTCCTGAGAATTGCAATTTTTCTGGAAGGAAAAGTTTGTCAGTTTCAGGTTCTTCTATTCGGGTTCTGCTCAGCCCTGAGAATCTTTAGGAAGATAATGGCGGAATTATCAGGATTCCTTCCATCAGTCAAATAGTCTCCTAATCCCATATCTGGATGATTTTCTTATTGAAACGCCATTATGCAGGTTCAAACAAGTAGTGATAACAACGGATGCAAGCAAACGGGGTTGGGGAGCGCATTTGGAAAATTCTGTAGCACAAGGGAAATGGAAAGATCTTCGCCAGGCATCATCAAACATGAGAGAACTGTCAGCAGTATTTCAGGCCCTAAAGGGTTTTTCTCAGATAGTCCAGTCAAGACATGTGAAAACATTTTCTGACAATATTACTACTGTAACATACATAAACAAACAAGGGGGAACGAGAAGTAGCAGTAAAGTTCCTAACTTCACAGCAGTCACATTTCATCAGCAGTCCATGTAAAAGACAAGGAGAATCACCTAGCCGACAACCTCAGCAGAGAGACCTTAAGAGAAGGAGATTGGAGTTTAAATCAGAGCGTGTTCAACCAAATTTGTAGGAGATGAAGGATCCCAGTGATAGACTTATTTGAGTAAGGCCTCTTTCACACGAACGTGTGTGCTCCGTGGCCATATTGCGGACCGCATTTACGGATGGGCATTCACTTCAATGGGTCTGCAAATCCGGAGATATGGAACGGAAGTACAGAACGGAAGCACTACGGAGTGCTTCCGTGGGGTTTCGTTCCGCAAAAAGATACATTTCCTATCTTTTTGCAAAACGGGCGGATTGTGGACCCATTAAAGTGAATGGATCAGCGATCCGCTGCGGCTGCCCCACGGTTGGTGTTTATGCATTGCAATTTGCACGGCCACGGGACGCACACTTTAGTGTGCAATAGGCCTAAAAAGGAAACAAGAAAGTAAAGTACTTCTTTTCCCCATCATACCTAGACCAACCTCTACAGGCGGATGCATTCTCATAATCATGACTTCTTCACACTTTCCTTCCTTTGGCATTGATCTCCAGAACTCTAACAAAGGCCTCATGCACACGACAGTTGTTTTTCTCGGCCTCTGTTCCGTTTTTTTTTGCGGATAGGATGGGGACCCATTCATTTCAATGGGTAAGCAAAAAAATGCTGATAGCTCATCCGTTTGTGTTCCGCGGCCGTTGTCCCTGTTTCCCTACAGCAAAAAAAATAGTGCATGTCCTACTTTTTTTCACATTTGTGGACAGGGATAGGCATTTATTACAAGGGATCTGTGGGAAAAAAACGGATCCTCCAAAAAACCGATGCCGCATCAGTGACTTGATTTCTTGCAGGCAGGTCTGGACAAAGGGCTCAGAGTGAGTACACTAAAAGTACAGATTGCAGCATTAAACAATAACTAGACCATTTTTACAATTTTCTTTTAAAGTGTTCTAAATAGCCTAAAAATCTTTTTTGTAATATACTTAATTAATTATGCTGTTTTCCATCTAAAAAAAAAGGACCTTCCTGGATTTGACCAATTCTTCATCATTTTGTTACAGCGCTGGTTTGTCACTGGTGTACGGATTTAACTGGCTGCCATGGAGAACGCTACACAGATCGATGCTCCAGCCTGGCTTTATTCTGGCACAGCACATTGGTACCCTGTCCCCTGTACAATGTGATCTGCCAGGATTTAGCTGAGCAGAGCGAGCTCCTGCCTAAGCCTGCTCCTCTCAGCTCAAGGCTCTTGTACTGATGTGCCATAGAGAGCCTTGAGCTGAGCGATCTGTGCAGCGTTCTCCACAGCAGCCAGTTAAATCCATACACCAGAAAAAGTGATTCAACACTAAATCCATACACCAGTACAGCGCTGACAAGCCAGTGCCTTACCTCAATGATGATTTTAAGAATTTGTAAAATCCAGGACTTTAGGTCCATTTTTGAGAAGGAAAACAACATGATTAATTAATAAAAAGCATATTACTAAAATGATTTTTGGGCTTTTTAGAACACAGTTTAATTGAAAATTGTAAAACATTTTTAGTTACTCTTTAAATGCCTTCATGGGGATAAAATTGGCAGATCTAGATTTAATTAGGAGATTTTATTAAAAGGAGCAAATAGAATTCGTCCTTCAGTTAGAGCTACTGTTCCCCCATGGAACTTAATTCTGGTCCTTTCGATCCTTATGGGAGCTCCCTTTGAACCAATGAGATTCCACTTAGGCTTTTATCATTTAAAACGGCATTTCTTCTGGCCATAACAATAGCAAGAAGAGTAGGGGAAATGTAGGCATTCTCCTATATATCACCATATCTTACTATATTGATTATAGAATTGTCTTAAAACATTCCCCAGGGTTTTTACCTAAGGTAGGTTCCATTGTCAACAAGAAGTGTCTCTTCCCTCTTTTTGTTCTCAGTCAAGCTTGGAGCATGAGTAGAGATGTGTCCTCAAATATCTACAGATAACTAAAGACTTCAGAAAAACTGACCAATTATTGGTTCAGTACTTGGGCCAGAACAAAGGGAATGCGGCAAGCAAGATGACAATTGCACATTGGATCAGACTGTACATTATTGTCTGCTATAGGGAAAAGAACATTTCTTCCTCGAGGGGTTTGAAGGCTTGCTCTACTAAGGCCGTATTTACTTCCTGGGCAGAGGGGGCCTCAGCTTCCCTAGAACATATTTGCTGGGCAGCCACCTGGTGTAATGTTTAAAGAAGGTTGAAGGATTCTAAGTTAGATGTTTTTGTCAAATACAGATTTAGCATTCGGACATAAAATTTTGTCTGCTGCTGTCCCACCCTAGAGATAGATGCCATTGTGGAGGCATGTGGAAAAGATGAAAATTACTCTTATCAGTAATTTTATTTTCCATTAGCCTCCACAACGGCATTAGGGATTCCCGACTTTGTTTTGTTGTATGGTCATTTTGTTTGTATCTTTGTTGAATTAATCATATCTATCTTTGGGTCCTGGGTTATTAACTAGAGCAGGTAAAGGAGAGAGGCCTTTTAAGTAGGTGATGTCGTTGTGGAGGCTAATGGAAAATCCAATTACCGTTAACAGTAATTTTCATCTTTTTATTTATAAAATGACCTAACTGGAGAAACGAGAGGCTGGCCAGAGCCCTCGGAGCACTAGTTTGTTACACCCCCTTCAGCTTCCATCTGTCCCTGGATTGACAGGGCTAGTCTTCTAGTGCCTGCTGCTCTCCAAACGCTGAGACCTATATTTTGCTGCCTGAGCTGTATCTTCTGATCTGGTCTTGGAGCGTGTTCTGTGTTTCTCCTGCTGAGCTCCAAGCAGTGCAGATTCAAACAGAGCAAGAGCTGAGACCTGCCATCTAGTGCCTGAGCTGTGTTGCCGAAGATCTGAGATTATTATTGTCGTGCCTAACACCAAGGAATAGTGTACCATGTGCCCAAACTGCATGGCAAATGTTAGGCTTTTTAAATGACAAAAATACGTGGTCTCAAATGGCAGGAAATGCTCAACCCCAAATGCAGTTGTGTATTTATGCTCGGGGGAGTAGATACTGCACTTGTGGTCTGTTGCTAAGTGCAATCCCCAGCAAAAAATGCATTCAATGGAGGATGCCAGCAGCAGACCACAAGTGCCACTGAGACATCCTACACCAGATGGTAAAATGAGTGGATGTAGAATAATTCATAGACTAAATAGTTATAAGATTGCACTACTGTGGTGGATGCAAGCAGTAACATCTGACTAACCCTCTGTCACGGAAGGTGGACAGGAAACAAGACCATGCAAAATGAATATATGACTCACTGGATCCAAAACTAAGGAACAAAAGGGAGACCCCTGCATCAGACCTGGCTCTCTCCCTGTCTGCTCAGCCTATGCAAAAATCCCAATGGTGGATGATCGCATATCCACGTACCTCGACTATATACCACCTGAACACCCTACAATAGTGAGGGGACACAACCACCGGCTCCCTACACTAGACACGGAGGGAGTCAGGGTCACCTGGGATCCAGCAAACAGAAAATCACAAATAAATGTACTGCACTTATCTTGTAGAAGGCTGGAAGATAGGATCAGCATGCACACACACTCCAGGAAGTTGTATAAGCCGCACACTAATGCATTATGGGGAGGAATTTAAAGAGATGCAATCAGTCCAACTACATGACAGCTGAGAGAGGCTAATGAGATGAGGAACTGAAATTCAAAACAAAGAAAACTCAAGGAGGAGGTTCTGAAAGGCTTCTGTCAGAGCTTCTCAGCTGTCTGGTTGTGACACCCTCACACTGATGTTGAAACTGAAACATTAGCCAGTATATCCTTATATTAAGGACATACCTGAGCCCGCACACCACGCCAAGATTTCTCAAGTGGCACGGGACCTAATGCTAAACCTACCTGTACCATATGGGTAGTACCATGAGCCAGTGGGCAAATTACAGCAGCGTAAGATTCGACTCACAGCACAGCTCCCAGTTCACTCCAGTGTGACTAACCACACATACAATGGGAGGAGGCTTAGAGTCCCACCCATGGCTGGCTGATATGTTGCAGGCCTCACAGGTGCACCTAAATGCTGCCTATGGATGGTAATCAAGGGGCATTTAAATTGAAGTTTATACACCTCCAAATGCAAATATACAATTTAAATGTCAAAAATACGTGGTCTCAAACGGCAGGAAATGCTCAACCCCAAATGCAGTTGTGCATTTATGCTCGGGGGAGCAGATACTGTGCTTGTGATCTGTTGCTAAGGGCGATCCCCAGCAAGAAATGCATACAATGGAGGATGCCAGCAGCAGACCACAAGTGCCACAGAGACATCCTACACCAGATGGTAAAATGTGTGGATCTAGGGCATGGCCAAGCAGTGCAGAGAGCAGGACACGAGAGCGCCGAGGTCCGCCACCAAGCTGTAACATTAGGAACCTTGAGTCTTCAGCACAGACCCCAATATGGGCAAGAAGCTGCCCAAGAAGCCCCCATAAGGGGCCATACCTCCTCTGGACCCCCCTACCAAGGCATGCTTCAGGACTTCGTCCTGCGCTCAGAGCGCGCCGCCATATTTCCCGCCCGACCTGGGTGCCCCTGCAGAAGCGCTCCCTCAGCGCTGCAGGGAAGGACTGGCCCACGAGACACCAGGCACTCCGGCTGCACAGGAGCCCCCAGCACCGGCTAACGTGGCCACAGAGACCTGCCAGCCACCAGCCTCTCCACCGCCACCCTGGACGTGGACCCAGCAGGAAGCCCTTGATCCCAAGATGGTGCTTGCATGTGCTGAACTACAGATAGCGGGGGGGGCCCCCTCTCAGGTCAGTGCCCAGTGGCGTTCCTCTGACCCCCCTCAGTCATCCCCCCCCCCCCCCGGCTCTCTCTCCCTGCAGAAGGGGACCCCCAGATGTGCCAAATGTTGTGGCAGTGTCCTCTACCCCCCATCTCCTCTCTGGAACTTGAGGAGGACATAGGGGCTACCGCCTCCATGCAGCAGTATGCTGCCCCCACCCCTGCACACTCCCCGTACTCTGACCACAGCACCTATACTGGTCCCCATGGACTGAGCTTCTATGCTCTCCCAGCTGCCTACTAAAGGCGATGTCCAGACTCTGGTTACAGAGGTCACCGCAACATGCCGCTCTGAAATATCTGCAGTTCGGCATGACCTACACTCTATTGCCACCCGAGCGGAGACCCTAGAGACCACAAAGTTACGCGGTCCTGTGTCTCTCAACTCCATACCTCAGTGTCCTCACAAGTCGCAGGAAGGCTCGGCGAGTTGCAGCGTCATATAGAGGACTCAGACAATCGTGAGAGGAGGAATAATATCAGAATCCATTGTCTCCCAGAGCCCCCAGGGAAGGAGGATATACAGGGAATCCTGGACGCACTCTTCAACAAAATTATGGGGGATCCCCATCTCATACTACTAAACTGGACAGGGCCCACAGAGCCCTCCAACCCAAAAGATCCAACCCAGGGACATAATTTGCTGCTTTTACGACTTCCCCCGGAAAGAGGCAATTATGATGAAAGCCAGAGACTGGTTCGGTCCCCAGACAGTCCACCTTGCTGGTTATTGGTCCGGCAGGGTCAGTCCCCTTTCAGACATTTTTTTTTCCAGTCTGTGTATTCTACAGATTTAGTTTACTGTTTGTTTTTGTAAAGTCTTGTGGTGTTCGTGTCTTCCCCAGCTCCCTATCGTCCCACATCCTCCCCCTCCCATACCCCCTCCTCCGCGTCTATCCCTTGCCCTTGCTCTTCCTACCCCACAGGGAGCAGCCTGAAGGAGGCCCCCCCTCCCTGTAGTGGAAACCTCCTGTGTTTATGCTACTACCTTCATAGCTGGTAAGACTCTTTGCTACTCACTCCACCCCAATGGTTAGGTGTGTCACCTTGAACGTTAAGGGTCAGGACTCCAAGGCCAAGAGGCGTTTGGTGCTCTGGGAGCTCCACAACCTACGGGCAGATGTGGCCTTTCTTCAGGAGACCCACTTTGACCAGACAGGATCCTTTTGCTTTGCTAAGCACTACTACCCACACGCCTTCTCCACCCATAATAGTCATTGAAAGGCAGGTGTTGCCATATTGTTGTCAGCCTTCAGTCCCATTTCAGTATGCTCCTCCCATATAGACCATGCTGGTCGCTATGTCATTCTGGAAGGGATTTACCAGTGTCGCCCTATCGTACTCTGTAATGTGTATGCCCCCAACACCTCCCAACTTCTGTTTGTGCGTTGGGTCCTACGCAAACTCCAAGGTCTGCCTCCAGCTGCGTTGATCCTGGGTGGTGATTTTAATATGCTTTTAATATGCGTCCCAGTGCCGCCAGACTAGGAACCTTCGTAGCGTGATCAGGCATTTTGCCCTCTACGACCTATGGAGGGTGGATAACCCCTTGGGTAGAATGTTTACCTTCTATTCCCCCCCTCCTCCCGTCATAAATTGCACACCCGGATAGATTACTTTTTTGGCAATGCTCTGACTCTGAAGATGATGCGCGATGTTACCATTGGATTTATCTCATGGTCAGACCACCCCCCGTTACCCTCACCCTCTTTTCTGAACCTGTACCACAACACACTTGTCATTGGCGCCTAAACGATTCCCTGAAATCACCGCTCACCCGTGCGGACGTTGGGAGATATATCCGCATATTCTTTAGTGAAAACACTGGCTCGGTTTCGTCCCGGGCTGTGCCCTTGGAAGCCCATAAGGTGTCAGTTCGGGGCCAATGTATTGCACTGGCCTTGCGACTTAAAAAACCCCAGAACACTCCGGGTTCGGGAACTTACAGCACAAATTACTTTGCTACAAACCCAACTAAGCCATAGGCCGAGTCTTTGGCTTCTCCGGGAGAAGATGCCTCCATGCATACTGTGAAGTGCATGCTGCTTTACTCCAAGCAGCAATATTACGAAAAAGGAAATAAAGCCCACACTATCTTGGCCCGTCTATTGACGTGATGCTGCCTCCAAACATGCTCCCCAAGGGTTTAACCCCTTAGGGACCCATGACGTACCGGTACGGCATGTTTCCCGAGTCCTTAAGGACCCATGACATACCGGTACGTCATGAGTTTAAATTGAGATTGTGGCGCCCCAGGGGTTAATCCGCACAGGATGCCGGCTGAAATCATTCAGCCGGCATCTTGTCACAATGCCTGGGGGGGTCATATGACCCCCCGTATCGGCGATCGCAGCAAACCGCAGGTCAATTCAGACCTGCGGTTTGTTGCTATTTCTGCTGTTTCTGATCGCCGCGGTCCCTGACCGCGGCGATCAGAAACTTTAGTGTGGCTCAAATATATAGTGATCACCCCCCCTGCACCCCTGCATGATTTTAGCCTGGTGGGAGGTGCAGGGGGGGGTGTTGCGGGCGGTGCGGGAGGCGGGCGGTGCGGCAGGCGGGATCGCGATCCCCCGCCCGCCTCCCGCCGAATAATCGTTGGCTTCTAGTGGGTATACCAGGGTGCCAGCACATTGCTGGCACCCTGGTATAAACGGCTGACATCTGTGAATGGATGTCAGCCGTTTAACCCTTTCCATACAGCGGTCCGTACGGACCGCTGTATGGAAAGAGTTAACAGTAAGATGCGGCTCCCTCCCTCTCCCATCGGGGGGCTGCTGTGCCTTTGCAGCCCCCCGATGGGAGAGGGAGAGAGCCCCCAGACAGCCCCCCGAAGCCCCAGTCCTTACCCTTCCCCGTCTGCGAAGTTGTGGCAGACGGGGAAGGTTCCCATGGCAACAGGACGCCTGCTCAGGCGTCCTGCTGTCCATGGTGCTGAACAGATCTGTGCTGAAAGCATAGATCTGTTCAGTGTAAGTAAAATACAGTACAGAACCCTATATAGGTTCTGTACTGTATTATGCAGACACCAGACCCACTGGATCTTCAAGAACCAAGTGGGTCTGGGTCAAAAAAAAAGTAAGAAAAAATGCAAAAAAAGTGAAAATCAAAAAACACATTTATCACTAATTAGAAATGAAAAAAATAAAATTCCCTACACATGTTTGGTATCGCCGCGTCCGTAACGACCTGATCTATAAAACAGTCATGTTACTTTCCCCGCACGGTGAACGCCATAAAAATAAAAAAATAAAAACTATGAGAAAATTTACATTTTGCCCACCTTACTTCCCAAAAAAGGTAATAAAAGTGATCAAAAAAGTCGCATGTACGCCAAAATAGTGCCAATCAAACCGGCATCTCATCCCGCAAAAAATGAGACCCTACCCAAGATTATCGCCCAAAAACTGAAAAAACTATGGCTCTTAGACTATGGAAACACTAAAACATAATTTTTTTTGTTTCAAAAATTAAATCATTGTGTAAAACTTACATAAATTAAAAAAAGTATACATATTAGGTATCGCCGTATCCGTATCGACCGGCTCTATAAAAATATCACATGAGTTAACCCCTCAGGTGACCACCGTAAAAAAATAAAAATAAAAACGGTTTAAAAAAAGCAATTTTTTGTCATCTTACGTCACAAAAAGTGCAATAGCAAGCGATCAAAAAGTCATATGCACCCCAAAATAGTGCCAATAAAACAGCCATCTCATCCCGCAAAAAATGAGACCCTACATAAGATAATCGCCCAAAAACTGAAAAAACTATGGCTCTTAGACTATGGAGAAACTAAAACTTTTTTTGTTTTAACAATGAAATCATTGTGTAAAACTTACATAAATAAAAAAAAGTATACATATTAGGTATCGCCGCGTCCGTGACAACCTGCTCTATAAAATTACCACATGATCTAACCTTTCAGATGAATGTTGTAAATAACAAAAAAAAAAAAACGGTGCCAAAAAAGCTATTTCTTGTTACCTTGCCGCACAAAAAGTGTAATATAGAGCAACCAAAAATCATATGTACCCTAAACTAGTACCAAGAAAACTGCCACCTTATCCCGTAGTTTCTAAAATGGGGTCACTTTTTTGGAGTTTCTACTCTAGGGGTGCATCAGGGGGGCTTCAAATGGGACATGGTGTAAAAAAAACAGTCCAGCAAAATCTGCCTTCCAAAAACCATATGGCATTCCTTTCCTTCTGCACCCTGCCGTGTGCCCGTACAGCAGTTTACGACCACATATGGGGTGTTTCTGTAAACTACAGAATTAGGGCCATAAATAATGAGTTTTGTTTGGCTGTTAACCCTTGCTTTGTTACTTGAAAAAATATATTAAAATGGAAAATCTGCCAAAAAAGTGAAATTTTGAAATTGTATCTCTATTTTCTATTATATCTTGTGCAACACCTAAAGGGTTAACAAAGTTTTTAAAATCAGTTTTGAATACCTTGAGGGGTGTAGTTTCTTAGATGAGGTCACTTTTAGGGAGTTTCTACTCTAGGGGTGCATCAGGGGGCTTCAAATGGGACATGGTGTCAAAAAACCAGTCCAGCAAAATCTGCCTTCCAAAAACCATACGGCGCACCTTTCACTCTATGCCCCGCTGTGTGGCCGTACAGTAGTTTACGGCCACATATGGGGTGTTTCTGTAAACGGCAGAGTCAGGGCAATAAAGATACAGTCTTGTTTGGCTGTTAATCCTTGCTTTGTTAGTGGAAAAAATGGGTTAAAATGGAAAATTAGGCAAAAAAATGAAATTCTCAAATTTCATCCCCATTTGCCAATAACTCTTGTGCAACACCTAAAGGGTTAACAAAGTTTGTAAAATCAGTTTTGAATACCTTGAGGGGTGTAGTTTATAGAATGGGGTCATTTTTGGGTGGTTTCTATTATGTAAGCCTCGCAAAGTGACTTCAGAGCTGTAGTGGTCCCTAAAAGTTGGGTTTTTGTAAATTTCTGAAAAATTTCAATATTTGCTTCTAAAGTTCTAAACCTTGTAACATCCCCAAAAAATAAAATATCATTCCCAAAATAATTCCAACCTGAAGTAGACATATGGGGAATGTAAAGTCATTACAATTTTTGGGGGTATTACTATGTATTACAGAAGTAGAGAAACTGAAACTTTGAAATTTGCTAATTTTTCCAAATTTTTTGTAAATTAGGTATTTTTTTATGCAAAAAAAATAATTTTTTTGACTTCATTTTACCAGTGTCATGAAGTACAATATGTGACGAAAAAACAATCTCAGAATGGCCTGGATAAGTCAAAGTGTTTTAAAGTTATGAGCACTTAAAGGGACACTGGTCAGATTTGCAAAAAATGGCCAAGTCCTTAAGGTGAAATAGGGCTGAGTCCTTAAGGGGTTAAAGACACAGCTGGCTGTCCCCAATACCACCCTGGCGCGATTGCTCGATGCTTTCGTGGTTATTACTCTAAATTGCATAATCTTGCTGACAAACACTCGCACCCACCCACCCCTACCGATGTGGTTAAAACTTTCCCCCTAGGCATATCTCCAGGACCTGACGGGTTCACAGACCTGTACTACAAAACGTTTGAATCAGAACTCTCCCCCCATCTCCTGGCCTTACGCAACTCATTTCTACTGGGTTTTCCAATCCCACCGTCTATGCTGTCATCCCATATAGTAGTCAACCACAAGACGGGTAAAGACCCTCAGGACTGCGCTCGCCAGGGTGTTGACCTGATTGATGTGGCGACGCGTACCTCGACCCCCACAGTTATTTTGAGCCTTGACACAGAAAAGGCCTTCAACTGACTTGATTGGTCCTTCTTATTCGAAAGCCTACGAACCTTTGGTATTGCAGGACCCTTTCTGCAAGCCATTCTCAGCCTCTGCCCCTTTGGCGCTTGTCAAGTTGCCCTTCAGCTTCTCTATTCCATTCAAGATTTCTAATAGTACACGTCAGGGCTGCTCGCTCTCACCGCTTATTTTTGCCTTGTGTATAGAACCCCTGGCAGCACACATACGACTGAACCCCGACATTCAGGGACTTAAAGTACGGGACAGGGAATTTAAGATCTCCCTTTATGCAGACGATGTCCTCCTCACCTTGACCAATCCCCACATTACACTACTAAACCTACAAATATGCCTGAACTCACTACGACGACGTTTCGGGGTACAAGGTCAATGCTTCTAAGTCAGAAGCCCTACCTATCCTTATACCCGCCCGTGATCTAATATTGCTCCAGAGCAATTTCTCTTATCGATGGTCGGACACCACGCTGAAGTACCTAGGTGTTCATATTACTCATACGTATGCCTCATTGTACTCCAGTAACTTCCCTCCCCTCTTCCATGAACTTAAGTCCCTCCTCACAAAATGGAAATCCCTATACATATCATTGCTAGGCCGCATAGCAGCAGTGAAGATGTCCCTCCTCCCAAAATTGCTTTATTACTTTGAGACGCTCCCAGTACGAATCCCTGTGTCAGAACTATGCTTCCTCCAACAGGCCATTCTCGACTTTATATGGCAAGATAAACATCACCGAATCCACCGTAAGGTTATGTTCGCAGCCACAGATAGAGGCGGCCTATCAGTCCCTAATATCATGCACTATTACTGGGTTTCTCATTTGAGTGTCGTTCCTTTTTGTGCGTCCCAACAGGCATACACCAAATGGGTAGCTCCCCACACTCGCCTCCTAGGGCCTATGGCCTTTACCAAAAACATATGGGACACCTTCCACTGACGGTTTGCCTTAGCTTCTCAGCACTCCTCTATCTCTATGATCTCCTTTCTCTACAACCCAGCTATTCCCTCTAGCGTGACCGCCCCCATGGTGCGGGTTTGTTCATCGTTGGGTCTCTTTTATCTGGCGGACATTGTAGACGCCTCTACTCTGACATTGAGGTCCTTTACTCAACTTCAGGACCAATCGAAATTACCGGCAAAGGAGGGACTCCACTACCTCCAGGTTTGTCAGACGTGAGCACCACTTTTGGTTCGCTTAAGGTATCACTCCCTACCTCATTTGAGCACTTGTGCCGACTGGGCACAGGGACGAGAGGTCTAATCTCTCTTTTCTACCGCCTTCTGGCCACAATTGCGGAGGGCGAAAGCCCACATCATGCTTACATGGAAAAATGGGCTACCACCCTCGGATCGCAGTTCCTGGCAGACTGTATGGAATAGGACAGCCCAGTCATCTATTTGCACCATGCATAAGGAGACGCAGTACAAGCGACGTGAATTCTTTGTATCATATTTTCTGGACGTGCCCCAGTATCATCCCATTTTGGCGGGAGGTGAGGGATGTGGCTCCTTCCCTTTTTGGATCCCCTGTACCACTAGACCCAAAGGTCTACTTACTTAACCTGCCACCTCTGGGTTTGAACAAGCACTCCTCCAGGCTGTTTCTCTCACTATGTACTGCAGCCAAATCCTTGATCGCTAAATTCTAGAAGCAGACTACCCCTCCCACTAAGTCCATGCTTATAGCCAGGGTCCGTCACTTCAGGTCCATGGAATGTCTCACAGCGTCCCTTAACAACACTGTGGAACAATTCCAAACAATATGGCTACCCTGGGATACATACCTGGCATCCCCCTAATGGTCTCCCCTCTCACCCTACCATCCTCACTCTTACTCCTTCCTTACCTGTTCCTTTCCTTTTGTGTCTTATCTCTAGTCCTGAGTTGTACGTGCTACATCTTTGGATATAATTATGGGACCTGTACTACTACACGCAATGTTCATTGTGTATGTTCCCATTTTGATGGTCTGCCAAATGACTGTATGAACTATATCGTACCATTTCATGTTTTTCCCTTTTCTTCCTTTCTGTATAATTTAGAATTTGCACAGTATCTGCTCCCCCGAGCATAAATGCACAACTGCATTTGGGTTTGAGCATTTGCTGCCTTTTGAGACCACGTATTTTTGTCATTTAAATTGTATATTTGCATTTGGAGGTGTACAAACTCCAATTTAAATGCGCCTTTATTACCATCCATAGGCAGCATTTAGGTGCACCTGTGAGGCCTGCAACATATCAGCCAGCCATGGCTGGGACTCTAAGCCTCCTCCCTCTTCCCATTGTATGTGTGGTTAGTCACACTAGAGCAGGGGTAGGCAACCTCCGGCACTCCAGCTGTTGTGAAACTACAACTCCCAGCATGCATACTTACTCTGCTCTTCTAAGAACTCACATAGACATGAATGGAGCATGCTGGGAATTGTAGTTTCACAACAGCTGGAGTGCCGAAGGTTGCTGATCCCTGCACTAGAGGGAACTGGGAGCTGTTCTGTGAGTCAGATCTTACGCTGCTGTAATTTGCCTACTGGCTCTTGGTACTACCCATATGGTACAGGTAGGTTTAGCGTTAGGTCCCATGCCACTTGAGAAACCTTGGCGTGGTGTGCGGGCTCATGTATGTTCTTAATATGAGGATATACTGGTTAATGTCTCATTTTTAACATCAGTGTGAGGGTCTCTGTGGCACTTGTGGTCTGCTGCTGGCATCCTCCATTGTATGCATTTCTTGCTGGGGATCGCCCTTAGCAACAGATCACAAGCACAGTATCTGCTCCCCCGAGCATAAATGCACAACTGCATTTGGGGTTGAGCATTTCCTGCCGTTTGAGACCACGTATTTTTGACATTTAAATTGTATATTTGCATTTGGAGGTGTATAAACTTCAATTTAAATGCCCCTTGATTACCATCCATAGGCAGCATTTAGGTGCACCTGTGAGGCCTGCAACATATCAGCCAGCCATGGGTGGGACTCTAAGCCTCCTCCCATTGTATGTGTGGTTAGTCACACTGGAGTGAACTGGGAGCTGTGCTGTGAGTCGAATCTTACGCTGCTGTAATTTGCATACTGGCTCTTGGTACTACCCATATGGTACAGGTAGGTTTAGCGTTAGGTCCCATGCCACTTGAGAAACCTTGGCGTGGTGTGTGGGCTCAGGTATGTTCTTAATATGAGGATATACTGGTTAATGTCTCATTTTTAACATCAGTGTGAGGGTTAGTCAGATGTTACTGTTTGCATCCACCACAGTAGTGCACCTAATCTTATAACTATTTAATCCAAGTGTTAGGCTTACAAATACTCTTGCAGAATACCAACCACAGGATGCATGCTCAAGCCAGCAAATGTGATTGCAACTTGATAGAGCTGTTTAAAAGGTACCCCAGACAGGGGATTATGATAAAAATATAATTTAGAAATCACCAGACATACTAGTACTTTTTCACTTCCTAGTCATCGTTCGTATATCAAATGTCAGATATGCAAATACTTAATAATATTGGCACTTATGAAAATCATTAGAAAATAGCAAATATAGCATTCTGATGGAATTCTAAAGATCTCGTAGTATAGCCTACAGGTATTGTTTATTATATAGTGTCCCTACCTGGCCGATCACCGGTAGACTAGATGAAGTCAGCCAGGACGCTACCTAGTGATTAGCTACCGGGGGAGAAAAAAAAATCGTGACTTTTGTTTGGGAGGCCAATGGATGCTAATATATCTGAAAGACAGTGGATTATGTCAGACACTGTAGACAGTCTGAATTGCAATCAGCTGGGCTTACAAGTGAAAGAGTGCACACAGTTACTTCATGTAAAGCTGCAAGATTTTATTTTTGGTTGGAGGTGGGTTTAAGGGTGCATGCATATGGCAGTGTAGTTTTTGAAGATTTGTATGCAGTTTTCTCCATGTTTCTGCACGCATAGTACATGTGGATTGGCATTTCCTGCACAGGAAGAGGGAGCAATTTCAGTAGCTCCCAGTTGGCACCATGATGCATGTATTAAGTTGCCATAATATGGGAACAGTATGCTGTTGAATTTAGATGGATCGAATTGGGATTGGTATAGGACAAACATTTATTTTATGATAAATGTATCTGAACTATTGTGGTGCTCACAAGGTTATCCAGCCACATTTTTTTTTATACAGGCTAAATGGCACACCCAGCAAGGTGAGAAGCTTGTATATGTTGCAGTCAATGGACATGACCCTTCAACCACAAGGCTTACCACGCAATAAAAGCATGATAATAGCCTGATGTTTATGGTGTCCTACAGTAACTATGTTAAAGGAATTTATGCCAGCATCCAATAGAACACTGTGTTCTTCCTTTAACCCAGCACATAGAGGCGGATTGACCATAGACCCTGCAGGGAAAGTTCCAGGTGGCGTGATGCATAGAGTGGCCAATACAGTTGAATACTTGTGTGGACAGCAGTGTTTTTTGTGGTGCACTGTGGTATTTTGTTCTGCTCTTTTGTATTGCTGGCCCTCCTACATATGTTGTCCCTGCCTACTTGTGTTGACCTAGGGGGCATCTAATAACTATGTATAAATATATCAGGGGTCAGTACAAAGATCTATCCCATCATCTATTTATCCCCATGTCACGGCCACGGTTATGGCCGTGACTCCTTGGGAGCCGCATACAGTTGCCCGCGGTTTGGGTTGTTGTTTCAACCGCAGCTTGAGGCATCAAGTGCGGTTGCCGCGGACAACAGGTATGTGTGCGGTTCCCTTGGAGTTTGTGTGCGTGTATGTATGCACTGTTGTTTGTCTGTGTGCACTCTGTGTATTGTGTGGTGTGCACTGACACCTTCCCTGCACTGTGGTTGCCCGTGGCAACGTTTGGTGATGTGTACATGTGGTGGCAGTGTCCCGGCCTTTGGGCTGACTCCCAGGACGGTTGCCACCCATGTCGTCACCTGCGGCAACAACCACAGTGTGTTTGGACACTTTTCCTTTTAGTGGTGTTTTCCCTTCTCTAGTGATGGAAGGGTTAACTCCCTTTCTGTGTGTGTGAGACACTGGGTGTGTCTGTGTGGGTGTGGCCACTTAGGCCTATATAGCCTCTGTGTTTGGCATGGCTCAGTGGGTTGCTTCAGCCATGCTTAGCTGGAGCAGCCTCCTGTGAATACCATCTTCCAGTAAGGGCCACGCTTCCGGTCATACTGTCACGGCTGAGGATGGGGAAAACCCTCAGCTGTGCGATGCTCAGAAATGTCCAGTCGCTACTCGGTTAGGGCAACAGAATTAGGGAGCAGGTCACCTCCTATTGCGTCCCTAACGCTGACCCTGTCTCCTGTCCGTATGAGCCGACCCTGGTGGTAGGAGGGCTCATACTCTGGAACCTAATAGTCCCTGCAAGCCCTCAGGATGGCCCTGAACTAAGGAGCAGGGTAAGACAACCCACTCCTCCTAGGCACGGAGGAGCAGGAGTCTCACTGGCCGAGCAGCATGAAAGAAGGGAAACATGAACAGAAAGGGGAAGTGCACACAATAACAAAACCTAGTGCACACATAAAACCAAGTGTACACATACACACACACCTAACAGAAAGGTTGCTAGGTGCAACCGCATGCCATGCAGCAAGCTGCCCAGCACCGCTCAGGCTGCTCTGCAGAAACCAACTAATACAACAGGTTGCCCGCGGCAACCACAAGTGAGGCCACACACCAGCGGCCCTCACCTGTAATTAAACAGCAAAACCAAACCGCAGGCAACCGCCTGCGGTTGAGGAGTCACGGTCATGACCATGGCCGTGACACCCCAGGACTGTAACTGTGACGAGGGGACATCCTCTGTGTCTGGAGGAAAGAAGGTTTGTACACAAACATAGAAGAGGATTCTTTACGGTAAGAGCAGTGAGACTATGGAACTCTCTGCCTGAGGAGGTGGTGATGGTGAGTACAATAAAGGAATTCAAGAGGGGCCTGGATGTATTTCTGGAGCGTAATAATATTACAGGCTATAGCTACTAGAGAGGGGTCGTTGATCCAGGGAGTAATCTGATTGCCTGATTGGAGTCGGGAAGGAATTTTCTTTACCCCAAAGTAAAAAAAATATTGCTTCTACCTCAATTTTTGTTTTTTTTCGCCTTCCTCTGGATCAACTTTCAGGATAACAGGCCGAACTGGATGGACAGATGTATTTTCTCAGCCTTATGTTACCTACAACATGGGGCCACTTAGTTCCCATTCTGCCCCTGGTGCCCAGGTATTACTTTATTTCCAGCATGATGAGATGATTGTCACAACATTAATACCCATTTAAATCCATTTATTTTTCTCTGTCAGAATTTAGAATTGATATGCTTTAGTATGCAGCCAAATAACATATTATGGAAATAATCTCCTGTCTCCGTTGTGTTAATTCTCAGGGATACATCAGCTTTCCAGGAGCACTTCTTCTCCCTGACCCCCGGGCATGCCGACACGGCTCATATTGCTGGTGTCTAGGATACACTGCTTTCAGAAATATAAATACAGCTCCGGAGAACAGCAACAACGTGAGGACATTGTGTGCTCGCTCTTCCAGCAATGCCATTTCTTCCACTGTAAGGCCACTTTACTGTTACTGCTTCAAGTGTAAAACAAGCCATGGCCTCATTTCCACTTATGGTTATGTGATATGTTAACTCTTACTAGTCCTAACTTCAGTGGAAAGGAATCCACTGAGAGGTACGGTATATTTTTGTCATGCTAAAGACATCAAGTGTTATACATGTCTTAGGGCTGTTTCAAATGAGCGGATGCCGTGCGTGACATCCACTGCGTGAATGACAGCCAAGACCCGCTGAGGACAGCAAAAGCACGGAGCATTGACATGATTGATAATGCTCCGTGCCTCTCCGTGATCTCTATACTACAAAATTACAGTGAGAAAAAGTTGTCACTATCATTTTGTAGTAAAAAGATCACAGAGAGGCAAAGAGCATTATCAATCATGTCAATGGTCCGTGCTTTTGCTGTCCTTAGTGGGTCTTGGCTCTCATTCACGCAGTGGATGTCACGCACAGTATCCGCTCGTGTGAAACAGCCCTTAAAGCAAAGGCTAAACAACAATAACTTCCACCAATAAAAATCTTATATATAACAGGGGCTGAAAAGGTGTGTGACCCTTTGTTAAATTTCTAGTACTGGGAAGGGCCCCACCTTTTCACTAATTCTTATTAGCGTGGAAAAAATGTGATGGAGACAATCCATAGAGATCCAGGCTCATGCTAACAAGATCAGCAGTTCATGTGGTTATTACTATAAATCTAAACATTCTTGCAGACCAAGTACACTCTTTCATGGCAACAATTTCCCTGATGCAGTGACCTATTTCAGCAGACTGATGTGACCTGCCACCTTGCAAAAACTATTCAGGAATAGTTTGAGTAACATGACAAAGGTGTTGACTTGGCCTCCAAATTTCTAAGATCTCGATCTGATTATCTGTGGACTGTGTTGGGAAAACATATCCAATCCATGGAGACCCTATCTTGCAATTTAACCTCTGAAGATGTTTGCAGCAGATTTTTTTTATTCAGTACTCCATGGGTCAGAATAGTTTTTTTCAGCACATGATGCCTAAGTAAATTGAGATCTGGAGAAATTTGAGGCCAAGTCAGCACCTTGATCTTTTTGCAGTGTGGCAGAACACAAGTGCCATAAGTGAATACTGTTGCCATGAAGAGGTGAACACAATATACAACAATGTTTAGATAGGTGGTACAAAAATGCCAGGACCCAAGGTTTCCCAGGAAGACATTGCCCAAAGCATCACATTGCATCCACTGGTTTGCCTTCTTCCTATAGTGCATCCTGGTGCTGTCTTTTCCCCAGGTAAGCGATGCATATGCACCTAGATGTCCACATGATGAAAAAGAATACATTAATCATCAGACCAGGTAACCTTCTTTGATTGCTCTATTGTTTAGTTCTGTTATTCACATGAGCATTATAGGTGCTTTTGGCAGTGGACAGGGGTCAGCATGGGTCCCCTGACTGGTTTGCAGGTACACAATCCCACACTCAACAAACTATGATGCAACGTGCACTGTGATACCTTTCATAACCAGCAGTTACTTTTCCAGCAGTTTGTGCTACAGTAGCTCTTCTAAAAGATTGCCTTCTCTCCTCACATGCAACAATGAGCCTTTGGTGCCCATGATCCTGTCATCAGTTGCTCTTCCTTGCACCACTTTTGGTACTAACTACTGAATACCAGAAATACCCCACAAGACCTGACTTTTTGGAGACGCTCTGATCCAGTCATTTAGCCATAACAACTTGGCCCTCGTCAGATTCACTTATGCGTGTCCATTATATTTTTTTAATGGGATTTTCCAACTATTTTATACTGATGACTTATCCTGTCCAAGCACAGCGCCATACATTGTATATCAGATGTGCTTAGTATCACAGCTCACTGAACTGTGCCTAGACCATGTGACCTAGGGTAAGCTGCTAGAAAGCCGCGGTGCCACCTGGAGCTCCATGGCCTCCTCAAACAGCTGATCGGTTTCTGGGTGTCGGAACCCCACGATCAGAAAAATATGACCTATACTGAGGATAGATCATCAGTATAAAATAGTTGCAAAACCCCTTTAACTTGGTTATTTGTAAAAATAGACAAAGGTACAATCATAACAAATTTACTGGGTGTAAATGGAACACTGGCAGAGATGGCACATTATTGAGGCTAGCGAGGTAGACCGTGTACTTAACCTATCCATAGTGCCAAACAGAAGGAATATGTGCCAGGTAATTGCATCTAGTAGTTATCTAGGAAGTAGTATAAGTGAAGTAATTACTTACTACTTGGTTTTCAGAGACTTTTATACTGATGAGGTATCCTCAGGATAGGTCATCAGTATCTGATCAGTGGGGGTCTGACACCCGGGACCCCCACCGATCAGCTGTTTGAGAAGGCATTGGTGATCACAGTAGCACAGCGGTCTTCTCACAGACCCACATCCCCTAGGTCATGTGAAGTCATGTTTATCGGTCACATGGCCTCGGTGCTGCTCAGCCCCATTGAAGTGAATTGGGCTGAGCTGCGATACCAAGCACAGCCACTATACAATGTACGGCGTCTGCTTTGGGGCCCTGACCCAGAAGGGGCCCATCCAGGAGGAGGAGGACTAAAAGATTTTGTCAGGGCCCCTTTAACAGTATTACACAATGAAATTATATACAGTGACCGGGCCTGGTCTGAGAGAGCGATCTTTACTAGCCACAGGAATGGGGGCGGCATGAAAGGTAGGGGTTGCGAAAAAATTGGGGGAGGGGGGCCCTATTCAAAAATTTGCTGTGGGGCCCAGTAATTTATAGCTACGCCACTGGTGAGCATCAGTGCCTTCCCAAATAGCTAATGTGCTATTGGGGTTGCAGTGGCGGATTGGCCATAGATCTTAAAGGGAAATGTCCCGGTGTGCTGATGCCCAGGGGACCGCCTGAGCCCTCCTCACGGCTGACCAGTGGAAGTTTTTGGGGATATATTTTGTGTTGCTGGCATTATTTTGTGATGGACTGTGGTATTTGGATCTGTTGGAGTGGTATAATGTACCATAATATGCTATTGCTGGCCCTGCCTTCCATCAATTTGGACCAGACTACAAAACTGAGCCACTTTTAGTATTCTTTTCAGGGCCACTTTAAATTCCCAGTCCGCCCCTGAGGGGCCCTGAGGGTTGGACCACCACCGATCGAATACTGATGACCTATCCAGAGGGTAGGTCATCAGTATAAAAGTCTCTGAAAACCCCTTTAATATTCATTAAAATCTCTTGGATTATCTAAAAGAGAAAAATTTGATAAACTTTTAGATTCTACATACTCAGTATTGGAGTGCTGTACCTCACACACTTGCATGCCAGAAAGAGAGATTCTCTTAGGAAGAGTCTCATGTGACATGTCCACTTTTCCTCTGACAGTAGTTCAAGAAGACATATTCCACGACTTCGACTTCAGGACATTGTTAGTCTAACAAGGGTGGATAGAAAATCCATCACCACTGCCCAAAATCTTGCAATTGTTGAACTGGTCCAAATTATGTGTCAGGGTTGTGACTCCTTTACAATCTGCTGAATCTACGCTTCCCAAACATGAGCACTGGGGTGAGATATGGCTGAGGAATAATGTATAGTTGAGTTTTAATCTGTTAATTACAGATGGTGAAACTAAGATGTAGCTCTAATAATGCAGAGCCAGACTCATCATTAAGTGTCAGAATGATTGCTACGCTTATCCATTTTTACTGCTTCTAACACATCAACTCGAAGAACGGGCTGTTCACTTGCAGGCTGCCATATCCCACCCCTTAGCAGGTGTTACTGTCATAAAATAATTATTTGTACTAACTCTTTGTCGCACTCTGTAGAATTTGCTGTATGTAGCGTTCCAACCCCGTTAATAGTAATAAATGCAACTACAGCATCAGGATTTTGATCTTGATAGTAGAGATTTTTATTTGACATAAGGCAGTATTCAAGTGACACTATGCCGCAGTGATGAAGTAGAACAAGAAGTACGCAGTGCAAACGTCAGTATGTGAAGTCACATGTATATAGGTGAAGTGTCTCGACTATTTTACAGTTTTTTTTTTCCCCCCATACATAATTATTAATTTAATTGGGAAAATTGTGATCTTTGTCAGTTTTCTTAACCGCCTCCGGACCGCCTAATGCAGGATCGCGGTCCGGAGGCGGCTTTTCCAGGCACAGTCACGCATATACGCGTCATCTCGCAAGACGCGGATCCACGCATCCATGGATCGGATCCGCAAAACACATACGGAAGTCTGAATGGAGCCTTACAGGGGGGTGATCAGGGAGTCTATATGGGATGATCACCCCCCTGTAAGGCTACATTCAGATGTCCGTATGTGTTTTACGGATCCACACATCCATGGATCAGATCCGCAAAACACATACAAACGTCTGAATGAAGCCTTACAGGGGGGTGATCAATGACAGGGTGGTGATCACCCCACATAGACTCCCTGATCACCCCCCTGTCATTGATCACCCCCCCTGTAAGGCTCCATTCAGACATCTGTATGTGTTTTACTGATCCACGGATCCATGGATCGGATCCGCAAAACACATACGGACCTCTGAATGGAGCCTTACAGGGGGGTGATCAATGACAGGGTGGTGATCACCCCATATAGACTCCCTGATCACCCCCCTGTCATTGATCACCCCCTGTAAGGCTCCATTCAGACATTTTTTGGGCACAAGTTAGCGGAAATTTTAATTTTAATTTTTTTCTTACAAAGTCTCATATTCCACTAACTTGTGTCAAAAAATAAAATCTCACATGAACTCAGCATACCCCTCACGGAATCCAAATGCGTAAATTTTTTTAGACATTTATATTCCAGACTTCTTCTCACGCTTTAGGGCCCCTAAAATGCCAGGGCAGTATAAATACCCCACATGTGACCCCATTTTGGAAAGAAGACACCCCAAGGTATTCCGTGAGGGGCATATTGAGTCCATGAAAGATTGAAATTTTTGTCCCAAGTTAGCGGAAAGGGAGACTTTGTGAGAAAAAACAAAAAAAAATCAATTTCCGCTAACTTGTGCCAAAAAATAAAATTTTCTATGAACTCGCCATGCCCCTCATTGAATACCTTGGGGTGTCTTCTTTCCAAAATGGGGTCACACGTGGGGTATTTATACTGCCCTGGCATTTTAGAGGCCCGAAAGCGTGAGAAGAAGTCTGGGATCCAAATGTCTAAAAATGCCCCCCTAAAAGGAATTTGGGCCCCTTTGCACATCTAGGCTGCAAAAAAGTGTCACACATGTGGTATCGCCGTACTCAGGAGAAGTTGGGCAATGTGTTTTGGGGTGTCATTTTACATATACCCATGCTGGGTGAGATAAATATCTTGGTCAAATGCCAACTTTGTATAAAAAAAATGGGAAAAGTTTTCTTTTTGCCGAGATATTGCTCTCACCCAGCATGGGTATATGTAAAATGACACCCCAAAACACATTGCCCTACTTCTTCTGAGTACAGTGATACCACATGTGTGACACTTTTTTGCAGCCTAGGTGGGCAAATGGGGCCACATTCCAAAGAGCACCTTTCGGATTTCACAGGCCATTTTTTACAGATTTTGACTTCTCACGCATTTGGGCCCCTAAAATGCCAGGGCAGTATAACTACCCCACAAGTGACCCCATTTTGGAAAGAAGACACCCCAAGGTATTCCACGAGGGGCATGGTGAGTACCTAGAATCTTTTATTTTTTGTCACAAGTTAGCGGAAAATTATGATTATTTTTTTATTTTATTTTTTCTTAGGCCTCTTTCACACTTGCGTTGTCCGGATCTGGCATGTACTCCACTTGCCGGAAGTACACGCCGGATCCGGAAAAACGCAAGTGTACTGAAAGCATTTGAAGACGGATCCGTTGGTTGCCATAGTAGGAGCGGGGAGCGGCATACTTACAGTCCGCGCGGCTCCCGGGGCGCCCCAGAATGACGTCAGAGCGCCCCATGCGCATGGATGACGTGCCATGCGATCACGTGATCCATGCGCTTGGGGCGCCCTGACGTCACTCTGGAGCGCCCCGGGAGCCGCACGGACGGTAAGTATGCTGCTCCCCCGCTCCCCACTACACTTTACCATGGCTGTCAGGACTTTAGCGTCCTGGCAGCCATGGTAACAATTCAGAAAAAGCTAAACGTCGTATCCGGCAATGCGCCAAAACGACGTTTAGCTTAAGGCCGGATCCGGATCAATGCCTTTCAATGGGCATTAATTCCGGATCCGGCCTTGCGGCAAGTGTTCAGGATTTTTGGCCGGAGCAAAAAGTGCAGCATGCTGCGGTATTTTCTCCGGCCAAAAAACGTTCCGTTCCGGAACTGAAGACATCCTGATGCATCCTGAACGGATTTCACTCCATTCAGAATGCATTAGGATAATCCTGATCAGGATTCTTCTGGCATAGAGCCCCGACGACGGAACTCTATGCCGGAAGACAAGAACGCAAGTGTGAAAGAGCCCTTACAAAGTCTCCTATTCCACTAACTTGTGACAAAAAATAAAAACTTCCATGAACTCACTATGTCCATCACGAAATACCTTGGGGTGTCTTCTTTCCAAAATGGGGTCACTTGTGGGATAGTTATACTGCCCTGGCATTTTAGGGGCCCAAATGCGTGCAAAGTAGTTTGAAATCAAAATCTGTAAAAAATGGCCTGTGAAATCCAAAAAGGTGCTCTTTGGAATGTGGGCCCCTTTGCCCACTTAGGCTGCAAAAAAGTGTCACACATGTGGTATCGCCGTACTCAGAAGTTGGAGAATGTGTTTTGGGGTGTCATTTTACATATACCCATGCTGGGTGAGATAAATATCTTGGTCAAATGCCAGCTTTGTATAAAAAAATGGGAAAAGTTGTCTTTTGCCGAGATATTTCTCTCACCCAGCATGGGTATATGTAAAATGACACCCCAAAACACATTGCCCAACTTCTCCTGAGTACGGCGATACCACATGTGTGACACTTTTTTGCAGCCTAGGTGGGCAAAGGGGCCCACATTCCAAAAAGCACCTTTCGGATTTCACAGGCCATTTTTTACAGATTTTTATTTCAAACTACTTCGCACGCATTTGGGCCCCTAAAATCCCAGGGCAGTATAACTACCCCACAAGTGACCCCATTTTGGAAAGAAGACACCCCAAGGTATTTCATGGTGGGCATAGTGAGTTCATGGAAGTTTTTATTTTTTGTCACAAGTTAGTGGAATATGAGACTTTGTAAGGAAAAAAAAAAGGAAAAAAAATGCATCATTTTCCGCTAACTTGTGACAAAAAATAAAAAGTTCTATGAACTCACTATGCCAATCAGCGAATACCTTAGGGTGTCTACTTTCCGAAATGGGGTCATTTGTTGGGTTTTTCTACTGTCTGGGCATTGTAGAACCTCGGGAAACATGACAGGTGCTCAGAAAGTCAGAGTTGCTTCAAAAAGCGGAAATTCACATTTTTGTACCATAGTTTTTAAACGCTATAACTTTTACCCAAACCATTTATTTTTACCCAAACATTTTTTTTTATCAAAGACATGTAGAACAAAAAATTTAGAGAAAAATGTATATATAGATGTTGTTTTTTTAAAAAAATTTTACAACTGAAAGTGAAAAATGTATTTTTTTTTGCCAAAATTTCGTTTAATATTTTGATTAATAACAAAAAAAAGTTAAAATGTCAGCAGCAATGAAATACCACCAAATGAAAGCTCTATTAGTGAGAAGAAAAGGAGGTAAAATTCATTTGGGTGGTAAGTTGCATGACCGAGCAATAAACAGTGAAAGTAGGGTAGTGCAGAAGTGTAAAAAGTGGCCTGGTCATTAAGGGGGTTTAAGCTAGGGGGGCTGGTGATATGTATTACTTTGAAATGCCAATAAAAACGATTGAAACAACAGTTATTTTCCATCTTGAATAAAGACTTATCCTTTTATAAAAAAAAAAAAGCTAGGGGGGCTGAGGTGGTTAAAGAATAACTAAACCTTTCAATTAAATTTTAATATGTTGTCCCTAATGCCCTGAACAACATTTTCCAATATACTTTATTTACTAATTTTGTATTTTTCTTAGTGTTTCTCCTACCTAAAGCGCACCATTCACTGTGCACTTTAAACTCACTTCTCTGTACACCGCTGACAGCTCCGCTAAGCTAAGAGCTGACATGCAGGACTCTTACAATAGCGGAACAGGCAGAAGCAGGAGCCCGCTTCGCTCAGATAAGGCTACTTTCACACTAGCGTTATTCTTTTCCGGTATTGATTTCCGTCCTAGGGGCTCAATACCGGAAAAAAACTGATCAGTTTAATCCTAATGCATTCTGAATGGAGAGCATTCTGTTCAGTATGTTTTAGGATGCATCAGTTCAGTACCTCTTACGGTATTTGGCCGGAGAAAATACTGCAGCATGCTGCAGTATTTTCTCTGTCCAAAATTCCGGAACACTTGCTGGAATGCCGGATCCAGCATTTATTTCCATTGAAATATATTAGTGCATTAAAATTGCCGCATGCGCAGACCTTTAAAAATTTGAAAATAATAAATACTGGATCCGTTTTTCCAGATGACACCAGTGAGACAGATCCGGTATTTCAATGCATTTGTCAGACAGATCCAGATCCGTCTACAAATGATATCCGTTAGCATACGGATTTCCGAATCCGGCAGGCAGTTCTGGCGACGAAACTGCCTGCTGGATCCTCACAACGCAAATGTAAAAGTACCCTAATCCTGGCATAGTACATGGGTACAGGGTTAATAAACCTCCGGGGGGCACAGGCAGGAGCAGCAATATGTGCTCCTGCCTGTACTTACTGCTGCTGCGGTCCCATTCATAAAGTGTCTACAGCCCGTACATCGTACACCAATGAGCTATCAGCAGTGTACGGAGAACTGAGTTTTAAGCGCACAGGAAATGGTGCACTTTAGGTAGGAAAAACACCAAGAAGAATACCAAATTAATAAATAAAGTATATTGAAAAAAGTTTTTTTTTACGGCATTAGGTACATCATACTAAAGTACAAACCGGATTCCAAAAAAGTTGGGACACTAAACAAATTGTGAATAAAAACTGAATGCAATGATGTGGAGATGGCAAATGTCAATATTTTATTTGTAATAGAACGTAGATGACAGATCAAACGTTTAATCCGAGTAAATGTATAATTTTAAAGGAAAAATACGTTGATTCAAATTTTCACGGTGTCAACAAATCCCCAAAAAGTTGGGACAAGTAGCAATAAGAGGCTGGAAAAAGTTAATTTGAGCATAACGAAGAGCTGGAAGACCAATTAACATTAATTAGGTCAATTGGCAACATGATTGGGTATAAAAAGAGCTTCTCAGAGTGGCAGTGTCTCTCAAAAGCCAAGATGGGTAGAGGATCACCAATTCCCACAATGTTGCGCAGAAAGATAGTGGAGCGATATCAGAAAGGTGTTACCCAGTGAAAAATTGCAAAGACTTTGCATCTATCATCATCAACTGTGCATAACATCATCCGAAGATTCAGAGAATCTGGAACAATCTCTGTGCGTAAGGGTCAAGGCCGTAAAACCATACTGGATGCCCGTGATCTCCGGGCCCTTAAACGACACTGCACCACAAACAGGAATGCTACTGTAAAGGAAATCACAGAATGGGCTCAGGAATACTTCCAGAAACCATTGTCAGTGAACACAATCCACCGTGCCATCCGCCGTTGCCAGCTTAAACTCTACAGTGCAAAGAAGAAGCCATTTCTAAGCAAGATCCACAAGCTCAGGCGTTTTCACTGGGCCAGGGATCATTTAAAATGGAGTGTGGCAAAATGGAAGACTGTTCTGTGGTCAGACGAGTAACGATTCGAAGTTCTTTTTGGAAATCTGGGACGCCATGTCATCCGGACCAAAGAGGACAAGGACAACCCAAGTTGTTATCAACGCTCAGTTCAGAAGCCTGCATCTCTGATGGTATGGGGTTGCATGAGTGCGTGTGGCATGGGCAGCTTGCATGTCTGGAAAGGCACCATCAATGCAGAAAAATATATTCAGGTTCTAGAACAACATATGCTCCCATCCAGACGTCATCTCTTTCAGGGAAGACCCTGCATTTTTCAACAAGATAATGCCAGACCACATTCTGCATCAATCACAACATCATGGCTGCGTAGGAGAAGGATCCGGGTACTGAAATGGCCAATCTGCAGTCCAGATCTTTCACCTATAGAGAACATCATAAAGAGGAAGGTGCAACAAAGAAGGCCCAAGAAGATTGAACAGTTAGAGGCCTGTATTAGACAAGAATGGGAGAGCATTCCTATTTCTAAACTTGAGAAACTGGTCTCCTCGGTCCCCAGACATCTGTTGAGTGTTGTAAGAAGAAGGGGAGATGCCACACAGTGGTGAAAATGGCCTTGTCCCAACTTTTTTGAGATTTGTTGACACCATGAAATTCTGATTCAACATATTTTTCCCTTAAAATGGTACATTTTCTCAGTTTAAACTTTTGTTCCGCGATTTATGTTCTATTCTGAATAAAATATTAGAAGTTGCCATCTCCACATCATTGCATTCAGTATTTATTCACGATTTGTATAGTGTCCCAACTTTTTTGGAATCCGGTTTGTATTTGTTAACATAAAAAAAAGTTATGTCTTTACTTTTTTTTTTTGTTCCGCTATGGGTCTTGAACACTGGGGGGCTTAGTCACTAGTATAATACACTGCAGTACTACAGTATACTATGAGACCCTACCAATGGGTGTATAAAAATGGTTAATGTAAGGGCTTTAATTAGTATGGTGCAGATTGAGGGATAGGGCTTCTGTCAAACTCCTTAAATGCTGTGGTCACTACTGACCATGGTATTTAAAGGGGTTTTACCATCACATATAATGGAGGCATATTGCTAGGATATGCCCCCATTGTCTGATAGGGACCCGCACCTACAACCAGAACAGAGCGGGGAAATTAATGGAGGGCGCACTGCGCATGCGCAGCCGCCCTCCATTCATTTCAATAGGGCCGCCGAGTGCAGGCTCGGCTATTTCCGTCTGCCCCATAAAAATGAATAGGAGCAGGGGCCGCGTGTGTGCGTTGCGCTCCCATTCACTTCACTTGTATGGAAGCAGCGGGGAGCAGCGCTTGGTGGGGTACGGACCCTGGGAAACCCGGGGTCCTCCAGCCACAGCTCTCCCCGCTCCGTTCTCCTTGTAGGTGCGGGTCCCAGAGGTGGGACACTCAGCTATCAGACAATGGGGCATATCCTAGCAATATGCTCCCATTGTATTTGATGGGAATACCCCTTTAAGGGGTTAAATGGGTGATGGATTCAGGCCGTTGCAGCAGGGTTCGACTGTATGTTACAGTCGACACCTACTGCATTGTGATGCTATAATAGTATGACATTTTGTGTTCCGCCTGCTCACTCATGATGTAATAGTACATTCTGAGACTTTAAGGGGTGAAATGCGTTTTTGATGATGTTTTCTATTTAGTGACTTTTTTATGCTTTCCTGGTACTTTTCCAATTATATATAGAAGCTTATGGGAAAAACTGCCAAAAAACACCATACCGATATCATGTTTTGATAAAGATGCCACTGATGCGAAAAGTGCTACTAGAACACAAGACCTTTGTCCTGCATTTATCAACAGTGATGTTGAGTCTAAGTAAAAACTAGACTCATTTATTGAAATGTTTCCACATATTTCTGACTGTATGGTCCTTGCTGAATATGTCTCATTCACACTGGCTAAAATGATAGCACTTTATCTATGCTGGGGTCTGAGTGGACTATAAATGCACTGTTTACAAACTGAAGTCCATGTCACAAATGGCTTCAAATTTTGGACCCCATAGTGACCATCAATACGTCTTTTTACAGTGGTCACTAAGGCGTCCTCATTTTTACGGTGACCTAGTCTAAGCGCTGCATCCGGCTCCTGCTCTAAAGGACCAGAGAGGTGCTGTGGTGCCTATTGAGTGCGACATCTAAGTGGCTTCAGACGGAGCAGGTTCCCTCTGTCCCCAATCAGCACCTCCGCGAATGAGATTGCGGGGTACTGATGGGAAGGCCAGAGGTGTAGCCTAATAGAATGCATGTCAGTTTCTACTGACAGCATATTATATTATACTAAATAAGTAGTGTTGAGTACTATGTGAGATATCACAGGGTCGCATGTCATAGGGACTTTTCAATAGAAAACAGGTCGGCAGTACCTTATTGGAGTTGCGGTGCACGTGTCAGTGGGTTGGCGTCCAGTGAAACAATGTAGCAAAAAGACCGGCACTTCTCAGGATTTCAATCAGGAATTGGATTTATTGGTCACATATTATTTCATAGTGACGCGTTTCAGCACCAGTGTGTTTTCTTCAGACTATACACAAACACCTCACATGAAATCTTTTAAATAGACAAATGAAATACAGAGGATCTGACATCATCAGCAAGACTCCTCCCCCTCATTGACGAATAGCAATATAATGAAAAGTATATAGTGGAATATTATCTAATTCGTTTGGTAATCAATTCCGCTAGGGAAAAAAAGAAAATACATTTATAACTGCGTACTTAATTAATTAAAAAAGGCAGGCTACATCAAAGAAAGCAAGACACATTGTATTCACGATTGAGGCCCGGGGTTCCATGTAAACAATGGATCCAGTAGGCCTCTCTCTTTAGTAACAATTTATTTCTGTCAACCCCACGACGGAGTAACGAAACACCCTCAATAATATTATGCATAACATTGCACAACTACGGTATCAAATTATTGAGGGTGTTTTGTTACCCCGTCGTGGGGTTGACAGAAATAAATTGTCTCAAAGTAAGCCAAACAGTAGTTGGTATAAAGTTAGACAAAAGTGTCTGTCCCTGAACCACATTTTTTATCCAGCCTGAACCACTGTGATAAATCTGTGCAGTTCTAGACGGCCTGTTCAAATTCATGCCATCTATAGATTTAGTAAATCTAGGTCTGTGTGTATTGCAATAATCAGCCCACTTTAATTCACCAGCCAGGTGCAACACATCACACAAACCACTAGATGGTGCCCTTGTCCTAACAATTACTACCTGGCACTACTGTAGCATTGTCTGTATCAGTAATGTTGCTTGAATAAAACGTCTGTTGCTGAAATGAAAAGATGAACAGAGTAAATTCTAATGGGTATAACCGGGGCATTGCTGTAAATTTGAACACATACGTTATTAAATTCAATGATGTCATACACACTAAAACATATTTTTTTTTTTTCCTGTTTTCTGGACAACCTCTTTAATCTAAACAAAAATCATACAGAACAGGAGTTGATATACACTGTTGAGTCACAGTATTATGACCACTTAGGGTGGGTTCACACTAGCATTAGGGATTCTGTTATGGCTTTCTGTTATAACGGAATCCATAAGACGGAAGGACGGATCTGTTCTTCTGCCCATAGACTTGTATTATGACGGAATGCAAAACGGAAGCCTTTAAAAGGCATTCCGTTTGCTCTCCATCCTCATAGAAGTCTATGGGAATCAAAACGGATCCGTCTGGGTCCCGTTATGCAAGACGGAAAACAAGTCCTGTCGACAGGACTTTGTTTTCCATCTTGCATAACGGGACCCAGACGGATCCGTTATGCTTTCCCATAGACTTCTATTAGGACGGAAAGCAAACGGAATGCCTTTTAAAGGCTTCCATTTTGCATTCTGTCTGGGCATTCCATTATTTTCCATTATAACCATGTTATAACGGAAAGCCATAACGGAATCCCTAAGGCTAGTGTGAACCCACCCTTACTTATGATGTCGGCAGTGTGTAGCTCATGAAGTTAGAACAGTTAAAAGGGTTTTCCAGAATTTTGATACTAATGACCTATCAGGATAGGTCATTAGTATCGGATTGGTGGAGGTCCGACACCCGGGACCCCCGCTGACCAGCTGTTTTGAGAAGGCACCAGCGCTCCTGTGAGCCCCGCGGCCTTCTTGCAGCTTACTAAACACAGCTCTGTACATTGTATAGCGACTGTGCTTTGTATCCTGCTCAGCCTTATTCACTTCTATGGAGCTGAGCGCTTTACCAAGCACAGTCGCTATACAATGTACGGCGCTGTGCTTGGTAAGCAGACGGAAGGCAGCAGCACCGGTGTCTTCTCAAAGCAGCGGGGGTCCTGGATGTCACACCTCCACCAATCTGATACTGGTGACCTATCCTGAGCATAAGATGGGCTTGATGGGTATATGAGATGTGGTGAGCTGGCTCGGTGAGTATATAAGGTGTGGTGAGCTAGCTCGCTGGGTATATAAGGTGTGGTGAGCTCGCTCGGTGAGTATATAAGGTGTGGTGAGCTAGCTCACTGGGTATATAAGGTGTGGTGAGCTGGCTCATTGGGTATATAAGGTGTGGCGATTTATCAAAGTTAAAAAAAAGGAATGATTATTGGCTTTCGCGCCAAGAGTGTGACAGTATTTCTGAAGCTGTGAAGTTTGGGAACTGTTCATGTGGTGTTGTGGTGAAAGTGAAAAGTGAGTGGACAAATGGCACCAATGCGAGAGGAGCGCCACGTATCATTGATGTGACGGGTGAACATCAGCTATGAAGGTGCTTGTGGGTGGAATGACACACTACAGTGGAGCAGCTCGCATGCAAAATGCACCAGGGGAGTACGAGATGTGTGTCTAAAGCAACAGTTCAGTGAACCCTACTACATATGGGCCTCCGAAGCAGGCGATGGTCACTGCACCTCTACAAACAAAGTTGCATCTGCAGAAAAAGCTTACATTTTCTTGGCAGTATCGGAATTGGACCTCCACTAATTGGCAAATAGTTGTCTTCTTTGATGAGTCAAGTTTTCTGCTTCATCAAACGGATGTTTGATGAAGCAGAAAAAAAAAACACCCTGTAACCATTTCTGGAAGAGCACAAGCTAGTGGTGGCAGTGTTATGGTCTGGGAATATTTTCATGGCGTTCTCTTGGCCCAATCATCCATGTGGAAGACACTCTTAAACAGTTTGGGTATAAATCCATCCTTGCAGATCATGTGTCTTCCTTGGGGCGGATGAAATTTTCAGTCAAGACAATGTGACATGTCACATGGCTAGAAATGTCCGACATTGGTTGAAAGAGCATGACCAAGACTTCAAGTAATACCTTGGCCCCCTAATTCCCCAGACTTCAACCCAAGCAGCTTTACAATGTTACACTGTAAATATAACCATGTATCTCAAGTGAGAGAATGCCTATGACAAAACACAAGAATCAAATAAACCTATAAACATTGCCAGACCGCACTTATATTTAGTCAATCATTTTATTAGAAATGAAGAGAAAGGAAGGGAATTTAAAGGGCTTCTGTAACCCCCCCCCCCCCCCCCCCCACCATTGTGCAATTTTCATTAGCCAACATTAGCTATTTGCATCAGCGATAATTGGCAGTCTTCTCTTCCGGGTGTGACATAATCGGCGCAGGCGCACTGAGGAAGGAGCTGGCAATCGCGCGTCCTTCACTCAGTACGCCTGTGCCGATCGAGGAACGTTACGACGCAGGTGCGGGGCCAGCGGGAGGAGGAGAGCGCTCGCTGGCCCTGTCTATCAAGAGGAGATGGGGCGTGTCTAGAAGCGGCAGATGCGGTGGCTACCAGCAAGTACATGCCCAACTTGCTGATAGTGAAGAAATTTGCATATGATAAAAGTATGATTTTTACAGGAAATAAGCCACAGACAAAGGTAGGACATGTATGATTGCACTCAGCTGACATTAGCAAATAGCTAATGTCGGCTAATGAAAATTGCACAATGGGGGGTGACAGAAGCCCTTTAAAAACAACAGTGTAGGGAAAGAATAGGCAACATCACTGGTAGAGATCACTAGGGTAACTTCAAATACATGCAGTACATTTCAACATATGTAAGAAAGTGCGAGTACCATTATAACAAAGTAATGCTGCAATTGATTATCCATAATGTGTCTCTATCCAGGATAACGCCAACCCCGACGCATGCTTCGGCGTATTGGGGTTGGCGTTATCCTGGATAGAGATACGTTATAGGTAATTGATTGCAGCATTACTATGTTATACTGGTACTCGCACCAACAAAAATATCTTTTTTTATTTCAATTGAAATTAAAGTGCATAAAATAATATATAACAAAACATGTCCCTAGTAGAGATGAGCAAATTTCTTAAAACTCTTTTCGGGTCCGATTCTAACAAATCAGTCAGGACATTTAATTTGGGTCTGAATCTACTCTACCCGAATCTAAAGTTTTCCAATTATCCAAATATATTACACTCTGCTGAGGTCTCCTAGGACTTTTTCCCTCTTGTCTTTTTTTTTCTGGGGAAGAAGTCGGGGTCAGGGAAGAAGGTATGTGTCTGAGAAAGGCAGCCACTGGCAGTTGGTAAGTAACCAGGAGGCTGTCTCCAGCCAGCATGGCTGAAGCACCCTTTCTGGCTACTGCCTACAACTGAGGCTTTATAGGGCCAAGAGGCCACACCCAACAGTCAGACACACCCCGTGACTCACACACACAGAAAGGGAGTTAACCCTTCCAAAACCACAGAAGGGAAAACACAACTTAAAGGGGAAGTGTCCAAACAACAAACACGCTGTGGCTGTTGCCACAGGCAACGACATGGGTGGCAACCGTGTCCTGGGAGTCAGCCCGGAGGCCGGGACACTGCCACCACATGTACACACAATGACCAAACGTTGCCACGGGCAACCACAGTGAGGGAAAGATGTGAGTGCACACCACACATAACACAGAGTGCACACAGACAAACAAAAGTGCCTACAAACACGCACACAACTCCAAGGGAACCGCACACATACCTGTTGTCCGCGGCAACCACACTTGAGGCTAACCACATTATGCCTCTAGCTGCGGTTGACACTACAACCCAAACCGCGGGCAACTGTATGCGGCTCCCAAGGAGTCACGGCCATAAACATGGTCGTGACATAACCTTTTCCATACAGCGGTCCGTACGGACCGCGGTATGGAAAGGGTTGAACGGCTGACAGCTGCACAGATGTCAGCCGTTTATACCAGGGTGTCAGCAATGTGCTGACACCCTAGTATAACCACTGGCCACCAACGAATGTTCAAGAGGAGGCGGGCGGGGGATCGCGATCCCGCCTGCCGCACCGCCCGCCTCCCGCACCACCCCACCACCATAAAATAATGCAGGGGTGCAGGGGGGGGGGGGGTGCGAAATAGTTTAGTTTAGTTTAGTTTAGTTTAGGCACACTAAAGTTTCTGATCAGAAACTGCAGAAAGCGCAGCAAACCGCAGGTCTGAATTGACCTGCGGTTTGCGGCGATCGCCGATACGGGGGAGTCACATGACCCCCCCGGCGTTGTGACAGGATGCCGGCTGAATGATTTAAGCCGGCTTCCCGTTCCAATTAACCGCCGCGGCGCCGGAATCTCGATTTAAAGTTAGGACGTACCGGTACGCCCTGAGTCCTTAAGGACTCGGGAAATAGGGCGTACCGGTACGCCCTACATCATTAAGGGGTTAAAGGGTCTGAGTACACAAAATGCTTCCCTGATGAGCTGCCATACTGCCTGAGCTTAAAATGGCACTTGCTCCCTGCTGTGGTGTTGTCGTCCATCAACCTGTGTTATTTTATGTCTCCCAAATTGTCGCTGACAACCTTACCCAGTTGTAGTAAATTTGCTGGGATCCACTGTGTGTCTTCCTTTGTCCAGGCTTATCAGTTCTAAGATGGCATGGCAACACGTCAGTTTACACATATGAAAGAAGGAGCGGGAATGGAAGCAACACTCTTCCCTGTTTCTGTTGGGGACAGGAGGAAGCACATTGAGATGGATGTGGAGGGCAGATTTGGATAAGACCCTGGTGTGGAAACCAGAGTGGCCCAAACATGGAGGTGTCAATAGGACCATTGCTGCGTCTCCACTGCTGCACAAAATATTGACCCAGTAGGCCCTGAAAGACAAGCACTTTCCCTGGCCATAACAGCTGCCCCACATGCCAGTAGTGGTTTGCATCATGACTCACAGCGACAATTCCTAGGAGCAGCCCATGTTCTCCACTACACGAGAGTACAAAACACAGATTACTTTTTTAAAGAAATAATGGAAGACAAGAACTTTTTTTTTTTTTTGTGGGGGGGAGAGAACAGATTTTGGGGGAGACAAGAAAATTTTTTATCAATTTTCAGATGCACTGATAACAGTACATAGTACAGAATTAAATTTTGGCGAAGGCATGCAACTGCAACAGAATTGTGAACATTGAATGAAACAAAAAAATTCTTGACAAACGGTACTACTACTACTGTACTAATTAACTTTTTAGACAGATTTTTGGTCCACCACAGACACATTAGTAAAGCTCCATGCCCAGCACTGCCTTAACTCGCTTGAGCATGGAGTTCTCTAGAGCTTCACAGGTTGCCACTGTTATCCTCTTCATATATACATTTCAGGGGTCACTAGGACCAAAGCGTCGCTTGATTCACCTCTCTGACTGTCTTTTTACTTTTATTTCATAAAACATATGCTTTTATTTATTATACTTAAAAACTGTAACTCTAACTCAAAATGATTAAAATTCCTCAGATTTAGAGGTGGGACTAGTACTTTTTTCGTCCTGTGTATCACTTTTCCAAATACACTTTGAATTCTACAGGGCGCCTGATAATGTCTCAGGACATACCCTCTTTCCTATTAATAACTCTTAAATGTCTCAACAACAGCTGTATATTTAGCTGTGTATATTTCCCCACAGTGGGGGCCCTGCCTCTCTAAATCTGAACTAAAAATGCGCCTGCATCCCTACATGTTTCGCCGTACTGCCGACGTCTTCAGGGGATAGCATGCAGGTTGTGGCTGGAGGGGGCGGTCCTAGGTTATATACCCTCGGTTCCTGTGGGCGGACTTCAGCCATCCAATCATCGCTAGAGTCTCTGTATGTGGCACTTCTTTTAACCAATCTCTATTTAGTTCCGGCGCTCACCATCTGCGTCACTCGTCCTTTACCAGTGACGTCTCGTCGATGTCCTATGATTTTTCACTATCCTCTCTCAGGCGCTCTATGATGACGTCGGACTTTTTCCGTCATCGCAGCTCTCTTCTGCGCCTGCATTGGAACTTAGAAATTTTTTAATGATTTGTCCGATATTCACGATCGTCGCGCCTTGGTATTGCGCCTGCGCCAGTACTTGAAAGGATTTCTGGAATCTATCTGGTATAAGACTACTACCTTCATTGTTAGAGGAGGATTAGGGGCATGATGTTATATAAGTCCCCTGAGTGTATACTCAAAATTCTATTTTTCTATGAACAGGTCTCCCATTCTCCCATTCTATTCTATATGTGCCTACATATTGCCATATTTCTGTGAAGACTACCTATATACATTGTACTATAAATACTCCATGCTGTGTGCAGTATTCAACTATACCAGTGCTGTTGCTCCTTCATTTATATCTCATATTTTACATAATCATAATATGCTTCTAATTCCATGATTATACTGTTTCTGTGTGTAATTTATATTCTTCTTATTATTTATTTACTATTTTTATTTTTGGTTTTTATTTTTATTTTATTAATTTTGTTTTTTAAAAATCTTTTTATTTTTATTTTTTAATTTTTTTATATGGCTCATTTTATATGGCTCAAAGAGCGCCTGAGAGAGGATAGTGAAACATCATAGGACATCGACGAGACGTCACTGATAAAGGACGAGTGACGCAGATGGTGAGCGCCGGAACTAAATAGAGATTGGTTAAAAGATATACACAGCTAAATATACAGCTGTTGTTGAGACATTTAAGAGTTATTAATAGGAAAGAGGGTATGTCCTGAGACATTATCAGGCGCCCTGTAGAATTCAAAGTGTATTTGGAAAAGGGATACACAGGACAAAAAAAGTACTAGTCCCACCTCTCTAAATCTGAGGAATTTTAATCATTTTGAGTTAGAGTTACAGTTATTAAGTGTAATAAATAAAAGCATATGTTTTATGAAATAAAAGTAAAAAGACAGTCAGAGAGGTGAATCAAGCCACGCTTTGGTCCTAGTGACCCCTGAAATTTATATATTTAATTAAAATAGCGTGACCACCTCCTGTAGGGCCGACGAGTTTGTCGTGTGTTATCCTCTTCCACTCCTCCATGACGACATCACGGAGCTGGTGGATGTTATAGACCTTGCGATCCTCCACCTTCCGTTAGAGGATGCCCCACAGATGTTCAGTAGGGTTTAGGTCTGGAGACATGCTTGGCCAGTCCAGCAGCTTTACACTCAGTTTCTTTAGCAAGGCAGTGGTTGTCTTAGAGGTGTGTTAGGGGTCGTTATCATGTTGAAATACTCTCCTGCGGCCCAGTTATGTATGTCACAGTACATGCTGGCATTCATAGTCCCTCAATGAACTGTAGCTCCCCACAGCCAGCAGCACTGATGCAGCCCCAAAACGTGATACTCCCACCACCATGCTTGACTGTAGGCAAGACACACTTGTCTTTGTACTCCTCACCTGGTTGCTGCCACACACGCTTGACACCATCTGAACTAAATAAGTTTATCTTGGTCTCATCAGACCACAGAACATGGTTCCAGTAAAACTTGTCCTTAGTCTGCTTGTCTTCAGCAAACTATTTGCTGCTTTCTTGTGCATCATCTTTAGAAGAGGCTTCCTTCTAGGACGACAGCCATGCAGACCAATTTGATGCAGTTTGCAACGTATGGTCTGAGCACTGACAGGCTGACCCCCCACCATTTTAATCTCTGCAGCAATGCTGGCAGCACTCATATGTCTAGTTTGAAGAGACAACCTCTGGATATGACGCTGAGCACGTGCACTCAACTTCTTTGGCCGACCATGGCGAGGCCTGTTCTGAGAGGAACCTGTTTTATTAAACCACTGTATGGTCTTGGCCACCGTGCTGCAGGTCAGTTTCAGGGTGTTGGCAATAATCTTATAGCCTAGGCCATCTTTATGTAGAGCAGCAATTCTTTTTTTCAGATCCTCAGAGAGTTCTTTGTCATGAGGTGCTATGTTGAACTTCCAGTGACCAGTATGAGAGACTGTGAGAGCGATAACAACAATTTTAACACACCTGCTCCCCATTCACACCTGAGACCTTGTAAAACTAACGGATCACATGTGTCATGCTTCGGTGTGGGAGGGAAACACCACACCGAGCAAGAGGGAAGGGAGGAACAGGGAATCAGGCCTGAGAACAAGGGAAGGAAGATGGACACCTCCTAGTAAAACTAACCAAAATCCTGACTGACTACCAGTATGAACAGACCCCAGAGGTAGGTGTGTTCATACGCAGAAATACCTAGAGTCCTATCTAGCCCTATAGGACCTTGGTACTAATGGCAGAGACAAGACTACATGTTCCTCCAAAAGGAAAGACGAACAGGAGTCTCCTTCAGGCCAATACAAACTATAGGGAAATGCAACACACAGAAACAAAACAAAACACAAGAAGGGAAAGGAAAGACTTAACTTCAAAGGGGCTATGGAAACACCAGAAACTACGCCAAGATCCAAACACCAGCAATCCACAACTGAAACTGAAGCTATAAACCGCACAGCATTGTGGTAGAAGCAACTATAAATAAAGAAGGTTAAATTACCACATTAGCAACACCTGAGGCAAGGGGTGTGGCCATACCAGAAACAACACAGACGCCTATTGATCCACAGGGAAAATCTGTCAGATCAAACCACGTGTTGCCAGTCTTACTGATCTCGTGCCACCTGTTGTGGGAACATCCGTGACAGTACCCTCCCCCTCCTACGGGTGACCTCCGGGCACCCAGGACCGACCTTATCCGGGTGAGACCTGTGAAAAGCTTTCACCAAACGACTGGCATTCATGTCAGATGCCGGTACCCACATCCTCTCCTCTGGTCCATAACCCTTCCAGTGAACAAGATACTGAAGAGCTCTACGGAGAACTCGAGTGTTAATTATCTTGGCGATCTGAAATTCCAAACTACCATCCACCATGACAGGAGGGAGTGGCAGGGAAGACGGCTCCAAAGGTTTAACATATCTCTTAAACAAAGATTTATGAAACACATTATGAATCTTCAGTGCCTGAGGAAGTTCAAGACGAAAAGCTACCGGATTAATAATTGCAGTGATCTTATATGACCCAATAAATCTTGGACCCAACTTCCAAGAAGGTACCCTCAACTTAATTGTTCTTGTGGACAGCCATACAGAATCACCCACTCCTAGGTCCAGACCATTCATACATTTCCTGTCAGCCACACGTTTATACTTGTTGCCCATATTCATCAAAATATTTTGAATTTTCCACCATATAGATGACATTGATGATGAAAAATGTTCCTCCTCAGGGATACCAGAAGTATTAGAACCAGAAAATGTGCCAAACTTTGGGTGAAACCCATATGCCCCAAAAAACAGCGACTTACCAGTGGACTCCTGTCTACGATTGTTTATGGCAAACTCTGCCAAAGACGAAGACCACTCCTCCTGGTTCTCCGAGACAAAACATCTCAAATAAGTCTCCAGACTTTGATTAGTGCGTTCCGTCTGTCCGTTCCACTGAGGATGAAAAGCCGAAGAAAAGGACAGTTGTACCCCCAGACGAGTACAGAACGCCTTCCAGAATCTGGAAACAAACTGAGTCCCACGATCTGAGACCACGTCAGAGGGAATGCCATGGAGTTTAATAATGCTGTCAACAAACACTTGTGCAAGTGTTTTAGCATTAGGTAGGCCCGGAAACGCTATAAAGTGCACCATTTTACTAAAACAATCAACAACCACCTGAATAACTGTCTTTCCTGAAGAATTAGGTAGATCAGTGATAAAATCCATGGATAAGTGAGTCCATGGTCTGGACGGGATGGGCAACGGAAGTAGAGATCCAGAAGACCGAGCATGTATGTGTCACCTTAGCACATGCACAGGTACTACAGGCTGACACATAGTCCTCAACACACTTACGCAGCCCCGGCCACCAGAATCTACGAGAGATGAGGTTGGTAGTGGATCTACTCCCAGGGTGTCCCGTAATAACCGTACAGTGATGTTCCTCAAACACCTTGTGATACAATTCTGATGGCAAAAACAGTTTCCCAGAGGAACAAGAATCTGTTGCGTCTCCCTGGGCTCTAACACCTTCACCTCTAGGTCAGGGTAAAGAGCGGATATCACCACCCCTTCTGACAGTATAGGACTCGGATTTTCAAAATCACCACCTCCAGGAAAACTACATGACAAGGCATCTGCCTTGACGTTCTTAACCCTAGGATGATAGGTGACAATGAAATTGAATCTGGTGAAAAACAAAGACCATCTGGCTTGTCTCGGGTTCAGTCGTTTAGCGGACTCCAGGTAAGGCAGGTTTTTGTGATCTGTGAACACCGTGATCGGATGAATCGCCCCTTCCAACCAATGACGCCATTCCTCAAAAGCCAACTTAATGGCCAGTAACTCTGTGTGTGGTCTGACTAGTGATTTGTAAAGTGGCAGGACTATGTTCTCATCAAGGGCATCTATGCCCCTTTTGATGCAACCCATTATCTTATTGGCCTTGGCAGCAGCTGCCTGACACTGGTTTCTAAAGCTTAGTTTGCTGTTCACTAAAATTCCTAGGTCCTTTTCCATGTCAGTGTTACCCAGTGTTTTACTGTTTAGTATGTACTGGTGACTTGCTTTATTCCTTCCCATGTGCATAACCTTACATTTGTAAGTGTTAGGGCTCGTTCACACGAACATGTGATGCCCGTTGCCGTATTGCGGACCGCATTTGCGGATCTGCAATACATGTGCACCGTTCCGTGGCCATTCCGCATCACGGATGCGGACCCATTCATTCCGGAGAATTTGCTCTATCTTTTTGCGGAACGGAAGGATCGCGGACCCATTCAAGTGAATGGGTCGGCGATCCCCATAGGACTGGCCCACAGATGGTGCCCGTGCATTGCAGACTGCAATTTGCGGTCCACAGCACGGGCTTCACACGTTTGTGTAAACGAGCCCTTAAACCTCATCTGCCACTTATCTGACAAAGCCTCCAATCTATCCAGATCCATCTGTAGCAGAATGCTGTCCTCTTCTATGTGAATTACTTTACACAGTTAGGGCTCATACACACGCCCATATGTATTTTGCGGTTCTCAAAACATGGATCCACAAAAAATACAGATCATGTCCATGTGCATTCGGTATTTTATGGAACGGAACAGCTTGCCTCAAAAGAACAGTCCTATCCTTGTCCCTTATGTGGACAATAATAGGAGATTTTCTATTTTTTCCCGGAATAGACATGCGGACATAGGGAAATGGAATGCACACAGAGTAAGTTCCATTTTTCTTCACATACAGTCCGCAATAAAAAATGGAACCGACACGGAAACAAAATATATTTGTGTGCATGAGCCCTTATGGACAGTGGGGGTCAGAGACACTGATGCAAGAACCAAGGACACAGGCAAAAGCATAGTCTGAACACAGTCCAATAGTCAGGGCAGGCTGAGTACTTGCATATTCCAAATAGCAGTTCCAAGGTCAGGGCAGGCTGCGTACTAGCGTGATCCAGGTCACGGCTTCAATGTCAGGGCAGGCAACAAAGAGCGGAATAGGAAGACAAACAAGGTTCGGTACACAGATATCCAGACAATATCACCTTCACTGGTTACTAGCAATGAATAACCTCAAAACTCTGATGAGGAGGTTGAACCACAGCTCAGCAAAATAGGGGCAGCCTAACCAGCTTCTGAACATTAAAGGGGTTGGCCGCTATAAAAGTACTTTCCACTATATAGTGGGAAGCAGGGTAAAAAAGAGTTTCCTAATATACTTTATAAAAAAAATCAAAATGGTAATGTTTTTATAATGAGCCCCGCCCTCTCAGCCCCGCTCTGCGTGCAGCCAGTTCGTCCATGGCTGCACGCTACATGGAGGAGCTTTAGAGAAAGCTCGTCCATAGCTTTATTCTAACTGCTCATGCGCTGCATTTCTTAATAAGAGCAGCGCATACCCAGTCTGCCACTGGCGCGCTCCCTGCTCCGACTCTATCTCTACAACCGGCTTATTCCTGTCAGAGTTCGAAGCGGAAAGAAGTGTAGCCTGAGGACACGGTGGAGGATGAGGAGGCAGAGGCAGACATTGTCGCAGGACTAATGGCGTGAGAACATGGAGGCGGAAGCGGCATCACCTGGCCAAGTGGCTGGGCAGGAACCACATTTACCCAGTGGGCTGTAAAGGACATATATTGTCCTTAACTGTAGTTACAGCTCCACACGTTGGCGCTGCCGTGCACTTTGGCTGACACCGATAGGCTCAAGGACTGGCCCACCTTCTGTTCTACATACTGTATGTGTGTAGGGCTGGTACTGCCTTTTTTGCAAAAAAATTACGGCTTGGGACTCTCAACCTCGGCTCAGCACAAGCCATCAGTTCTCTGAAAGGTGCAGAGTCCACCACTTAGAAAGGGGGGAAGCATGAAAAAGGGGTGTTGTTTGCACCAGGAGCATGTCACCAAGGGGCCCGGCCTTGGTGGAGTAAAGGCTCTAGATATAGGTGGCCACCAAGTTAGTTGGTGGACACCAAGACAGTTAGCTTAGCTGGCTCCAGCTAGTGCGGGGGGGGGGGGGGGTTTGCTGGGAACAGGCAATGTGTTGGGTGGGTGCCTGTTCCCCATGCTCCAGTCCGGGATTTTGAAATATGTCCATGTCCAGGGATGGTATTTAATCCTGTTGCTGGACTTGGGTGTGGCTCCCAGTCTGGGGAGGGAGACAGAGTTTTTGTGAAACACAGTCCTTTTGGAGGCTCTGGAAGAGTGGTCTCAGCTGGGCTGGCTGAGGGGCCACGGGGCTAGGTGCTAGCCGGATTGTTGAGGGACGCCGTGACGCTTGGGCGCAAGTGGTCACAAGGCCGGAGTCGGGAGGACTACTGGGCCACACTCCCCCATAAAGGCACTGGACATTAGACCGTGGTGTTTATTTTGTATCATTTATTTCTGCTTTGCTGAGGTGCCAAATAAAGAGATGTTTGGACCTTAAACTTTGAGTCTGGCGAAGTAACTTGTGTGAATGACCCCCCGAGAAGAGCTAACCCCCCCACAACCCCCCAAAAAAGAAATATAATGATCACAATTCACTGCAGAACGGGTGATGGGACGGACGTATATTTTCTTTTTTTACACCACGTAAATGGCTGTAGTACAATGTAACTTCACCGCTAAATGCCAATTATGACAATTTTTTTTTCCTTTTTCCCCCCCTATTTCTACACCCAAAAAAATATATATAACAATCACAATTCACTGCAGAATGGGTGATGGGACATACATATATTTTCTTTTTCTACACCACGTAAATGGCTGTAGTACAATGTAACTTCACCGCTGAACGGCACTTATGACATATATATATACTGTGTGTGTATATACAGTACAGACCAAAAGTTTGGACACACCTTCTCATTCAAAGAATTTTCTTTATTTTCATGACTATGAAAAATTGTAGATTCACACTGAAGGCATCAAAACTATGAATTAACACATGTGGATTTATATACATAACAAAAAAGGGTGAAACAACTGAAAATATGTTATATTCTAGGTTCTTCAAAGTAGCCACCTTTTGCTTTGATTACTGCTTTGCACACTCTTGGCATTCTCTTGATGAGCTTCAAGAGGTAGTCACCTGAAATGGTTTTCACTTCACAGGTGTGCCCTGTCAGGTTTAATAAGTGGGATTTCTTGCCTTATAAATGGGGTTGGGACCATCAGTTGCGTTGTGGAGAAGTCAGGTGGATACACAGCTGATAGTCCTACTGAATAGACTGTTAGAATTTGTATTATGGCAAGAAAAAAGCAGCTAAGTAAAGAAAAACGAGTGGCCATCATTACTTTAAGAAATGAAGGTCAGTCAGTCCGAAAAATTGGGAAAACTTTGAAAGTGTCCCCAAGTGCAGTCACAAAAACCATCAAGTGCTACAAAGAAACTGGCTCACATGCGAACCGCCCCAGGAAAGGAAGACCAAGAGTCACCTCTGCTGCAGAGGATAAGTTCATCCGAGTCACCAGCCTGAGAAATTGCAGGTTAACAGCAGCTCAGATTAGAGACCAGGTCAATGCCACACAGAGTTCTAGCAGCAGACACATCTCTAGAACAACTGTTAAGAGGAGACTGTGTGAATCAGCCTTCGTGGTAGAATATCTGCTAGGAAACCACTGCTAAGGACAGGCAACAAGCAGAAGAGACTTGTTTGGGCTAAAGAACACAAGGAATGGACATAAGACCAGTGGAAATCTGTGCTTTGGTCTGATGAGTCCAAATTTGAGATCTTTGGTTCCAACCACCATGTCTTTGTGCGACGCAGAAAAGGTGAACGGATGGACTCTACATGCCTGGTTTCCACCGTGAAGCATGGAGGAGGAGTTGTGATGGCGTGGGGGTGCTTTGCTGGTGACACTGTTGGGGATTTATTCAAAATTGAAGGCATACTGAACCAGCATGGCTACCACAGCATCTTGCAGCGGCATGCTATTCCATACGGTTTGCGTTTAGTTGGACCATCATTTATTTTTCAACAGGACAATGACCCCAAACACACCTCCAGGCTGTGTAAGGGCTATTTGACCATGAAGGAGAGTGATGGGGTGCTGCGCCAGATGACCTGGCCTCCACAGTCACCGGACCTGAACCCAATCGAGATGGTTTGGGGTGAGCTGGACCGCAGAGTGAAGGCAAAAGGGCCAACAATCGCTAAGCATCTCTGGGAACTCCTTCAAGACTGTTGGAAGACCATTTCAGGTGACTACCTCTTGAAGCTCATCAAGAGAATGCCAAGAGTGTGCAAAGCAGTAATCAAAGCAAAAGGTGGCTACTTTGAAGAACCTAGAATATGACATATTTTCAGTTGTTTCACACTTTTTTGTTATGTACCGTATTTTTCGCCGTATAAGACGCACCGGCGTATAAGACGCACCTAGGTTTTTGGGGAGGAAAATAAGAAAAAAAATATTTTGAACTAATTGTGGTCTGTGGGTGATGCACTGTTATGGGGATCTGTGGATGACGCACTGTTATGGGGGATCTGTGGGTGACACTTATAGGGGATCCTCTCTGGATGGCGCTGTTATGAGGATCTGTGTATGACAGTTATGGGGGGGATCTGTGGATGACACATATATAGCATCTTATGCTATGTGTCATCCACAGATCCCCTCCATAAGTGTGGGGGTCGCATTTGCTTTTATAATGGGGGTGGGGGTCGCATCTGCATTTATAATGACAGCGGGGCCCGTGCAGTGACTGTATTCTACTACACGGGCCCCGCTTACTGTACAATCATATCCCTAATACCGTAGTTAATTGTTGTGTGCACTGCATGTAAAAGCATAATGAGCGCTATTACTTACAATTAGAAGCGCTTGCCGTTCGGAGCAGGGAGGAGGGAGGAGGCAGGAGGCAGGCCGGGAGGACGGGCGCTGGCAGTGTGAGTCATCCGTCATGCGCCCACGCCGCCTGCTTCATTCATGAAGCAGGCGGCGCAGGCGCGTGACGTATGACTCACACTGCCAGCGCCCGTCCTCCCGGCCTGCCTCCTCCCTCCTCTCTGCTCCGAATGGCAAGCGCTTCTAATTGTAAGTAATAGCGCTCATCATCGCTCATTATGCTTTTACATGCAGTGCACACAACAATTAACTACGGTATTAGGGATATGATTGTACAGTAAGCGGGGCCCGTGTAGTAGAATACAGTCACTGCACGGGCCCCGCTGTCATTATAAATGCAGATGCCGCCCCCAGCCCCTCCTCCCTCACAGCTGATATACCCGCCGCACGGCATCGCGGCGGGTGTATCATTGAAAACTAAGCAAAATCGGCTACATTCGCCGTATAAGACGCACTGCTATTTTCCCCCCACTTTTGGGGGGGAAAAAGTGCGTCTTATACGGCGAAAAATACGGTATATAATTCCACATGTGTTAATTCATAGTTTTGATGCCTTCAGTGTGAATCTACAATTTTCATAGTCATGAAAATAAAGAAAACTCTTTGAATGAGAAGGTGTGTCCAAACTTTTGGTCTGTACTGTATATATATATAGTATATTGTGACACAGTGAAGAGTATTGTCTGGGAGGACATTTATTTTCTTCCCAGTGTGTGCTGCTGGGCTGATTTGCAACCAGGTGGGGTCAAACACCGGACTAGATTTTAAGTGCCGGTCCGGGTTTTGACAACACCCAGCTGTCTTTAACCACTTCAGCCCCGCTAGCTAAAACCCCCTTCATGACCAGAGCACTTTTTACACTTCGGCACTACACTACTTTCACCGTTTATCGCTCGGTCATGCAACTTACCACCCAAATGAATTTTACCTCCTTTTCTTCTCACTAATAGAGCTTTCATTTGGTGGTATTTCATTGCTGCTGACATTTTTACTTTTTTGTTATTAATCGAAATGTAACGATTTTTTTGCAAAAAAATGACATTTTTCACTTTCAGCTGTAAAATTTTAGCAAAAAAAATGACATCCATATATAAATTTTTCGCTAAATTTATTGTTCTACATGTCTTTGATAAAAAAAAATGTTTGGGCAAAAAAAAATGGTTTGGGTAAAAGTTATAGCGTTTACAAACTATGGTACAAAAATGTGAATTTCCGCTTTTTGAAGCAGCTCTGACTTTCTGAGCACCTGTCATGTTTCCTGAGGTTCTACAATGCCCAGACAGTAGAAAAACCCCACAAATGACCCCATTTCGGAAAGTAGACACCCTAAGGTATTGGCTGATGGGCATAGTGAGTTCATAGAACTTTCTATTTTTTGTCACAAGTTAGCGGAAAATGATGATTTTTATTTTAATTTTTTTTTTTCTTACAAAGTCTCATATTCCACTAACTTGCGACAAAAAATAAAAAATTCTAGGAACTCGCCAGGCCCCTCACGGAATACCTTGGGGTGTCTTCTTTCCAAAATGGGGTCACTTGTGGGGTAGTTATACTGCCCTGGCAATTTAGGGGCCCAAATGTGTGAGAAGTACTTTGCAATCAAAATGTGTAAAAAATGGCCTGCGAAATCCGAAAGGTGCACTTTGGAATATGTGCCCCTTTGCCCACATTGGCTGCAAAAAAGTGTCACACATCTGGTATCGCCGTACTCAGGAGAAGTTGGGGAATGTGTTTTGGGGTGTCATTTTACATATACCCATGCTGGGTGAGAGAAATATCTTGGTAAAATACAACTTTTCCAATTTTTTTATACAAAGTTGGCATTTGACCAAGATATTTTTCTCACCCAGCATGGGTATATGTAAAATGACACCCCAAAACACATTGCCCAACTTCTCCTGAGTACGGCGATACCAGATGTGTGACACTTTTTTGCAGCCTAGATGCGCAAAGGTGCCCAAATTCCTTCTAGGAGGGCATTTTTAGACATTTGGATCCCAGACTTCTTCTCACACTTTCGGGCCCCTAAAAAGCCAGGGCAGTATAAATACCCCACATGTGACCCCACTTTGGAAAGAAGACACCCCAAGGTATTCAATGAGGGGCATGGCGAGTTCATAGAAATATTTTTTTTTTTGCATAAGTTAGCGGAATTTTTTTTTGTTTTTGTTTTTTTCTCACAAAGTCTCACTTTCCGCTAACTTAGGACAAAAATTTCAATCTTTCATGGACTCAATATGCCCCTCACGGAATACCTTGGGGTGTCTTCTTTCCGAAATGGGGTCACATGTGGGGTATTTATACTGCCCTGGCTTTTTAGGGGGCCCTAAAGCGTGAGAAGAAGTCTGGAATATAAATGTCTAAAAATGTTTACGCATTTGGATTCCGTGAGTGGTATGGCGAGTTCATGTGAGATTTTATTTTTTGACACAAGTTAGTGGAATATGAGACTTTGTAAGAAAAAACAAACAAAAAAATATATATATTTCCGCTAACTTGGGCCAAAAAAATGTCTGAATGGAGCCTTACAGGGGGGGGGGGGGTGATCAATGACAGGGGGGGTGATCACCCATATAGACTCCCTGATCACCCCCCTGTCATTGATCACCCCCCTGGTAAGGCTCCATTCAGACGTCCGTTTGATTTTTACGGATCCACTGATACATGGATCGGATCCGCAAAACACATGCGGACGTCTGAATGGAGCCTTACAGGGGGGTGATCAATGACAGGGGGTGATCAGGGTGATCACCCCCCTGTCATTGATCACCCCCCCTGTAAGGCTCCATTCAGACGTCCGTATGATTTTTACGGATCCATGGATACATGGATCGGATCCGCAAAACACATGCGGACGTCTGAATGGAGCCTTACAGGTGGGTGATCAGGGTGATCACCCCCCCTGTCATTGATCACCCCCCTGGTAAGGCTCCATTCAGACGTCCGTATGATTTTTACGGATTCACTGATACATGGATCGGATCCGCAAAACACATGCAGACGTTTTAATGGAGCCTTACAGGGGGGTGATCAATGACAGGGGGTGATCAGGGTGATCACCCCCCTGTCATTGATCACCCCCCTGGTAAGGCTCCATTCAGACGTCCGTATGAGTTTTACGGATCCACTGATACATGGATCGGATCCGCAAAACACATGCGGACGTCTGAATGGAGCCTTACAGGGGGGTGATCAATGACAGGGGGTGATCAGGGTGATCACCCCCCTGTCATTGATCACCCCCCCTGTAAGGCTCCATTCAGACGTCCGTATGATTTTTACGGATCCATGGATACATGGATCGGATCCGCAAAACACATGCGGACGTCTGAATGGAGCCTTACAGGGGGGTGATCAATGACAGGGGGTGATCAGGGTGATCACCCCCCTGTCATTGATCACCCCCCTGGTAAGGCTCCATTCAGACGTCCGTATGATTTTTACGGATCCACTGATACATGGATCGGATCCGCAAAACACATGCGGACGTCTGAATGGAGCCTTACAGGGGGGTGATCAATGACAGGGGGTGATCAGGGTGATCACCCCCCTGGTAAGGCTCCATTCAGACGTCCGTATGATTTTTACGGATCCACTGATACATGGATCGGATCCGCAAAACACATGCGGACGTCTGAATGGAGCCTTACAGGGGGTGATCAATGACAGGGGGGTGATCAATGACAGGGGGTGATCAGGGTGATCACCCCCCTGTCATTGATCACCCCCCTGTAAGGCTCCATTCAGACGTCCGCATGATTTTTACGGATCCATGGATACATGGATCGGATCCGCAAAACACATGCGGACGTCTGAATGGAGCCTTACAGGGGGGTGATCAATGACAGGGGGGTGATCAATGACAGGGGGTGATCAGGGAGTGTATATGGGTGATCACCCGCCTGTCATTGATCACCCCCCTGTAAGGCTCCATTCAGACGTCCGCATGTGTTTTGCGGATCCGATCCATGTATCCGTGGATCCGTAAAAATCATACGGACGTCTGAACGGAGCCTGACAGCGGGGTGATCAATGACAGCGGGGTGATCAATGACAGGGGGGTGATCAGGGAGTTTATATGGGGTGATCATGGGTGATCAGGGGTTTATAAGGGGTTAATAAGTGACGGGGGGGGGGTGTAGTGTAGTGTGGTGTTTGGTGCGACTGTACTGAGCTACCTGAGTCCTCTGGTGGTCGATCCTAACAAAAGGGACCACCAGAGGACCAGGTAGCAGGTATATTAGACGCTGTTATCAAAACAGCGTCTAATATACCTGTTAGGGGTTAAAAAATTCAGATCTCCAGCCTGCCAGCGAGCGATCGCCGCTGGCAGGCTGGAGATCCACTCGCTTACCTTCTTTTCCTGTGAGAGCGCGCGCCTGTGTGCGCGCGTTCACAGGAAATCCCGGCCCTCGCGAGATGACGCGTATATGCGTCGTCGTGCGCAGGGCTGCCGCCTCCGGACCGCACATCTGCGTTAGGCGGTCCGGAGGCGGTTAAAGGACAGCTGGGCTTAGCAGCAAAGAGTCTCTGTTTTGGGATCTGAGGCATGGTGCCGTGCTAAAGGGCTGAGAGCCGCACGCTGGGAAACAGGCCCCCTAAAGCCTGCTGTGGACCGCTGGGGATAAAACGGCCAACAAGGTGATATTTTTGTTCTGTGGACTTTACATTGTGTGAACTAACACCAAGACTGTACAGAGTCGTTTTACTTTTGCCTTATGTGTGAATAAACACTGAAGTTTTGCTTTACAAACTTGTTTTTGCCTCTGTACTGCGTCCGCTTACCCTGCCTACCAGAGCAAATCCCCACAATATATATATATATATATATATATATATTGCAAAAAAAAAAGGGGGTCAGGCAGGTGCGCGCCGCCATGGCTAGAAAAAAATAAAAGTAACACTAAATGCTACCTGTTATGTGCCATAACGGCCACCATAAAATTCAGGGAGTGCAGGTTTCACATGCATGCTATATATATTTTATTTTAATTTTTTTCTTATTAATACATCCCCCCCAAAAAAGTTAAACAATGTAAAATCAACACAGGATGGCTAATAGGGCATACGTATCTTTCCTATTAATACACCCCGTAAATGGCTGTAGTACAATTTAACTTCACCGCTGAACAGCAATTATAACATATATTTTTCTATTTTTTTTCCTAATAATAACCCCCCCCAAAAAAAAGTTAAACTATGTAAAATCAACGCAGAAAGGCTAATAGGACGTACGTATCTTTCCTATTAATACACCCCATACATGGCTGTATCACAGAATTTGCACCCTAATCACAAGCAAGGTTTGCTGGAATTAGTGATGTATCATATAGTGCAAACAACCTAAAAGCAATTTGTATCCCCAGTGCAGCAAGGTGTAATAAAATTGTTCTCCTTTTATAGTGTAGATAATGCCTCCCTATCCTTTCCCCACAGCTTGACTAATTTTTCCCTGAACTTGTAAATCTTTTTTCAGCATAATGAAGTCTTTCCTAGCACTGTCCCTAGCGCCTGCTGACGTCTCTCCCTGCACTAAGTACACTGGAAAATGGCAGAATCCAAAATGGCTGAGGCTATTTATAGAGCTGTGACATCACAGGGGCTGGCTGGCTGGCTGCTGATTGGCTGCATGCATGGCATTCTGGGTGATCCCTCGTTCCCAGAGTTCTTTGCTCCATGTCCTAACATGTACAGCAGCCATTTATGCAAATCAAATTTTTCCTGTAATTCGGATTGAATTCCACTTCGTCAACTTTGATTTGCTCATCTCTAGTTATGACAGAATTCAGCTCACAGAAGCAGAGATACCTAGTTGTCTCGCTTGGCAGAAACCTGGTTAATTCTTTCTACCTGCCCGTTAGTCTGTGGACGATATGCAGAGGAGAAATCCAGAATTCCTGTATTCCTCTATCAGAAACAATGGAGGTAATTTGCTAACAGAAATTTGTCTATTTTTGGCTTATTTCTGTCACAGATTGTGGCACAAAGGTTATTTGTGCCGCAATCTACTAATTTGTAAAATGAGCAAAAATCAAGGACCAACGTGCCTGACGAGGGTTAAGTCTCTGAGCTGATTGCAGATATGTCAAGTTTTTATGATCTGTATATATAATGATGGGATGAATGGCACCCTCCAGCAAATGGCTTCATTATTTTAAGTCTAACTTGATAGCCAACAACTCCCTGTCTCCAATGGAATAGTTGCGTTCAGAAGTAGAAAAGGCCTTTGAGAAATGGCCACAAGTGACCATTTTGTGGAGTTTTTCTGTGCAAGAATAGCTCCAGCTCCAATAGAGGAAAAGTCCACCCCCAGGAATAACTGTTTAGACACGTTCAGGACGATGCAGTGTTGGGGCTTTTGCAAATGCCTATTTGAGTGTTTGAAAAGTGGATTCAGCCTCAGAAGTCTATATCTTGGGATTCATTCCTTTCCTGGTCAGAGTAGAGAAATGAGGAATGAACTGCATATAATAGCTTGCAAACCCCAGAAAGCGCTGTATGGCCTGCAGGCCGGTGGGTCGGAGCCAGTTCAAGATGGCAGATAGCTTCTCTGGGTCCATCTGTACACCCTAGACGAATATGATGTACCCTAAAAACAGAAGGGAGGTCTTCTAAAAGAGCCATTTATCAAATTTGGCATACAACCAATTCTCTCTTAACCGCTGGAGCACCATGCGTATGTGCCTGCGATTGCTAGATAATTTGGAGAATAAATCAGGATGTCATCCAGATAAACAACTTCACAGGTGTACATGAGGTTTTGGAAGATGTCATTTACAAATTCCTGGAACACTGCTGGGGCATTGCTGAGCCCAAAGGGCATGACCAAGTACTCATAATGGCCAACCCTACTATTAACGGCGGTCTTCCACTCATCGCCCTCCTGGATCAATATCAAATTGTAGGCAAATCCAGCTTGGAGAAAATTCTGGCTCCCTGCAGACGATCAAAGAGTTCAGAGATTAGAGGTAGGGGATTTCGATATTTTACAGTGATTTTGTTTAATCCCCGATAATCTATGCAGGGTCGAAGTTATCCATCTTTCTTTTTTATGAAAAAAAAGCCGGCTGCAGCTGGGGAATGAGGTCTTTCGGATGAAACCTCTCTCAAGGTTCTCTTTAATGTATTCGGACATGGGTTGGGTCTCAGCTGCCAACAACGGATAGACACGACCTCTAGGGTGAGTATTTCCTGGAACAAGACCACTGCCTCCTTCTTGTTAAATACATCAGCAAACTGATGGTAGGAAGCTGGTAAGCCTTCCAAATTCAGAGGTACAGATGGAGGACAGTCAGGCTGTTTAGGAAGTCCCATAAGAGATATATTCTCAGAATTTAGTAACGTTCAGATACAAGGGTTCGGTGATGTATTGCACAGACTCAGGCAGAGCCCTCGCATTAATGGACTTCACAACCAAGGTTCTTTTGAGAGGTTGCACTGGTATCCGATACTGATTCAGTACAGCAGGAAGTTACCTGCTGAACCAGAAATCATGGAAGGCCAACACGGTGAACTGGGTACCGCCAGAGAACAAAGTCACAGACAATAACAGTTATGGAGAGTTCAGATCTTCATCTAAGGCCCCCTCTCCACCGGACCCAAGGCTCAGTAGGTTATCTAGCTTCTGGGGATAAGACCGAGCAAAATTACCATTGCCTCCACAATACAGACACAATTCATTAATAAATCTGTGGTTACATTCCTCTTCAGACAGCCTTCCTTTAATCACCAGCGTGGGTTTAGACATGGACAAACAAGTAGAAATTATTTGTCTTCTGTCCTCTACTGTCTCCTGGGCACATTCGCGAAACCACATGTCAATTCTGGAAGCCAAGGTTACCAGAGCGTCCAAGCAGGTAGGTATGTCCTAGCCAGCCAACTCATCATTTATTCTACCAGAGAACCCCTCCCAGAAGGATGCAACCAATGCTTGATTATTCCTTTCCAGTTCCGAGGCCAATGTTCTGAACTTGATAGCGTATTGGCCCAAAGATAAGCTGCCCTGGTGAAAGCGTAACAGAGAGGAAGTTGCAGAAGTGGTACGTCCGGGCTCTTCGAATACCCTCTGGAAGGTCTTAAAGGGCTTCTGTCACCCCACTAAACCTATATTATTTTTTTTTGCTTACTTATAATCCCTACACTGTGATTTATGGCTACATGATCAAATTAATCATTTTGGTCCTGTAGATTTAGTTTAAAACAAGCTTTTAAAATATGCTAATTACCTTGCTACCAGCAAGTAGGGCGGCTACTTACTGGTAGCAGCCGCATCCTCCGATCGTAAAGTCGCCCCCTCCACATTGTGATTGACAGGGCCAGGGAACGGGATCGTCATCTGCTGGCCCTGCCTGTTTGCATTTAAAATCTTGCGCCTGCGCAGCGGCCGTACCTGTCTTCAATTGGCGCAGGCGCACTGAGAGGTGGGCGCTCGCTCGGCCGCTCTATCCTCAATGCGCCGATGACGTCACATCTACACCCGGCGCAGGCGCATTGAGGATGGAGCGGCCGCCTCTCAGTGCGCCTGCGCCAATTGAAGACAGGTACGGCCACGGCGCAGGCGCAAGATTTTAAATGCAAACAGGCAGGGCCAGCAGAGGACGATCCTGTTCCCTGGCCCTGCCAATCACAATGTCGAGGGGGCGTCTTTACGATCGGAGGATGCGGCTGCTACCAGCAAGTAGCCACCCTACTTGCTGGTAGCAAGGTAATTAGCATATTTTAAAAGCTTGTTTTAAACTAAATCTACAGGACCAAAATGATTAATTTGATCATGTAGCCATAAATCGCAGTGTAGGGATTATAAGTAAGCAAAAAAATAATAATAGGTTTAGTGGGGTGACAGAAGCCCTTTAAGGAAGTCCTTTAAGTTTGTTAGTTCCTGGCCAGCAGTGTATTGATATGTACTGTAAGGTATAAGTATAAATTACAGCTCGTACCTCACATATCAGTAGACTGCTGTACATACTTTTTCTTGCAACTGTATATAGTATGTGAACCCTTTGGAATCATATGGATTTCTGCACAAATTGGTCATAAAATGTGATCTGATCTTCATCTAAGTCACAACAATAGACAATCACAGTCTACTTAAACTAATAACACGCAAAGAATTAAATGTTACCATGTTTTTATTGAACACACATTAAACATATTCACAGTGCAGGTGGAAAAAGTATGTGAACCCTTGGATTTAATAACTGGTTGAACCTCCTTTGGCAGCAATAACTTCAACCAAACGTTTCCTGTAGTTGCAGATCAGACGTGCACAACGGTCAGAAGTAATTCTTGACCATTCCTCTTTACAGAACTGTTTCAGTTCAGCAATATTCTTGGGATGTCTGGTGTGAATCGCTTTCTTGAGGTCATGCCACAGCATCTCAATCCGGCTGAGGTCAGGACTCTGACTGGGCCACTCCAGAAGGCGTATTCTCTTCTGTTTAAGCCATTCTGTTGTTGATTTACTTCTATGCTTTGGGTCATTGTCCTGTTGCAACACCCATCTTCTGTTGAGCTTCAGCTGGTGGACAGATGGCCTTAAAGGGAACCTGTCACCCAAAAATCGCCTATTAAGCTGTTTACAGTACCTTATAGTGCTGTATAGTCGTTTCCTGATGCACTTTTTGTTAGTTTTGCAGCATGTATGCTCAGTCAGAAATCGATGTTATATTCAGCTGCTGCCCCGTGCTTCAAGTCAGGCTTGAAGTCACGGGGGCAGCGGCCTCGGCGTCTTACATGGCCCTCTCCCCGCCCCCTGCCTCTGTGACTGACAGCCGAAATCCGATTCCGGGACCGTGCTCAACGGCCGCATGCGCAGTAAAGGGCGGCAGGAGCGCGGTCCCGGCTGCCGCGCGTACTACGTGCCGTCTTACTTTCGCCGCACTGCGCATGCGCCCGACATCCTGTATCAAACGCGCCCGCGCCCAGATGCCGGGCGCGTTTGATACAGGATGTCGGGCGCATGCGCAGTGCGGCGAAAGTAAGACGGCGCGTAGTACGCGCGGCAGCCGGGACCGCGCTCCTGCCGCCCTTTACTGCGCATGCGGCCGTTGAGCGCGGTCCCGGAATCGGATTTCGGCTGTCAGTCACAGAGGCAGGGGGCGGGGAGAGGGCCATGTAAGACGCCGAGGCCGCTGCCCCCGTGACTTCAAGCCTGACTTGAAGCACGGGGCAGCAGCTGAATATAACATCGATTTCTGACTGAGCATACATGCTGCAAAACTAACAAAAAGTGCATCAGGAAACGACTATACAGCACTATAAGGTACTGTAAACAGCTTAATAGGCGATTTTTGGGTGACAGGTTCCCTTTAAGTTCTCCTGCAAAATGCCTTGATAAACTTGGGAATTCATTTTTCCTTTGATGATAGCAATCTGTCCAGGCCCTGACACAGCAAACCAGTCCCAAACAATGATGCCTCCACCACCATACTTCACAGTTGAGATGAGGTTTTGATGTTGGTGTGCTGTGCCTCTTATTCTCCACACATAGTGTTGTTTGTTTCTTCCAAACAACTCAACTTTGGTTTCATCTGTCCACAGAATATTTTGCCAGTACTGCTGTAGAACATCCAGGTGCTCTTGTGCAAACTGTAAACGTGCAGTAATGTTTTTTTGTTGGACAGCAGTGGCTTCCTCTGTGGTATCCTCCCATGAAATCCATTCTTGTTTAGTGTTTTACGTATCGTAAATTCGCTAACAGGGATGTTAGCATATGCCAGAGACTTTTGTAAGTCTTTAGCTGATACTCTTGGATTTTTCTTCACCTAATTGAGCAGTCTACGCTGTGCTCTTGCAGTCGTCTTTACAGGACGGCCACTCCTAGGGAGAGTAGCAGCAGTGCTGAACTTTCTCCATTTATAGACAATTTGTCTTATCGTGGACTGATGAACAGCAAGGCTTTTGGAGATACTTTTATAACCCTTTCCAGCTTTATGCAAGTCAACAATTCTTAATCGTAGGTCTTCTGAGAGCTCTTTTGTGTGAGGCATCATTCACATCAGGCAATGTTTCTTGTGAAAAGCAAACCCAGAACTGGTGTGTGTTTTTTATAGGGCAGGGCAGCTGTAACCAACACCTCCAATCTCATCTCATTGATTGGACTCCAGTTGGCTGACACCTCACTCCAATTAGCGCTTGGAGATGTCATTAGTCTAGGGGTTCACATACTTTTTCCACCTGCACTGTGAATGTTTAGATGGTGTTTTCAATAAAAATATGGTAACATTTAATTTTTTGTGTGTTATTAGTTTAAGCAGATTGTGATTGTCTATTGTTGTGACTTAGATAAAGATCAGATCACATTTTATGACCAATTTGTGCAGAAATCCATATCATTCCAAAGGGTTCACATACTTTTTCTTGCAACTGTATATATACTCATTTTATATACCAACCTTTTATGTGGCACAGTATCAAATGTTTTGAAGAAGTCAAGATATATACGACATCCATTGACTCACTGCAGTCAAGTCTAGAACTTACCTCCTCATAGAAACTGATTAAATCAGTTTGACATGACCGATCCCTCATGAAGCCATGCTAATGCAGTGTTATACACATATTTTCATTGAGGTACTCCAAGACAGCATCTCTTAGAAAACTTGCAAACAGTTTACTCACAACAGATGTTAGACTTAATGGACTATAGTTTTATCCCTTTTTTCAATATTGTCACCACATTCACTAAGCGCCAATCCAGTGTAATGCTCCCTGTCAATATAGAGTCTTTAAATATCAGAAATAAGGGTCTGGGTATGACATTACTTAATTATCTTAGAATATGGGGGTGTATGCAATCTGGTCCTTGTGATTTGTCTATTTTAACCCTTTCCTGACCAGCTCCATAATAGTACGTCACTGGCCGGGTCTTTAAAGATGGCGCCCGCTCTTGAGCAGAGTGGGTGCCATAGCCACAGGTGGTCTGCTGTTTCTTATAGCAGATACCCACGGCTAATGTCCGCAACCGACAGTAATGTCGATTGCTGACATTTAACCCCTCAGATGCCGTGGTCAATCCTGACCACAGCATCTGAGCGCGTAAAACACCGGAAGCGTGCACTTCTGGTGATGCTCTGGCTCCCCCGTGCGGCAATCGGAGGAGCCGGTGCTTGTGTGCAGCATCCCCTGTCTTTGTGAATGACAGGAGGCTGCTGCATAGTATTTTCTATGACTACCAAATTGTTACCGCACCAAAATCTTCGCATAGTAAATATAAATAAACTTTATTGACAATGTAAAAATACATACATAAAGATTAAAAAAAAGGCAGCACAAAGGTGGAACACAAGAGAGAGGAATAAGACCCAAGGAGGGGCTGGGAGGTCAGCAAACCAGGAATCAGGGAAAAATATATTAAGATAATCAGATGCTGGTCACCAAGACACCTCAAGACAATAAGCCCCAAGCAATGGCAAATGGAGACAAATGTGAGGATAAACAGACTTGGTGGTTAAGAAAAAAGGATAAGCATACCCTGAGTGGTGTGTCGATCTCTCAGCCACCTCCTGACCCAACGCCGTTTCGCCAGTCAATCTGGCTTCTTCCCCAGAAAAATGAGCCCCCACACAGCTCCGTACACATAATTACAAAAAGTTATAGGGGTCAAAATATGGCGACAAAAAAATAAAACTGATTTTTTTTAATCACTTTTAAATTATTTTAAACACAAGAAAAACTACACATATAAGGTATCGCTGGATTAGTACTTACCGGTAAAATAAAAGTAACTAGTCAGTTTTATCGCACATCGAACGTCGTAAATAAAAAACCTGTAAAACTGTGGTGGAATTGCTTTTTTTATTTTTTTTGCAATTTCACCCCATTTGGAATTTTTGCCCCGCTTCCCACCACATCATATGCAATATTAAATTGTGGAGTTGGAACGTACAACTTGTCCTGCAAAAAACAAGCTCTCATATGGCTTTGTGAACACACAAATAAAAAAGTTATGGCTCTGGGAAGGCAGGGAGGGCAAAACGAAAACGCAAAAACCCCAAAAAAAACTCTGGGGTAGAACGGGTAATCTTTTTAAGACGCTAGGTCAGACAGGGCAATTTTAATGGGGAAGTTACTTTTATATTCTGCATTTCATCCTCAGTGAATACAGTGGGGACAATTTTTTTTTTTGGGTTTAAACTTTATAACACTTTTCTATATAATTGAAGAACATTTTAGGGTTAGTTTTACTCTCTATGGCAATGAATCTCTCTGTCTCTGTCGCTGCTTTTATTTGTCTTTTACATATTCTATATTTTTTTCCTTAGAATGCTTCCTCCTGTTTAGTGATTTAAATTCTTGCTTTTTGCCATTTATTGCTTTCTTTACAATTCTATTTATCCACATAGTTTTTTCTTGTTCCTTGCCCTTTTATTCCTATAAGGAACCTCTCACAATTAGATTTTAGGATGCTTTTAAAAATTGTCCCAGTTAGCGAGGATAATAGCCTCTCTTAGTGTACTTTCACACTAGTGTTTTTGTTTTCCGGTATTGAGTTCCGTCACAGGAGCTCAATACCGGAAAAAAAAACTGATCAGTTTTATCCTAATGCATTCTGAATGGAAAGCATTCTGTTCAGGATGCATCAGTTCAGTTTTTTTGACGGAGAAAATACTGTAGCATGCATTAATTTACATTGAAGTGTATTAGTGCTGGATCCAGCATTAAGTGTTGCGCATGCGCAGACCTTTAAACATGCAAAAAAAAATCATACCAGATCCGTTTTTCCAGATGACACCGGAGAGACAGATCCGGTATTTCAATGCATTTGTCAGACGGATACGGATGCGGATCCGTCTGACAAGTGCCATCAGTTTGCGTCTTGATTGTCAGATCCGGCAGGCAGTTCTGGCGACGGAACTGCCTGCCGGAATCCTCTACCGCAAATGTGAAAGTACACTTAGCTGGTCAAATTTTGTTTTTGGGAAGTTTGGTATTTTTGCTCGTCTATAAAGAAACACTCAGTTGGGAAAGGTCACTGTCTCTGGTTATTGCCAAGAACCTTTATGAGATGTACAGGTTTCAGTTTCTCAGTCTGTATTTGGGTAGTTGAAGTCCCCCATAATAACCACCTCATTATGATTTGCCGCCTCATCTATCTCGTTTAGTAGTAGATTTTCTGTGGACTCTGGTGTATTAGGTAGTTTATAATAAACTCCTAATAGTAATTTATTATTGTTTTTGCCTCCATGTATTTCTACTAGGGGTGGGCGATATGGCCTAAAATCTATATTGCGAAATAATTTTAAGCATGTGCGATATGCGATATATATTGCGATATATTGTTTTCTATATTGGGGGGGTGTTTAAATTTTTTTTTTTGTAACTTTTTATTTATTAACTATTGGCCTCATTAAGGGTTAGAACCCTTGTCATATTCACCCTAATAGAGCTCTATTAGGGTGAATAGGACTTTACACTCTCCCTGCTGCCCTGTGCATAGTACACACAACAGCAGGGAGCTGACCATGGCGCCAGCCTCTCATGTGCTCCCCCAGCCTCTTATCTGCCCCCCCCAGCCTCTTATCTGCCCCCCCAGCCTCTGATCTGCCCCCCCAGCCTCTCATCTGCCCCCCCAGCCTCTGATCTCCCCCCCCAGCCTCTGATCTCCCCCCCAGCCTCTGATCTGCCCCCCCAGCCTCTGATCTGCCCCCCCAGCCTCTGATCTTCTCCCCAGCCTCTGATCTGCCCCCCTTCCCCAGCCTCTGATCTGCCCCCCTTCCCCAGCCTCTGATCTGCCCCCCTTCCCCAGCCTCTGATCTGCCCCCCTTCCCCAGCCTCTGATCTGCCCCCCTTCCCCAGCCTCTGATCTTCTCCCCTTCCCCAGCCTCTGATCTTCTCCCCCAGCCTCTGATCTGCCCCCCTTCCCCAGCCTCTGATCTTCTCCCCCAGCCTCTGATCTGCCCCCCTCCCCAGCCTCTGATCTTCCCCCCTTCCCCAGCCTCTGATCTGCCCCCCTTCCCCAGCCTCTGATCTTCTCCCCCAGCCTCTATGTCCCCCTTCCCCAGCCTCTGATATGTCCCCCTTCCCCAGCCTCTGATATGTCCCCCTTCCCCAGCCTCTGATATGTCCCCCTTCCCCAGCCTCTGATATGTCCCCCTTCCCCAGCCTCTGATCTTCTCCCCCTGCCTCTGATATGTCCCCTCTGGTAACGCAACGCATTAATCATTGGTGGCAGTGGCCACAGGGTCCCCCTCCTCCCCCCCATCATTGGTGGCAGTTTGCCGTTCCGATCGGAGCCCCAGCAGTGTAATGCTGGGGCTCCGATCGGTTACCATGGCAGCCAGAAGTCACGCTGCTGAAGTCCTGGCTGCCATGGTATGTTAGTGAGCAGAGAGCAGCGCATTATACTCACGTGCGCTGTGGCCGCCGGTCGCTCCTTCTCATAGGTCTGTGCGGCGCATTGCTAATGCTGTAAGCATTAGCAATCCGCCGCACAGACAGAAGAAGGAGCGACCGGCGGCCACAGCGCACGTGAGTATAATGCGCTGCTCTCTGCTCACTAACATACCATGGCAGCCAGGACTTCAGCAGCGTGACTCCTGGCTGCCATGGTAACAGATCGGAGCCCCAGCATTACACTGCTGGGGCTCCGATCGGAACGGCAAACTGCCACCAATGATGGGGGGGGGGGAGACCCTGTGGGATATGGCCGGCACATTCATTGGTAGCGCAGTGGCCACAGTCCCTCCCCTCCTCCTCCTACTCTGTCCTCATTGGTTTTCAGCGGCAGCCGCGCACAGTGGGGAGGGAGGGACTCCCTCCTCCTCCTCCTCCCTCCTCCTCCCTCCGCTGTGCCGGCTCAGGAGAAAATGATCATATCGCGGTCCGGCGATATAGGCGATATGGCGAAAATCCATATCGTGGCCCAAATTCATATCGCATATCGCCTATATCGCCTATACCGTCCACCCCTAATTTCTACCCACAGTGACTCCACATGTTCATGTCCCTCACTTATATCTTCCCGGAGTGTGGGCTTTAGACAAGGCTTTACATAAAGGCAGACACCTCCTCCTCTCCGGGTTTGGTGATCCTTTATAAACAGACTATAACCCTGTACATTAACTGGCCAGTCATAGCCAACATCCAGCCATGTCTCAGTTATTCCCACTATGTCATAGTCCTCCTCACACATCACTAATTCCAGTTCACCTGTTTTATAAGTCAGGATTCTGGCATTAGTATTGTGAGAAAGTGAAGGGAATGGTCTGGGGAAAACAGGTATCTGTCACCCAGCTGAATGCATTGTGTGTGGTGAAACCCAGGATTTGTTTGCCTCAACCTCTGAGCTGTATGAGACAGACTTGGAAAGCAGAAAATGGTGTAGATCTATGTCAGGCATAGCTGCCATACACCTTTTTGTAAAGTCCATTATGGTCCTGCTTTTTATGGAGTGAAGGGTAAGTTGGCAGTGGGACTCTTCATTCCCCTCCATCTGGACTCCTTAAGATTTCTTTTTTATGAATCTTAAGATTATTGCTTTGTGCCTCAGTCATAAGGGATTTTGCCTTCTTCTGAATCAACATTGTCATATAATGGGTTTAACTAGATGGACCTATGTCCTTTCAACTTTATTATGTTACCTGTGCAGCATATTCCAAAATGTCTCTCCCTGGAGCTATAAAGTTGAAGGGCCAGATATATGTGAAGTGGGTCCTAGTACCAATATGAAGGTTTATTTGAATATAGGAATATGGTGGCTCACTACGTCGATAACTATGGATTGGGTGCTACCAAGCCTAATGACTTACCCAGTCATAAGGAATTGTAACAAAAAATAACTATAAAGGCTGAGCACTCACTACCTGGACCCCACAGGGAAACAGATAAACGTGAGTAGTGATAACGCCTGAGTATTTTATTATTAAGAAATGCAGATAATGCGACATACAAATAATAATAATAATAATTAAAAACAATAAATATGATAAATACACAAGAGATTACAATAACTATGGTATAATATAATCTAAAATAGTCTAAAATAGTGACTGAGGTAGTTATATAGCAGTAATAAATATTGACAGCGTGGATGGAATCACCGTTCCAAAATGTAGCAGTATGTGTCTTCTAAAAGGATATACAAACATCGATATTGGATGGTAGTAATGATCGTAACTTATATTGCGTATAATGTTCCCAACTCGATTGTTGGTTATCGATGTGCTGGCAATGAAAAATTCGGCATAAAATCGCTGATTAATATTCCCAGTAGATGGTGATAATGACGACCATAACTAGAATTGCATATACGGTTCTCAGCTCGATTGTATATTATCGATATGTTGGCAATAGAAAGTTCGACATAAATTCGCTGACTGATATATTGGGATTGCACCTCCCAGTATAGAGTAATTGTATTGCCGTACGACTTGCGCACACAGTGGCGTCCCACGTGGCTTACAATGTCGGATACAGCGGTACCTGGTTACAAGTTGTCAGCTGGAACGACTTGAACAATTCAACGGTCACTAGTCTATACGGTCTTTAACCGTGGGGATTATTTAAGTGGTGTCTCCCGATTGTCAAGACCAGGTAAAAATCGAGCTTCTATGGTAGTGGACTCTGCATGAATCCAGAGTAAGTGGATAAATAATTGTCCATCAGCTGATGTGCGGGTCTCTAAACAAACAGATGCGTTTTGGGGTATTTTCCTGGCCCCTTCCTCACTGGTGACCCGCAAAAGTGATCTGTCCCTTTTTATATCCGACATTCATTAAATTCAGTGCATCATAAATTCCGGAGTGGAGTCGAATTGAAAGTAAACTCAGACATGGAATGTTCAAAATTCAAGGTATGTAGAAAACTTATTAGAAATATGTATAGTTACATAAAAATCTGCACAAATGTTCTATGATTGTTTTCATTTCGACATAAATCGATGGACAATTATTTATCCACTTACTCTGGATTTGGACCCTCATTCATGCAGAGTCCACTACCATAGAAGCTCGATTTTTACCTGGCAGATAAGGAACGCCGCGATTTAAATATTCGGTCCTGACAATTGGGAGACACCCCTTAAATAATCCCCACGGTTGGAGACAGTCTGGAAGGCAACTGGAGACAGTATAGACTAGTGACCGTCGAATCGTTCGAGTCGTTTCAGCTGACAACTTGTAACCAGGTACCGCTGTATCCTACATTGTAAGCCACGTGGGATGCCACTGTGTGCGCAAATCGTACAGCAATACAATTACTCTATACTGGGAGGTGCAATCACAATATATCAGTCAGCGAATTTATGTCGAACTCTCTATTGCCAACATATCGATAATATATTATCGAGCTGAGAACCGTATATGCGATTCTAGTTATGATTTTCATTATCACCATCTACTGCGAATATTAATCAGCGATTTTATGCCAAATTTTTCATTGCAAGCACATCGATAACAAACAATCGAGTTGGGAACATTATAAGCAATATAAGTTACGATCATTACTACCATCCAATTTCGATGTTTGTATATCTTATTAGAAGACACATACTGCTCCATATCGGAGCGGTGATTCCATCCACGTTGTCAATATTTATTACTGCTATATAACTACCTCAGTCACTATTTTAGACTATTTTAGATTATATTATACCATAGTTATTGTAATCTTTTGTGTATTGACCATATTTATTGTTTTTAATTATTAATATTATTATTATTTGTTTGTTGCATTATCTGTTTCCCCGTGGGGTCCAGGTGGTGAGTGCTCAGCCTTTATAGTTATGAAGGTTTATTTACCTTGGATATTCAAAGAAATGCACATTATTGCACTCTAGATGGCGCTTGTGTAATGATACATGATACTACATCACTATGACCTAGAATACTGCTACAAGCATTTGCATAAACTTAATACAAAGCCCACGTCCTGCTTATTTTAATGCATTTGGAGTTACCATAAGTCACTTCATTGTAGGCTGATATCAACGTTAAAAAGGGGTTTTCTGGGAGTTCAATATTGATGGTCTGTCAAGATAGGTCATCAATATGTGATTGGTGGGGGTTTGACACAGTTTCATTACTAGGACACATCTTCAGAATAGTACTATATATGAAGCAAACAACGATCACAAATATGAAAAGAAATATCTACTGTTCACAGTTAAAAACCATTATAGGTTAAAAGGATCAAGTAGCATAAATGTATTACAAAAAATAAACAGTATACAATATGATGTATAAAGCATATGTAATGTATAATGGAATATAATTGGCTGTATATATGTATTGCCTGCAACAAAATACTGCAGCACAAGGAAAAGTGTATCCAAAGGTGATAAAAGCAGTCCAGCAGCAGATTTAGAGCATGACAATACAATACACAATGTAAATATACGTCTATGGTGATTTAATCATATGATATAAACTCATATATGCAGACAGAGACTACAGGCTGTATTAGATAACATGATCTAGCAGGCGATTGTCAGGAGGGAAACGTTATTACTTGCTAGTGGAGGAGACTGCTACTATTACATGCAGCGATCTCCTTCACAGTATGGGGAGGAGCGATTGTTATGCCATCACTCGTCCCCATGCTGTCTAGTTTGCCAGCAGCAGATTGTGATTACACAGCATGATTTGTCACCGGCAAACACTGATTTTTAAGCAAGCTTAAAAATCTGGATTGCCCAATGAATGAGCGTTTGCGCGTTCATAAGGTAATTGGCGGCACTATTAGACTGCCAGATCATCACTAACAAGCCAGTCTAATCGGCCAGTCTAATACAGGCTTAACTAGCCTTTGGCGGTATAACAACATGCCATAAATGTCCAAGGTGAAGCAAAAACAGGGTCCTCTTGCAGGATGGTTCTGTTGGATACAGATTTCCAGACCGGAGAGATGTCCTTTAACTGAATCGAGAGTTCAGGTATAAAAATAGATTCAATAAGGGTTCGGACACACGGTCGGGTTTCCTGGTGCACTTTTGGAAGCAAAAAACAGAAGTGAAAAAAAAAAGGGGAGAAGTCGTGTCTGTCCTTTATACCTTTTCTCATTTTATGATCCACTTCTGATTTTGGCTTCCAAAACTGCATCAAGAGACCTGACCGTGTGGCCGTAAACTAGAAGATACAAAAAATATAGTCTATTCCTAAGAATAAAATTGCCAAATCTTTCCTTATTGTACACTGATTTGTACATTACACTTTCAGAAACGATGTGCTTCATACATTTATAATCACTAAAGAAATTCTAGGATGTCAGCATTGTGGCCTACGTTGGTATACATTGGAGCTACACTTGTCACCATATACAAAACGTTGCTTACATGGCAGATTCCTTTTTGTTAGACTGTATACTCCCTTTCAGTATAAAAGTAACTGGCATTGTAAGGATTGGATGTCTACAGAAAACAGCAATGTTCTTAAATAGTACATATACACTGAAATACTGTAGCAAGACACAAGAAACAAAAAAAAGGTTGTGTGGATTAGTGAGAAGGAGGCACATGTAAAGAAGAAAGCCTCCCTGGACACGAACAACCTTCTCATAGGGACTGGTAATACCACATGTATTACTACATGAAAGCACTATTTTTGCTCTATTATATAAAGGAAAACTATAGTCCCATGCAAGGAAACATTTTGCTCCTGCGCTATATCAGTGGATGACAGTCTCCTGTGAACAAAGCTTCCTTTGCCTTTCCCCATGACAATACTGCCTGACCCAGATCAACTTTACTGCAGGTACTGAAAATGATCTCCAGCATTCCAGAAATAATCTCATAATAACATACACATGGCACGCTGAGAAAAGCAAAATTCATCATATAATTGTGATCACCACAATATGAACTTAGGGGTCTACGTATAAGAAAATCAAGACCAAAACTCAAGATCAATAAGCAGCTTATAAGAAGAGATACCAGTCTTTTCAATATAACTTGATGGTATGACAGCCAAAATAGGTAACCATAAGGAAAGAAATATGTGAAAGATTTTATATGAAAGAGTAATACAGACATAATCCTCCCATTAAAAGGATATTTTGATGCGCACAAACACTGCATAACTACCACTTATTGAAAATAACTATCTCTAGATCACAACGTAAAAAAAAAATCCTTGCCCACAGGAGAATAGCGCAAGAATGGAGCAAGGTGACCTCTTATAGGTGTATCCTATGCTAAAATGACCCGTGAGATCATCTATTTTTGGTCAAAATATTTGCTATAGTGAATATACCATTTGTATATCTTATGATCCACATAGTCAGTGTTTGCAGAATGCTGTTACATCTGTCGCGTTTGCAGGGTTAAGTTCATGTTATGGGAAACCATTGGGTTCATTTGGTTATGATTAGAAATTAGTGACTTGAGTCTAATATTTGGAAATTTAGCCAGAATTTTTCAAAAAAGTCCTGTTTTTCTACTAAGGAGAGACTATGTGAGAGAGAGAGAGAGAGACTTTTCCAAGCAGGCAGAGTACTTTGCAGGTAAAATTTACTAGGCCCTAAGCGATTTGGGTAGTTGATGTAGCCGAATCAGACCCAAATCGAATTTTTGAAAATTCACTCATCACTAGTAGTGAATTTGATCAATTAGTAAAACGTCTATTGCTTTTTTAGTGTGTCCTGTATATTTTTTATATACTCAATAACATTTGGATATTTAGTTATTTATGCTTGTGATCATTTTGATTTCTTCTTCCTCTTTTTGACTGTATAGTTCATTGCTCTATTTTTTATTTTTTGATTGGCAGTTTTACTATAGAGATACTCTGCCTTATAGTAATTAATTCAATCTTTTTTTCCGTTATGTCACCTTTGATAGAAAAATGAAAGCTATATTCAGATTTGTTGCCATAAAACCCAATATCTCTAGGAAAATATGGAGCTGAGTTTGGGGACTCAGGAATGGAAACTCTTTTCTGGCCCACAACTTCTGACAACTTACCACATTATAAATGTATACTGATGTGACTGAAACTAATGTTACTGTAGTTTTCCTTTAAGGTTTATTTATAATAACGTATAAAAACCCATGTGAAATGACTAATACTAAAATTAGAATCATTTTAGAAAGTTATCTAAAAGCACAATTTAAGGGGCTGTTGTTAGGTGGACATTGAAGTGATTTGGCTTGTGGGTTGTCACTTTGTTAATTAAAAGGTGCCTTAAAGGGGTTATCCAATGGTTAATGTAAAAAATCTGACATCATATAGTACATGACAGTCTGTTTCTAAAAATGACTAGAACCAGCCCTATACCACATATGGATCTAGAGGTTTTCCAATTCATTGCTCTGCTAGATTTATATCAAGCTGGCAGCTCAGGTGGCATGTCCTTTCTCAGGGGGTGCGTCCTTTCTACTGCAGCTCTCTCCTTATCACAGCTCAGAGGGAGTGTAGCTCTCTCCTTATCACAGCTCAGAGGGAGTGTCCTTTCTCAGGGGGCATGTCCTTTCTACTGCAGCTCTCTCCTTATCACAGCTCAGAGGGAGTGTCCTTTCTCAGGGGGTGCGTCCTTTCTACTGCAGCTCTCTCCTTATCACAGCTCAGAGGGAGTGTCCTTTCTCAGGGGGTGCGTCCTTTCTACTGCAGCTCTCTCCTTATCACAGCTCAGAGGGAGTGTCCTTTCTCAGTGGGTGTGTCCTTTTATTGCTGCTCTTTCCCTGTAACTGTAGACACAGGCTGGTCGCAGTTAGAGGATGGAATTAAGCATGCATGAGAACCAATCGCTGGTTTGAAAAAATTTAGGATTCTTTTTTAATGAGACAATCCATTTAAGGGGAGCCATTGCTGAAGCAGTAATGTTCTGTAAGCATGTGACTGTAAAATGCTTGATTAAATTATTATTTGAATATTCAATTTAAACGTAAAGTTGCCTGCTGTGTATCAATATTGCTTTCAGTTTGGGTATGTAGGAAAGCAAAGATATTCTGTTTCTACATTGATTGACAAAAAGGAGAAATAGATATTATTTGTATGTAATTTGAATATTGTAGTATGGCCATTCTACTATTATACCAATATACTGAATGTTCAATGAAATAAATAAATAAAATGACTGCATAACTCATGATCTAATGGACATTGGCAAGGGGTTACCATTATTGTCTCATTTGAAGAATTTTGGCTAAACTGCATTGATTAAGTGGCAGACATACCATTTATGCAACCTGTGCAGCAGGTAAAGGGACGCTCTGTCGCTGTAAAAGCAACTAGCAACATCCTATTGTTCTATTAAAATGCATGTAATGAGCTAGTGGGTTGCTGGAGCTGGTGCAAGGCGGTGCAAGAGCATGCTTTATGATGCCCTGTGCTGTCTTTGTCCACCCATTTCCTGTACCATGTCCCCCAGGATGCCCACTGATGCCATAGACACTGGTATAGGTTCCTTGACTGTTAGCAGATTGTTTTCATCTCATATTTCAAAACATAACTATTTTCATGCTGGACCGAATCAGGAAATAAAAATGGAAAAATGCCCAATCCACAAAGGGTCAATAGACCCCAGAAGCTCTACATAACTTATTCATGGGCTTCTGGACTGCATTGCGTGCGCTAAGGGAGGGGAGTCAAAGGCCTGTTTGATAAGGGTGATGTAATAAGACACAAATAGCCCCTTTTGGATCCTATTGGATAAAATGAAGATGAACTGATCACGTGCCTAGGCTTATAATGACATGGCTGTACTAGGCTAATCCTCCTTCATATTATTAACTGTTTCAAAGCTCGGTTATACTATGGTGCATCAAGCAGATTAGATCCTGCAACTCATTGAACGCTATGTCTTTTCATTCTGCCTCTTAAGAGTAAATGCTATTGTTCTCATTTCACTTTAACCTCAAGGTCGATACAACAGAATTTAAAAGTGTGTAATGCCATGAACACTTGTCTGCTGCAAGTATACAGGCATTGCACCATGTTCTAGAAGCAGGCAAGAAGCCTCATATGTTGCAGTCGTCTCATTTACCAAGTCACACCCTTTTGGCTCTTACTCCCTCTATATGTGTCTATTACCTCCATGTTTCTATTCCCTTGCTATTTAGATCTTGTCCTTCTACGCATGGAAGCTAAGTAACCTTGAATCCATTATTGCTTCCTAAAGCTGCTGCCATTACACAGACACTGTAAATTTTGTTGTCATGCCTCACAATCTTCCATCTGTCTGGTATTTTTATTTGCCGACGACACGTTACCGGTATAAAATCTTCATATGTCGTTTGCTTGTGATAAACAATGTAGAATTACCGGTATTGTATTATGACACACTGCTCATAATAAATAGGATCAACTTTTTCTCCTCTTCCCAGATCTTTGGTTAAATATAACAACTAATGTGTCCCCTGTCATAATAACTAAATATATATATATATATATATATATATATACATATACAGTACAGACCAAAAGTTTGGACACACCTTCTCATGCAAAGCACCCCCACACCATCACACCTCCTCCTCCATGCTTCACGGTGGGAACCAGGCATGTAGAGTCCATCCGTTCACCTTTTCTGCGTCGCACAAAGACACGGTGGTTGGAACCAAAGATCTCAAATTTGGACTCATCAGACCAAAGCACAGATTTCCACTGGTCTAATGTCCATTCCTTGTGTTCTTTAGCCCAAACAAGTCTCTTCTGTTTGTTGCCTGTCCTTAGCAGTGGTTTCCTAGCAGATATTCTACCATGAAGGCCTGATTCACACAGTCTCCTCTTAACAGTTGTTCTAGAGATGTGTCTGCTGCTAGAACTCTGCGTGGCATTGACCTGGTCTCTAATCTGAGCTGCTGTTAACCTGCGATTTCTGAGGCTGGTGACTCGGATGAACTTATCCTCCGCAGCAGAGGTGACTTTTGGTCTTCCTTTCCTGGGGCGGTCCGCATGTGAGCCAGTTTCTTTGTAGTGCTTGATGGTTTTTGTGACTGCACTTGGGGACACTTTTAAAGTTTTCCCAATTTTTCAGACTGACTGACCTTCATTTCTTAAAGTAATGATGGCCGCTCGTTTTTCTTTACTTAGCTGCTTTTTTCTTGCCATAATACAAATTCTAACAGTCTATTCAGTAGGACTATCAGCTGTGTATCCACCTGACTTCTCCACAATGCAACTGATGGTCCCAACCCCATTTATAAGGCAAGAAATCCCACTTATTAAACCTAACAGGGCACACCTGTGAAGTGAAAACCATTTCAGGTGACTACCTCTTGAAGCTCATCAAGAGAATGCTAAAAGTGTGCAAAGCAGTAATCAAAGCAAAAGGTGGCTACTTTATATATATATATATATATATATATATATATATACAGTACAGACCAAAAGTTTGGACACACCTTCTCATTCAAAGAGTTTTCTTTATTTTAATGACTATGAAAATTGTAGATTCACACTGAAGGCATCAAAACTATGAATTAACACATGTGGAATTATATACATTAAAAAAAAGTGTGAAACAACTGAAAATATGTCATATTCTAGGTTCTTCAAAGTAGCCACCTTTTGCTCTGATTACTGCTTTGCACACTCTTGGCATTCTCTTGATGAGCTTCAAGAGGTAGTCACCTGAAATGGTTTTCACTTCACAGGTGTGCCCTGTCAGGTTTAATAAGTGGGATTTCTTGCCTTATAAATGGGGTTGGGACCATCAGTTGCGTTGTGGAGAAGTCAGGTGGATACACAGCTGATAGTCCTACTGAATAGACTGTTAGAATTTGTATTATGGCAAGAAAAAGCAGCTAAGTAAAGAAAAACGAGCGGCCATCATTACTTTAAGAAATGAAGGTCAGTCAGTCCGAAAAATTAGGAAAACTTTAAAAGTGTCCCCAAGTGCAGTCACAAAAACCATCAAGCGCTACAAAGAAACTGGCTCACATGCGGACCGCCCCAGGAAAGGAAGACCAAGAGTCACCTCTGCTGCGGAGGATAAGTTCATCCGAGTCACCAGCCTCAGAAATCGCAGGTTAACAGCAGCTCAGATTAGAGACCAGGTCAATGCCACACAGAGTTCTAGCAGCAGACACATCTCTAGAACAACTTTTAAGAGGAGACTATTTGAATCAGGCCTTCATGGTAGAATATCTGCTGGGAAACCACTGCTAAGGACAGGCAACGAGCAGAAGAGACTTGTTTGGGCTAAAGAACACAAGGAATGGACATTAGACCAGTGGAAATCTGTGCTTTGGTCTGAAGAGTCCAAATTTGAGATCTTTAGTTCCAACCACCGGTTCCAAGAACCTAGAATATGACATATTTTCAGTTGTTTCATACTTTTTTGTTATGTATATAATTCCCCATGTGTTAATTCATAGTTTTGATGCCTTCAGTGTGAATCTACAATTTTCATAGTCATGAAAATAAAGAAAACTCTTTGAATGAGAAGGTGTGTCCAAACTTTTGGTCTGTACTGTGTATATATATATAAATCCAGAAAATGAGCGGCACTCCAGTAGGTTAAGAACAAATCATTCCTTTAATCACCGGTGGGACATTTTGGCTCAATACTAGAGCCTTTTTCAAGCAGAGAATCAATACAAGTGATGGCAATTATATAGGTGAATCAATCAAGATACAAGTCATGTGACCACACTCCACCCTGTGGGTGTGTTACCAAATATGTCAATAAATTAAATACAGTGAAAATGCAGTGAAAAAAATCGTGTAAAAGAGACATAATCATACATTCATATTGTACATACTGTGTTGACCATGTGATGTGAACTTATAATTCAGATACAGAACGCTGATCTAATCATACAGCAGGTGAATGTCTAAAAAGCAGGGGGAGGAGCAGAGGAACAATCGCGCAGGCATACCAATCAGGCAGGAGACACATTCCATGCGGCTTCTCGGCGTTGTGTACATCGTTCTGCGCCGGCTCGTTACTGCACTAATCAGGGAACTCCTGCGGCAGGGAAGCGTCATGCGTCATAGGAACTGGCCAACGCTTACACGTTCCCCAGGCGCTGCTCCGATAGACAGCCTGGGTGTGTCTTCCGGCGCATGCCCAGTAGAGATCTGGCACAGAAGCGCCATCTTGGTCTCTGGAAAGCCACCTTGGATCTGCAAATCCCCAAGATACAGCACCAAACCCTCTCCAAGACTGAGTATTACGTCACTGACAGGGAGGGACGGCCCCCAGCTCAGGGTGCCCACTCCCAATACCTTGACCAAAAAAAAACAAGTCCGCCACGGAAAACCGCGGTTATCAAAGGGGTATTGTCCAGGATGTAGTGACATAATCATACTCATGAGGGTTCTCCTCCTGCAGGTACACAGATGCCACAGGGAGCAAATCCATAAAATGTGAAACAATAAAATGTAAAGACCACACCGTCAGGGCTAATATGACAATACAATGTAGGTCCCAAGGTGCTCGCCGGGCAGGGCAGGGCAGTACAGGCTATACTAAACATATACAATGTATACTACGTGTAGGAATGACCCCCTCCTGTAGGATGTACTGCGTCCATTCGATCCACATGCTCCATCCCTCCTGTTACAATAGCGCAAATGATCTAAAAGTGAAAGAAAGAAAAAAAAAAATGACATATTTTGTAACACACCCACAGGGTGGAGTGTGGTCACATGACTTGTATCTTGATTGATTCACATATATAATTGCCATCACTTGTATTGATTCTCTGCTTAAAAAAGGCTCTAGTTTTAAGCCGAAACGTTGCACCGCATGGGTGATTAAAGGAATTATTTGTTCTTAACCTACTGGAGTGCCGCTCATTTTCTGGATTATTCACTGGGGTAAGAAGTCTATTCCCTTGGCACGTGCACCCGAATTTTTTTTTTTCTTATTGCTGCCAGTGCCGCCATTTTTCTTGGGGATATATATATATATAATATACACAGTATGTATGTATGTGTGTGTATATATAATATATATAATGTATATATATATAACATGGACATAGTCTTCTAAAAACTTTAATTTGTGAAACACTAAAGAGATTGTTTTAGATGGAAAATTAGGGCTCTGTCAGGTCATAGTGAAATTCTGATGTTTTATAGCAACCATTACTTTAATCCAAATAACGTAACTTATGAAAGGAGTAAATAGTTTTGATGCATTTACCAAAAATAAGGCTGAAGAGGTTGTCCACTCCAGGCAGGATGGGGTATGGTGTTACCCCATCCTTGCATAGCTGCATTCCTCTCCTATGCAGAGAACACTGTGCAGATCCAGTGCTTAAATAAACAGCTAATTAATTTAAGGTCAATTATTTGCGAGGAATACACTGCGTAATAACCATGGCATTGTATGCCAAGTAACCAGTCTGTTTATATTTATCCAGACATTCATTCTAAGGCAACATTCACACAACCATAAGTGTTTTGGGGGTCTTTAAAACACAGATACCGGCCTTGAGCAACTGTGAAGGCAAAGTTGTTTTTTAAATAAATATTTGTCATAAAGGATCTCTGATATTCTAGAAATATGGAAACCTAAAGGTGTTGTCTCACTTCAGTAAGGTGTATTTATCATGTAGAGAAAGTTAATACAAGGCACTTACTAATGTATTGTGATTGTCCATTTTGCTTCCTTTGCTGGCTGGATTCGATTTTCCATCACATTATGCACTGCTCGTTTCCATACTTTCCATTCACAATCCAGCAGCGGTGGCCGAGCTTGTACACTATAGGAAAAAGTACCAGCCTATGTGAACTCCCACAGTCCTTGCCACCAGAGAGGCCGGCACTTTTTTCTATAGTGTACAAGCACGACCACCACTGCTGGATTACAGGGTGGTCATAACCATGGAAATGAACAGCATATGATGGAAACATGAATCCAGCCAGTAAAGGACAATAACAATACATTAGTAAGTGCCTTGTAGTAACTTACTCTACATGATAAATGCCATTTGCTGTATTGAGACAACCCCTTTAATGCCCCATGCACACAACTATACTTTTAGTCCACATCCAATCTGCATTTTTTGAGGATCAGATCCGAACCCATTCATTTCAATGGGGCTGCAAAAAATTTGAACACCACCCTTTGTGCTGCCCGCATCTGCATGTCCTTTCTGCCATACCGCAAGAAAAATAGAAATGTCCTATTCTTGTCTGTTGTGCGGACAAGAATAGGCATTTTTTAACACAGGACGTGCAGAACAGTAAGGCCGATATGCATGTTGCGGATCCACGATTTGCTTGTGATATGGTCGTGTACATGGGGCGTAAATATGAGTATGAATTTTCAGATCCGTTGTGCTAAAATAAGTCGTGACAATAACATGTATAGAAAAGTAAAAGATGGCATGGGACGGTTGAGGCGTACCAGCCACATGAGTCACGTGGGTGTCTTTATCCTTTAATGGATTGTTTCAATTAATTCAGATGCAATTAATAGAAGGACAACAAAATTAAATCTTATGAAAGATTCTCTGAATATTGTGGAAAAAAACATAATGGCATAATCAAATTTGTGATATTTCCACCATCACACAAAGGAATTTAGAGGCAACTTGTTAATGATGATAATAGATACATGTGGTGGTATTTTCAGTAGAGGCTACTTGAATGTGAAGGTGTACATACAACAACATTATTAAAAGGGGTATCATACCATCCTATAAAGTGATAGCATATCTCTAGCATAGGGGAGGTCAGACCCCACAGTCCTGAGAATTGAAGAAGGGGCTGCAGTGATAAAATCATTCTCAGGATCAGTAGGGGTTCCAGAGGCTGGACCCCCACCAATCATCACTTTATCAGATGGGAAATACCTTTAACTTGAGGTCAGAACGCTTTTGAAAATCCATTTTACTGGTGTTTTGACACTTATGTATCAGACAAAAAATAGTAAATGGGGTTATTAGATATATAGTAGCTAGGGCCTTGAAGGGGTCTATATACTATCCTTATGTTATGTCAATTAAGCAATAAAGTCTGGTGCAGATCTGGCAGATATTGTACTGAGTATAATCTGAAGTCCAATTATATACATACAAAACTCAATCTCAGTAAATACAGACGTGGACAAAATTGTTGGTACCCTTTGGTCAATGAAAGAAAAAGTCACAATGGTCACAGAAATAACTTTAATCTGACAAAAGTAATAATAAATTAAAATTCTATAAATGTTAACCAATGAAAGTCAGACATTGTTTTTCAACCATGCTTCAACAGAATTATGTAAAAAAATAAACTCATGAAACAGGCATGGACAAAAATGATGGTACCCCTAACTTAATATTTTGTTGCGCAACCTTTTGAGGCAATCACTGCAATCAAACGCTTCCTGTAACTGTCAATGAGACATCTGCACCTCTCAGCAGGTATTTTGGCCCACTCCTCATGAGCAAACTGCTCCAGTTGTGTCCGGTTTGAAGGGTGCCTTTTCCAGACTGCATGTTTCAGCTCCTTCCAAAGATGCTCAATAGGATTGAGGTCAGGGCTCATAGAAGGCCACTTTAGAATAGTCCAATTTTTTCCTCTTAGCCATTCTTGGGTGTTTTTAGCGGTGTGTTTTGGGTCATTGTCCTGTTGCAAGACCCATGACCTGCGACTGAGACCAAGCTTTCTGACACTGGCTAGTACATTTCTCTCTAGAATTCCTTGATAGTCTTGAGATTTCATTGTACCCTGCACAGATTCAAGACACCCTGTGCCAGACGCAGCAAAGCAGCCCCAGAACATAACAGAGCCTCCTCCATGTTTCACAGTAGGGACAGTGTTCTTTTCTTGATATGCTTCATTTTTTCGTCTGTGAACATACAGCTGATGTGCCTTGGCAAAAACTTCGATTTTTGTCTCATCTGTCCACAGGACATTCTCCCAGAAGCTTTGTGGCTTGTCAACATGTAGTTTGGCATATTCCAGTCTTGCTTTTTTATGATTCGTTTTCAACAATGGTGTCCTCCTTGGTCGTCTCCCATGTAGTCCACTTTGGCTCAAACAACGACGGATGGTGCGATCTGACACTGATGTTCCTTGAGCATGAAGTTCACCTTGAATCTCTTTAGAAGTCTTTCTAGGCTCTTTTGTTACCATTCGGATTATCCGTCTCTTAGATTTGTCATCAATTTTCCTCCTGCGGCCACGTCCAGGGAGGTTGGCTACAGTCCCATGGATCTTAAACTTATGAATAATATGTGCAACTGTACTCACAGGAACATCTAGTTGCTTGGAGATGGTCTTATAGCCTTTACCTTTAACATGCTTGTCTATAATTTTCTTTCTGATCTCTTGAGACAGCTCTTTCCTTTGCTTCCTCTGGTCCATGTCGAGTGTGGTACACACCATATCACCAAACAACACAGTGATTACCTGGAGCCATATATATAGGCCCAATGGCTGATTACAAGGTTGTAGACACCTGTGATGCTAATTAGTGGACACACCTTGAATTAACATGTCCCTTTGGTCACATTATGTTCTGTGTTTTCTAGGGGTACCATCATTTTTGTCCATGCCTGTTTCATGAGTTTATTTTTTTACATAATTCTGTTGAAGCATGGTTGAAAAACAATGTCTGACTTTCATTGGTTAACATTTATAGAATTTTAATTTATTATTACTTTTGTCAGATTAAAGTTATTTCTGTGACCATTGTGACTTTTTCTTTCATTGACCAAAGGGTACCAACAATTTTGTCCACGTCTGTATATTTTGGAATGCTTTGTGTATATAAATTTACATATTGATGAATGGGGCGCAGCACTGCAGTGAGTACTGGCAGAGAGCATATTGCTGCTCCTGTCCCTGCCCCCAGAGAATTACTAACTCCTGGCATAGCACATGGGTACCCTGTACCCATATACTATGCCAGGATTAGCTGAGCGGAGCAGGCGCCTGCTCCACTAAGGTAAGAGAACTGCAGGTCGGCTCTTAGCTGAGCAGAGCAGGCAGAAGCAGGAGTCCACTCCGCTCAGCTAATCCTGGCATAGTATATGGGTACAGGGTACCCATGTGCTATGCCAGGAGTTAGTAATCCTCTGGGGGTACTCACTGTAGTGCTGCGTCCCCATTCATAAAATGTACTCCGTACTCCGTACACCGCTGAGCTGTCAGCAATGTACAGAGAACTGAGTTTTCAGCGCTTTAGGTAGGGAAAACTCTTAGAAAAATACTAAATTAGTAATTAAAGTATATTGGAAACAATTTTTTTTAGGGAATTAGGAACATCATATTTAAATTTCATTCAAAGGTTTAGTTACTCTTTAACGGAACATCTCATCGGATGGACTGGCAAGTATACGGAGATGAATGATACGTCAAAGATGCCACTCATCTGTCTAGAGAAGGGATGCTCAACCTGCGGCCCTCCAGCTGTTGCAAAACTACAACTCTCACAATGCCCTGCTGTAGACTGATAGCTGTAGGCTGTCCATGCATGCTGGGAGTTGTAGTTTTGCAACATCTGAAGGGCCGCAGGTTGAGCATCCCTGGTCTAGAGGATCTATTACATTTTGCTTCTCTTAGTAATTCCTCACTGCGTGGATGACTTTGCTGGAAGATGCATGTGAGCAGGGACGGACTGGTCATAGACCTTACAGGGAAATTTTCAGGTGGGCCGATGCCCTGTGGGCCACCCAAGCCCTCCTCATGGTTGCCAGCTGGATAAATAATGAACTCATGCTATCAGTAGTAATTAATGCCAGGAGCATCAGGCACTTATGCACTTGGCTGGCAGCTGCAGGTACCCTCCTGAATTCAGCTGTATGCCATCCCCAGGACGTTGATACAGTGGAATATTGCGCGGGCGACAATTTTTAGTGCTGCACTGTGGTATTTGTTTTGCTGGGATGGTATTTTGTGCTGCCCTACGGTATTGCTGCACATAACAAGAGGTACTGAGGGCACCGTCCTCCCACCTGGGAATTGAAGGAACACAATCCTGGCCTGATCCGACCATCCAAAAAATCGGGGTGCAGAGCTTGAACAGAATGAAATGGAGAACAAGATACAGAGATAAGCCGCACTCACCATTCGTGTTCACGCTTCTTTATTGTAGGGCATGTTGCGGGGGCAGACTCACATGGAGTATCAATCCACAGCGACGGCCGTTTCGCGGTATAACCGCTTCCTCCGGCTGTTTGATCAAACAGCCGGAGGAAGCGGTTATACCGCGAAACGCCCGTCGCTGTGGATTGATACTCCATGTGAGTCTGCCCCCGCAACATGCCCTACAATAAAGAAGCGTGAACACGAATGGTGAGTGCGGCTTATCTCTGTATCTTGTTCTCCACTACGGTATTGCTGGTTCCAACTACTTGTGCTGCCCTGCCTTCTGTCAATTTGAACCCTCCTACATCATGGAGCCTCTTTTAGTTTTTTTTCCAGGGCCACTTTAAGTTCCCAGTCCACCCCTGCTTGTGAGCAAAAGAGGGGGAAATCACCATGGCAAGATGGAGGAGATGAGTTTATACTGTAGTAGCTGCCATATTTTAGGGGCACATTGCAGTGGGCACTATGTGAGCCATTGTTTGGGGGCTTTGTGGCTTGCACGGTTTTCAGAGCACCTTAGCTCTGAACAGAGCCAGTAGGAGTAACAGCAACGCCATCTTTGCTCCTGGAGGCTCATTTGCCTATATTCAGTTTTCTCTAAATAAAGCCACAGATGGAGAAAGGACCAAGACTTCCAGCTTCTGCCAACCTGCGCACGATGATTCTGGTGGCAGGAGCCCTTTAAAATCATAATTTGCCAGCAGCAGATTGTCCTGTGTAAGCAGAGATCTGCTGCCCAGAAACAATGAATATGAATGGAGATGAGAGATCATTGTAGTGATCACTTATCCCCATACAGAGAAGATGACTGCTGCAGGTAAATGCAGCTATCATCTCTGCTGAATGATCAGGGAATGAACTGTGCATGTAATATGCATGTAGTTTTGGTTGTAAAACTTGTGTTTGTGACAATATATTTTTAAGGATTCCTCTTATCATCTACCTCTATATAACAACCAGAAACCTGGGAGGTGTGTCTTAAAGGGAGACTGTCACCTCCATATGGCCATATACAGTGCTTGCACGGCTCTGTAGCACACCTATACAGGATTGTAATGGTACCTTTGTCTTTAGACTTATACCAGCAGGAAAAACTAAGCTTAATTCATATGCAAATGACCCCTCGCAAGTGCCCAGGGGCGGCGTTCAGTGTGTAGGTGCCCAGGCTGCTCTGCCTTCTTTTCACTTTACTTCTCCCCAGTCTCTGCCTTTGCCCGCCCTCCAAGTCCGGACCTATCGATGAGGCAAGAGACTTGGAGGGCGGGCAAAGGAAGAGGCTGGGGAGGAGTAAAGTGAAAAGAAGGCAGAGCAGCCTGGGCACCTACACACTGAACGCCGCCCCTGGGCACTTGCGAGGGCTCATTTGCATATGAATTAAGCTTAGTTTTTCCTGCTGGTGCAAGTAGAAAGAAAAGAACAAAGGTACCGTTACAATCCTGTATAGAGATCTACAGAGCCATGTAAGCAATGTATATGGCCAAATGGAGGTGACTGGCTCCCTTTAAGCTTTTAGTTATGTGTAAACATGTATTCCTATACCCTTAGACCGGGGCAATGACGGCAAAGAATGTGCCTGGGCCCTCCCTTCCCTCAGTGCTTTGTGGCAAGGGACAGGGGTGCACCTAGTCTTTCTGCTGCCTGAAGCAAAAATTTAAATAGCAAATCCCCCATGCCAAATTCTCGACCTAACCCCTTTCCTCCTAACATTAAATATATCACTACAAAACATACAGGGTAATACAGTGCCCCATACCTCTTACATCCAGTGATTAATTCTCTGATGTAGACGTTCTCTTTCCTCATATTCTCCATTTAGACCAGACCACCATGTTGACTTTTTTCAGCCGTCTCTCGTCTCTGTAGAGTTTACCAAAAAGATTATAAATAAATATAATAATAACAAACTAACAAAATAAAACTAACTGTGCCCAGAAAACTGTATTTCTGACACTATTAGTGTATCTATCATGTTTGTTCTGACACTAATAGTGTATCCATAATGTCCCCCAAAATAATTGTGCTAAGCTGATACTGTACCAGGGTTCCCCCCACAGTAATAGCGCTCCTCAAAGTCCCACCAATAGAAATAATTATCTGCCAGAGTGCACTCAGTGTTAACAGTTCCCTCAATAATAATAATCTCCCCATTGTACCCCGAAAGTAATAATGTCGCCATAGTGCCCATACTAGTAATCATGTTCCTCGTAGTCCCCCAGTAGTAATAATTCTCCTTACAATGTGTGCCAGTAGAAAAATGCCCCCTTATAATCTGCACCAGTACAAAAATACCCCGCTTCCTTTCAGATCAGACCCCCATATCAGAACTCAAATCAGTTCCTCAAGTCAAACCATCATATCAGATCCTGAAATCAGACCCCCATATCAGATCCTCAGACCCCCATATCAGATCCTCAGACCCCCATATCAGATCCTCAGACCCCCATATCAATGCTCAGACCCCCATATCAGATGCTCAGAACCCCATATCAAATGCCCATACCCCATATCAGACCCCCATATCAGATTCTAAGACCCCCCTATCAGATGCTCAGAGCTCCATATCAGATGCTCAGGCCTCCATATCAGGTGCTCAGACCCCTATATCAGATTCTCAGAACCCCCATATCAGATGCTCAGACCCCCATATCAGAGGTTCAGAGTCAGACCTCCATATCAGATGCTCAGGCCCCCATATCAAGTGCTCAGGCCCCCATATCAGATGCTCAAACCCCCATATCGGATGCTCAGGCCCCCATATTAGATGCTCAGGGCCCCATATCAGATGCTCAGGGCCCCATATCACATGCTCAGACCTCCATATCAGATCAGACTCAAAATAAATAAATACACTTACCTCTCCTGCTCTGCCGCTACTCTCCATATCCGGTGTCCTCCCACTCGCTGGTCTTCTCCAGCCCTTGCTGCACTGTCACCTGACTGCGTGCAGAGTTAATTCATAGTGCGCATGGTACGTTTTGATGCTGTATGCAGTCAGGACAGTGCAGCGCGGCCTGGAGGAGACCAGGGAGGAGTGGTGAGTAGAGGGCTCACAGCGCTTCACTCTCCCGCCTCCTACAGAATAGTGAGCGTTTCCATAATGGAAGCACTCACTAGTATTCAAGAATAGGCCCCCTCCCACGATGGACCCCTGTGCAGCTGAACTGGCTGCACAGACGGTATGTCCGCCTCAGCCTTAGACAGATGATTAAATGCATCATTTGTCATGTATATTGGATCATTAAAGGGGTTCTCCAGGTTCAGGGCTGAACCCAGATACAAGCTGCTCTTTATTACCTGACTACATATGATTGGAGCATCAAAGCATTTGCTTGCTCTGATGCTCCCCCTTGTCACGTTGTGTTGCGCAGAGCAAGCCTGTGTTTGTTTATTGCCGGTGATGTACCGGGCTTCACATCTCTATGCTAATCGGAGACTTCCACCTAGCAGTGAGCCCTGTGGCGTCACTGGCAGAGATAGGTGGTTTATATTGCTGCAGAAGGCTGTTTTGGAGGCAGGTATTATGCTACTTTGCATAGTACACGCCTCCAAAACAGCCTAGGGCAGGGCTAAAGACCACCCATCTGTGCCAGTGATGCCACCAGGCTCACTGCTAGGCTTGCGCTGCGCGATGCGGTATAACATGAGGAAGCATCGGAGCAAGGAAATGCTCTGAAGCTCTACTCATAGACAGTTGCAAGAAAACGTATGAGAAACCTTTGGAATTATATGGATTTCTGCACAAATTGGTCATAAAATGTGATCTGATCTTCATCTAAGTCACAGCAATAGACAATCATAGTCTGTTTAAAATAATAGCACACAAATTATTAAATGTTACCATGTTTTTATTGAGCACACCATGCAAACATTCACAGTGCAGGTGGAAAAAATATGTGAACCCCTAGACTAATGACATCTCCAAGAGCTAATTGGAGTGAGGTGTCAGCCAACTGGAGTCCAATCAATGAGATGAGATTGGAGGTGTTGGTTACAGCTGCCCTGCTCTATAAAAAACACAAACCAGTTCTAGGTTTGCTTTTCACAAGAAGCATTGCGTGATGTGAAAAATGATGCCTCGCACAAAAGAGCTCTCAGAAGACCTACGATTAAGAACTGTTGACTTGCATAAAGCTGGAAAGGGTTATAAAAGTATCTCTAAAAGCCTTGCTGTTCATCAGTCCACGGTAAGACAAATTGTCTATAAATGGAGAAAGTTCAGCACTGCTGCTACTCTCCCTAGGAGTGGCCATCCTGTAAAGATGACTGCAAGAGCACAGCGCAGACTGCTCAATGAGGTGAAGAAGAATCCTAGAGTGTCAGCTAAAGACTTACAAAAGTCTCTGGCATATGCTAACATCCTTGTTAGCGAATCTATGATACGCAAATCACTAAACAAGAATGGATTTCATGGGAGGATACCACAGAGCAAGCCACTGCTGTCCAAAAAAAACATTGCTGCATGTTTACAGTTTGCACAAGAGCACCTGGATGTTCCATAGCAGTACTGGCAAAATATTGTGTGGACAGATGAAACCAAAGTTGAGTTGTTTGGAAGAAACACACAACACTATGTGTGGAGAAAAAAAGGCACCGCACACCAACATCAAAACCTCATCCGAACTGTGAAGTATGGTAGTGGGGGCATCATGGTTTGGGGCTGTTTTGCTGCATCAGGGCCTGGACGGATTGCTATCATCGAAGGAAAAATGAATTCCCAAGTTTATCAAGACATTTTGCAGGAGAACTTAAGGCCATCTGTCCACCAGCTGAAGCACAACAGAAAATGGGTGTTGCAACAGGACAACGACCCAAAGCATATAAGTAAATCAACAACAGAATGGCTTAAACAGAATAAAATGCACCTTCTGGAGTGGCCCAGTCAGAGTCCTGACCTCAACTCGATTGAGATGCTGTGGCATGACCTCAAGAAAACGATTCACACCAGACATCCCAAGAATATTGCTGAACTGAAACAGTTCTGTAAAGAGGAATGGTCAAGAATTACTCCTGACCGTTGTGCATGTCTGATCTGCAACTACAGGAAACATTTGGTTGAAGTTATTGCTGCCAAAGGAGGTTCAACCAGTTATTAAATCTAAGGGTTCACATACTTTTTCCACCTGCACTGTGAATGTTTACATGGTGTGTTCAATAAAAACATGGTAACATTTAATTCTTTGTGTGTTATTAGTTTAAGCAGACTGTGATTGTCTATTGTTGTGACTTAGATGAAGATCAGATCACATTTTATGACCAATTTGTGCAGAAATCCATATAATTTCAAAGGGTTCACATACTTTTTCTTGCAACTGTATATTCAGGGAATAAAGAAGAGCTTATATCCAGGTTCAGCCCTTAACCTGGAGAACCCCTTTAAGCGGTAATATGGTTTGTAAAATAAAGACTCTTAGGATGGCTGGTTCTGTATTGGGGTGGTGTAACAATATCTTATCACACAAATATTTAGACAGCACTCCTTGATGATGATAAATAGTGATTTTATTTAATTTCATATTATTTCAGCCGGAGTTAGTGGTATATCAGTTGCGTGCAACGTTTCGGGCTAACATTCGCCCTTCATCAGGCTGACAAAACATAATATACAGAAAAAAGTTCATATGGCGGAAATACATCATAAATACATGATACATGATTATACAATTGTGTGAGCAAATTCATGATATATACATATAGATATATTCATATTCTCTGCATCAGTTTGATTTTTTATTGTGCCCATTTATATAGTGGTTGCCCTTAGTCTCCCCCTTTGGTTCCCTCCCCATACCTTTGGATGTTTTTTTTTCCAGAAGTATGAACATACACTCCCAGGAGTCTCCTTCCTTTTCACTTTGTTTCATCATGTGATTTCAGCCTGTCTATAGTAAGGTGGCGTGGTACTTAGAGCAGGCTTGATGCACGTCCTAACTCCCCCGTCATCACCCTTGTCCCATGGCTGGATCCTACAACAGATATATACCTCACTTTGCATGGTATTGCACCCAGGGCTCATTTAATGTCCCATGTTCTCTGGACCCTGTCCAGTCGAATTCAGTCAGTACACTGCACAGTTGTAGCATTTGTAGATCTTGATTGGACGTTGCTAGATCAAGTCTTATTTTATGCTACCTAGCCTTTCAACTATTTATGCATGTACGTGACACACTATGACATGTGGGTCTAAAATACCCCCCCACCACCACCTTTTGATAACTTATCTTACCAATCATGTCATATTGTTGTACGGCTCTTTATTATTTTAACTTTGTAATCATGCCTTCTTCATAAATTGTATATCATGAATTTGTTCACACAATTGTATAATCATGTATCATGTATTTATTATGTATTTCCGCCATATGAACTTTTTTCTGTAACTTTTTTCTGTATATTGTGTTTTGTCAGCCTGATGAAGGGCGAATGTTGGCCCGAAACGTTGCAAGCAACTGATATACCACTAACTCCGGCTGAAATAATATGAAATTAAATAAAATCACTATTTATCATCATCAAGGAGTGCTGTCTAAATATTGGTGTGATATCTACAGTTCTTGAGGTGGAGCTACAGAACACAACCCGGACGTGCACCCACCCTTGCCTTTTATTGAAAAGAGTGGTGTGGCCTATTTACTTGAAAAGTAACAATATCTTATAACTGATGGTGCAAAGAGGTATGATAGTTCATAGGTAATGAAGTGGGCTGGCACTAGTTTGGGACCCAATCTAATTTAACACAGGGCTTCATCATACGGAATTACCAAGTATTGGACTTTTCTGAACTTATGCACGGTATATATGTTTAAACGACTTCAAATATCCAAGGGGGGAGGTATTATACATATGTATTTTACATACTTTTCCCAGGAACATTGCCTTAATGTCAGCCTAGTAGCTGGTAGGGATGCCATTGCCAACCCCAGTTTCAGTTTTTTACTGACAAATGTAGCAAAAATTACAGATAACCTTTTTTTATGATTGCTTCACTATGCCAAAAATGTTTTCATTGCCTGGTTCTGTCAATCAAAGTGGAGAGGGCGTGGCAGTTGCAGAGAGAGCTGAGCCTCTAGGTGTAATGGTAACGCCCCTGTTGCTCCTAGAGGATCATTTACATACAGTAAAACATGATCTTTCTCAGCACTGCAGACACATATGAACATGGGACCAACATAGATGTCTTCAGCTGCCAAGTGTACATGTAACAGGTCAGCCAGTTTCATAGGTACAAATCTGCTGGCAGATGCCCTTTAAGTCATGGAAGTCATGATATGGTCCCCAAAGAACTCTGATCTCACATCTGTCTTGTATTACATGAAGAGACAGAAGGATTGGAGCAAGCCTACATCCGCAGGAAATATATGGGTAGTTATCCAAGATGTTTGGAACAGCCCCCCTGTTGAGTTCCTTCAAAAACCATGTTCAGGTGTACCTAGAAGAACTGATGCCATTTTGAAAGCAAAGGGTGGTCACATCAAATATTGATTTGATTTAGATTTCTCTTTTGTTCATTCACTTTACATTTTATTTTGTTATTGATAAAAATAAACTATAAAACATTTCTATTTTTTACAGAATTCTTACTTCATTTTTTGCATAATTTTTTCCGCACCTGCCTAAAACATCTGCACTGTACTATATACCGTATTTTTCTCCCCATAAGATGCACTTTTTCCCCCAAAGTGGGGGGGGGGAATGTCACTGCATCTTATGGGGTGAAAACTAATGAGCGCTTGTATTATGGAAGCGCTGATTAGTACTGGAGGAACTGGTATGAGGTATGGGGGTCTCATCTGAGGTCTGAATGGGGGTGTTATTTATATTGTGGCTCTGAAGTCTGATTAGGGGTCATTCACATTAGGGTCTGAGCTGAGGTCTGATTGTGGGTCTGATCTGAGGTCTTATTGGGGTCTGATCTCAGGTATGATTGAGGGTCTTATTAACATTGCGGGTCTTATTGGGGCTGTCAGCTGAGGTCTGATTAACATTGGGGGTCTGATTGGTGATCTGAGGTCTAATAAAAATTTTTTTTTCTTATTGTCCTCTTCTGAAACCTAGGTGCGTCTTATGGGCCGGTGCGTCTTATAGGGCGGTGTGTATGTGTGTGTGTGTAGGTATATATATATATATATTATATATATATATATATATATATATATATATAGAATAAAAAATCGGACTGCACTCCAGATGTATCTTCAGTGAAGTATAAATTTATTCACCCATACGGTGGCACAAGCGACGTTTCGGCTCATACATGAGCCTTTGCCAAGAAAGGCTCATGTATGAGCCGAAACGTCGCTTGTGCCACCGTATGGGTGAATAAATTTATACTTCACTGAAGATACATCTGGAGTGCAGTCCGATTTTTTTATTCTATATATATATATATATATATATACACACACATACTTCACTGAAGATACATCTGGAGTGCAGTCCGATTTTTTTATTATATATATATATATATATATATACATACACACACACATACACACCGCCCTATAAGTAGTTGTTGGTTTTTTTTCTAACTATATATATATATATATATATATATATATATATAGTCATAGTGTCATTACATACATACTCAGAAACATGGGCTCCCATAGTAATAAAACTTAAAAGTGGGGGAGCAAAAATGGAAAAACACTCTGTACAAAACTGTTTTTCAGCTTTGCCTAGAATAACCTTTTGGTTGAACTTTTACTCATTCTTATGTGGGAAATGAATTATGGACTGTGGTCACATACAGCAGGCAGTGACAACTAGAAATAAGCTAATTTGCTTCTAACTATAATGTAGGTCTTGTTCTTTGGTTACATTGTCTTATATGAGGCCTGCCAACCTGAAACCATGCAGCTTATAAATGTTGCAGTAAGGGCTTAACATGAGATGGAGCCTGTGTCATATTATCTGTCTGTGATAATGCCAGTTCTCAAGTATTTTGTTACCTGGTTGTCTCTGCAAATGGATAAAGGCTGAATATAAAGCGAGTCCAACTGGTATCATTACTGAACAATCCTTTGGTAAAATTCTGCTGAGACACTATCCTGTTCTTATTACAGTGATAAAAAGATGGCGGAAATCTCATGTTTTAATTGTAAAAAATTTACGTTTATATGTGTAATTTTTTAGATCATGTTTCTCTTACCATCTACACTCTATGTCTGGAAATATGTGGACACTGGACAATAACACCTATAAAGTATGAGCATGCTGCAAAACCCTTTAAAACTATGAGCGTTAATATGGATTTGAACCTACTTTTGAAGCTGTAACAGCCTTTACAAGATTTGCAGAAGTTTTTGAAGTCTGTGGAAATTTGTGTCCACTTAGCAAGACCATTTGTGAGGTCACGAACTGATGTTGGACAAGAATGTTGTGTTCTTGTCCAGCCTAAACTGTGAAAAACACCCATATACCATTAGGCATTGCGGTAGGCAGGATTCTCAGGGCATTTGCCAAACACATTTGCCCGTCATACTGCCAGTGATTTAATACTCCAGTGAACACATTTCCAGAGTCAGAAGTGGACTGGCCAGAGATGCCACTAGGAAACATCCGGGTGGCTGATGCCCAGGTGGCTGTGCAAACTGACAGCACCCTTGTCACAGCCACTGGCTGGGTATATAATGCCCTGGCGCTCCCAGTGTTAATTAACTCTGGAAGCATTAGGTATTTATGCACCTGGCCAGACTGGTCTGGGAGGTGATCCGCAGGTTGCCCTCCTGAATTAAACAGTATTGCTATCCTCAGGATACTAATACAACTGAATACTGTATGGGGCATGGCTGACCCCTCTGTTCACCCTCAAGGGTCAATAGGCCTGAAGCTTATGAGGTGGTGTATGAATAGCACTGGAGGCGCAAAGATGTCATTGGGACCAGTGGAGTGCCTAGGGTGTTTGGCACCCGGGGCGGGTCCTTTCTCTGCCCCCCCCCCCCCCCCAATACTCACCCCCTCACAGCGCTACAGAACATACAGGGTCATACAGCGCCACATACCTCTTACATCCAGTGACTTTTTTTTTTTTTTTTTTTTTAAAACAATTTTTATTTCGGAAAAGAAATAGGCAGCATACAAGTGTACAATTTACAAGAAATCATGCACGCAGGCATGGATACATAAGTCCGTCTCTCATGATAACAAACATAATCATCCAGCATGCAAGTAGTACGTGCCATATCCGACTTTTCAATTTTCTCCCCCCCTTAACAAGTACCACCCTCCCCCCCCCCCCCCCCAACCTTTCCCCAACTCTCAATGCCATATCAGTTTCTCCCAATAGAACCCCTGGGTCATGTGGTTCGCAGTCAAATGCGGCAACATCAACGATCCTTACAGTAATCTCCCTCTAGACTACCTCCAGTCCCCCCAATGTGCCTTTCAGTTTCCCCTCCAGATACCACTTAGTATGTACAAAGGGCCTTACAACCTCAGATACTTCTGTCGGTGTCAAAGAATGTACAATAAATCTTTTCCAGGTAAGAAAAAACTGCTTTGCGGACCTCTCCTTGCTACCCTCTACATCTAGTCTGTCCAGATACATGACATATTTCATAACCCCTAGTGCTTCTTGAAATGTAGGAACTGTGGGGTATATCCAGTGTCTAAGTATGGTTTTTACCACTGCCAAAAGGAACAAATGTATCCCCTTAATCCTAGTAGAGTGGGATATTTCTCCCTTTTCGTCCAGCGGAATATAATGGAAGATACAGTGCAAAGGTGACATTTGCAGTTTTACTCCCCAGACTTGCTGGATATACCCGACAGAGTCTTCCCACAGGGATTTCAAGTGAGGGCAACTCCAAAGCCCATGCAACAAGTTGGCTTTCTGCTGTGAACATTTTGGGCACCATCTCAGATAGTGCGCAGGCGCGTCCCTATAGGACAGATCAAATGCATACGTAGCCTTATGGAGGATCTTAAAATGCATTTCTCTCCATGTTTCATTTGCGATTGCCTGTCTCACCCTCTCCATCCCTTCCCTCAATTTAGGAGTGACTGCATCTTCCCCTAGTTCTTCTTCCCACCTCTTATATACTTTGTCCCCTAATGGGGTAGAGAGAATATTCTGCATTCTTCTATATAGCTCGGATAAAGAGTTGTCCTGTGCTCCCACCAGAGCCCCAAACCAGGCTAATCTCTCAGGGTTTCCCAAAGTCACCGATTGCGCCCTACAATAAGAGTGTATCTGCTTATAGGACAGAAAATGGGAGGCTGGGATCTGATACTTGGATTGGACCTCAGGCCATGATAAAAGCTCAGTACCTCCCTCATTCAGCACATGACGCAATACAAGAATCCCTTTACCCTTCCACATTCGAAATAAACCCGAATGCCTACCCTCCGGAAATGCTGGGAGATTCCACAGTGGCATATTAGGAGTAATGTACATGGGCAATCTATATAGCTTACGCACGCTTCGCCATGCCGCCAGAGTGTCCTTCAGAACGACATAATCTTTAAACGGTTTAGGGAGGTCTCTTATTCTAGTGTGTAACAAGGCTACCAGATCCCAAGGTGCTACCAATTCACTCTCTAGGGGGGTATTTGAGAAAGCTGAGGTGCCTGTCAGCCAATCTCTGACATGCCTAAATAATGAGGCTAGATTATATCTCCTTATTGAAGGCATCTGGAGACCTCCTTCCCACTTAGTGAGACAGAGCTTCTCGTATGCTATTCTAGGACGCTTTCCCTGCCAAAGGAACCGTACAAAAGCTCTTTGGATCCTGCTGACATCAATATGAGACAGTAGAAGGGGTATTGTTTGAAGTGGATAGAGCAATCTTGCGAAGCTTACCATTTTTAGCAGGTAAGCCCTTCCGAAAAGCGAAAGAGGCAATCTGGTCCACCTGTCTAGCTCCAATTCAATTTTCCTAATTAGGGGATCATAATTTAGCTTGTACAGCGAGGATGGGTATCGCCCTACCTTAATACCTAGATAGGTCAGATACTGAGGTACCACCTCCACATTACAAAGGTCACGGTCTAGCTGGACTTGAGTACCCCTGTTTTTTAAGAACAACAGTTGACTCTTGGTGACATTTATCTTGTAACCAGTGGTACCTCCAAAATACTCAAATGTATCCAGTATCTTTTGAAGGTGAAGATGAGGGGAGTCTATAAACAGCAGGATATCGTCCGCAAAGCAGACTACCTTAATCTCTTTCTTGCCTATCCGAATCCCCTTAAAAACATCTGACTGAATCAGGTGCCTTACAAGTGGCTCCAGAGCCAAATTGAACAGGAGAGGAGATAAGGGGCAGCCTTGCCTTGTACCCCTGCCGAGCCGGAAAGGAGCCGATAAAAAACCAGGTACGCTGACCCGGGCCTGCGGGCTCTGATAGATGTTTTTAACCAGTGATTTGAAAGATCCCTCTATGCCAAAAGCAGACATGGATCTCCACAACCAGTTCCAGTTCACGGTGTCGAATGCCTTCTCAGCATCGACAGACAACAAGGCAGGGCCCCCTCCCACACAATCAGGTCCGTGATGTATATAGTCCTGCGCTACCAATACCGATCTGATATTAGTCACCGCCGCTCTATGTTTAATAAATCCTACCTGATGCGGTCCTATGAGATATGGCATATGTTGCGCCAATCTATTCGTCAGCAATTTGGTTAGTATTTTAAGGTCTTGGTTTATTAAAGAGATTGGACGGTAAGAGGCGGGCTGCGTCAAATCCTTATCTGGCTTGGGGATGAGCTTGATATATGCCATGTTCCCAGATTGCATGATGCTATGACCCTCCAGGCAACTATTAAACAGCTGTGTCAAAAAGGGGGCAAGGTCTTCTTTGAGCCCCTTATAAAAGTCCGCTCCAAAGCCATCTGGGCCCGGGGCCTTCCCACTGACCAGGGATTTAATCGTATTTTTAACTTCGTCTTCCGTGATCTGGGCATTAAGCTGGGTACACATTTCCGCTGTAAGCCGCGGCAGTGAGGACTTAGCAATAAGCTCCTCCGCTAAATTAGCATCATAGTCCGCTTGACCGTATAGACCAGCATAGAATTGCCCAAAGCACTCCACTATTCTGTCTGGGTCTGTAACTCTGTGTCCCGACGCATTGATCACGCTTTTAATATGGGTACTAGGCATATATGGTTTGGCTAAGTTCGACAGCAGCCTTCCTGCCTTATTGCCATACTTGAATATCTGCGCTTTCCTATGATCCCCAGACAGTTTTGTATTCTGTTCGACATAGTAATCGTAACTGTGTTTAGCCGTTACCCAACGAGTTTTATTAGTTTCTGTCGGGTTATTCAGGAAGGTCGTATATGACTGTCTCACCTCTTCTGTCGCTACGTTCAATTTTTGGGCCAGCTTCCTCTTTTTAGCTGCAGCATATGAGATTATGCGTCCCCTAATGACCGCCTTCGCCGTGTCCCAGAATAGGGCATGGTTGTCTTGATGTTCCCTATTAGTATCTGTAAAATCCCACCACCAACCCTTCAACTGCAGGAGGAAATCCTCATCTGTGGCCAGGTAGCTAGGCATGCGCCAAATAAAATCCGTACCTCTGGGTACATTTTCAGAAAGGGATAGGGTCACTGGGGCGTGATCCGATATTAGGATATCTAGTATCTCTGCTCCTTTTACTTTCCCCATCAGTCCCGGTGAGACAAGAGCATAGTCAATTCTAGACCACGACTGATGGGCAGACGAAAAATGAGTAAAAACACGCTCTGCCGGGTTTAGGTGCCTCCATATATCTGTCAGGGCCGTAGATTGCAAGAAGGAGCCCAGCGTCATTCTCTGCACCGTCGCCCCTTGTCTTCTCCTATCTAGTGGCTCTACTCTCCTACAGTCTTCCTGAGTGTCGTGAACTACATTTAGATCACCCATCACTATCATATTACCCCGGTTTTCCTGCACAATCCTCAGCTCTAGCTCCGAAAAAAAACTAGCTTGCATGGCATTAGGCCCGTATACATTAAACAGTGTTAACATGCCTGCATCCGTATCGAGAACCAGCTTCAATAGTCTACCTTTATCATCTCCCTCCGTTGATAACACCTCACATCTAAGCCTCCTGTGGATTAGTACCATCACTCCTGCTTTTCTTCCATCTGAGGAGGAGCCGAATACCTGTCCCACCCACATGCGTCGCATCCGCCAAAAATCGGCCTCCCCAAGGTGCGTCTCCTGGATTAAGGCTATATCAACCTGAAGTCTCTTTAGATGACGTAAAACTGTGATTCTCTTATGCGGAGACCGCAGCCCTCTAACATTCCAGGAGACTAGCTTAATCATTTGAGCTGGGTAGATGGTATTGGTGACCTAGAGGCACCTCAGGGAGGCCGAGTCCCGGCAAACAACCCTCCCCACATCCCACAGGGTACATTGCAAAAATGACATGAAATGGCATTACAAACCCCTTCCCTCCTCCCAACATAATCCCGAAAAACACCCAAACCCCCATCTCCCTGAGAAACTGGGAAATGTCCCAACAAGACAGCAAATCTTTTATGGACTTCACTTTTTTCGCGCCGACCTGAGTTAGAGCGCTGCCCTCCCTTAGCTCAGAGTCCATTCCCTTAAACTACTACTCTTTTCACCGACCTCCTCCCCCCAGACAAAATAAAGCCATGGTATTAAACTTGTCTGTTAGCCTCTCCCCCACTAAACAGAATCAAAACACGAGGAGCAATAACTCATACATTCCTTACTGAACTCTCCGTAGACATGGGTTACCCTCCTCAGCACAGAGTCTCAACTATCTCGGCAATCAGTACATTCATCTCCAAACTGGACTGGAGGCAGGATCCTTCCGTCTTCTTGAAGAGGCTTCAGGCGATGCTCTTGACCGCGCGTTTCTGGAATTACCCAAGCGACTTCCACTCGGTGAGGCCGCTCCTCCGTTAGGCGATCCCCTGGCTAAGTCCCTTGATAGATCACGTTCCTCCAGGGCATCCGCAGCATCAGAAGGTGTAAGGTAAGTATCAGATCCGCCATCTTTCCGAAAAACTCTCAGTATCGCCGGATAAATAAGGGCAAATTTAACTTTCTTGTGCACCAGTTCAGTACATATGCGCGAGAAGGCTCTCCTTTTCTTGGATACCTCCATGGAGTAGTCCCCAAAAATTAGGATCTGATGGCCACGCAGTTTGAGCGGCTGCTGGAGCCTTCTATATTTGAACAAGATGGCCTCTTTATCCGCGTACTTTAGATACTTTACTATGGTCGTTCTGGGTCGCCTCTGCGGCTCGGTCTCCAAGTTATCTTGCGGCGGACCAATCCTATGCGCTCTCTCAACTGTTGCTGGGTCCTGTAGTCCCAAGGCTTGCGGCAACTCAACCGAACAAATTCGGGACAGCTGATGCGCAGGAATAGTCTCTGGCAGACCGAGGATACGCAGGTTGCTCCTGCGGGACCTGTTCTCCAAGTCCTCCACCTTGTCTCGGAGCATCTTATTAGAGTGTGTAACGTCCCTGAGCTGGGTATGGACTCTCTCCAGCTCGTCCTCCACAATGCCCATCCTCTGCTCAAGCTCTTGCACTTGTTCTGTGTGCTGGTTCACCGTAGCCTGAAGCTGCTGCAGGGAAGTCGAAATTGTGGCTTCCAGAGTGGCTTTAATATCTGGTGCCAGTAGTTTAGCCACCGCTATGGCCATATCTCTGCACGAGGACTCCAGCTCACCAGCCTGCTGAGCGCTGTCCAGCTGCGTAAGTATCGATTCCTCCGGCTCTTGCGTCTGAGAATTTTGTGAGGACGAGCGAGTCATCCTCTTCCCGGCGTCCGCCATCTTGCCCCTCTGAGGTTCAGCCAGGTCACGCGGCGGGAGAGGCGAGCAGGTCAGCGGGGTGCCACTGCGCACCACAAACTTCTCCATCTACCCTCCGGTTTGTTGAGGGGAGAAACGGTCGGGGTAATGACGCCCCGGGTCTCGGCTACCCCCGCTGTGCTTGTCTGGGGAGACGGAGCTCTCTCTGCTTTCCTCCTTACATGCGCGCGCCGGAACCGGAAGTACATCCAGTGACTTCTCTGATGTAGATATTCTCTTTCCTCTTATTCTCCTGTTAGACCAGACCACTATGGGCAATACCAGGAGCCAGTGGGCGAATTACAGGTGCGCAAGGTCCGACTCAAAGTTTCTACACCTCCAAAAATTCAAAATACAAACTACAAATTGGCATGGTATTAAAAAGCAGGAACTGCTCAACCCCATATGCAGTGGTGCATTTGTGGAGGTGTAGAAACTCCTAGTCTGAATGTGCCTTTATTTCCACCCACAGGCAGCATTCTGGTGCACATGTGAGGCCCGGGCTATATCAGCCAGTCTTGGGTGGGGCTCAGAGCTCTCTGCCTCCTCCCATTGTATGCATGGTCACATGCTGGAGGTTACTGGGAGATTGCTTTGAGTCGGACCTTGCGCACCTGTAATTCGCCCACTGGCTCCTGGTATTGCCCATACGGCCCAGGTAGGTTTAGCGTTAGGTTCCCGAGCTACTTGAGAAACCTTGGCGCGGTGCTCGGGCTCAGACATGTCCTCCAAGCAGGATATGTTGGCTAATTCTCAATTTTACACCAGTATGAGGGTTAGTAAGACCGCATAGTGCACCTGTCTTTGTTTTTGTAATGTTATTTTGACCACTCCAGACCCCCCACTAGTCCTCCATATCAGACCCCAGATCAGACTGTAAAATGGTAAAGTAACTTACCTCTTTGTCGCCACTGTCCCTGTCCTGGCTGTCTTCTCTTCTCAGGGCCGGTGCTGTGTAAGGTTGTAAGCATGATTCAACAATGCTATTGAATGTAAAGTGTATTATGCCTGCAATGTCTATCTTCTGTCAGTAGATGGCGACAAAGTACATATAAAGTTACAATGAGTAGAAATATATAAATATTTCTACTATATATAGAAATATTTATATATGTTTTACCTTTCAAAGTTCAAATAATGTCAATTTTGAGACAGTAAGACCCTCAGGAGGATGATAGCGAACTGTAATTGCAGATTTGAGGCTGCACAAAGACATTAACTTACTGCATCACACTCTCCCTGGAAGGGGAGGAGTTCGGGTGCAGAGCAGGAAGTGGAGAGACGGGGGCTGCCTGGTGCTGCTGAGGACTTCAAGAAAGAACCCCTGTCGAGCCAGAAAGGGATTTGCTGCTCACAGGGGAGACAGACATCAGCCCCAAGGAGACACTTGTAGCGTCGGCCCCGGGAATCACGTGACTGTGCTGTCTGGTCCTGAGTGGACCAGTGGATCAGGGAGAGAACGCAAAGAGTCCGCCCAAGTATCCAAGGAACTGTAAGTGTGGCTTTGCCACATCACATTGCACTTTTCCAGTGACACTTTGGGACATATATGAAAGCTGCAGGATACAGACTTCACCTTCTTTGGATTACAAATAGCATTGCACAATATTTAGGGTGCACCCCCGATGTTATAGCTTGCTCAGGAACATTAAGGCACAGCCAGGCTGGTTATGGACATTGGGGAAAATTACGCAAGTACTGGGTTAGTGTTAGGCAGTATTATCCTTACTACAGTATGTGTTTATGCTCTGTTACCATTCTGTTTATGTATGCTCAGCTACTTGTTCATTGTAATTGTTCAATAAATGCAAGAATTATAAAAGAACTGCTGTTTGTGTCTGTGTGGCATCGTGTACCCTCTGAATCTGTGGGCCCAGCCCTTGGTCTTCTTTCATTTGGCGCTGCGAGCAGGGTACATTGATCGCCATGCAGAACGCAACCGTTTCCGAGGCGGCTATGGACGTGGCCCCCATCACCCCTCCTGCCGTGGGAGTAGCTCTGACTATGTGTTTACCCGCAGGAGCATTATTGAACCAGCTAGTGCAGTTTGACGGCCAAAACATGCTGTTAGAAGACTGGGCCGCACATCTTAAAAGCGCCCGCCGGTTGTATAATTTGACTCCAGATCTCCAATCGGAAGTGGCGCTGAACGCCCTGGAAGGGTATGCTAGACGCACTGTAATGTCCAGAGGAGGAAAGGAAGATACTGGATGCTATATTATCGATACTATTTACGGAGAAACGGCCGATACTGGCACCCTAAGGTCCGACTTCTTCACTCGCTTCCAGCGTGAAGATAAGACTATTCCCCAGTTTGCCAACACCCTCCAAGAGATCTGGGCCCATATACAGAAGAGAGAGGCCAGTAGTGCTGACGTGCTTGGAAATATAGATCAAATCCTCCGGGATCAGTTCTCCTTAAATTGCGCAGCCCTCCAGTGACGGCACTTAGTGCATCCCTGGGAGAAATTCAGAAACAGTTGGCACAGTTACGGGCTCTATCAATGGCCCCAGTTCAGCCTGATTACTGGCAAAGGAGTGCAGCCCCCATGGGTCCCCCTCTATATTGATCAACTCAAGGGGCTGGAGTGAGAGACTCTAACATGCACTGGGCTGGCTTGGCAACACCCACAGAGGCACAGTTATGTGGTCCTCCAAGGGACCGGAAAACAAGGGGGGCCGCAGTGTTGGATTTGCAGAGAAAGAGGACATATCTCCCATCAATGCCCACAAAGGGTCCTGCATCCAGAATAGCCGCCGTTAAACAGGAACCCCTCACGGTAGTGGGGCACACCGCGGGGGAGGCCAGTTGCCAGGGTACCCCTAACGACCACCGGGACCTGGTGACCAAAAGCCGTTACCTAAAAGTGCAGACTGAAGAACAGATGGTGGGATGTCTTATAGACACAGGATCAGAAGTAACCACGATGCCAGTGAAGTTCTTTGAGAGACACTTCGGCCACCTGATGAGGCCTGACAAGGGCACTGTGATCAAGCTGACGGCGGTAAATCAGACCGCTATACCTGTGTTCAGAGTGGCATGGATGAGAATGAAGCTATGCGGACAAGATGTCGGCAGGAAAGGGTGGTGCTTGTAGAGAAATAGGCTTGGTGTGGAGCTCCCATTGTATTGGGGATGAACGTCCTGCGGGAACTGAACCAGCTCATGTTTACGAAGGAGGGCCCGAGCTATTGGAAGAAAACGACTGTCCACAAGCCTACATAGAGGGCATTCTAGAGGTTGATCCGGACATGCGGTATCTGCAAAAGCACCCCTGAAGATAAGCCGGTGGGAGCAGTGTATGTCCCAATCCCCCATATGGAGGAGCCTGTACTGTACCTCCGTGACAGGAGAAGATGATACGGATGTCTGTCGGAAGCCGGCGGAAACTGAATGGGATAGGAGTGCTGATAGAGCATCTAGGCGTGTCGAAAGCCAGACGGAGCCAAGTGGTCGCTAGGACCATTGTGACAGTAATGGATGGCCATGCGTTAGTCCGGTCTGTCAACATACCATGAAGTTACCATGCTAGGGAAAAAGTGGCTGAGTTGTATGTGCTGCAAGGAGAACCACTCGGAGGTAGCCAATTTGGCCTACGGGCTGTTGAAAATGACGCCTGGACCTTGGCAGTGGACCAGAGCACGGTGGAGGACCCACGCCTGAGTATAATAGCCAGCGGATCTTGGAGCAAATCAGATGGAGAAGATTGAAGCAGTACTATGGTAGATTCAATCTACCTTTTCCCGGTGTGAAGAGAACTTCGGGTGCACAACCGCTATAGAATATGAAATAACGACTGGGGATACTCCTTCAATTCAAGAAAGGTTCCGGCAGATCCCACCTACTCTCTACCAAGAAGTGAAAACTATGCTTTCACAGATGTTAGACAGTGGGGTGGTAAAAAGAGCCAAAGCCCGTGGACCACCCCAGTGGTCTTGGTGTGGAAGAAGGATGGGTCCTTGCGATTCTGTGTGGATTATCGGAAGTTAAACGCTGCCACAGTAAAGGACGTTTTCCCCTGCCCAGGATTGAAGAGTCATTGACGACATCACAGTGGGCCAAGTACTTCTCCACTCTGCACTTGCCGAGCGGATACTGTACCTGTGGCAGAGAAAGATAGACAGAAGACAGCCCCTCGGGCTGACAAATGCTCCGGGTACATTCCAACACCTAATGGAACTCTGCCTGGTTGAACTGAACTTTGAGTCGATTCTCATCTACCTGGATGACGTAGTAGTCCATGCCCCTATGTTTGAAGAACATTTCAGAAGAATGTAGCAAGTGTTAAGTAGGCTCCATGCTCATGGTCTTAAGATAAAAAACCGAGGTAGTGTCATCTCTTTCAAACAAGCCTAGAGTATCTGGGACACATCGTATCAGCTGAGGGAGTTCATCCTGCGGAGAGTAAAATAGAGGCAGTGAGTAGGTGGCCGCAACCTAAGACGCTCCGAGAAGTGAAAGCCTTCCTAGGATTGGCTGGGTATTATCAAAGATTTATAAAAGGCTTATCGAAGATCGCCGGACCACTACATGAACTCTTGAGGGACCGCCCAGGGTCTGAAGAATCGACCCATATCATGGGGACTGCCTCAGCAGCAAGCGTTTGACTAGTTTAAGAAAGCCCTGATTAGTGCCCCCATCCTGGCATATGCTCAGTATGACAGACCATTCACATTCTACATGGATGGAAGTCTGCATGAATTGGGAGCAGTACTAGTCCAATAACAAGACGGACAGGAACGAGTCATTGTGTATGCTAGTCGATTTCTACGAGACTCTGAGCGCAATTTGGAAAATTATAGCTCCTTCAAACTCGAGTTGTTGGCGTTAGTCTGGGCCATGACTGAAAAATTCTCAGGGTATCTCACCGGGGCACAGATCCTAGTAAGAACAGACAATAACCCATTGGCCCACCTGCAGAATGTGAAGCTGGGCGCCTTGGAAAAGAGATGAATGGCGAGGCTGGTGAAGTTTGATTATACCATCAAATACCGTGCCTGGTAAGGACAATGCAAATGCACTGTCCAGAGTCACCTGGGAAGTCCCAGCAGGTGAGGTGGACGAAGAGGATGAAGGGACTGAGATACCCGATCTTGGCAGAGTGCCTCAGCAGTCACCCATGGCCATCTCAAGTGGGGTGGCCACCGTTAACGCGGTGTTGCTAGGGAAGACTGAGGAAGAATGTGCTCAAGTGCAAGATGATGATCCTGACTTAAAGAAGATCAAACATTGGGTGAAGACTGGGCTATGGCCCAAGATTGAAGAGAGAAGTCACTTGTCCTCAGATGGATGGAAGCTGCTGCAGCAGTGGGATCGGCTATGAATCCGAAATGGAAACATGCATCGGAGGGTGTTTCTACCTACTAATCTTGAAGAAAGGTGGCAAATAGTGATACCCAGTTACCTGGCCCGTAGAGTGGCCCTCGAGGGACATGAAAAGGGTGCCCACTTTGGAGCGGAGAAAACATACAAGTGGATATAGAGATTAATATATTGTCCACAGTTGTAGCAGATTGTCTGTGAAGTGTGCCAGAAGTGTCAAGCATGTGAGCTGACGAAGCCTCCTAAACAGAGCGCTCCAATTCAAGTGATTAAAATGTCTGCGCCACTGGAGATCCTAATGATCGATTACATTTTGATCGGACAGTCTGTGAGTGGCCACCAATATTACCTTGTGATGACTGATCACTTTACAAAGTTCTCTGCGGCAGTACCTACCCGTGACCAGACGGCAGTGTTTGCTGCCCGTGCAGTGTGCCAACACTTCATCCAGGTGTATGGATGCCCGAAGTGGATTCATTCCGATCAAGGAGCTTGCTTCCAAGGAAAGTTGATGGGAGAGCTGTGTATGTTGTATGGGATTGAAAAGTCAAGGACGACGCCGTACCACCCATAGGGCAATGGGGCCTGTGAAAGATTCAACAGGACGCTTTTACAAATGCTCTGTACTCTGGAAAAAGAACGTAAGCTGCACTGGCCCAAGTATTTGCCTGAACTACTCTGGGTGTATAATAATCGTGTTCATAATACTACCGGCTATACTCCACACATGCTGCTGTTCGGTCGTCCAGGGCAAGAAGTTGCCGAAATGAACCTTGGATCTCTTTTGGAGGAGTCCCCAAGGAGAGCGGACTCATAGGTGCAGGAGCACCGAGACAAACTGAGGACTATTCATCGGCTGGTTAACGAGAAGTTGCAACTGCAAATCCTTAGGGATCACCTACCGGTGCAGGTTACACCCTTGTCGCCGGGTGACTGAGTGTTGGTGTGTGCTAAACGGCCTGCAGATAAATTGGATGATCACTGGGAACTGCCACCATATATTATGAAATATCAGGTCTTTCCGGAAGGCCCAGTCTACGATGTCCAAAAGGAAAACTCTGATAGGCCAACTCGAAGATTACACCGTAACATGCTCAGACCTTGTCTCTCAGAGAGTTGCCCCACAACAGATAATTCTGGAGATGCTCAGAAGAGACAATCAAAGCCTATGAGTCCAAGGGACATAGAGTGGTGGCTGACACCTACGCTGCCTGTACAGACTGACGAGTCGTCCGCACCCTATTGTGCAGTACCACTGTTCCTGAAAATGGGCTACCACCCCGGGAGGGGTCAGGTCATGTTACTATACCAACTACAGAGAACTCAGTCCTTCGCAGGTCGGATCACTCCATGGCAGGTATTACCCCTCAGCGCTATGCAGCAGACAAATTTATTTGGTAGGGCTGTCGGGACACAAATATTTTAGTGGGGTAGCATGTAAGGGTGTAAGCATAATTCACCAATGCTATTGAATGTAAAGTGTATTATGCCTGCACTGTCTCTCTTCTGTTAGTACATATAAGTCAGTACAAAGTACATATAAAGTTACAATGGAGTTGTTCAGTATAGAAAAGTTATTATATGTTTTACCGTTCAAAGTTCAAATAATGTCTATTTTGACACTTAGTAGGACCCTCAGGAGGGTGATAGCGAACTGTAATTGCAGATTTGAGGCTGCACAAAGACATTAACTTACTGCATCACACTCTCAGTGGAAGGGGAGGAGTTTGGGTGCAGAGCAGGAAGTGGAGAGATGCAATTGCGTGGATGTGATAAGCAGTCAAAATAACATTACAAAAACAAAGACAGGTGCACTATGCGGTCTTACTAACCCTCATACTGGTGTAAAATTGAGAATTAGCCAACATATCCTGCTTGGAGGATATGTCTGAGCCCGAGCACCGCGCCAAGGTTTCTCAAGTAGCTCGGGAACCTAACGCTAAACCTACCTGGGCCGTATAGGCAATACCAGGAGCCAGTGGGCGAATTACAGGTGCGCAAGGTCCGACTCAAAGTTTCTACACCTCCAAAAATTCAAAATACAAACTACAAATTGGCATGGTATTAAAAAGCAGGAACTGCTCAACCCCATATGTAGTGGTGCATTTGTGGAGGTGTAGAAACTCCTAGTCTGAATGTGCCTTTATTTCCACCCACAGGCAGCATTCTGGTGCACATGTGAGGCCCGGGCTATATCAGCCAGTCTTGGGTGGGGCTCAGAGCTCTCTGCCTCCTCCCATTGTATGCATGGTCACATGCTGGAGGTTACTGGGAGATTGCTTTGAGTCGGACCTTGCGCACCTGTAATTCGCCCACTGGCTCCTGGTATTGCCCATACGGCCCAAGTAGGTTTAGCGTTAGGTTCCCAAGCTACTTGAGAAACCTTGGCGCGGTGCTCGGGCTCAGACATGTCCTCCAAGCAGGATATGTTGGCTAATTCTCAATTTTACACCAGTATGAGGGTTAGTAAGACCGCATAGTGCACCTGTCTTTGTTTTTGTAATGTTATTTTGACCACTCCAGACCCCCCACTAGACCTCCATATCAGACCCCAGATCAGACTGTAAAATGGTAAAGTAACTTACCTCTTTGTCGCCACTGTCCCTGTCCTGGCTGTCTTCTCTTCTCAGGGCCGGTGCTGTGTAAGGTTGTAAGCATGATTCAACAATGCTATTGAATGTAAAGTGTATTATGCCTGCAATGTCTATCTTCTGTCAGTAGATGGCGACAAAGTACATATAAAGTTACAATGAGTTGTTCAGTATAGAAATATTTATATATGTTTTACCTTTCAAAGTTCAAATAATGTCAATTTTGAGACAGTAAGACCCTCAGGAGGATGATAGCGAACTGTAATTGCAGATTTGAGGCTGCACAAAGACATTAACTTACTGCATCACACTCTCCCTGGAAGGGGAGGAGTTCGGGTGCAGAGCAGGAAGTGGAGAGGCGGGGGCTGCCTGGTGCTGCTGAGGACTTCAAGAGAGAACCCCTGTGGAGCCAGAAAGGGATTTGCTGCTCACAGGGGAGACAGACATCAGCCCCAAGGAGACACTTGTAGCGTCGGCCCCGGGAATCATGTGGACAGAACTAAGCTGGAAATCTTTAGAATAACCCATTCGTTGACATGTTTGTAAAGGCAGAGTACATGGCTAGGTGTTGGATTTTATACAAATGTGGTAATGGGACAGAATGAAACACATTAATTTAGGATACTGACATGGCCTCACATTAATTTAGGATACTGACATGGCCTCACATTAATTTAGGATACTGACATGGCCTCTAGGAGTTTTAGTTTCCTTCAATTTTAATCTATTATCAAACAGTTTCAGTAGCATTGGCATCGAGCAGTCCTTAGGGATCCAGTCTATGCCAACCAAGGGACCCACTAGTGACTTGAGACCTTGAGGAAATCGGCTAATTTTGTGCATGTACCCACTGGTTCCCCTCCCCCCATACATGTATTCATTCAAAAGCTACTAGATTTGTATTACCTTTTTATTAGAGCAATTTTTTTTGTAATCTTACTTGGTAATATTGTTTTAATCTGCAGTATGCTGGACTATACTAAGGATTTAGTGTGTACCATACAAAATGTTCCTACCCTGTGATCTTAGCACAACCAGCCAAACACTTCCAGGGTCTATAACTTTATACTGCTTGTGCAAGTCCCTAACAGAAATATGGATTAGACAGCACTCCTTCAGTTTATCTAAAAAAAAGTACCCTCATTTCATCCCCTTTCTATATTGGCATATAGGGGCGCAGGTGAAACAGTGTCTGGCTTTGGAATAGAATGTCATAGCAGCGCCGCTTAAAAGCTTCCCTTGGATACAACCTTCTGAAGGTCTCCAAATTACCATCATGCACATCTTGCAAACATTTTTCAGAATTTTTGGAGTGGACAGTATAATCCAGACTGTTTAGCATGCTTACTCCCTTATTCATCAATCTGATAGTCCCCCAGGGCCTCATCAAGAATTTTTACTTGGAGGGCGAAGCATAATCTGTGTTTTCAGCTAACCCTTTTGGGTCCCAATCTCCGTCCACTTTCTGAGCATCAAGCCTGCCATCCTAGTCTTGGCTTTTCTTAGCTAGAATGCAAATTCCCCCATTTATTCTTCCTTTGCGAGTCAGCCCTATCTTATGTCTCCTTTTATGCCATTTTAGAAGCTCTCTCTGTTGGGGTCTCTGCATGCCCTTGTGATCTGAGTGACTTATAACCTCACAGCAGATCCAGATGGAGTACCACCAGGATTTCTTACAGCATGGGAACAGGAGCTGGGTATTACATTTTCGCTCTCAGACAGAATGTGTTTATTTTTACTTTACTTATAAGGTATCAATGGCATGCTACATTATTTACTCAAATAATTATAAAATATAAACTTTTTGGTAGCGAGTCCCAGCAAGGTTACATTTGATGTATCCTACAACTCTGTCAGACATGTTGGCATTGTGGGTCAAGGAATGGCGCCATGCTACATTGGTGGTGGAACTGTGACCAGTTGAAGCACTTTTGGGACAGGATTTTGACCACACACACACAAATTACTGGTAGAAAGGTGGCTGGCTCCCTACAAATATTAGTATTATCTTTGCTACTAGGCTCTATTGGAGTCTAAGACATTGCTTGACCACTGTAACTGCAATTATACAGACCACTGGATATCTCCTTATGTATCTTCTTTGTCAAAGTGGGAAGCAGAGATGTCTCAGTTACATCACATGGAGGAATTATCTGCTGAAGCATCAGGCTGAAGTGATATATTTCTGCAGGTCTGGCAGCTTTTTCATGGGTTTGCCAGACTTTCAGATATTGTTCTCTTTGGACCTTTAGTAGGTCACCCCAAGTGTTCAGTTTGAGTCCAATTTGTTTGGTGGCCAGCTCATCCCTCCTCCATTACCTACCGCCGCTACCAGTCTCCCCCAAATTTCAGTTGTTTTTCTCTTTCTCTCCTTCTCTTTTCTTTATTTTTCTTAAATGCCTTCTGTTCTGGCATCTCCTCTTTCATTTCTTCTATACTTGTTCTGTTCTGTGTTTTGTGTAGAGTTAATTGTTCAGACTCTCTCTGACTCGCTCCCCTTTATTTATAAGCAGTCTATGTCTAGAAGGAACATTTTATTTCTTTATATATTTTTCCAGCGGTTGGGGGAGGCCTCCTCCTTTGGGAGGTCTTTGCTGACAAATGAATATTGGATATCATCTACTACTTGGGGAACTGATGTAGCCTTGTCAGAGGTTTAGATGGGCTGGAGTTCTTGTATGGTACTGTCATATTGTATTGTCATGTTACTGTTAATTTGTGTATATAGTTGGTCCTGCAAGTCCAGCTGTTCACCCTTGTACCTTTTTCATGAAATTGAAATAACATACAATGTGGAACCTAACAAGACAATATTTATTTTATTCATTTATATGGTGCCAACGTATTCCGCAGATATTGTCACTCACCTGTCCCCATTGGGGAAACTCAATGGCTCCCATTATAGTCAATAGGGTCCATCAGGCACTATTGATTATAACCATTTGAAGGCTCTGTTATTTTCGATGTTCTGCTTCTATAAAGGAGCAGGGCAACAGAAATTGAAGCACCAGTGTGAACCCAGCCTTACTTAAATTTAAAAACCAATCTACATTATAGCTACACAGAGAGCAACTGTAAATGATTATTTTATCTGCACTGTATCAGCGCAGTGTCATGTATATGTGTATTATTTCATATTTTTTTGTGTTATTTTTTTACATGGTGTCATGAAGGTGCCCTAAAGAACTGCGCTTGGCTCTGCCACTTCCTCCCCCCAAGAGGATCATCATAGAAGAAGTGATTGGTCTCTTGGGGTAACACTAAAGAATCTACTGCACAAATAGTGTGGTGTAATAACATGTAACAGAACAGCCAGTGATGGAAGAAAGAGCAATTATAGAGGATGCTCCACCAATTTTATTAGTATAATTACTGTATATTAGTATTCTGCTTATGATCAGGTATTTTTATTACATTTCCTTAAAATCAGTTCATCATATCTTGAGTTCCCTTGTTGAAAACTAAAATGATTTGCATAAATAAATAAAAATGTCAATTTATATGGATATGACTCATTTAGTGGTCTACCCACAAAGTACTAGGGGGTGTAATTCATGCCATCACTTGCCTGAGGCTGCAACACCTGTAATATCGAGAAGGTTGCGCTAGCATAGCGCTCCGGCGCCCGGTCATGGCAGAGAGCAGATGTTGCATGAGAAGCAGCCTTTGGTCTGGGACCGTCCTTTGCATACACCTCTGAATCAGCACTACACCTGAGGGAGTTCATGCCTCCTGCACACAAGTATAAACACAGTCATGGAAATGATCTTGTTCTGAATGTATGGATGGCTGAGTTTGTAAAGATTCAAATCTATCCCAAAGCACTTGTTTATGGGGGAGGGGAGGCACATTCACCTGTCTTAACCCAATGTGTTGCTGCACATTTTGCAATACCACACTATTCCCAAAAAATGAAGATGTTTTATTTTCTGGTACAAATTTATTTTCACTTAGTTGGATATTTTATATTGCATTTTGTAACTAGTATGCTAAAAAGTTTCAAAGTAAAGTCTTTTTCACTCTTTCCAGCAGTCTAACAGGTAAACAATATGTAAGGGTAGATAGGACATGCTTATTTCACATATATTTCCATGTTTTACATAAACATGTAGTTGACCGTTGATAGGCATTAAAGTCAATGACATATGGATTATAATTTGTATAGGAAAGCTTGAGAGAGAACAAGGGTACATGTCAGATTACAATATTAACTAAATCCAAATTTTACATTTTTAATACAAACTGGGCAGTCTCCAGTCAGTGTTTCTGAAGTGTTGATGCCCCTCCCTTGCCATTTCTAAAGTCTCTATTCTCATTCTCTTGACATCCCCTCCTTTAAGAATAGTCTGTAAACGTCCGGGAAGTGAGGAGACCAATTGCTGGGGCTTTGGAAGAGGATTGTTGTCCCATTCTTGACTAACGTAGGACTCTAGCTGCTCAACAGTCCTAGGGCTTCTTTGCTGTTTTTTTTTTTTTTTTTTTTCATTTCATGATGCACCAAATGTTTTCTATTGCTGAAAGGTCTGGACTGCAGGCAGGCCAGCTCAGCACCTGGACTCTTCTTCTATGAAGCCATGATGTTGTAATGTATGCAGTATGTGGCTTAGCAATGTCTTGCTGAAATATCCAAGGCCTTTCCTGAAAGAAACTCATCTGGGTGGGAGCAGATATTGTTATAAAACCCTCTATATTTTTTTCTGCATTGATGGTGTGTTTGCAGATGTGTAAGCTGCCCACGCCATAGACACTAATTCAACCCGATACCATCAGAGATGCAGGCTTTTGAACTATGCGCTCGTAACAAGCTGCATGGTCCTTCTCCTCTTGTGTCCAAAGAACATTGCGTCCGTGGTTCCCAAAAAGAATTTCAAATGTTGATTCATCTGACTATAGAACAGTTTTTCATTTTGCCTCAGTCCATTTTAAATTAGCTTTAACCCAGAGAAGTGTTCCTGGATTGTGTTGACACATGGCTTTTTCTTTGCAAGATACAGCTTTAAACTGGCATTTGTAAATTGCACAATGAACTTCACAATGTTCTCTGGAAGTGCCCCTGAGCCCATGTAGGGATTTCCACTACAAAATCCTTACTGCTTTTAATGTAGTGCCATCTGAGGGCCCACAGATCATGAGCATCTAATAATGACTGTCGGCCTTGTCTCTTGGACGTATGGATTTCTTCAGATTCTCTGAATCTTTTGATGATATCATCTCAAATTCTTCACAATTTTATGTTTACCTTTTTCTGAAATTGTTCCAAAATTGTTAGACACATTTTTTCACAAATTGATGAACCTTTACCCAGCTTTGCTTCTAAGAGACTCGGTCTCTAACATGCTATTTTTATACCCAGTCACATGACTTAGTTGCAAATTACTCCCCCAGCTGTTTTTTTTATTAGTATTACTTACTTTTCCAGGTTTTTGTTGCCTCTGTTCCAACTTTTTTTAAATGTATTGCTGCCATCAAGTTCTATATGAGCTAATTTTGTTTTCATGAAATGGTAAAATGCCTCACTTTGTAGATAAAGATAACCAAATTAAAAGAATAAGTCAAATATTAAACTTGGTCATTTATTTATTCAGGAAAATGAGAGGCAACAGTATGTGAACGTTCAGGATTAGCAGATAATTTGAAGGTGAAATTAGAGTCAGGTGTTTTCATCAATGGGGACGACAATCGTGTGTGAGTTGGCGACCAGTTTTATTTAAAGAACAAGGATCTATCAAAATCTGATCTTCACAATACGTTTATTAAAGTGTAATATGGCATGAACTAAGGAGATTTCTGAGGACCTCAGAAAGAGAGATGTTATAGCTCATCAGTCTGAAAAGATTACAAAACCAATCCACAGTCAGACAAACTGTATGTAAATTGAGGAAATTCAAGACCATTACTACCATCCCCAGTATTGGTCGACCAGCACAGATCACATCAATAGCAAGGCAAGTAATAGTCAGCAATGTCACAAGGAACCCAAGGTAACCTGTCAGCTTCTAAAGGCATTTCTCACATTAGCTAATGTTAATGTTCATGAATCCACCATCAGGAGGACACTGAAGAACAATCGGTGTGCATGGCAGTATTGAAAGAAGAAAGCTGCTGCTGTACAAAAAGAACATTGCTTCCCATCTGCAGTATGTTAAAGATCACCTGGACAAGTCAGAAGTCTATTGGAACAATGTTTTATGGACATATGAGACCAAAATATAACTTTTTGGCTTAAATGAGAAGTGTTATGTTTGGATAAAGGAAAACAAATCACTCTGGCATAAAAACCTCAACCCATCTGTGAAACATGGTGGTAATAATATCATGGTTTGGGCCTGTTTTGCTGAACCTGGTCTAAGACAGCTCACCATTGTTGATAGAACATTGAATCCTGAATAACACCAGTACATTCTAAAGGGAAATGTCATGCACTAGGACACCAACCCTAAGCACACATGTCATTCTAACAAAGAATGGTTAAAGAAGAATAAAGTTAAAGTTTTGGAATGGCCAAGTCAAAGTACGGACCTTAATCCAATAGAAATGTTGTGGAAGGACCGGAAGCGAGCAGATCATGAGAGGAAACCCACCAAAATAAAAGAGTTGAAACTGCTTTGTGTGGAGGAATGGGCTAAAATTCCTCCAAGGCAATGTGCAGGACTAATCAACAATTATTGGGAATGGTTAGTTGCTGTTATTGCCGCACAAGGGGGAAAGGGTCTCACCAGATACTGAAAGCAAAGGTTCACAGTTGTGATTAATTTTCCTCAATAAATAAAAATAAATAAAAAAGTAAATATTTTTTACTCATTTGTTGGATTTGATTATTGTTATTTACTTTAAATCTGATCTGATATAATTTTAGTTTAAATTCATGCAGAATATAGAAAATGCTAAAGGGGTTCCCAACCTTTCAAGCACTACTGTAGATGCAGACACATTATACAGTAGCCTAAACTCTGGTTTTGAGCTGAATGCAGCCACTAGTTTTAGAATTTTAGGCATATTTTGCCATTTAAGCAGTGCAGAAAGATATTGTACCTGTCAAGCTGAACACACAGCTTATTTTTAGTAATATACTGATGCTACGTTGTCATCTCATTTTCTAATGTGCTTGACTGTGCTTCATCTTATCAGAAAAGCACAAAAGCGGTTCACATTTCTGTCAAGTATTTGAAATAATACTTCTAGGAGTTTAAACAAAAGGTGAGAACATGACCTCCTTTACAAGACGTGTAACATATATGTGTAAGAGGAAAGAATCAGTAGCAGATTGGTGCCCTTTGGCTGCATGATGACAGCTGTCTTGTAGGGACTCCTAATGTAATGATTTCTATAGACCTTGATGAAGGATGTGTTTTAAATGGCAAATGGGCGTCTGCATTACCATCTGAACTTTCATATAATAAAAAAATTATAAAAATAATATTTTGTGATATATGTATACTAGATGGTAGTAGTGTCCACAGCTATCACTCTACTGTTAATTGATGCTGTGAGTCAGTAATAGGATTTTCATGAAAGCAGCCACTAGTTCTTACTATTATGCAGCCACTTGGGATATGATTATTTGGCTGTAAACTCTTATGTTTAGATCTAATGGCAGACTTTACCTCTGCAGAAACCAGGGGCATTGCTAGGGTCTCAAAAGATCCAGGGCCCAAGCCCCAATGGATATGGCCCAGTTGTCTAAGTCTCCCCCCCCCCCCCCCAACGCACTTTCCTGTACTTGCTATACAGCAGCACATATCTGTCACATCCAGGGCCTCCCAGGTGACGTCTCCTCCGATGTAGATCTTCTCTGTCATCATCTTCTCCATTTGGTCCGTACAACTTCTTTCAACCACCTCGTCTCTGCAGAGTGTCACACACAGACAACTTCCTAACTTTTCTATCATAATCTCCCAACCTGGAGTCTCCCCAGTGTTACCCTGCTACTCGCTGTGCCCCCCAATACCACCAAATACTATACTGAGGAAATATTAGTGCCCCCATAGTAATAGAGCTCTATATAGTCCCACCAATAGTAATTCCCTTCTAGAATGCCCTCATTAGTAATACTGCCCCCTACAGGGCCCCCAACTGTGATAATGTTCCCCAAGAGTGCCCCCATTAGTAGAAGAGCCCTTCAGTATTAATAATACGCTCACAGAGCCCCCAGTAGTAATAACTCCCCCCCCCCCCCATATTGCTCTTAGTAGAAATAAGGCGAATCTATGTCTCTCCTATAGAGCCCCCAGTAGTAATAAGAATGCCTATAGTGTCCCCTGGATTTGCAGTGCCGCCTGTAGTTATATTCCTCGCTCCACCATACTGTCCCATGTAAATAACATCACACCATCTCTCCTGCCCCCTCCAAAATACAGTCCTATGTAAATACCATCACTCCCCTCCCTTCAGCCCCTCCAATATACAGCTCCATATATCACACCATCTTTCAAGCACCCTCCAATATACAGCTCCATGTAAATAACATCCCTCTCTATCTACAGCCCCCTCCAAAATACAGTCCCATGGTAATTCCATCACCTCCTCCCCAGCCACCTCTAACATGCAATCCATGTAAGCATCAGTCCCATGTAAATAACATAATTCCCCCCCACCAGCCACCTTCAACATTTAATCCCATGTAAATAACATCCCTCCCTCAGACCCCTGTAACATTCAGTCCCATGTAAATAACATCACTCCCTCCCACAGCCACCATCAACAAACAGTCCCATGTAAATAACATCACTGCCTCCCCCAGCCACCTCCGACATACAGTCCCATGTAAATAACATAATCCTCTCCCACAGCCGCCTTAAACATACAGTCCCATGTAAATAACATCACCCTGCCCCAGCCCCCTCCAACATTCAGTCCCATTTAAGTAACATCACTCCCCCCTACAGCCGCCATCAATAGTGTTGAGCGAACTTGTGTTTAAAGTTTGATGCCTAAAGTTCGGATTCGGGTTATCGAAGAATTCCATTATTGATTCTGCTACCCCGGGTCACAACGGAAATTTGGAATCCATATCAGGATTCTTCGATAACCCGAAGACGAACTTTAGACGCCAAACTTAAAGGGAACCTGTCACCTAGGAAATGCATATTAAACCGCCAGCAGGACCTTATTGCAGCCTATAGCATGATTATAAAGGTGTCTGTGTCTTTTCTGTGCAATGCGGCAAAAGTCTGTAAAAAAGACTTTTATTCAACGGGCCACGCTATGTAAACGATAGTCTTGAAGTCAAGGGGGCAGCGGCTTTCTCACCTGAAGTCAAGCGCGCCCCGCCCCCTTAACCTCCCTATAGCCTTTGATTGATAGAATGCCCGATTCCTTCACTGCCAGTTGCTTGAATGTAGTCTTGCGCATGCGCGGGCATACCTCATAGCGGAATGGAACAGTGCGCAGGCGCCGGTATTGCAGGGACATGCAAGACTACATTCAAGCATGCAGTAGTGAAGGAAATCCTATCAATCGAACGCTATGGGGAGGTAAAGGGGGCGGGGAGCGCTTGACTTCAAGACAATCGTTTACATAGCGTGGCCAGTTGAATAAAAGTCTTTTTGACGCATTGCACAGAAAAGACACAGAGACTTTTATAATCATGCTATAGGCTGCAATAAGGTACTGCTGGCAGTTTAATATGCCTTTTCTTGGTGACAGGTTCCCTTTAAGCCACAAGTTTATTCAACACTAGCCATCAACATACAGTCCCATGTAAATAACATCACTCCCTCCTACAGCCACCATCAACATACAGTCCCATGTAAATAACATCACTCCCTCCTACAGCTACCATCAACATATAGTCCCATGTAAATAAAATCACTCCATCCCCAGCCCCCTCCAACATACAGTCCTATGTAAATAACATCACTCCCTCCTACAGCCACCATCAACATCCAGTCCCATTTAAATAACATGACCCCCTCCCCAGCCACCTCCAACGCACAGTTCCATGTAAATAGCATCCCTAATATACAATCCCAGTTAAATAACCACATCTCCTAGCATTGCCCTGCCTCTCCCTTCACTTACCTCTCCTGATGTAGCAGACATCACCTCAGCTTCTTCCCCTCTTCACTGCCGTCCTCTCCTGCACTGGTCACATGATGGTGACATCATCGCTGGTGACATCACCTTCCCAACCACTGCCTGTTTTGCTGGTCACATGACCTGTGATGTCACCACAGATCCTTCTGCTCTTCCAGTGCGTTAGATTCAATTGTATTGCCGTCCTGAGGATGGCAATACAGTTGTATCTAACACGCAGGCATGCCATTTGGGGCCTGGGACAAAACATCAGGGTCCCAGGCCCCGAATGTTTTAACCTAGCAACGCCCCTGGCAGAAACCAAGAGAATGCTTGGGGCCCAGTGATCAGGGGAGGTTGGGGAACCCTACCAGGTGACATCCCTGTGAAGAGGCTTGACGAAACATACGGTTGGGGTACCTGTGCACCACCATTCTGGACTGTATTCTTGTATTGATTTTTAAGCACTTGAGACACTGTATCCCAGACAGTTGGCTGACAGTACTTATATAGTTGGTCGCTGTTTGTCTATTTTGTACAATATGGTGGGCCAATTTTCAGTAGGATGGTTCATTATACAAATTATAGGAACGAGGGGTGGCTTTCCTCTGGACTGGTTCTTTTATATGTACCATGTGCATGCTGATTTTTATTGGCCACTTTTTTGGTCTAATACTGCACTACATGGCATACACTGGAATTGAACATTTTCTATATATACCATTATCTGCTCCAAACCAGAGGAAAGCGGTCAAGATTTGCAGCTCTCAGTAAGGCAGGTAGTGATGCTATTTGGTTTGGTATTCAAATCTATCCCATGCTGAGGAAAATGTTTTTAGATATTTTTTTATCATAGCAGTGATTACTTAATAAAGATATATTTTCATTTAAATGGCGTTTTGTGTGATTTTCTGTTTGTTTTTGGAGGGTTTTGAGTCCTATCAGGTACAAGGACATTGAGGGTCTTTTATCATGTTGAAATACGTATAAATTAGGCGTATTTCAGCCACAGATTGTTGCACAACGGTTAGTTGCGCTGCAATCTGCAACTTCTCCCCGCTCACGCTAGGTCTAAACAGGTGGGCATGGTGTGGGCGGGGATGGGCTGCCAGACTTGTCTCCTTTACCATTTTGTAAACTGATTTTGTAAACTGAATTTTGCATTCTGAAACAGGCATAGAAAAAGGTCTAAATGTAAGACATGGATATAGAGAAGTTATGAAGAGGCCTTCATAACTTCGGCGGATCCATCACCAGCGATGGGACTTTAAGACCGGCCTCTAAAACACCGCTCTTAATAAATGTGCCCCAGTGTACCTTTTTGTGTGGAATAACACTATGGTGGCGTTTTGCTATAATGTGGATTTTCTCATATATGGTGCTATTATACATACCTTTATTGTTACTTATGCTGCTGTTTTAATTTTCTTACACTAGGTGGTGGGGGCCTCATCTTAATTTGCTATGGGACCCTATGAATTATATTTATGCCTACATGGTAGGTGGAGACCCAGTAATGCAGGCATGTCCAAACTGCGGCCCTCCAGCTGTTGCAAAACTACAATTCCCTGCATGCCATAATAGCTGTAAGCTATCCAGGCATGCTGGGAGTTGTAGTTTTGCAACAGCTGGAGGGCCGCAGTTTGGACATGCCTGCAGTAATGGATTTTACTTTGAGACTCAGGAATTTGAACCTCTGGATTGAAAAGGCCAATAAAAAACAAAGGAATACAAAGTTAGGCCTCATGTACACGACCGTTGTGTGCATCCGTGTCCGTTGTTTCGTTTTCCATGATTTTCTGCGGACCCATTGACTTTCAGATCCGTCTGCATACAGCTTTTTCTTCGTGAAAACTCAGATCCGACAGTATATTCTAACACAGAGGCGTTCCCATAGTGATGGGGACGCTTCAAGTTAGAATATACTAAGAACTGTGTACATGACTGCCCCCTGCTGCCTGGCAAGGGGCTGTGATCCGCACAATTAACCCCTCAGGTGCTGCACCTGAGGGGTTAATTGTGCGGATCATAGCCCCCTGTAAGAAAATTAGGCGCTGCCAGGCAACAGGGGCCAGACCCCCCTCCCTCCCCAGTTTTGAATTCATTGGTGGCCAGTGCGGCCCCCCCTCCCTCCCTCCCCTGTATTAAATTCATTGGTGGCCAGTGCGGCCCCCCCGGCCCCCCCTCCCCTGTATTAAATTCATTGGTGGCCAGTGCGGCCCCCCCCTGGCCCCCCCTCCCCTGTATTAAATTCATTGGTGGCCAGTGCGGCCCCCCTGCCCCCCCTCCCCTGTATTAAATTCATTGGTGGCCTGTGCGGCCCCCCCAGCCCCCCCTCCCCTGTATTAAATTAATTGGCGGCCAGTGCGGCCTCCCCTCTCACCCCCCCATCATTGGTGGCAGCGGAGAGTTCCGATCGGAGTCCCAGTTTAATCGCTGGGGCTCCGATTGGTAACCATGGCAACCAGGACGCTACTGCAGTCCTGGTTGCCATGGTTACTTAGCAATTTTAGAAGCATTATACTTATCTGCGCTGTCTGTGACCGGCCGGGCACTCCTCCTACTGGTAAGTGACAGGTCTGTGCTATAAGCAGTAGCGTCCTGGTTGCCATGGTTACCGATCGGAGCCCCAGCGAATAAACTGGGACTCTGATCGGAACTCTCTGCTGTCACCAATGATGGGGTGGGAGAGGGGAGGCTGCACTGGCCACCAATGAATTTAATACAGGGGAGGGGGGCCGAGGGGGCCGCACTGGCCACCAATTAATTTAATACAGGGGAGGGAGGGGAGGCCGCAATGGCCACCAATTAATTTAAAACTGGGACGGAAGGGGGGGTCTGCCCCCTGCTGCCTGGCAGCACCTGATCTCTTACAGGGGGCTATGATACGCACAATTAACCCCTCAGGTGCGGCACCTGAGGGGGTTAATTGTGCGGATCACAGCCCCCTGTAAGAGATCGGGTGCTGCCAGGCAGCAGGGGGCAGTCATGTCCACAGTTCTTAGTATATTCTAACTTGAAGCGTCCCCATCACCATGGGAACGCCTCTGTGTTAGAATATACTGTCGGATCTGAGTTTTCACGATGTAACTCAAATCCGATGGTATATTCTAACATAGAGGCGTTCCCATGGTGATGGGGACGCTTCAAGTTAAAATATACCATCGTATTGGAGAAAACTCTGATAGGGACTCCTGACTTTACATTGAAAGTCAATGGGGGATGGATCCGTTTGCAATTGCACCATATTGTGTCAACGTCAAACGGATCCGTCCCCATTGACTTGCATTGTAAGTCAGGACGGATCCGTTTGGCTCCGCACGGCCAGGTGGACACCAAAACGACTTTTCTTTTAACTTTCCTTCATGTCTGGTGATCCTCCAAAAGTCACGGAAGACACACGGAAGAAAAAACGGACATGGATCACGGAACAACGAAACCCCTGTCGTGTGCATGAGGCCTTAGACGTGTCTCTATGTTGTTCATATCTGTTTGATCTCCATCAACAGTAGGTATTATAAGGCAAAACAGAATTGAAATTCTGAAGTAAACAATTTTAAATGGGCTGTCCAGAATATAGAACCAATTGTAATCTTTGCCTGTTGGGCAGAAACGGAGAGAGCATCTACAAATAGCATACCTCGCTCTGGAGGACCCGTCCTGTCCTGCATTACACAAACAACACATTAACTTAAATTAAGTAGTGCACCTAGAGTCTGGCATAAAATGGCACCAAAGGGTGGCATGACTTGTGATATCTATGTTTTGAGAAATTATCTGTGCCTACCCAAACAAAAGGGCATTTATGGGGGAAATGGTGTGGTCTAATTTATATTAAGCGCTAAGATTGCACCACAATTCTGGTGTAAGAGGCCTTCCTAAAGTAAGTCGACCAATAGTAGGTATAAAATTAGACAAAGGGGGGAATATATCAAAACTTGTGTACAGGAAAACTAGCTTAGTTGCCCATAGCAACCAATCAGATTCCACCTTTCATTTTCCAAAGGGGCTCTGAAAAATGAAAGGCTCAATCTCATTGGTTGCTGTGGGCAACTAAGCCAATTTTCTTTTACACCAAGTTTTATAAATCTCTCACAAAATGTCTATCCCTGCACCAGATTTATCCTCCAGCCTGAGCCCCTGAGATAAATCGTGCAGGTCTAGACAGTCTGTAGAAGTTTACGCCATCTATAGGATTAGTACATCTGACTCATTGATTTTGATGGGCACTGTGTAATGCTGTAGGGATATGAAACACTATTAGTATTCCCTACAGATTATAGCTGATCACTGGGGGGACAGGAGGTGGACACTTTGTAATCAGCTTATTGTCAATGACCATTCTAAAAAGAGTGGATCTAGAGTCGAGAATCCCTCTAGAATTTAAAGGGCTTTTCTGGTAATATTGATTTTTAAGCAAGTGCCCACTGAAATAAAAGAATTATACTTATGTGCTCCACGCCGCTCTGGGCCTCCTCGCTGCCTCCGCTATCTCCATCTTCCGGTCACTGTTTACATCTGGCAATGCATGAGCATGGTCACTTGCACCGCTTCAGTGGATGACTGGCTTCAGTGGTAATGTGGCCGCAAGCAGCACGTCACCGCGGATGTCATGGCATGGGATCTCTGTAGCTGTGGGGAGAAGAGAAGCAGCCGCACAGGAATGTAGGGGGTTCAGGACAAAAGTATATGTTGTTCTGACTGCTGGCCTGTATAATCCACATGACCACTGCAGCCAATCACTGGCCTCCTGTCATATACCATTGAGCTCATTGATTGGCTATAGCGGTCACATGCAGTATACTGCTCGCCGTTGCTGCAGGACAAACATAACATCACAGCTGCAGCGGCAGGTGGAGAACAGCGGTGGTGCTGCAACTGAGGTGTGGTCATTGTTGCAGCAGCAAAAAGAGGGGTTTCGGGACAATAAGTTGGAAAATCCCTTTAGTGGCTGTTTTGACTGTAAAAGATGCAAGCAAAATGGTTATTACAATAAATGAATTAAAATAAATGACCAAGCATGTAATCAATCTTGATTGAGCTGAGTGACATTTAAGAATGTTCTGATTTTCCTGTATATCAAATCCTTAAATGGTCATGCTGGCTTACCGCCAGGAATCAAATGCTCATACAGTACAGATCTTCTGGACTGGTGGTATGAATTATACTGGTGTACATCGATGTTCATGTGTGTACAGGCTCACATACATGGTTTTTTAGGGGGGAATCATTTTTTTTCCCCAGTTAATATTTGTTTACTGTACAAACAAATGAATTTCATATGTGTAACATTTGCATCACTCTAAACCCCTGAGAAAGGAAAAGGAAATCCCCAGGAGGGATAGACAGTGTGCTGAAAATGGGTTGCTAGGAGTTAAAGAACACCTGTCACCTGAAAACAGTGGAGGCTGCCATTTTGGGACAAAATTAGTAGCTCAGCAAAAGAGACCATGCAACGTATTTAAAATACTGTGAATATAGTGAATCACTACATCTGATATCAGCTCTATATCTATGAACTAATATGGGCATTACAATTGAGGCCTACATCAATAAATGCAAACAGTATCGGATTAGGATTCCCAGGGCCTACCAGAGGAAATTATTCTAGAGGCCCAACCCCTATATCATCAATAAAGTTTACTAGGTTTTGAATCAAAGGAATAGACCCAATAGAAATGTGTTTCTTCTCCTGGATCTTTGGGGCCCATTATAGTATCACAGCCTGGGCCCTCCGGAGGATCCTCTGGTACGCTGGTGAGCCAGTCTAGCAATGAATGCAAAAATGAGATGGCATCCCAAGATTCGCTGTACAGAGGGGCTGACATCTTCAGTACTGCATCCTCCTCCTTAGATTTTTAATTATATCATTCAGCCCCTTTATTATCCCAAGATATAGAAATCCTAAGGGAGCATTCACAAGACCGTGTTGGTTTTGCGGTCCGCAAATCACGGATCCGTGTGTTCCGTATGTCTTCAGTTATCTTTCCGTTTCCATTCCGTAAGTCCGTATAATACGGACGTGGTGCTTCCGTGTGTCATCCGTTTTTCACGGTCCGCAAAAAACACTGAAATGGGGTTTCCTAGAATGTTTTCAGTCCAGGGGTCCGCAAAAAACTGATAACATACGGATGCATTTCCGTGTGCTATCCATTTTTTCCGGACCTAATGACTTTCTATGGGGCCACTGACCGCAATTTGCGGCCAAGTATAAGATGTGTTCTAAAATAAAAGGAACGGACACGCGGAGTGGACAGCACACGGATGACAATGAAAGGCATTCCGCAATTTTTGCGGACCCATAGAAATGAATGGGTCCGTGCATTGTCCGCAAAAATTTCAGAACGGACGAGGAACTGACCCGAAAAAAAAAACACGGTCGTGTGAATGATCCCTAACACTCAGGACAGTGATCGGCTGCAGTGGTCATGTGCCATGTGAATGTAATGGTATAGGTATGGCATACAACCAGACCATCAAACGACCAGACCATCGCCACAGAGAATGGCACTGAGGAAAGGAGTAAGTATAAGATGTTGTTTTATTTTAGGCTATTGCAGGGCTTGTCCAAGATTTTTTATTATCTCATACGAGAGGCACCAGGAAGCAGAAAGAAATGCAGACCCAGCAAGCCTTATGCCTTATTCGCACAGTCAGTGTTTGGTCCAAGTGCGGGTCCAAAACACAGAACAGGTGCAGATCTTTCCCTTCTATCTTATGTCTCTGGAGGCTCCAATACTGGTTTTTGCTCACAAACACTGATGGAAATCACTGACCAAACACTGACTGTGTGAATGAAGCCTTAAAGGGGTTGTCTCACTTGAGCAAATGGCATTTATCATGTACAGAAAGTTAATACAAGGCACTTACTAATGTACTGTGATTGTCCATATTGCTTCCTTTCCTGGCTGGATTCATTTTTCCATCACATTATACACTGCTCGTTTCGGTAGTTATGACCACCCTGCAATCCATCAGTGGTGACCTATACTCTATAGGAAAAAGCACCAGCCTATGTGCACTCCCACGGTCCTGGCCACCTGGGAGACCAGTGCCTTTTTATATAGTGAGCAAGCATGACCACCACTGATGGATTGCAGGGTGGTTGTAAACCATGGAAATGAGTTGTGTATAATGTGATGAAAAAAGGATTCCAGGAAGCAATATGGACAATCACAATACATTAGTAAGTGCTTTGTATTAACTTTCTCTACATGATAAATGTCACTTGCAGAAGTCAGACAACCCCTTTGAAACTGGAATGGTAGATGATTGATGTAGGTCAGTATGACTGATCTTTTATGCCAACAAAAATCAACCAGACAATCGCTTTAGGTCCAGTAAGTTGTGAAGTGGTGCCTCCATGGATCAAACCTGTTTTCCAGTACATCTCACAGATACTCAATGAGATTGAGATCGAGATCTGGGTAATTTGGAGGCCAAGTCAATTCTTTGCATGTTCATCAAACCATTCCAAGACATTTTTTATGGCAAGGCACATTATTTTGCTGAAAGTGGTCACTGCCATTAAAGAATACAGTTGCCATGAACGGGTGTACTGGTCTACAGCATTTTTTAGGTGGGTGGTACATGTTATCCACCGGAGTGCCAGGACCCTATGTTTCCCAGCAGGACATTACCCGGACAATCAAGCTTACCTTCTTCCCATGGTGCATCTGCAATATTGCTTCCCTAGGTAAGTGACACACAGGAATCTGAACGTCCATATGATGTAAGGAAAATGAGATTAATCAGATCGAGCAGTTTCCATTGCTCTATTGTCTACTTATATTCTCACTTGCAGACAGGGGCCGGCATGGGCACTGTGACCGGTCGGTGGCTACTCAGTCTCATAGGCAGCAAGTTGTGATGTGATGTACTGTGTAATCTGACACCTTTCTATCATAGCGTGCATCAATTTGTACTTCAGTAACTCTTTTGTGAGATTGAACCAGATGGGCTAGCCTTTGCTCCTCATGCACATCAATGAGCCTTGGGCACCCGTGAGCCTGTCTCTGGTCCACAGATGGTTCTTCATTCTGCAACTGTTTGGTAGGTAGTAACCACTGTGTACCAGGAACTCCCCATATGAACTGCCTTATGCAGATGTTCTGACCCAATCGTCCCTCAGATCCTTACACTTGCCCATGAACTTGTTCACTTGCTGCCTAATATATCCCACCCCATTCACAGGTGCCATTGTCACAGGATAATCAGTTATTCGCCTGCTGGTGGTTGTAATGCTACGGCTGATCTGTGTCTATTATCAATGTAAACCTTGGCCTATATTATAGAATATTTATGGTTTTAACCATACTTATATATTTGTCATCCTCCTGATACCTCATTATATATGTATAGAAATGTTTTTGTTGTTGCTGTCAATTTCGGTTTGTTCTTATAGAAATGACGCTGACAGTAAAGAATTCCTCTTTATAAGAAGATTAAATATGGTGATCAACGCACTGCAGATTTAATATCTGAAGGCCAGTCAATGCTGCAGATTTTTTTGTAGTATTTCAATAAGAATTCTTAGCATAGCCTCATTTTGCCGATACTGTAAAACTCACTGGCATAATGGTAGATGATGTTTTAAGTCCAAATACGCCTCTTGGTTGTTACCTGATTGTTACTGATAAATACTATCCTTGGTACCAAGTCATCACTAGCACACTAAGCATCTGTAAGATATTCTGGAAATACATATAGCTAATGGCTACCAGCTGTCTCCACCGACATCCCCATCAACATGTACACTTGGCTTTACACAGCATGCATGTTTATTTCAATGGAGAGAGGGCCCACAAAATCCAGTATTCCCCATCCGTCTTTGATTCCTCTGACACCTGCCATCTGGAGACAGCCGGATGCTAACATACACATTAGATTGTCAGCTAATATTAATCCAATGTGTATGGGCAGTTTTAATTTCAATGAAAGAGTCTGTGGGATTCCCTGGCATCAGGAATTCCCCACGTCTTCCATTCATCTCAGTGGAAAATCAGCAGGAATAATTGTTCAGGATACCAGGAACACTGTATTTTTTTCAAAGTCATTTTATGTCAGGTTCCTTCCTGACATAAAGAGAAAGGGAACTTTTATTGCTACACGCATGGCCTTGAAGATTTTTTTTTATTGGGTTGATTGAACTTGGAAGGAAGAGATGAAGAATTTACAAAACCTGTTTCATAATATGTATAGAGTAGGATCTATTATACTAAAATGTGTACAAAGCAAAAGGTGGTGTCCTGGAAAATACACCTGCTCATCCCTTTAGTTTACATAGTTTATAAAATAGGACCTTGCCTTTCTCTGGGTAATCTACACAGACGCCCTTTAATAATTCCACCCACCGATGTATGCAAGCCATTATTACTGACTAGAAGATATGGCCTTGCAGAATAGAGCGTAAGGCATGCTATAACAGGTTTACTATTCTCCTACAACAATTGCTAGTCATCCTACTACTTACAATATTGCTCTTGTAGTAGAAGAAAACATTGAGTAGCATATAACGTATCAAACGTATCATCGTTAAGTTTTGTTAAGCAATATTCCACGTGGGTATGACATGCCTAGCGTGTCTCGCATATAGGCGTGTATATGTGGATAGGAAATAAACACTGTGTTTTACAGAGTCCATTGGTAACCTGTTACTTCCTCTTGTGCCATGACAAGGGTTAAGAACAATACTGCAGTGTCCATGTTTCCCTGACCTCTTTTCCCAGCTTGTAGGATTATCCATGTCAGCTGGGCTGTGATCTAGAAACCTAAAACAGGAGCAGCCTTGCAGAGGGACTCTAGGATAGTGATTGCACTATGAGGGGGTTGGGAAGACTTGGTCGTAATCCCAGGTTGCTGGCTTTTAGCAATATGATCCTAGTGCTGGCAGACCTTGCAAAAACTGGTCAAACTGGTTTTATTATCCCACATCCCAAATTCCCTTCTGGACGCATTTTGTCTGCAAGGCTGTGGATGAAGCAGTCAGAAATAAGATTTCATCTTTTTTCCTATTTTTTAAATTCTACATATAAAGTAAATTTCTGTTGTTTTTATTTTTCTGTCTATATCTGTATTGTATCACTATGGATTCTACTCTAGTGGAAATCTTGTCTCGTTAAAGATTGTGGATAGTGAATAAAATGACATTTGCTAAGGAAAAATGCAGTGTATAGAAGTGGAAGTAATGCCTTGCACCGTGGATGCTACTGATGCGTTCTGTTAATGATATCCTTTGGTTGCTATAAGCTCAGCTGTTCCAAACATGCTTCTGTCACACCCTAGGGATGTATCTTGTGAAATATCAGCAGAAGATTATATCAACCATACAGGTGCAGAATCTGTTCCATGTATAGTGTCACCTACAACCTGGATACATATCATAGGTCGGTGTCTACTGAGGTCTAAACATATGTAAAGGGAGCAGTTTCAGTTATCTCTCAAACCCAATTATTCAATAAAATGAGCCACATGATATATTGGAATATCTTATGTTTTTTATGGCCAAACTACCAAATTGATATTGTGGTGTTTTTAAAGAAAGTCCTTACCACCTCCTGCCATCCCCACCTCAATTTTTTTTTTCCTCAAACCTAAATCAACAAAAAATGTTAGTGCACACCCCCATCATCTACCACATAGACCACTACAACATCCTTCTATGTGGCCTCCCATCTAACACTCTTGCACCCATCCAGTGTCGATCCTCTACTCTGCTGCCTGGTTAATCCACATCTCCCCTCATTTCTCCTTCACTTCTTCCCTCTGCAAATGCCTTCAATGGCTCCCCATTGCCCAAAAAATTCTGTATAAAATATTAACAATAACATACAAGGATGTCCACAATCTGTCCCCTCCATACATCTCATGATCTAATCTGCATTCCCTGCTACCTGCTCTGATCCTCACAAGACATCTTTCTTTGCTCTCCACACAGTCATCTCTAAAAATTCTCACATGCATCCCTCATACTCTGGAACACATTACCCAAACACAGACTCTTCCCCAAAATCCAAACTTCCAAAAGCAACCTGAAACTCTCCTCTTCAGGATAGCCTACAAGTTATAATAGCCCTGCTGTCGGGGGGCGTGTCTGGACGCTGACTGAGATGGCCGCCTGAAAGATCAAGAAGACCCCTCTTCCTCCCCGATCCCCCTCACCTGCCAGGACCCTTGAACAGTGCTGGGTCCAGTGATTCCACCGTGCAGCACCAAGGCACAGAGGGCCTCCCGCCATTCCTCCCTTCCCCCGCCTGACTCCCGCGCTCTGAGTAGTGAGCGTGATACAGCTCTGCAAACCCCTGCTGGAGTCCACCAAGGGTCTGGATTGCCGCTGTAAGTGTCCTCGCACGGATTCTCAGAGCTGGGGCTCTCCCCGGCTGCCCTGGAATTTCAGCCAGCCGCTGCTGGAAGGGGGGATCCCGCCATGATGGCTCCTGGACTCACCCCTCAGGGGGTGACATCACGCAAAGGTACTGTGGCTCCTGTTAGGTGACAAGATACTACCCCAGGGGACCCTGCATCTAGCCTTCCTAGGACCCCCTTGCATGAGCCCTGGCAAAATAAGCACTCCCCAGCCCCACCATTGCTGGATCAAGGGGACAGCAGCTCTCCTCTCCCTTCTGACATTTGGTCCAGATCTCCAAGCCCTCCATCACTTTCTGTTATGGACCCCCCACCCCTGTCTGAACCTCCACAGCCCTGGGCGAGCTATTTTAGCCATTTTCCTACAAAAGAGGACTTTCTGGTTCTTATCTCTGAAGTTACAGAAGCCTGTAGAGCTGAAATCGCAGCGGTTCGCACTGATATTAAACATGTGGTGGACCGGGTTAACTCCCTGGAAAATGCCCATGATGACACCAGGCAATATATATCCACTCTTCATGATGGGGCGGCATTTAGAGGACTTGGACAACCGAGGCCGCCGGAATAATATCCGTGTACGGGGCCTTCCAGAGGCTACCGGAGACGAGGATCTTTTTGCTACACTGGAAGCCATATTTAACATGATCTTGGGACAACCACCCTCGCATAAGATCAAGCTGGACAGAGCTCATAGAGCACTGAAGCCCAAGGGCTCTGCTGCACGTCCTAGGGACGTAATTTGTTGTGTCCACGACTTCACCCTTAAAGAAGTTCCGGTACAATTGTTTCCTGACCTATCCGGGTTCACACTCCAGAAAAGGAGACATCTCCAGCCTCTCCTCACATCACTCAGGGACCGCCAGATTGCCTATCGCTGGGGATTCCCCTTTGCCCTGACGATCCGTCATCAAGAAAGAACAGAGACTCTCCGTTCCCTCTCGGATCTTCGCCCTTTTTGCGAATCACTTGGAATTCCTACCTCCGACATGTCGGATTGGGAGTTTGAGGCTCCAGCGCTTCCGCCACCACGCATTTGGTCTCCTGTAACCAGGAAAATAAGGCCTGGTCCAAGTACATCCTCTTCCCTGCGGTCTCCTCCGTCATCATCGGTGCATCGTCCATCTGCTTGACCGCCAACGGATGGGGAGACTTGGTCTTCCAGAACTTGCCATTAATCCTTTACGTCCTCAGGACTGATGGTCCCTGATGGGCCCCCATATTGATCGTTTATTACCTCTGTTAAGCCAGTTATTGCTTTCTTGTTGCTACTTCATGGTGCAGGCTATCTGAAGGGCCCACCTAGTTGTTACTTGTTTTCTTTTCTCTCAGATAATTGTAGTTGGCTCCTTGGCCAGCCTCAATTTGTTGGTCTCTGACACTTACACCCCCAAAGGGGCTTCTTATTTGCCCCTAGCAGGGATTATATCCCTGGGAATAGTTGTTTACTGCTGTCTGTTTGTCTGTCTTTGTGTTGTCTCGTCCTGTCTCTCCCCCCCCCCCCTTGTCTTCTTTCTCCTGTTGTAGGTGCCTGAACTTCCTTGCCTGTGGAAATCGTGTACCTCAGTTTTGCCTTTGATCCGTTGTTCAACCAGTGCGAAGCCACTGACGTATACGGACTCCCTCGGTGAGCTGTACCCTGCATATATTATATATTATCACATACTCACATGGTGCGGGGCATAACCTTCAATGTCAAGGGGCTCAACTCCAACGCCAAGAGGAAACTCTTGCTTTTGGAACTGAAATTCCTTAAAGCGGACATTGTGTTTCTACAGGAAACACATTTTGATGGCAACTCCTCCTTTCGTTTTGCCTCTCACCTGTATCCTATTGCTTATTCAGCTACTTATAGCCGTCGGAAGGCAGGGGTTGCCATCTTGGTATCTGCACAATGTCCCCTCAAGATTGAATCCTCAATTATAGACCCACAGGGGCGTTATATTATTCTCCGTTGCCATTTAGCAGAGAAACCCATCACCTTATGTAACATTTGTGCCCCAAACACTTCCCAGATCCGCTTTCTCGGCGGAATCTTCCGCAAGGTTTTTGTTGAGGGAGTGGACTCTTCGGCGCCCCTGGTCCTTCTAGGTGGGGACTTTAATGCAGTGTTCTCTGAATCGATGGATTGCCTGGCTCTCCCGGGCAGACCAATACATTTCGACACAGCAGCGCTTAGCCAGAGACTTTCGTAAACTGGTGCAGAAAATACTACCTGTATGACCTCTGGCGTCTCACTTATCCCACTGATAGGTCCTTATCCTTTTACTCTGCCCCACATGGTTCACACACCCATATTGATTACCTCTTTGGTACCATCTCGACCCTCAGGATATTGGAAGGAGCAGACATGGGCCAAATCACCTGGTCAGACCATGCTCCTGTACTAGTGGACATTAGTAGTGAGTCGGGCCATGTTCGCCATTGCCACTGGAGACTTAATGACTCCCTCTTGAAGCAGCCTATCATTAGGGAGGAACTTCGTGAACACCTGAAAACGTACTTTGAACTAAATGAGGGATCGGTAGGGGATGTCCGTCCTTTGTGGGAGGCGCATAAAGCAGTCATGAGGGGACATTGTATTGCAATAAGCTAAAAATTGAAGAGGGACTCGACTGCTTTGGTCAAGACTCTTACGTCTCGCTTGCGAACACTAGAAGACAAGATGGCTGCTCACCCCTCCCGGTGCACACTCAGACGAGTTGTTGATACCAGGGCCCAACTGAAGAGTCTAGCTTTAGGTCGTGTCAACAAGTTATTACTTTACACACGACAGCGTTATTATGCTTGGGGGAACAAACCTCATACTTTGCTGGCCAGACAACTTAGTAATCGCAATTCCCAAACGGGTCCGAGTGCTATTAGGGGGGCTGATGGAACAATCCACTATGACTCCAGAGTTATGGCAGAGAGGTTCTCGACCTACTACTCTTCCCTGTACAATTTACCCTCCGACCTTCCCTCAGATGAGGGACTTAGAGATAGTACACTCCGGTCTTATTTGGCATCCTGTCACCTTCCTACCCTATCGACTTCCGACCTTGCCATCCTTAATAGTCCGATCACGCCGAAAGAGATTGGGAAAGTGGTGGACCATCTACCTGAGGGTAAATCCCCAGGGCCTCATGGCTTTTTGTACAAATATTATAAGACTTTTAAGACTGAACTAATCCCTCACTTAGTAACCCTTTTTAATCATTTTCTAGCTGGCAACGCAGTACCTGCCCCAATGTCTCACTCTTATCTCACGATGATTCCGAAACCTGGGAAATATCCTCACGAATGCCATAATTATAGGCCCATTGCCCTGCTTAATTCAGACCTTAAGATTTACACCAAGGCCCTAGCCTCCCAACTAAACATTTTTCTCCCCTCCCTGATCCACAAAGACCAGGTGGGATTTGTCCTAGGCCGTCAGGGGGCCGACAACACACAAAGAAATATTGACTTGATAGATGTCATATCTCGCTCGGGTGAGGAGGTGTTACTTCTTAGTTTAGATGCTGAAAAGGCGTTTGACCGTTCAGGTTGGCCTTTCCTTTTTGCTACCTTGCAGGCATATGGCCTTTCTGGTCCCTTTGTTAGGGCCATTCGTAGCCTATACTCCTCCCCCACAGCGACAATCAAACCACCTCATGCTCAATCTCGACCCATACGCATTGCTAACGGGACGAGACAAGGCTGCCCTGGCGGCCAAAATCAGGGCATGCCCAGACATCAGAGGTGTTATGGTCAGGGACAGGGAGTTTAAGCTATCGCTATATGCAGACGACATCCTTCTTACCCTACCAAGCTTCATATTCCCTACCAAACCTCCACTCCGTCCTGCAGGAGTTTGCTCGACTCTCGGGGTACAAGGTCAACACCAATAAAACTGAGGCCCTCTCTCTTAATATTTCTCAGATGGCCCTGGGCTCTCTCAGGGTTAACTTCCTTTCCATTGGAAGACAGACTCCCTGCGATATTTGGGTGCTGACCTCACTCCCCGATATGGGGAGCTTTATAAAGCTAACTTTCCACGCATATATGTGGAGATCAGGGGTCTCCTGGATAAGTGGCACAGTCTCCCACTCTCTCTCATGGGACGTATGTGACTGTGACTAAAATGACGATCTTGCCCAAGCTTCTGTATCTTTTTGAGAACTTACCGATTATAGTTCCCCTCAAAGATCTGAGATCCACTCAATCTTACCTCCTTAGATTCATATGGGCGGGAAGGCGTCATAGAATTCCACGGTCAGTCCTTCTATCTAGTAGGCATCAGGGTAGACTAGGGGTACCGGATCTGTCCAAATATTACTGGGCGGCCCAGCTACGTTCTGTCACAGCCTGGGCTTCCTTGCACCCAAACTCTGTCTGGATGCAAGTAGAAAGACTCTGGCTAGCTCCTGTACATCCTAACTCCATGCTATGGTCCGGATCTGACAAGACTCTACCAGCCAAGGATCTCCTAGGGCCTATGGCTTGTACTAGACGCATCTGGCAGCAGTGCAGTGGCAAATTCCCTCTGGTTTCCAATCACTCTGCCATGACCTCCTTTTTGTATCACCCTACGCTCCCTGCTAGTCTTACCACGTCCACAACGAGACCATGGTTTCAGCGGGGGGTGTTTCGGTTTGCAGATATTGTGGACCCCTTCACTAGGGACCTTTTGCAGTTTTCTACCCTCCAGACCAAATATGATTCCCCCCCTCCTCCAATTACTTTTATATCCAGGTTAGGCACTTCGCTCAGTCTATTTTTTCAGGGATCACAGTCTCCCTCCTGACTCCCTTTGAACGCCTTTGCAGGGAAGGGGTACATGCGAAAGGTCTAATTTCTGAGATTTACTCCATATTGCTGACTCCCCTCCCCGATCGGGTTCAAAGGCATTCCTACATGGTGCGGTGGGAGGAGTATCTGGGGAGGGCCTTACCGGACACACTCTGGCACCTTATATGGAGGAGGGCAGCGAAATCCTCTGTCGATACTTCATCAGGAGAACCAAAATAAAATCTTAATGTAATGGTACCAAACTCCTGACCTCCTCCATAGAATGAACCCAGTAGTCCCGGGAGACTGCTGGAGATGCGGCTTACATAGGGGTACATTGCCTCATATTTTCTGGGACTGCCCCAAGATACGCCCCTATTGGACCGGAGTAGGCACCCTCCTGAGTGATATTTTTGCAGTAGAAATCCGACCTGATCCTATGTCCTTCCTGCTTAATGTGGTCCCCATTCAGGTTAAAAACCACTCACTCAAGTTATTACTATTGATACTAACAGCAGCTCGTTGTCTGATCTCCCGAGCTTGGAAAAGCGCCGAACCGCCACCGGTTTCTGATTTGTATGCTAGAGTGATGGAGGTCCGAACAATGGAATATTCCACTGCTATGTTTCAGGATAAAATAGTACTCTTCAACGCCATATGGGACCTGTGGGATAACTACTGGGCCACAAGGCAACCTTAACGACCACATGTGAAAGAAGTGTTCCCTCCTCCCCCCCACCACCACCACTTATGTCTCTGTCTATGTTATTTGTCTTGTCTTTTGGTAATTCGTTAGGTAAAGCATTACTAGCTGAGAAGCTCTGGGCTTTTGGGTCTTTAAGACTCTTCCGCTACTACCTGATGTCTTCTTGTCTAGGATACACCGCTAAGTAGTCCTTATTTGGACTGATTACAGGTAGACACAGTCTCCCTTAGTATGCTTTATTGTTATATTTCTGCTTGGTCTCTCATTTTTTATCACTGATTATTATTGAGTGTTACAAGTGCTCAATCAATATGAATGTGATGTATTTCATGTTTCAGCCTTTACCTTGTACTATTGTGCATTAATCTATTGTAAATGTGCATTTTTATTTCCATATTATTTAATAAATATAAAATGATATAACCCTGCTGTCACTGCAGGGCCCTATGATCAGTTTCTACCCTCACTGACTGTCTCCTTTCCCTTCCTTTCTAGAGTGTAAGCCCTCACTGACAGGGTCTTCTCCTGATCTGTTTCAGTCTGTTCAGCAGTTGATGCTTACCTTACTTGTTTTTGTATTGTATTATGTATGCAAGCCCCTTTTCATATTTACAGCACCCTGGAATTAATGGCACTTCCAATACACTGTACATTGCTATGACAACAGGTTACTGCCCTGGAAGATTTATAGGTGCATCTCAATAAATTAGAATATCATTGAAATGTTAATTTATTTCAGTAATTCAATTCAAAAAGTGAAACTCATATATTATATAGATTCATTACACACACAAAGTGATCTATTTCAAGAGTTTATTTCTTTTAATGAGGATGATTAGGGTTTTCGTTAGCTGTAAGCCATAAAGTCGGTATCTCAGAAAATTAGAATATTGTGAAAACGTTCAATATTGTAGACTCATGGTTTCACACTCTAATCAGCTAATCAACTCAAAACACCTGCAAATGATTCCTAAGCCTTTAAAAGGTCTGGTTCAGTCTTAACAATCATGAAGAAGACTGATGCCTTGACAGTTTTCCAGAAGACAGTCATTGACACCCTCCACAAGGAAGGTAAGCCGCAAAAGGTCATTGCTAAAGAATATGGCAGTTCACAGAGTGCTGTATCCAAGCATATTAATGGAAAGTTGAGTGGAAGGAAACGGCATAGTAGAAAAAGGTGCACAAGAAAAGGTCATTCAAGAATTTGGGAGAGATTCATTAGGATTCACAAGGACTGTGGCTAAAGTCAGTGCTTCAGGACCAACCACACACAGACGCATCCGGGACATGGACTACAACTGTCACCTTCCTCGTGCCATGCCACTCCTGACCCAGAGACAACGTCAGAAGCATCTTACCTGGGCTAAGGAGAAAAAGGTTTGGATTGTTGCTCAGTGGTTTAATGTCTTGTTTTCAGATAAAAGTAAATTTTGCATTTCATTTGGAAATCAAGGTCCCACAGTGTAGAGGAAGAGTGGAAAGGTACACAATCCAAGTTGCTTGAGGTCCAGTGTGAAGTTTACACAGTCAGTGATGGTTTGGGGAGTCATGTCATCTGCTGGTGTTGATTCATTGTGTTATATCAAGTCCAAAGTCAGTGCAATCATCTACCAGGAATTTTTAGAGCACTTCATGCTTCCCTTTTCTGAGAAGCTTTATGGAGATGCTCATTTCATTTTCCAGCAGGACTTGGCACCTGCCCACACTACCAAAAGTACCAATACCTTGTTTAATAACTACAGTATCACTGTGCTTGATTGGCCAGCAAACACACCTGACCTAAACCCGATAGAGAATCTATGGGGTATTGTCAAGAGGAAGATGAGAGACACCAGACCCAACAATGCAGACGAGCTGAAGGCCAGGCTTTCATATTTCATGCAAAAGGAGCCCCGACCAATTTTTTAATGCATATACCATACATACTTTTCAATGGGCGGACATTTCTGTATTAAAAATCTTTTTTTTTAATTGGTCTTATATAATATTCTAATTTTCTGAGATACTGACTTTTGGGTTTTCATTAGCTGTAAGCCATAATCATCAACATTAAAAGAAATAAAGGCTTGAAATAGATTACTCTGTGTGTAATGAATCTATAGAATATATGACGCTAAATTCACACCGACACCAAATTTTGAGTTTGTTTGGTGGGACTATTTTCAACAAATGGAACATATAGATAAACATATGAAACAGTTTGTCTATACAGTTGTATGCATCTGCCATTGAGGAACGTTATACTGTGCAGTTTGCCTTTTATGCAGTTCCATTGGTTCCAGATATATCCCAGTCAGGGCCGGTGCTAGGATTTTTGCCGCCCTAGGCAAAGATCCATTTTGCCGCCCCCTCATGTCACTCACTGACTGACAGACACACACACACACTGACAGACACGCACTCAGACACTCACTGAATGACGTACACAGAAACTCACTGACAGACACACATACACTCACTGACAGGCACTCACCGACAGACATATACCTACCCACTGAAACACACACACACACAGAAACTCTGAATAAGATTAACTAGGCACTCTCAGGATATCTGAACCAATTGAAATTTATTAGCATATATAACAATAGCACTGAGCAACAGTATATATTGGCGGTAATAGTAGACAGTAAATATCAATATATATAAAAACACACAACATGCAGTAATATCATATAAAACAAATGGAAAATAGAGATCTAAAAATGTAATAAAATTCAAGGAATAAAATTGGAATACTCGATAGTAAAATGTTCGTATAAATATTCAGCCGAATATTTGTATGGAAAGGTCGGATACTGGTAGCAATAAACGGTGTCCTCTAATATTGTCCTATTCGATTTGATCACAGGGGTATCCAAAATTACAATCCCAATACGTGGTCCACTGAACCAACTTTAAGCGGCGTCCCGCTTATCACATCCACCAGCAGCGTCCCACTGGACTAAAAGTCATATGAATAAAGGTGCTGGATAAAATCGCTGGATAAAATCAAACAGTCTTACCGTCTCCCTTGATAGTTCAACGAAGGCAATAATGTGGTCCTCTGAGTCTGTAGACCGATAGTTCGTCAATAGATTTACACACTGGCAATTGTTTGGCACATGTATTCAGGCCTTCCACATGGACTCAGGCCTTACAGGTTGTATTCCAAGTGAGCCATTCGTGTGACAGACGATTCTTTCTTAATGGATATCCAGTCGATTCTCCAGATTCCCAAGTGGTCCAAGTTTCTGGGGTCCTGTCTAGGCTAGACGCGTTTCGTGCTATCACATTACCCCTTTCTCAGTAGCTATCTGGAGAATCTGTAGTTTTGGATACCCCTGTGATCAAATCGAATAGGACAATATTATAGGACACACACATACTCACTGACAAACACACAGACACTTACTGACCGACAAACATCCACACTCACTGACATACACACACAGACACTCAATGACAGACACACATACATTTACTGTGCATCTTATAGGTAGAAGCAGCTAATTGACATTGTGTGCTGTTATTTGATCTACCATCTACAAGGACACCAAAATCCTTCTCTATAACTAACTCTCCCAGTACTACATCACCTAGGACATATGAAGCACAGAGATTATTACTACCAAGATGCATACCTTTACATTTGTCCACATTGAACTTCATTTGCCAAGTTGATGCCCAATCACTCGGTGTTCAAGTCAGCTTGTAATTTATGGACATCTTCCATAGACTGCACAGTACTACGTAGCTTGGTGTCATCTGCAAAAATAGAAATGGTGCTATTAATCCGGTCCTTGATATTATTAATAAATAAGTTAAATAACAGAGGACCCAGCACTGATCCTTGGGGTACACCACTTATAAACCCGGGACCATTCTGAATAGGAGTCATTGACCACAACTCTCTGCCAGTTTTCAATCCAATTACAGACTATACTTTCCAAGCCTATAGGTCTATAGTTACCTGTGGAGGACCTAGATCCTTTTTTGAATATGGGCACCACATTTGCCTTGCGCCAATCACTTGGCACTGTACCCGTACCTAGAGAATCTTTAAAAATTATAAACAGGGTGAAATCAATGATTGAACTGAGCTCTTTAAGAACTCTTGGGTGTGATCCATCTGGACCCGGAGCCTTATTCACATTTACCTCATTTAACTTAGCTTGGACCATATCTACAGTTAGCCAACAGAGTACATTACCGAATGTACTAACAGCCCCAACACTACATAGCTGTATGTTACATTGGCGGCTAAGAGGTCTATATCTTCTTCCTTCCTCTCTTAATGATGGCATCATGAACTAACTTGTCCGACGTGTCTAGCTGCCAGATAGCTCACGAGGTAGTTGCCACTGTCTGTCTATATATTATTCAGCAGGCTCGGACTGGTCCACAGGGGTACAGGTGAAATCCCCCAGTCAGCCCCTGAGCAAGGGCCCCTAGTCTCCCACCCCCTGCACAAGTGGCACATAACACAGTAGACTTACTGCACTACATACGTATATTAAATGTACAGAACCTCAACCAGCCTATGTTCATATAAAAACTTGATAGATTATTAAAGAAACTCTCCAGATTATTATCATAGACACGATTAGAGCTGAGATGACGTCTAGGTATAGAGGAAAGCCACCAGTGTCCTCTTCTCCCCAGAACCTACCTTCTCAAAGATGCTGCAGGGACCCCCATAATCAGTTATCTGGCTGCATCCTGCTGCTGTGTGATCAGGTAATATTTGTATCTGTACAGTGGGCCCTGCAAAATAAATTGTACTGGTGGACCCTAGGCACCCCAGTCCGACCCGGTTATTCAATGTCTGTTTTTAACAATTCATGCACTTTGTATACATGTATTAGTTGACTTTATACATTTACATCACTGAACTGCTTCCTTTTCATGACTGTATCTTTTTCGCTGCAGTATCACAAAAAAATGTGATCTCCATGTGAACACAGTCTAAGAGAGATAAAAAGGGAATAGGCCTTGGATCAAAAGTCGTAAAGCTTTTCTATAACTAAAAATGGCCATTGGACTTCAAAATTAATATCCAGAAGTCAGAAATATTAAATATTACTTTACCTCATAGTGAAGCTATACATATTAGAGACACATTCCCATTCCGCTGGGCCTCGCAATACATCAAACAGGGACTTGTTTACCGGCGAACCCTGCCCATCTTTTTAAACTTAACTTTAAACCGATGCTCAGATCCATTGAATCATTCCTTCAGAGATGGTCTTCCCTTCACATCTCATGGTTCAGTAAAATCAATGCCCTTAAGATGGACATTTTGCCCAAACTCCTCTACCTTTATCCCCTGTGATATCCCCCAGACATTTTTTACCCGGCTTCGTAAGATGGCTTCTCAATTTATTTGGAGTGGCTCTAGGGTGAGGCTAAGCTACAGTTTCCTGTCACCCCCGAAAGTTAGGGGAGGAACAGGACTTCTTAATTTCCTTTCATATTACAGGGCATCGGTTGCGAGCTGCATCCTAGATCTCTTCCACAATCGTACTACGAAACTGTGGGTAGAGATTGAACACGAACTGGATCCACATTTAGCAACGGGTATTTTCTGGTTACCTCTTTCTCTCCAACGGAGATTATCTCAAACACAACTCCCACCACTTTTGTTAACACTAGCAAAATCATGGAGTAAGTTTGCAACGAAACTTAAGCTAATTTCAACACCAGGACCGCTAACGGTCCTATCGAAACACCCAGATCTGCCCGATGGCATCAAAAGCCTTACATCTTTTAGGGATCACAGTTTAGCCCCGATTAGGATCCAAGACCTATACAATAAACGAGGCCTACTCCCCCTCAATAAAACTTCTACACCACTTACCCAACCCGGCAGGACACTGGTTCCAATACTTTCAACTTCGTAACTTTCTCAACTGCCTGGCTCCTGGTTCGCAGTTATCGGCCCCTTTAACTGATTTTGAGAGATTATGTACTGCGGACTCTGGGCAGAGACACACTGTGTCACTGGTTTACAACCTGTTGGGGACTGGTGAGGTTGGAGATGGGGCAGACAAGGCTCAGGGGAATACTCCTGGCTTCATCCTGGCGTGGGAGAAGGATTTGGAGGCTTCCCTGACTAAGGAACAGTGGGTAAGAGCACTTTTGCTTACACACAAATCCTCCGTATCAAGTCGAATTCAGGAACTTCATTATAAGATTTTGACTCGCTAGTACAGGACACCGGTAAAGATCCACCAGTTCTTCCCCCGGCCCCCAATACCTGTTGGCGGTGCATGGCGGAAGTGGGCTCCATGATCCACATATGGTGGGACTGCCCAGGAGTGGCACCTCTATGGCAGGATGTATTCGCCTTATGCAACAATCTGTACCGGTCTCATATATCACCCTCGCCTCTGATAGCATTACTGTCTATATATCCGGGACGATTCCAACAAGTGAAAAGAGGAGCACTCAGAACTTTTATTTATTTGATGAAGCAGATAATCCCCCGTAAGTGGAAGTCGACCTATAGCTTACAGAAAGTAACCTTAGTAACTGCACTTGATGCTCTTGTCCACATGGAGGAGTTGAGAGCGGAGGCCCATAATCAGAGGTCTATATTTACACAAACCTGGGAACCTTGGTTCCAATTTCGGGAATCAGCGCAGTTTTCGGCTTGCTTGACCAGTGGTATTATTGTCTCTCCAGATGCATAGAATTCTGGTGTCATCTTCTGGACACTCTCCCCTTTTTCCTCCCTTCCTCCTCCCCCTTTTATCTTTACCCTTCATATGTCTCGTCCCAGTCTTTCCCCCTGTCTGTATTTGTTGACTCAATGTTGCTTATATGGTGTCTGAACTTAATTATTACTATTAAGAAAGACATATATCTTGTTATGTGCCTGGATGTGGGTTCTTTCCGATACCTTCTCCTAGACATCATTTTGGATGCATTTTGTATTTGTGTTCAACTTATATGATGGTACCTCTACAATTATTATCCCTCTTTCAATAAAAACGAATTGAACCATAAAAATGGCCATTGGATAGTTACTAATTTCTTTAGGGCTGCAAGACCTTGACTGACCATAGAGGGAATATTATTGATACAGGATAACATTTTCCTGTCTGTTCCTTATTTATAAAAGTCGCTCAAAGGGTGTCTATGAGCCACTCATTTTGCCCTGCCTCCAGGGGCGGACTGGGAACTTAAAGTGGCCTTGGAAAAAATTGGCTTCCTGTTGTAGGTGGGTCCAAATTCACACAAGGTGGGGCCAGCAATACCATAGTGCAGAACACTATACTGTCCTAGCAGAACCAAATACCACAATGGAGCACAAAATACTGCCTCAGCTGAACCAGATAGGATGAGAAAATAAGATCCTCATGTATGAGGAGGGTTTGGGTGGCCCTCTGGGCAAAGGACCACCAGGAAATTTCACTGTAGGGTCTATGGCCAGGACGACCATGTCTGCCTCCATGCTAAACTGAGCACAAAGGGCATAACAAAAAAAGCTAATTTCAACAATACATTTTGTTAAAAGCACCACTTTTGTTCTTCTTTGTAAGATTGATCTAGTAATAGTGGCCTGTAGCCAACAGCTGTTGTCCTGGGATGGTGCCATGCTTTCCAGCTCTCTATAGAAAACGTTTACTTTCTGCTTCCCGCACAGACTCCTTACTTCTTATTCATGATACATCTTAAAAGTGCCTGTTCCAGGATCTTCAAATGCTGCATCTTACTTACCCAAGGCAGGGGTGGACTGTCCATAGCTCCTATATTCCCCAGTGGGCTGATGCCCAGGGTGCTGCCAAAACCCTCCTCACAGCCGTTGGTGCTTTACATAACAGACTGATACTCTCAGCATTACTTAATTGCTAGGAGCATCTGGTACTTATACACCTGGCTGGCAGAAGAAAATGCCCTCCTGCATTCAACTGTATTGCTATCCTCAGGAGGGTGATAAAGTTGAATGCTGCAGCGGGGGTGGCAATATTTTGTGTTGCACTGTGTATGTAGTTCTGCTGGGGCAGCATTTTACTACAGTATTGCCAGCACCGCCTGAGCCAGCCAGATCCCTGTTTACTAAGTTCTTCGCAAGAATCCCAGCGTTCCGCAGGTGAACTGCTGCATGCAGCGGGTTTGACTTTTTTTCTCCAGCAGAAAGCCAGCATTCTTGCAAGAAACCCGACGGATACCATTATTTTGAATAGTGATCTAGTTGGCTCCAACAGTGTCTGCTCCTCGGCTGGGACAGATTACCGGAATACAGTATTGCAGATGTGAATCTCACCTATAAAGCATTCATCTCCTTTCATTTTTCTTTTTTATGTGTCAGAGATGGAGGACAGTGAGAGTCCCTGAGGGACATGATCCTGTTCATGTGTACATTACAGCTTGCACAGGGTTAGAAACAGGCAGACAAGCAAGTTGACCCTCAAAAGCAGGAATAAACCTCAGAAAACTGTGGAAGCCTGAAAGGGGTTGTCCAGTTTCAGCAATAGACCAGACAACACTGGGGAACAACCTATAATACTTACCTAACAGATCCTGCGCAGTCGCTCCGGTTCTCCTGTCCAGGATTTTATCCCTGGCTGCAGCATGAGACAGCTGGAACCAGTCACAAGCTGGAGTAATATCCTTGGATCAGGTTTGCCAACAAGAATTTTTCTTTTTTTGGACATTTTTTTTTTTTCAAATATCTTTTTATTAAGTTTTAGAGATTCCATACAATGACAAGTAAATTACATATATCAGGCAATTCGAAGGCATAACATTATCCTCCTTTTATCATTGCAATGCATCAATCAAAGTATAGTAGAAATGAAGTCAAACAGTACATTCGGAATCTCATTTTTAATTTTCTCCCCCCCCCCCCCAGTAAACTGGTATATCCCCTGATCTCCTCTCCCCCTCCCCCCAACCTATCTGATGAAGATCCGTTGTCCTGGAAATATCCCGATGAAGCCCTATCATTACTACCCCTTCCGATCACCCAAATGATTGGCCTCCAAATGAGTCTAAAAGTGGCTTCTGAAACTTATCTGATTACTTGCAATGGACCTAGACCTCCCTTTAAATCTTCTTTTAGATACCATGCTGTCAGTCTGAATGGGCTCATAATTTTCATGAACTCTGTGTTTGGGACATATGACAAAATAAACATTTTCCATGTCCGAAATAAAATCTGTCCAAGCGCCTCTTTGCAGTTTAATGCTTCTAACCATTCCAAATGAAATAATTTACCCATTTGAACTTCCACCATTGCAATAGTGGGGACCTCGGTTGATAGCCATAGCTGAAGCAAACACCTTTTACCAACCATAAATAGTTTGTGACCCACCAATGGTACTTTTCCCCTGAGATTTGGGCATCTGGATGAGTATTAGCTTCACAATGTAGTATTGCTGCCGATGGCGAGACAAAAGCACGTATTTTGCTAATCTTCCCCAACATCTGGCCGATTTCCTCCCAATATCCACCTAACTTCGAGCACTTCCACAAAAAGTGATATAGATCTGTCTTGGGAGTGTCACACTTAGGGCAAGCTGTAAGTCTCCCTGGACTAGTCGGGGAACTAGGGATTTTTCTGGACATTTTATCCCAAAATCACAGAGAGACAACATTTTTTATGGACAAATTGGAAAACCATAATGAATTATAAACATTATAAGTAATACATGTCTATAGCTCAATGTACTGGTGAGAACTAATTACCAGCATTTACTGTGAGCTGTAAAATTATAATTACCATCAAAATAATCTAGTCATGTACCACCAGCCTAAAAAAAATCATGGACACATCTATTTTTTTTTTCACGGACACAGGAAAAAAGTGGCTAATTTTAACGAACTGTCCAGAAATTTCTGGACGGTTGTCAACCCTGCCTTGGATCTTTTAGGTAAGTACTGTTCAATTTTTTGTTGTAGGTTATTCCTTAAGTGTTGTCCGGTTTCGTGCTCCCTTTAAATAAATTGAGAAATGTATAAATGACTGATAATGACGTACCTAACTGGACAAAATGAGAAAGACTACAGTAAAAATGTTATGACCGCCTAATGTACCTCCAGCCACATTAGCCAAAGTTCTTTTCTGTCCAGTGAATGCTACATTTTTGGGGCCTGTACTGGACTACAGTAAAAACTTTATCCAGTGACCGCCTAATGTACCTCCAGCCACATCATCACAAGTTCATTTCTGTCAGATGAATGCCTAATTTTTAGGGCCCGTACTCCCGTGGCCTAAAATAAATAAATTTTAGGCTCCTGCAGGGCACATTTTTGAGAGTTTCCCTTTAAGATGCATAAAAATGTCCCCTAATTAAACTACTTTTTTTTTTTGTGAGAATTTTTGCCAATGATCCCCTTCTGGTATGTCACCGTCCATGTTGTGGGACTATTTGTGCACTTCTAGTAAGTGTTTGCTGGCTGCAGGTTCGCCTGCCATTTAAGTAAATGGGGCCCGCCGCGAACGTGCGGTTTGCGAACATTTGATCGCAAACAAGCGTTCGCGAATCGTCCTGGCCGATGTTCGTCTATCACTGTCTATCTATCTAGAAAAGAAAAATGGCAGCACCAGACAAAAATGGCAAACGGGTGCAAGCCCAATGGGACAAGACTATCGCCCAGTCTTGCAAAAGCGTCCTGTATGGGTGAATAAACTTTTCTCTTTTTTCTATCTATCTCTCCCATATTTATCTATTTCCTATCTATCTACTGTCTATATATCTAATATCGATGTATCCACACACCTGTCTGTCATGTGTTACATACCTATAAACCATCACCCCCAGTACCTAGCATGTGGGCCTTAGCTATTTCTCCTGTGTCTGTCCCCATTGAATAGCTTCCCATCTACAGGTATCACACAACAGCAGCAACAAAGGAGACCTGATGCCACGGGTGTACTAGTGTTACATGCCCCCACCGAGCCTGACAGACAGGCAGCACAATGGCAGACGTCATGTGGAACAAGCCAGGCTAGGCACAGAAGCATGGAGCACATGAAATATTCACAAGGGGCTTTGCTGCTCTCCTGTTCTTTCATTGAGATCTGAAACTCAGATGAAGTTTCAGCTTCTCCAAAAGTTAATCAGCTATAAACAAGGGATGTGGCAAAAGATGGCAGTGATGGCTGGGGGTGTGAGGGTGAGGGGCTACTTATCTGATTGTTCCTGATCAAATGTTAACCTGCCTAATGAAGGCAATCAGATCCCCTTACAGGCTTTCTTTTCACTTGCTGGTAACTGGATCCCTGCAGACTCCTGCCACAGCTGGATCAGGTAGGAGGAGGTGGGCAGCCTGGATTAGACCTGGCTAACAGCAGGTACCCGGGGCAGTGGGCAGGGAGGAGTCTGCCTCCTGCCCACTGGTATAAATTCCTCCACTAGGACCCCTCAGCACAGCATAGCCCTCTTCTCTATGGACCTCAATGGGACTGGAGGCTCTCAGAATAATGACAACAGGTATGAGCAATGAGGAAACCTTCTATCACTACTACTACTACCCCCAGCATCTAATATATATATATGGACATATACAATAGATGTCTAGCAGAGAATATATGGTGTGTGGTGGGCTGGGTGGAGGGGTCTCAGAGCTGGGTGTATGTACCCGCTGGATGAGAATGTCCTGATGCAGTTCAGACCATCTGGATGTAGACACTTGATCCTCCTAAATTGCTGAACGCAGGAAGCTTTTCTTAAAGGAGCAGAGCCCTGTATGACATGTACATATGCTGCTGAGGGAGGAGCACACCACCAGCACAGAACTCTACACTGTCACCATGTCACCTAGTGGTGTAAGGACAGCTTATCTAGTTAGGGATAATAGATCTTTCTATCTATCTATCTATCTATCTATCTATCTATCTATCTCCTTTCTCTCTATCATCTATCTATTTATGTATCATCTATCTACCTGTTATCTATCTATCATTATTATTATCATTATATCTATTTGGACAGTGTGATCAGGGTACAGCCACCATACACAGACCACTATAACCGACCATGGTATTCTAATGGAGATTTTGGTTTCTGTAATTTTTGGTTAGGACAAGGTGTGGCTTTGTGCACCCTAATCTCTAGGGGTATGAACGATCTCCGTTCACAGCAGCAGAAATTACAGGGTTAATTTAATGTAGGAGCCTTATGCTTCCTTTATTATTGTGGCCATATTTTTCGATAGGCAATAATCCATTTATTTCCTCTTAACTGCATCTATTATTTCTAATATGTTCTAGAGCCATAATCACATATATGGATAGATAGCTCAAGATCAAAGATAACATAGCACCGTAATAAAGAAATGCAATAGTGATTCTAATCCCCCAGTATACTGCACAGTGATAATACAGTGCAACCGCAGTAATGATGTCATCATTATTAGTGATAACATACTGCAGTATTGTATATGCAGCACTGTAATAAGATATTGCAGTATCATATATACAGTATTGTAACAATATATTGCAGTATTTATTATATAGGCAGTGCTTTAGTAATACATATAGTGTTTTAGTAATATATGCAGTATTATATAGGCAGTATTGTAGTAATATATTGCAGTATTGTAACAATTTATTGCAGTATTATCAATGCAGTATTGTAATACGATATTGCAGTATTATTTATGGAGTTTTTTTTAGTAATATATTACAGTATTATATATATGTGCAGTATTTTAATAAGATATTGCAGCATTATATATGCAGTAATGTAACAATATATTAAAGTATTATAAATGCAGCATTGCAATAAGATATTGCAGCATTATATATGCAGTAATGTAACAATATATTGCAATATTATATATGCAGCATTGTAATACGATATTGCAGTATTATAAATGCAGTATTGTAACAATATATTGCAGTATTATATATGCAGTATTTTAATAAGATATTGCAGTAATATATATGCAGTAATGTAATATGATATTGCAGTACTATATATATATATGCAGTATTATAATACAATATTGCAGTATTATTTATGAAGCTTTTTAGTAATATATTACAGTATTGTATATATGCAGTATTTTAATAAGATATTGCAGCATTATATATGCAGTAATGTAACAATATATTGCAGTATTATATATGCAGCATTGTAATAAGATATTGCAGTATTATAAATGCAGTATTGTAACAATAAATTGCAGTATTATAAATGCAGTATTGTAACAATAAATTGCAGTATTATAAATGCAGTATTGTAACAATATATTGCAGTATTATATTTGCAGTATTGTAATATATTGCAGTATTATAAATGCAGTATTGTAACAATATATTGCAGTATTATATTTGCAGTATTGTAATAATATATTGCAGTAATAATTGCCAGACATGATAGGATTGTATATCAGCTTGCAGTCCGGCAGCTCCTATACACACAGGTACATGTGCACATAATGTACATCACTCAGCTATGACGTCATCACCAGAATGCCGCAGGTATATGCACAGCCCTGTCCATATGATGCGGCCATGTGCCATACTAAACTCTCATTGTTTGTGGATTTGGCAATCATAGGTTTTCTCTATTTCTCTCTGGTTTTATAAAACAGTGTAATAATCAGCTGGCTCAATGATTGTGAATATTTCCCAGATAACTTTTCTCTGAAAGCCTGATATTAGCACATGGTGTATCCATCCTCAGATCCCCCCATGTCCGCACCGTGTGCACTGTCTCCACTGGGAGCCGCTCACCCCCGGGGCAGACATTTCTGAATGAAGTCGGAGTTGTTTGCTGCTACTGATATTTGGTGGGAAGGAGGGAGGGGGGATGACAGATGTGCAACCCTCCCAGCACAATACCCTGCAGTGTGCTCTGCATGTACCTGTCCTCCACCACAAGCCCCCCGACCTGCCTCTTCTGCACCCCTGATAATGGGGCCGTAAGGCAGGGTGGTGTGGAGAGCTCAGCGCCGGGCACACAATCCCCCATTGTCTGCGGCACAGAGCTGCCCCTGAGCTACCAGAGCAGAACAGGTAGAGAGGACTGCGCAGGAGCTGCTGGAGCCAACATCTACTAGCTATATACTGTCTATATACTATCTATATACTGTCTATATATATCTATATACTGTCTATATACCATCTATATATATATATATATATATATCTATATACTGTCTATATGCTATCTATATATTGTCAATATACTATCTATATATATCTATATACTGTCTATATACCATCTATATATATATATATATCTATATACTGTCTATATACTATCTATATATTGTCAATATACCATATATATATATATATATATACTGTCTATATACTATCTATATACTGTCTATATACTGTCTATATATATCTATATACTGTCTATATACCATCTATATATATATATCTATATACTGTCTATATACTATCTATATATTGTCAATATACCATATATATATCTATATACTATCTATATACTGTCTATATACTATCTATATATGTATATATATATACTATCTATCTATATATATATATACTGTCTATATACTATATATATATATATGTATATATATATATATATATATCTATATACTGTCTATATACTATCTATATATATATATATATATACTATCTATATACTATCTATCCATCTATTATCTACAGTATGTCTATCATGTATAAAAAAAACTGTACAGCAAATCTAGAGATACAGATGGCAGGACCCAGACTTGGTTTCAGTGAAGGACATCTGGTACTTTATTTCCCTTTATGTAGGCAACAGTTTCACCTCCCAAAGCTTGGGAATAAAAGCTGTGTAGAAAGGTTGCACATATATGAGTAAGTAAAGTACTAGCTTTGCTTTCCTTCCACCCTTCCTTATACTTCTTTCCTTCTTTTCATTCTCTTCCTTCCTTTTTCTCTTTCTTTTGCTTTTTCTTTCTTTCTCTCCCTTCCTTTCTTTTTCTTTCTTTCTCTCCCTTCCTTTCTTTTTCTTTCTTTCTCTCCCTTCCTTTCTTCTCTCCTCTGTCCACCTGATATATCATCGTCACACTGCCTGTATAAATGGCATTTTATCTCTATCGATAGCATACTTTCCACTTCCTACATGTAGCTTATACAGGACACGGTGGCATGTTCTTCCCATGTCATTGTATGGCCACTGTTGCAGCCTACCACTGTATCCCAGCCGTCCTAGAAGGGGTTAAGCGCTTTGGAGGTATCCGAGGGATGCTCAGATGGACAAACAGATCTCCATCAAAAGGCTTTGGAAATTACATCAGACAGGGGGAGGGGCTAGCAGATAGACACGCCCCCGCAGCCAATCCCCTGCCAGCTTCTTGCCAATTAGCATGTGACTGTGGAGGTGAGCCGGCCTCCTGCGCCTCCACCTTAAAAGGCACCTGGGCCGGTGACATTGGAAAATGAGCGGCTCCTCCAGGCACATGCTGTGTGTGGATTATGTCCCGGCTGGAGAGGTAAGGGGATTAGAGGGGTATTATCTGTCCCTGGGGCTGGGGAAGATTCAAGTAGGCACAATGAGGGCACAGGCTGGCACCAGGGTTAGGAGGAGGAGGAGGATGGCTATGGGAAGATTAGAGTGAAGTGGGGGAGGCAGGTAATGAAGACAGAGTTCCCATCATCAGCCACAAGCAACAGGTAATGGAGCAGACACTGCCCGGGGCGGACACCTGATAGCAGGGAGGACTCTCTGCTGATGGAAGCTGGGCTCTTTATTGTGTCTCTCTGATCTTCCTACAGATCTGCCCATCTCCACAGACTAAAAGGAGGGGCAGTCTGGAGTCATGAAAGAATCAGTGTTACAGAAATCCTCAGCAGGAGGAGGCCTGACTTCTGAAGGTTGCAGGGTATGGGGTTTAAGGATCAGATCTGAGGGTCCAGGGCATGGGGTGTAAGGATCAGATCTGACTTCTGAGGGTGCAGGGCATGGGGTGTAAGGATCTGATCTGAGAGAGCATGGCATGGGGTGTAAGGATCTGATCTGACTTCTGAGGGTGCAGGGCATGAGGTGTAAGGATCATATCTGAGGGTGCAGGGCATGGGGTGTAAGGATCAGATCTGAGGGTGCAGGGCATAGGGTGTATGGATCAGATGTGACTTCTGAGGGTGCAGGACATGAGGTGTAAGGATCAGATCTGAGGGTGCAAGGCATGGGGTGTATGGATCAGATCTGACTTCTGAGGGTTCAGGGTATAGAGTATAAGGATCAGATCTGAGGGTTCAGGATATAGGGTATAAGGATCAGATCTGAGGGTACAGGGTATGGGATGGAAGGATCTGAAACCTCTTGCTATTTTCCATCTCTCCTGGCTTAGAATTGTTGAGCTTTGTAAATGATTTCGTTAGCCAACTTCACGATGAACATGGCATAGTAGACCCAGAGGTCCCCATTCAGATAAACTGCGCAGATGGATTATGATGGAGTAGACCGCATTCTGTAGGGTGGGAGATGCTGGTTCGGGAGGGGTTAAATCAGACTACAGCACATTTTCTATAGTGAACGATCTCCAGAATTCTAGATCCAGCCTGGGATTAGACAGGACCAGGCTCCAGCTTCTCTGGTGACATAGAATAGCATCATCATCATCATCATCAGTGATCAGCACTTCTCAAGCGCCTTCAGACAATACCACCTCCATCCATCAGGTCAATCCAAATCGCTGGGAAGGATGACATGCAAGAAATGAATTTTCTAATCCTTTCTACGAAGGCAAGGTTATTCTGTCTTTACTTAGTATTTCATGGTTTGCTTTGTGTTATGTGGATAGGAGTGTCTGGACTCTCATGGCCGCAGGTGATGGCATCATGAGTCCAGGCTCTGGTCGGAGTTCTTATGGGACACTTTACTGTCCATTGGGTCCTGCGCCACAGACACCAGGGAGGACAGGAGAACCAGGGCTGTCAGCTGCATCTAGACTCTTTGCATAACCATGTAAATACATCTCTCATTTGTTTGACGGCCCCCCTGTATCTGCCTCAGAATGGGGATTCAAATCAGCAAATTCCCATCTCGGCTTTGGAAGAGGCAGACAGGGCAGGGCTGTCCAGGTGCATCGCCGACTGGGTTTGCAGGGGTTAATTCAAAGCAGATTACAGAGAGGTAGCTGCCTGGTTTATCGTTTGGATTATGAATGCCTTACAAAAATAATAGCAAAAACTATACAGAGAAGACAATGGAAAACACCTGTCATTACCTTTGGGTCACCTCTACCTGACCCCTCCCCCTCCCCCATTATTATAGGGAGGGTCTAGTGCATGCAGCATCCAAATGACCAGAACTGAACATTTATAAGCATTGTATGCAGTCCTTTGTGAAGTCCTTGAACCTTGGCAGGAGGTGGTGAGTATCCAAATGGTTTCCACAACAGGCTGCAAGGTTATTAGATAGATATGAAATAGATAGGTAGATAGATATTAGATGGGTAGATGGATAGATGGATAAATAGATATGAGATAGATAGATAGATAGATAGATAGATAGATAGATAGATAGGTATGAGACAGATATTAGATAGATAGGTAGGTAGGTAGATAGATAGATATAAGATAGATAGATGGATATGAGACAGATATTATATAGATCGGTAGACAGATATTAGATAGATAGATAGATATAAGATAGATGGATATGAGACAGATATTAGATAGGAGATAGATATAGTATGGGTACGGCTGGGTAACCTCCTGTCAGCAGGTTGGGTAGCTGGCTAGTGAGGCATCATTAATCCTATGCCCACAGGGGGTGTCATGTAATCTGTGTAGCACAGGGAGAATGGTTTTTGCTGGCTGATGAAATGATCTGTTGCAATTCTCTGTGAAAGCTGCGTGATCAGCCATGTCCTCTTCTGCAGCCAGGACGACCTGTCAGGGTCTACCATGTCCTAGTATGAAGGAGGTCTTGCACCCTGCTAGATGGCACAGGTATAGATCTAGACTATTGCTGCAGACAGTCTGGGGATGGATGATACAAGGGTACATTCAGGAGATGTCACCTAAAGATGAGTGCAACCAAGTCTCAGTTTATGCCGACAATACCAGCCAGCAGCCTATCTAATCCGTAGTCTGGGGCTCAGCTATAGACATACAATCAGAACGTGTATTATAAAAGGAAAACCATTCTCAACAAACAAAGTGGTGGTTCTTGATATTATGCACCAGATATGGCAGCAGAGGATTGCTAAGTATCCTTATAGCACGTAGGTGGTAAGGAGAATGTGAAGTCAGAGGACTGCAGAATGGGGGACATTGATTTATCATGAGATAGTAATCACTGCTGCCATCTTCCTGGATTCTGCCCCTGCATTCCCGTCTTCTGCAGTCACTGGCTGCCACCATTAACCCTTACAGCGCCGCCCATCATTGCCTGCAGAGTTTATGTGCTGTGTTTTTTTACCTGTACTACTGAAATGGAAAGTGACTAATATTACTATGGAGCATTCTGCTTTATGAAAGTGTTTCCTTGGGTCATGTAATAGATTGACAAATAGAAAATCTAGAAATTATATATATATATATTAATATATAACAGATAAATAGAAAATCTAAAGATAGATAATCTAAAAAAGATAGATAGATATGAGACGGATATTAGATAGATAGATAGATAGATAGATAGCTAGATAGATATTAGATAGATAGGTAGATAGAGTGAACAGAGATGTTCATAGCCACAAATTGTCCCTAACGAAAAATTACAGAAACCAAAATCTCTGTTAAAATACCATGGTCACTTATAGTGTTCTGTGTATGGTGGCTGTACCCTGATCCAAATGGATATTATTATAATAATAATAATAATAATAATAATAATAATAAATACATATATATGAGATAGATAGTAAATAGAAAATCTAGTGATAAAAGAAACATCTATAGATGGATAGATACATAGTAAATAGATTTGTAGACAATCTGGATGATAGGTGGTATAGATAGATGCTATATCTATGGATGATTGGTAGATATATCTATAGATAGATGGTGCATCTACAGATGGATGGATACATAGTAAATAGATATATAGAAATTCTGGAGATATATGGATGTCTAGAAAATCTGGAGAGGTTAAATAGATGGTATAGATACTATATCTATTGGTGGTTGATAGATGATGTGCAGCCTATTAGTGAAGTGAGGGATAGATGGATTATTAACATGGACTGTTAGTTTTCGTTGTATATGTACTGGTAGAGAGGAGTGTAATCACTGGGTCCCTGCATTAGTTGGGCTGGTGGATACTGGGCACAGAAGGCGCAGTGCTGGGAGGAGGAGGGGGGCAGGATAAGTAGCATCGTGCTGCTCCCAGATCTTTAAATATTAATCATGTCTGATCTTCCTAAGTGATCCTAATTGCTGCCATGAGCAAGCCCGGGGCTGGGGCAGAAGCTGGGGTCTCTATGGGGGAGGGGGGCTTTTTTTCCATCCTTATGACCCTGACTACTTTTAGGGGATATTGATCTTTGCAGGAAATGTCCTGCTCTGGGGGCCATTTACCTGCCTCCCATCACTTATAGATAACTGTAGGAGAGGAAGATGAGTGGTACTTTGTTTCTTCTATGATAAGGGGCAGCTGGACACAGTATATAGTGACTGAGAGATCCTGTGCCAGGGGACACAGGGGACACAACAGACTGCAGCAGGTTACCTGCAGTCCTATGCAAGACTGACCCTGGGCTCTGTGCTAAGCATACAATGCAGCCTGCACCTTCCTCCTGCTCATAGAGAGATATGACTATGGTAAAGATTTCATATCCCAGTGTCAGTCAGCTATCATGTCCTGCCCCACCACTGGAGGCTATGCTGGCTATGTCTTGTTCTAACAGCCTAGCAATACTCCAGTGGAATAAATATATACTCCGTATATGTTTTTAATTCGTTAACATGGAAGAATAGTATTAATAGTATATTCGATAGAATAATATATTCTGTATTCTGTTATAAACCCCACATCAGCTCCGTTGTGCACTAGACATTATTTTAAAGTGCAATTATTGTTTGAATCTAAAGAGACCCCAGGAACGTGGTATAGGGAATCAAAACTTAGTTTTATGCGATTAATAGTAAAAGTTAAGTTTAAATTCCCTATACCCCGTTCCTGGGGTTTCTTTAGTTTTGGATATACTTGGGAATATGTAGGGGAGGTATCAATAATCTCTCCTCACTTTTCGTTGTTTTGAGTGTAATTATTGTTTGATAAAATATGTGGCAATTATAAATTTAGCTTGGCCTATATATATCTATATATATCTATATCTATATATATATATATATATATATATATATATATATATATCTGGTATGTAAGCGCATGTGCAGATTATATATAGCCCCTGATGCTGCGCACTGTACATGATGGCGATGTCTCTACCAAGGTCAGTCCAAGGACACTGCTGATGGCCCAGTTATCAAACGCTGCAGACGAATTCTTATCAGACTTTTATAATATTCTTTTCCGAGCATTTATAATATGTCATAGTGTTTTGGTAGTTATATATCTATATATTAGTTATATAGAGCCAGTTCTATTGATAAGGATTTTATAATTCATCACGAACAGTTAAAGAAGTTTCCATAACGTTTTGAAGAATATATGCAATAGATTTTATGTGTTTAAGGTAAAATCTAGCTCTTATCACTGCATCCTCATAGTGTTTGACAGGGGTATATGTGTGTATATATATATATATATATATATGTGTGTATATATATATATATATATATATATATATATATATCTCTTATACACATTGTAGGGGAAATACAAGGAGAGATACTATTTCCTCCTGCATGTGATAAAGCCTAGGTAGTGGCGTCATTTATTATGGCCTCTTTCTATAACTGGCTCTATAGTACATCTAGTCCCCGACTAAAATGTGATTGGACAGCTAGTGGCTATAAAATGCAATTCCAATAAAAAAAACGCGATACTGTAATTAAAGTATAGATATATAAATGCATACACATTATGGAAATGTTCTGGCATTTACACTCTGCGTGACTTTACTGAATCCTGATAGTGGAATCCATTGGGAATGACATTTTGGGGTAAATTGGAAGCCTTTTGACCATAATATACACATACTATAGAATTATGCACGTTTTCATTGCTACAAAATTAGAATAGCAATTCTGTTTTTAATTTTCGTTTAAATCTTCTCATACAGAAGTTACTACTACTCCTACTACTGCTAATACTATTACTACTACTTCTCCAACTACTACTAATACTCCTACTCATATTACTGATAATCATTTCACCACAAATGGAAAATAATTATAATTCGGATTACTATTATTCTCTGAATTGTAATAATCAGTTTTCTATGAGATGGCCTGAGGATAATTTGGTGCAGGAAAACAAAACTGAAAAACAACACAAACTGAACATCAAAATCTGTAAAAGAAATACTCGATGGAATACTTTTATTTATATTTATTTATTTTACAATATAAAAATATTTGGATTTTTTGTTTGTTATCCTGCACCAAATTACCCCCCAAGACATCTCCGAAACTCTCCTTTGTAATTTCCCTTCAGGCAGTTATTGTCTTGTACCCCTATATAATTTGACAATTTTTTTTTATTAACTGATGTGAATGGAAAGCCAGGATCATCGGAGTATGTTCAGAGCAGTAGATTGACATTTCATTCCTGATAATCTGGTACTCATCAGGGGAGGTGCCCTTCATCCATGATCTGACTTCAGGAGATTCAGAGCAGACAGCCTGACATATCCACCACTGATCCCTGCTGCTGGAATGTACAATGTGATCTTAGAGACCAGACTTTATTGCACCACCAATTCTTACTGCCAAAGCTCCACTGATAAATTATTACACACTGATCTATAAGGAAGGAGACAGTAGGCAGAGCAATAAACTAAGCACAGCATAAATAGCGGAATGGTGGGTGACTATAATGCATCCAACACCCATGTGAGCTCCTTTTTGCACACTACTGTATGCCTACTTTAATATATATGTTGAGCTCTATCCAGGACATTAGGGCAGCACTACTATTTCTCATATATTAGTTTCTGACCTGCACACAGTTCCACAGATGGCACATATCTGGAATGATGTCTGCAAATTGAATGCCTATAGAGCTATAGATCATTCTTGATTTTATTCCTGCAAAAATATCAGATCTAAAATCCTGGTGATTTACCCCTCTAGTCTTATGGCAACAATGTCCCCACATTAGGGCAGAAGCAGACATGTAAATGCTGTTAATTGTGCCCCTGCCCCCCTTAGAATAATGGGCAGGACTTCTGTTTGTACACTACTGAAATCGTTTGTAGTGTTTACAGTAATACTGTTTAACTTTTATTGGGAAAGACTAGGCATCAGGAGTGCCACCATTGATAGCTATAGAATATCAGTAATGTCTTAATAGACATAGGACACGCAGTAAATATAGAAGTAATGTGTCAGTGGCATAGGGAATGCAGTAAATGTAGAAGTAATGTCTCACTGGACATGGGACATCTAGTAAATATAAAAGTAATGTCTCACTGGACATGGGACATCCAGTAAATATAGAAGTAATGTCTCACTGGACATGGGACATCCAGTAAATATAGAAGTAATGTCTCACTGGACATGGGACATCCAGTAAATGTAGAAGTAATGTCTCACTGGACATGGGACATCCAGTAAATATAGAAGTAATGTCTCACTGGACATGGGACATCCAGTAAATATAGAAGTAATGTCTCACTGGACATGGGACATCCAGTAAATATAGAAGTAATGTCTCACTGGACATGGGACATCCAGTAAATATATAAATAACTATGATATAATAATAATAATATTATAAACATTACTCCATTTTTTTTTAACCTTCAACAGTATTTACTATTTAAAAGCAGGAGATCTGGCTAAGCACTATACATACAAATTTGTATGCTCATACAAATGTAAATATGGTCAGTCCCAGGTTTACAGCTGTTGATATTTGAAGTATATTCAATAGATGCCATAAGAGCCTCAGATCCTCCAATGCATAAAGTGCACATAGAATGAGTTGTATCAGAAAGCATAGTTGGCAGCTGTTTCACAATTTCTTTTACATCAGTTACTGACAGAGCTAACATTTTTTTTTAAAAAGCGACACACCTGTTTAATTTAATTGCTTTCTATTGCTAGGGATCATTGGCATCACTGATGGAGCATAATGCAATCCCAAAATGATGAATTCTGCCCTGTGTTAGGATAATGATGCAGCTCATACAATATATCTTTATTGCAATGTTTTATATTTTCTCCAGCTTCTATTTGTGCTTCTAGGCTGTATACATTTGTACTGCAAATCCTAATGTATAGTAGTGACCTGAAGTAACACCTGTTTTCTTTACAGGCTGCCACTGGGTGAGCATCCCTCCTGTTCTGTGTATGGCACTGGTAGAATTCACTGTGAAACACAAAATCAGTGAATTACCATAGGGCCATAAACAGAGCAGAGAAATAACCACAGGAGGCTTCAGTGAGGAAACCTATGTCAATATACACCAATCAGCCATAACATTAATAGAGACTAATTCGTTTTGTACTTTATACCTTGCAATAGAGGGGTATGCAGGCAGCTATAATAGAGGGAGTGTCTGTGAGAAGTGAAAGGAATCATGGGAGATGTACTATATTTATAATCCCTCCCACAGCAAGCCCTGGCAATATGAAAACAAATGTGCTGTACAGAGCTTAGTGAAAATGAACTTATACATATGAGCTATGGTGGCATCACCTGCTTATCAGCCAGACACATAAAAACTGATCAGCCATAACATTAAAACCGCTTGCCTAATATTATGTAGATTCCCCTTGTACTACCATTACAGCTTTGAATCATTAAGGTATGAATGTGTCCTGTGGTATCTGGCACCAAGACCTTATCAGCAGAGGCTTTCTCTGGCTGAGTGAAAAACAAGGGAATGCTGTATAAACTCAAGAGCCATACTTCCTTTACCAATCCCCTGCAACCTCCATTCCAATGATTCCCAGGTACCCCCCCCCCCCTTCCTTTCCTATCAAGCCCTAAAGTTACAAGGTAGGGCCGCCATGGACAAGACTTGTTTTTCCAGCACACTCCACAGGTGCTCTATTGGATTGAGAAGTGAGGACTTTGGAGTCTAAGTCAACACCTTGAACTCTTTGTCATGTTATTTTTTCTGCAGGGTGGCCTGGGCACATTATCCTGCTAAAAGAGGCCAATGTCATTAGAGAATACTGTTGACATGAAAGGGTGTACTAGATTAGTAACAATGTTTAGGTAGTTGGCATGTGTCAAAGTAGCATCCACATGAATGCCAGGACCCAAGGTTTTCTAGGAGAACATTGCTCTGAGAATCACACTGCCTCTGCTGGCTTGCCTTCTTCTTAAAGTGCATTCTGGTGCCATCATATCCCCAGTTAAGTGATGCACATTTACCGAGCTTATGGCATGATGTAAAGAAAATGTGATTCTTCAGACCAGGTCACCTTCTACCATTGCTCCATGGTCCAATTCTGATGCTCATGTGCCCACTGTAGGCTCATTTGACGGCAGATAGGGGTCAGCATAGGCATTCTGAGTCTCTGACCAGTCTGTGACTATGGAGCCAACAAGTGTAAATGGACTGTGTGTTCTGACACCTTTCTATCATAGTCGGTATTAGTTTTTCTTGAATAGTAGCACTTCTGTGGGATTGAATTATACAGCCTAGGCTCATCCTGCTCATTATTGAACCTGATGCTGGTAATTTCTTGTCCTTTATTGGACCACTTTACGGGTACTAAACATTGCATTCCAAGAACACCAGAAGTTCTGACCCAGTATCACATTTTACATTTTAGCTCTTCTCAAAGTCGCTCAGATTTTTACGCTTGCTCGCTTTTCCTGCTTCCAACATTTCAACTCCAAGAACTGACTGTTCAATTGCTGACCAATATATTATCTAATCACAGTAGCAGCTGTCAATCGCTTTACCTGGTTTTAATGTTATGTCTGATCGGTGTATATACAAAGTCACCTGTAAACACATTATTTGAGTTGTCCTCAACAATTCTGTCCAGCCATTCATATGCTGTACACTACATCTTTCCTAGATTATTAACAGGCTTTCCATTAATAACAGTCCCTGAAGGAAGCATTAATGGTAGCCATCTTTTTTAAAACTAAAACTAATATAACTATGAAACAGATGAATGTAATCCAAAACCTGTATTTACTGCCATGAATCTGTTTCAATAGGTTTTACCAATAGTCATTGGTTTTCTTACGTCACTCATCGCAGTGCTCTTCATGTGACATTTTCATGATAATGACAATGTGCAGTAGGTTGTCACGTCTTCCTCCGTTTGAATAGGTGTTTTTTTTTCTGAATTTCTGGGCTCCACCAGATGAAGATCCCACTGCCTGGCCTGCTTTGGCACTAGCACATTTTTGCTTTTGTACATCTACTTTGAGCAATTATGTGTAGTGCCAATATAGGACGGTGCAGAATAGACTACAGCTAAATTCGGAATCACTCCAGCTGATATATGTAATGCTGAATTCTTGCTGATGTTACTGACAGTGAGTACTGAAATTCTAATCCAAATACACTCATTGACAAAAAAACATAAGGCACCCACATAGAAATGTCACATTGCTGCAAAAGTCAGCATACAATTACTGTATGTCTCAGGCAGCTATGTAAATGATTACAGGTGTGGTCTCATTAGACCCTGGGTCTTGTCACAAGAGGGAATAAAAGTGCTTCCCTTGCCCTATAAAAAGGCTCTCAGAGGCTACTTTTTGGGTAGTGTACCTACTGGTTAGAGATCGTTACACATCCCTATCTCTGCCCGGGCAATTTCCAGCCGCTTAGCAGAAGGAAATTTGACATCACAGCACCCATTACATCTAATGTAATTGACAGCAAGCCACCGTTGTCTTGGTTTGCAGTGGCCTCTTGAAGAAGAAACCAGGACTGGTATGGATTGGAACCGTATTGTCATTACACAGTTGAGTTTGAGTATGGAGGCCTCGTAGTGGGTGCTTCAATCCTGCCTTTGCTGTGAAGCGACACACTGCCCCGACTGCTGGTGTGATGATGTGGCGAGCCATCACATATGACAGTCGGTCACCCCTAGTAGTGATACAAGGGACACTAGCAGGTCAGTAATATGTGCAGGACATCCTAAAGCCACCTGGCAGGGCTTCCAGCTGGCCTTTTTCAGCAGGATAATACTTTCCTACACTCAGCATTCCCAGGAAGGTTTCCTCCAGATTACATTGCTTCCTTGTCCTGCCTTATCACCAATCAAGTATTTATGGGACCCGCTAGGACGGCAGCTTCAGCAACCTACGAGGGTGCAGGATCTACAGGCCTAGCTGCAACATCTGTGGGCAAAAGTGCTGCAGGATATCATACAGAACCTGTATACCTCCATGCCCAACTGTATCTCATCCTATATTCAGGCTAGAGACAGCCCAACAGGTACTAGAGCCCTATTTCAATTGTACAGCTTTCCCTGATAAACGTATCTTTCACTCTAATAATGTAATCACTTGCATATCTCATTACATTCACACACAATGTTACATTCAATTCCAACAACTCCTTCTTGGTGCGTTATTATTATTTTTTGGTCAATGAGTGTAGATTGACCCTCCTTGATTTTCCTACTTTTATATCACTTTAAGGCCTCTTTCACACTACCGTTTTTTTTTTTTCCGTTTTGCGGTCTGTTTTTTGCGTTCCGTATACTGTCCGTATACGGAACCATTCATTTCAATGGTTCCGCAAAAAAACGGAATGTGTTCCGTATGCATTCCGTTTCCGTATTTCCGTTTTTCCATTCCGTTGAAAAGATAGAACATGTCCTATATTTGGCCGCAAATCACAGTCCGTGGCTCCATTCAAGTCAATGGGTCCGCAAAAAAAACGGAACACATACGGAAATGCATCCGTATGTCTTCCGTATCAGTTCCGTTTTTTGCGGAACCATCAATTGAAAATGTTATGCCCAGCCCAATTTTTTCTATGTAATTACTGTATACTGTATATGCCATACGGAAAAACGGAACGGAACAACGGAACGGAAACGGAACCACAACGGAAGCAAAAAACGGAACAACGGATCCGTGAAAAACGGAACGCAAAACACTGAATTCAACATACTGTAGTGTGAAAGAGGCCTAACAGGAATGTTTTAGAAAATATCAATTAAGATAAATTTTGCTAAATTAATAATGATGATGGTTTGGTTTAGATTTGTTTCTTTTGTGGAACCAAAACCTGGGGTTTCTGGGGTTTGTTGGTTGTTAAGCACAGTCTGATTGATGGAAGATTTTTGAAGTGTCCCTGTACTTGAGAATAATTTTTTTATATAGCCACATTTCAAGGGTTTGGATTATTGAATGCCCGACTGCTGAAACCCCGATCAAAAGCTAGAGTGAGGAGAGAGAAGCGTTCACACATAGTGCTGTCTTTCCACACTGCAGAAGACCGACTGGAGACAGACTCCAATTTCCGATTAGTGGATTCTTACCTTAAAGGGACACTGACAGGGCCAATAAGCATATTGAGGTATATATATGGCAGTACAGGTCTTATAATGGGTATTACAATCATCTAAGTATCCCCCCTGTCCACATTATACATACAGTAAACTGAAGTTTTATAACCTGCTCCAACGGTCTTCAATCTGCCCAAGGGGCGGCGTTTCACCTCTCTTGCGCCCAGCCAGCCTCCCCCAACTGCCGCTTTGAAGCGCCGCCCAGCTCATGAATATTCAGTTTGCTGGGCGGCTTCTGCGGTCCCCGCTCTGAAGCGCTGCGCTGAACAGTGCCCTGCGCATGCGCCGGATCTTGTGAAGTCGGGGACAGTAAGCACCGCCCAGCGAAGTGAATATTGATGAGCTGGGCGGCGCTTACTGTACCGGACTTCACAAGATCCGGCGCATGCGCCGGGCACTGTTAAGTGCAGCGCTTCAGAGCGGGGACCGCAGAAGCCGCCCAGCAAACTGAATATTCATGAGCTGGGCGGCGCTTCAAAGCGGCAGTTGGGGGAGGCTGGCTGGGCGCAAGAGAGGTGAAACGCCGCCCCTTGGGCAGATTGAAGACCGTTGGAGCAGGTTATAAAACTTACATTTACTGTATGTATAATGTGGACAGGGGGGATACTTAGATGATTGTAATACCCATTATAAGACCTGTACTGCCATATATATATCTCAATATGCTTATTGGCCCTGTCAGTGTCCCTTTAAAGTCGCTCTGTCACCCGGATCAATCCTACCGTTCCAGAAATATAGCCTGGTAGAGTTGATGACGCTGATTAATTTTTTTTAAGTTTGTCAGTGGTATAGTTGAGGAGAAAAACAAACTTTAAAAATTATGCAAATTAACTCTTCGAGCACCAGGAGGCAGGTTTATGCAGTTCGAGCACTGCTCCCTGGTGCTCCATCAAGACGCCCCTCCGTTTTTCATCACGCCCCCTCTTGCTTTAAGATTGACAGCACTAGACCGCACTCGTGTCCAGAAACAGCACGTGCTCACAACATGATGTGCGCACGCCCCATTCTGGACACGAGTGCGGTCTTGCACTGTCAATCTGAAGGCAGGGGGCCTGATGAAAAGCAGAGGGGCCTCATTATGGAGCACCAGGGGCATCAGTGAATCGGTGCTCGAACTGCATAAGCCCCTCTCCTGGTGCTCGAATAGTTTATTTGCATAATTTTAAAAGTTCATTTTCTCCACAACTATACCACCAACAGACATAAGACAGGTATCGTTTTAATCAGTGTCATCAGCCCTACCAGGTTGATCCAGGTGACAGAGCCACTTTAAACGGGTTATCCAATCAATGCCCACACCCGTTTTGCTTCTGATCCCCACATGGCTGCCGCTGCATCTCCCCGTCACTCGGATCAAAACATCCGGCACCAATAGCAGGCCGCGCCGGGGACAGGCCTCCCTAGCATCGTGGGAGACCCTAGGGAGGCTCGTCACCCTCACCACCTGCTATTCACACAGTGAGTCAACCTTTAACAGAAGAGTCCCAGACATGAATGGGGACACAGTACACACCAAACACTGCAAGGGGCAGAGGAAGAGTAGAAGAGAAAATCACAGTATTAGCTCATAGATAGAACTGCCTTTATATTGCTATGTAGTAGATATTGGTATAGTTTATAAACCTAATGCCAAAGGAGTGACTCCACTGTCAGACATAGCAAGAGTGGTTCTACTGCAAGAGCGTAAACCCACCCAATGCTTGGTCAGCACCTTCTTATTATATTCACTTCCATAAATGATTGCAAACAATCCAAAATATTTCTGTGATTAATCGCCAGTATCAATGTTTAGAAGGCCTTTTGTAGGCTTGTCCCGATCCGTTCCCGTTGTGGCTATAATAGGATACGTAATACAATGTCCTTTTGAAGAGATCAATAAGATCTAGAGCCAGCTTTTTAGGAGGAGACATAGTCCAGTCATCCCAGCCTTGCTGATGCACAGACCTGGGTGAATATAATGTTCCAAATTTGTTTATCATCAATGCTTAATGCCTAACTTGCATTAATGAGGTCAAGGAATGCACTTTAAATGTCAAAAATTATTTTCGAGCTCTTCTCATCAATAATACGGTTTGAACATTTTCCATATGATGGAGGCAGTAAGGCCATCTCCTATCTGTCTGTACCACTTCCACTGACGTCTGGCCTGTGCTATTCATTAGATTAGCGTTTCTTACCACAAGAAATGGAACCACAGATCAGTGAAATCAAAGCTAATGGAAGTCTCCAAGCTGCAAATGTGCTGAGAGGTCACTTGAGTCTTTCTTATAGTTGAATTTAAGTGACACATGATGTACTGGGAGGAAAGGGTAGGTTGATGCAACCTACATGTGCATGCAAGGGCTGGCAGGATACAAGGGACTTCATGCTGGTTTCTGGTGTGTATATGAAGTAGTTTTTTTCTGGTAATCAGCATCTCATATATGATGGTCAGTCGTGTGACTTTGGTAACTAGTTGCCTGTAGTATACACAGTGTCAGTTGCTGGTTGTTGAGTTATGACTACTAGTAGCAAATCTTACCCCTGTGTGACGCTGCTCATCAGGAGCTGGAACTGTCAATCAGACCTCAATCCAGCCAGCATTGTCACCCGGATGCTCCGTGGCTATGATAGTGTTTCTAGTAGTTACATAGGATGACTGCAATCTTCCCATGTATAATAACCAGGGATATAGCTGAAGAATTTTCTATGTGTGCAAAGCTTTATATTGAAATATGGACGATGTATAAATTGTGTGGTTTTTCCCACCTTTTCTCGTGCCACAATAAATCAGAAATTAGAATTTTAGCAATTTAGCACATGGCACAGGAATTCAAATAAACCCAATGCAGACAGTATAACACAATACATCAGCTTTGCTCTATGTTCCTTTAAATTAGCAAACATTGATTGTGCTCAGATATTTCCATCCTATTTGCATCACATTGGGACAGACTTACTATTGAAAATGTGCCAAGAGTGTGACTTCAAGGGAAAGGCCATGGCTTTCATGTGCCTCCATGATTCAATCTTTCTCACCATTATTGGCGTAAAACTACACTAATATATAGGTGGTGTAAACCTAGACAAGGCAGTGTAAAGATGTATCATCCAGCGTCAGCCACTAGGACACAGTTTGACTGTTTACACTTACTATTAGGCCGAATGCACACGGCCATGAGCTGTCCGTGGAACCATGGGCTGGATTCCTGCTGAGAGCAGGAGCGCACGGCGTCATTGGTTGCTATGACACCGTGCGCTTCCTGCTGCCTGCAGTACAGTAATGCACTGGTATGATCTATACCAGTGTACTACTGTATTGCGGCGGCAGCAGGAAGCGCACGGCGCCATAGCAACCAATGACACCGTGCGTGCCTGCTCTAAGCAGGAATCCAGCCCATGGCTCCACGGACAGCTCACGACCGCGTGCATTTGGCCTTAGATAGTATTAATAAATCTGCCCTAACATTGTGTATTGCAGTAGAGGTGTAGCTTGGAACATCTAGGTCTTGTTTGAAAATGTGTACCCTCAGTCATCTAGTGTTCTGCATAGCACTGGTATGAGTCAGGAAGGCCTTTAAAGCCCACCCTAATGCACCATGACACCCCCCCCCCCCCAACTGCTATAGTTATACAACTGCGCTGAAAGCTAGAAAAAATCTATCCTTGTGTGTTAGCCCATTCAGTGCCTTCCAAAATTCAGTAAACCAAACCTTGCTCCATTGTTAAAGGGGTTGTCCAACCAAAAATACATTTTTCAAACCAGCACCTGGATGTGAATACTTTTATAATTGCATGTAATTAAAAATGTATTATAGCCACTGAGTTATTCAATACAATGTATCTATATAGCGCCATCTACTGTTTACTGTTTTGCTTATTTCTCTGTCCACCCCACTGAGGTGGTCACACATGCTCAATTTCATCCTTCATCTGCCACCAGTCATATCTAACATTAGAAGCTGTGACAGTTACAGGGAGAGAGCTTCACTAGAAAAGACACACTCTCTGAGCTGCCAATCTAGCAGAGTAATTGGATCAATGAATGGGGAGATCTCTCAAACTATAGGTACGGGGTAGTTCTAGCTTTGTTACAAATTGTTACCTTGTTACCTACTATATTTTTTTCTGTTTTTAATTTCATTAATCATGGGATACCCCCTTAAAATATACATTTGCATGAGGATTCATTGGACAACTTGTAAATGCACTGAAACACCAGCCATCTTTATAGTAGTGTATTAAATGCTTTCATGTTTAACTTTTCTCCTCAGGTTTAAAACAGGAAAGACTGACTTCTCCGGCAGTGTTTGGCAATGGTAGAACTCACACTGGTGAGCTATGTGGATCCGGTGGTTCTAGACTTGCCAACTATGGCCTGGGAGGAATGCTCTCAGCTGTTGCACAAGATGTTTCTTTCACTTCCAGATGATTCCAACAATGAACACATCTCAACTGGGAAGAAATCTAGATCCATTTTTTTGTAGGTTCTTTCTATACAAAAGCCTCAACCATAAGTGGCTGATGGTAGTGCAGTAGGAGTGCTCACTCATGATCCTCTGCACACCTGAAGTTACAGGACTTCACAACTTTGAGGTAGTAAATCCAGATAGTTTATCCATTTATAGTTGTTCATAAGCTTGAGTTTAAACGATAACTAGAGCAAATAAGCCTAGTAACTTTCTAAATGGATGCATTGCTGATCTGCTCAACGACACATCCCAAAAGTGTAGACACTTGTGGCCACCATTGTCCTCTAGGATATCCTATTCTACAAAATGATATGTGACACTTTACTCATTTTCAACCCTCCTGAAAAGAACAATACTCAGGCTATGACAATGATCAACATGTTGAATGAGACCTAATCTGTGCCAACAAAGATGTCCTCCTTTCCAAGGTTGAATAATGTGCATTTAGAGATGCTCTAAAGCAAATCACTTGTGCAGCTCAAGGTAATGGGCATCTTCCAGCCATCTTGAACCAGTCTGGCCATTCTTGCCTCTACAAAACTGGTTCCCTCCTGGCTGCTTTTTGTTTTGTGGTCTTTTCTTTGTAATGTTACGAAAGTTGGGAGCTGAGGATCATAGAATCAACCAAAGAAAACCTTCACGTGCATGCTCAAGCTTTCATCTACTATTATAATGTAAGACTAAAATATCTGAAATCCAAGAGGAACTGAAGTGGACCTGAACACATAACCTGCTGGCAGCTGAAATGGCTTTCACTTCCCATTTTCTTTTCAACAACTCCCACTCTAATGTGACTTTTTTAGCTTTGTCCTTTGTCATTTGAGAAAATGAATGCACAGACAAAAAATCCAAGAGATGTTTGAAATGTATTAGCTTGGTCAGACATATTCTATACAGATGTTTTATATAATGAGGTTCTGTTGCCAGTGAATGGGTTATCCCCAGAATGTGATCTACTAGTTATGAGGCAAAACAGCATCGGTTAATATTTCACCATTTCAGCAGCTTCACCTGATATCTCAAAAGACATCAGGACAAACAAACCTTACTATGCCAATGCAGGTAGTACGGCATGAGTATTTCTTCCTGTACATGAGATTGCTGCACAAATCATTATGCAAGAAAAAATTGACGGTATTTGAAGAATATTTGGTGCATTGTTATAAGTGATAAACATAAAAAGCACATATGCCTTAAAGTATTTCTCCATATTCTACAAATGTGGCTTATAAAATCCAGTACAAAAAATGCAAAGAGTGCATCTTGAAAATACTGTGTCTAATTGACCACTAAGGGGTTTATAACTGTTAATTAGGTCAAGGCTGGGACACTTCCAGACCTTTAGCTGAATTTGAGATGTAAGATCTGGAGTGTAATTGGCTAAACCTTCTTAGTGTTCGCATTTATGTAATAGGATTGGTGACCATGAAGGAACCAGAAATTATTATTATTTTTTTTTTCATTTTGTTCTGCATCTATGTATAATTACTTGCCAATATCAAAATGAGGTTCCATGCTGTTGCCGGTTGATGCCTTCACAATCCACCATCACTGGACAGAAAGTTTTGCTGCTAGTTACCCAATTTTTCCATTCACTGAATGGTGGTGGGGGTGACTTCACATGTGAAAGATTTTGTTGCAGACATTTTATGCAACTGAATATCAGTTACATTCACCTTCTTGCAGAAATACATGTACATGCCACCAAAACAACCCCATTCAGATAAACAGAATTGATTTTCAATTGCAGACATTTCTGCAACAATATCCGTCACGTGTGAAAGCACCCTAAGGTAACCCTCAATTATTTGCTACTCTTGTGACTGTAAGGAGAGAAGCCATGTGTATAACCATCATATAAAAAGGGCACAACAGCAGCTGCACGTGCACTTTGGTCCAGATTTACCAAGATCGCTGTATGATGCCTAAGCAGGCATTTAAATTATGATGAGCCACAGGCGCCAGACTGAAATCCTAGGCAGCTTGTGGCCATAAAGTCATTGCCCTGGCAAGGGCAGTGTAAAAACACCAGTTGCGACTACAAAAGTAGCAATGGCATTTAAAAACTTGGTTTTGCAGCTTTTTAACACCAAAAAAAAACTGGCAGAGGGGGAATGACAAACTTCCCCTCTTTATGATTATTGTATTACATTTTGCTAGATATGTGATAACAGACTTCCTTATAGACATCAGATCTATACCCATGTTTTTCCCCTTCTTTACTGTGCTGTATTGTCCTAGTGCTGTTCATAAAGTACATGCTTTCAAAGAAGTTCAGAGAAAAACGCATTATAAAAGGCTTACTTTTTCTTTCAAATTGTGCACGCCCTCCCTTTGAATCCTAAATCATTAAGGTTCTACTTAGCACTCAAAATAAACACCATAAAATAGGAAGCTTTAATGTAAACGGCTACCCACACATTGCTCATCTGCTTGTCTTAAGCCCTGTCTTCCGCTGTGTGACTCACAGGTATTTTAGGTGCAGGAGCGGATGACATAATGTCTTAATTCTTAGAAGTCAAGTTAATAACTACAACACTGCTTCTCTCATCTGTGGTGAATATACATATATATATATATATATACGCTTGAGAAAGGCTCTGTGAGCCGAAACGTCGCGAGTTGTGCCTTTTTATGGGTGAATAAATCACTTATTTCATGTCTACTTTGGAGTGCATTCCGGATTCTTTTTGCTTATATATATATACACACACAGGTAAAACGCAAAAAATTAGAATATTGTGCAAAGTTCATTTATTTCAGTAATGCAACTTAAAAGGTGAAACTAACATATGAGATAGACTTATTATATGCAATTCCTTTTAAGTTGCATTACTGAAATAAATGAACATTTGCACGATATTCTAATTTTTTGAGTTTCACGTGTGTGTGCGTGTGTGTATATATATATATATATATATATATATACACACACACACACACACACACATTTGATCAGACAGGAAAAGGTAGCATGCAGCATTTTTCTGTCCAGTGCCATTTTACAACTGATGCATCGGATGACTATGAATGATTCCCTAGGAAACTATAGGATCAGTTTTAGCTTTGTTTCCCCTTGTTGTCTTCTGTAACTGCCTGGAGGGAAACTGAGCCGAATCACCAGACATTATGCGGAGCGGGTGTAAAAGAACATAACTGTCTTGTACAAAGCTGGACTGGGACCTCCTTAAATTACTGAAATGAAGTGGAACACGTCGACTGAGCCTATACATCACATTGGTTTCATTGTGCCATTTTCAGAGGCATAATCTGCACTGAAATTGTGCAGCAAAGATTATACATGTGAATGGGGTTTTAACAAACAGCTAGAGTATTAAAAAATGTACATGCTGCCAATTTTTTTGATCCATAGTAAGTCAAGAATCCCTGAAGATTTCTGCCATTGCAATGTTGTGGGTATTATATATAGCTAAGTCCACATGTAACGCAAATCTTGACCTTAATTGGTCTAAATCATGAGCAAAAAAAGATAAATATGCAATTGCAATGTCTTGTTACATCTATCAGTTCTGTATGTAAATTGTAAGATGAACATCCACTTGAATCTTCTTCCTCCTCCTTACTGTTTTTGAATGCAGAAAAATGACAATGTTATGGATATTTGGAAGGCAGGCAAAGATTTTCAAAGATGGTTTTCACCCAAAATATATTTTTTGACATTTATTTTCAATAAAGTTAATTCAATGTTTTTTTCTTACTTAAAGTGGTTGTCCAGGAACCAATGTTGTTCAAGGAGCTGAGTATAGTGTAAGAATAAAAAAACCCTGATCAGATCACACTGGATCCAGCATCGAGCTCCCATCTCTGCAGCTTCTGGTTCACATGTGACCAGAAGTGTGCATCACAGCTGCCAGGCAATCAGTGGCCTCGGCCATTGCCCATGTGACCACAAGGCAAGCAACTTCTACACTATCTTTAAAATGGTACACAATTAAACATATTGGGGGTAATTTACTAAGCTAAATGTGGCAAAATTTTGTCTTAAACCCTTAAGGTCACAGCCTAGTTTGGTAATTAAAGAAGTATTATGGTTATATTAAGAGCCTCCATCCCCAGGATAAGGGAAAATTATTAGATTGGTGGGGGTCCTACCACTGGGACCTCCACCAATCACAAGAACCTTAACCCCTGGAGCCCCTAAACGAAACGGAGTGGCTGGTTGGGGCGTGAATGCGGCCGCTCAATTTATTTCTATTTAAGTTCTGGAGCAAGACAAGTACAGCACTCCAGCATGTCACATGGAGATGAATGAAGCATTTCAGAGGGGCTCCACAGGGTATAGGTGCCTGTTCTTGTGATAGGTGGGGGCCCCAGCGGTAGGACCCCCCACACCACCACTGATCTTATAGTTAAAGGGGTATTCATATCACAGATATCGCTAAGATATGACCCCATTGTCTCATAGGTGCAGGTCCCACCTCTGGGACCCGCACCTACAACGAGAAAGGAGTGGCAAGAGTTGTGGCTGGAGGACCTCGGGTTTCCCAGGGTCTGACCACCACCAAGTACTGCTCCCATACAAGTGAATGGGAGCGCACCATGCATGCGCAGTCCCCACTCCTATTCATTTCTATGGGGCCGACGGAAATAGTCGAGCCAGAGGTTGGACCCTCACCTATCAGACAATGGGGGCATATCCTAGCGATATGCCCCCATTGTCTGTGATGGAAATACCACTTTAACCCCTTAAGGACACAGCCCTATTTCACCTTAAGGACCAGGCCATTTTTTGCAAATCTGACCACTGTCACTTTAAGTGCTGATAACTTTAAAACGCTTTGACTTACCCAGGCCGTTCTGAGATTGTTTTTTCGTCGCATATTGTACTTCATGACACTGCTAAAATTGGGTCAAAAAAGTTAATTTTTTTGCATAAAAAAATACCATATTTACCAAAAATTTTGAAAAATTTGCAAATTTCAAAGTTTCAGTTTCTCTACTTCTGTAATACATAGTAATACCCCCAAAAATTGTGATGACTTTACATTCCCCATATGTCTACTTCATGTTTGTAGCATTTTGGGAATGATATTTTATTTTTTGGGGATGTTACAAGGCTTAGAAGTTTAGAAGCAAATTTTGAAATTTTCGGAAATCTTCAAAATCCCACTTTTTATGGACCAGTTCAGGTTTGAAGTCACTTTGTGAGGCTTACATAATAGAAACCACCCAAAAATGACCCCATTCTAGAAACTACACCCCTCAAGGTATTCAAAACTGTTTTTACAAACTTTGTTAACCCTTTAGGTCTTCCACAACACTTCATGGCAAATGGACATACATTTTTAGAATTTAGATTTTTTGGAAAATTTTCCAATATAATCAATTTTTTCCTGGAAAAAAACAAGGGTTAACTGCCAAACAAAACTCAAAATGGGTTGCCCTGATTCTGTAGTTTGCAGAAACACCCCATATGTGGTCGTAAACTACTGTTTGGCCGAACGGGAGGACATAGAAGGAGGGGAACACCATATGGGTTTTGGAAGGCAGATTTGGCAGGACTGGTTTTGTTTATACCATGTCCCATTTGAAGCCCCCTGTTGCACCCCTAGAATAGAAATTTCAAAAAAGTGACTCCATCTAAGAAAGTACACCCCTCAAGGTATTCAAAACTGGGTTTACAAACTTTGTTAACCCTTTAGGTGTTCCACAAGAGTTATTGGCAGATGGAGAAACAATTTAGAAATTTCTATTTTTTGGAAAATTTTCCAATATAATCAATTTTTTCCAGGAGTAAAACAAGGGTTAACTGCCAAACAAAACTCAAAATGGGTTGCCCTGATTCTGTAGTTTGCAAAAACACCCCATATGTGGTCGTAAACTACTGTTTAGCCGAACGGGAGGACATAGAAGGAGGGGAACACCATATGGGTTTTGGAAGGCAGATTTGGCAGGACTGGTTTTGTTTATACCATGTCCCATTTGAAGCCCCCTGTTGCACCCCTAGAATAGAAATTTCAAAAAAGTGACTCCATCTAAGAAAGTACACCCCTCAAGGTATTCAAAACTGGGTTTACAAACTTTGTTAACCCTTTAGGTGTTCCACAAGAGTTATTGGCAGATGGAGAAACAATTTAGAAATTTCTATTTTTTGGAAAATTTTCCAATATAATCAATTTTTTCCAGGAGTAAAACAAGGGTTAACTGCCAAACAAAACTCAAAATGGGTTGCCCTGATTCTGTAGTTTGCAAAAACACCCCATATGTGGTCGTAAACTACTGTTTGGCCGAACGGGAGGACATAGAAGGAGGGGAACACCATATGGGTTTTGGAAGGCAGATTTTGCAGGACTGGTTTTGTTTATACCATGTCCCATTTGAAGCCCCCTGTTGTACCCCTAGAATAAAAATTTCAAAAAAGTGACTCCATCTAAGAAAGTACACCCCTCAAGGTATTCAAAACTGGGTTTACAAACTTTGTTAACCCTTTAGGTGTTCCACAAGAGTTAATGGCAGATGGAGAAACAATTTAGAAATTTCTATTTTTTGGAAAATTTTCCATTTTAACCCATTTTTTCCAGCAATAAAGTAAGGGTTAACAGCCAAACAAAACTCAATATGGGTTGCCCTGATTCTGTAGTTTGCAAAAACACCCCATATGTGGTCGTAAACTACTGTTTGGCCAAACGGGAGCACGTAGAAAGAGGGGAACGCCATATGGGTTTTGGAAGGCAGATTTTGCAGGACTGGTTTTGTTTATACCATGTCCCATTTGAAGCCCCCTGTTGCACCCCTAGAATAGAAATTTCAAAAAAGTGACTCCATCTAAGAAAGTACACCCCTCAAGGTATTCAAAACTGGGTTTACAAACTTTGTTAACCCTTTAGGTGTTCCACAAGAGTTAATGGCAGATGGAGAAACAATTTAGAAATTTCTATTTTTTGGAAAATCTTCCATTTTAACCCTTACTTTATTACTGAAAAAAAATGGGTTAACAGCCAAACAAAACTCAAAATGGGTTGCCCTGATTCTGTAGTTTGCAGAAACACCCCAAATGTGGTCGTAAACTACTATTTGGCTAAACGGCAGGACATAGAAGAAGGGGAACGCCATACGGTTTTTGGAAGGCAGATTTTGCTGGACTGGTTTATTTACACCATGTACCCTTTCAAGCCCCCTGATGCACCCCTAGAGTAGAAACTCCATAAAAGTGACCCCATCTAGGAAACTACGGGATAAGGTGGTTGTTGATTTGGTACTATTTTAGGGGTAAATATGATTTTTGGTTGCTCTATATTACACTTTTTTGAGGCAAGGTAACAAAAAAATTAAATTCTAAATTTTTTCTACATTTGCTATTTAGTTTTGTGGAACACCTAAAGGGTTAACAAAGTTTATAAAGTAACTTTTGAATACCTTGAGGGGTGTAGTTTCTTAGATGGGGTCACTTTTTTGGAGTTTCTAGTCTAGGCTACATCAGGGGGGGCTTCTAATGGGACATGGTGTAAAAAAAAAAAACTGTCCATCAAAATCTGCCTTCCAGAAACCATATGGAGTTCCCTTCGTTCTATGCCCTGCCGTGCGGCTATATAGCCATTTACGACCACATATGGGGTGTTTCTGCAAACTACAGAATCAGGGCCATAAATATTGAGTTTTTTTTGGCTGTTAACCCTTGCTTTATTACTGGAAAAAAAGGATTCAAATGGAAATTTTGCCCAAAAATGGGTGTTTTGGCACCGTTTTTATTTTATATTTTTAACACCGTTCATCCGAGGGGTTTGGTCAAATGTTATTTTTATAGCGACGACTTTTACGCACGCGACGATGCCCAATATGTATGGCTCTCAGACTTTGGAGACACTAAGCAGGCATCCTAAAACTGCGGCCCTCCAGATGTTGTAAAACTACAATTCCCACCATGCCCTGCTGATGGCTGTAGGTTGTCTGGGCATGCTGGGAGTTATAGTTTTACAACATCTGGAGGGCCGCAGTTTGAGGATGCCTGCACTAAAACTAATATTTTTTTGGGGAAAAAAAATTGTTTCTGTGTCTCCAAAGTCTGAGAGCCATAGTGTTTTATGTTCTCTAGGGGACTGTTGGAGATTATAAAAATTTAGTACTCCATGGAAGTGTGATACTCCCTGAAGCAATCGATAATGCAGAGGCCCGGATGATCGGGGCAAGTGTCACACTGAGTAGTGGTGTCCTTCCGTATCCCCCTCTTGTGACACACTCTGCATCTTTTTTGGGTTCGTCCCTTCTTTCCAGTATGGGGGACCACACCTGGAAAGTGTTGGCCAGGGACGATCCGGGCGCCTCCAGTTCCCGAGGTACTCCGGCCTGCTCTTTCCCGGTCCGAAAAGATCAGGTCTTTGAGGACTGCCTCATAGAATTGGAGGAATGTCCCTGTGCTGCCAGCGCTTCGGGATAGTACAAAAGAGTTGTACATGGCAACCTGCACCATGTAGACCGCAACTTTTTTGTACCATGCCCGGGTTTTGCGCATGGCATTATATGGCTTGAGGACTTGATCAGAGAGATCAACTCCTCCCATATACCGATTGTAGGCGACGATACAATCGGGCTTGAGGACCGTTGCCGTGGTACCTCGCACAGAGACTGGGGTGGTGCTGTTACCGTGGATTGTGGACAGCATAAGGACATCCCTCTTGTCCTTATACCTGACCAGCAACAGGTTTCCACTGGTAAGTGCACGGGTCTCACCCCTGGGGATAGGTACCTGGAGGGGGTGGGCAGGGAGGCCGCGTTGATTTTTCCGCACGGTCCCACAAGCGAACGTGGATCTGGCGGCAAGGGACCTGAACAAGGGAATGCTGGTATAAAAGTTGTCCACGTACAAGTGGTAACCCTTATCCAGCAGTGGGTACATAAGGTCCCACACGAGTTTCCCGGTAACACCCAGAGTGGGGGGACATTCTGGTGGTTGAATCCGGGAATCTCGCCCCTCGTACACACGAAATTTGTAAGTGTACCCTGAGGTACTCTCACAAATTTTGTATAGCTTCACGCCATACCTCGCCCGCTTTGTGGGAATGTATTGGCGGAAACTGAGTCTCCCCTTGAACGCAACGAGAGACTCATCAACCGCGACCTCCCTTCCAGGTACGTAGGCCTGCTGAAATGTGGCCCCAAAGTGATCGATGACCGGCCGTATCTTGTACAGCCGGTCATAGGCAGGATCACTTCGGGGGGGACATGCTGCATTATCGGAATAATGCAGACATTTCCGGATGGCCTCAAACCGGGAGCGTGTCATGGCCGTACTGTACAGTGGGGTCTGGTATAGGACGTCCCCACTCCAGTACAGCCTGACACTGGGTTTTTGCACTAGACCCATATGCAGCACGAGGCCCCAAAATGTCCTCATCTCGGCTGCACTGACCGGCGTCCAGCCACCGGGTCTAGCCAAAAATGAGCCCGGGTTTTGAGCGACGAACTGTTGGGCGTACAGATTCGTCTGCTCCACCATCAGATTCACCAGTGGGTTACTGAAAAAAAAACTAAAAAAGTCTATTTCAGTAAACCCCACTGTGGGAATCTGGATTCCAGGATTGCCAGCGAAATCCGGAATCTCAGGCTCAAAGTCCACTGGGGGACACCAGCTAAGTTCATCGGCAGGGGGCTCCGGTGAACTTATTTGGTGGGCCGGGAAACCAGTACGAACCCCAGGGCGGCTCGTACTAGGGTGGGCCACAGGATCCCTAGCATGTGTGGCCCCTGGCTCCGCCTGGCGGCGTCTCCGCTGCCTTGGTGGCTCATCGTCATCCGATGATGATGAGGAGGATGCGGATGACAAAAGGAACGTGGGGTCATCCTCATCCTCACTGGGGCTCTCAGAGTCGGAGGCAATCTGGGCATATGCCTCCTCGGCCGAGAACACCCGGCGGGCCATGGGTGTGTGTGTGTGTGCGTGTGTATGTGCGTGCGTGTAAACCTTTATTCTATGTGCGTGTGTGTGGGGGCACGGGTGTTCACGTACTAAAAGTCCAGGCAAAAAAAATGGGCAAGTGTTAGAAAAAAAAAAAAGTTCAAACTTGCTGATCAGCGGTTCAACGCTGATCAGCGGTCGGTGGGGTGGTGGGGCGGTGGGGCGGGCGATGCGCTAACAGTGGACGGACGCTAAAAAGTGCCGGCCAGTCAGCGCACGCAGAAAAAAAAAAGTGGTGGTGGGGGGGGTCTGGTGGGGGGGGGGGGTCTGGTGGTGAGGGGGGGGCTGGTGGTGGGGGGGATGCGGGGGGGCAAGTGGCAGGGGGGTCTGGGGTCTGGTAGCTGAAAAAAAAAAGTTTGGAATAAATGTGATTTTTTTTTTTTTTTTTTTTTCTAACTTTTCCCTTCTATCCCTGCCTAAAGGTGCCTCTCCCTCACTGACCCTAACCTACCTGGGTGGCGATGGGTGCAGGAGGGTGATGGATGGCGATTAGGGGGACACAGGAGCTGGTGCTGGACGATGCTGCCGGGTGCTCGTGCAGAACAGGAAGAGGAGGGGAGAGAGGAGCGCAGGAAGTTTGAATCTCGCGCCTCTCTCCCCTGCACCAATCAGCACCCTGGACAGCGGCGTTCAGCACCAGGGCCAGCTCCGCCTCTGCAAATCCTCGGACTGCGATTGGTGGTGTAAAATTACGCCACCGATCGCAGTCTTTTTCCGGTTCATCGGGTCACAGGACACCCGAATGGACCGGAAACGCAGAAAACCGCAGGTCTGAATTGACCTGCGGTTTTCTGCGATCGTCGATGCGGGGGGGTCAAATGACCCCCCCCTGCATTGTTACAGGATGCCGGCTGAATGATTTCAGCCGGCATCCCGTTCCGATTAACCCCCGCGGCGCCGGCATCGCTATTTAAAGCCATGACGTACCGGTACGTCATGTGTCCTTAAGGACTCGGGAAACATGCCGTACCGGTACGTCATGTGTCCTTAAGGGGTTAATATAACTGGAATACCCCTTTATGGCATGCTTTTTGATCTCTGCATTTAAATATTTTTATTTTTCCATCAACATAGCCATATAAGTGCTTGTGTTATGCAGGGAAAGTTGTATTTTTATTGGCACCCTCTTTGGATAAATTAGGGCAATAAATGTAAAAAAATTTGGGGCGCAACAGTGTGAAAAAACAACACAATTCTGTTTTTAGGGTTTCAATGTTCAGTAATGACATTTTTACTTTATCCTGAGGGTCAGTAGGATTATACTAAATGTGGATGCTTTTGTAATTTTATTTTTTATTTATTAAAACGCTCCTTAAAAAAATAGCTTTTTGTCATTGTATTCTGATGCCCATAACCTTTTTTCACTTTTCTGCCGAAGGAGCTGAGTTTTCTTGCGGGTCAAGCTATAGTTTTTATTGATACCATTTTGGGATACATGGGACATTCTAATCATCTTCAATTAGTTTGGGGAGGAGAGGCACATGTCAAAATCTTGGAACAGTGTATGCCATTCATTAGATGGTGTAAAGTTACACACATGTGTCTAAAGATGCTCCAAATGTACCATTCAGCCTAAACCACTTTGATAAATTTGGCATATCTTTAGACTGCTTGATCTAATGTGATGCTGTCTAAATATTACATTAGGTCGCTTCTATTGTTAATACATTTAAGCTGGTTAAATGTTCCACATCCAAGTGTGTGTGTATTTTTATTTTATTTTTTTACATTTTTTTCTCTTACGCAACTGAAGTAAAACCATAGCATAGCACAAATTAATTCACTTCAGTAGTAAACTATGGTAACACAGGCAGGAGACTGTATCTGGTCTCGAGCAGGAGATATGATTAGTGTTTCTTGTTGGGTAGATAATCATACTGTCATGCCTATTTTGGAAGTTCTTGTGATGAACCCATTAAACATTCATTGGGATCAGGGTGTCGCTCTCAGATCATGCTCCCTCCCTGCCACGCTTGTGGTGCACATTACTTAGCTTTGTTCCTCGGCTATTTAAACCCCACTCTGGATTAAACAAGAGTTGTACAATGAGCAGAAGGTGGAAGCCAGCAGGTGGGCCTGACCCTCTCATTTAATAGCGATTACTGAAGATTAAAGTCACCATTCATCTGTTGACAAGAGGACTCCCCACCCCCTTCCTCCTCTTCAAACTAGCATGTTGAAGCACATTGTATAATAACATAGATGAAGAAGGTGCAACAATAGCTGAAATGTAAAACTGAATTTCACAGTGCTGTACGTGCATAACCCCTTGCAAGAAATGCAAAATCGGGGGATAATCATCAATCAGTAAAGTAACTCATTTTTTTTTTTTTAAGTCATCTCTTTGAACATGGTGAATCCATAATAGCTGGAAAGTATGTCCAAAAAACAAACAAACATGAGGCGCAAGGAGGGAAATCCACCCCAATGTCTCTTGACGTTTCTGAAGAACAAAGATTATAGGAATGAGCATGAGTAGACCATGTCGTGTGCTAAAAGGATAGGAGATAGAAGGACAGTCATAGAGATTTCACCACTGGAAATAAAAGGGACACACAGTAACCAGCGTTTCATTCAATCAAGGGAATCACATTCTCGGGATCACTGGTGGTTCCATTGATCATAAATTTAAACTATACTGTAGTCTAAAGGGTAAGTTATGTACTGTTTCTGAAATATTTATTATACTCACTTATATAGAGCTACTATATTCCTCAGCACTTTACAGACATTAGCATCAAGCCGTCTCCAATGGGGCTCCCAATCTAACGTATACGATTTCTAAATTATTCTAGATTCCTGTTCTACTGTTCTTTTTTGTTTGGCACATCTCCAGCTGTAAACAGTGGCTGTGCTGGCTTTTGGCGCTGCGGCACGCTTTTATGATGTCATACAGTGGATGACTAGCCGAAGCCACCCTTCCCTTTGGCATTGCATGCTGTTGAATAATTTCATTAGTTGATGGAAAACCACTTTGCAACTTGAAACTGAACTCAGCTTTGTTTCCGAGGTACTAGTCTGAACTGAAGCCAAGTTCGATTTCAAACTTTAAAGTGGTTTTCCACTTTAAAAATCAACTACCGAAGTTATTCAACAAAGTCTGCACGACTTTGCGAATAACTTACTTCGGCTCATTGGAGCCCATACATTCTAATACTTTATGGAGACGGATCTCCGCACAGTATTATTACGAAGTTTTGATCGAAGCAACTTCGGATGTAGCATCCAAAGCTCGCTTCGCTCCACTCTATTGAACAGCTCCAGTGCATGCCGAGCGCTGGAGTTCATACACCATGTGTGGTCTCATATACATGAGGCCCAGGCTCTCCTGTCACCCCTTGCAGCAGGAAGAGAGCCGTCAAGCGGTGGCAGTGGGGAGAGCCGGGAGCTCATGAGCACGAGGATGCGTGCTGTTCGGGCTGGGTGACTATGGTAAAAAAATATCTTGTTTATTTCAACTTCATGGACTATTATCAATTATAATCTCAATTATTTTTTATTGCTAAAACATGCCCAAAACGCAAATAAATCCACCATTTTCTATATGTAAATAGCCAACATAAATTTATATATTTTAGACAACTTTACATAAATCTCCCCCTCCCGGTATATCTGCACTTGCAGCTGGATCATGGGTATCAGATTCATGGCCCTTTAAGCAGGCAGCTAAGGGGCAGGATGGCACAGCACACACCATGGCATGTACCTGTTTATTAGGTGTTCTGGTCAAGAAAGGAGAGTTACTTTGGATTGTGCAGGCATAAGGCAAGATGGAGCTCCATGCTGCTGCCTCTACACAGCATTGTGGCCAAACCATGCCCCCAATGACTCATCCTGATGTGGGCAGGAGGAATAGAAAATGTGGAATCACCCTCCTGCCAGAAACATGATGGCCACCTTTTTAACTAGTTGTAATGCAAAATTGAATTTGGCAATTATGCATCACCAGCCACAAACTGAGCAAATTAATGGAATTAATTTGATTATTCGCCCAGCCCTAGGCTGGAGCTCTTCAATACAGATTGGGTCAATTCAAGATAGGCTAGTGTACAACTGACAACAGATTCTCCTACCGCAAAGCCTCTTAGGACATCCACTCTGCATATTTTTATGCATGATTTATTTAAGCATAGAAGGGATCATGCATTTTATCTTTACAATGAAAGGATTGTCTAGGTATTTTTATTTTTTTTTGGGGGGGGGGGGGGGGGGGAGTACAAATTCTACACTGTACATTATTTTTTTATCAAGGCCACATACGGATTGCTTTATTTGGAATTTAGATTGCAAGTCCCAATGAGAACAAGTACCAAAGTGAGCGCTGCAGAATATGTACTATATGTTGTATTTAAATGAATAAATAGATGCCCATAATTTCTCCATTGAGACTCCATGGGACCACACAATCCTTGGTCTCCAATGCTCTGGAGTTCTTGGCATGTTGCTTTTAGTCAGTAACTCGACTGATCCTACATGTACACGTATCACTGTCCATGAAATTTGTCCATAAACAAGACTGCAGAGAGACTGAATTATACGAGTATGGAGAAGAAACAGGACATACAGTTTTAAAAGGGTCAAATTACTTTGACTTCCAGGCCAATAAAAGTCTTGTAAATACTGTACATACACTGGTCCTCCTGTGTAAAAAATAGATAATGGCCATCAACACACTTTCTTCTTAGCCAGCAATAGTTTAAACATTAAACGTTCATTGAGATATTTATATAGATTATTATTTTTATAGGAACTGTAACATTTTCATGATATAGTTAAGGGCTCATGCACACAAACGTAATTTCTTTCAGCTTCCGTTCCGTTTTTTTTTCCGGACCGTAGGCGGAACCATTCACTTCAATGGGTCCGCAAAAAACTACGGAAGGTACTCCGTGTGCATTCCGTTTCCGTATTTCCGTTCCGCAAAAAAGCAGTGCATGTTCTATTATTGTCCGCAAATCATGGTCTGAGGCTCCATTCAAGTCAATGAGTCTGCAAAAAATACGGAACGCACACGGAACAAATCCGTATTTCAGTCGTATTTTATCCGTATTTTGCGGATCCATACTGTGTTTGGTGATTAATAAGCTACAGTTTCCGTTTCCAATCCGCAAAAAACGGATCACATACTGAAACCATATGGATATGTTTTGTGGAATAACTGAATAGAAGAGGACTTAAATCAGAGAAAAAAAAAACACCTCAGATACGGAACAACGGATCCATGAAAAATGGACCGCAAAACAAGAACGGTCGTGTGCATGAGCCCTAATAGTAGTAAAGTCTGTCTTCCAAATAGTAATTTTGATTAAAAGTATACATAAATAATAAATATGGCTGTTGGGATTTACATAAAATGTACAAGGGAACCCACAACTCAAAACTGGTAAGGCCTCTTTCACACGAGCATGTCCGGATAAGGTCTGGATGCGTTGCGGCAAACCCGCGCAAGTAGGTACGCAATTGCAGTCAGTTTTGACTGCGATTGCGTTCTGTTGTTCAGTTGATAAAAAACTGAAAGTGGTACCCAGACCCGAACTTCTTCACAGAAGTTCAGGTTTGGGTTCAAGGTTGTGTAGATTGTATTATTTTCCCTTATAACATGGTTATAAGGGAAAATAATAGCATTCTGAATACAGAATGCATAGTACAATAGGGCTGGAGGGATTAAAAAAAAATATATATATTTTTTTTAACTCACCTTAATCCACTTGTTCGCGCAGCCGCCATCTCTTCTGTCTTCATCTGTGAGGAATAGGATCTTTGATGACGTCACTACGCTCATCACATGGTCCATCACCATGGTGATGGATCATGTGACGGACCATGTGATGAACGTAGTGACGTCATCAAAGGTCCTATTCCTCACAGAACAAGACAGAAGAGATGCCGGCTGCGCGATCAAGTGGATTAAGGTAAGTAAAATTATTTATTTATTTTTTAACCCCTCCAGCCCTATTGTACTATGCATTCTGTATTAAGAATGCTATTATTTTCCCTTATAACCATGTTAGAAGGGAAAATAATAATGATCGGGTACCCATCCCGATTGTCTCCTAGCAACCGTGCGTGAAAATCGCACCGCATCCGCACTTGCTTGCGGATGCTTGCGATTTTCACGCAGCCCTATTCACTTCTATGGGGCCTGCGTTGCGTGGAAAACGCACAAAGAGGAGCATGCTGCGATTTTCACGCAACGCACAAGTGATGCGTGAAAATCACTGCTCATGTGCACAGCTCCATAGAAATGAATGGGTCCGGATTCAGTGCGGGTGCAATGCGTTCAACTCACGCATTGCACCCGCGCAGAAAACTCGCCCGTGTGAAAGGGGCCTTACTGTTTCAAAAGCACCATTTTTGACCACAGAAAACAGTAATGCCTTATTTGTGGGAATAATAACCATAAAACTCCCCGAAACGGATAGTGTTGTGATAAATAAATGGATAAAAGTCATGTATAGGAGTGCTTCAATAACCTTGAGTGATCTCATGAGACTGTACACTGCTCTCTGATTAAATTTATGGGGTTTTTCCAGTATTTAACAATTGGGGACCTATTCTTAGGACGTCATCAATATGAGATTGTGGAGGCGTGGAAACTAGGGATGAACAAATCGACTTCGGATGAAACATCCGAAGTTGATTTGCATAGAACTCTGTTCCAAGTGGTACCTTCATCCGAATTCGATTCGCTCATCCCTAGTGAGAACTACACAATGCTATCTAATGTTTAGTGGACAGACCTGATTACTACAGCACCCATTCACTTTAATGGGGGTGCAAGGTGACACCCACTGATCTTATACTGATGTCCTATCCTATGGGTCGGTCTTCAATTGTGAAATCCTGAAGAACCCCTTTAATGGACTGCAACCAAGTATCCTTATTTTAGAACTTAAAGCATAAAGCTGCAGAACACATACATGCGCAGCTCAATAAATTTGAATATCATTGAAAACTTAATTTATTTCAGTAATTCAATTAAAAAAGTTAAACTAATACATTATTATTACACACAGAGTGATCTATTTCAAGGGTTTATTTATTTTAATATTGATGATTATGGCTTACAGCTAATGAAAATCCAAAAAAATCAAAATCAGATTCCACCTTTCATTTTCCAAAGGAGTTGTCAAAATTGAAAGGTAGAATCTGATTGGTTGCTATGGGCAACTAAGCCAGGTCTACTTTACACCAGTTAACAGATAAACAACCCCAAGTATCTCAGAAAATTATAATGTTATACTGTATAAGACCAATACTTATTCGGGACTTCTTTTGCAGGAATTACTACATCAATGGACTCTGAACTGACAGGGAGTGTTCCACAGGATTGGCACATATCAAATGTGGTGCCAATATTCAAAAAGGGTAAAAATAAACAGAGCCCGGAAACTATAGGCCGGTAAGTCTAACATCTGTTGTGGGTAAACTGTTTGAAGGTTTTCTAAGAGATGCTATCTTGGAGTACCTCAATGAAAATAAGCAAATAACATCATACCAGCATGGCTTCATGAGGGATCGGTCATGTCAAACTAATTTATGTGAGGAGGTAAGTTCTAGACTTGACAGCGGCAAATCAATGGATGTTGTATATCTGGACTTCTCCAAAGCATTTGACACTGTACCGCATAAAAGGTTAGTATATAAAATGAGAATGCTCGGACTGGGAGAAGATGTTTGTATATGGGTAAGTAACTGGCTCAGTGATAGAAAACAGAGGGAGGTTATTAACGGTACACACTCAGATTGGGTCACTGTCACTAGTGGGGTACCTCAGGGGTCAGTATTGGGCCCTATTCTCTTCAATATATTTATTAATGATCTTGTAGAAGGCTTGCACAGTAAAATATACATTTTTGCAGATGACACTAAACTGTGTAAAGTGAATGACACGGAAGAGGACAGTATACTGCTACAAATGGATCTGGATAGATTGGAGGCTTGGGGAGATACGTGGAAGATGAGGTTTAACACTGACAGATGTAAGGTTATGCACATGGGAAGGAATAATACAAGTCACCAGTACATACTAAATGGTAAAACACTGGGTAACATTGACATGGAAAAGGACCTAGGAATTTTGGTGAACAGCAAACTAAGCTGCAGAAACCAGTGTCAGGCAGCTGCTGCCAAGGCCAATAAGATAATGAGTTGCATCAAAAGGGGCATAGATGCCGGTGATGAGAACATAGTCCTACCACTTTACAAATCACTAGTCAGACCACACATGGAGTACTGTGTACAGTTCTGGGCTCCTGCGAACAAGGCAGACATAGCAGAGCTGGAGAGGGTCCAGAGGAGTGCAACTAAAGTAATGATTGGAATGGGGGGACTACAGTACCCTGAAAGATTATCAACATTAGGGTTATTCACTTTAGAAAAAAGACGACTGAGGGGAGATCTAATAACTACTTATAAATATATCAGGGGTCAGTACAGAGATCTATCCCATCATCTATTTATCCCCAGGACTGTGACTGTGACAAGGGGACATCCTCTGCATCTGGAGGAAAGAAGGTTTGTACACAAACCTAGAAGAGGATTCTTTCCGGTAAGAGCAGTGAGGACTATGGAAGTCTCTGCCTGAGGAGGTGGTGATGGTGAGTACAAAAAAGGAATTCAAGAGGGGCCTGGATGTATTTCTGGAGTGTAATAATATTACAGGCTATAGCTACTAGAGATAGGTCATTGATCCAGGGAGTTATCTGATTGGAGTCGGGAAAACTTACAGGATAACAGGCCGAACTGGATGGACACATGTCGCTTTTGGCCTCATAAACTGTTACTGGCATGGCATGGAGGTGATCAGCCTGTGCCACTGCCGAAGTGTTATGGAAGTCCAGGTTGCTTTGATAGCGGCCTTCAGCCCATCTGCATTGTTGGGTCTGGTATCTCATCTTCCTCTTTACAATACCCCTTGACAATAGATTCTAGGTTTTCGGTCAGGCGATTTTTCTACCCAAACAAACACACTGATACCGTGGTTATTAAACGAGGTACTGGTACTTTTGGCAATGTGGGCAGGTGCCAAGTCCTGCTGGACAATGAAATCAGCATCTCCATAAAACGTGTCAGTATAGGGAAGCTTGAAGTACTCCAAAATTTCCTGGTAGATAATTGCACTGACTTCAGACTTGATATAGCACAGTGGACCGACACCAGCAGATGACATGGCTCCCCAAACCATCACTGACTGTGGAAACTTCATACTGGACCTCAAGCAACTTGGATTTTGTGGCTCCACTTATTCTCCAGAATCTGGGACCATGATTTCCAAATGATGTGCAGAATTTACTTTTACCTGAAAACAGAACTTTGGAAAACAGCAACAGTCCAATACTTTTTTTCCTTAGCCCAGGTAAGACGCTTCTGATGTCTCTGGGTCATGAGTGGCTTGGCACAAGAAATGTGACAATTATTGCTCATGTCCTGGATTCGTCTGTGTGTGGTGGCTTTTGAAGCACGGACTCCAGCCACACTCCACTCCTTGTGAATCTCCCCCAAATTCTTGAACAATCCTATCAAGGCTGCAGTTATCCCTGCTGTGTGTGCACCTCTTTCTACCACACATTTCTCATTTCACTCAATTTCCTTTAATATGCTTGAATACAGCATTCTTTGAACAGCCAGCTTCTGTTGTGGCTTACTCTACTTGTGGAGGCTGTTAATTACTGTCTCCTGAACAATTGTTAAGTCAGGAGTCTTCCCCATGATTGAATATTCAACTTTTTTACAATATTGTATATTTCTGAGATACTGCCCTTTGGCAGTAACTTAATATATCACTGTGTGTAATGAATCTATATAGAGTTTCACTCTTTGGATTAAATTACTGAAATAAATCTACTTTTTTTTTATAATATTCTAATTTATTGAGATGTACCTGTATACTGAGTAGACTTCTGCATAAAGAAGCAGGAGGCTCATCTCAGTAGGATCACCCTTGGACATGAGCCTGTTGTGCATAATGGAAAATATGGCCCTGAGAATACACAACCATAAAAATTATCCTTAAACTTTTTTATGCTTCAATATGTTTATTTGTTTTGAAAAAATATTAAAAAAATAACTTTATAAACAGGGTACACTATAGTATATACACACTCACACACAAATATTCTATATATATATATATATATATATATATATATATATATACATATACATACATACATACATACATACACACACAGGAGATCTGAATTTACAAAATCATTATCCAATGTTCATAATACAGGATTACTAAAAAATTTAAAATAAAGAAGAAAACAAATAAAGATCACAATCAGCTGCCATAAGTAGGGATGAGCGAATCGAATTCGGATGAAACATCCGAAGTCGATTCACATAAAACTTCCTTCCAATACTGTATGGAGCAGGAGCTCTGTACAGTATTAGAATGTATTGGCTCCGAACAGCCGAAGTTATTGCTTTGCAAAGTCTTGCGAGACTTTGCGCAATAACTTCATAAATTAATTTGTACTGTAAAAAAACATTTAGCATTACCTTGGAACTGAACCCGAGTTCGGGAAATGTTTTTTTTACAGTACAAACTAATCTATGAAGTTATTGTGCGAAGACTAGCGAGACTTCGCAAAGCGATAACTTCAGCTCATCGGAGCCAATACATTCTAATACTGTACGGAGTACATCGACTTTGGATATTTCATCCGAAGACGATTCGCTCATCCCTAGCCATAAGAACTAATTTTAGTAGGGAAAGTTGTATAAGTCCTAGAAAAATGGGCAGATTTATTAAAACTGATATAACGGAAAACTGGCTTAGTTGCCCAACTAATCAGATTCCTCCTTTCATGTTTCAGAGCTCTTTTGGAAAATGAAAGGTGGAATCTGATTGGTTGCTAGGGGCAGATACGCCAGTTTTCCTTTACACCAGATTTGACAAATATTCCTCAATGTGTGAATAAAATAAAAATAAAAACACCCGTGTTAAATCTATAAATAAAATCATTTTCAATTATTACAAAATTAGCACAAAAAGCCTTATATTTATTTTTAGTATTTTATGGTTGTCCTGTCCCATGAAGACACAAACCAGCATCAGTGACAGTTATACACATCTGGAACTGGTGTAAAAATACACAAAAAATGCCAGCAAAAAACCTTTGCTCACTGCATTGTAATGCATATATGCTATCCTGAAAAATTTCAATTGACAAAAATAAAAAATGCTAATACAAAAAACCCAACAAAAAGCACAAAACATGAAAAACAAAAACAAACAAGGTGTGTGATACCAGACCAGCATAAACGTATACTTAAGAAAGCATACAGCAAAAGTTAAGAACCATTCAATTTCAAATTGATGATAAATGATAAAATGGCATTTTCTCAGGTTTAGCTTTCTACAACCATGGACTCCATGTATATCCTTAAGCCGAGGTGCTGCCTGTTGTAGATGTATGTGGGTTTCTCCAGCACATGAGGGTACCTGAGGCTTCAGAGCCAAGCAGAGAACCATGTATGTAACCGCTACACATGTAGGTCTGTCAACACTTAACGTTTCTGTTCATTGGCTGGCTGCAGCAGGTGAATAATTCTCCTCTCCATATCACCTGCCAAGAGGTGCAAACAATGCTTTATATTCTTATGTGGACTAGCAGCTGAGAAAACATCACATCGCTTTTACTTAAATCCTTATTTGTGACATATCACTTGTAAGAACGCATTTTAAAAGGAAATAGCAAAATTCTAATGGGTTAGAGCATGTTCACATGTCACGACGCTACAATTGGTGTATACACAGAAAGCTCCCATCACATACACCAGATGTATGCATAGCACTCCATTCACCTGATAGCAGTCAAAAGCGGGTCCTTTGATTTCCATTGGGTTGATTCTTTTCACTTCTGTGGGAGTTACAAGAACAGCCTAGCAAGTGTGCATGCTGAGAGTTGTAGTTTCACAACAGCTGGAGTGCCAAAGGTTGCTGATCCATGCGTTTCCATACAGTGGATTACCGTTAGAAACAAAAATACAGCAAAGCATTTTTTTTTTTTTACAGTGCGAGCCAATGGCAGACTGTGGCCCAGATTGACTAATCCTAAAGATATCATAAGCTTACAGTGTGCTTGAAAGTTTTTGAACCCTTCAGAATTTTCTATTTTTCTGCATAAATTTGACCTAAAACTACAGAATTTTATACACTTTCTAAAAGTGGATAAAGATAACCAAATCAAATACATAGGCCAAAAATATCAGAATTGGTCATTTATTTATTGAAGAAAATGATCTGTCTAACTGGCAAAAGTATGTGAACCTTTGCTTTCCGTATCTGGTCAGACCCCTTATGCAGCAATAATTGCAACTAAACATTTCTGGCAATTGTTGATTAATCCAGCATATCCTGGAGGAATTCTATCCCATTACTCCATAATAAACACTTTAACTTATGTTGGTGGTTTCCTCCCATGAACTGCTCGCTTCAGGTCTTTCCACAAAATTTCTATTTGATTAAAGGGCTTCTGTCACCCCATTAAACTCATATTTTTTTTGGTGTACTTATAATCCCTATCCTGCGATATTGCCATACATTATGTTATTAATAATTTTCGTTCAGTAGATTTAGCAAAAAACTTACTTTTAAGATATGGTAATTACCTGTCTACCAGCAAGTAGGGCATCTACTTGCTGGTAGCAGCCGCAGAAAACCACCCCCTCCTTCTGTTGATTGACAGGGCCAGCCACGATCTCCTCCTCCGGCCGGCCCTGTCAGCATTTCAAAAATCACGTGCCTGTGTTGATTCAGCGCAGGCGCTCTGAGATAAGAAGGCTCGCCTCCTCAGTGCGCCTGCGCCAATGACGTCACCGCATTGTTGCAGTAACCGACTGACTTGTCCAGGTGATCTTTAGCAAATTGCGGATGAGCAGCAATGTACTTTTTGGAGAGCAGCAGCTTTCTCCTTGCAATCCTGCCATGCACAACATTGTTTTTCAGTGTCCTCCTGACGGTGGACTCATGAACATTAACTAACGTTAGAAAAGCCTTTGGTTTCCTTAAGACTACCTTCGTGACCTTGCAGACAATTACACACCTTGCTCCTGGCATGATTCCAGCATTTATACACAGTATCTGACTGTGGATTGGTGGAGTCCAAACTGTTTATAGAGATTTTTTTTTTAAATCTTTTCTAGCATCGACAACTCTTCCTAGATCCTCAGAAATCTTCTTGGTTAGTGCCATGATACACTTCCACAAATATACACAGTCGAGTCACATTATTAAGGCTATTATTATTGCTGTCTGCACACATATCCTTCGTTGCTGTGACGGGTAAGACTGGTAATTTATCAAAGTTGCAAAAAAAGGAGGCGCTCAGCACTAAAATGACCCAGGGGCTACTTGGCATGTCAAACAATTCAGCAAACTCTACTGCGCATTGGGTTCCAACGCAGATGGATGGTCACTGCGTCTCTAACCAAGTTGCAACGGCAGAAAAGGCTTCAATATTTATAGCAGTATTGGAATTGGACCTCTGTTGATTGGCAAAGGGTTGTCTTCTCCAATGAATCACGTTTTCTGCTTCATCAAACGGATGGACATTGTTGTGTCAGGTGAGAAAGAACAGAGAACAAACACCCTGCAACCATTGCTGGAAGAACACAAGCTGTTGGTGAAAGCATTAAAGTCTTGGAAATATTTTGATGTCATTCTCTGGCCCACTCATCCATGTGGAAGGCACTCTCAACCAATTTGGGTATGAATCCAACCTTGCAGATCACGTACACCAATACATGTTGATTGTCTACCCTAGGGTGGATGAGATCTTCCAGCAAGACCATGTGACATTGCTAGAAATGTCTGACATTGGTTGGAAGAGCCAAGACTTCAAAGTACTATGCTGGACCCCTAATTCCCCAAACTTGAAGCAATCGAACATCTGTGGTACCATCCCAATCATGTTTACTCAATAGATCTTCCCAAACATCTTCCAAGAGCTGTGGGATGCTCTGCTGTGACAACCTACCAGGACCTTACTTAGGCACTCCCAGCCCACAGCAGGTACTCTGGATATTACCTGGTGGTCATAGTAATCTGACTAGAGACTGTATATTATTGTGTTCTGAAGATCAGACTTTTATAGATACCTAGTCTTTAAATTAAAGGTGTCAGTCACCCAATTGACTAAAAACACCTAATTTTACCTTCAAATTATCTGTTAATCCTAACGGTTCACATACTTTTGCCACTCAGACACGTGATATTGGATCATTTTCTTCAATAAATAATCAAGTGTAATATTTTGACTCATTTGTTTGTGTTGGTTATATTTATCTACTCTGATGCAGTTTCAAGTCAAATTTATGTAGAAATATAAAAAATTCTGAAGGGTTCACAAACACCTTTGTGCAGAAGTGTGTGGAGGTGTTTTAAAATCTGTGGGTAATAAATAAAAGACACAAACATGTTAAACAATTTATTTGCTCAATGCTGCTCACACAGAGCATATAACGCAAGTCAATGTACACTGCTCAAATTCATTGCCATTTTGAAGGAAAACTGGGTTCTGGTAACAAAAACATAAGTTATCTGGAATCAAACACAGATATAAAATAAAATGTTGTACAAGCTATAGGCCTATGTATAAAGGTTTCCCTAGATAACAGATATTTCATGAAGCAAGGAAAGACACAGACCATATGGGTGACAATATACACATCCAATAGTGCTGAAGTATCCTTCATCCCCTGGGAGTAAAAAAAACTCAAATCTGCAGTAACTTCTGGAGTTAGGAGAGTTACCCCAAGCACAGAATAATGGGAGAAAAGGGAAATCTGGGATGAAGAGTTCCCCCAAACCCGTTCAATACAGCACTCACACAAGCATGATGACTGAATGTGCCACACTGAAACATTTTGCATGTATAGTACAATAAATGGAAATCTAGCATCTCTGTTATATGGAATTTATTATTTTATAGCTGAAAAATATTTTGTTGCTACATGGAATCTACCATCAAGCTGCTGCTGTCAGATGTTAAAGCTGTGCATAATGGTGCCTTCCCAAGAGTATGAAATCTGCATTAAAACAGGACCTTTCATGGGATTATGCATTACAAACTGGTATGTTTACCACCTACAGATGGCAGAATTATTTTTTTTCCCAAAAATACCCGTACCGCCGCTGTGCCTCCCGCTTGCATCACCAGGGGCCACACAATCTAGTAAGCATACTAGTTTATAAACCCACAATCCCATGAAAGGTCCTCAGTAACTAGAGTATTAAGGGCATGGCCACACGGTCATGTTTCTGGATGCAGTTTTGGAAGGCAAATCATAAAAAGAGTGACAGTATAAAGGACAGATATGGCTTCTCCTCCAGAAACCTGACTGTGTGGGAGTACCCCAAGTATGTTGGGGTTTATGTACACCCAATGCAAGTATTAAAGCAACTCTCCGGCTCAAGGGGAAAGAAAATAAAATATATACATTAAAAGGCCTCTTGCACATGAATGTATTTTCTTAACATTTTTTTTGTTTCCGTATGTCCGTTCCGCAAAAAAAATAGTACATGTCCTATTATTATCCGCATTACGGAAAAGGATAGTACTGTTCCATTAGGGGCCAGCTGTTCCGTAAAAAAATAGTACATGTCCTATTATTGTCCGCATTACGGAAAAGGATAGTACTATTCTATTAGGGGCCAGCTGTTCCGTTTTGCAAAATAATACATAGTCGTGTGCAAGAGGCCTTACTGGGGAACGAATAGAACGCTTACATGGTGCCCTCCTTTTCATTTTGCAGCTGCAGATGTGCCAATTCCTGAACTCCTCTTGTCATCCAAGATGGCTGCACTGCTTCTAAGCCTGATACACACTGTGTATTAGGTGATCCAAGACACTTTCTGCCGCCCTTGGATCGGCCAGCACTACTCACATGAAGAGTGTTGGCCAATCCGAGAGTAGGGCTGAACAAGCAGGGCGTGTCTTGGAAATGCACAGCATGCATCAGTCTGAGAAGTGGTGCAGCCATCTTGTATGACAGAAGAGGATTAAGTGGATCGGCAGCTGAAAAGATAAAAGGTGGGCACTATGTAAGTGTTCTGTTCATTCCCCAGTATTGGTTTTCTTGAAATAGAGGGTTATTTTAAGAATTACTATGATGGTGGCATTGCTAATGGAATATGGTTTTCCAGGGTAATCATATTAGCTGCAAATATATCTGTCAACTTTAACCTGCTTGTTGACAGTTTCACATAAAAATCTACTATTTTCTAAGGTGTTAGACTTTACATCTGATAGCGAAGTGAATGTACATCAAATGGCAGAGCTTCACTTTCAGATTTCTTTTAACCACCATCCTAAAAAAAAAATAATAATAATTGGGGAGTAAAACATTTTAGAATTATACCATTATATTCACAATGTATTTACAATATAAAACAAACATAAGGTTTATTCACGGAGCTTTGCAGATACTTCATCGTTGGGCCCTTACATTGAGATATTTCAACCTGCGTCACATTTAGCAAACCCGAAAAAAGCGACTAACCTGTCCTCATCAAACTACACAATGATTGCTATCAACACCAACATATGGGTTTTATTTCATGATTAAATATTTGTGGGTGACCTCAAGACTTAACTTAATACATCATTCAAATAAAATGCCCAAAAGGAAGCGGAAGGCCAATGAAACGCGCTGGGCAGAGTGGTACTGGGACATAGCTATATACTGCTTGATTTTCTGTGCATAATTACATGTCTATGCTTGGGCAGGACATTATATACCTGTGTATTTGCTTTATGTAGCTATATCTTTGTGTTTCCTTTTGTTGTGCCAGGTGTCAGTTCCTCCGCTTGTTCCTTTTCCCCGCCGAAGCTGCGCAGTCAATTGGCGCGGCATAGGGATATTCAGGGTTACACTAGGAGGAAGGAGACATGCAGTGGCATCGCCCTGTTTAGGATGAGCTTGTTTATCCCCAGCGTAGAGGATCATTAGAGGAGGGCTTACTAGGTGGAAGAGACCCAGTTTTACCCTCCCCTCTCTATCCCCCCTGGCACTAAAATAGCAATACTGTATTTATTCACCATTGAGTGACTCGTGATAAGTGTTGCACCCTTCCGCTTCCTTTTGGGTATATTATTTTAATGATGTATTAAAAGTTAAGTCTTAATTGAGGTCACCCACTAATTCAGTTTTTCTTGTATTTATAATTGGGTACCCATTTGTTGGTTATTACGAGTGACCATTATCTCCCCATGGTTATTTAAATATTTAAAACAAATGACGTAGAAAGCTAAAAATACACTGGAAATGGAAAATCAGGTAACCTCCAAGCTAAAAAAAAAAAATACCCTCAAGGCTACTTTCACACCTGCGTTAGGTGCGGAGCCGTTTGCATTGCCATGAACAAAAAAATTTAAATAAAATATATATATTTCTTTTGTTCATGATAATGCAAACTGATCCGTTTTGACTTGCACTTAAAGTCAATGGGAGGCGGATCTGTTTTCAATTGCACCATATTGTGTCAGTGAAAACGGATCTGTCCCCATTGACTTACATTGTAAGTCAGGACGGATCCGTTTGGCTCCGCATAGTCAGGCGGACATCAAAACGCTGCAAGGAGTGTTTTGGTGTCTGCCTCCAGAGCGGAATGGAGGCTGAACAGAGCCAAACTGAGGCATTCTGAACGGATCCTTATCTATTCAGAATGCAATGGAGCTAAACTGTGAGAGCCTTAAAACGGATCTCACAGGCGGACCCAGAAACGCCAGTGTGAAAGTAGCCTTAACTGCAAAGCAGTTGCTGAAAGAGTGCCAAGAAGAAAAACGACAGTACTGCTGCAAATATCTTTGGCATGATGATATTTTTAGTTATAGGATAACATACAGAATGACAAGAAAATTCACCCAGCCGTCATGAAAAGCGTTCACTTGAAATGAAGACAAGTAGATTATGAAATTAATGGATTAAAGTGTATTCATTACCACAAGAGATGAGCAAATTTCATATTTTGAAATTCGTTTGGTGGTAAAAAGCAGAATTGCGTTATGGATTCCGTTACCACGGACCATAACTCTGTTCTATTATGGAATGCCTTTAGAGGCAGTTATTCATTCCGACATAATAGAAGTCTATGGGCTGCATAATGAATCCAACCCGTTTCTGTTATGGAGGAGAGGACTCCAGCATACAAAGTGCAAACAAATTTCATAACAAGAAATTCGCTCATCCCCAATTACCACTACCACCCTAGAACCACAGCATTGAGCCCCATGCACGCGACTGTATTTATGGTCTGCATCCGATTTACAAAAAATGAGGACAGGATGCAATTTGCTGTCCACATAATGTGTCCGTTCTGCAAAAAAAAAAAAAATGAAACATATCCTATTCTTGTCTGTCTTGTGGACAAGAGGTATTTTTAACATAGGGTGGGACATACGGAATGGGAAAATGCTGGATGATCATGGCGGGTATCTATGTTTTCGGATACGCAATTTACAGAATGCTAAACAGATACAGTTATGTGCATGAGGCCTCTGCACTCTGCTTAGGCCCAGGCTAGTGTTTTTTGTGCCTTTTATGTGGTAACTCCAGGTAAGACCTCATATAGGTGGCAGCATTTTAACCGCAAATTCCAGCCCAAGTCTAATGACCCAAACTAACAGCATCATAGGGATCTAGGACACCAAGTTCAGCTCACTAAACCACCAGTCAGGCCAGGAGTTACGACTAATATGGACACTAACCTGCGCCCGCATTACGGCCTTCTGAATGACTACTAATGCTGAACACAGTGTGGATAGTGCGGCTGAGATAAAAAAACCATGCCGATTTGTAGTAACACTGCATGCCAGCACAGTTTTCAGCTGTATCGTGGGCACATAGCTTGAGTCATCAATTTAACAGATTTGGCAAAAAAAAAATCAAAATCTTCAGCTGTTCTGTGGAATTTGATCGTCTGCCATAGTCTACCACTCCACTTTTCCCTTCCACTGGTATTACCAAATCGCTCCGAGTGAGAAGCAGCTGCAGTATTACTTTTAAAGTGCTTGCGTCTAGTTCAGCACTCTAGAACTGTAAAACTACAGCTCCCAGCATGCACACTTGCTCAGCTGTTCTTAAAGCTACCAGAAGTGAATAGAGTATTCAGCACATCCAGAGTACAGAGGTTGCTGATCTCTATCCCAGTGGGTAAGCTGCTGGCTCACTTAGCATCACTGCATTGAACATTTAATGGGACTGTCTTGCGATATACCACCAATGTCCGATAGGCCAGAGACAAATCTATGGCAATCGACAGAACAAAGTGGCAGTGATGCCAAGATAACACTGTGCTACTTTGTTTTCGGGCAGCCGCATGATTAGCCACTGGCTGCTGAAATGCCCCCAATGTCTAACCTATAAATCGGCGTAAAAGGAAACATTGGAATTGCACTGCAATCTATGTGCAGTAAGGTATAGAGCAGGAAACGCTGAACAGATTGAAATATACCTTTCAATTAAATCTCTGCTCTTTCTGTGCTTAAGAGTGCTAAGCATAGACTGGGACTTCTTGGTTACTCACCTTTCCTGTACAAGCGTGCATAATCACTGAAGCTTTTCCAATAAAACTATATATCTGTTCAGTTTCCCCTGCCCTAGAACATGGAGCTGGCACGTTATACCGCATGTCCTAATGTGACAGGTTCCCTTGAAGGGTATTTATCAGAAGTCCTATGACAGATGTATTTGCTTTCTGGAGATGGTGAGGGGAATTAATCATTCCTCCATGCCAGTTTTTGATGGAAAAAAACAAAAATAAAAAGCAAACCTCATGTCCAGGACTTTTAAACACCACTGCGACTAATTTTAGTTGCATATAGCGTTTCTACGCTACCCTCAGCACCTTCCCATACAGGGGTGTGATGAGGGTGGGAGGAGCATAGGGCCAGTGGGCATAACACATTTATCTTCTTTTATGTCACCTTTGTGGTGTAAATGCAGACTGAAATCTATTGCAGCTACTAGCTGCCATCGATTTCAGTTTAGACACACGGAGTGACGTAGGATGCGCCTAATTTATGACTAAGCCTGCGCCTTGTCATACATTAAGTGCATCCTCCGGCAGCACGGAGTATAAAGACTGGTGTGCCACACACCAATCTTGATAAATCTCCCACAGTGTGTAAAAGTCTTGTTCAAGGCAGGTTAAGCTTCCAGCTATAGAAAAATATTCTACTTGTACATTATAAGATACATTTTAAAATAACTAAACTGTTAAACCCTGTAGATACACTATAAATGTCCTATGTCATTTCATGTATGGCAAATAAACATCTAAAAGTAAAACAAAAGAACCATGAGTATCAAATGGGCAGCAGCGATGGCACAGGATTAATAGTAACAGACTATCAAAAAAATGCTAGACCATACATGGGGACACATTACAAAGTGTGAGTGGAGTAAAACACAAAGGTGAGAATGCTTGGGGTTAATTGTTTCCAGCCCAAAAGAGTTTTTTTTTTTTTTTTTTTTTCTCCAGAGTATACACATGCATCTGCTTATTCCAAGCACCAATGAAGGATAACGCTTAGGCAAGTTCCAGAACCTCCTTCCATAGAGTCAAAACATTATTATTAAGATGCTTTGTGAAAGTCCTGGATTTGTGAAGGTTGTAATGTTGTAGGGACCATTATGAATAATTTTTGCAGAACTCTCTATCCCAAGATTAGGTAAACCAGTGCCGCCACATTCTTTAACTACAAGTACCAGCAGCAAGCGGAGAACAGTGGGATTCCTCTTTTTAGAAATCATCATTAATAATCCAACAACGGGGCACAATAAAACCAGTAAAGTCTTCGATTCCAAAGTAGTCCATCATACCAATGGTAGGAAACAGTCAGTTAAGAACCAAGGTAAACAGTCATCAAGGCGATCCTCCACAGTGCACCGCCTGCCCAATGTAACCTGAAGGTGTTAAATACGCATACGCTTGATGCTTCTTTTATTGAAATAAATTAAACGAGGAAAAAACAGACTATTACATGGTCAAGCACTTTCCATGGATGAGAAAAATAAAGTGGGGCAGGGGTCCAAGCAATGGCAGGGTCTGCAGAAGTCTCTAAAACCACTCTGTTCATAACACTGGGAACAAGAGTGAGACGGGAAATTACATCAAAAATCTTCTTTGGCGAGAACGTCACTGTTCTAAAGTAACTACTTCTACTGCCTGCCCATCCACCGTGACCGTAGAATCCGATATCCTTGCAGTGACTGGGGCCATGGCAACTTGCACTGGTCCATTACCCTGCGTGAGGCTCGTGACCACCGTCTGGTACATACTGACTGGTATCTGTACTAGTCCTGTAATGGAAAAAAACATTAATTTATTGATACAGAGTTAGTTCCCAGTTACAAGGTTGAAAGAATGTCTAAGCTTAACCCATACAAGAGGTTATCAGTCAACCTAATGTGACCCTCCTGTTCAAGCAGATATGTCAGCTGCAAATCTGACAGTTCCCAAACCCCTCTTCTGCCATCCACGATGGCCATACAGATAATGAACTCTAGGCATTTGATAGTCCAAGACACTTCCTGCTGCCTTTGTATTGGCCAGCACTGCTCACGTGAATAGTACTTGCCAAGTCAAGAGGAAAAGTAGAAAGCGTCTAGAGTGACCGTGTGCACCAGATAGTCGGAGAAGCTGTGTGGCCATCTTGGATAGCAGAAGAGAGAAGCCTGAGAATTGGCGGATCTTCAACTAAAAAGATGAAAAGGAAATCAACCTGTAAGCTGGCAGCATTAGCACATCAGAAGCAGGAGATATCACTGTCAAAAACCAAGTCAGGAATAAACAGGGGGGGGGGGGATTTCTAACAGTGATATCTTCCCATGTACTGAAGATAAGATGCTGTGATTTTGGTATTTTTTTTTAAAGCTTGGAATGTCTGCTTTCAAACAATACAAAGCCCATATCTCTAGATCCCTTCAGTCTGGAGGAGGAGGGGGGAAGTTGGGGAGCTGTCTGCAGGTGGAAAGGAAAAATATATATATAGAAATTGGTCATTATTATCATTGTAGTGACCAACAGATAGATAGATAGATCGATAGATACTCTGATCTCTATGTCTCTCTAGGCCATGAAATCTATCTGGGTTGTATTTCAGATTCATGTATCGATATGGGATTTATCTGAGAGCTATGCATATGATATCAAAAATAGAGTTGCCATACAAATGCCTTATTCAGAAATACCAGCTACTGGGAGTCAGTCTCAATGATGTCACTACTGATGACAGGTGTTCTTTTTACACTAAGCCAGATAAAAGAACTGCCAAACTGGCTTATAACCCATTCACAAGTGTTTATCCTAGTGTATAGGATATGGCCTACACTGATCGTTACACACCATCGATCCTAATAGGATTTTAATTAAGACGGTTCTAACCATTGATGCACACACATATACCTAAATGAATGAAAAATACAAGTAAAACAAGCTAAAAAAAATACAAAAGAAAAATCACATTTATTGTTACATTGACATTTTAATAACTGCTGTTTGCTCTGTAGCTGAAACAATCAGACACAGTTAGAGGCAGATAACATTTTAGATTATAATCACAGTATTGGCACCAAGGAACTAATTAATACTACTGTAATATAAATAAATGATTGGCGCTCTCTCCAGAATCACACTGGGACATATAGCTAAAAATATAAACTTTATTCTATAATGTCCGCCCAAAGAAAGGCCAATTACATTATAATAAAGACACATTAAAATGTATTCAATTAAAAATCGAGACGGGAATATAATAAATACAAAAACAAACAATATTAGTGAGGAAATCACAAAAAGTGCATATAAGTAATGTGGAACTTGTAGTGCATCTGATCGTGCACCACAAATAAGGATAATCCAATGTGTAATGTGGATGATCCAACAGTCATAGGAATAGTCCCCAAATATTGAGATATATATTCATTAATTGATGCAATATTGATGTAACAATGTCCGTTCTTGTGACATTTTTGTAATAAAATGGAGATGTATATTATAGGCTATAAAGTTATATTGTACTAGCAGTGAAGCGGATTTGGGCCAGAAATCCCTTCTTAATGTTCACTTATTTGGAACCTGAGAATTATCACGGCTGATGCTGTGGCTGCAGTAATTCATGTACAAATAACATCCGTTTCCCCCTTTTTATGTATATGGGTGTATACCCACTAACTTACGATTAGATGCTGAGGGATCTGAATCTCATGCCGGCCATGGCGTCCCATGTGTTGCTCGGCTTAGAGCGATCTTACTTCAGGTATAGTGTCTGTTTGGTTGCGTCCACTGGGTGATGATATGAGCTGAGTGCCGTAATGATTGCAGATCATGCAGCGCAGACGCTGGTAAGTAAAGTCCTCTCATGCTTTCAGCTGAGAACGTTGCGGAGCGCTGCGTTTCGCTTTTAATTTTCACGTCCTTCACTGCAGCGTCAATATTGGGGGGTCTTCCTGCACCAAACGCATTTCGGGACCCTCGAATGGTCCCTTCCTTAGTGGTCAGTGTTTTAGTTTTTTTGACCACTGAGGAAAGGACCAGTCGAGGGTCCCGAAGCCGGATGTTTTCATCCACGCAATGGGGAGATGCGGCGGCGGCCGTGCAGGTGTCAGAGGCGCAGAGTATGTATAACCTCTGTCAGAGGCCGGGCGTATGGGGAGGCATTTTAGGGGTCGGATAACCCCTTTAATCACAATACAGCATGGTCCTGCATTTTGGTACCAAATATAGTGTTTGCATCCATCTTAAGTATGGTATACTGAACATAGATTAATAATCTAATTAATAGGGAATGTTTTATTAAAGGAAGATTGCAGCCTTTACATTCCTGCAGTCCAGTGATGGCAGCCCGCAGGCTGACGGCACCAGCATTGCCTGGTATTAAAACTCAGCAGACAGTGGAGTGATTAAGCCCTTGACAAGTATTAATCAGGTTTGTGATTGTCCCGACACTGCATCTGGTCAGGCATGGGGCTTTGATTAGGCTAATCTAGTCTGCACATGTTCATAATCCAAAGTGGTGGATTAAGACCCTTTCAGTTTTATTAAAAGACGCTTGCGTCTCTCCAACTCAGATAGCCAACTCACCAAGTCACAAATGCCATAAACTGCTGGAGCAATCTGTGCTCCATATATACTTGTGCTGATATAGCAGAAAATATTAATTACCACCAGAGATAACTGATCAGAACTGAGAGAATAAGGCTACATTCACACAAACATGGTGTTTTGCGGATCCGCAAAACACGGACACATGTGCGTTCTGCCACACAGTTCCGTCTACAATTGCGGACAAGAATAGGACAGGCACAAAGCAACGGATGTGGACAGCACACGTGTGCTGTCTGCATCTTTTGTGGCCCATACAAATAAATGGGTCTGCACCAGTTCCGCAAAATTGCGGAACGGATGCAGACTCATTTATACGGTCGTGTGAATGCAGCCTAAACAACATAATGTTGGCTACTTGTTGTCCAATCACGTCCCCACCTTGTAGTGCACTGAGATAATGAGGATCATTTTAGTTCATATATTATTTTTTTTAACATATAGTCCTGATTTATCACACATATAATGTCCTCAAAAAGTCACAAAATGAGGCCTTTCGTGAATTTTTTTTACTTGCGCAATTTTTTTTTTTAAACTTTTTTTTGCATTTACACCACTTGCTCCAGTTTTGAAATATGGGCATGTTTAGCTATGTTAATGAGTTTCCAGATTTATTACTGAGACTTAAATTTCACAAATATCATTCCAGTACAAGTTAGAGTAGGAAAACTGGAGTAGCTTTTCTAGACAAAAGTGTTGCGTTAATATTTGCGTTATGAACTCTGGCAGTCTGATCCGGCAGAGGAAAAGACTACCGGAGTTCACTGTATAACCGTGCACCACCAGATCCCCATTCACTATAACAGGACCCGGAATGTATGATGGCTTTCAGATGTTACAGTGAATTCCAACAGTGTGTTCCTCAGCTGCAACAGTCTGCCAGAATTCACAACGCAGATATGAAGCTGGCCTTAGGCTTAAGGATGAGACAAATGTATCGAAAACATGTGACATTTGATGAATGTGACAAAGTACAACTTATACTCATGCAAAACAGACTTCAAATATCCCCCTCATGATAAATTCCCCCATTGACTGTTCACTGAATAATAGCCAGTATTTGAGGAGGACTTTAGAAATGTAATGGTTATGCAGATTCTGCCTGTCCATAGTATATAATGGGAGAATCAGCTCACCTTTTTTATTATTATTTATGAATGATAGCGCAGGCACATACACTGCTGATGATTGTTCACCGTAAAGGGGGCTTAACGAACGCCAACGTACTTTGCTATATAGTCGATTAACGCTTGTTTCGGGGCACAAAATGTGCCTGTGTTAAAGGACCTTTTGGATGATTTCACATGCAGCATTCATGGCAGAAATTTCTGTGACAAAGTCAGCTGCATTTATGTGAATGTAAAGAACAGGAATAGCTCACTCCTAAGCAATTAGGACCAGGTGCTCTAGGCCAGAAGACTATCACCCGTACAGGAAGGAATAATAGAAGATAAGTGTGTAGGCTGGACTGGCACTCTGTATGTGTGGAGTAATACGGATAAAATACAATAAAATGGTAAAAATACAATATAATGTAAAGTGATCACACAATTTAATTATAATAACATTGAAATGCCAAAATATATGGCTAAAAATAAATGGCTAAAAAGAAACGCTGCGCGGCACAATAGAATACTGCAATAACAATCAAGAAAGTGATCTAGGTGTGATCACAATATGTCCTTGAAAGTGACGATATTCAATGGTATTCTTGGATATAAGACAAAGAAAAATGCAGGTTGTGAGTCCTTTTTTCTTCAGATATTGTATAAGCAGAAGTGCCACATTGAATCTGTAATAATGATATATGTCCGTATTGCAGAGGACTTTTACATAGAGCGGGTAGTCAGAAAAGACTTTTCAGTCAATTATGGTCCCATTCAATTTGCAGATAAAGTGCTGTATGCTCTGAAATAGCAAAAGGTCTTACCTTAACCCGGATGGTTTTCAAGGTAGATGTAATTACCGTATAGCTGGTTCAGCCCGGTCTTCTACTGTATGTGTGTACCAACGCTGGAGTAGCGTGGTCTCCGGCGTGCTCCTGGCTTAGTCCGCAACAAGGTATCGTGAAGGCGGATAGCTGGATTGTTTGTATCCCAGGCGCCGCGTCTCACGTGGTGTGTGACGTAGTCTTAGTCCGTGACTGTATCCGGGTATCGCGAGAACTCTGCTCGGCGATTTTTTAAATAGGAAATTTTTTCGGAGCGCTCCAATTTTTGAAAGGATAGTTTCAGACTTTATAGCATCTGTAGAAAGGCCTTTGAATAGAGTGGGAGCTATCAGCTGTTTACGCCAAACGCGTTTCGGGGACCTCTTCCCCTTCTTCAGTGGCAGCTGATCTCCCAAATTTAAGGTTGGCTTTATATAGATCCATCAGAGAAAACTAAAAGGCGGCCTGGATTCAAAATTTCGAATGGATATCCAATTGTCTATGAAGAGTTTTATATGCGCTTTTAATGCGTTAATTTCTCTGCCTTTGCGTTTTTCTGATATGTTGTATATGATGTTTAATCTGATTTACCTCATAAGGAATAAATATTGCAGCTTATTTATTTTAATAAAAATATACACATAATAGCTAAAACAATAAATATTATCTAAAATGATTAAAACGTGTTTAAATATATTTCTTTAGTACAAAAGAATAGTATAATATCTAGTAGAATACATAGTAGTATGATGTTGCGTGATGGTAGAGAATGTTACATGGTGATAGAATGCAACATTCTATCACCATGTAACATTCTCTACCATCACGCAACATCATACTACTATGTATTCTACTAGATATTATACTATTCTTTTGTACTAAAGAAATATATTTAAACACGTTTTAATCATTTTATATAATATTTATTGTTTTAGCTATTATGTGTATATTTTTATTAAAATAAATAAGCTGCAATATTTATTCCTTATGAGGTAAATCAGATTAAACATCATATACAACATATCAGAAAAACGCAAAGGCAGAGAAATTAACGCATTAAAAGCGCATATAAAACTCTTCATAGACAATTGGATATCCATTCGAAATTTTGAATCCAGGCCGCCTTTTAGTTTTCTCTGATGGATCTATATAAAGCCAACCTTAAATTTGGGAGATCAGCTGCCACTGAAGAAGGGGAAGAGGTCCCCGAAACGCGTTTGGCGTAAACAGCTGATAGCTCCCACTCTATTCAAAGGCCTTTCTACAGATGCTATAAAGTCTGAAACTATCCTTTCAAAAATTGGAGCGCTCCGAAAAAATTTCCTATTTAAAAAATCGCCGAGCAGAGTTCTCGCGATACCCGGATACAGTCACGGACTAAGACTACGTCACACACCACGTGAGACGCGGCGCCCTGGGATACAAACAATCCAGCTATCCGCCTTCACGATACCTTGTTGCGGACTAAGCCAGGAGCACGCCGGAGACCACGCTACTCCAGCGTTGGTACACACATACAGTAGAAGACCGGGCTGAACCAGCTATACGGTAATTACATCTACCTTGAAAACCATCCGGGTTAAGGTAAGACCTTTTGCTATCTCAGAGCATACAGCACTTTATCTGCAAATTGAATGGGACCATAATTGACTGAAAAGTCTTTTCTGACTACCCGCTCTATGTAAAAGTCCTCTGCAATACGGACATATATCATTATTACAGATTCAATGTGGCACTTCTGCTTATACAATATCTGAAGAAAAAAGGACTCACAACCTGCATTTTTCTTTGTCTTATATCCAAGAATACCATTGAATATCGTCACTTTCAAGGACATATTGTGATCACACCTAGATCACTTTCTTGATTGTTATTGCAGTATTCTATTGTGCCGCGCAGCGTTTCTTTTTAGCCATATATTTTGGCATTTCAATGTTATTATAATTAAATTGTGTGATCACTTTACATTATATTGTATTTTTACCATTTTATTGTATTTTATCCGTATTACTCCACACATACAGAGTGCCAGTCCAGCCTACACACTTATCTTCTATTTATGTGAATGTGGCTGCTTACTGCAACCTTTAGGGCTCATGCACACGACCATTGGATGTTTTGTGGTCCACAAATTGCGGATCTGCAAAACACAGATACCACCCGTGAGCACTCCGCATTTTGAGGACCAGAAAGTCCAGCCCCTAATAGAACAGTCATATCCTTCTCGGTAATGCCAACACAGAATGCACATCGAGTCACTTCTGTTTTTTGTGGCCCCATTGAAGCAAATGGTTCCGCATACGGGACGCAAATAAATAAATAAATAAAGGAATGACACAGGAAAAAAATATGTTCATGTACACTTATTCAGATGAATGGGACAGTCACAGGAATTTCCACATTAAATCTGCTGCGTGTTAATTCCTCCTAAAGAAGCCCAATAAAAACTAGGATGTTAAAGGGGTTGTCCAATCTCTTTGGACATTGTTAACTAACAATAGCTGCCTATTGTATCTGTTGGCAGAAAAAAAACCAAAAAAAAAACCTCACTTGCTCCAATAACTGGTAGTGATGAGCAGCAGGGGCAATATTCGAATTCGCGATATTTCGCGAATATTTGGGCGAATATTCGCCATATATTCAAGGATTCGCGAATTCATGATCTCCAGGCATTATTTTCTTGATTGCGAAAATTTGCATGAAATTCGCATTTTTTTTTTCGCATAAAAATTCGCATGAACTGATATTTTCACAAAAAACGAATATTCGCAATTACGAATATATTTTGCGATATTCTAAATATTCGCGAATTCTCGAAGTGCCGATATTCGCGATTAAAATTCGCAATTCGAATATTCGTTATCAACACTAATAACTGGCCTCAGCTGTCACATGTCCCCAACAGCACATCACTGCTGGGGACAGTTACCGTATAGGCAGGGGTGCACCTAGCCTTTCTGCTGCCTGAGGCAAAAACTAAAATGGTGCCCCTACCTCCCAAATGCCAATTTCTTAACCTAACCCCTTCCCCTAAGCCCATGGCCCTTTGGCTGCCCCCACCTGGTGCACTCCTGCGTCTAGGGACATATCACTGCTAAAGCCAGTATTTGGCTGCAGCTGTGCATGTGACCATGTCCGTATGGAAGCTTACAGTATGGGACCCGGAAGACTGCTGGAGACATCCAGGGACCGAGTATAACTATTATGCTATCAAAACACAATAAGGGTACTTTCACACTAGCGTTATTCTTTTCCGGTATCGAGTTCCATCCTAGGGGCTCAATACTGATCAGTTTTATCCTAATGCATTCTGAATGGAGACTAATCCATTCAGTATGCATCAGGATGCCTTCAGTTCAGTCACTCTTACGGTACAGTATTTGGCCGGAGAAATACCGCAACATTCTGCTGTATTTTCTCCGTCCAAAATTCCGGAACACTTGCCGGAATGCCGGATCCGGAATTATTTTCCATTCAAATGCATTAATGCCGTATGCGTCACCAAGTGTTCCGGCAAAACTGATCCGCAGACCTTTAAAAATGCAAAAAAAAAAAAAAATTAAAAAAAATACTGGATCCGTTTTTCCCAGATGACACTGGAGAGACGTGTTTCAATGCATTTGTTAAACAGATCCGTCTACAAACGCTATCCGTTTGCACACGGATTTCTGGATCTGGCAGGCAGTTCCGGCGACGGAACTGCCTGCCTGATCTTCACAATGCAAGTGTGAAAGTACCCTATCAAATTTGCCTGACTGGAGATGACTACGAGACAGGGACCTGAAGTTTACCATCTTCTGAACCTAAGAGGGGAAACGTGCATGAGACGCACAACCTGTCCACTTTATTAAAAGCATCCATGTAATCAAGCAATTAGAAACTACCTATGAAGTATATTCCTTTTAGCTACCTCAATCTGTGCACTGCCCTTGTCATGGCTACATCTTTATACTCACGCTCACTATAGGTATTGGGTGGGGAGAAGGTGTGGTATTGTCTATACTGTACCACGGGTGGGAACGATGGTGATCCCAATGATCCCTACTCAGAGTGACCCCACCAGCAGGTACAATCTGGCAGGGCACTTAGTTTATGTTACTGCATGAAAAGGCTGAGGAAAGCCTGCCGGAGACAGGTCTGCAGTGCGGAACAATGGGCTCGATTCATCTTGCTATGTTCCTGCACAGCTGTTTACTGGCTCCGGATTACTGCAGTCACATGAGCTGCTTTATAGCATAGCAAGCTGTCAGAGGCTGGGAAGGTCATGAGGAGAGGGGAATCAGGACAGCACCATCCCACTGCACTGCGGTATGTGGGGAGGAGGAACGCCATCAGGACCTTCTACACACCCATCAAGGAATAGCAAGACTGCAAGCCAGAAAATGCAACCACAGGGTAGAATAGAATCACTTACAGGCCAGCCTCTCATACACAAACTTGGTGCGTGCTCAGTTCACACTGAACTCAGGCCAATCATGTTAAATTGCAGTGCAATACATGGCTAGATACTATGGGAACTCAATAAAAAGAGATTTATTTCTATAGATGTGACCGTATCCCAATAGTCAGTTTGCTGAACAACCTTTAAAGTCAGCAATCCACCTAAAGGCCTGCTCCCACTGCGTTCCCTACGTTCTGGTCCCTGCAGTGTTGACATCCGGTGCAGCATGACCATGATCAAATGCACTGCTGCAGTCAATGTGTGGTTATTGGCCACGTCACTGCTGAAGCCAGTGACTGGCTGCAGCAGAGCATGTGACTATGCCCATGCTTGGCTGCATGTCAACACTGAGGTCAGGAACAAGGAAAAACTGGGAGGCAGCACGGAGGACCGGGACAAGACTGGAGCAAAATTCTGTATTTCTACATGGAAAAACCAAAGCATGCTGTGGATGTCACCAAATCCAGTGTGTGAATCCACAGCGCAATCCCACATGCAGTGGATTTCCAGCAGAATTATTACATTTATGCATTTAATACACCGAAGGATCTGTTTCTGGAACCTAACGTCATGAGCCATTTCCTACTGAAGGTTGCTGGGCTGCCAAAAACATTTTTTCCCCATCATTATAATTTTTGGATATCAATTTTCTTAATGGTATATAAGCTAGAGATCAGGAGCAAAGACTATAAACAGCCATTTATCCAACCTTACAATAAAACGACTGTTCAGTAAAACCTCCAATGGCATTATTCCTCACAGTTCCCTTAAAGGGAGCCTGTCACCAACCTGATAAAGTTTTAGGCTAGCTTCACACGGTTTTGTCTGTCCTAGCAGAATTCACCTCGTCCACACATCCGGCTGATTCCGGTAGACAATATGGAGACTGCATGCTTCGGTTTGTGTCCAGCAGATTCCCAGCAATGTCTGCTAGAACAGCCTGCCGGAATTCACAACGGAGGCGTGAAACTAGCCTTAAACTGATGACATAGTTCAGTGGGACACAAAAACATGAAACAGATGTTACCTTTGTTTCGTTTTTCAGATCCTCCAATCCCCAGTGTTCTCCGGCCAGTGCGGTGTCTGTGTGACATCATTTTTCCCTGTAGCCCAAATCCTGTGCCTTCGTGCATCAACGCTGAGCCAGAGATATCGGCACATGCCCACTGCATCTCTCTGTGCCTCTCAGTGGGCAAGAGCACTGCGCATGCCTGGCGGTAATGGGTGGGTGAAGGTATGAGACTGGGGTTAGGCACACAGAGTTAAGAGCGTGTAAGGCGGGGGGGGGGCTGGGCACTTGCAGCAAACTCTCCTCCGCTGGGCACTTGCGATGGCTCATTAGCATATCATAAAAAATACTTTTGGGCGATTTGGAGGATCTGAAATACTAAACAAGCTAATATCGGTGTCATGTCTTTGGGCCCCACTGAACTATAAAATTGGTTTAAAACCGGTCAGGTTGGTGACAGACTCTATAAGGCAGCACAGACAAAAACCCTATGTGTCTGATGAAGAGATGTGCAGATTATTTTTTTCTAATATTGAATAAGGGTTAATTTGTCTTATTTTCTTAACCGCTTATTTAGAGGCTACACTCAAATTAAACTAATCACTCTGGTCCTGGCAAACTGGATGTTGGATTTAAAGCTCCTCTTGGCTAATTCCTTCAAAATCTGTTTTAGCAAGGGAACGACCACATGGTGCGCTTGGGTTGCGGATGCATTGTATTGCGGGTGCCGTGCATCCATTAACGATGCAGAATCATTGTGCACTAAGCAGTGCTGTCCACATTAGTTTAATTACAGCCTGCTACACCCATCTTAAAGCGGCCGCCGTGTGGTTGTACCCCAACATGTCTGCTTCCACTTCACCTCTTTCATAATTTGCAGCACAGAGAAGAGATTGCCATAGCAAAAGGGTGCTGCCACACATCGCTGCAGTGCGATGCTAACAAAAAAAATAAAGAGGTTTTTGCAACATACCTGCTTTTACAGTGCGCTTTCTTCCAGAAAAGGGAAACGCACCGCAAAATTTAATGACATTAATAGCAAAATAGAGTTACAAAAAGGCAATTTAAGTCTGTTGTGTTCTCCCTTTGCTAAAAGAAAAAGCATGTGAATCAGCAGGTTGTAGAGAGCAGGAGAGGAGAGGACTGATATATAGTTTAGTGGGAAAAGATTCAGTAAAACTTGATTTCATTCATTTAGAGTCCTGCTCATTCTGGGCTTTGAAGTCCAGGAGGCGGTCCTATCCCTGATTGACATCCTTCCCTCTACGGCTGTGTATACATGGATAGCTGTCAGTCACTGATGGGAACAGGAACGTCTCCAGGAATATAAATATATTACAAGTAAGGGTTTGGCTACACTGCCACAAGAAAGTCATGCAACATTTCATGGAATGTTTGTCAATGGTGTTGCAATGTGACAAGCGACATGCTGCTACAGTTGCAGTAAGATTTTGAGTTGCACGTAACTTTTACTCCACTGACCAATGTAAGTCGCAAGCAATACGCGACTCATCTGCCGCTTGGCTGTGTTTTCACAGCCAAATCACAGTTCTAAAATAGTCACGCTACAGCATGTTACAGATAAGTCACACATGTTCGTTTGACATGACTTTTCTGCGTCTTGCTATTGCACGAAACGTCGCCGTGTGGCCATACCCTTCTACTGAATCTTCCTCCTCCCCCCAAAAAAAAATATATCAACTTATTCAGCTGCTCCTGCTCTATAACATGTTGCATACAACACAGACACCATGTTCAATGTGACAGGTTCTCTTTAATATATCAGCCCCAGTTACAGGAGAAATCAGTAATTAAAAATAAATAATAATAAACACCATCATCACACTGCAGCTTCTAGCCCCACTCGGCAATAATCCACACATACATTATGTGTTATGGAAAGGGGATAATTTTTTTTAAAGTATTTTAGTTGCACTTTTCCCTTTAAAAAATAAAAATAAAAAAATGACTTTCACAGGCATAAAAAAAATACTAAAATAAAATTACATACAAAAATAAATCCCCGTAAAAAAGGGGACAATTATTTACATAACTGAGGAAATAGAGTCATGAAGCACGCATTTAAAAAAAAAAAAAAAAAAAAAAAAAAAAGTGAAAATGTTGTTCATGCAAGCAAGTTTGTACTGCCATTTTTTACAGCATGGTGGCTCAGTGGTTAGCACTGGTGCCTTGCAGAGCTGGAGGTTGAGGGTCAAATCCAACCATGGACAACATCTGCATGGAGTTTGTATGTTCTCCCCGTGTTTGCGGGGGTTTCCTCCGAGTACTCCGGTTTCCTCCCTCACTCCAAAGACATAATGATAGGGAACTTAGATTGTGAGCCCCACTGGGGACAGTGATGATAATGTCTGCAGTAAAATAAAAAAATAAATAAAAACAGAACAAAATAACTTTTTTTTTTTTTTAGCGCCCTGTGGTTTCGGTCACCTTTTTATACACAGCGGGGGAAATTTATTAAGACCAGTGCTTTCTGCGCATTATTATAAGGGGCAGGCCTTCCCTGGCAGTCCGCACGCCTAAACAGAAATCTACGACAGCTCAGAGGCAGCTCCATTAATATAGTTGAAGACTAGTTGAAATGACTAAATTCTGCTAAAAAAAAAAAAATGCAGAACATTTTTCCATTTTCCATTCATGTATGCAATTTGTGTGCGCATTACTTTTTCCTACAGGTAGGATTTACAGCAAAAGTAAAAACCATACCTTTATTTCTGCCGGAGCCGGCCAGCACCAATGACTTGAATGGGAATGAGCTGCAAAACTGGACACAACTCAAATACTTAATGAGTCAAATAAAATCTCAAAAGAACTTGTTTAAATAAATGGATCCCAAAAATTATTAGAAGGGTCTGTTCACACAGAGTTTTTCAGATGTGCTTTTTGGCATGGATTCCACACTGAAAATGCTTGCAAATCATCTTGACCAATTTCAATGGTAAAACCACTTTACGTTTTTTTCTGCTTGTGGTTTTAAAAACCGTGGAAAAAAAACTAAATTAAAAACATCATTGGCATAAAAATCGCTGCAGAAAAAATCCGAAAGCAGAATACTGAAGAATCTGCATTTTTCAGCACAGTAAAAACTGTGTGTGAACTTAGCCTCATATCCTTTTAACTGCACATTTGTTGCGATACAGATAATGTGTATTTCGCTGACAGGGGCTCTTCAGACCTCTATTTGAGGGGCTGGGTGTGGAAGGGCTGGTAGTGCACCATCAGTAAATGCCACCAGCCTGGTAAGCAGTATAGCGAAGGCTGCCACCAGTTTATCCAGACAACCAGTAGATCTGGTTTTACTAGCAGAATTCTGCCACACAGTGCTTACCAGACAGGGACTCCTCATCAAAAGGGAAACCCTGTTTTTGCCTCTGAAAGCAAATGTGTAATGCATCATCACACCCAAATAAAGCCTGGCTCTTACCATTGGCATCCTGTACTCCAGTCAATGCTCCAACAGCTGCCGCAGTCTCCCCTGACAAAACGATCTGCCCTCCTCCCTGTAGTGTGGCTTCTGCCAATGTCGCTACTGCATGAGCCGCTGCTTCACTGTAATTGGACAGTCAACATGGAAAAAAAACAAATACCACATTAAATAAGCCCTTCTACCAGAGTAAAACTTCACACAACATAAGGCTTTCTTCCTTTTACCACGGCTACCAATCAAATGGTAGCCTCTTCCTTATTTGAAAGCACAACCCAACAATGGATGTAAAATACTGCTAGGCTAAGCCTGCTACAAAATTAAAGACTCCATTACACTGCACAATTGAGCCGATGATTGTAGGGAATGAAGCGTTCCTTCCTGGCAATCACCTGCTCATCAGTGGAGGAGACCTCTGCATTTTCATGCAGTGATCTCCTCCACTGTATGGGGAGGAGTGATCACTAATGACATCACTCGTCCCCATACAGAATCAGTTTCTGGCACCAGAGGCCGTTTAGACTGAAACGCTCATAGGATAAAATCGGCAGCACCGGCAGATTATGGCTACCGGGCATTCTTACAAACACTTGTTAGCGATTATCGGGTAAATGCTTGGCAAGTGTAAAAAAGGGGCTTTCAGTTAGAGAACATTTTAGCCCTTTTACAATGATTGAATTAAGGGGTCTCACACTATTCCAGGCATCAGACAATGCTGATATAAAATGATTAGCCATGACAACAGCAGGTTCCCCTCCTGTCGCAAAACTTGCTGCGACATATCAAGGCATGGACTCTACCAGATCTCTGAAGGTGTCCCCAAGACATTAACAGCAGATCCTTTAAAGGGAATCTGTCAGCACCAAAACCCGTCCAATCTAGAGTTAGTGTCACTTTATACACCGCTAAGTCCGGTTATGTCATTTTTATCTTCATACTCTGTGCTCCCACAATCCAGCAGTAAAATGCATTGAGAGGACTCCTCTCCATTATGTACATGAACTAAGGAGTCCTCTCAATACATTGTACTTAGGGCTGAAACGATTACTCGATTTAATCGAGTAATTCGACACAAAATAATCCTCGATGCAAATTTTTTGCATCGAGGATTCGTTTGTGTTATGTGACCACGGAGCGGGAGTGAAGCGCTTGCTATTACTCCTGCTCCGTGGTCTCCCGCTGGCCTGCAATACTCACCTTTCCAGCAGGCGGCCTCCGGACAATCCACAGTACGTCCATGGTCCTGCGCTGCTCTGACCTCCTGACGTACGCACGCCGTGACCTGACGCACTGTGTGACGTCAGGAGCAGAGCAGCGCAGAACGATGGAGTGTCGGCAGCACGCCTGCTGGAAAGGCAAGTTGGTGAAACCGAGGGGGTGGGGCGCAACTAAGGCCAGGCGCATGGAGTGCACAGCGTCATAGAAACCAGTGACGCTGTGCAGACCGGGCGTCAGGAGGAGCGTGGGGGCAGAGCTGATGGGGCGTCAGGAGGAGCGTGGGGGCAGAGCTGATGGGGCGTCAGGAGGAGCGTGGGGGCAGAGCTGATGGGGCGTCAGGAGGAGCGTGGGGGCAGAGCTGATGGGGCGTCAGGAGGAGCGTGGGGGCAGAGCTGATGGGGCACTGTGTGGGGGCAGAGCTGATGGGGCACTGTGTGGGGGCAGAGCTGATGGGGCACTGTGTGGGGGCAGAGCTGATGGGGCACTGTGTGGGGGCAGAGCTGATGGGGCACTGTGTGGGGGCAGAGCTGATGGGGCACTGTGTGGGGGCAGAGCTGATGGGGCGTCAGGAGGAGCGTGGGGGCAGAGCTGATGGGGCACTGTGTGGGGGCAGAGCTGATGCACTTGGGCTGATCGCACAGTGGGGAACAAAGGGTGTTGGGGACTGATGGCAGGGGGTCTGATGAGTTTTTATAAAGGAATTTTTTTTTTTAAAAAATAATCGATAGAATACTCGATTACTAAAATAATCATTTACTGCAGCCCTAATTGTACTGCTGGTTTCTTGGAGCACAGAGTTAGTATGAGGCAGTCGTAAGGATCTATTACCGGTACTTGAGATGAATATCTATTATATTTTCTGACAGACATTTCCGCTCATTGACTGTTGCCATAAATGATAATTTTCGATTACAGTTTAAAAAATAAATAAATAACCATATTTAACCACTTTTCAGCGAGGTGTACAACAGAGGATTTTTTTTGTGTGCCCATATATGGGTGCAACACATGAAACTCCCACGGTTCTTCAGAACCAGAGTTATGGCGCTCTAACTCAGGAGGTTCAGTCCAATAAAGCACCCTTATTTTACTTCTCTAAAAGCAGCCTCAGATAATGCATTATATGAGGTTCAGGAATTTTTAATTGTTCATTATGATTACAATTTGTATGGCGGCATGGAAAATTATAGCCTACATCATTCCCAATACTTGCATGCAAAAGTCTGCATCTGAGTGACACATGCACCATTGAATGTAGCGTTGAGAGAGAAGTGAGCTTCGGATCATAGAACTGAAGTCGCTTTGGTCAAAACTTTGTTTGAATGCTGTGCGGGGAGATGCATCTCTCTACAGCATTGAAATGTATGGGCGCCACCAAGACGAGATTCGTTATCTCCGAAGCCGCAAGAGACTTTGTTGAATAACTTTAATTCTAAAACTTGAATCTGAAGTTGGCCTCGGCTGGTACCTTGGTCCCGAAGCCAACTTCGAATTCAAGTTTTAAAATGGTTTTCAAGTTGAAAAATCTAGGTCCAAAATCTTCGCTCAACACTAAATGTAGACGTGTGGTATGTATGAACTCCGCACATCTTGTATTTTTTTGGGGTAGAATAATAGATATATGTTTATATGTGTAAACTTCTGCTTGAATGAGTTTCAGGAGCAAATGTTTGTTTTGATTAAGTTTTTAAATAAACATGAAGGTGGACATGGTTGTCAACGGTCTGTCAAGGCAATGACAATCATCAAGTTGTCTGCTTCCGGAAAATAGGTTTTACTCCTTGTATTAGATATATATAGATCTCTATCTCTATCTATCTATGGCAGCACCAACCATTAATGGAAGTGGGTGCTAGCTCAAGGGGAGAGGCTTACCCAAAATGTATTGCTGAAAAATAGAGCAGCACTCCAGGATTGCAGTAAAAAAAAATTGTGTTTATTCACCTATTAGTGACGCGACGTTTCGGCTTTATGTTGGAGCCGAAACATTGCGTCACTAACTGGTGAACACCACTATTTTTTTACTGCAATCCTGGAGTGCTGCTCTATTTTTCAGAGAAAAATATTATATATATAAACAATCCAAATAAATGTAACGCAGCACTCCTTAGATAAAAAGTGAAAAAATGTATTCAACACGTGTTTATACAGGCCTGTGTTGAATACATTTTTTATTTTCTGCGTTACATTTATTTGGATTGTGTTTGGACCCCAGGGGAAAATGCTGGCACCTGAATCATTTGCATCACTTGAAGTGAGGAGTGCTGCCCTGCCATCTTTTGGAGAGATATTTTATTTACCGTATTTTTCGCCGTATAAGACGCACCGGCGTATAAGACGCACCTAGGTTTTTGGGGAGGAAAATAAGAAAAAAAAATTTTTTAACCAAAAGGTGTACTGTGGGTTTGGTGGGTTTGGAACTAGGTGGTCTGTGGATGGCACTATTACTGGGGATCTGTGGATGACTGACACTGTTATGGGGGGAACTGTGGATGACAGACACTGTTATGGGGGGAACTGTGGATGACAGACACTGTTATGGGGGGAACTGTGGATGACAGACACTGTTATGGGGGGAACTGTGGATGACAGACACTGTTATGGGGGGATCTGTGGATGACAGACACCGTTATGGGGGGATCTGTGGATGACAGACACCGTTATGGGGGGATCTGTGGATGACAGACACCGTTATGGGGGGATCTGTGGATGACAGACACCGTTATGGGGGGATCTGTGGATGACAGACACCGTTATGGGGGGATCTGTGGATGACAGACACCGTTATGGGGGGAACTGTGGATGACAGACACCGTTATGGGGGGATCTGTGGATGACAGACACCGTTATGGGGGGATCTGTGGATGACAGACACCGTTATGGGGGGATCTGTGGATGACAGACACCGTTATGGGGGGAACTGTGGATGACAGACACCGTTATGGGGGGAACTGTGGATGACAGACACCGTTATGGGGGGGAACTGTGGATGACAGACACCGTTATGGGGGGAACTGTGGATGACAGACACCGTTATGGGGGGAACTGTGGATGACAGACACCGTTATGGGGGGAACTGTGGATGACAGACACCGTTATGGGGGGAACTGTGGATGACAGACACCGTTATGGGGGGAACTGTGGATGACAGACACCGTTATGGGGGGAACTGTGGATGACAGACACCGTTATGGGGGGAACTGTGGATGACAGACACCGTTAATGGGGGGAACTGTGGATGACAGACACCGTTATGGGGGGAACTGTGGATGACAGACACCGTTATGGGGGGAACTGTGGATGACAGACACCGTTATGGGGGGAACTGTGGATGACAGACACCGTTATGGGGGGAACTGTGGATGACAGACACTGTTATGGGGGGAACTGTGGATGACAGACACTGTTATGGGGGGAACTGTGGATGACAGACACTGTTATGGGGGGAACTGTGGATGACAGACACTGTTATGGGGGGAACTGTGGATGACAGACACTGTTATGGGGGGGAACTGTGGATGACAGACACTGTTATGGGGGGAACTGTGGATGACAGACACTGTTAGGGGGGAAACTGTGGATGACAGACACTGTTATGGGGGAACTGTGGATGACAGACACTGTTATGGGGGGAACTGTGGATGACAGACACTGTTATGGGGGGAACTGTGGATGACAGACACTGTTATGGGGGGAACTGTGGATGACAGACACTGTTATGGGGGGAACTGTGGATGACAGACACTGTTATGGGGGGAACTGTGGATGACAGACACTGTTATGGGGGGAACTGTGGATGACAGACACTGTTATGGGGGGAACTGTGGATGACAGACACTGTATGGGGGGAACTGTGGATGACAGACACTGTTATGGGGGGAACTGTGGATGACAGACACTGTTATGGGGGGAACTGTGGATGACAGACACTGTTATGGGGGGAACTGTGGATGACAGACACTGTTATGGGGGGAACTGTGGATGACAGACACTGTTATGGGGGGGGAACTGTGGATGACAGACACTGTTATGGGGGGAACTGTGGATGACAGACACTGTTATGGGGGGAACTGTGGATGACAGACACTGTTATGGGGGGAACTGTGGATGACAGACACTGTTATGGGGGGAACTGTGGATGACAGACACTGTTATGGGGGGAACTGTGGATGACAGACACTGTTATGGGGGGAACTGTGGATGACAGACACTGTTATGGGGGGAACTGTGGATGACAGACACTGTTATGGGGGGAAACTGTGGATGACAGACACTGTTATGGGGGGAACTGTGGATGACAGACACTGTTATGGGGGGAACTGTGGATGACAGACACTGTTATGGGGGGAACTGTGGATGACAGACACTGTTATGGGGGGAACTGTGGATGACAGACACTGTTATGGGGGGAACTGTGGATGACAGACACTGTTATGGGGGGGAACTGTGGATGACAGACACTGTTATGGGGGGAACTGTGGATGACAGACACTGTTATGGGGGGAACTGTGGATGACAGACACTGTTATGGGGGGAACTGTGGATGACAGACACTGTTATGGGGGGGAACTGTGGATGACAGACACTGTTATGGGGGGAACTGTGGATGACAGACACTGTTATGGGGGGAACTGTGGATGACAGAGACACTGTTATGGGGGGAACTGTGGATGACAGACACTGTTATGGGGGGAAACTGTGGATGACAGACACTGTTATGGGGGAACTGTGGATGACAGACACTGTTATGGGGGGAACTGTGGATGACAGACACTGTTATGGGGGGAACTGTGGTGTTGATGACAGACACTGTTATGGGGGGAACTGTGGATGACAGACACTGTTATGGGGGGGGAACTGTGGATGACAGACACTGTTATGGGGGGAACTGTGATGACAGACACTGTTATGGGGGGGAACTGTGGATGACAGACACTGTTATGGGGGGAAACTGTGGATGACGAGACACTGTTATGGGGGAACTGTGGATGACAGACACTGTTATGGGGGAACTGTGGATGACAGACACTGTTATGGGGGAACTGTGGATGACAGACACTGTTATGGGGGGAACTGTGGATGACAGACACTGTTATGGGGGAACTGTGGATGACAGACACTGTTATGGGGGGAACTGTGGATGACAGACACTGTTATGGGGGGAACTGTGGATGACAGACACTGTTATGGGGGGAACTGTGGATGACAGACACTGTTATGGGGGAACTGTGGATGACAGACACTGTTATGGGGGGAACTGTGGATGACAGACACTGTTATGGGGGAACTGTGGATGACAGACACTGTTATGGGGGGAACTGTGGATGACAGACACTGTTATGGGGGAACTGTGGATGACAGACACTGTTATGGGGGAACTGTGGATGACAGACACTGTTATGGGGGGAACTGTGGATGACAGACACTGTTATGGGGGAACTGTGGATGACAGACACTGTTATGGGGGGAACTGTGGATGACAGACACTGTTATGGGGGAACTGTGGATGACAGACACTGTTATGGGGGAACTGTGGATGACAGACACTGTTATGGGGGAACTGTGGATGACAGACACTGTTATGGGGGGAACTGTGGATGACAGACACTGTTATGGGGGAACTGTGGATGACAGACACTGTTATGGGGGAACTGTGGATGACAGACACTGTTATGGGGGGAACTGTGGATGACAGACACTGTTATGGGGGAACTGTGGATGACAGACACTGTTATGGGGGAACTGTGGATGACAGACACTGTTATGGGGGAACTGTGGATGACAGACACTGTTATGGGGGAACTGTGGATGACAGACACTGTTATGGGGGAACTGTGGATGACAGACACTGTTATGGGGGAACTGTGGATGACAGACACTGTTATGGGGGAACTGTGGATGACAGACACTGTTATGGGGGAACTGTGGATGACAGACACTGTTATGGGGGAACTGTGGATGACAGACACTGTTATGGGGGAACTGTGGATGACAGACACTGTTATGGGGGGAACTGTGGTGACAGACACTGTTATGGGGGGATCTGTGGATGACAGACACTGTTATTGGGGGAATCTGTGGATGACAGACACTGTTAGGGGGGATCTGTGGCTGACAGACACTGTTACAGGGGGATCTGTGGCTGGCACTGTACAGGGGGATCTGTGGCTGGCACTGTTACAGGGGGATCTGTGGCTGGCACTGTTACAGGGGGATCTGTGGCTGGCACTGTTACAGGGGATCTGTGGCTGGCACTGTTACAGGGGGATCTGTGGCTGGCACTGTTACAGGGGGATCTGTGGCTGGCACTGTTACAGGGGGATCTGTGGCTGGCACTGTTACAGGGGGATCTGTGGCTGGCACTGTTACAGGGGGATCTGTGGCTGGCACTGTTACAGGGGGATCTGTGGCTGGCACTGTTACAGGGGGATCTGTGGCTGGCACTGTTACAGGGGGATCTGTGGCTGGCACTGTTACAGGGGGATCTGTGGCTGGCACTGTTAGGCTGGCACTGTTACAGGGGGATCTGTGGCTGGCACTGTTACAGGGGGATCTGTGGCTGGCACTGTTACAGGGGGATCTGTGGCTGGCACTGTTACAGGGGGATCTGTGGCTGGCACTGTTACAGGGGGATCTGTGGCTGGCACTGTTACAGGGGGATCTGTGGCTGGCACTGTTACAGGGGGATCTGTGGCTGGCACTGTTACAGGGGGGAGGATCTGTGGATGGCACTGTTATACATGTGTCATCCACAGACCCTCCCAGCCCATAACTGTGCCATCCACAGATCCCACGCCGCTCCAGTATACTAATATAATATGTCTTATTCAATTAATAGTTATTAAATATGCCTTTATTCCTAAAAGTACCTTAAATCCTAAGCGCTTCAGTACAATGCCGGCAGGCCGGGCAGCCGGCGCGGCGCGTCACTCACTGACGTCACTTGCCTGCGCCGCCTGCTTCATTCATAAAGTAGGCGGCGCAGGCACGTGACATCAGGGAGTTACGCTGCCGCCCGCCCGGCCTGCATTGTACGGATGCGCTTAGGATTTAAGGTACTATTAGGCATAAAGGGGCATATTTAATAACCATTCATTGAATATGACATATTTTATTAGTACACCGGAGCGGCGGGGCGGGCCTTTAGTACAGTGACTGCACCGCCCCGCCGCTATTGCCGGCCCCAGCTCCTCCTCCCAGTCCCTCCCCTGAGTCCTCGCTCGCTTTACATCGCTGCCAGCGATGTAAAACTGACTGCATTCGCCGTATAAGACGCAGGGGCATTTCTCCCCCATTTTGGGGGAAGAAAAAGTGCGTCTTATACGGCGAAAAATACGGTATATATATATATATATATATATATATATATATATATATATATATACACACATACATATATATATATACACACACACACATATATATTTTATTATTTATTTACAGCTCAGAACTAGATATGTAAATTTAGGCCTAAGTGGTATGCATGTTTATTTTTAAGAGGTGTGGTCCATATAACTTTCTGCTTGGGTTATTCTGTGTGTATAAAGTGATGAGTGGCATTTTAACAATGTGCCAGATGTCTACTTTCAGCAAATATATGGGTATGAGGGGTTAGTATGATTTTTATTTTAGGTTTTATTTGTGCACACCAAAACTGCGAAAACTGTCCTGGCTACCAGAGGTACAGATGGTCCAAATAGCCCTGGCAGTGAAAATTTAAAATATAAACACATTTGCAGGTCATCCTTACCGCATCTGTATTAGGTTAGGGCTAAATGGCAACACTGGTCGCTGCCAGGATCGCAGAGTAGCAGTGATCTCAAATGAACGGGATCGCAATGCGAGTGGCCACAAATCTGACACCGAGATCCCATTCATTTCTATGTGGTCACTGCTACTCTGCGATCCTGGATGCGATCCGTGTTTCCGTGTGGTTCGTCCTATCCTAAAAAAATCCAGAGAGGGAGCCCGAAAGGTTCTGTTCAATATGATCACTGAGGGAATATTCATGCACATGACCACTGTGAGGGAAACATGGCATTACATGGCTCGACTTTGCAGAGGTGCCCTGCTGTGGTCATAAAGGGTGAGCAGGGAACCCTAACCCTATATTATGTCCACATGCCCTACTAAGACATATGTAACTTGAATTCCCTTGAAGATTTGATACTAGCAGAATAAGCCCTCAAGCACATAAGCGTGGGCCTGCCCTGCCTGTGCTGTGAACTGCGGGTCCGTAAAACAGGGACACCAGCCTACCATTCGTAGCATCTTGCAGATCGAGGACCCATTGAAGTAAATGGGTCTGTACTGCGATGCAGAGTGCACACGGCTGGTGTCTGTGTTTTGCGGACCTGCAGTTTGCGGTTTGCAACATGAGCACGCAGGCCCCATGGTCAAGAGCATGAGGCCTAAGGGTAATTCATCTTAGGGAAACCAGCATTTTAAAGGGAGTCCACTTTAACACTGTTACAGATGTGCTAAAAATAAGCCCATTGATGCTACAAGAAAGAGCACACTACATTAAATTATGATCAAGTGAGACAATATGGCTGCATTCACAACACCCTAGTAAGGTGATGTGGATATCGCCATGTGATTCAGCTCACGATCTCCATTTACACAGAATGCCCATATTCTTGCTCTCTTCTGGACTTATCAGATGTATGACACTTCATAAAAGTCATACTTAAAGGGGTTGTCCGGGATTGGGGACATGGGTCTACATGTACAATGGTCCCCTAAATATTACATTCATGCCTGTCCTTCCCTTACCAGACATTTCTGATGGCCCTTTTTCACTTCACAAATTTTCAGCCGGAAGTGCAGTTTCTATCACAGTCAGTGACGTACCGGGTCCCTTTCTGCATAGCGAAGCCTCTCCTTCCGCTTCACAAGGAGCCCGGTGACGTCACCGTCAGCCTCTAATTATTCCAAGCGCATGGAGGGGCAGTAACTATGCGGCAACAGAAGCGCTAAGCCACGCCCATCGCAGCGCTAAGCCACGCCCCTCGCTGAGCAGGGCGCATTCTTAGTAAGGAAGGAGGCGTTTAGCTGCGCTGGGACCCAGAAAGCATTGAGGCAGGAAGTTACCGCACACATAAACAGAAAGGTAAACAATCAGTGGGGGACTGTAGGAGCCCTGCTGAAGTGAAAAAATACCTAAAAACATCTGGGGGGACCTTCAAACCGCTATTAATAGTGATTTAACTGGTTTTAAAAAAAAAAATCTTGATCCCGGACAACCCCTTTAAGAAACCCCTCTTTTAATGTAAAAATACTACTATTTGATCAAGTAAATTAACAACATGCACACAATGCTATTTTTGGTCTCCACATTCGATACGCAACCATAACCCCACTGCAATGAGATTTTTGAGAAAATGTCAGGTGTCCATTGACTCCCTCCCCGTACTCTTCTTTAACAGCGCCCTCTGCTGTTATAACAATGCATCTTACGTTTCCAAATTTCAGTAGCTTTTTTGCTGCATATTTTTTGTTAAATTTGTTTCAGAGAACTGACACAAATGTCTGCCCAAATGTTAATATATCAAACTGAAAATAAATGGCTGAAATAGCCATCTTCTTGGTGTACTTTCACACTAGCGTTTTTCTTTTCTGGCATAGAGTTCCATCCTAGGGGCTCAATACCGGAAAAGAACTGATCAGTTTTATCCCCATGCATTCTGAATGGAGAGCAATCCGTTCAGGATGTCTAAAGTTGAGTCACTGAACAGCGTTTTGGACAGAGGAAATACGGCAGCATGCTGCGGTATTATCTCTGTCCAAAATTCCCAATCCGGCATTAAAAATACCGCAATGCTGGATCCATCCTTCTTAAGTAAAAATTAGAAAAAAAATTATAAACCCATCAGTTTCTCCGAATAACATACGGAGAGACGGATCCATTCTTGCAATGCATTTGTGAGATGGATCCGCATCCGAATCAGTCTACAAATGCTGTCCGTTTGCATGCAGATTGCCAGATCCAGCAGGCAGTCCCGGTGACTAAACTGCTTGCCGGATAACTCTGCCGCAAGTGTGAAAGTAGCCTAAAACCAGACATATTTGTAAATGTGGTATATGTGTTATTTTAATGTCAATCCAAAGTATAAATGTATAATAAGCAAAATACTAGTTAATAAGTTAAAACAAACATGTAAAATACTTCTCAGATTAGTTATATACCTATTAAGTGCCATGGTCACTGTGGCTCCTGGCGGCATATCATGGGATGCTGCAACAGCGGCTTCAGCGAGGGATGCTACAGCTTGAGTGGCTTCAGAAGCTTGAGTAGTTTGGATGGTCATCTCTCCCCCTTGAAGTGTAGCCCAGTTCTGCTCCACCTGAGGGTAAAGAAGCTGTTCAACAGAAGGCTAAACCTGACCCGACTAGAAGAATCCATATCTTACGCTCCATGTTCTGCTGTATAGGCTCCATTGAACGGCATGTGTACAGCAATGCTTATAGGGAAGTAAAGCTCCGGATATATGCCATCCGATCAAAAAAAAAAAAAATCTTAACTTTCAGTTGGTTTTAGGCAGAATACGAAAAAAAAAAAACCTTTGAAACTCTGAAAGTGGAGGCACAGTAAGGTCCGATCCAGTAGAATGCAACCCCTTTTGTGGATCCTTACAAAACGGAGCCATAATACAGCTGTGGCATGCTCTTTATATGCGTTCCATGTCATTTATAACCTTACCTCCCCATCACTAACCGTGGAATAATTGACTTGTGCGACAGTTACAGTAGTTGGCAGCTCCGATGCATCTGCAAGTGTGGCAACAGTCGCCCCTGTACCGACCTGCAGCAATCAAAGCAGCTATTAGGCACCATTAATGGCTGTACATGTGTTCACAAACCCTCTGTAGCAGAAAGAAACGAGCTCTGTTTAGGCTTCGCTAATGCTATGATCTTCAGCCAAACTGAGCCCAGAGAATCTCCCACATTATTCAGTTTGCTTGACAGCTGCCGAAGGGTTTTTCACTGGAGTATTTTGTCTTCCTACTACCCTGTAAACCCATTTCTACGTTCTTGCTACAGAATATCAAGTCAGATGTGCCCCCGAAAGGAGAAAAGACTTCAAGCTGATTGTAAGGTCCCCCCCTTCTCTTTACTAAAGTGGACTACTCATGGGTAGCACTTGCGGTTTACCAGTAATTGCCAGACTGCACCTAGACTTGCAACCTAAAATAACGGCAAGTCCAGGTGGAGGCGGCAATTAGTGGTAAATCAGAAAGATATGTAATAGCACCCCAAGTAAAACAAAAAGAGGTTCTCCGAAATCCAAATGCATTCTTTTAATTGCTTAGCTTACCGCAGACAATGCACAATTGAGCCCCCAGCACATTTATTTTTTTTTTTTTAAAAACACTGCAAAAGGTATCCTCCTGGAGTAACTCGATTACTGCCATGTCTGGTGGTTTGGATCTCGAACTTCCAGTTTTGGAAGTTTCTGCTTGGGTACGCATACCAAACGCAGCATGCATCAAATGCTGGCATCTTTTCTAGCACTTGTTCCACCCATCCACCAGTTTAGTATAGGTGCTGGGGGAAGCAACACGTCCTGACATTAACGAGGACGCCAATAAACTGCACGACCAGAAGACTGAGGGGGTCATTTATTAAGCTGAAATACGCCTATATTAGGAGTATTTAAGGAGCATATCACGATGCAACAGCTAGTCGTGCTGCAGTCTGCGACTACCCCTCACGCCAGGTCTAAGAAAGTGGGCGTGGCGTGGAACGGCCAGCAGGTCCGTCACATTTACCATTTTCTACTCTTGTTTCTGGCGTAGAAAAAGGTCTAAATGCTCGGAAGCTGTCTTACATTTACAACTGGCGGAGATTTGCTAAAGTTATGAAGAGGACAGTGCCTCTTCATAACTTCGCTGGAACCACCGTCAGCTTAGGGGTTTATTAAGACCGGTGTCTAAAACACTGGTCTTAATAAATGTGCCCCTGAATTTAGACTGAAGTCACAGGAGTCTATGAAAATCTGCCTATGTCTGTCAAGTGACTGCAGCTGGGAAAGAGGAAAGTGTTCTACTATAGAGGAATAAGTAATTTAGCAAACATCTTCCATCCATATGTTAAATGGAATCATTTTATTAAATATATATCCTAGCCCCAGTTTGCAATAGCATCATAGAGAAGCAATAAACTTTGTACAGTCTTTGTACAGTTTTTGCACTGGACAGTATATCCATACATCATGAATTATACACAATACAAAAAAAATAAGTCACAAAATAAAATCCCAACACAAAAACAAACAAACTAAACTACGTGGGTGATGTGGAGACTTTCCATGACTTCTAGGGTTTAAAAACTGTAGCAAACCTGAATCAGGGACACCGTGCCATCGGGGTTGCTGATTGTCTGTACCACAGTCTGTGAGGGCACAAGGTGAGCAATACCATGTGCAGTTGCCACCTGTTGTGTCTGTTGATCCTCAAATGCATATAACAGATCTTCCCTACCATGCTGCTTATAACAATTCTTCACTATAGTCCTTAACGCTTGGGTCCAAGAAACCTGCAATACAAAAGGTGGATGTGAGGTACAAGACTTACCATGACGGGGAGTAGAAAAAAATATATATAACGAAACAGATTTTTAGCAATTCACAGTAACACACAAATGGCAGTATTATGGCTTTGTAGTTAGCCCTGTGTGGTACAGAGCAACAGCATCAATAGTTTCTTCTATGCAATGCCAGAGGTTTTACGAATACTGTGACTGTCACCACTGCTGTAACAGGAGCATCTTTAAGGCTATGGACACCTTTGGGGCAATTTTTTGATGATTGCATTTCATCATTCTAGGCTAAAATAATGTTCTCATTTGATCTGTATTAAAAACATTTACACCTTTTTTGAACTACAGTGGTTAAAAAAAAAAAAAAAAAAAAATCAATCAATCAATCTGTTGGAAGAGTATTACTTCTCAGTCCCGCCAGCTGATAGCTCATGTGAAGCCTTATCTCTGATCTCCTGACACCATAAACATTCATTAAGGCTAAACTGTTATCAAACTCATAAGAATATGGCTTAAGGCAGTATTACAATGGCCAATAATCTTTAACGAACATTCGCATCTTGCAATGTGATACTGGCGCCAATTGCCTGATGAACGTGCATGCTTAAAAATCAGCACTTGACGGCGGCAGATTGTGCTGTCTAATAGCGATCTGCTGCCGGCAAACCAATAGACAGTATGGGGACGAGCGATGACATAGCAAACACTCCTCCTCCCTATGCTGTGTAATAGCAGCAGTTTCCTCCGCTAGCTAGCAAGTGATTGCAGAGAGGGAAAGCTTCCCTCATGACAATCGCTTGTTGATCTGCCTGTCTAATACAGGCATTAATTGAGTGTTGATGAGGTCAGGAGATGAGCAATATGGCTTCACATAAGCCGTCACCTGACGAAACTTAGAAGTGATAGTCTGCCAACAGTTAGACCAACCTATAAGAAAAAACTCACATATAATGTATAGATAACACTATGTGATCATGTCTCAATAAATTACATATATTTTATGTGTGTGTCTCCCACTTTTCTTTGGGGTTATTGGTTCTGTTTTTGGGTTGGCATAGTCTGCCAACAGACTGGTTTGGGGGAAATGGGGAAAAACAGCAATACTGCCACTGAGTTTTTACGCTACAAATTTTTCAGCATGAATAACATGATAACTTTATTCTCTGGGTCAGTACAATTACAGCGAAACCAAATATGTTTTTGCATTGCCGCATATCAGTGTCTTAATCTTAAAGAGGAACCTTTTATGGGTTTATATGTTGCAGATGCAAGCACTTTTTTCTTCTTTGTAAAATACCCCTCCGTTTCGGCGCGTTGTCCCCCGCTGCTTAATATGTTAATTTAGACCATCAATACAGGGAGGAGGAGACGGCCGGCTTCTCAATGGGCGTCTCCTTCTCCCTGGTTGTAGCGCAGTCAAGTCGCAGTGGAGAGAGAGAGACGTTTTCTCTCCCTGGCTGTGGCACTCTCCGGTGCGACTGGACCGCGCTACAGCCAGGGAGAAGGAGACACCCTGTTAGAAAACCAAATGTCTTCTCTTCCCTGTACCGATGGTCTAAATAAAACACATCCGGATCTAAAAACAGCGCAGTAGGGACAGCGCCGGAACGTAAGGGTATTTAACAAAAAAAAAAAAAAAAAAAAAAAAAAAAAAAAAAAAAAAGGGACTAGGGGCCGCCCTATCTGGTAAGCATACCAGTTTGTAACATACAGGTGAAACTAAAAAAAAATTAGAATATCGTGCAAAGTTTATTTATTTCAGTAATGCAACTTAAAAGGTGAAACTAACATATGAGAGAGACTCATTAGGCTACTTTCACACCAGCGTTTCGGTGTCCGCCTGTGAGATCCGTTTCAAGGCTCTCACAAGCGGCCCCAAACTGATCAGTTTAGCCCCAATGCATTCTGAATGGATGCGGATCCGTTCAGAATGCATCAGTTTGGCTGCGTTCCGCCTCCATTCTGTTCTGGAGGCGGACACCAAAACGCTGCTTGCTAAACGGATCCGTCCTGACTTACAATGCAAGTCAATGGGGACGGATCCGTTTGACGTTGACACAATATGGTGCAATTGCAAACTGATCCGTTCCCCATTGACTTTCAATGTAAAGTCAGGATGGATCCGTTTGACTAACAATTAGACTTAGACTTTTTTTTTTACATAGAATGCAGATGTTCTGAACGGATACCATCATTTGCATTTATAGGTGCGGATCAGTCTGTGCAGATACCAGACGGATCAGGACCTAACAGGTGTGAAAGTAGCCTTACATGCAAAGCGAAATATTTCAAGTCTTTATTTGTTATAATTTGGATGATTGTGGCTTACAGCTTATGAAACCCCAAAGTCACAATTTTGAGGTACCCTTTGCTCAGGGGGTATGGATTAATTAGCTGACTAGAGTGCGACACTTTGAGCCTAGAATAATGAACCTTTTCACAAAATTCTAATTTTAAGCTTTACTGAAATAAATAGACTTTTGCACGATATTCAAATTTTTCTGAGTTTCACCTGTATAAACCCATGAAAGGTCCTCTTTAATAAGCCTCTGTACTGGCAGTGAATCCGCCGGCCTCTAAATAACTTTAGCATATCCAGCGCTGGTCTAAATGTAATGCATCTTCCTTGCTGGCTTACATTTAGACCATTTTCTATACCTAAACCATGCCTAGAAAATTTATAAGATTGGCCTCCTGTCCCCTTCCCCTGCCATGCCCACTTTTTTAGACCTGATGTGAGCAGGGAAAATTCAGATTGTGGTGCAAATAACCTTGGCGCTGTAATCTGCGCCAGAAATATGCCTTATATTTCGGAACGCAAATGACCCCCGATATATGATTTTTATTTTTTTATTCTACAGAGACATCTGAGGACTTGTAGTTTTTATTTTTTTCCATTTTGAGGTACATAACACTTTCTGGTTGCTTTTTATTCCATTTTGTTTGCGGCGAATAAGCAAAAATATCAATTCAGTTTTTTTTACGGCATTCGCCATGCAAGATAAATTATGTGAAAATGATATAGTGTGGGTCATTATAGATGCGGCGATACCAAATATGTTGAGGGGATTTTATTTTTGCAATTTTCCCATTGAAAAGCATTTCTTCAATGGAAAATTGTGCTTTTTTTTTTTTTTACTTTGAGTTTTTGAGTTTGACAGGGGGTCTTCTGCTCACTTCTAATATACAGTACAGTGTATTATACTGTCAGTGGGATACTGACAGGTACCATCAGGCTGCACATCTGATCGGCATACACTGCAGGCAGACCTGAGGGGGCCTTTGTAAGCCCCATGGCTGCCATACTAAGACATCAGAACCCCACAATCTCATTCACAGCGGTGCTGATGCCTGAGAGAGGGAGCCTCCATCCTCTAAACCACTTAGATGGTGTCGTTGCTATGGACCGTGGCATCTAAGGGATTAAATGGCTAGGGCATCAGCAGTTACAGCAGGAGCCCAGCTGTCATGAGAGGACTGGGCTCCTGTTCTTCGATGCATTTAGACTAAGCTGCCGTAACAAGGTGGCAGCCTAGCCTAAGGCCTCACTAACAGGTTAAAGATTTTACATGTTGCACACTCTTTCTTTAGATTAATGTAATTAACAGCATCATACCCTCTGTTTCTGTTCTTCGGTGCGGACATCACTGCGCACATTTGCCCATGGTATGTCATCAGGCCACCAGATAGGTTTACAGCTCTCTTTGCCCCAGCCTGGTTTACCTCTTCCTGTGGAATATTTCAGCATTTCTGGGATGAATGCACGCAGCTGAGCCTATATAAAAAAGCAAACAAATAAAAAGTTATAACCCTAAAGAAAGTTGAATAATTAAGAATAAAAAAAGTTCACATTTTTAATATAGTTTTTCTAATACAGCTTTCCCTTTTAGTGCATTTGCAGACTAGCAGGCTCTCTGCTTCACAGTGAATCTATCAGAACTGCTTTGTCGGCTGGATCTGTACTTTCCTAACAGCTCATAAACACTCACCATAGCTAAATTCTTATAAGTTTGATAGAATTTATCTTAAATGCGTGTCTATGAACTGTCAGGAATACAGAGATAAGGGATACAGATTCAGCTGACAGTAGTTCTCTGAAGGATTCAGTGTGAAGCCAACAGCCCACTAGTCTGCAAAATGTGCTGTAAAAAAATGGAAAAAATATTTGAAACTGAAAATGGGCAGATTGCAATAACCTAGTACTATTAGAAAAGAAACAAAGAAATATTACCTATCCTAAGGACTGGCCATTAATTGAAAACTCCTGGATAAAACACTTAAAAGAGGACCTGTCACCATGAAATTCAATTCAACCTGCAGGCAGCATGTTACAGAGCCGGAATAGCTGATCACATTGGCCGTGTCCGTTTTTCAGGCCACGGATGCGCAAAGCAAGGACACCGGCCATGTGCACCATGCATTGTGGCACAGACCTGCATCAATAGGTCAGCGAACCGCATATTGCAGCCCAAAATAGTACATTTACATGCAGCAATCTCCTAGACAGTATGGAGAAGTGTGATCGCTAATGTCATTGCTCACCCTGACACAGAATCATTGTTTGTTGGCAGCAGAGTGCTGTTGAGACAGCAAGATCTGCTGCCAGCAAACAATTTAGGTGTCGGCACCAACAATCCTATTACCTGATGAATGAGCCCTTCGCTCGTTCATCGGCAGCACTTTTACACGTGCAAATTATCACTAACTAGCGCTGGTATGCAATATAGTCTGCCCGAACATTGGGTATTATAAAGGGGCCTTAAATCACTGTTTGTGTAAACAGCATTCTGCTGCCGGCAAACAGTGATTCTGTACGGGGACAAATTATGACATTAGCGATTACTCCTACCCATACTGGAAGGCGAGTGCTGCATGTATATGGCAATTCCATGTCTGCTCCATCGGGCCACGTAAAAGGGCCTTAAGAGAGGTTTTGCCTCTTGTAACAGGTAACAGCTTAAGGTTTGTTTGTTTTTTACAGATATGCCTCATGGATTTTACCCTCTTAAGGACACATGACGCCCGCATGTCGCCAATCGCAGCAAACAGCAGGTCGATTCAGACTGGCGGTTTCGGAAGTTTCTGATAGACCGCGGGGATCAGAAAATTCAAATAAGCTTTTTTTTAATGTTTACCCACCCCCTCAGGTGAATACGATAAAAAAAAGAAAGAAAAAAGTGTAAAAAAAAAAAGCAATTGTTTGTCACCTTATATCACAAAAAGTATAATAGCAAGCAATCAAAAAGTCATACGCACCCCAAAATAGTGTCAAACAGTAATCTCATCCCGCAAAAATCATACCCTACCCAAGATATTTGCCCAAAAACAGAAAAAACTATGGCTCTCAGACTATGGAGACACTAAAACATGATTTTTGTTTGTTTCTAAAATGAAATCATTGTGTAAAACTTACATAAATAAAAAAAATAGTATACATATTAGGTATCGCCGCGTCCGTGACAACCTGCTCTATACAAATATTACATGATCTAACGTGTCAGATGAATGTTGAAAATAACAAAAAATAAAAACTGTGCCAAAACAGCTATTTCTTGTTACCTTGCCTCACAAAAAGTGTAATATAGAGCAACCAAAAATCATATGTACCCTAAACTAGTACCAGCAAAACTTCCACCCTATCCCGTAGTTTCTAAAATGGGGTCACATTTTTGGGAGTTTCTACTCTAGGGGTGCATAAGGGGGGCTTCAAATGGGACACTGTATAAAAAAAAAAAAAAAAAAAAAAAATGCAAAATCTGCCATTCAAAACCGCATGGCATTCCTTTCCTTCTGCTCCCTGCCGTGTACCCATACAGCGGTTTACGACCACATATGGGGTGTTTCTGTAAACTACAGAATCAGAGACATAAATATTGAGTTTTGTTTGGCTGTTAACCCTTGCTTTGTAACTAGAAAAAAAATTATTAAAATTGAAAATCTGCCAAAAAAGTGAAATTTTGAAATTGTATCTCTATTTTCCATTACATCTTGTGGAACACCTAAAGGGTTAACAAAGTTTGTAAAATCAGTTTTGAATACCTTGAGGGGTGTAGTTTCTTAGATGGGGTCACTTTTATGGAGTTTCTACTCTAAGGGTGCATCAGGAGAGCTTTCAAATGGGACATGGTGTCCAAAAAACCAGTCCAGCAAAATCTGCCTTCCAAAAACCATACGGCGCACCTTTCCCTCTACACCCTATTGTGTGCCAGTACAGTAGTTTACTGCCACATATGGGGTGTTTCTGCAAACTACAGAATCGGGGCAATAAATGTAGCATTTTGTTTGGCTGTTAACCCTTGCTTTGTTACTGAAAAAATTTATTAAAATGGAAAATTTGCCCAAAAATCTGACTTCTGAAATTTTATTAACTCTTGTGGAACACCTAAAGGGTTAACAACGTTTGTAAAATCAGTTTTAAATACCTTGAGGGGTGTAGTTTCTATTATCTAATTTTTGGGTGGTTTCTATTATGTAAGCCTCACAAAGTGACTTCAGACCTGAACTGGTCCCTAAAAAGTGGGTTTTTAAAAATTTCTGAAAAATTTCAAGATTTGCTTCTAAAACTTTAAGCCTTGTAACATTCCCCAAAAATAAAATATTCCCAAATTGATCCAAACATGAAGTAGATATATGGGGAATGTAAAGTAATAACTATTTTTGTAGGTATTACTATGTATTATAGAAGTAGAGGAATTAAAACTTGGAAATTTGCTAATTTTTACAAATTTTTGGTAAATTTGGCATTTTGTTTATAAATAAAAATGATTTATTTATTTTTTTACTTAATTTTACCAGTGTCATGAAGTACAATATGTGACGAAAAAAATCTCAGAATGGCCTGGATAAGTCAAAGCGTTTTAAAGTTATCACCACTTAAAGTGACACTGGTCATATTTGCAAAAATTGGCCTGGTCCTTAAGGTGAAATAAGGCTGTGTCCTTAAGGGGTTAATTAATGGCTGCTAAATCAAGGAAGTGAGTTTCTTATCTGCTGGATTATTGTTTTCTATATATCAATCTGGTCAGCTCCTTCTGCCGTATAAAATGCTGTCTGCAAATTGCAATGCATTTTGAGGTGCCAGGTTCTCTTTAAAGGGAGGAGGTTACAACTAATGGGCAGTCCTTAAAGGGAACCTGTCATGTGGATATTTGATTATAATCTAACTAATTATATACAATCATTAACTACTAAAAAGTTCCTTAGATGTATTCACTTACTGGTGTGACAGATGGTTACCTCATAATATACACACAAAGATGCCACATGCTAATGAGCTGATTTGAGTCCAGTGGGGTTTTTTTTCATTCAGAGATATAGCCACTCCCCTGCCCACCTGCTGCTGATTCATATGGAAAATAACTGTCAATCTGCAGCCGGTAGGCGGGGAGAGTCAGGAGATCATAAATATTCATGACTCATCATTATCAGCTGGAGCTTTTCAATACAAGATGTTGGCAGATTGACTGGGTCAATTAAAGAAAGTGACCCAGCATTTTGCTAAGAGAATCAGTCACTTATTTATGTTGCCGTTAGTTAGGACACCATAAAACTGGTGACAGCTTCCCTTTAAGATGGGTAATTATTATTTGATCAGTTGACTCCAACCTCCAGGAGCCCTGCTAGTCAGCACTGTGAAGGCCACGGAGCTCATGCAAATGCTGCATCACATTGTGCACACAGGCTTGACCGTATGAATGCTTGTGTCCGATACTGCGGCACTGCCCCATCACTGGAAGAATGAACAATAAACTTCTGCAGCGGATGGAGTTAGGGGTTCATTCATATTCCTTTATTTTTAAGGGCTCCCAAATGGCAAAAAAATTTAAGTGAACAAAGACTTACGAAGACTAGCAACCTTTAAAAAGCACTCAACGGCTAGAAAGGGGAACGTATTTGAAGAGAAACTGTTTGTCGAGATTCGACTCCGTATGGGGAACATGCATAGACAAATCAGGGGTGTGCAGTCAATGGCTGTCCTTGCACTGTGGTAGCTGGACTGTTCTAGGTTGTTCTTAAAGCAGGGGTGGCGCTTATGTGCTTGCAACTATTAATGTATATCTGTTGGTCAAAGAAAGGTATACAGGGTGTGTGCTGATCTCTCCTTTTTCTTGAATACAGTGGCCAAGATTATCGACCGTACATGTCACTCATTGGAAAATGTGGGGGGGGGGGGGGGGGGGGGGGGGGAATCAATGTTGTTCCTCTTACTTTTGCTATTGAACCATTGTTGTCATTTTGGCTAGTCTGTCTATGGGCTTGGTACTGCGGGTCTGCCGACGTCTCCGTTGTCTCCACTATTGAATTCATTACTGTGATTTGTGTATTTGCACATATTCTAATGCATCTAACTATTATGTTAGATTTGCTGCTCTTTTCCTATAATGTTGGGGTTATGGGGGATTTTGTTATTGTATTTTTTGACTACATTTGTATTTACTTTTACTTCAATAAAAATTATCTGATTTAAAAAAAAAAAAGCACTCAACTACTGTATTTTAATATAGCAACTTTTTTGTCCTTTTCACCTATTTAAACATACACTGAATTAACATACATACAACATTCACAACAGGCTTCGTTTACTACATTTTTCTTTAACCCCTTCCAGAAGTCTGTGCAAGCACGATAACCGTCAGGTTTCTGCTGGGTTAAAAAGCAGACACCTAGAGCTAATGTCTGCGATTGGCTATAATGCCGATTACAAACATTTAAACCCTCAGATGCTTCAGTCAACTGTGACCGTGGCATCAGATAGGCTTTTCCCACACAGAGAACGGAGGAGAATAAATTCCACCCCATTTTGAATTTTCTGGGTTGCTTGCAGGACAAATATTGTGTTAATGAACCCAACTACTGAGACAATAGATATTGAGGGCAGAAATAATTACTAGCCCTGTCTAGTTGAGAAGTATAACCTACTTGTTAGCTACATTCTCTGGAGACATGATGATCGTGAGACACAATCACACTAAAACCAGCAACAACAAAAAAAAAGCTTTCAATCGGCGAGTTAACATCTGCAATCCACACATGAAACTAACACAAAGCAAACGCCTCTTTTCAGCTGCATACAGATGTGCCATTGCCTTCTCATAGGCTAAAGGGGACAGGAAAAATACAGCAACCTTCGCACACACAAAAAAAAAAAACAACCATTCCCCACAACACATGTTTATGCCTTGTGGCTTTTCCTAAATGATTGGGTGATCCTTTTTTTCCCCTATAGGGAAGATGTCAAAAAATACCAGTGTGTCCTGTGTTTCATATCACCTATCTGGAGCAAGAAAAAACTAAGAAAAAAAATAAAATAAAAGGTTGTTCAAAGCACCATTGCAACCTGTGTGTGAACCCACCCTAAAGACAACTTTGATTAAGTGAAATATCTGAGCAGCTTATTGGTAGGTTTTTCATATATAGCATTATGTGTAATAACCAATATTCTAGCTGTATGAAATAGCTGGATTTGCAGGCCCATAACACCATCATAGCTCTGTCTCCCTTAAGACTACCATGGAAAATAGAGCAATTAAGGCTGTGTTACCTGAAGCCCTCAACCGGGCGAGTGAGCAGCACACCTGAGCTCTCTTTCACTTGTCCCATTTAATCACTCCTCCTAATGAAAGGCTATTGGCGCTTCCAAAGTTGCTGTAAAATCCCATAGGAAATGATGCGTCACCTTACCTCATTTACTTCAGGATTGACTGAGTGACTGCAAACACTACTTACCCCAATTAATGCTACAATTCCTTCATGAACAACCTATATAAATAAAACTATATACAGTGTGCTGTGTTAGGGCGCAATCACACGACCCCTCCATGTTTTGCGGTCCACAAAACACAGATGCTGCCCATGTGTGTTCCACAATTTGCGGAACGGGCGCATTTACACGATCGTGCAGTGTTTTGTGGTCCTCAAATTGCGGATCTGCAAAACACGGATGCCGCCCATGTGAGTTCCGCAATTATAAAAAGACCGCTTCAATTATTTGGTGCGTTATTACCATCACTTAGGGCTCATGCACACGACTATTTTGCAGCCCACAAAAAATACGGATGACGTCCGTGTGCATTCCGTACCGTATTTTGCAGAACAGCTGGTCCCCAATTACAGTACTATCCTTGTCCGTAATGCAGACAATAAGGCCAAATGCACACAACCATTGTGTGTTTTGCGGTCCACAATTTGCGGAACGGCACGGACAGCCATGATATAACTGCCTATTCTTGTCTGCAAAACACTGACAAGAATAGGACAGGTTATATTTTTTTGCGGACCACGGAACGGAGCAACGGATGCGGACAGCACACTGAGTGCTGTCCGCATCATCTGCAGCCCCATTGAAGTGAATGGGTCCATATCCGAGCCGCCAAAACTGTCTCGGATGCGAACCAAAACAACGGCGGTGTGCATGAGGCCCAATAGGACATGTTCTATTTTTTTGCGGAACGGACGTATGGAAACGGAATGCACACAGAATAACTACCGTTTTTTGTACCAATTAATATTAATGGTTTCCGCATACGGTCTGCAGAAAAAAAATAATAATGATTGGACACAGAAATAAAATACGTTTATGTGCATGAGCCCTTATTGCCAGCCAAAACCAGGTGCGAGTCAGAAGCACAGAACAGGAGCAGATCTTTCTATTATACCTGATCTCTGAGTAGGCTTCACTCCTGGTTGTGGCTCACAGTAACTGATGGAAATAACTGACCAAATAAATGAAGTGTGAACTTGGCCTAACTGAGAATCTAATCGTACAGCAGCAGCTTACACATTCCACACACTCACCTAAATAATGGTGCCGTATAGCAGCTACGACGGGGCTGCTGGTGAAACAATGGTGCCTTTTCAAGAACCAATTTAAAACCTTGTATAACGTATGCATACGTTGATTGAGCTCATAATACCCTCTCTAAAGGACCACAAACAGCTACCCCACACTACATCAGGGTATGGCAACCAGACGTACTGCCCGGATAACTATATTCCGAGCGCTGGACAAGTCTCTATAACTTTCTTAGTGCTCGCCTAGTCTCCAAACGGTTAGCTTGATAAAAGACTGGCAGATATATTCCTTGGTAGCGATAATCTGCCGATGTAAAGGTGACGCCAATTACTCTATGAACGCTCGTTCATAGGGTAATAAGATAGTTTTGCAGAAAAGGCAAGTTTCCCGCAACTTACGTTGTAGTCTGTGAGAGCAAAGTGTTGTGACCATAAATCCAAGAGCATTGTATTTTCTGTAACGGTCGCACCGCAGTTGTGGCATGCCATGTGTCGCACTGCCATACCACTGACAATCGTTAGATGCAATGTTGTGTGACACGTGTGAATAGCCCCAGCTTAAGAGGCTTTTACTTGGGGTGGCATGTTGCTATCATTTAACTACTGCCGTTCTATTCTGAATGTGGGGTTGCTTGTGGGTTTAAATCCAGAATATTAAAACTACCATCAGTCCACTGTGCCTTTTAATACTTTACTTTTTTCAGTTTTTAAGGCTACATGCACACGAACGTATTTTGTTTCAGTGTCCGTTCTGGTTTTTCTATTGCGGATAGGATGCAGACCCATTCATTTCAACGGGTCCACAAAAAAGTGCTGTCCACATCAGTATGTCCGTTCCGTAGCCCCGCAAAAAAAACTGCAATTTGCGGACCGCTAAGCACATACGGTCGTGTGCATGTAGCCCAATACTGTATTCTTCCGAAGGGCAGTATTGGTGAAGCAAGGGACCAGAGAACCTCGTTTTTGCTGAGGTGGCAGTTTCTTTAGAACACAGAAGTGGCATGCTGGCAGACTGCTGCTCACCTGGGTCATCTTGTCCACAGACACTGGAATGCCATCTATAGTCAGAGGGGGCAGATCAGAGTTGATGTCTTGTTGGACAGGCGCATGCTCTGCCAGTGCAGTTTCCAAGTCCTCCAGGATCATACTCTTATACTTGCGCACCTAGGGGAGAGAGTGGGTGGTAAACAGACATGAGTGAAGCTCTCAGCCTCCCTGTGCTTAGTAACATGACAGCCCCAGGGCATAAAGGCAACTTTGACAGCACAGCTGCCAGCTAAAAATACACGGTCCTCTGTGTCTCTGATGGCTGAACGAGGAGGAAATAATGATGAAACATCAAGTAATGACTGCAGTAGTAGCAGTAAGAATGAGTGAATACTAAGGCCTCTTTCACACGAGCGTGACGGATTAGGTACGGATGCGGTCAGTGAAACTCGCACCATTTTGCAAGCAAGGTCAGTTTTGTCTGCACAATGCGTTTTCATGCGTGTGATAAATAATTGAAGGTTTACACACAACATCTCTTAGCAACCATCAGTGAAAGACGCATTGCTACCGAATGCAATGTGTTTTTGACTGAAGCCCCATTTATTTCTATGGGGCCAGGGCTGCGTGAAAAGCGCAGAATATAGAACATGCTGCGTTTTTTACGCAACGCAGAACTGATGTGTGAAAAATGAAAATTGAAATGAATGGGTCAGGATTCAGTGCAGGTGCTATGCGTTCACGTCACACATTGCACCTGTGCGGAAAACTCGCTCGTGTGAAAGGGGCCTAAAGGAACATTCAGTAGGCAAAATTCAACAGCATTGAATCCACCTCAAAAACTTTAGCAAGGGGAAGGAGTAATTTGATTCTGCCACCATTTCCCACTCTGGTAATAGTGGATAATTTATCACCTACACCTCTGCATAATCTCGACGGGAAGAGAAGAAGCATGTCAGTGTCACCAGTGGTCTCTGCATAGCAAACAGTTAACAAGGGTTTTCCCCAAGATCCCCAAAAATAAGGTACAGACAAGGAGTGGCATAATATAAAAAAAAGCAGTCTAACCTGTCCAAACCCCGCAGTTCTTTGTTTTCAGCATTGCAGTAATTATGTCCTCCCAAGTACCCCATGCAAATGCTGAGGCCAGTGACTGGGCTGCAGCAATCATGTAGTCATCGCTGCAGTGTCGCAAACAAAGAGCTGTGGGGAGCACCAGAAAGGTGGGGGATTGGGTACTTGATTAAAGGGGTTGTCTAACCTTTTTTAGGGGATACCCTCAGGATAGGCAATGAATACCTGATTGGCGGGGGTTCCAACACCGAGTACCCCAGCCAATTAGCTGTTCTGTTGAGCCCTGTCACCAGAACTACACTATCAAAATTGTGGTGGACACCACTTGCAACCACAGAACTGCTTGCATTCACTTCAATGAGAGGGGCGTTGCAGTTGTGACCGCTGTCCACTACAATGCCAACAGTGCCGCGTAGTTCCAATGATGGAGTTACACAAAAACAGCTGATCTGCGGGGGTGCCTGAGCCTCATGATAGCTTATCATTTAAAGGGAACACATCACCATGATCTAGGACTATGATCTACAGTAACACATGCCCTGCCCCCATTCCCCCACAATAAGCACTGCTCTGAATTACATTGTCAGGAACGCTGTGCATGCACACAAGAGTCCTCTCCATTATGATATTACAGCACAGCGGTCAGGCCTGGGTATTTCAGAGCAGCTTTGAGAGCCACAGCGAAAAGGTGTGGAAAATAAGGCAAAAGCAATGACTTTGTAGGACTTGTCACCATTGTGCATTATGCAGTTAGTCCGCTGATCTCATAGGCACTGTATAAGGATAGTCCGGTTCCAATTACTGCACACTAAAAGACCAAACACCTTTCCAGTTGGTAAAGAAGCAGGAGACAAGAAGCTGAACACTCACCACATTCTCCAAAGGTGCTGCTCCAAACACTTTAAAAACAGGGTTAGGTTTAGAAGGAGAAATGCACAGGACAATCGCCTGCTGGCCGACCCTAGTGGTGTACTCATCCAGGGTTGCCCTAAGTTTCCTGGAGTCAAAAGAAGCACATAATTCAGTGTAAAACTAGATATATTACAAATTATAAACTTAAATACATTTATACGTTAAAGTTTTTTCTTCGCTATATAAACATGTATGTAATATGTTCTGACGAAGGCCTCTTGCACACGACCGTATGGTTTGCGGTCTGTTTTACAGTCTTTTTTGTTTCAGCAGTGTTTGTTTTTTGCGGATCGCAAACGGAAAACATACAATACTGTTTAAACAATAAGTACATAAAAAAAATTGGGCTGGGCATACCATTTTCAATAGATGTTTTTGCAAAAACGGAACGATACGGAAGACATACAGATGCATTCCGTTTTTGTTATTTTTGCGGACCCATTGACTTGAATAGAGCCACGGAACATTATTTGCGGACAATAATAGGGCATGTTCTATGTTTGAATGGAACGGAAATACGAAAATGGAAGGCATACGGAGTACCTTCCATTTTTTTTGCGGATCCATTGAAATGAATAGCTCCCTATACAGAACGCAAAAAAAAAAAACAACGGAACATAAACCGGTTCGTGTGCAGTAGGCCTAAGGTTAGGGCTAAAATACTGGGATTACAGATTAGATCTTGTATAATATTAAAGGAGTTGTCTCTGGGACCCGCACCTATCTCCAGAACGGGCCCCCTAAAGTAAAGGAGAGCACGCTGCGCCGCATGTGTAGCTACCCTCCATTCATTTCTATAGGAGTTCCAAAAATAGTGAGCCAATTGAGTCCAATAGAAAGGAAAGGCGAGTGCACTGCGCTGGTTCTGTGTGTGTGTAAAAGTGGGTGGCTGCAAGTGACAGTAGGAGGAAGGATCACAGCACGTTAGTGTCATCTCTCCTCTGCACCTCTGGTCAATAGCAGCACACACAGACAAGGTTTAGACAAGTGGGGATGAACTCACCTCAGTAGCCGGGTTTGTTGTCTCTTACGTATGGAAGGGTTAGACTCAAAGATGTGGGGTTTCTTGCGTTTCTTCCCTGTGGCCACCGCTGCCGCAGCAGCCATTCCAACAGGACCTGAAAATAAAAAGATATACTAATAGCCCAAATTCGAGTATTAAAGGGTTACTAAGCCTTTGTTGTAAGAAAGAAAGGGGCGGAAGTGCTGCTCAGAGCTCCCTGCCCCTTCAGTTTCCATTGGCTCAACTTTTCGAGTGTGTAGAGCAGGGATCAGCAACCTCCGGCACTCCAGCTGTGGTAAAACTACGACTCCCAGCATGCACACTTGCTTAGCTGTTTTCAGAACTCCCATAGAAGTGAATAGAGCATGCTGGGAGTTGCAGTTTCACCACATCTGTAGTGCAGAAGGTTGCTGACCACTGGTGTAGAGTATGGCTCCATACTCCACGAGCGCTCGAAGGCCAAAAGTCTGTGTCATGGACCGACTGTGGGTTTAACTGACTTGAACTCACAGCATCATAGAGCTGCATTATGTCATTTCGAGTTGGCTGAACTTGTGGTTGGGGTTGTGACACATACGAGAAATACAGATGCATAACTTGGTCTGAACACGGATCTGACCTAAATGTTACAAGTCACAATAAAATGCCTTCAGACTGTATAAAACAGCACCATCGAGCAGGTGACAACCTCCTGAAAACCTGTTGTAGCAAGACCTCCTCAAGACTAAGCAATGGTGCTCTTGGATAAAAATGATGAGTTCATATTGCAATGAAAGGGGAACACATTTACCAACGCAGTAAACAAAGATTTTCAGGTCGATTTAGATAATTTTCAGTGTTCAGAAATGTAACCAGTATATTACATGCTTACTCACTGCAGGCATTAATATCTTCTAAGGGTACTTTCACACTAGCGTTATTCTTTTCCGGCATGGAGTTCTGTCCTAGGGGCTCAATACCGGAAAAGAACAGATCAGGTATATCCCCATGCATTCTGAATGGAGAGCAATCCATTCTGTATGCATCAGGATGTCTTCAGTTCAGTCGCTGTACGGTTTTTGGACAGAGAAGATACCGCAGCATGCGGCGGTATTTTCTCCGTCCAAAATTCCGGAACACTTGCCGGAATGCCGGCTCCAGCATTATTTTCCATTGAAATGCATTAATGCCGAATCCACTCTGAAAAAAAACGGATCCGGTTTTGCGGTCTGCGCATACCTTTAAAAATGTGAAAAATATAAATACCGGATCCGTTTTTCCGGATGACAACCGGAGAGATGGATCCAGTATTGCAATGCATTTGTAGACTGATTCGGATCAGTCTACAAATGGTATCCGTTTGCATACAGATTGCCGGATCGATGGCCAGCAATGGAACTGCCTGCCGGAATCCAACAATGCCAGTGTGAAAGTACCCCAAGACGAGTATTTAAGTAATGATACTGCTCCCCCTGCTGGCAGAGTGGTGGATTTACATGCAGCTGCTGCTTGGAAGAATTATAGCCACATAAACAATTAGAACTTAATATTTAGAGGGGCATTTATGAATATCTTTACTCCATTATTGTGGCATTAAAAAGATGCATATTATGGTGCTAGCCATCGTTTGCAACTTTCAGCTTTCTGTGGTAGTGCTTAGCGGTAGCAACTGGCGTAAGCTATAGCTCATGTCTAGGCGTGGATTTCAGGTTCTGGTTTATGGAAGGTCAGAGATGTGCCTAATTTGAGGCATCTGACCTTTAATAAATTAGGCGCATCTTACTCCAGCGCACGTATGGGAACGATAGTCCCCGATATTCAGAGATTTATTTTCTTCATGCTTAGGTTAGGGATTTGCACACTATCCTGCACAAACCACACAAGTCTATTGAGATTTGGCTTATCATTCCTAACAAAAACTCCCTCCTTGGGGAGAAGGACAGACAGAATGGTATCCAGCACAACAGCAGTTTACAGCTTGGAAGTTCGGGGAGGCATCTGTGTCTTTTCAAAGCCATTTTAAGAGCTACCAATTTTCTCCATCAATAGGGAATCATATTACTGAGGTGGAATTCACTAAAATGCCCTCAGGACATCTGCAGAAAGTATTTCCTACCCTTTAATTGGCCATTTACCATTCATCCACACCATGATACATTGGAGGCAGATGCTGGTATACGGCAGTTTTCCCATAACAGGTTCTATTAAACGTTTTCCCCCAATAAACGTCAAAGGGTAAACACAAGAAAGTAAAAAGTGTTGGTTACATTCACACATCTGTAAGGGGGTTTGTAAAAATCATTTTGCTTGCTGCAGAAACAACCCTATTCAGAACAAATTTTCAGCAAAAAATAAAATAAATATTATATATATATATATCTATATCTATATCTATATATATATATATATATATATATATATATATCTATATCTATATCTATATATATATCTATATCTATATATATATATATATATATATATATATATATACACACACACACACACACCCCTAGTGTGAATGTAACTGTGTGCTGTCTGTCAACTCAACCCAAAATTAACGGGGTTGTCTGTTTTTTTTATATTGATAGCCTATCCTCAGAATAGGTCATCCATATTAGGCTACTTTCACACTGGCGTTTCTGGGACCACCTGTGAGATCCGTTTCAAGGCTCTCACAAGCGGCCCAAAACGGATCAGTTAAGCCCCAATGCATTCTAAATGGATAAGGATCCGTTCAGAATGCATCAATTTGGCTGCGTTTGGTCTCAGTTACTTTTTTAGACGGTCACTAAAACGCAGCTTGCAGCGTTTTGGTGACCGTCTGACTATACTGAGCCTAACAGATCAGCCCTGACTTACAATGCAAGTCAAGATGGATCCGTTTTATACTTAGACTTTTTTTTTTTATGAATAATGCAAACGAATCCGTTATGAACAAATACAAGTGTTTGCATTATTGGTGCGGATCCATCTGTGCAGATACAAGACGGATCCGCACCAAACGCGAGTGTGAAAGTAGCCTTAGATCGGCGGGGGGCCCCGACACCTGGAACCCTTGCTGATTAGATGTTTGAAAAGACCAGGACACTTTGGTGAGCACTGCAGCACCTACCAAGTACAATGACATCACGTTCACCGGTCACCTGGCCTAGAGCTGAAATAGCAAGCACAGCCACTATCCAATGGATGGCACTGTGCTTGGTAAGGTGCGAAGAGTGCCGAGGATTCCTCAAACAGCTGATTGGTGGGGTCCCAGGTATTGGACCACCACCGATCTGATATTGATGACCTATCCTGATAATAGACCATCAATATTAAACCCCAAGAAACCACCTTTAAAGGGATCAGAGCCAACTGGTGGACTGTGGGTTTGAGCTAAACTGCAATGCACAGATACTCAGATTACTCTCTGTTGGGAATGGGGATAGTGTGCCATAGACATTAATGTGCATATGCGGGAGCTCTGATACGCGAGCCCTCACAGCTCTTAGACATAACCTCCAGGGCTCACATGACATGCTTCACTTCAGTTTTGGAATGAAATTCATTGGAGGGGAACCTGCTGTTTCTGGCCCCATGACAGAGTTCAGCATTGATGATGCATATACCAGATGCTTTCACCTAAAAGAAAACGGTCATTCCACCTTTAGGACTATTCATGGGCCTTCCTTGGGAAATCAAACTGCAGAGATTACTATAATGGAAAACTGGCATGAACATCGGGTTGGCTTGATGGTATTCCTGACGGTGGGGCTCACATGTTATCAAGCATGACACAAAAGCTCATCTTCATACCTGCGGCTGCCAGGTGAGCTGTTATTTCATCAGCAGCAGTGGAGTTCAGTATGTCAGAGTCATCATAAGAGGTGTCCTCAGGAGATGATGGAGAATCCTCATCGGCACTCAGCATACTATGGTCCGTGTAGGTAGCAACATGGACTTGTTGTACTTGCTGACCCACAGAATGGGCAACAGTGTGAGCAACTGTATGTGCTTCAATGGTAGTAAGGTTATCTGTCTGGGTGACTTCATGGTCCTCCATAGCTTCAAACTGTAGAAACAAATCAAGACCAATATTAGACATTACTCAAGGGCAGTGGTGTTCATCCTTCCTTTGCCTGATGCTACTGATCAGTTCCGTTCAAGCAAATGGGATTGTCTGGATATGTATGGCGCTGTGCCCCTCTAAAAGTACCTGCACACGAGTGCGGGTGAACAGGCAGAAGAGCTACATGAACTTCTGTGTGTTCCTGCACCCAAACCACAACCAAAAATGCTAAATCTCTAACAGTGGTTTTAAGAGAGGATTGTTGTGTTTTTTTTCACAGATCTATGGAAAAGTGTGAAATTCGCAGCTTAAACCACAAACAATTAAGATGCTGCAGATTTGGAAATCCACACAGCACGTCAATTTCCACGTAGAAAAAAACCCAACCAATATGTACATGAGAATAGTCTATTCTCATACACTTTGCTGGTACTGTACTACGCCGCATTAGGCTACTTTCACACCTGCGTTCAGGTGTCCGCTCGTGAGCTCCGTTTGAAGGGGCTCACAAGCGGCCCTGAACGCAGCCGTCTGGCCCTAATGCATTCTCAGTGGAGGCGGATCCACTGAGAATGCATCCGTCTGCCATCGCTCAGCCTCCGCTCCGCTGCAAGCAGCGTTCAGGTGTCCGCCTGGCCGTGCGGATCCATCCAGACTTATAATGGAAGTCAATGGGGACGGATCAGCTTGAAGATGACACCATATGGCTCAATCTTCAGGCAGATCCATCCCCCATTGACTTTCAATGTAAAGTCTGAACGGATCCGCTCAGGCTACTTTCACACTTAGAAATTTTTCTAAGTTATAATGCAGACGGATCCGTTCTGAACGGATGCAAACGTCTGCATTATAGGAGCGGATCCGTCTGATGAAACATCAGACGGACCCGCTCCGAACGCTAGTGTGAAAGTAGCCTTATCTGTATGGGAATATGCGTGCAAACTGCAACGTGTGTACGCAAAAAACAGGACATCAATGGTTATAGGGTTTTGGGGGATTTTAATACTGATGACCGATTGGTTAGGGTCAGACACCCGGCACCCCCGCTAATCGAAGGGAAAGCATATGAGCTGCCTTCTCTTCATTGTTAACCTGCTCGCTGCGGTGAGCAGGTGTAACTACAAGCCTCCCCAATCATTTCAATGGGGGCGGCTCGTTCCTATTTAAGTGTACAGGAACGAGGTCTATGGAAGTGAATGGGATTGCTTATAATTACACCTGCTCATTGCTGTTCTGTCGACGGCGAGCAGGTTAACAATGAAGAGAAGGCTGCGCTTGCAGAGAGAGTGGCCTTCCCTTCAAACAGCTGGGGTGCCGCTGATATCGATGACCTGTCCTGAAAATAGGTTATCAATATTAAAATCCAGGAAAACCCCTTCAAGTCCAGGGAAAGTCCTTTAACAAAGCATACCTTTCCAATAATAACCTGATACATACCACATCAGTTGCTTCCAGGAACACAAACAGGAATCCATTTTAGTAGTAGGTACTACACGCAGTGAAACCTCTCAGTAAATGACATCCTCCCCTCTATGACTGTGTACACAGAGATAGCTGTCAGTCACTGATAGGACCATCTACCTGACTTCAATGTCCAGAATGAGCAGGGATATAAATTTATAAATTACAGGTTTTACTGAATCCTTTCCCAAAAAACTATATAATCAGTCTGCTCAGCTCATCCTGCTCTATGACATGCTGCCTGCAGATTATTTTCCATTTTCATGGTGACAGGTTCCCTTTGATGTGTAGCAACATATCCACAATCGTGTTCCCCGTCATCGAGCAACCATATTTAGACAATGCTATTTTACAACCTTACAATCTGAATTTTTAGGGTACTTTCACACTTGCGGCAGGACGGATCCGACAGGCTGTTCACCATGTCGGATCCGTCCTGCTGCTATTTTGCCGTGCCGCCGCCCCGTCCCCATTGAATATAATGGGGACGGGGGCGGAGCTCCAGCGCAGCACAGCGGTGCACGACGGAAGCCGCCAGACTAAAAAGTTGGACATGCAGGACTTTAGTCCGGCGGCTTTAGCCGTGCTGCGCCAGAGCTCCGCCCCGTCCCCATTATAGTCAATGGGGACGGAGTGGCGGTCCGGCGAAATAGCAGCAGGACGGATCCGACATGGTGAACAGCCTGTCGGATCCGTCCTGCCGCAAGTGTGAAAGTACCCTTAGTATGGCAGAAGACCTGGGATAGACAATCTGACCATTTGAACATTCAGACTGCAATTCCTAAGGCTACTTTCACATCTGCAGCATGGAGATCTAGCACAAATGGCAAGAATCGGCCAATGTCCGGCTCATTCTCAGCATTTTTTCCGGAACGCAGCCAGATGTCTGTTCAGACCTCATTATAATGAATGGGGCCAGCGGGCATTCCGGTTGCATCAGGCAGTGAAGGATCTGGAGAATAGCTGCAGCAGATTTGGAAGTAGCCCAAGTAAAACTCTGAAGGGGTGGGGTGGATTCCTGAAGTCCAGCAGTCATTTTTTATTTTAGGACCTGGCTGGGAGTTACTTTCAGGTTGGAATCACACATGCAGCATTTGACACTGTTTTTTGAGCCAAAGACAATAATAGATCCAAGGAGATGGAAAAATATAAGAGGAAAGGCTGATAGAGTTCTGTTTATGTCTATTTCATAGTTTGGCTCAAAACCTGGCACATAAACTGCACGTGTGATTCCCACTTAAAGAGGTTGGCTTACAAACATTTATTTCCCATCTATAAGGCCTCATGCACACAACCATTTTTTCGGGTCTGCATCTGAGCCGCAGTTTTTGCGGCTCGGGTGCGGACCCATTCACTTCAAAGGGTCCGTGTGCTGTCCGCATCCGTATTCACGTCTAGAGGACTGGCAAGTACAGCCCTACAATAGAAGTGAATGGAGCAGTGGTCAGCCATGTTACACAGAGGACACTGCTCTCATGACCATACATTTATTGTCTATCCCGCGGAGAAGTGGTCAATGTTGTTCACAGAAAAGGTCCTTTAATGAAGTATAAGCAATAGATCAGGGATACAGTTAAAAGGTAGATATAAAATGGTCTTTTATTATTATTATTATTATTAACAACTCACCTGTCCACAGTGTCACCCACTTCTGGTTCCTGCCAGACTGGAAGGGGTTTGGTTCCGTCACCCGTGACCACTGCACTCAGTCACTGGCCTCAACTGTCTCATGTACTAGCATATCACATGGACATGCCACTCTGGCACATATGACTGCTGAGGCCAGTGATTGACTGCAGCTGCGAAAGGACCAAGCCACTCCCAGTCCAGTGGGTTCCGAAAGCAGCTGAGAACAGGACAGCAGCACAGGAATGGTAGGACTATGGACAAGTGGTTGTTTTTTTCTTATTGTTTTCATCGCTCCCCAGGCCAGACAACTCTGCTGTGTCGTTTTTAATAGAAAACAAAAACTGTGAATGATGATTTGCAGTGTGTGAATTTGAGCCAATACAGAGTTTTACAGTAGTTGCCCATTATAGCATTTATGCTGCTGCAAAGTTGTCATTCATTACCGCACCGTTCTGTGTCTACAGAAAATATGGTGTGTTTTTCTGATGGAGTTTCCCGAAAACACTGCAATGTGTGAACACCGCTTTAGCAGATTTGTCAGTTATTCAAATTTGAACATGAGGAGCACACAGTACAGGGATTTGGTCAGGATTCATGGAGTCCTCAATGCTGAGAAATATAGGCAGATACTCCTCCATCATACTCCATATCTTCCCTGCAAAGAAGAACAAGAGGGGGGGGAGATGTATCAAACTGGTGTAGCCCATAGCAACCAATCAGATTCCACCTTTCATTTTTCAGAACTCTTTTGGAAAATGAAAGGTGGAATCTGATTTGTTGCTATGGGCAACTAAGCCAGTTCTACTTTACACTAGTTTGATAAATCTCCCCCAAGGAATCCTGGAAGTGAGGATATGGCACCCACAAAGCCCTGATCGCATTATCATTGAGACAGTCTGGGATTACATGAAGAGACAGATGGATTTAGGCAAGTCTACATCCACGTCAGATCTGTCGTTTGTTCTCCAAGATATTTGGAACAACCCCCAGGCCAAGTTCCTTCAAAAACTGTTCAGGTGTAACTAGCAGAATTGATGCTGTTTTGAAGGCAAAGGGTGGTCACATAAGATACTGATTTGATTTACCGAAGATTTATTTTGTGTATTCACTTTGCATTTTATTACATGATAAAAAAAAAAGGATTTACACATCTATTTTGAAGGCATTAAATACCACATAATGGGAGTGAAAACAGAATGTTCTAATTCTTTGCCAATTTATAGAAAAGCAAAAACTAAAATCTTGCATTAACATAAGTATTCAGACCCTTTACTCAGGACTAAGTTAAAGTGATTATGGCCTTCAATATTCGTTGGTATGATGCTACAAGGTTTGCACATCTGGATTTGGGGATTTTCTGCAGATCCTCAAGCTCTGTCAGACTGGATGAGGACTGTCGGTGGACTGCCATATTCATATCTCTCCAGAAATGTTCGATTTGGTTCAAGTCAGGGCTCCGGCTGGATCACTGAAGTAAATTCACAGAGCTGTTCCTAAGCCACTTCTGTTGTTGGTAGTATGCTTAGGATCACTGTTGGAAGGTGAACCTTCAGCCCAGTCTGAGGTCTAGAGCACACTGGATCAAGTTTTCATTAGGAGTATCTCTGTACTGTGCTCCATTCAGCTTTCCCTCAATCCTGACCAGTCTCCCTGTCTCATCTGTTGAAAAACATCTCCACATCATGACGTAGCCACCACCTCTGTTTGCTGTAGGGATGGCATTGGACAGATGAGCAGTGCCTGGTATCCTCCAGACACGATGCTTAGAATTGAGGCCAAAAATGTCATCAGACCAGTGTACCTCGTTTCCTCACAGCTTTGAGTTTGCTTTTTACAAACTCCTGGTGGGCTTCATGTATCTTTTACTGGAGGAGAGGCTTTTTTCTGGCTACTCTGCCATAAAGTCCAGATTGGTGGAGGGCTGCAGTGATGAGCGAAGTTTTTAAAAATTTGATTTGGCAACTTTGCCGTTGTTCACCAAGAAATTAGATTTATTCCAAATTAATGTCACAAATCGCTAAGAGTACTTAGAGTACGGCCACATGGAGCAGCTGTACTAGGGGCGGGTTGTGGCCATGTTGCAGTGAAGAACCGCGCAGCTGCCGTGAATTAGCCCGCAGCTGACTTTCATTTAATAATAAAGACCGCACTTTATAGTCCTTCATTGTTAATGGCTGAGCTACACCTTTAAACAGGGCCTGTTGCTGGTATGGGGTTTGGCTGGTCAGGTGGGGGCTCAATATGCTGGCATACTCACATCTCCAACCCCAGCGCTCTACTGCCCTACAGGTGGAAGCCCTTCTTCTGCCATCTGCTTTCCCTTCTTTTCCACATCATCTAATATCGATGAGAATATATCAGGAACATCCAGATCCTTCTCTCTCTGCATCTTATTGACTTTTCTAAGACATGGAGACTTTGAAGGATGATTTGGAAAAAGTAAAGCCAGCAAAAGATAAGGATGGTCATCATTAAGACCTGGCTTCCCTAAGGGGTGTAGACTAGATGGTAGTGGTGGGCACGCTGGCAGTGGAATAATAAAGGCTTCCATCTTATTGGTATTGAATTACATTTTATGGCTGATGTAAGAATAAATAAATAAAACTGACCCAGAATAAGTCTCCCTACACTGTCCCTGCAGTCTCCCTCTCCAATATTCTTCTATTAATCACTTTCAGCAGCACTGTCCCTAGCACATAAGTGCTTGCCTCTTCTCTCCCTATGCTCAGCTCACAGGACAATGGAGGAGCCTGAGCGGGATGAGGGTTTTATAGGGCTGTGACATCACAGGGGATAGCTATCTGCAGATTGGCTTGCTGCACAACATTATGGGTGTTCTTGTGGTCTCTGGCTTGTCTTCTGTACACTTAGCTTTGCTTTGTAACACGTGCAGCTGCCATTTTAAGAAAACATGATTCATTACCACGAAGCACAAAAAAAACTCAGATTTATTTAGAATAAAGGTTTTCCTAAAATTCCAGACCGAATTTTGCTTCGAATGCTTCGCTCAACAGTAACCACAGCATCTAAGGGGTTAAATGTCTGGAATCAGAGTCATTGTCGATCATAAACATTAGCCCCAGGCGTCTGCTGTGTAAAACGGAAGAAATCTGGCGGGCACCTTCAGAAGGGGCTGTTTGAGATCCTCCATTGGATACATTAAAGGGGTATTCACATCACATGCAAGGGGGGCATATCGCTAGGATATGTCCCCATTGTCTGATAGGTGCGGGTCCCACCTATGGGACCCGTACCTACAAGGAGAATGGCGCGGGGAGAGCTGTGGCTGGAGGACCCTAGGTTTGGTCCACACCAAGTGCTGCTCCCATACAAGGGAATGGAAGCGCACCGCGCATGCCCAGCCCCTGCTCCCATTAATTTCTATGGGGCCGACGGAAATAGCTGAGCCAGCGCTTGGCTATTTTCGGCGGCCCCATTGAAATGAATGTAGGGAGCAGCTGTGCGCAGTACACCCTCCATTGGTTTCCCCACTCCGTTTTCGTTGTAGGTGCGGGTCCCAGAGGTGGGACCTGCACCTATCAGACAATGGGGGCATATCCTGGCGAGGGAAAATGAATTGTCAGGTCAATGTGCAGAGCTAGAGAGACAGTTTCTCCCTGACCCATTGGACCTGAACAGAACTGTGTGGTTAACTGCTGGCAGACAATTATTTATCACACCTACACGAGAAAGCCCGTAGGAAGTTATTCTTCGCCAAACAAATGTACATTGAATTAAATCAGTCTAGTCAGTTGTCAGCCCACACTGTTAGGCAAAACGTCATCTCCAACCACTCTGAAAGTGAGATGCTGATTGATTCTAATGACATGGCTCACAGCTTTAACCAATTTTATAGCGAAATATAAATCTCAGATAACCTATGCGTCAGCACTGCTCGCCTCTCATCTAAACAATTCCCAGACTGACTCCAGAAGCCAATATTACCCCAGAACTTTATATTAGGCTATTCGTACCCTAGGGAATCTCTGGGACGGGATGGCCTTCCCATGGAAATCTGTTGTAGGTACCTTGAAGAATTTCTGACACCCGGAACAGAACCCACAGATTGTGGATCATATCGCCCTATATCACTTTTGAATAATGACTACAACATCTTGGGAAAGGTCCTTGCTATTAGATTAAATAAAGTAATCCTCTCTACTGTAGGTGTGGAGCAATCTGTTTTCATGCCAGGAGGTCTACTTCTGATAACATCCAAACCGTACAGGTAGCTGTGCTAATGGTTAGGGCAATGAATAAGGATTGAGCCTTGACCATCTTTTAGACCAAGGCCTTAGAGTCGGTTGGTGGTTGGTTTTCTTTTTAAAATTGATGGGTAAAGTCAGATTCTTCAGCCACTTCTTTTCGCGCTAGGAGTACAGCTTCTAGCTTTGATTATTCATCCACTAAAGACACAGTTTGATCAGAAGTGATCAAATCTGCATAATTTTTCGGCTGCTTCTGGTGGCGTAAAGGTCTACATATACACTTCAGAAAAATACACTACTCCTTCTCATTGGAGTTTTACCCCTTTCCACTGATTTCAATGGAAAAGCAGCCTCAAAACGCTTGACGCAAGTAACATGACACATGTGCTCTAAGGCATGTATTTCAATTGAAATCAATTGGAAGCTGCTTTAGTGTTTAGAATGCGTATTATGCAGTGTAAAATGCCAATATTCGCAGACCAGTAGTTTTTGGCCGTGTAGATGTACTTCAGGAGAGTCATGAAAGGTATGGCATGGACTACACAGATAGTGGCACAAAGGTCTCACTTTAGTCCTGTGTGGTGTGGACTCGGAAGACAAAGTGTGACAGGGTCACACAGTACTAGGTTCCAGCACAGAGCCACCCTTTTTAGGGCGATAACACCGATTTCATTTTTAGGGTCCAGTACCAGGGTTAGGTATATATTGCCACCCTCACACTGTATTGTTACTCCTCCACTACCCCATCTATTAGCTGAATGGTACCCCCACTGACTAATCTGGGGTTACCTACTGAAAAAGGGGTTTGTTAGTGGACCCTGGTCTTTTTGGCATTTACGCATGTGTGTGTGGTTTGTTATTACACACTATATGTACTCTGCTTTTTAGATGCATACTTAAAGGGGTTGTCTTATCTCAGACAATGGGGGCATATCGCTGGGATATGGCCCCATTGCTGATAGGTGCCCACCTATGCTGGGACCGCACCTATAGAGAACGGAGCCCCAAAAGTTGTGGCAGGCAAACTACACATGCACACACCCCCTCCATTCATTTTCTATGGTGCCGCAGAGCACTTCTATGGGGAGCATGCTTGGCTTTGGCCGGAACGGAGTCCTCCAGACACCACTTTGCGGGGCTCTATTCCCAATATAAGTGAAGGTCCCAGCGGTGGGAGACGCACTTATAAGACAATGGGGGCATATCCTAACGATATGCATCCATTGTCTGAGATGAGACAACCCCTTTAAACATTATGTTTTACATGTCTAGCACTTTTAGTGACTACGTTTTTGTGCAGACCATCTTCATTTTTTGGCGATTTCACTTTCACACGGTCAGCACCAGTAGTATTTTCTATCAGTATTTGTAAGCAAATCCAGGAGTGAAACCTTCAGAGAAACAGTATGGAAGGATTTGTGCTTCTTCTGTGTTGTGGACCCCCTCCTGATTTTGGCTTTCAAATACTCATGAAAAATACGGACAAATACTGATTGTGTGAAGGTAACCTTTCTGTGGGGGGTTTCTCCCAAAGACATCAATTGCTGTTGTGGGCTACTGGAAAACCGCAATGTTTGTTTCCCCATATATTTGTCCCATAGTCGGATTCTGAGGAGCAGTGACGAGCTTTACAATCCATAATTTTTCTAATAAGTTAAAAACCACTTTTAGGGTACTTTCAGACTTGTGGCAGAGGATTGAGGCGACGACCTATGCAAACTGATGGCATTTGTCAGACGGATCAGGATCCTGATCCGTATGACAAATGCATTAAAATGCCGGATCCGTCCCTCCGGTTTCATTCGGAAAAACGGATCCGGCATTAATTTTTATTCACATTTTTCTTGGTCTGAGCATGCACAGACCGCAATGCTGGATCCGTTTTGCCAGAACACTCAGGGCAGGATCCAGCATTAATGCATTTCAATGGGAAAACATGCCAGATCCTGCATGTGTTCCGGAATTTTGGACAGAGATAAAACCACAGCATGCTATGGTATTCTCTCCTTCCTGAAAAGGCTAAAGAACTGAACTGAAGACATCCTGAACATTCAGAATGCATTAGGATAAAACTGATCAGTTCTTTTCTGGTATAGAGCCCCCTAGGACAGAACTCAATGCCGGAAATGAATAACGCTAGTGTGAAAGTACCCTAAGCGGTGCAGGTCAGGCAGTGGTGTTGGGATGTAGCTAGTAAGGTTTATGTCACATTGTTGTGTTATATGACATTCCTGTATGGCTCAGCACACTGAGCGTTTCAGCCTTGACTTTTTTTTTTTAACCGTCTCTGTGCAAAAAAGGTTACCAACCCCTGATCTAGAATTCTAGACTATTGGTAGAGGCAGCTAAATTTCATTTGGCGCCATCTCTCCCGGTCCCAGCCAAGCATGCATATGTAGTGAATGGGAGAGGGAAGACTCCTCTGATAAAGGCATATCACACCACTAATAATACCAACATGCAGGAAAAACACAAGTCATCTGGATGCAATGCATTTTTCAATGCAGCATTAAACCAGCATTTGATTATTTTTCACTTAAAGGGGTTTTCTAATCTCAGACAATGGGGGCATATCGCTGGGATATGACCCCATTGTCTGATAGGTGTGGGTCCCACCACTAGGACCCGCACCTATATCGGGAACGCTCCCATTCACTTCTATGGGAGAGGCAGGGATTAGCGCTTAGTGGTGGACGGACCCCGGGAAATCTGGGGTCATCCAGCCACAGCGCTCCCTGCTCCGTTCTCAATATAGGTGCGGGTCCCAGCAGTGAGGCCCGCACCCATCAGGCAATGGGGGCATATACTAGCGATATGCCCTCATTGTCTAAGATGGGGATACCCCTTTAAGTTATTTGGAGCAGCTGATCCCTATAATATGTTCATCTTAGATTCATAAAATCATGTTTTTATGGGGAATGTTAAAAGCGCTGTGTTTTTTCAAGGTTATGACAGAAGCATTAGGGTACTTTCACACTCGCGGCAGAGGATTCCAGCAGGCAGTTCCATCGCCGGATTCGGCAATAAGGACGCAAACTGATGGAATTTGTCACACCTATCCGTCTGATAAATGCATAAAAATATCGGATCTGTCTCTACGGTGTCATCCGGAAAAACGGATCCAGTATTTATTTGTTTTGCAATTTTAAAAGGTCTGCGCATGCACAGACGGGAAAGCCGGATCAGTTTTGCCGAAACACAATGCCGGATTCGGCATTCCGGCAAGTGAGCAGTATTTTTGGCCGGAGAGAAAACGGCAGCATGCTGCAGTATTTTCTCAGTCCACAAAACATAAGAGGGACTGAACTGATGCATCCTGAACGGACTGCTCTCCATTCAGAATGCATTAGGATAAAACTGATCAGTTCATTTACGGCAGGCATCCTCAAACTGCGGCCCTCTAGCTGTTGCAAAATTACAACTCCCAGCATGCCCAAACAGCCTACAGGTATCAGCCTACAGCAGGGCATTGTGGGAGTTGTAGTTTTACAACAGCTGGAGGGCCGCAGTTTGAGGATACCCTGATTTACGGGATTGAGCCCCCAGGACGGAACTCAATACCGGAAAACAAAAACGCTAGTGTGAAAGCACCCTTAGCCTGGACTATACTTTACACAGAGATATGGATTGATATTTCCATACAGCAGCATGTAGATAGTCATAATGATCAGCACAAAAATGTCCCACTGACTGCTGTGACAGGAGAGTGAAATCAATGGCCACATTGCGGGGAATAGCTATTCCAGTTTATCTCTGCCATAAATGCTTAGTTCAGAGCGACGCCCCGCCATATACCTCGCCTTCCACCCCCCTGCCGTGTAACACAGCCTCACACCCAATCCTACATTACAGTCTTCTTATCACACGCCAACAGTAGCAAGTGAAAGGAGACAACTGCAAGTATTCCATGTCAGGCTTAGGGCTCATGCACACGGAAAGAAAATACGTTCATGTCTGTTCCTTTTCTTGCTGATCTTGCATGGAACCATTCATTTCAATGGGTCCACAAAAAAAACACTGAAGTTACTCCGTGTGTATTATGTTTCCATATATCCGTTCCGCAAAAAGATAGAACGTCCTATTACACCGCGCAACAATGATTTTGCTACTGAGAGAAAAACATGTGATTTATTACTAAAATTAGCGTGCCGATTCCAATTATGAACTCGGAAATTTGCCTGACATGTCTAGATTTTAACCCCTTAAAGACCCTGGGATTTTCCATTTTTGTTTTTCACTGCCCCCCTTCCCATAGTCTTTTTTTTTATTTTTCCATTCACATAGCCTTAATAGGGCTTATTTTTTGCGGGACAAGGTATACTTTCTAATGGCACCATTTACGGTTGCATACCGTGTAGTAGGAAGTGGGAAAAAAATTCCAAATGGGGTAGAATTTGGAAAAAACGCAATTCTCATAATTTATATATATTATTTTTTTTTACACTGTACACTATGCAGTAAAATTTACTTGTTACCTTCATATTCTCCAGGTCAGTACGGTTCCAACGATACCACACTTGTATAATTTTTCTTGCGTTTAAATACTGAAAAAAAAAATTAAATCCTTTGAGGAAAAAAGTAGTTGAAGCAAAAAAAAAAAAAAGGCTAATTTTTTTTCCCCCCATTACGCCATTGTTATATTTTAATTGTATGGGCATTTTTGCAAGCGGCGATGCCCATTTTTTTTTTATTGTTTAAGTATTTTTATTTTAAGGTGATTTGAACTTTTTTTTAAGTTACCTTGGGTGACAATGACTGGCAATCATTTGATTGCCTATTGATGTCTATATAGACACCGTTGAACACTATTTGCACTATACCAATATAATGCTGCCACCTAGTGGCCTGTATTGGTAGAGTAATCTAATAGGCACTGAAGCCTGATTGAGGCTTCAGCCTATTAGGTCAATGTAACAGATTCTTACCGGAGCAGAAGTGCGCAACTTCCGCTTCTGGACTGCGCAGATGCCATGGTCACATTTGACCATGGCATCTGAAAGGGAAAATGTATGCGATCAGCCTTATGGCTGATCGCATACATGTGCCGCAGGTCTCTGCTATTTAAAATAGCACATGCGAGTGAGCGGCATGTTTGGGGACCGGACTTCCGCCGTACATGTAGATCCCAAAGGGTTGAGAATTAAAGGGGTTAAGTTATACATGCAAAGCCTATTTAGTTATAATATTAATGCATTATATTGGAGATATTCAAATTGACATGTCCGGACGCACTCAGGCTGATGTCAGCAGTAAGTACATAAGGCAAGCTGGACAGATTTTGATAAAGTGATCTGTTATAGTGCTATCAGTTTTGAAACTTAAGATGGATAAAAGCAAATGTGTTAACGATCCAGACAATTTCTGCTACCGATATTCAGTATTTTGACCGGTATCGGCATGTATTTTGCCGATATTCCGATAACGTATTGGGAACACAGATCGCGCTGCTGACAGCGCTCTCCGTGTTCCCTCAGCAGCACAGGGGAGAAGGAAGCAGTGTCTCCCTTCCCCCCCCCCCCTGTGCTGCTGCCACCAATGAGAGGAAGGAGGACAAGAGGAGGGGAGGGGTTATGGCCACTGCGCCACCAATGAAGAGAAATCTCTCGTTCATTTATATACAGGCGGCGGGAGCTGGCTGCAGAATGACATAACCGGCTCCCGACCTCTATGAGTGGTAGCTGCGATCTGTGGTAGTTAACCCCTCAGGTGCCGTGGCTCGCAGCTACCGCTCATAGAGGTCGGGAGCCGGCTATGTGATTCTGCAGCCAGCTCCCGCCTCCTGTATATGAATTAATTAAAGATTTCTCTTCATTGGTGGCGCAGTGCGACCCACACCCCAGTATTAAAAACATTGGTGGTGCAGTGTGCCCCCAGGATCCCCTCTTCCCTGCTCCTCCGATTGGAGCCCCAGCAGTGTAATGCTGGGGCTCCGATCGGTTACCATGGCAGCCAGGACCCTATTGAAGCCCTGGCTGCCATGGTAAGCTCCATGCTGCTGTGTGTACAAAGCACAGAGCAGCAGGGACAGTGTGAGCTCCTAATCACCCTGACAGAGCTAAAAGTTAGTTAAAGAGAAAAAAAAAAAAAAAAAAAAAATTATAATATATATATATAGATAGATAGATAGATAGATATATATATAGAGAGAGAGAGAGAGAGAGAGAGAGAGAGAAATAAAAAGATTTTAAAAGAAAATACACGTTAACAATAAACATTAATTTTCTGCAGATTTGTGTCAAAAATGAAAATTCCCAGAATATCGGTATAAATTATCGGCAATCGGCCTGAAAGTTCACAAATTATCGATATCGGCCCTAAAAATCCAATATCTGTCGATCCCTAAAATACACTACTTCTGATCAGCGCAAGAATCTGACAAAGCGAGTGAGTCTTGCAGCTTGGGATGCATTTGTGCTAGTAGTGCAGAACTTGCTTGTGAACAGACGAGCTGCAAACTATGCTGAATTAGTAGACAACATGCTTACAGCATATGAACAACTTGGCTGCCGAATGCAATTGACACGTCCATATGATGGGTCTGCATCCTATCCCCATTCATTCTCTATGGGGACGGAATGGATGCAGAGAGCACACTTTGTGCTCTCCGTATCCGCATTTCCGGAGCGCGCCCCCTGATCTTCCGGTCCACGGCTCCGGAAAAAAATAGAACATGTCCTATTCTTGTCCGTAATTGCGGACAGAAAACAGGCAGTTCTATGGGGGTGCAGATCCGCAATGCACTACGGACCTCTGAATTGACTTTTTCCCACCCAATTTGGGACACGTAAGTGACGAACATGGAGAGCGGTTCCATAAAGATATTTCTACAATGGAGAACAGGTATCAAGGCCGGTGGAATCCCAACATGATGGGGGACTACTGCTGGTTTTTGCAACAGGAAAATATGACGGTTCACAGACCAAAAAGCAGAAGCCTGAAGCACTTTTAACAGTAATGGGCCTTGCTCAAGTAAGACTTTTAAACTGAAAAACAAGACTTTTTGAAATTGCTATTCCATTACATTTTCATACACTGTTTACTACGCAAACTTTGATGTAGATCAGGTAATTGTTGGAGTAAAACTCGTTCTGTTCAAAATTATTCAATGCTTTCCAAGTGCTTAATTCATTGAGGCATACTTTATGCATAGCACAAATGTTTTTTGCCCAGAAGCAGACGAAAAGGTTATTTTTTTTGTTGCGTGGTGTTATTGTCCGCATTACGGACAAGGATAGTACTGCTCTATTATGGGGCCAGCTGTTCCCCCTCCACAAAATACGGAACGCACACGGATGTCATAAGCCCTTACACTGAAAGCTGAAGCTAAATGGATTTTATTTTCCATTGTTACTTGAATCTTCTGCCTTCAGTAAAATCAATTACCGGAAAATGGTTACATGTTTCTGGCCCACCTCATATACACATAATACTGAGCCTATAGTCTTACATAGGGTCCGTTGGCATACAATTAACCATTTTATTTTTAAGGGTACCAGTAAGCATACTGTGCTATCACAGAAGAAAACTTCTACATAAAAGTATCCATTTTAGTACATGGAAATCTATGTACGGCTACATTTCTATAAATCTGATGAAAACCAGCCAAACAAAAAAGTAAACTGAACTCAGGCTACTTTCACACTTACGTTGTTGTTTTCCGGTATTGAGATGCAGCAGAGAACATCAATTCCAGAAAAAGAAAATTTCCGTTTGGTCCTCATGCATTCTGAATGGAAAGCGATCCGTTCAGGATGTCTTCCGTTACAGCAGTATTGTGTTTTGTGACTAGACACAAAACCGCTGCAAGATACGGTTAAAAATGGATCAGACACTGAAAACAATGTACGTCAATGGTAATGGATCCGTTTTATTTGAAGCCTAAAAAAAAAAAAAAAAGATCCGGATCACCCATTGACTTTCAATGTATGTAGTAACAGATCAGTTTTTTTCTGTTTTGATTTCACACAACTGCACCCTAACGGAACTGATGAATCCTATTGTCAAAAATCTAAACTGATCTGTTTAATTCCGATATTGGGATCCTCTGCTGGATCTTGGAATTAACAACGCAAGTGTAAAAGTAGCCTAAAGCGCCTTTCACACGAGCGAGTTTTCCGCGCAGGTGCAATGCGTGAGGTGAAAGCATTGCACCCGCACTGAATCCGGACCCATTCATTTCTATGGGGCTGTGCACATGAGCGGTGATTTTCACGCATCACTTGTGCGTTGCGTGAAAATCGCAGCATGTTCTACTTTTTGCGTTTTTCACGCAACGCAGGCCCTATAGAAGTGAATGTGGCTGCGTGAAAATCGCAAGCATCCGCAAGCAAGTGCGGATGCGGTGTGATTTTCACGCACGGTTGCTAGGAGACGATCAGGGTGGAGACCCGATCATTATTTTCCCTTATAACATGGTTATAAGGGACAATAATAGCATTCTTAATACAGAATGCATAGTACAATAGGGCTGGAGGGGTTAAAAAAAATAATTTAACTCACCTTAAGGCCTCATGCACATGACCGTTATGTGCATCTGTGTCCGTTGTTCCGTTTTCTGTGACTTTCAACGGGTCAGTGGAAATCTCGGAAAATGCACCGTTTGTCATCTGCGTCCTCCCACCTCCCACCTCCCACCATTGGTGGCAGCGGAGAGTTCCGATCGCTGGGCTCCGGTCGGTAACCATGGCAACCAGGACGCTACTGCAGTCCTGGCTGCCATAGTTAGGGTACTTTCACACTTGCGTTTTTCTTTTCCGGCATAGAGTTCCGTCACAGGGGCTCTATACCGGAAAAGAACTGATCAGGCATATCCCCATGCATTCTGAATGGAGAGTAATCCGTTTAGGATGCATCAGGCAAAAGAGAAAACCACAGCATGCTACGGTTTTCTCTCCGGCGAAAAAAACTGAAGACTTGCCTGAACGCCGGATCCGGCATTTTTCCCATAGGAATGTATTAGCGCCGGATCCGGCATTCAGAATACCGGAATGCCGGATCAGTCGTTCCGGCATGTGCAGATCGGTAAAAATGAGAAAAATGTACAAGACGGATCCGTCGGTCCGCATGACAAGCGGAGAGACGGATCCATCCTTGCAATGCATTTGTGAGACGGATCCGCATCCGGATCCGTCTCACAAATGCTTTCAGTCAGCGGCAAATCGGCGGATCCGGCGGCCAGTTCCAACGACGGAACTGCCCGCCGGATCACACTGCCGCAAGTGTGAAAGTAGCATTACTTAGCAATTTTAGAAGCATTATACTTACCTGCGCTGTCTGTGACCGGCCGGGCGCTCCTCATACTGGTAAGTGACAGGTCTGTGCTATAAGCAATGCGCCGCAGAGACCTGTCACTTACCAGTAGGAGGAGCGCCCGGCCGGTCACAGACAGCGCAGGCAAGTATAATGCTTCTAAAATTGCTAAGTAATCATGGCAGCCAGAAGTGCAGTAGCGTCCTGGTTGCCATGGTTACCGATCGGAGCCCCAGCGATTAAACTGGGACTCCGATCGGAACGCTCCGCTGCCACTGGCCACCAATGAATTGAATACAGGGGAGGGAGAGGGGCCGCACTGGCCACCAATGAATTTAATACAGGTGAGGGAGGGGGGGGGCCTTACTGGCCACCAATGAATTTAATACAGGGGAGGGAGGGGGGCCGCACTGGCCACCAATGAATTTAATACAGGGGAGGGAGGGGGGCCGCACTGGCCACCAATGAATTAAAAACTGGGGAGGGAGGGGGGTCTGCCCCCTGCTGCCTGGCAGCACCTGATCTCTTACAGGGGGCTATGATATGCACAATTAACCCCTCAGGTGCTGAGGGGTTAATTGTGCGGATCACAGCCCCCTGTAAGAGATCGGATGCTGCCAGGCAGCAGTCGGCAGTCATGTCCACAGTTCTTAGTATATTCTAACTTGAAGCGTCCCCCATCACCAGCGTTTTCACGATGTAACTCAAATCCGATGGTATATTCTAACATAGAGGCGTTCCCATGGTGATGGGGACGCTTCAAGTTAAAATATACCATCGGATTGGAGAAAACTCTGATAGGGACTCCTGACTTTACATTGAAAGTCAATAAGGGATGGATCCGTTTGCAATAGCACCATATTGTGTTAACGTCAAACGGATCCGTCCCCATTGACTTGCATTGTAAGTCAGGACGGATCCGTTTGGCTCCACGCGGCCAGGCGGACACCAAAACAACTTTCCTTCATGTCTGGTGATCCTCCAAAAATCACGGAAGACACACGGAAGAAAAAGGGACATGGATCACAGAACAACAGAACCCCGTTTTGCGGACCGTGAAAAAAATACTGTCGTGTGCATGAGGCCTAATCCACTTGTTCGCGCAGCCCGGCTTCTCTTCTGTCTTCTTCTTTGCTGTGCACAGGAAAAAGACCTGTGGTGATGTCACTGCGCTCATCACATGGTCCGTCACATGATCCATCACCATGGTAAAATACCATGTGATGAGTGCAGTGACGTCATCAAAAGGTCCTATTCCTCAAAGAAGACAGAAGAGAAGCCGGGAGGCGCGAACAAGTGGATTAAGGAGAGTTAAATTATTTTTTAACCCCTCCAGCCCCATTGTACTAAGCATTTTGTATTAAGAATGCTATTGTTTTCCCTTATAACCATGTTATAAGGGAAATTAATAGCAATCTACACAGCATCTAACCCAAACCCGAACTTCTGTGAAGAAGTTCGGGTTTGGGTACCAAACATGCCGATTTTTCTCACCCGCGTGCAAAACGCATTACAATGTTTTGCACTCGCGCTGAAAAATTGTGCATGTTCCCGCAACGCCTGTGTGAAACCAGCCTAAGGCTACTTTCACACATGCGGCAGGACGAATCCGACAGGCTGTTCATCCTGTCGGATCAGTCCTTCCGCTATTTCGCCGTGCCGCTACTCCATCCCCATTGACTATAATAGGGACGGAGCTCCGGCGCAGCACAGCGAAAGGCCGCCGGACTAAATGTCCTGCATGTCCGACTTTAGTCCGGTGGCCTCTCACCGCGAGCTCCGCCCCTTCCCCATTATAGTCCATGGGGACAGAGAGGCGGCACGGCGAAAGAGCGGATCCGACAGGGTGAACAGCCTGTCAGATACGTCCTGCCGCATGTGGGAAAGTACCCTAAGCTAACTGGATGGATTTCTTGATAGATTTATCTATACAATAGCATTTCTGATGTAGGGCACAAACACAGTCTGGCAGCTATACCTCTTAAACATAAAACTTCGCTTTTAATGGAAACTAGGCCATAAAAAGGTCACCAAGAAACATAACCACAATAAAGAAAGACGTAAGGAATAAACGACCAATCCAAAAAGCAAAAAGTACATGGTGCAAGATAGGCTTGGTGACAAAACGTAATTACTACACAACAAGGTCTGCAGTTTATATGGTCCTACGTGACCGGAATACTCAAAAGTTCAATACAACAACAACCACGAGAGTATATATAATTCCTTACATATAAAATATTTCTTTATTAGTAATTAAAAGAGTGTACAAAACACTATCATGAATAACATATAGTACAAGTTTCCAAGTTTTTTTTGGTACTGCATCTATAGCTTTCAATTACTAGTACAATACATCCACATAGGTAACAAATAAGTATATGAAGGAAACACAATGTGCATGACTTAATAAACTGCAGGGTATTAGTAATCTCTGCTGAATTGAAGTGCATAAGTGTCCCAATATCTGTCTAGTTCAATATTAAGTGGCTAATGCATAGTGGTAGACAAAAATATGGAATCTGTCAATACCTGTGTGGTGACGATATAGACGAAGGTACCGCTCCTCATGAGAGAGAGATTACTAAACCCTGCGGTTTACCAAGTCATGCACATTGCGTTTCCCTCATATACTTATTTGTTACCTATGTGGATGTATTGTACTAGTAATTGAACGCTATAGATGCAGTACCAAAAAAACCTTGGAAACTCGTACTATATGTTATTCATGATAGTGTTTTGTACACTCTTAATTACTACTAAATAAATATTTTATATATAAGGAATTATATATACTCTCGTGGTTGTTGTTGTGTTGGTGACAAAAGGGTAAAGTTTAAAAAAATAAGGGGGTTAGAGGGAAGCAGCCAGCTACCCCTTGATTATACCTGAAATAACCCCTATAAACAAAGTAATACCATGATGGTGCATGGACTCTAACGAAACCTATCCCTGGTGCACCCTAAAACAGGACAGGTAATATCTGATGAATGGGGATCCGACTCCCGGCACTGCCACCGATCAGCATGCCAAGCACAGTGCAGTATAGTGGCTGTTCTTTTTGCACAACTTGCTGTAAGGAGCTTATCGGTAAAATTCACAACAGGTGTTTGATCCATGAGTCGCCCAATAAATTTCCTGGTTCAATTAGAATTGGTATTTGAACAGTCCTCCTCATCATGCTGTTCACATTTTGACATCATGAGACCAAGCAGGGTGTTCTCACACTGAAGTGGCCCCTGAGCTTAGAGCGTCATCAACTGGTTGTATCAGGGATACAGAGAGACTGGAAGAGTCACAGAAAGGCATAGAAGTGGACGTCCTTTTTGCCACATCCCACACTGATGACCGCTTCATTGTGAACAATGCCCTGTGGAACCGGACGATTAATGCCACACAACTCCAGGTACATTTAAAGGGCTTCTGTCACCCCACTAAAGTCATATTTTTATTTTTTTTGGGCTACTTAAATTCCTTATACTGAGATAGGCCCATTGAGGATGGAGCAGCCTGTGCCGACTGAAGACCGGTATGGCGCAGGCGCCAGATTTTGAACGCAGACAGGGCTAGCCAGAGGACGAGCCCGTTCGCTGGCCCTGTCAATCAACATGAGGAGGGGGCGTCTTTATGAAAGGAGGATGCGGCTGCTACCAGCAAGTAGCCGCCCTACTTGCTGGTAGAGAGGTAATTTACATATTATAAAAGTCCTTTTTTTTTGTTGAAGAAACTGCTGAAGGAAAATTAGTAATAGCATTATATATTGATATATCGCAGTATAAGGAATTTAAGCAGCCCAAAAAAATATGACTTTAGTGGGGTGACAGAAGCCCTTTAAGGGAGGCGAGAGGCACCCAAGTGTCACGTCAGACCATTCAAAACTGTTTACATCGGTGTGGGCTGCATGCTAGACGACCTGCAAGGGTACTTGATCACACTCATCATCGTCTTGCATGGACCAGGGAGCATCTACGTTACGTCAGGGACCAGTGGGCTTCAGTGCTGTTCACTGACGAAAGTCTATTCACGGTGAGCAGAAATGATGGCCGCCAACGATGTTGGAGACGTCAAGGAGAGTCCTATGCATCAGCCACTGATGAGCCTTTGGTGGTGTTACAGTGTGGGCAGGTGTGTCTAGTCAATACAGAACTGCCATACACTTTGTGAATGGTATAGTGACAAGCCCATACTACTTGAATAACATCAGTAATCCAGTCATTGTGCCTCTGCATGAACAACACAGGCCTGATTTCATCTTCACAGACGACAATGTGCCAGGTCATCGAGGTTGCATCATTAGGGAACAGGCTGCTGGAGACTGGGGGACCTAAATGGAGTGGCCTGCACTTTCTCCAGACCTGAATCCCATTGAAAACCTATGGGATCAGCTGAGTCGCCGCGTAGAGGCTTGTAACTCTGTACCCCAGAACCTCAATGATCTGAGGGCCACCCTTCAAGAAGAGTGGGATGCCATGCCTCAGCAGACAATAAGTCGACTTCTGAACAGCACGAGATGTCGTTGTCAAACTGTAATTGATGCTCAAGGCACCACTGGTGTGAGCTTTTGTTTTTTGTTTCAATGAATTGTTTGAGATGAGGAAATCACCATTGCTGCTTCTACTTGCCCTACTTTTATGATATAATATCACTGAAGCGTGAACTTTGTTTTCCATAAATTTCACCCAAATGCAAAATATCCCTAACTTTTTGTGAGTAGTGTATATCATCAGAAAATAAAGAGGTTAGAAAAAAAATGGTGTGTGTCACTATCTGGTTTTAACTAGCAATATTAGGTGACATTTCCTATAAAGGGTTTTTCCAAGGATTTTATACCGATGACCGATCCTCAGGATAGATCGTCAGCATCTAAGAGCTACTACCTACACCCCGACTCATCAGTTGCTTGAAGCAGAAAATCCGATGAGCACTTCTGCCTCCTTGAAGCTTACCCTAGGCCAGTGATGTCACATTCATCAGCCATGTGGCCTTGGTGCAGCTCGAGTAAATAGGTTTTAGCTGTGATAACTTTCTTATGTAGGGGCACTTTTTTTTCAGTATGAGATGACCGTTTGATTGGTACTATGTTGGGATGCATATGACTTTTTGAATCACTTGGTATTACACTTTTTGTGATGTAATGGCTTTTTTGACACTTTTTTTACGGTGTTCACCTAAGGGGTTAGGTAATATATTTTTATACAACAGGTTCTAAGGGACGCGGCGATACCTAATATCTATACTTTTTATTTAAGTTTTACACTGTAATATTTTTTAAACAAAAAAAATATATATCATGTTAGTGTCCGGGAGCCATAGTTTTTTTTTGGTTTTTTTCTGGGCGATTATCTTAGGTAGGGTATAATTTTTGCGGGATGAGGTGACGGTTTGATTGGCACTATTTTGGGTGCATATGACTTTTTGATCGCTTGCTATTACACTTTGTGATGTAAGGTGACAAAAAATGGCTTTTTTGACACCCATTTTTATTAGTGTACACCTGAGAGGTTAGGTCATGTGATATCTTTATAGAGCAGGTTCCTTTGGATGTGGCGATACCTAATATGTCAACTTTTTTATTTACTTAAGTTTTACACAATAACAGCATTTTTTAAACAAATTATATTTTAGTGTCTCCATATTCTGAAAGACAGTTTTAAAAAAATAAAAATTTGGGCGATTGTCTTAGGTAGGGGCTAATTTTTTGCGGGAAGAGGCGACTGTTAGATTGGTACTATTTTTGGGGGCATACGCCTTTTTGATCGCTTGGTGTTGCACTTTTGGTGATGTAAGGTGACAAAAAAGTGGGTTTTTTGCAGTTTTTTTATACACTCACCTAAAAATTATTATTAGGAACACCTGTTCTATTTCTCATTAATGCGATTATCTAGTCAACCAATCACATGGCAGTTGCTTCAATGCATGTAGGGTTGTGGTCCTGGTCAAGACAATCTCCTGAACTCCAAACTGAATGTCAGAATGGGAAGGAAAGGTGGGCTACAACAGCAGAAGACCCCACCGGGTACCACTCATCTCCACTACAAATAGGAAAAAGAGGCTACAATTTGCACAAGCTCACCAAAATTGGACTGTTGAAGACTGGAAAAATGTTGCCTGATCTGATGAGTCTCGATTTCTGTTGAGACATTCAAATAGTAGAGTCCGAATTTGGCGTAAACAGAATGAGAACATGTATCCATCATGCCTTGTTACCACTGTGCAGGCTGGTGGTGGTGGTGTAATGGTGTGGGGGATGTTTTCTGGGCACACTTTAGGCCCCTTAGTGCCAATTTGCCTGGGGGATGTTTTCTGGGCACACTTTAGGCCCCTTAGTGCCAATTTGCCATCGTTTTAATGCCACGGGCTACCTGAGCATTGTTTCTGACCATGTCCATCCCTTCATGACCACCATGTACCCATCCTCTGATGGCTACTTCCAGCAGGATAATGCACCATGTCACAAAGCTCGAATCATTTCAAATTGGTTTCTTGAACATGACAATGAGTTCACTGTACTAAAATGGCCCCCACAGTCACCAGATCTCAACCCAATAGAGCATCTTTGGGATGTGGTGGAACGGGAGCTTCGTGCCCTGGATGTGCAGCCCTCAAATCTCCATCAACTGCAAGATGCTATCCTATCAATATGGGCCAACATTTCTAAAGAATGCTATCAGCACCTTGTTGAATCAATGCCACGTAGAATTAAGGCAGTTCTGAAGGCAAAAGGGGGTCCAACACCGTATTAGTATGGTGTTCCTAATAATTCTTTAGGTGAGTGTATACATTTTTTTTTTACGTGTTCACCTGAGGGGTTAGGGCATGTTATGCTTTAATAGAGCCAGTCATTACGGACGTGGCAATACCTAATATGTCTACTTTCTTTTATTTAAGTTTTACATGATGACTTGAAATCATGTTTTAGTGTCTCCATATTCTGAGTCAGTTTTTTTGGGTGATTTTCTTATGTAGGGGCTCCTTTTTTGCGGGATGAGGCGACTGCTTTATTAGTACCATTTTGTGGGACATACGCCTTTTTGATCACTTCATGTTGCATTTTTTGTGATGTAAGGTGACAAAAATGGCTTTTTTTGACACTATTTGTTATGGTGTTTATCATGTGATATTTATAGAGCCGGCAGTCACGGACGCGGCAATACTAAATATGTCTATTTTATTTTTTTAATTACTTAAATTGGGGGATTTTGTATATGTAAAACTTTTTTTTACTTTTGTTTTATAAAACACAATTTTTTTATTTTACACTTTGTGGCCCCCATAAAAAGGTCATACAAGACCTCTGGGGGACATTTGACTTAATTTTTTTTAGGGCTCATGCACACAGCCGTGCCCGTATCACAGCCTGCAAGCAGCGGGTCCGCAATATGCAGGCACTGGCCGTGTGCTCTCCGCACAGATGCAGACCCATTCACTTGAATGGGTCAGCAATCTAGAATGTTCCTCTTCGTGCCTCCGCACCGCAAAAAAAAATAAAAAAATATAACATTTCAAGTTGAACGGGTCCAGATCTGTCTGCAGCAGCTGCACAGATGGTCCCCGTGCATTGGGGAACGCAAATTGCGGCACCCAAAGCACAGTACGGCTGTATTTAAGAGGCCTTAAAGAACTGTAATCTTTACATTTTTCCATGTCAATATCTATATTTAAACAAACCCTATACAATCCTGCACTGGCCACTAATCCTAATAATAGGCGCCACTTCTTGGTCTGAACAGATCACTTTACTGTAGTTATCTGCTTATCATTACAGACAGGATTAGGATGACAGGTATCACCTCTGTATAGATAAGAGATGATCCACCATTGACAATAGGTGATTGTCAGATGTTATCTCTTCTTTCCTTGTACGATGACCTCTGCACAGGGCACACAGCATGCCTAGAAGACAATGGGATGTGTTTTGCTATCTGGCAGAAGAAAACGTTGGTGACATATCTTTACACGGCGGATCAGCGGGGGTCCCGGGAGTCGGCCCCCTATTATTACACATATATTTTAACCATGTGGCAAATGGAGGGGCAGAACTGGTCACTAGTAGCGCCAGAGACAATACGATTACCCGTATCAACCAACAATTGGGCCTCCATACTCTTCACCTATATCAGCTATAGGTCCAAGCAGCTGAAGCCCTACAGACACAGCACATACAACAGGGAGGACGGCAGGGTGAAGGGTTAATACAATGGGCTGTGCTGCAGGCGGCCTGTCTATGCCCCCATTCACACAGCCGGTCCTGCACATGATGCAGCATCCAGACCCCAGGGACTGCACCGTCATATACGTGCACGGGTCCGGCCTGGTCTGCAGCCAGCACAACACCCTGCAAGAGGCCACCCCAATAAAGAGCACGTTCACACGGGCCTAGCTAGGCCTGCGGCCTCCTCCCCGCCTTTTCCTGGCGCTCCAGCCGTTTCCCATCACCCTTCTTCCCGCAGTTATCCCCGACAAGCGCTGTGCGGGGCGGAGCTGCTGGCTGAGCCCCGGAGCCCGAGCTCCGTGTTGCGGCTGCGCCAGCAGGGCTGAGATAGCTGGAGATTGCGCGGTAGGGCACTCACCTCAGAGCGGCTGCGCTACAGCGAGCCTGCGCCGTGACACTAAAGCAAAGACCTCTCTGAGCTGCAATGGCTGCGGGAGCCCACGCTACACACGACCAGAGCTGGAGCTGCGTCAGTAGCGTGGTGACGTCACGGCTCAGCTTAGTCCACGTAGCGGCCTGCTCTGTCGGCCATTGGGAGAAGGTCACAAGCTGCTCTGTACTAGTCGTGGGAGCCTGTGTCCTGCCAGACCTCACCTTATCAGTTACATGAGGGGAATGCTCTCCTGTCATAGTGGTTCTATCTATCTATGTAGCTATCTCTCATATCTATCCAATATCTATCTATCTCCTATCTATTTTATATGTATATATCTATTTCATATCTTTCTATCTATCTAGAAAATGAATATCCCACAGAACTCCAGAAAAGTAAAACAGATGTGACTTATTCACCAACGCAACTGCTTGAGGAAGGTTCCAGTGTGCGGACCGAAACGTTGGTGATTAAAAGTCACATCTATTTTACTTTTCTGGAGTGCTGTGGAATATTAATTTTTTTGCATTTTTGGAGATGGGATTGCTTCAACATCCGCTGGCACCCATTTGTCTTTGTACTTGCGGTGCCGTTCACATTCTATATTATTTTTTCTATCTATCTCATATCTATCTATCATATATCTATGTAGTATCTATTATCAATTTAATATCTATCTATCTCATATCTAATCAAATAAGCTTTATTGGCAGGACTAAATACATTTTAGCATTGCCAAAGCAAGTGGGAAATAATTGGGTAGGGTTCGGGAATAGGGTCACGTCTAGGGTGGGAGTATAGGGTAAGTTTGGGGGATGGGGACACTTCCAGGGTGGAGTATCCATGGTATATCAGGCTCCTCTCAGTATATGGCAGGCAGTAATATATTGTGCTGCTATGGCCGCTGTGTTCTCTTCCCCCAGCAGTATGGGTAGTCTCTCTTCCTCCTCCATGGAGGTGAAGTCTGGGCAGAGATCAGACAGTCTCCTGAAGTGAGTCTCCCTCACTGCTGAATATTTAAGGCACCGTAGCAGGAAATGAGCCTCATCCTCCACGGTCTCCTGGTCGCACTGCTGGCACAGTCTGCTCTCCCTGGGCATATACCTCTGTCGGTGATGCCCAGATTCAATGAGCAGGCTGTGGGCGCTCAGTCTGTATCGGCTCAGGATCTGTCGGTCTTTTGGATTGGGGAGTTTCTCCAGATATGGGGCCAGTTTGTACTCCTTCTGCAGGCTCTGGTATACTGTCAGCTTCTGTGATGTTCGTATGTCGTTCTTCCAGACGCTGATATACTTCTCTTTGCCCTTGTGTATCGTCCTCTGGGTTACCCCCTTTGCCAGGCTGTATTGTTTGGTGGCTTGGGCAGGCTGGGTTTGGGTGACTTGCAGGGTGCTTTGTTTTTCTGGGGCTTCTTGGTATAGCAAGGCTTTGTGATGGTAGGAGTTGGGATTGCTGCTATGCAGATGGGCTCTGAATGATGGCGCCCACTTCTGAACAGCAAAGTAGAGTGGGAATCTGCCCAGTTCTGCTTGACAGGTGCTGTTTGAGATGCTCTTGTGGACCTGGGGAAGGTGTTTGCAGAATTCTAGGTGGAAAAGTTCTGTTGGCCCAGAGTCCCACTTTGCCCATTCTGGGTATGTGTCTATCTATCCATCTACCATCCATTTATCATCTAAAGGGCTTTCTGACTTGAACAACCCTTTTCATCCTGTGGGATCTATGTGGATACTAACCACCTGTACATTTGGTGACTGTACATAATAAGAAATGTATGTATACACGTCTTTGAAGCCTTTTTTCAACTCCTGGCACATGCAGTGAACCCTCAGCCCAGCACTAGGCACAAATGGGGTCATTTATCAAAGTGGTGTAAAGTAGAACTGGCTCAGTTGCCCATAGCAACCAATCAGATTCCACCTTTCATTTTTAGAACCCTTTTGGAAAATGAAAGGTGGAATCTGGTTGCTATGGGCAACTAAGCCAGTTCTACTTTACACCAGTTTAATAAATTACACCAAAAGTGTTTCAGAGAGTGTTCCTTTAACCCCTTAGGGACACATGACGTACCGGTACGGCATGTTTCCTGAGTCTTTAAGGACCCATCACGTACCGGTACGTCATGGGTTTAAACCGCGATTGCGGGGGGGGGGGGTTAATCGGAACAGGATGCCCGCTGAAATCATTCAGCGGGCATCCTGTCACAATGCCGGGGGGGGGGGGGGGTCATTCCTTTCCTTCTGCGCCCTGCCGTGTGCCCGTACAGCAGTTTACGACCACATATGGGGTGTTTCTGTAAACTATAGATTTAGGGCCATAAATATTGAGTTTGGTTTGGTTGTTAACCCTTGCTTTGTAACTGGAAAAAAATTATTAAAATAGAAAATCTGCCAAAAAAGGGAAATTTTGAAATTGTAGCTCTATTTTCCATTAATTCTTGTGGAACACTTAAAGGGTTAACAAAGTTTGTAAAATCAGTTTTGAATACCTTGAGGGGTGTAGTTTCTAGAATAGGGTCATTTTTAGGTGGTTTCTATTATGTAAGCCTCGCAAAGTGACTTCAGACCTGAACTGGTCCCTAAAAATTGGGTTTTTAAAAATTTCAGAAAAATTTCAAGATTTGCCTCTAAACTTCTAAGCCTTGTAACATCCCCAAAAAATAAAATATCATTCCCAAAATGATCCAAACATGAAGTAGACATATGGGGAATGTAAAGTAATAACTATTTTTGTAGGTATTACTATGTATTATAGAAGTAGAGAAATTGAAACTTGGAAATTTGCAATTTTTTACAAATTTTTGGTAAATTTTGTATTTTTTTATAAATAAAAATGATTTTTTTTTACTTCATTTTACCAGTGTCATGAAGTACAATATGTGACAAAAAAAACAATCTCAGAATGGCCTGGATAAGTCAAAGCGTTTTAGGCTACTTTCACACTAGCGTTGTTTGAATCCGGCGTTCAATTCCGACACCGGATCTGCCCGCCGGATCCAGAAAAACGTGTGAAAACTGATTACATTTGAATCCTGATCAGGATTTTGATCACAATGAAAAAATGCATTGGCAAAAACGGATCCGCCATTTATGGACTTTAACATTTTTTTCATATTTTTCGGGTTTAACATGCAAAAGCCGGATCCGTTTTGACTGAACACACGGCGCCGGATCTGGCGTTAATGCAAGTCAAAGGGAAAAAGGCCGGATCCGGCGTTCAGTCAAAGTGTTCAGGATTTTTGGCCGGAGGTAAAAATACTGCATGCTACGGTTTTCTGAAAAGCCTGATAAGTCAAAAAGACTGAACTGAAGACATCCTGATGCATCCTGAACGGATTACTCTCCATTCAGAATGCATTAGAATGAAACTGATCAGTTCTTTTCCGGATTTGAGCCCCTAGGACGGAACTCAGCGCCGGAAAAGAAAAACGCTAGTGTGAAAGTACCCTTAAAGTTATCAGCACTTAAAGTGACATTGGTCACATTTGCAAAAAATGGCCTGGTCCTTAAGGTGAAAAAGAGTCCTTAAAGGGAACCTGTCACCGGGATTTTGTGTATAGAGCTGAGGACATGGGTTGCTAGATGGCCGCTAGCACATCCGCAATACCCAGTCCCCATAGCTCTGTGTGCTTTTATTGTGTAAAAAAACTGATTTGATACATATGCAAATTAACCTGAGATGAGTCCTGTATGTGAGATGAGTCAGGGACAGGACTCATCTCAGGTTAATTTGCATATATATCAAATCAGTTTTTTTTACACAATAAAAGCACACAGAGCTATGGGGACTGGGTATTGCGGATGTGCTAGCGGCCATCTAGCAACCCATGTCCTCAGCTCTATATCCCAAATCTCGGTGACAGGTTCCCTTTAAGTGGTTAACGGCTCATGCACACGACTGTTCCGTGCAATTTGCCGTCCCCAATGCATGGGCAATATCTGTGTGGTTGCCAGGACGGAACGAGACCCATTTAACTTGAATGGGTCCGTGATCCGTCCGCACCATAAAAAAATAGAACAGTGAATAGGTCCGCATCCGAGATGCGGGGTGCACATGGCCGGTGCCCGTGTATTGGAGACCACAATACGGCCGGGCAACAGTCGTGTGCATGAGCCCTAATGGGTTGTCTAGTTTGCGAGAGGAAACCGGACAACCCTGGGATCCACCTGAAATAAAGAACAGGTAAGTACCTGACAGACCCCGCACCAGTTCTCCCACCCAGGCTCTTCTTACTGGCTGCAGTGGTAATGTCACATCAACAACGTTACTGGTGAAAGCCCATCAATGGCTCTTTAGAGCGCTAAAATCAAACAACCACTTTATGTTATCTGGGCCAGTGTGTGTCGGTGCACTTTTTTTTTATTATATGGAATAGCGCATACATGTCAACTCTCCTGGAACATCTGAGAGCCTCCCAGAATCTGTGGTGGAAATGAACACCATATTAAGGGTCCATTGACACGTCCGTGGAATGGGTCCGCATCCGTTCCACAATATCCGGAACGGGTGCGGACCCATTCATTCTCAATGGGGCAGGAATGGATGCGGAGAGCACACCGCATTTCCAGAGCGCGGCCCCGATCTTCCAGTCCGCAGCTCCGGAAAAAAATAGACCATGTCCTATTCTGGTCCGCAATACACTACGGATGTGTGAATGGACCCTAACATGCTGCCTCAGATTCAAAATCCACTCTGTAGGTCAGTTTCTGCCATATGGATGAGATCTTTTAGGCCACCTGCACACGTTGCAGAATACATGCGGATTTTCGTGCAGAAAAACCGCAGTGTAGTACAGTACCAGCAAAGTGTTGGCGATTATACAAATCTCATGTACTTTGCATATTTTTTCTGTGCAAAAATTGACCCACGTTGCAGATTTCCAAATCTGCAGCATGTCAGTTACTTTATGTTTGCGGTTCTAACTGCAGATTTCACCCTTTTCAATGGAAGGTTGAAATCTGCAGCAAAACCGCATCTAATACACAATTAGAAATTGCGGATTTTGGTATGGATATGCATGCAGAAACGCACATAAATTAGTGCGGATCTTATGTGTATTGACCTGCACCTGTGTGTCGGTGGCCTTATAATGCTGAGACTGCAGAAAATCCTCAGGGTTTATGTAACCTAAATCTTATGTACCATAAACAGTATGCATCGTTAAGCCATCCTGCTCAATAATATTGGTTTTATGCCGTTTGCTGTATACGTTAGGGAAAAAAAGGATACAAATAGCAGGATACCACGTTTTTGTATCCTGCACAGTCCGGTAAAAAAAAAAAAACGTGTCTGTGTATATGTACAGTACAGACCAAAAGTTTGGACACACCTTCTCATTCAAAGAGTTTTAATAACTATGAAAATTGTAGATTCACACTGAAGGCATCAAAACTATGAATTACCACATGTGGAATTATATACATAACAAAAAAGTGTGAAACAACTGAAAATATGTCATATTCTAGGTTCTTCAAAGTAGCCACCTTTTGCTTTGATTACTGCTTTGCACACTCTTGGCATTCTCTTGATGAGCTTCAAGAGGTAGTCACCTGAAATGGTTTTCACTTCACAGGTGTGCCCTGTCAGGTTTAATAAGTGGGATTTCTTGCCTTATAAATGGGGTTGGGACCATCAGTTGCGATGTGGAGAAGTCAGGTGGATACACAGCTGATAGTCCTACTGAATAGACTGTTAGAATTTGTATTATGGCAAGAAAAAAGCAGCTAAAGCAGCTAAGTAAAGAAAAACGAGTGGCCATCATTACTTTAAGAAATGAAGGTCAGTCAGTCCGAAAAATTGGGAAAACTTTGAAAGCATCCCCAAGTGCAGTCACAAAAACCATCAAGCGCTACAAAGAAACTGGCTCACATGTGGACCTCCCCAGGAAAGGAAGACCAAGAGTCACCTCTGCTGCGGAGGATAAGTTCATCCGAGTCACCAGCCTCAGAAATCGCAGGTTAACAGCAGCTCATATTAGAGACCAGGTCAATGCCACACAGAGTTCAAGCAGCAGACACATCTCTAGAACAACTGTTAAGAGGAGACTGTGTGAATCAGGCCTTCATGGTAGAATATCTGCTAGGAAACCACTTGTTTGGGCTAAAGAACACAAGGAATGGACATTAGACCAGTGGAAATCTGTGCTTTGATCTGATGAGTCCAAATTTGAGATCTTTGGTTCCTACCACCGTGTCACAGAAAAGGTGAACGGATGGACTCTACATGCCTGGTTCCCACAGTGAAGCATGGAGGAGGAGGTGTGATGGTGTGGGAGTGCTTTGCTGGTGACACTGTTGGGGATTTATTCAAAATTAAAGGCATACTGAACCAGCATGACTACCACAGCATCTTGCAGCGGTATGCTATTCCATCCGGTTTGCGTTTAGTTGGACCATCATTTATTTTTCAACAGGACAATGACCCCAAACACACCTCCAGGCTGTGTAAGGGCTATTTGACCATGAAGGAGAGTGATGGGGTGCTGCGCCAGATGACCTGGCCTCCACAGTCACCGGACCTGAACCCAATCGAGATGGTTTGGGGTGAGCTGGACCGCAGAGTGAAGGCAAAAGGGCCAACAAGTGCTAAGCATCTCTGGGAACTCCTTCAAGACTGTTGGAAGACCATTTCAGGTGACTACCTCTTGAAGCTCATCAAGAGTGTGCAAAGCAGTAATCAAAGCAAAAGGTGGCTACCTTGAAGAACCTAGAATATGACATATTTTCAGTTGTTTCACACTTTTTTGTTATGTATATAATTCCACATGTGTTAATTCATAGTTTTGATGCCTTTAGTGTGAATCTACAATTTTCATAGTCATGAAAATAAAGAAAACTCTTTGAATGAGAAGGTGTGTCCAAACGTTTGGTCTGTACTGTGTATATATATATATATATTTATTTAATTTTTTACAATGGAACTCTGTGGGGAACAGATGCCAATGTGTGGTATCAGTCTGAGGCATCCGTTTAACGTATGCGTTTTTCTGTATTAGAGTGGGTTCACATCACATTTTTCCTGTAAGTTTAACGTATACAAAAAAATGTATACATTAAACGTACAGGAAAAATGTGATGTGAACCCCCAGCCTTAAGCCTTATTCACATGTCCGTGCTCAAATCCGTGAGAAGATGGTCAGTGATGGGTCCATGTGTCCGTTTTTTGCTGTCTGTATGTTTCACTCACCCTGCACAGCTGAAAAACAATTTTGAAAGCATCTCTTCCTAATGATCCGTGAAACACGGATGACATCCATGGTTTTCATAGACCCATAAACTGTAATGGGCGTGATAGATTTGTGAACACGGACAAAAATAGAGCATGCATCCATGCTACAAAACTGACCCGCAGACCGTGGTAAAACACTGATGTCTGAATACACACATTAAAATAAAAGGGGACGTGTGCTGTCCGCGGAGAACATGTACAGCACACTGACGTGTGAATGAGGCTTTACATAGAAAGAAGGAACACCCTAAGGCCCCTTTCACACAAGCAAGTTTTCTGCGCGATGTGCAATGCGTGACGTGAACACATGGCACCCGCACTGAATCCTGACCCATTCATTTCAATAGGTCTGTGTACATGAGCTTTTTTGTTTCAAGCATCAGTTCTGTGTTGTGTGAAAAACGCAGCGTGTTCTATATTCTGAATTTTTGGGGGATTCAGTGAAAAATACATTGTATCCGGAAGCAAGTGCAGATGCAATACATTTTTCACGGATGGTTGCTAAGAAATGTTGTTTGTAAACCTTCAGTTTTTTTATCACGTACGTGAAAAACGCATCAAAAAGCATTGCACCCATGTGGAAAAAACTGAACTGAACACAATCGCAGACAAAACTGACAAAAATGTTGCAAGTTTCGCTGAACGCACCAAGACACAATCCGCCACGCTCGTGTTTAAGGGGCCTAATAAAGTTATTTGCACTGGTGTTTCTAATGTCCACAGACTGAGCGAGTAGAAACTGGGCCGAGCACTTGAGAATGAAAATCCAAAAGGGACAATAAAACAGAAAGTGCCATATTCACAGCTAGCTCCTGCTTGAGAGGATAAAAAGAATAGCAATAGAATTGAAAAACCAAATGTTCTACCGCTCTGCCATCTTTCCACATATAACTGATATGCTGTTGGCAAGATAAGTTGTTGTGGCGGCTCTACAACCTTTCTAATGACCTGGATGTGTGTACTGTGCATTACAGCTTTATTATTACTTCATATATGGTAGGTTGCCTTTAATAGATCTTTATATACTCCCACAGAGATGCTAAGTCACACATTTACAGATATGCATCGTATGTTGGCAACTTCTCACAATTTTAATGTTCTCACATAGATCCAGTTAAAAAACAAACAAAAAAAACCTAACATATAATGGTAATCCTACTAATAACTACAATGTAAACTGGGCACTAATTCTATAGACAAAGGTTTTTCATATTTGGCACCAAACGCTCAGGAGATGTTATTGTGATTGGTGAGAACTATTTCTTTTTCTTTCCTTTTCCCTTTTTTCCTTTCTTTTTTGGAGCTCCAGACCAGCCAAATCCTCGAAATTCCAGGCAGTCCACAGCATTATGGGAGATGTAGTAAGCATTCAGCATGGCGGCTGGACTAAGGATGTCCACCTCAGGTTTAGGTTCTTTACTTTTCTTTGATTTCTTTGACTTCTTTCCTTTGCTGTGGGACTTTGCTGAGCTCTTGGATTTGGCACTTTTCGTTGGCTGAAACACATATAATTACAATGCATAAAAAATATGGTTTAAAGGGGTTCTCCAGAAAAGATGTATAATGGCCTGGGGCTACCTGTCCTAGAATGTGAGCAGGGCTGGTTTCCTCCACTTGCAGAGCTGCCTAGGGCTGAGGGGATGGGCCTCACTACACATTACGCTCTGGCTTTTCCATATACTACACATGGGTGAACCTGTCAGGCTGCTCAGTCATAATGGCATATCATAGGCAGGATAGGCACCGCTCAATGGCTATAGCTCTATAGCCATTGAGCGGTGTTGTGACATGACCCCTGGATGTGACTTTGCTTAGGGCCCATTCACACGACCGTATGAACGGATCTGCATCCGTTCCGCATTTTTGCAGATGGTATGCGGATCCATTCATTTCTATGGGCTCTGAAAAGATGCGGGTAGTTCCGTTCCGCGGATCCGCAAAAATAAACTCACATGTCCGATAGTTGTCCGCATTAAACGTTCCGTAGCCCCATTCAAGTCTATGGTTCCGCAAAAATGCGGATCATACGGGAGTGCTTCCGTATGTTATCACGGAAGAACGGATCCGCATATTTGCGGATCCGCAAAACACATACGGTCGTCTGAATGAGGCCTTAGGATGAGGAATTTTATCAAATCAGAAAAATATTTATTGGATTTATTTCACTAGGGGCATTTTAAAGTGCACAAATAGGTAGAAATAGTTAGTATATGGTTGGATGAGTATTTTTATTTATTACTGTTATTCATACTCGCATTGTACATCTCACCCGACATTAAAGTCAGGTGTTGATATAGTGCTGCGTTCCCTTCTAATTATCCCCCACACGGTGGGTCTACTGCAGGGATGCTCAACCTGCGGACCTCCAACTGTTGCAAAACTACAACTCCCAGCATGTCCTAATGGCTGTCCAGACATGTTGGGAGTTTTGCAACAGCTGGAGGGCGCAGGTTGGGCATCCATGCTCTACTGGATGCACAGGGAACTACAGCCAGCCCCATTCACTTGAACTGCATATCTATGTGGCTAGAAGCACCGTTAGAAGGGAGTGGAGAGCAGTGTCCTTATCATTCTCAGGTCCCAGAAGTCAGACCCTCACTGACCATAAGTGATGGCACAGCCTAGTGAAAAGATAAAAGACATTATCCGGCTATAAGAGATGTTCTGTCGGGTTGTTTTAGACTTCACTGAAATGAAGGAAATTGTATTTTTGCTGAGCATATCAAAAAGTTTGGTCTGGTCTCCATACTGACGTACTTAACGGTTTTGCCCTTTTGATGACAGTGCATTGGCAGTGGATGGTTTTTGTCTATTGTTAACCGTACCCTGTGCCTTATGCTGTGTGTGATAGGTGTTATACAGTTGGGGCTGGTGATTTTAGCTGTACAGCAGGGGCGTCGCTAGGTTAAAACATTCGGGGCCTGGGCCCCGGATGTTTTGTCCCATGCCCCGAATGTCCTGCCTGCCTGCTAGATACAACTGTATTGCCGTACACAGAACGCGGATCGGTGCGGATCCGTCCTGTACAAGTACAGGACAGATCCGCACGAACGCAAGTGTGAAAGTAGCCTTAGGGGGTGATGTTTACATGGGATTGTGTGTTGGAGGCGGCTGGGGAGGAGGTGATGTTATTTACATGGGACTGTATGGTGGAGGGAGGATTATAACTGCAGGATGCACTGCAGATCCAGGGGACATTATAGGCGGTCTTATTGCTACTGGGGCTCTATAGGAGGGTCTTATAGATCCGCCTTATTTCTACTAAGCGCACTATGGGGCCCTTATTACTACTGAGGGGTCTGTAGGGAGCTTTATCACCACTGGGGGAACAATAGGGGGCCTTATTTCTACTGGGGACTCTGTGAGGGTATTATTAATATGGGAGGACTCTTCTAATAATGGGGGCATTGTTGAGGAGCATTATCACGGTTGGGGCAGTGTTACTAACAAGGGCATTCTAGAAGGGAAATACTATTGGTGGGACTATGAGGAGCACTATTACTATGGGGGGCAGTAATGTTTCTTCAGGATAGTATTTAGGGGTATTGGGGGGGGGGGGGCGGGGGAGTAACTAAAGGCTCATGGGCCCCGGTGCAAGAGTTCAGCTCGGGTCCCCCTTCCCTCAGTGCTTTGTGTGTCTTCTTATGCGGCACAAGTGTCTTTTGGCCCCTTCAGGCTCCTGGGCCCGGTAGCGACTGCTACCTCTGCACCCCCTATAGCTACACCCCTAAATACACAGCAAGCAGCAGGAGAACACTGTGGGGACTCCAGTTGGGGGATAATGATAGAATGTGAGGAAGCTAAGATGTCTGTGTGTCACACTCTGCAGAGACGAGGCGGCTGAGAGAAGTTGTCCGGACCAAGTGGAGAAGATGTTGAGAGAAGATCTACATTGGAGGAGACGTCACCTGGAGGCCCTGGATGTGACAGGTAAGTGCTGCTGTATAGCAAGTACAGCAAAGTGCGGGGGGGGGGGGGGGGGAGGACATATTTATTGGGGCTTGTGCCCCGGATCTTTTGAGACCCTAGCAACGCCCCTGCTGTACAGACAGAAAACTATAGGAAGTTTAGTAAATAAGAAGAAACAACTTATTACCATTCTTGTTAGCCTAAAGCACCTTGAACAATGGCTATATTTCCATAATATCACATCCTATGAAAAAGAAAAATAAATTATTATAAAACGAATGCATAAAAAAAACATAAGCGTAATACTAATGCAAAACACAAGTAATTCTATAATAAACTAATATGAGCAAACACATATACATACATATACAATTATTAAAAAAAAGAAAAAACAAAACAAAAAAAACAAGAGTTCTGCATTAGGCCCCTTTCATACGGGCGAGTTTTCCCGCACGGTTGCAATGCGTGAGGTGAACGCACAGCACCCGCACTGAATCCTGACCCATTCACTTCAATGGGTCTGTGTACATGAGCAGTTTTTTTTTCACGCATCAGTTCTGCATTGAGTGAGAATAGCAGCATGTTCTATATTCTGTTTTTCACGCAGCCCTGTAATTCGGATGTAGCCTGGATGCAATGCGTTTTTCACTGAAGGTTGCTAGATGTTGTTTGTAAGACTGAATGGAATTGCAGACAAAACTGAACTTGCTTGCGAATTTCACTGAATGCATCCTGACACAATCCGTATCATTCGTGTGAAAGAGGTCTAAACAGCATTTCTACAACAATATCCCAGTAAACCCTAATAGGGAACCTTATATACATATAATCATCCTCTTCCATAAATACATGAACCATGATGCTATGTGTGTGTGTGTATATATATATATATATATATATATATATAGTGGAGGTCAGATCAATAGTGGTAGGCACAGCAGTCAGAGACAGTAACACAATGGCTCAGTTCACACAGGGATTATTCTCATCCACAAGCAAAATATAAGGCCTTTACATTCAGGCAAAAATACAAGATACATTCCTGCTCGGCTGAGCACTAACTAAACATAAAATGACCCTTTCTATACGGCGGCCTACTACCAGCCACACGACACAATTCAAAATAAACTCAGTGGGCCAGATTTATCATTAGCTCAAGTCAGAATAATGGAGTGAAAAAGTCGCAAATTTTTGCGCAATCACTAAAACTGCGCAAAAATGTGCGACTTTTTTCTGCTCTGCACTATGCTCGCCAGTTTTCTGAAAGTGGGCGTTTTTTCTTATGTAAATTAATCTCAAGCCAGATTTACTATTGAGACTATTTAAAAAGTCGCAAAAAAGTCGCAAAAAATTGCGCAATTTCACTCCAGTGAGGACCATGCTTATCTTATGAGACTTTTTAATAGAACATGCGACTTTTTCGTAAAGACGTGCAACTTTTTCGTAAAGATGTGTGACTTTTGTAAAGCTGCTTACTGACGGATAAACTGCTACCGTCAAACCACATTTATTACAGTCTTAAAGGGCCGATCATAAATCTGACTTGGCTAAAACTGACTTTAGCCAAATGTGAAAGTGGAGTGAGCAGTCAGTCGTGATAAATCTGGCCCAGTGTCCTTTTTGTTGTTTGAGCAGACTTCAGCAGAAATGAGCTGAGCTCCATCACCTGGCTGAGAGCTCTATATGAAACCGGTTCTGGACAGGAAGGGAATGAGGAGCACCGCTACCAACCTGCATCCTCATTCCATTAAAATCCAGGCCCGACAACACCATTTACCAAAGTCCTCAGCAAACTATGTTTTGCTAAGGCAGACCATATTTCCTGGATTTCTGATATCTCACCCAGCTTTCCTAGTTGAGATATACCATGTACTAGGCTACAGGAGGTGGATATGAAAGAAACCTAGGCGAAATATAACGATTCTCTACTACTTTTCCAGTCACTGTCTCACATACCCTCCCCCTTTGTTTGAACCTGTGGGACCGAACACTTTTACTCCCCAAACAGTGTGTTCTGGATAGGGCATCGGAATTTCCTTGCAGTTTGCCTGACCTGTGCTCAACCAAAAAGTTTTATAAAGTCAGAAACCACCTTGTGACTCTCGCGTTTCTCTCCTTGGCCTGCCTCATCCATGTAAAGGGGGAGTGATCTGTCACCAACCTGAACTGTCGCCCCAACAAGTAATATCTTAGGGTCTCTAGAGCCCATTTAATTGCCAGACATTGCCGTTCGATAATACTATAATTTTTCTCTGCGGGAGTAAGGTTTTCTACTCGGGTATATAACCGGGTGTTCTTCTCCTCCAACCTCCTGCGACAGGACTGCCCCTAAGCCGACATCAGAGGCGTCAGTCTGTACAGTAAACACCATTCTGAAATCTGAGGTCATTAACACTGGTTGTCTACAAAGGGCAGACTTTAACTCCTGAAATGCACTCTCAGGTTCTGTGCTCCATTTTACCATGGCCGACTTACTTCCCTTGGTGAGGTTTGTCAATAGTACTGCTACACTAGCAAAGTTTGGGATAAACCTACGGTAATACCCCACAATTCCCAAAAAGGCTCTCACTTGTTTTTTGGTTATGGGCCGGGGCCAATCTTGGATAGCTTCTACCTCAGTGTTTCCCAACCAGTGTGCCTCCAGCTGTTGCAAAACTACAACTCCCAGCATGCTGGGAGTTGTAGTTTTGCAACAGCTGGAGGCACACTGGTTGGGAAACCCTGTTCTACCTTATTCACCTGAGGTTTTATTACACCTCTCCCAATTATATACCCTAGATAACGTGCTTCCTCAAGACCTAAAGCACACTTCTTAGGGTTTGCTGTTAACCCGGCTGCCCGGAGGGAATCGAACACCGCCTGCACTTTTGGTAAATGACTTTCCCAATCATCACTAAAAATAATGATATCTAGATAAGCAGAAGAATATCTACGATGGAGTTTAAGTATGACATCCATTAACCTTTGGAAGGTTGCTGGAGCCCCATGTAACCCGAAGGGCATGGTGACATACTGAAAAAATCCTTCTGGAACGACAAAAGCCGTTTTTTTCTTTAGCATTGTCAGTAAGGGGCACTTGCCAGTACTCCTTGGTTAGGTCAAGAGTAGAGAAATACCTTGCATGGCCAAGTCTCTCAATTAATTCATCCACTCTCGGCATTAGGTATGCGTCAAACTTTGGCACTTTATTTAATTTTCGGAAATCATTACAGAATCTCACTGTACCATCTGGCTTTGGGATTAGGACTATGGGATTGGACCACTCACTTTGCTTCACGTGCCCTATATGGTTTACTGTGTACTCGTACCTGCGGCTCAGTTATATGTCATGTTTGATAACTGAAATGCGCCCAGGCAAATCTGAGAACACATTTCTTGAGCTAAATTTTTTTGTCTCCTGCATTTGAAACTTGGACAAGGACTCTGACATATGCACACCTACAGTATTATTATAAGGGTTGTTTACCTTATTTGCCCACAATTCTGGGGCAACATTGCCAGGGGAACTCATTGCTGACAGAGTCTCTCTGTCCTTCCAGGGTTTGAGCAAATTTATATGATACAACTGTTCAGGCTCTCTTTTACCAGGCTGGTAAACTTTATAATTTACCTCTCCCACTTTTTCTATTACCTCATATGGCCCTTGCCACTTAGCCAGGAATTTACTGTCTACAGTGGGCACCAGCACCAACACTCGGTCACCGGGGTTAAAGGTTCTAATTTTAGCTGACCGGTTGTAGACACAATTTTGTGCCTCCTGAGCCTGCTTTAAGTGTTCTTTGACAATTGGCATGACAGCAGCTATTCTGTCTTGCATGAGAGCAATATGCTCTATTACACTTCGGTAAGGGGTGGGTTCCTGTTCCCAAGTTTCCTTAGCAATGTCAAGGAGACCACGTGGGTGTCTGCCATATAAGAGCTCAAATGGAGAGAAACCTGTTGAAGACTGCAAACATCAAATAAGGTAATAAACAATCCCAGTCCTTTCCATCCTTGCTAACCACTTTTTTTTTAACATGCCCTTCAGTGTCTTGTTACATCTTTTAACTAGGCCACCAGTTTGAGGGTGATACACAGAAGTACGCAGGTGTTTAATTTTCAAGAGCTTACACATTTCTTTAGTGACCTTGGACATGAAAGGAGTCCCCTGATCAGTAAGGATCGCCTTTGGTATGCCTATGCGAGAAAACATGTAAAAAAGCTCTTTGGCAATAAGCTTAGCAGAGGTGTTTCGTAAAGGCATTGCCTCAGGATAACGTGTGGCATAATCTAACACTACAGGTATATGTTGATGTCCCCGTGCAGACTTTACAACAGGGCCTACCAAATCCATGGCCACCCTTTCAAATGGTATTTCTATAATGGGCAGGGGTACCAAAGAACTTCTAAAATGTGACACAGGAGAGGTTAGTTGACACTCTGGGCAGGATTCACAAAACCTCTGTACCTCAGTAAAAATCCATGGCCAAAAATACTGCTGGACCAAAAAAACTGCTGGAGGATGCGTTCTCTGGTCTTTTCAGACCCCAGGTGGCCTCCCAGCACATGCGTGTGTGCCAGATTCAATACCAGTCTGTGATACGGTTGAGGCACCACCAGCTCAACAATTCCCACATATTTTATCTACCCGGTATAATAGATCCTGGTTAACAGCCATATGGGGAAACTCATGATCAGCACCTGGATACTGTGGTACACCATTTAACACCTTCACATTTTCCCTTGATCGTGTCAAAGTGGGGTCTCTGAGCTGTCCCAAAATTGTCACGAGATACCTCTAAATTAGGCATATCAGGAACCCCCCCCACATTTTCAGTATCACCAGCTAGAACGGCTAGAGGAAAATGATCAACTTAGTCAGTGGTCACCCCTACTGCGGGAACCTCAGAATCTGGGTCATATGGTTCAGGGGTAACCTCAGTACACACATTATCAGTCAGATTTTCTCCACAGGCTACATTTCTGCTCTGCCATAAGTCCCAGAATAGGGAAAAGTCTCTTCCCAGTATCACACTATGAATTAGTGATTTAACCACACCCACTTTATGACATGATACACCACATTGAATTTCTATTGTGACCCGAGCAGTTGGGTACTCTCTGGTTTCTCCATGTATGCATAGTACCCCAACAGTATGTCCACTGTATGTCCCAGGGTTTACCAAAGAGCCATCTACTAAGGTCACTAAGCTCCCAGAGTCCAACAGCGCCTCAGCTATACAACCTCCTATGGACACAGTACACATTTGAGGTTCCAACTTAGACATACTTTCTGCAGAATACACTAGTTGTACAAACAGAGAAATATGTCTGGACATATGGCAGTCCATTGGCTCAGTTGTGAGGGGGCAATTAGCAACCATATGTCCAAATTCATGACACCGCCAGCACTGTACATGGCCCTGGTCCCCATTTTGGGACCTTGGCCTGGACCTCCAGGTCCCAGCGGAACGTGGCCCAGCTGGCTCCCCCTTTGAGCCATCTCCCCTTAAAGTATTTCTCACCACTCTAGCAAATGGTACAGTCTTACTAGTAGACTTTGGTGACCTGATGTTCCTGGGGCTGGCATACCTGGAAGATGCTTGGAGTAGGTCCTCTGTTGCATTGTACTGCTCCACGAGACTCGCCAATTAGTCAGCAGTTGTAGGTCCTCCTTGTCCAACCCAGCGCTGGATCTTGGGGTGTACTGACCTGATGAACTTATCCAGGACAACTTTCTCTACAATTTGACCTGGGGTACTTTCCTCAGGCTGCAGCCATTGCTTCACTGTGGGTATGGTGTTCTTTTGGTGATGTGCAGTGTTGTTTTTGCACCAAACATATCTTTTGGAATTATGGCCAAAAAGTTCAACCTTGGTTTCATCCGACTATAACACCTTTTCCCACATGCTTTTGGGGGACTTCAGATGTGTTTTTGAAAAATGTAGCCTGGCTTGGATGTTTTTCCGTAAGAAAAGGATTTTGTCTTGCCACTCTACCCCATAGCCCAGACATATGAAGAATACGGGAGATTGTTGTCACATGTACCACACAGCCAGTACTTGCCAGATATTCCTGCAGCTCCTTTAATGTTGCTGTATTCCTCTTGGTAGGCTTCCAGACCAGTTTTCTTCTCGTCTTTTCATAAATTTTGGAGGGCGTCCAGTTCTTGGTAATGTCACTGTTGTGACATATTTTCTCCACTTGATGATGCCTGTCTTCACTGTGTTCCATGGTATATATAATGCCTTGGAAATTATTTTGTACCCTTCTCCTGACTGATACCTTTTAATAATGAGATCTCTCTGATGCTTTGGAAGCTCTCTGTGGACCATGGCTTTTGCTGTGGGATACGACGACAATTTTTTTTTTTAGGAAAGACCAACTAGAGCAGCTAAACTTTATTTGGGGTTAATCAGAGGCACTTTAAATGATGGCAGGTGTATGCTGACTCCTATTTAACATGATTTTTAATGTGATTGCTTAATTCTGAACACAGATACATCCCCATTTATAAGACATTTTATTTATTTTTTCTTCCCTCCACCTAAGGCCTCTTTCACACGGGCGTCATATTTTTGGCCCGGATAAGATGCGGGTGCGTCGAAGGGAAAATGCGCGATTTTTCCACGCAAGTGCAAAACATTGTAATGCGTTTTGCACGCGCGTGAGAGAAATCGGCATGTTTGGTACTCAAACCCGAACCCCGACTTCTTCACAGAAGTTCGGGTTTGGGTTAGGTGTTGTGTAGATTGTATTATTTTCCCTTATAACATGGTTATAAAGTAAAATAATAGCATTCCTAATACAGAATGCTTACTACAATAGGGCTGGAGGGGTTAAAAAATATAATAAATTTAACTCACCTTAACCCACTTGCTCGCGCAGCCCGCCTTCTCTTCTGTCTACATCTTTGCTGTGCACAGGAATAGGACCTTTGATGACATCACTGCGCTCATCACATGACCCATCACCATGGTGATGGATCATGTGACGGACCATGTGATGAGCGCAGTGACGTCACCACAGGTCCTTTTCCTGTGCACAGCAAAGATGAAGACAGAAGAGAAGCCGGGCTGCGTGAGCAAGTGGGTTAAGGAGAGTTGACATTTTCTTTTTTTAACCCCTCCAGCCCTATTGTACTATGCATTCTGCATTAAGAATGCTATTATTTTCCCTTATAACCATGTTATAAGGGGAAATAATATAATGATCGGGTCCCCATCCCGATCGTCTCCTAGCAACCGCGTGGGAAAATCGCACCGCATCCGCACTTGCTTGCGGATGCATGCGATTTTCACACAGCCCCATTCACTTCTATGGGGCCTGCGTTGCGTGGAAAACGCACAAAGAGGAGCATGCTGCGATTTTCACGCAACGCACAAATGATGCGTGAAAATCACAGCTCATGTGCACAGCCCCATAGAAATGAATGGGTGCGGGTGCAATGCGTTCACCTCACGCATTATACTTGCCTGTGTGAAAGGGGCCTAAAAGATTTCAGTTGGTTTTTAAATTGAGTGGTAAAGTTTATAGGTCACAATAAAGGTGGAAAAGTTTTGAAATTATTTTTCTTTGTCTCATTTTTTTATTACAGCACAGAAACCTGACATTTTAACAGGGGTGTGTAGACTTTTTATATCCACTGTATATACACTCACCTAAAGAATTATTAGGAACACCTGTTCTATTTCTCATTAATGCGATTATCTAGTCAATCAATCACATGGCAGTTGCTTCAATGCATGTAGGGTTGTGGTCCTGGTCAAGACAATCCCCTGAACTCCAAACTGAATGTCAGAATGGGAAAGAAAGGTGATTTAAGCAATTTTGAGCGTGGCATGGTTGTTGGTGCCAGACAGGCCAGTCTGAGTATTTCACAATCTGCTCAGTTACTGGGATTTTCACGCACAACCATTTCTAGGGTTTACAAAGAATGGTGTGAAAAGGGAAAAACATCCAGTATGCGGCAGTCCTGTGGGCAAAAATGCCTTGTTGATGCTAGAGGTCAGAGGAGAATGGGCCGACTGATTGAAGCTGATAGAAGAGCAACGTTGACTGAAATAACCACTCGTTACAACCGAGGTATGCAGCAAAGCATTTGTGAAGCCACAACACGCACAACCTTGATTGGATGGGCTACAACAGCAGAAGACCCCACCGGGTACCACTCATCTCCACTACAAATAGGAAAAAGAGGCTACAATTTGCACGAGCTCACCAAAATTGGACTGTTGAAGACTGGAAAAATGTTGCCTGGTCTGATGAGTCTCGATTTCTGTTGAGACATTCAAATGGTAGAGTCCGAATTTGGCGTAAACAGAATGATAACATGTATCTATCATGCCTTGCTACCACTGTGCAGGCTGGTGGTGGTGGTGTAATGGTGTGGGGGATGTTTTCTGGGCACACTTTAGGCCCCTTAGTGCCAATTGGCCATCTTTTAAATGCCACGGGCTACCTGAGCATTGTTTCTGACCATGTCCATCACTTCATGACCACCATGTACCTATCCTCTGATGGCTACTTCCAGCAGGATAATGCACCATGTCACAAAGCTCGAATCATTTCAAATTGGTTTCTTGAACATGACAATGAGTTCACTGTACTAAAATGGCCCCCACAGTCACCAGATCTCAACACAATAGAGCATCTTTGGGATGTGGTGGAACGGGAGCTTCGTGCCCTAGATGTGCATCCCTCAAATCTCCATCAACTGCAAGATGCTATCCTATCGATATGGGCCAACATTTCTAAAGAATGCTATCAGCACCTTGTTGAATCAATGCCACGTAGAATTAAGGCAGTTCTGAAGGCAAAAGGGGGTCCAACACCGTATTAGTATGGTGTTCCTAATAAGTCTTTAGGTGAGTGTGTGTGTATATGTGTATGTATATATATATATATATATATATATATATATATACATACACACATATATTTATTAAAAACTTTAAGTAGAAGAATCCAATGGTGATTTTCAAGGTACTGTTAATCAACTGTTAGGTGTCGTCCTGGTCTCAAGATGTCAAAATGTGAACAGCATGATGAGGAGGACTGTTCAAATACCAATTCTAATTGAACCAAGAAATTTATTGGGGCGATTAATGAATCAAACACCTGTTGTGAATTTTGTCGTTAAGCTCCATGTTGAAGAACAGCAAGTTGTGCAAAAAGTACTGAAACATTGAACATTTGCACATGTGCAATTAAAAGTTTAGAGAAGGTCACATTAAACCCACCTGTAAAAGGTTAGAGTGCATTTTAGGTTCATCCTGAAATCTTACCCACAAGCCTAATATAACTAACTTTTTGTGAGTAGTGTATATATTTTTTCCTATGGGAGAGTTTTCTAGGCATGCTGTGTGATCTGTGCAGAGGTCAGGATGGAGTAGATAAGCTGTGATATCGCCTATTGTTAATGGTGAATTCTGTGTTATCTATAGATAATGTCATTGCAGTCTAGCCTTTGATAAAGAAGTGGCACCTATTAGGCTTAGTGACTAAGTGCATTTTGGATTCATCCTGAAATTTCACCCACAAGCCTAATATAACTAACTTTTTGTGAGTAGTGTATATATGCATACCTTATATACATAGCTCCCATCTCTATACTTAGGTTTGAATGTAATGCAGTCATTCTTCCTGGATTTAGAGTCAGGAGACTATAGACACAATGCTTAATGTTTATGCTACTTTCACAATAGTGTTTTTTGCGGATCCGTCATGGATCTGCAAAAACGCTTCCGTTACAATAATACAACCGCATGCATCCATCATGAATGGATCCGATTGTATTATGTCTTCTATAGCCATGGGGGACGGATCCGTTTACTATTGTGTCAAAAAAACCTGATCCATCCCCATTGACTTACATTGTGCGCCAGGACAGATCCATCCTGCTCTGCACCACATCGCGGACAGAAAAGCACTGCTTGCAGCGTTATTCTGTCCACGATGGGAACGCAACCAAACAGAACACAATGCATTTTGGTGTATTCAGTTTCGTTCAGTTCAGTTTTGTCCTCATTGACAATGAATGGGGACAAAACTGAAGCATTTCCTTCCGCTATTGAGCTCCTATGAAAATGTGAAAGTAGCCTTAGCCAAAACCTCAAGAAAAAAATAAATCATATACACATTGAGTGTCTGTCAGAAACACATCTACTGCAGCTGAATTTCTGTGAACCTGGCCTTAGGGTAATTTCACACTAGTGCATTACGGATACAAATCCTGGTCTGTTCATGTGAGCTAACAGCATCATAAGGATAAACAGTGCTGCAAGTCCAAGTCACATCAAACCATAGCAAAGTGAAACTGTATATCCCAGCAGGGTCCCCCTCCTTCCTTCCAGTAATCCCAGCAGGGTCCCCCTCCTTCCTTCAAATAGTCACAGCAGCGTCCCCCTCCTTCCTTCCAGTAATCCCAGCAGTGTCCCCCTCCTTCCTTCCAATAGTAACAGCAGTGTCCCCCTCCTTCCTTCCAGTAATCCCAGCAGTGTCCCCCTCCTTCCTTCAAATAGTCACAGCAGCGTCCCCCTCCTTCCTTCCAGTAATCCCAGCAGTGTCCCCCTCCTTCCTTTCAATAGTCACAGCAGTGTCCCCCTCCTTCCTTCCAGTAATCCCAGCAGTGTCCCACTCCTTCCTTCCAGTAATCCCAGCAGTGTCCCCCTCCTTCCTTTCAATAGTCACAGCAGTGTCCCCCTCCTTCCTTCCAGTAATCCCAGCAGTGTCCCACTCCTTCCTTCCAGTAATCCCAGCAGTGTCCCCCTCCTTCCTTCCAGTAATCCCAGCAGTGTCCCCCTCCTTCCTTCCAATAGTAACAGCAGTGTCCCCCTCCTTCCTTCCAGTAATCCCAGCAGTGTCCCCCTCCTTCCTTCAAATAGTCACAGCAGCGTCCCCCTCCTTCCTTCCAGTAATCCCAGCAGTGTCCCCCTCCTTCCTTTCAATAGTCACAGCAGTGTCCCCCTCCTTCCTTCCAGTAATCCCAGCAGTTCCCACTCCTTCCTTCCAGTAATCCCAGCAGTGTCCCCCTCCTTCCTTTCAATAGTCACAGCAGTGTCCCCCTCCTTCCTTCCAGTAATCCCAGCAGTGTCCCACTCCTTCCTTCCAGTAATCCCAGCAGTGTCCCCCTCCTTCCTTCCAGTAATCCCAGCAGTGTCCCCCTCCTTCCTTTCAATAGTCACAGCAGTGTCCCCCTCCTTCCTTCCAGTAATCCCAGCAGTGTCCCACTCCTTCCTTCCAGTAATCCCAGCAGTGTCCCCCTCCTTCCTTCCAGTAATCCCAGCAGTGTCCCCCTCCTTCCTTCCAATAGTCACAGCAGTGTCCCCCGCCTTCCTTCCAGTAATCCCAGCAGTGTCCCCCTCCTTCCTTCCAATAGTCACAGCAGCGTCCCCCTCCTTCCTTCCAGTAATCCCAGCAGCGTCCCCCTCCTTCCTTCCAGTAATCCCAGCAGTGTCCCCCTCCTTCCTTCAAATAGTCACAGCAGCGTCCCCCTCCTTCCTTCCAGTAATCCCAGCAGTGTCCCCCTCCTTCCTTTCAATAGTCACAGCAGTGTCCCCCTCCTTCCTTCCAGTAATCCCAGCAGTGTCCCACTCCTTCCTTCCAGTAATCCCAGCAGTGTCCCCCTCCTTCCTTCCAATAGTCACAGCAGCGTCCCCCTCCTTCCTTCCAGTAATCCCAGCAGTGTCCCCCTCCTTCCTTCCAATAGTCACAGCAGCGTCCCCCTCCTTCCTTCCAGTAATCCCAGCAGTGTCCCACTCCTTCCTTCCAGTAATCCCAGCAGCGTCCCGCTCCTTCCTTCCAGTAATCCCAGCAGCATCCCACTCCTTCCTTCCAGTAATCCCAGCAGCGTCCCGCTCCTTCCTTCCAGTAGTCCCAGCAGTGTCCCCACCTTCCTTCCAATAGTCCCAGCAGTGTCCCCCACCTTCCGTCCAATAGTCACAGCAGTGTCCTCCTCCTTCCTTCCAATAGTCACAGCAGTGTCCTCCTCCTTCCTTCCAATAGTCACAGCAGTGTCCTCCTCCTTCCTTCCAGTAATCCCAGCAGTGTCCCCCACCTTCCTTCCAATAGTCACAGCAGTGTCCTCCTCCTTTCTTCCAGTAATCACAGCCGTGTCCTCCCTCTTCCTTCCAATAGTCACAGCAGTGTCCTCCCTTTTTCTTCCAATAGTCACAGCAGTGTCCTATGCCTAAATTAGACGTATTTCTGGCACAGATTGTGGCGCAAAGGTCCTTTGCTCCTCAATTTGCGACTTCTCCCCGCTCACGCCAGGTCTATAAAATGTAGGCGTGGCATGTGCGGGGAAGGGGATGGCCGACAGGCCCGTATCATTTACCTTTTTCTATGCCTGTTTCAGGCGTACAAAAAGGTCTAAATGTAAGACAGCTTGGATCCACCGACGGCATCTACATGCACTTGGGGCCCTTGTAGCAGAGCTACCCACGACCACATACCTCCTGTAATCTGGCTCTGTTGGGGTCTACTTGTTAGGGTGATGTTGGTACAGATTGTAGGTAGCATGGTGGCTCAGAGGTAGTGCTGCATGGAGTTCGTATGTTGTCCTGTGTTCTGGGGGGGTTTATTCAGGGTACTCCTGTCTCTTCCCAAAATCTGAAAACATACTGATAATTTAGTTTGCAATTTAGATTGTGAGCCCCAAGGGGAGCATTGAGGGGTCACAATCTCTGTACTGTGCTGTGGACCATGCTATCGCTATATAAATAAAAAGTATGGTCTTCCTATGTAGTGAGTCATGCCACAGCCCCTCTCATTTTTTTCTCTTAATACTAATAAGGGGGAGTTCACATCACTGTTAGTTTTGAATTCTTCTGATCTTACGTACATGTACAGTACAGACCAAAAGTTTGGACACACCTTCTCATTCAAAGAGTTTTCTTTATTTTCATAACTATGAAAATTGTAGATTCACACTGAAAGCATCAAAACTATGAATTAACACATGTGGAATTATATACATAACAAAAAAGTGTGAAACAAATGAAAATATGTCATATTCTAGGTTCTTCAAAGTAGCCACCTTTTGCTTTGATTACTGCTTTGCACACTCTTGGCATTCTCTTACACCGCCTGAGCCGGCCTCTGATAGGCCGCAGGCATTAGTGCCTGCGGCCTATCAGAAGAACAGGGAAGGGAGACACCTCTCCCTCCCCTGCCGCACAGCACATCCATCTGTATCGCTGTCCTGAGGATGGTGATACAGATGAATATGGAGATGAGCGCTTCCACATTGGAAGCGCTCATCTCGTACTGCCCCCCCACCCCCCACCGCCGCCGGCAACTAGAAGCAGGGCTGCGCCGCCTGTGGTGATGAAACCAAGGTTGAACTTTTTGGCCATAATTTCAAAAGATATGTTTGGCGCAAATCCAACACTGCACATCACCAAAAGAACACAATATACCCACAGTGAAGCATGGTGGTGGCAGCATCATGTTTTAGGGCCGTTTTTCTTCAGCTGGAACTGGGCCTTAGTCAAAGGGGTTGTCCGGGTTCAGAGCTGAACCCGGACATACCCTTTTTTTTACCCAGACAGCCCCCCTGAAGATAGCATCGGAGAATCACATGCTCCGATGCGCTCCCTTGCCCTGCGCTAAATCGCGCAGGGCACGGGCTCTTTTGTTTTCAATAACACACTGCCGGGTGGTAACTTCCGTCCAGCAGTGTGTTCGGTGACGTCACCGGCTCTGAGGGGTGTGCTTTAGCTCTGCCCTAGCTGTTTTACTGGCTAGGGAAGAGCTAAATCCCGCCCATCAGTTCCGGGGTTCCTGGCAGCCCCATGGAGAGCCCCGGTACATCACCGGATCTCCAAAAAATGCCTTTGCCCTGTGAGTGGGGTTTATATTCTACCCTTTACCCCTGTCCCCTAATGAGTTAAGGGGTCTGTTATAGGTAGTTACCTTTATTTCCTTCACTGCAGGATATATAAAGTATGTTATACTCTCCAACGAAACGCGTAGGGACTTAGAGCATATCTCCATACTAGTTTATACCCCCACATTAGTGGCCTACCCAGGCCAATAAGCCCCACAGGGCCTTTTCCCTGTCCTCACAGAGCTATTCTAGGGTCATTGTTTCTAGGGCTAGGTTCCGGACGGGGCCACCCCTTGCGGGGATCGGACCCCGTGTTAGCAGGCACTTTAGGGCTTGTTAGGCCAAGTAGGGCATTACCAGGGACAGATTTTTCCCTGTGGCCCTCTCGTACAAAGTGACCGCCAACTGGAGGACGTACCCACATGCGAGAACACCTCCTTCAGGGCATTGGACTTGCTGGTCCTCTCGCCCACCACCGGTAAGACCTACCCTTATCTTGCCTTTTTGGCATGTTTTAGACCATGGCAGCCGCCACGGTCTTCATTATTTGTTTATGTCTATTGGTCATACAGTCCGCCCCCCCGCTCCACCTGGGGACGTGAACGTGTAATTGACCACCGGGCGACCTGCCAACCCAGGTCCCCTGCAGTTGTGTGTTTTGTTTGTCTGGTAGGGGTTCTCTTCCCATTTGGGACTTATAATTATCCTAATAAAAGCTAGGTTTTAATACATCACTACCCCTTTCTTTTCCATTAGTGTCAATTAACGAGTAGTTTTTTTGGGGGGTGCCCTCGCACTACCCCCAAGGGACCACCCCTTGCAATTCTTCATTGTAGTTGGTGCCAGACGGGCCGGTCTGAGTATTTCACAATCTGCTCAGTTACTGGGATTTTCACGCACAACCATTTATAGGGTTTACAAAGAATGGTGTGAAAAAGGAAAAACATCCAGTATGCGGCAGTCCTGTGGGCGAAAATGCCTTGTTGATGCTAGAGGTCAGAGGAGAATGGGCCGACTGATTCAAGCTGATAGAAGAGCAACATTGACTGAAATAACCACTCGTTGACACAGGCAGGGGGCGGAGCCTGGCTGGAGATGGAGTGAGACGCGCGCCTCCATAGCTCCTGCCAAACTCCTGTAGTTTATCCTGCCGGGCTGTCCGGAGCGATACCTCTTATAGACAGACGGGTGTGCCATTGGCCATAACAGCTGTAAGGACCGACTCGGGCGTCCAGCATGCCGAATAGGGGGAAAACTCCAATGAAACCGGACCGGGAAGTGCGGGAGCAGCATGGCGCCGGGGAAGAAGAAGGCGGAAGTCGGCCGGCAGCAGCGCAGCACGGCGCGGCGGAGAAGCTGCAGAAATATGCCAGACAGGAGCGCATGGATTCAAGAGAGAGGTGGGGAGACAAAGGGGCAGAAGATTCAGAGTATGATAAATCTGAACAGTCCTCTGAAGAGGACATGCAAGAGGAGGAGGGGCAAGCTGTTGCGGGACAGTATAAGTATGGTGGCAATGAAGGTACTGAAATAGGGGCAGAGAAATCCGAGCCCACCTTGAAAGATGTCATGGCAGCGATTGCAGGCTGTAATGCCACACTGAAAAGTTTGAATTTGCAATTTGGCAGCCTAAAAGAAGATTTATCCGTTATACGGCATGACCTGCGTAAAGTTGTGGAACGCACCACAGAGGTTGAGCGCAGAGTGTCGGATCTGGAAGATGGGGCGAGACCCTTAAAGAAAGCTGCTAAGAATGCTGCTAAAAATATTGGTGCGCTTTTTGCTAAAACAGACGACCTGGAAAACTGGTCGCGCCGGAATAATATCCGTTTAGTGGGCATGCCAGAAAAAACGGAAGGGGCGAATCCCACTGAATTCGTTAAAAAGTGGCTGGCTGAAAAATTTAAAGATAAAGGCCTCTCCTCGCTATATGCCATTGAACGCGCACACAGAGTTCCAACTCGGCCCTTGCCTCCAGGAAGGCCTCCCCGCCCGATAATTGCTAAAGTCCTCCATTATAAGGATAGAGATACCATTCTTAAGCAAGCCCGAGACCATCCAGATCTCCTGGTCAATGGGTCCAAAATTGCCCTTTTCCCAGATTACTCAGCGGAGGTACAAAGACGCAGAGCCTGCTTCCTGGATGTAAAGAAAAAACTTTGTGGCCTACAGATTCAATATGCTATGATGTTTCCAGCGAAGCTACGAATAGTAGCTCTAGGAGCAACGCATTTCTTTGAGGATCCTGAAGAGGCGGTGCAATGGCTGGAATTAAATGAAAGGCGGATCCGGGATCAAGATCAGAATACTTGAAAAGTGGTCCTGTCGGATACGAAGACAGCATAACAGTTATGGTACATCTGTCTTATATTCCTGCAGCCCTGGACTATGGACACGCACTTTGGGCAGGTGGAGTAGTGCGTAGCGCAGAAGAAGGGCGTGAGTAACAGGAACAGTTGTTCACAGTTGTGTTACAGGTTTGCCTGTGGTTGAGCTGGACTGGAATACAGTGCAGGCACAGTTGGGCTGTTTGTTTTCATGGCCCTCAAAAGGGTTAAATGTCATATATGACAATTGTTCTGAATGTTGGTTTTCAGGGGGACGGGTAGGGGAGGGGGGTTATTATCCAGTGTTGGTATAATGTTTCTGCTCTACAGGTACCATGAGAGGGGGGGGGGGGGGGATATATGTACTCAGCGATCCTTTCTGTGATCTAATTGATAGAACCGATGTCACCGATTAGTGTACTCAGCTGGAATGTGCGGGGAATGTCAGAGGCGACTAAGAGGCATAGTATCTTTCAATACATATCCAGGTTTCATCCAGCAGTCTGTTGTCTCCAGGACTCATATGACCAAACAGAAATTGCACATGCTGCAGAAACCATGGGTAGGATACTCGCTGCATTCGGCCTTCTCCGCTTATTCTAGGAAAGTTAGTATATTAATTCACAAAAATATAAGATTTGAATGTTTCCGAAAATATGTTGATGGGGAAGGTAGATTTATATGTCTGCATTGTACTCTAAACGGTGTTCAAATGGTATTGGCGAATATCTATATCCCACCGCCCTACTCGGTGGTTCCCCTGAGGTCTGTTCTGGAGTTTGTAGCGTCGGTGCTCATTATAGGTGATTTCAATACGGTGATAAATGAAGCACTTGACAGGTGCAGAATGGTGACGGGGGTGGGAGACGGCGCTATAACCTCATTTGGCAGGCTATTGGGTGAAGTGGGGTTGTATGATGTGTGGAGGGAGAAACATCCAGAAACTAGGAGTTACTCTTGCTGCTCCTCCACATACAGGTCCTTCTAAAAAATTAGCATATTGTGATAAAGTTCATTATTTTCTGTAATGTACTGATAAACATTAGACTTTCATATATTTTAGATTCATTACACACCAACTGAAGTAGTTCAAGCCTTTTATTGTTTTAATATTGATGATTTTGGCATACAGCTCATGAAAACCCAAAATTCCTATCTCAAAAAATTTGCATATTTCATCTGACCAATAAAAGAAATGTGTTTTTAATACAAAAAAAGTCAACCTTCAAATAATTATGTTCAGTTATGCACTCAATACTTGGTCGGGAATCCTTTTGCAGAAATGACTGCTTCAATGCGGCGTGGCATGGAGGCAATCAGCCTGTGGCACTGCTGAGGTGTTATGGAGGCCCAGGATGCTTCGATAGTGGCCTTAAGCTCATCCAGAGTGTTGGGTCTTGCGTCTCTCAACTTTCTCTTCCCAATTTCCCACAGATTCTCTATGGGGTTCAGGTCAGGAGAGTTGGCAGGCCAATTGAGCAGAGTAATACCATGGTCAGTAAACCATTTACCAGTGGTTTGGGCACTGTGAGCAGGTGCCAGGTCGTGCTGAAAAATGAAATCTTCATCTCCATAAAGCTTTTCAGCAGATGGAAGCATGAAGTGCTCCAAAATCTCCTGATAGCTAGCTGCATTGACCCTGCCCTTGATAAAACACAGTAGACCAACACCAGCAGCTGACACGGCACCCCAGACCATCACTGACTGTGGGTACTTGACACTGGACTTCAGGCATTTTGGCATTTCCCTCTCCCCAGTCTTCCTCCAGACTCTGGCACCTTGATTTCCGAATGACATGCAAAATTTGCTGTCATCTGAAAAAAGTACTTTGGACCACTGAGTAACAGTCCAGTGCTGCTTCTCTGTAGCCCAGGTCAGGCGCTTCTGCCGCTGTTTCTGGTTCAAAAGTGGCTTGACCTGGGGAATGCGGCACCTGTAGCCCATTTCCTGCACACGCCTGTACACGGTGGCTCTGGATGTTTCTACTCCAGACTCAGTCCACTGCTTCCGCAGGTCCCCCAAGGTCTGGAATCGGTCCTTCTCCACAATCTTCCTCAGGGTCCGGTCACCTCTTCTCGTTGTGCAGCGTTTTCTGCCACACTTTTTCCTTCCCACAGAGTTCCCACTGAGGTGCCTTGATACAGCACTCTGGGAACAGCCTATTCGTTCAGAAATTCCTTTCTGTGTCTTACCCTCTTGCTTGAGGGTGTCAATGATGGCCTTCTGGACAGCAGTCAGGTCGGCAGTCTTACCCATGATTGCGGTTTTGAGTAATGAACCATGTTGGGAGTTTTTAAAAGCCTCAGGAATCTTTTGCAGGTGTTTAGAGTTAATTAGTTGATTCAGATGATTAGGTTAATAGCTCGTTTAGAGAACCTTTTCATGATATGCTAATTTTTTTAGATAGGAAATTTGGGTTTTCATGAGCTGTATGCCAAAATCATCAATATTAAAACAATAAAAGGCTTGAACTACTTCAGTTGTGTGTAATGAATCTAAAATATATGAAAGTCTAATGTTTATCAGTACATTACAGAAAATAATGAACTTTATCACAATATGCTAATTTTTTTAGAAGGACCTGTATATGTCTCTTTCTAGGATAGATATGGGAATAGTGAATGCCAAGATGCTTCCTTATATAAGTACTGCGGATTATTTGCCCCGATCGATCTCTGACCATTCCATACTGCAGATGACGTTGGTGGAGGATGGAGGGGTCAGATCAAGTATAAATTGCTGGAGGTTTAATCCTTTTTGGCTCACATTAATGGGAGATAACTTAGAAGTGACGGTCCAGTTGCAGGAATACTTTAAATATAATGCTGGTACGGCATCTGTACATATAGTGTGGGAGGCCATGAAAGCATACCTTAGGGGAGTATTGATAAAGTCGGTTAGTAAGATCAAATCCAAGTCTCAGGAACGGGATAAGCAAATGCACAATAATATGAGAAGGGTGGAGGAAACCTTTGCGTCTAACCCATCAGTAGAAAATAGTATTAAATTGAAAGTTACTCAAGAGGAATTTAGAGGTTATATGCTCCAGTTGTCAGAGAGGAAAAGGATGTTTTACAGACAGCTATTTTTTGCTGAAGGGGAAAGGTCAGGTCACATGTTGTCTATGATATCAAAGGCACAAGGGGGTTCCTCCTGTATCGCGGGGCTGATGGATGAAGAGGGCATTCTGAGGCAGGATCCTGGTTTAATCCTCCAGATTCTGGAGCGATTTTACACCTCATTGTATAAGTCTAAACGGACATGTGCAGATTCAGATATAGAGGGCTTTTTGACAGAAGCTGCTCTGCCTAAATTGTCGAGAGAAGACTGCGAGTCTCTGGAGGCCCCCATAGAGCTTGAGGAATTACAGGAGGCAGGGAGTTCTATGGCTAACGATAAGGCGCCGGGATTAGATGGTCTCCTTGTGGAGATATATAAGAATTTCGCGGACACTCTACTGCCGGAACCGCTTAAAGTGGTTAACTATTCCTTAGAGACAGGTGCTGCTTCTATGCAAGAAGTTTTAATTGTTGTGCTGCCCAAACCGGGCAAAGACCCGAAATTGCCAGATTCTTATAGGCCTATATCATTGTTGTCAGTGGATGTTAAAATACTTGCAAAGGTCTTGGCCCGGCGTTTGTCTAAAGGTAATATTAAGCGTCATACACCCAGATCAGACGGGTTTTATGCCCCAAAAGTCGACAGCAATAAATATACGAAGGGTGTTTGCTAGCTTGCAAGTGCCGGCGGATAATATGGGTGACAGAGCGATATTTTCCTTGGATGCGGCCAAGGCCTTTGATAGTATAGAGTGGAAATTTTTATGGAGCACGCTGGAACATATGGGTTTTGGGCAAAAGTTCATAGCCTGGGTGAAGGTCTTGTATTTGAGCCCCAAAGCGTGTATTAGGGCAAATGGTGGAGTGTCCGCGAAATTCCAACTTAAGAGAGGCACTCGACAGGGATGTCCCCTGTCTCCGCTATTATTTGCATTGGCCATAGAACCACTGGCTGCTGCGATAAGGGGCGCTCAAGATATTCAGGGTTTTAGATACGGTGATCTACAAAATAAAGTGGCTTTATATGCCGATGACACACTATTATTTTTGGGCGATACGACACAGTCGTTAGCTGCGGCAATGTCGGTGATAGATAAATTTGGCCATTTATCGGGTTTAACAATTAACTGGCATAAGTCAATGTTGATGCCTATAGATGGTCAACTTACATCGCGGGTGGTAGTCGACCGCAAGATTCCCTGTGAAACTAGGATCAAGTATCTAGGTATCCATATTTCGCCCAAAGCTGGGAATTTTATTGAAATGAATCTTACGCCCCTGCTCCGACAATTTAGGGACAAATCAAAGGCCTGGTGCAACTTGTATTTGTCAGTAGTGGGTAGAGTGAACTTGATCAAAATGATCATGATGCCGCAGCTGCTATATGTTTTACATAACTCGTTGGTGTGGTTGTCTAGGGATAAATTTGATCAAATTAACACTATCTTTAGGGAATTAGTGTGGCGCAAAGGCCAGCCCAGAATAAAATTGGAAACTTTACAATATGCCAAAACGGAAGGAGGTCTGGCGCTTCCAAACCCTTGGATATATTACTTAGCTGCCCAATGCCAACATTTAAAAGGATGGCTAGAACCTGAGACAAAGGACGTGAACAGGCAGATATTGGGGTCGCAGATTTCGGTGAAGGATGTTATGATTTTGTTGGAAGGAGTGGAACCAAAAGCCGCAAGGCTGACTGGATCATTATATCGTACAATGTACGATGCCTGGAATAAAGTGAAAAAGCTTAGGGGGATTGGAGGCTTTACGCCATATACTCCGCCGTGGGGGAATTTAGCGCTGGCGGAATTCAGCTCATTGCAGGGTTTTGAGGAGTGGAGGAAGAAGGGAGTGCTAAGACTAGAGCATTTAAGGCAGGGGGGAGTTTTTAGGACTTTCAAATCTATTCAAGATCTATTTGGTATCCCTAAGACCCCCTTCTTTAAATACTTGCAACTACGGCATGCATATGATACCACGTTTAAAAATGGCGTACAGGTCTCTCAACGAGATACAGCGCTTCAGTTAGCCCTGGTTGGAGGTGGAAAGAAAGGGTTAATTTCCATGTTATATAAGCTGCTGTTATGCTGTTAGATAAACAGCTTGAACTTCACCCCTTAAACAGAATGCATAAGTGGGAACAGGATGTGGGGGAAATCTCTATGGAACAATGGGCTGATATTTTAGAGGCAATCCCGCTAACCTCCTTGAGTGAGGGGGGGTAAGCTGTCACAGCTGTTTATTGTTCACAGAGTGTACAAGACACCGATCTTTCTGCACCGTATAGGGTATAGGTCGGATGACAGATGCCCCAGGTGTTTTGTGGGCTCTGCTGATCTAATACACATGCTGTGGAAATGTGCCAGGTTACAGCACTTCTGGGACGCAGTACTGAAGAGTGTTAGGAAAGCGTACCGGGTGCATATATCAAAAGACCCTAAAATCACCGCAGAACTAAGTACAGATGATGTTAGCAAAGTGGCAATTGGGCGATTGTTATATGTGGCAAGGAAATTAGTGGCGCAACATTGGATCCAAGCTGAACCGCCAGGGTTTCAAGAATACCTGTCCAAGGTTAATACTATGCTTTCGTATGAAAAAATTATATTTCAGAAAAGAGGCTGCCCCGCCAAATATGAAAAATTGTGGGATTCATGGAGGGAACATGTGTCCTCTATTGGTAGTAATAACTAGTTAACCGACACTGGACTAGGGGGGGGGGGGGCAATTATATCAGTTGTATTGTCTTTTATTTGTGATTCCTGATGTATCATATAATGTGATAAGGAAGTTCCTGTACTTATCATCTCTAAGGTACATTAATTTGCATTGTCTGATACTGTATGACAAGTAAATTTTCAAAATAAAAAAGATCTGATTCAAAAAAGAAATAACGACTCGTTACAACCGAGGTAAGCAGCAAAGCATTTGTGAAGCCACAACACGCACAACCTTGAGGCGGATGGGCTACAACAGCAGAAGACCCCACCGGGTACCACTCATCTCCACTACAAATAGGAAAAAGAGGCTACAATTTGCACGAGCTCTCCAAAATTGGACAGTTGAAAACTTGGATAATGTTGCCTGGTCTGATGAGTCTTGATTTCTGTTGAGACATTCAAATGGTAGAGTCCGAATTTTGGCGTAAACAGAATGAGAACATGTATCCATCATGCCTTGTTACCACTGTGCAGGCTGGTGGTGGTGTAATGGTGTGGGGGATGTTTTCTGGGCACACTTTAGGCCTCTTAGTGCCAATTGGCCATCGTTTAAATGCCACAGGCTACCTGAGCATTGTTTCTGACCATGTCCATCCCTTCATGACCACCATGTACCCATCCTCTGATGGCTACTTCCAGCAGGATAATGCACCATGTCACAAAGCTCGAATCATTTCAAATTGGTTTCTTGAACATGACAATGAGTTCACTGTACTAAAATGGCCCCCACAGTCACCAGATCTCAACCCAATAGAGCATCTTTGGGATGTGGTGGAACGGGAGCTTCGTGCCCTGGATGTGCATCCCTCAAATCTCCATCAACTGCAAGATGCTATCCTATCAATATGGGCCAACATTTCTAAAGAATGCTATCAGCACCTTGTTGAATCAATGCCACGTAGAATTAAGGCAGTTCTGAAGGCAAAAGGGGGTCCAACACCGTATTAGTATGGTGTTCCTAATAATTCTTTAGGTAAGTGTGTGTGTGTATATGTATGTATATAAGAGAGAGAGAGAGAGAGAGAGAGAGAGAGAGAGACAACACGGACCGCATCTGTATTTTGTGGATCGCAAAGTGGATACGGTCATGTGCATGGGGGAATAGGGTACATATGACTGTGTGATCACTTTTTATTATTTACTTTCTTTTGGGGGGCATGATGCGCGCTCGAGCCTGCCTGAGTGTGCACACGCAACCTCCAAGCATTGTGGGTTGAAACGGGGCTAGGGTCATGTGCCCAACGTAAGAAGTGCCTGCTATAGAATTACACCAGGAGTGCAGCGATCGTACGATAAGGATAAAAATAATCATGGTCATCCTACTCTTGTTAGACTCGCCACTGTGCCGACATGAACAATATAACCGGATAACCCCTTTAAATCGACGTAGTTCCAAGCTGCTGCAGATTTCAGTACTCTATTATGCCAGAAAACAGGAGTAAAAGAGGACTTCTCCAAGATCATTGGCCCAGCCTTCCCTCCCCAAGCCCCCTTTTCGGGAAAATGGCACGGGTCTAGATCAGTGATGGCGAACCTTTTACAGACCGAGTGCCCAAACCCAAAACACACATATTTATTACAAAGTGCCAACACGGCAATGTAATTTGAATTTAGTGCGCCGCCTGTGCTGTGCATAGTGCGCTCTGCGCTGATGAATGGCAGGAAAAGTCTAAGGCATATTGGTACACCATAGACTTTTTCCAGGGTGTGGGTGCCCACAGAGAGGGCTCTGAGTGCCGCCTCTAGCATCCATGCCATAGGTTCACCACCACTGGCCTAGATTCTGGAGCAATGGCGTTTAAAAAGTTACAAATACCAGAAACTGGTGCAGGGTGAATGATCAATTCCCCTAAAGTTAGTGGAGGAGGACATGCTGGCTAGGGAATCCATAGGAAACACTGCTGAGCTCCAGGCTGGTGGCTGGCACACGCTCATACAGGGCAAACGGCTGTTAGATTGTTTTTTTTTTTACTGCCGGTGCCATGTACATTGTCACAGGACGTGAGGGCGGGCTGCTCACCAGGCGGCGCTGTCCCCGGGGCTCCGCGTCTCCGGTGATTGCACGATCCTTCCTCCAAGCTGTGTCCTACGGCTCTGTTGCCTTAGCTACCAAGCGGCCTCAGCGTGGGATAGTTGTCATGGTGACGAGTGACCCCGCCCACATAACGTGCCTCGGTACCCGGATACAGCGGTCACGTGCTTCAGTGAGAGCAGTCCGTGGGCGGAGACTTTAATCCGGTTCACAATGTCGGCCCGTTTATGAAGCGGTTCTATATTATATACGAGACCGCGGCAGTAATGGCACCACCCTCGTGTCACTTCACATAACGGCCGTGCGGCACCGCAACATACTGTGACCACAACCCTATCATAAGGCCCAGCCACAGGATCTGTTCACACACTGCAGATTGGTTTGATGCATGTTTCTGCAGCATGTGCATGGTTTCCTGTAAGTGTCAGTGCCAACAAATCTGCGCCATGTGAATATACCCGTAGGCTAGGTTCACATCTCCAAGCTTTTCTGTTGCGGTCTAGTAAAAGAAATGGAAGCGCCAGGGCTGCATACCTGGACCCATGGACTAGAAGGCCCCTTGCAGACGAGCGTGTCCGGATTTGCTCCTGATGCGTTGCGTCTGCGATCAGGGAAAATCGTGCAAGTAGGTACGCAATTGCAGTCAGTTTTGACTGCAATTGCGTTCCGATGTTCAGTTTTTATCGCGCGGGTGCAATGCGTTTTGCACGTGCGTGATAAAAAACTGAATATGGTACCCAGACCCGAACCTGGACTTCTTCACTGAAGTTTGGTGTTGTGTAGATTTTATTATTTTCCCTTATAACATGGTTATAAGGGAAAATAATAGCATTCTGAATACAGAATGCTTAGTACAAGGTCCATTGTGGGGTTAAAAATAAAGTAACTCACTTCATCCACTTGAGCGCGCAGCCGGGCTCGTCTTTTTCCTGCAGGACCTGGCTGGAAAAGGACCTTCGGTGACGTCATCGCAGGTTCTGCTGAATGAAGATAGAAGAATCTTCTATCTTCATTCAGGAGGACCTGCGCTGACGTCACCGCGCTCACCACGTGGTGAGCGCGATGACGTAATCGAAGGTCCTTTTCCAGCCAAGTCCTGGAAGAAGAAGAGCCCGTGTGAAAGGGGTCTGATGGGTTTCCATTAATCTGCAGGAATTTTCAATGGGGGCTCCTGCTGAAACCTCCACCACAGACAGCAATGTGGCCTAAGGTGACAGGGAAGCACTTCTTTAGTGACGTGACACCGGCAATTTGTTTTATGCAAATTTTTCCTAAAAATGTGATCTGACCATGACATGGACTCCTAGGGCTCATTCACAGAAACTTATTTTCTTTCCATTTATTTTTTTTGTGGACTGTTTGCAGAACCATTCATTTCAACGGGTCCGCAAAAAAATGGACGTTACTCCGTGTGCATTCCGTTTCCGTATGTCCATTCCGCAAAATAATAGAACACGTCCTATTATTGTCCGCATTACGGACAAGGATAGTACTGTTCTATTAGGGGTCAGCTGGTCCGTTCCACAAAATACGAAATGCACGCAGACGTCATCCGTATTTTTTGTGGATCGCAAAAAACATACGGTTGTGTGTATGAGGCCTTAGGGCAAGTTCAACAAAGGACAGGACAATGTTAGTGAATCAGGTTTTACAAACTCCATTCCCTGTGGATATTGAAAGCTGCAGCATGCGGTGTCCGGACTCCGTCCAGTGCCACGCCATCAGAGGAATGTACACCGGACTGTGCGCCACGCTCCTCAGGCCTCAGGCACGTGGCTTTTCTCTCCGCTATCGAGGACAAATTCTGTGACTGAATCGCAGACAAAACTGATTTAAAGGGGCACTGTCACCTGGATTTCACTTACTGAGCTGCTAACATCAGTCTCCAGGCTTTACATTACACTATACCAGTATTACTGCCCGCGTCTTGTAACTTGTCTATAAAATCGCCTTTAATATGCTAATTACCTCAATAAGGAGCCCAAGGGCCGTCCCTCCGGAGCCCAGCACCGCCCCACTGCTAATTTATTCACTCCTCTTCACCGGCGTAATGTTTGCGCAGCGCCTGTAATCCCGCGCATGCGCCCTGGATACCCACGTCAGCGCCCGCGCAGTGTCCTGGCATCGGCCTCACAGAACTCACTGCGCATGCACCAGCTTCGCTCGACCCGGAAAGGAAGAGCGGAGTGGCGCAACTTGCCGGGCAGAGGACAGAGGAGCAGGTTGGGTCGAGCGAAGCTGGCGCTGGCGCAATGAGTTCTGTGATGCCGATGCCAGGACACCGCGCAGGCGCTGTCATGTGTATCCAGGGCGCATGCGTGGGATTACGGGCGCTGCACAAATATTACGTCGGCGAAGAGGAGTGAATAACTTAGCAGTGGGGCGGTATATTAATAAAAGGGATTTTATAGACACATTACAAGACGCGGGGCAGTAATACTAGTATAGTGTAATGTAAAGCCTGGAGACTGATGTTAGCAGCTCAGTAAGTGAAATCCAGGTGACAGTGTCCCTTTAAGGCTACTTTCACACTTGCGTTGTTAATTTCAGTATTGAGATCCGGTAGAAGATCTCAATACCGGAATTAAACAGATCCATTTTGATTTTGAACATCAGGATGCATCTGTTCCGTTAGTCCTCTTTCACACGAGCGAGTTTTCCGCAGGTGCAATGCGTGAGGTGAACGCACAGCACCCGCACTGAATCCGGACCCATTCATGTCAGCGGGTCTGTGCACATGAGCGTTGTTTATCACACATCAGTTCTGCTTTCCATGAAAAACGCAGCATGTTCTATTTCAGGCATGCTCAACCTGCGGCCCTCCAGCTGTTGTAAAACTACAACTCCCACCATGCCTTGCTGTAGGCCGATAGCTGTTTGGGCATGCTGGGAGTTGTAGTTTTGCAACAGCTGGAGGGCCGCAGGTTGAGCATGCCTGTTCAATATGATGCGTTTTTCACGCAGCCCTGGCCCCAAAGAAGTGAATGGGTCTTCAGTGAAAAACGCATGGCATCCGGAAGTAAGTGCGGGTGTGATGCGTTTTTCACTGATGGTTGCTAAGTGATGTTGTATGTAAACCTTCAGTTTTTCATCACACACGTGAAAAACGCATCAAAAAGCATTGCACCCACACAGAAAAAAACTGCACAACTGAACGCCAACGCAGACAAAACTGACTGACCTTGCTTGCAAAATGGTGCGAGTTTCACTGAACGCAATCTTGGTTGCGCAAGATCAAACCAAAAAATAAAAAATAAAAACACCCATCACTAAATACACTGAAAGTCAATATGTATCAGATTTGTTTTTTTTAGGCTCCAAAAAAAATTTGATCAGTCGCCATTGACTTACATTGCTCTCGGTGTTGGATCCATAGTTTTCCATTTTTAAGACCGGACACAAAACCGCAGCCGCCGGAACGGAAGATATCTCTTTCCAATCAGAATGCACGAGGACTAAACGGAAACGTTTTTTCCGATATATATTGATTTTCTATGCTGGATCTCAATACCGGAAAACAACGACGCAAGTGTGTAAGTGGCCTAATCCCTGCATGCAAAACCATCAGTTTCTCCCTGACCAGGACTCATCCCATAGCCTTAGGCCTCATGCACACAGCCATATTTTTGCAGTTAGCACACTGACCCATTCAGGTCTATGGGGCCATGCACAAATCCTATTTTTTGCAGATCTGTCTGACCATTCCCCAAATTATAGAACATGTCCTATTGCTGTATAGGAGTAAAAAAAAACGCAGAGAGTGTACATGGCAGGTACCCATATTTAGCAGATCCATCGTTTGTGGACCAGAACACGGACACAGCCGTTCTCTTCTGCGTCAGAGGCCCGTTGGAGGATTGGTGCAGTGTAACTACAACTACTCGCCCTATTCACAGAGCAGGCTCGCAGGACCCCTTCAAACAGCTGATTGTGGGGGGGGGGGGGGGGGGGCGGGTGTTGGACCCCGCTGATCTGATATTAATGACCTATCCTGAGGATCAGTCATCGATATCAGATCAGCGGGGTCTGACTGCCGGCATTCCCAGTTTGAAGGGGCCGCTGTCCTCATAGGAGCGCTGCCTTCTCTTCACAGTTTACTTGCTCACCGTCAATATTGCAGACGGAATTACAACTGTGCCGTCCCTATTCACTTGGATAGGACAGCTCCTCCTATTGAAGTGAATGGGGATGGCGAATTTATAATTACACCTTCCCACCGCTGATAAGTCAACGGCAAGCAGGTAAACAGAGAAGGGACGGCTGCGTTCGCTTTAAACAGCTGATCAGAGGGTGAAGGCATTCAGCCCCCCCATCAATCTGATAATATTACAAAAGCGGACAACTGCTTTACGTGACACGGTCACTGGGGGTCATTTATCAAAGAGCAGCTTTTGACGCTGGTCTTCGATAGTCCCTGTGCTGCCAGAGGATGATGAGGCATCGTTAGAATATTAGGTGCATCCTCTGGCAGTCTGTGCTCCTGGAGTGAATCCAAAATAACATTTCTCTCTAGGAATTTGAAGCAACAGTGTTAATTTAATATTATTAACATTATAAAAATCCTCCCTAACAGGTAGAATAGACTAGAGGACTGGACCCTCTGAAGATCTAGTATATACCACTGAAATACTGTCTGCTCATTTCCCAACCCTTTATTGATCTCTGTGATGGATATCCTTAAGGGGAACCTACCCCCCTGATGTAAAACCTATCACCTTAAACATCCTATCCAGTCTACCAGCAGCAGCATGTTATGGAGCAGGAGATGTTGAGCAGACTGATACATTGTGTTTTGGAAAAGATTCAGTAAAATGTGTAATTTATTCATTGAAATCTCTGCTCTGACCATAGGAGTCCAGTGAGCCCGCACCCTCATGCAGAGAAGGCTGTCAACTCCGCCCACTAGACCCCTAAGCCCATAACAAGCAGGGATTTCTATCAGTAAATGACTACTTCTACTACTTTATACCATGCTGCTGGTAGATTGGACAGCATTTTCATGGCGGCAGGTTTCCTTTTCAGGGATGCTCAACCTGCGGCCCTCCAGCTGTAAAACTACAACTCCCACCATGCCCTGCTGTAGGCTGTTCAGGCATGCTGGGAGTTGTAGTTTTGCAACAGCTGGAGGGCCGCAGGTTGAGCATGCCTGCTTTAGACAAGTCTCTTTCATACCGGGACATATGGATCAGGATCCATCAAAAAAAAGAGCTGGAGGACCCGGCTTGTCTGTGCATTACATGGACACCCCTTTGATTTGAATGAATGCTTCATTTCTTCTTAGCTTTGGGGACCCCCCACAGTCAGCTTATCATTGGAGCGCTTCCAGATGCATTGGTATTGGCCATTTGTTTGCATCTTTAAAGTAAGAAATACTAAAAGTAAAGTTAAAAAACTTTTCTAAAGTCTATCAGGCAATGTATGGTGTGAAATTAAAGGGGTATTCTAGCGAGAAGCATTCATTAGCTGGGTCCCTGCCCCTCCCCCAGCCACATGGCTGCAACTGGGAGGAATGGAGCAGCGCCTGAGCACCGCGCAGCTTCATTCAAATCAGTGTTTAAGACCTGAAAATGCAAATGATGGTCCGCTGACTTACCTCCTACAGGTTATGCCAGGTAACTGACGGCATTTGTGCCGCTAAGGAAAGAGTAGGTGATCCTTGGGCACAAACAGTGATGAGTGGGGCACATTTACTAAGGCCTCTTTCACACGGGACGTGCGCACCCTGTCGCCGTATTGCGGACCGCATTTGCGGATCCACAATACACGGGTGCCGTTCACTTCAATGGGTCCGCAAATCGTGCATTGCGGCCCGCATTTTGAGGGCCGCAGCACGACCACGGGGCGCACACGCCCGTGTGAAAGAGGCCTAAGACTGGCTTTTTATGCCGGTCTTAGTTTCCCCTCTGCACTGTAAGATCCATCTAATTCACGATGTGGCACGTGCCTGGTCATAAATTAGGAGCATATGTGAAAGTCCGTACGCCTGGAGTAAAAAAATTACGCCAGCCCCCGGGTGGAGCAGCTTTTAGCTAACATTTGCACCTGTGAGTAAATTTGCCAGGGCTGGAGTCCTAGCCCCTGCATGGCCCCTGTCGCACCCAACTGGTGTACGAGGCGCAAAACCGTCCATGTGCCAAAATTGTGTGACACGGCCAGATAGAAAAGGGGACCTGCAACACGTTTTACATCTAATATGTCTCAAGTCCATTAGTAAACAGATTGTACAATGAAAGGGAAGCAGTGTGTGCATAGATTCCTCTCGGTTTTCCACATCTCTGCTTTGAGTCACTGAATGTGAACATGCATGGTTTTCTCCCAGCCGATAATATCCGTCTTGGCCATGTGGTGGACGCAAAGGATGTAAGGCTTATTACAAGACACAGCTCCTATATCTGTACTGTAACCAGCTGGGCACATGTGCCATCATCACGTGGCCAGGACAGAATCTTAGCCTCAGAGACTAAACCAAAAAAGGTTCACATTCAAGCAGAAATCCTGAAAACCGCAAGGAATTGTTATATGAAGAAGTAGACACATTTCTCACTATACAATCAATAAGCTTGAATGGCTAAAACCAGGGACTCCTGAGGACCTGTCGCCTCTCCAGACATGGCTGTTTTAGTAACTACTTCCATTCCCCATGTAATAACAGTTCTGGAGCATCTATTCTTATGGCTCTACGTGCTACAGAAATAGCACAATAAGAATAGATGCTCCGAAATCGTTATTACATGGGGAACGCATGTAGTCACTAAAACAGACATGTCAGCAGAGGTGATCGGTCCTCTTTAAGAACTGTAATTATATACATCAGTGCCGTGCTACTATATAGAGGTAGCAATCTGAGACCTTCTCCTCGTGGCCCAGACTAAATGATGGGTAGGTAGTCCTATGTAGGCAGCTCGGTGTAGGGTTACAGGATTAGACACACACTTCTTCTGCTATCTCAGCTTCCAACTGAATCCCTGCAAACATGATAGGGTTAAATTTAGAGCCCCCCTGATCTATAGCTATATTACTTAGCGTGCCACTGAGAAGTGACCCGAGATGGATCTGCTCCAATCCAAACAGCAGACAGAAGGACAAAGCGATTCCCACATTTCCTAGTCAGGAATACTGTAGAAGGTCTTCCCACTGGATTGGATTGGAGAACACCTCCCTTTCCAGCCAGAGCTCGTATGTATAATGGAAATCTTCTGGGAGATCAAGATTTTGTCCCAAAACACTCTGCAAACAGTTATCTACTGGGGCAAACTCCCAGTTTGGATTCTTCTCATATCTCCGACTGTTGAAACTCTCAATGTTTCCCCGCAAGGTGCACTCTTCAGCCTGGAAGTCCCAAGGCCTAGCGTCTATATCTAAGGGAATGGACAGAGAAAGAACATTACCAAAGAGGTTCTGTCATTCTACCACGATTAGCTAAAATGTATGGCTGTACAGGGATACCTAAAGACTCTACCCCTGGAAATCACTGCTAGTCTCTGTAGTCATGGAGTGTCCCGATTTTTGCTGTGCATCTTACTTGGTAAGCTGGTTTTAATAAATGGTCCTACATATGACAAGCATTAGCTCTGATCCACGTCCAGCTATATGACCTGGCAGCTTAAAAGGGATTATCCCATGATTGATGTAAAATAAGAAAATCAGCCATCCTATAGTACAGGACAATCTCCATCTAACAAAGCTAGAACCAGCCCTGTACCTCACATGGATCCAGAGATCTCCTCATTCAAGATGGTAACTCAGTAGATGTGTCCTTTCCTGTCAAAGGATGGAACTGAGCACGTGCTTCCATCTCAGATAGCAGGACAGAGAAATTAGAAAAAGGGCCAACACCAGGTGGCGCTATACAGGTTTCAGTGAATAACTCAGTGGCTAGGCTATATTTTTATATTTTTAGGTTTTTCGCCCCATAAGACGCGCCCCCCCCCACCCCCAAAGTGGGGGAAAAATGCCCCTGCGTCTTGTGGGGCGAATACTAATGAAGCGCTTCCATTATGGAAGCGCTTCATTAGTACCAGAGGACCAGGAAGCGGTAAAGGCTCTGTACTCACTGCTTCCTGGTCCTCGGCTGTAAAGGCTGCGCACAGTGTGAGGGCGCACTGTGATCTCATGCTGTGCGCGCCAGTTGACAGCACAGCAGACAGAGGAAGACCGAGCGCGGGCGGTGAGGAGCGGGCGTCCGGAGCAGGAAAGGTAAGTGTTTTTTTTATTTTAGAAAACATGAGGCACTGGGGGAATATGGAGATGATGGGGCAATATGGACATGCTGGAGGCTGATATGGGGGCAATATGGACATGCTGGAGGCTGATCTGGGGGTAATATGGACATGCTGGGGGCTGATTTTAGGCAATATGGAGCTGATGTGGGGCAATATGGGGATGATATGAGGCAATGGGGGCTAATATGAGAGGCAATGGGGGCTGATATGAGACTGCTGGGGACTGATGAGAGGCATGAGGCTATTATCTGAGGTCTGATTGGGGTCTAATTAATATTGGAGGTCTGATTAGTGGTCTGTCCCGAGTTCTAATGAAAAATATTTTTTTCTTATTGTCCCCCTCTAAAACCTAGGTGCGTCTTATGGGCCGGTGCGTCTTATAGGGCGAAAAATACGGTACATGTAATTACAAAAGTATTCAAATCCAAGTGCTGGTTTGAAAAATGTAGAAGATTGGGAAACTGTAAGGCCTCTTTCACATGGCCGTCATGTTTTTGGCCCGGATAAGATGCGGGAAAATGCACAAAACATTGTAATGCGTTTTGCACGTGCGTGAGAAAAATCGGTATGTTTGGTACCCATTGGCACCCAAACCCAAACTTCTTCACAGAAGTTCGGGTTTGGGTTAGGTGTTGTGTAGACTGTATTATTTTCCCTTATTACATGGTTATAAGGGAAAATAATAGCATTCCTAATACAGAATGCATAGTACAAAAGGGCTGGAGGGGTTAAAAAAGAAATAAAAATAATTTAACTCACCTAATCCACTTGTTCGCGCAGCCGGCTTCTCTTCTGTCTTCTTCTTTGAGGAATAGGACCTTTGATGACGTCACTGCGCTCATCACATGGTCCATCACATGATATTTTTACCATGGTAATGGATCATGTGACGGACCATGTGATAAGCGTAGTGACGTCACCACAGGTCCTTTTCCTGTGCACAGCAAAGAAGAAGAAAGAAGAGAAGCCGGGCTGCGCGAACAAGTGGATTAAGGTGAGTTAAAGGGAACCTGTCACCTGGAAAACGCATATTAAAACAGACCACAGTACCTTACAGGATCCCCCAGTGTGTTGCTAATCATGTTTTTCTTTCCTCATACTTGTTAAAAACGCTGTTTTAATGACGGTTGGCGCTGTCTCCGAGTCAGGCTGGAAGTCAAGGGGGCAGCGGCCTCCTTGCTTCAAGTAAAGCTAAGCCCGCCCCTTACCCCTCCTCTCTACAATTAGATGGACGTGATGCCAGGATCGAGCTCTTCTAGCACATGCGCAGTACGCTGCCTGTTACAGCGCGCTCCTCACTCACCTGCCTGCCTTTTGCTGACTGCGGATGCGCCGGGCAGTTCAACCGCTCGCCCGGCCGTCACGCTGTAACATGCAGCGTACTGCGCATGTGCTAGAAGAGCGCGATTGCGGCATCACGTCCATCTAATTGTAGAGAGGAGAGGTAAGGGGCGGGCTTAGCTTTACTTGAAGCAAGGAGGCCGCTGCCCCCTTGACTTCCAGCCTGACTCGGAGACAGCGCCAACCGTCATTAAAACAGCGTATGAAGAAACACAAAGAGGAAAGAAAAACATGATTAGCAACACACTGGGGGATTCTGTAAGGTACTGTGGTCTGTTTAATGTGTTTTCCAGGTGACAGGTTCCCTTTAAATTATATTTTTTTTTTTAACCCCTCCAGCCCTATTGTACTATGCATTCTGTATTCAGAATGCTAATATTTTCCCTTATAACCATGTTATATGGGAAAATAATAATGTTCGGGTCTCCATCCCGATCGTCTCCTAGCAACCATGCGTGAAAAATCGCACCGCATCCGCACTTGCTTGAGATTTTCACGCAGCCCCATTCACTTCTATGGGGCCTGCGTTGCGTGGAAAACACACAAAGAGGAGCATGCTGCGATTTTCAGGCAACGCACAAGTGATGTGTGAAAATCACCGCTCATCTGCACAGCCCCATAGAAATGAATGGGTCGGGATTCAGTGCGGGTGCAATGCGTTCACCTCACCTCAAAAGCTTAAGTTCTGCCACATGGGTGGTCGCAAATCAGTTTATTATTACAGTTGAATGAGCGCTGTAAATGTGCCTATGCAGTGGCATCTGCTGGAAAGCTATAGATTTTTTAAGGGAACGGGGAATTTGGAGCTCTTTTTAACAATTGTCTGGAAAAGTATTCGAGACCTAATTATTAAATGACCTAAATTATCAGTACATTTTCCTGCCAGGGAACAGCTACCCTGTCCCATTATAGGCCTGTGGCTTGAGTCCCGCAGGCAGAGGGTCTCCAGCTATTACAGCGTCAGGTACCCACTGAAGTGGATGGAAAAACGGAGTGCTATGGGATTCGTACACCGCTCAGTCTCTGCCAGCACGCATTTCGGTTTGTGGGGACGCATGCATTAAATACGGCACTCTGTTACATAAGTGCACCTTACTGCTAAGGCAATGTCAACTGGAAACCTCTACCCATGTACAAGTCGTCTGACTGCTCTCTGAGATCCGTGAAAGTAAATGGAGTCCATGGAGATCTCAATCGTGTGGACTATCCCCAGGCTGACCTCTACTTACCATTGCCATAGGCCCAGTCGTCATTCATTCGGTGGCGCACCATTTGGTAGATGGCAGACATAGTTTTCATGTTGCTCTTCCTCCACTGTCTGCCGAGGTATTTGGTCTGGAGCTTCAGAAGTTTTAGCACATATAGCTGCATCATTGCCTGCTTCACCTTCAGCGCACGTTTTAGAATGGGGGCAGATTTAAACACCACCAGCATCTGACAGCAGAGAAAGACAAGAGAGAAGAAGAGGGATGAGCGAGTTCTTCACCTGAGAGGGGCTAATGCTGAAGGAGTTCCCCCTGCCGCCTGACGATCTTGCCCCTGCGCCACTGCTTCAGGTAGCGGCACAAGTGAAGATACCTGAGCAATGATAGTGCATGCGCTGCTACACTTCCGATTAGTGCTGATGAACAGTCCCTCCTCCAGTATTGGAGGCAGAGCCTCGGCGCTTGCGCTGCTACTTGAAACAGTGGGGCAGGCAAGCTGTCCGGTACTGGCAATGAAACAGCAGGGGGCGAGCTTCTTCAGCAGTAGGGACAGGACCTCGTAGCTGATTCGCTCATCCCTAGTTAAGAAGCATTAAACAGTCACTACTGTCTATTAAAGGGGTTTTCTGGGACTACAATATTGTAGACCTATCCTTAGAATAGGTCACCAAAACCAGATTGGTGGAGGTTGCTGCACACCAGAGCAGGACGCAGAACAGCACAGCGCCAAAGGCTGGGTAGTGGCCATGAACGGTAGTGCAGCACTGCTCCCAATTAACGTAAACTCCATACAAAAATATGTATTTATCACCTATGACCAAGTGAAGTCAACGTATGGTTGTTGCGCACTTACCATGGTGCGGGAATGCTTCCATTTAGTGAGCTTGTTTAGGATCCGCAGCAAATTAATGCAGGAAAAGAGATTTCTCCAGCAGAACTGATTGTTGTCTCCCGATTCCTGCATAAGAAACAAGATGAAATATGTTCGTCAGTTTAGTTCTTCACTGAAGAGTGTGGAATTTGGTTCCCTGGTATCAAAAGTAACAGTTTCTCATGAACATCCATTGAAAACATCGATTTGCATTTACAAGAAACCACTTTTTCCACTAAAAAGACATAGGGGTTCATTTATTAAGACCAGGGTTTTGGTCTTAATAAAGCCCCATTACTGACGGAGGATCAGCGCCGTCCTCTCCATAACTTAGGCCCATCTAGCGCCAATTCTAAATGTAAGACCGCTTCCTTGCTGTCTTACATTTAGACCATTTTTCTATGTCTGAAACATAGAAAATGATGAATGCGATGGGCCTACCGGCCCGTCCCCTTCCCCGCCGTGCCCACTTTTTTAGATCTGGCATGAGCGCGGAAAAGTTGCAGATTGCAGCGCACCTAACCATTGCTAATCACTAATATAGGCGCATTTCAGGTTGATAACTGACCCCCATACTCTGTATACATGTATACAGTCTTAAATGCATATAATTAATTTCAGAGAAAAGTGCTAAATGGTAACGTAATAATCCAAATGTAGCAAAGCTATGTTTATCTAATCCTCGTCACCATTTCTGAATCAATATACCAAGTACAAACAGACATAGCAAACAGCTAGTCATACATCACACCCCAACGCAATAAATGCTCTGCTTTATGTATCACGAGACATGATATCACCTAGCATAAAATAAAATACAGGATACATAAAAAGCAAATATGCAGTCGATTCCGCATTGGTAAGTACTGCAGTACTGCTGATTGCCCACTTGGTGGCGACAAAAGATCATTATATATTTTTTTGTAACATGGAAAAACCTGCATAGTCTGCATTGGTATAATGAGATCACGGAGGTGGCCACCGATTCCAGAGGGCGCCTCACCACACACGTTGGCTAGACTCTATAGCCAATACTGTGGTGCCTCACATAAAAATGCACATGATGTAATGACAATCTGCAATTACATCCCAAATTATATTCATCAGGGGTTCTGCACAGTGCACTATCTGCATGTAAGTATGAATATTCATAAGCTGCCATTCACTTGTACATAATCTGGCTAAAAGAAACTCATAGACACTAAGGCTCCATTCACACGTCCGCAATTGTGTGGAACAGGTGCGGACCCATTCATTTTCTATGGGGAAGAAATGGATGTGGACAGCACAGTGTGTTGTACACATCCGCATTTCCGGAGCGCGCTGCCGATTTTCTAGTCTGCGGCTCCGGAAAAAAATAGAGCATGTCCTATTCTTGTCCGCAATTGCGGACAAGAATAGGCATTTCTATGGGGGTGCCGGCCGGGTGTATTGCGGATCCACAATACACTACGGACGTGTGAATGGACCCTAAAAAGTCCTGCCTGAATATGGCTTAAAGGGTTGTCTCATATGCCCTCTACAAGCCAGAGCGGAGAGCTGCTGAGTATCAGCGGTCCCTCTCTGGAGTGCCCAGCCCCTCCGCGTATTACATTTATTTGAATGGTTGCTATACAATACCACAGTGCAGGTCCGGTTTTCTTTTGTCTTTTAGAGACAACTCTTTTAAGGGTCAATAGTCTAAATTAGATTAATAACATCATCCTCAGTGTACGGCACATGAAACAAATGCTATATAAGCTGTCATACAAAAGAATATGGCCGTGGAGGCAAAGTCGTCACCATCTAGAGATCTCTTACCAGGCTTTCAGCCGTTAGCTCCGGCAACTCATGGACAACACATGATGGGAAGTCCAGAATAGAAATACTAAGAAATCAGGGAGAAAAGGGCAAATATAAAGGGTCACTCATTTGGGGTTACTTACATTGACGCATGCATGACTAGTTACAGCAGATATAAAAGCAGAACAAAACATCAGGTATACCGAAATCCAACATGGCAGACTCCTTTTTTATTCCATGGTGGCAGATTGTCATTAGTCCTGCCATGAGTTTGGTCAATGTGTATAAACGGTGTGTATAATCCCGATGACCTATCTTGAGGACAGATCAGTGGGGGTCTGACAGCTATATAAAGAGGCCGTGGTGCTCCAGCAAGTGCTTCAGCCCCCTCAAAGCTTACCAAGCACGGTGCAGTCCATTGGATGGCGGCTGTCTTTGGTATTGCATCTCAGCCCCAATTCATCTGAAAAGGACTGAGCTGCACCTAGGCCAGGTGACCGATGAATGTAATTTTACTGGTCAGAGGCCACAGCACTGACAGGGGCGCTACAGCTTCTCCAAACAGCTGATCGGCAGGGTGCTGGGTGTCGGACCCCACCAATATGATACTGATTACCTATTCTGAGGATAGGTCCTCAGTATCAAACACCCGGACAACCCTTTAAATAAAAAAAGAACTTATGTAACTTTCCTGATATAGTTTGTTTTTCAATCCCTCACCAGGTTCAGAATCTCTGCTTGCCATCAGTGAAAGATAACATTCTTGTTTACACAGCTCTGTAGGACATTAACCTCATAAGGACCTGCACTGTACATGTACGGCGCTAGTAGACGTGACTTAAAGAGGACCTTTCACCGATTATGACATTGTGAACTAAGTATACAGACATATACAGCGGCGCCCTGGGATCTCACTGCACTTACTATTATCCCTGGGTGTCGCCCCGTTCTCCTGCTATGCCCTCCGGTATCTTCAGTCACTAAGTTATAGTAGGCGGAGTCTGCCCCTGTTCTTCTGTAGCGCTGGCCAATCGCATCGCAGAGCTCACAGGCTGGAGCAGAACAAGGGCAGACTCCGCCTACCATAACTTAGTGACTGAAATCTCCGCCTACTATAACTTAGTGGCCGGAGATACCGGAGGGCATAGCAGGAGAACGGAGCGGCGTCCAGGGATAATAGTAAGCCCAGTGAGATCCCCGGGCGCCGCTCTACAGGTCTGTATTCTTAGTTCACAGTGTCAATCGGTGAAAGGTCCTCTTTAAGGACCAGCGTCGTACACCAGCAGCAGGGGTGTCCGGCAGTCACTGAAAGGCAGACCCCTGCTGTATGCGCTGGAATCGGCAAAAACACAGATGCCAGCACATTAACCCCTCCTTTTCATATTAGTCCGGACTGCGCGCTGCCCAGAACTCCATGGGCAGCTGCGCTTAGCGGAGCGACAGTAGCAAAGTTACAAATCTTAGCAGCGCCGCCACACAGGTCACCTGTAAGAGCCGCATTCAAGGGGCTAAAGAGCCGCAGTTTGCCGACCACTGGCTCAGGTGAACACCGTCAAAAAATAAAAAACTGTGCTAAATTTTTTTTTTAAACAATCGTACCAATTGTACCAATCAAACCGTCATCTCATCCTGCAAAAAATGAGACCATACCTAAGACAATTGCCCAAAAACAAAAAAAAAATATATGTGGCTCTAATAGAGACACTAAAACATGATTTTTTTTTGTTTTTAAAATGCTGTTATTGTGTAAAACTTAAATAAATAAAAAAAAGTAGACATATTTGGTATTGTCACGTCTGTAACGACCTGCTCCATAAAAATATCACATGATCTAACCTGTCAGATGAACATTGTAAATAACAAAAAATAAAAACTGTGCCAAAACAGCTATTTTTTATTACCTTGCCTCACAAAAAGTGTAACATAGAGCAACCAAAAATCATATGTACCCTAAAATAGTACCAACAAAACTGCCACCTTATCTCATAGTTTCCAAAATGGGGTCATTGTTTTGGAGTTTCCACTCTAGGGGTGCATCAGAGCGTCTTCAAATGTGACATGGCAACTTAAAATTATCCTAGTGAAATCTTGGCGTTCCTTTCCTTCTGCGCCCTGCCGTGTGCCCGTACAGCAGTTTACGACCACATTTGGGGTGTTTCTGTAAACTGCAGAATCAGGGCAATAAATATTGAGTTTTGTTTGGCTGTTAACCCTTGCTTTGGTACTGGAAAAAATTGAAAATCTGCCAAAAAAGTGAAATTCTGAAATTTCACCTACATTTTCCTTGAATTCTTGTGGAACACCTAAAGGGTTAAAAAAGTTAGTAAAATCAGTTTTTTGAATGCCTTGAGGGGTGTAGTTTCTAAAATGGGGCCATGTATGGGTGGTTTCTATTATGTAAGCCTCACAAAGTGACTTCAGACCTGAACTGGTCCTTAAAAAGTGGGTTTTGGAAATGTTATAAAAAGTTTCAAGATTTGCTTCTAAACTTCTAAACCTTCTAACGTCCCAAAAAAAAGAAAATTTAATTTACAAAATGATCCAAACATGAAGACATATGGAAAATGTAAAGTAAGAACTATTTTAGGAGGTATCACTATCTGTTTTAAAAGCAGAGAAATAAAAATTTTGAAAATTGCGCATTTTTACTAAATTTTGGTAAATTTGGCTTTTTTTTTTTATAAAGAAAAATGAAACATTTTGACTCAAATTTACCAGTGTCATGAAGTACAATATGTGACGAGAAAAGAATCTCAGAATGGCCTGGATAAGTAAAAGTGTTTTAAAGTTATCACATAAAGTGACACTGGTCCGATTTGCAAAAAATGGCCGGGTCCTTAAGGTGAAAAATGGCAGGGTCCTGAAGGGGTTAAAGCAATCAGTGCTGGTTTTCAAAAACCTCTTTCATGTTTCAATGTGATGCCACCGAAACCTTTACGACACATGCCAGGACACGCTGGTGGCATCATGTTGTAGAAACAGCTGTCAAAATAGATTACAAGAAGCAGAAACTGAACAGAGGAGTTCCTGGCTCCAGTCACTGGAGATGGGCAGAACAGAAGCCTGTTCTGTGAGCACCGCTGTGTGGAAGAAGCATTTACAGCCCGCGTCATATAGGGCTGAATGGCCCATCCCTTTATTTAGCTATAGAGCAGGGGTAGGCAACCTCCGGCCCTCCAAATGTTGTGAAACCACTACTCCCAGCATGCATACTTGCTCTGCTCTTCTAAGAACTATTATAGAAATGAATGGAGCATGCTGGGATTTGTAGTGCCGAAGGTTGCTGATCCCCGCTATAGAGAATTACAGGACTGGTGCAGAACAATTATTCCACTGCGATCCCAGGGCCTCTTCGGAATTTGCCATTCACTTCCAACAAACAATACCACTCCGGCGTGCCGCAATCAGTCGTTGGCGTTCGCGTCTTCCTCTGTGCCGATTTCTGCCCCTGATGAAGCCGAGCAAAACCCGGGTCAGGCAAGTCCGCAAGGATTATTTTATAGTTCTATCTTGTGAGTGAATAAAAAATGTATTTTATTTTTTGGCAAAACCTGCTGATTCAGCACGTCACTATGTGGTATTTTTCTAGATTGAGACACCAGCACAGAGGAAGGTGTGTGTTGGAAGTAAACGGCGTATTCCGAGGAGGCCCTGGGATTGCAGCTGTTCCCCCATTTGGAAGTATCTTCCATACCGCTCCAGGCATCCACTGGATGTTCCTGCGGCGCAGATCTGGTAACGCTGGATAACTGACTGTGAGAATATGGACCTATTCTTTTTAGGATCCTGCGGCCAGTTGTGCACATAACAAAGGGACGGTTTTATCCGAAATCACATTCAGCTAGTAATGTCATAGAGGCGATCCGCGCCGCACACCATTCGATCAGACTGTGCACTACACTGGCAAAATGCCTGAATGGCCCTGGTGAGCAGCCATCAAATTGGAGTCAATTAGTGGGTGCTGCATTGGGCTGAGTTCACATCAGCGTTCAGCCTTTCCGTTCTCCTGCTCCGTTATAGGAGCAGAAGAATGGAAAGGACGGATTCGGCATATAACTGAGCCGAACGGAGCCCACGGGCCCCATAGACTATAATGGGGTCCGTTAGGTTTCCGCTCAGAGGAAGATTTTCAAAGCGGAGACAAAATCTTGCTGCAAAGTCTGAATGATGATGTGAACGCAGCTTTACCAGAGTAGATCCTCTGCAGTACTAGTGCCAGGATACGCTATACAGGACACTGAAGACTCCTGTCCCTTACACAGAAAAGGATTGCCAGCAGCTACCTCTGACTTCTATGTACAAGAAGGTGTTTTATCTATATTAGTTAGCTTATTTTTCATTAATTTTTTTTTTTTATTAGGGTAACACTTTGGCGTCTTTGAGACCAACAGTTTTCCTTAGAGTTATGGTCTCGCATTAAGGGCTCATCCAGACGGCCGTATGCTGTCCGCAAAAAAATGCAGATCCGTTTTTTTGCGGATTAGATGCTGTCCTATTCACTTGTATGAGGCCCTTTTCTTCCATTGCACAGCTCAGAAAAAAATAAAAAAAAAAATAAAAAAAGGGATCCACATTTTTGCGGACAGCATACGGCCGTCTGAATGAACCCTAACAATGATTGTGCTGCATATACTAAAATATATATATATATATATATATATATATATATATATATATATATATATATATATATATATATATATATATATATATAAATAATACAATGGCCTAGATTTACTAATGAAAAAAAAAATAAAAGTAGAAAAGAGATGGGACTTCGCTGGAAAGGGGGAATGTCGTCGTTTTGACCAAAAAAAGTGCTACAATTCTGGCGTTAAAATCGGTCTGGAAGTAAGCCAACCAATAGCTGATACAGCGTCTGTTCCTGCACCACACATATCATCCAGCCCCAAGCACCTGTGATAAACCTGGTGCCGGTCTAAGCTTACTCCACAGGCTTAGTAAATCTGGGCCAATGTGTGATGAGGACTGTACCCATTATATTAGTCCGTATGCCATTCCCTCATTTACCGCATGTAGGTGGAAACATTGTCAAAATCCTGTTTTGTTGTTTAGGCGAGTACCTGTTCTTGGCGCAGATGTAGGACATAATGTTCTGGTTGAAGAACTTCAGGATCAGGGGGATGCAGTTTGCAAACACCAGGTGCTGAGAGACGTATTCAAACTGCAAAACAAGAAGGTGACACACTGCGAGCAACCACACAACGCAGAATATAGCGCTGGCGGAACACAGGGAATGGCGTCATACCCAAACAGCAGCCAGTCTTTTAAGACACACCGAGTGGCACTAATTATGGTGGCTGGTGTTGTCCAGTAGCATGCCCCATATAATGGAATACACTACACTACTATTCTGCAGTGGGCAATACTCCCATTCCAACTGTTTCACCGGGTTACGGTAGATGGCATTTGTTTCTACGTACGCTCACTGTAAGGGTATGTGGATGCAGCATTACAGTACCAGTAAAGTGGTTGAGATTTTAAGAAGTCTCATCTGCACACTGCGGAAAGCGCCTGCAGCGTAAACCGGAGCAGATTGTTAAACCCACCGCACGTCAGTTTAGGCTGCAGATAGCCAGTGTTTGCAATGGTAGGGGGAACTCCGGAGCGAATCTGCAGCAGATGGCGCAACAGATCCGTTATGTGTGCCCGTACAGTGAAAAGACTGCTTTAATGCACAATATTGTGGTCACTGATTTACGGAATAAATAAGTCTGGCGTGTCGCGGATTACCTGGTAAATGTGGCTTAGCTTGAAGTGTTTCAGCAGCAGCACTAACAGGGCAGACGCACTTTTCACAATGATCTCCTTGTGACGATTCACATCAATCCCTAGCTTCATGCTCTGCAGTACAGTGACCCTGAAGACAACACAACGGGTGGGAAAAGTGATGTATAAATAAGAAATATATATACGTTCACCAGGGGCGGACTGGCCATAGACCCTACAGGGAAATTTCAGATGATCAGGGAGCCCGCCCGAGCCGTCCTCGCGACCGCTGTCCGGGTAATTACTTAGGCTACTTTCACACTCGCGTTTGGTGCGGATCCGTCATGGATCTGCACAGACGGATCCGTTCAGAACGGATCCGTTTGTATTATCTTTAACACAGCCAAGATGGATCCGTCTTCAACACCACTGAAAGTCAATGGAGGACGGATCCATTTTCTATTGTGCCAGATTGTGCCATAGAAAACAGTTCTGTCCTCATTGACTTACATTGTGTGTCAGAACGGATCCGTTTGGCTCAGTTTCGTCAGACGCAGGCAGCGTTTTGGTGTCCGCATCTAAAGTGGAATGGAGACGGAACGGAGGCAAACTGATGCATTCTGAGCGGATCCTCTTCCATGCAGAATGCATTAGGGCAAAACTGATCCGTCTTGGACCGCTTGTGAGAGCCCTGAACGGATCTCGCCAACGGAAAGCCAAAACGCCAGTGTGAAAGTAGCCTTAATTAGCAGAAAAGCTTCTAAGCTTCTTTTGTCATTACACAGGGTTTTCCCCATAACTGTTACATTACATGTCCGGGTGCCCCACATATTGCACAGAAAGTGGTAAATGTTACTGTGTAGGGGACATATATGGACCTGCCTGCCACGACAATGTGTCCACGCAGCAGCGGTCAGCTCAGTGACTGACATATTTTGTGAAACATGCAACAGAAGACCCTTTAGACCCCTCTAATCATCTTTTCCCAGAACAAGCCACACTGGGATCGGCCATGGAGAAGTACAGGTTTCTACACTGGCGTGTACAGATGTCTACGGTACTACTCACGGCATTTCCTCAGGCAGGATATCAGCTAGGATATTTATGGAATCAGTCTTGGCTTTGGAGGTCGGTGCAGCTGCCAGGAGGATCTTCAGTAGGGCAATCTGCCAAAGTATAAGCACAGTATATAGATTCTGTCATGGAGCATGTGTCTTCCCTCAGAGATTTCAAGGCACCCACGCAAAAAAACTGGCCGCTTTTAACACTGTATCTGCATTGTTTGCCTGAGGTTTACTATGTGAGCATTTCCCAACGGAACCCTCGAGCACATGTAGTTAATGGATGCCAATGAATGGCATCCTCCACCCATAGGTGCAGTATTGGACACCTCTGTATGGAATAGAGCAGTGCGCGCTATTGGAAACGCAGGTGGATACTGCCATATGGCGTCAGTGGTATAATAGGGGCCTATATATAGTAAACATCTTCGTGTCCTGTCTGTATAATGAGCAGGGTGTGCTGTCTGAATAATGAGCAGGGTGTGTATGTTTTATGGCAGAATGTGATATATTAGTCTCCAGGAAGGTAGAGAGTGACTGGGGAGAGGTGTACAGAGCCTTCTCCATGTATAGTGTTGGTATTCTGCATTATCTGGGCCTCAGCACCTGTCATCAGCTAGTCAAGTGTCCATTCACACGTCCGTATTTGTGTTTTGCGGATCCGCAAAACACGGACGCCAGCAATGTACTTTGCAGACCGCACATCGCTGACAAGAATAGGACAAGAATAGGACATGCTTTATTTTTTGGCGGAACGGAAGTGCGGGTCCGCAAATGCGGACAGCACATTCCAGCCCCATTGAAAATGAATGGGTCCGAACCTGTTCCGCAAAATTGCGGAACAGATGCGGAACCATTTTGCGGACGTGTGAATGGACCCTTATGGGAGAGATGGATGACACACAGGGGAGTATCTGGAATGCGCTGATAGTTATCTGGTACATAGACACCTCTGTTGGGTTGGAGAGTTTTGGTCAGTTGTCTCGCTCTGTCATCAGCTAACCACCCTTTAATGGTAATAGGATGACTCTGCTCATGTCCCAACCTATAAGGTAAAGCTACCATGAGCGACAGAATACAGGAAAGGTCTGCTTATTGTGTCTGCTCTAGTGTCAAAATTCTGTACGTGGATAGTCACAGAAACAGTTCTTACTAAATATGTTTGAAATATTATTTAATCCTGGTCTTTATTATATTTTCTGATTAGAAATTCCCTCTAACATCAAGATTTGACCCGAGGAAGGAGGTGGTGTGCCTCCGAAATGTGTCGCCCTCTGCTTCCCGGTTTTAATTGTTGAAACCATTTATGTGTAATAAATTACAGTTTTAGTGTCCAGTGCCCCAGAAGAAATTTTTTTTTTTTGGGGTCCATTCACGTGACCGTATGAACTGGTCCGTATCTATTCTGCAATTTTGCGGGACGGATGTGGACCCATTCATTTCAATGGGGCTGCAAAACAATCGGACAGCACACCGTGTGTTGTCCACATTCGTAGTTCCGTTCCGCGGCCCTGCAAAAATCACATCCACAATCACAAACAAGAATACGCATTTCTATGTGTGTATTTTTTGTCCGTGTCCATTGCATTTTTTTGCGACCCGTATGCAGAACCATTCACTTCAACGGGGACGCAAAAAAGGAAATGACTCCATGTGCATTCTGTGTCCATATGTCCGTTCTGCAAAAAAAAACATAAAAAAAATAAAATAAAAATGTCCTATTATTGTCCGCATTACGGAAAAGGATAGGACTGTTCTATTAGGGGCTGCCCCTTCCATTTTGCAAAACGCACATGGCCGGTTTCCGTGTTTTGCGGATTCGCAATTTGCGGACCACAAAACAACGGTCGTGTGCATGAGCTCTTAGACTAGAAGTGAATCTTTGCCATTTGACACCATGCCATTTTTAAGCTCAACGTTGTGTGCCATTAATTTCTCTATATATCTTTATAGTAGTTCCATCTCTGCTTTTCTGACAGAGCTCTGAATGCCCTGGACAGTTAAAAATACTATCACTAGGGGGAGCTAACAGCATCGGCTTGGCTGTGTGTAGTGATTGGCTGTAGCAGTCATGGGGACTTGTACGTGCCCATCTGTTTTTTAATGACATGATCAACTAAGAGTAGATTCACACATAGAGGGAGATTTATCAAACTGGTGTACAGTAGAGCTGGCTGAGTTGCCCATAGCAACCAATCAGATTCCACCTTTCATTTTCCAAAGGAGCTGTCAAAAATGAAAGGTAGAATCTGATTGGTTGCTATTGGAAACTAAGCCAGTTCTACTTTACACCAGTTTTGATAAATCTCCCCATAGTGTTTCAGTGGCGTTTTTCAACAGTTTTGTATTTTTTGCTGAACAAACTCCATCTCGTGATGTTAGCTGACAGTCTATGGTAAATATGATATGCAGGATAAACATATTTTTTCATTTTGGTGGTGTGTTTTGTGTGAAGCAGTGGTGTTTTTACAGGCATTTTTGCTTTATCTCCTCTATAGGGGAAAAAATGCCTGAAAGGGGGAAAAAAAAAAAAAAAAAAAAAAAAAAAAAAAAAACACATCAAATGTGTCATCACAAAAATCGTAGGTGGTATGGAAAAACCTCAACAGTTTTTTTTTGTTTGTTTTTTTAGGTAAAAAGGTGCCAGAGCAAATGTGTTTTTTGCACAAATTAAAAATAAAATGTATAATACAGGTAAGCACAATTTGAGGACGCCAGCATGTGAAAATTGCTTGAAACAAACAGTCATACAGCTGTAGATAGTAAACTTCAGAATTAAAGTTTAAAGTGTACCTAGAGATATAACTAAACTTTATTAAAATCTACTGTAAATGTGATTACAATAAATAAATATATATATATATATATATATATATATTTTACTTTTCATAGTAAAATAGGAGCCAGAAGTTCAGGCGCTATTGTGCTTTAGAATCTACCACTCTGTGTGGCAGTATGGACTCCCCCGTGGCCGCACTGAGCACTCCGGCCTGTACCAGCGCTGCTCTGTCAGGCATTAGCAGAGCGGGCACAGGCAGAGGAGTGATGTGCTATGGAGTTCCTGCTCTGTGCCCACTTGCTCTGCTCGGTTAATAGCCTGTACCGCTGGTAGACAGGCCATTATCGGAGCGAGCGCAGAGCAGGAGCCCCACAGCACATCACTCCTCTGCCCGTGCCTGCTCTGATATAGCCTAAAATCTGCATTTACAGTAGTTTTTATTAAAGTTTTTTCATAAATTTAAGCACACTTTAAACATAGCAAGAAATGAATGGCCAGAATAATGCAGGCTTTTGTCAGTCATGACAGAAATACGGCTTACCATGTACTGAGGGATGTTGAACAGCATGGCCCTGTACAGACACTCCGTTGCAGTCTCCTCAACATCTTCATCTCCCTTCAAGAAGAAGCGTTATGTTAAAAGTCATCTGTTTTATAGGTTACTAGCTGACGCTGAAAATATGCAACTGAATTTGCCCAATGGTGGACCTTAAGATAAGACTTTCAATATAGTCTCCTGGACCATATGGACTTTGCATAAAAAAATAATTGCTATTTTTATTTTATTAGTACATATGGTTTCTATTTGTTGTAGGTTCGGCTACATACTTTGTAGAGAATAGTATTAAAGAGGTTCTCCGGGGCTACAGATATTTTGAGCAGGTCATTGATTGGTGGTGGTCTGACACATGGCACCCTCACCGATCAGCTGCTGTGGGGTGCCTGGGTACTGCAGCTCAGCTCCCATTCAACCGAGAGCGTTTATTAAAATAAAGTAACAGCAAATGTCCCAAAAAAGCACTCACTTCTTCTATTGCCCTTCCTCCTTGCAGATGAAGCAGTGGTCCATACGTAACACACTTACTAGCATCATTGCTCATTTGAAAACTTAAAGGGGTTGGTCAGAATTGAATTTCTAATAGCAGGTAATGCTTAAAAATTATATTTAAAAAAATATACACTCGCCCACTGAATCCCTCCAGGGCTGCTTCCGAGGTCTCAGCTGTTGACTTACCCTGCGGTAATGAAGTGCCGTAGCCGATCACTGGCCTCAGAGGTAATGCTAGTATATACAACAAAAAACTGCAGAGGCCAGAAATTATCTGCAGCAGTCATGCAAATGTACGGTGGTGGCGCTCTTACCAGAGACATGGGACATTTCTCCAGTTCTTCCTCCTTTTTGATCTGGATGTCAGCAACGGAAACATACTTATGCTGCAGAAAGAAACATTTTCATGATTAAAACAGGAATCTATACCGAAAAAAACTCTGCTGATGGTTAGTCACGTTCCTATATAATCTATGACCTACACCGAATAGGGAATATGTTTTACACACTCAGCTCTTTTTAGAGGGAGCCTTGGCTTCTGGTTACAGATACAGTCATCTGGGCTGATAACTTGTGACTACATTGTAGCATTTATCATCAGACTCCAGAGAACGGGTAATGCATTTACTGGTGAACAGGTTACCTCAAAAATCTAGAATACCACTTGAAACAGTGCCCCTTACCAAAACATGACTGGAGGAGGCTTCAAAGGCAATTAGGCCTTAACCACATGTCCATGCTGACGTCTGAGAAAAAGATCAGTGGTTTATCGTGACAATGTTTTAGACCCTCTGCGAGTCATCTATTTTTCATGTGCTAGGATGAAAAGGGATGCCCAAGCATCTCCTACCAATGGTCTGTGAAATATGTTCCGGCCACAGATGTCATCCACGTTCTGACGTGGTTTTCATATACTCCGAGACTTTAATGGGCGTATTTGGTCCACAGCATGGACCAAAGTAGCACATGTTGTTTTTCCACTGACCGAGGATGTGTGAATAAACATACTACAATCAATAGATACATATGGTGCCCATGGAAAACACCGACAGCAAATGTCCACGTCACGAAATGTAGGGAACAGTGCAGCCTTAGGGTCCATTCACACGTCCGTTATAAAACTCAGTTTCTGTTCCGATTTAAATCGGAACGTTTTTTCGGATCCATTTATTTCAATTGCCTCTGCAAAAATGCGGACACCAATCATAGTGCTGTCCGAATCACGGAATCCGTTCCGTTTTCCTATTTTAGAGTATGCGGATCCTGAAATTTTTTTTTTAGCTTGTCCTACTTTCTGTCCGTTTTTCGGGTCCATTGTCCATTCAAGTCAATGGATCCGCATAAATGCGGATGACATGCACAAAACCATCCGAATGTCATCCGATTTTGCGGATCCATTGACAGGAAAATGGATGAAACAAAAAAAAAACGGAAACACGGAACGGATTCGGAAGCACTTTAGTAAAAAAACAGGAAGGTTGTACTGAAAAACGGATCCGCAAAAAAAGTAACGTTTATCTGGAAAGGTAAAAATACTGACGTGTGAATGGACCCTAAAACTGTACCTGCACCACTGTCCCTACCTACTTGGACGATCCGCCTTTAAGGGCGGCCCCCAACTGGTCGATGGTCCCTAACCTTGATAAGTGCACGAGACCTAAACCAGAGGGGAAGGAGAAGTCAGACAGGCCAGGTCAGAACCATAATGAGAAACCAACTCGGAGTCCAATATCAGACAGGTCAATACCAGTAAGTCACATCAGGAGTCAAATCGGCAAGCACAGGCAAAATCAGGAGTGGGTCAGCGGTTAGAAATCTGGAGTTACAAACAGTAGAGCAAAACATGCTTGTGGGGCAAGGAAGACCAATCACAGGAACGGTGGCCAGCAGTTGCTTGTTGAAATATCCCGCCAACACATGACACAAAGCCCAACGCACCTGCTCCCTTGTAGGCCAACCAGCCCCAGCGTCATTGAGCCTGGTTAACACAGTAACATAACGCCACCACCATAGGGAGGCTGGTAAGTACATAACAGTCTCTTAGTCGCTGACATGTGAATAAGCCCTTACGGTCAGGTGTAATCTCTCCATTTCTGTTTTTTGGTACTGTAACTCGTAGGACACGCTAAGACTTGTAATGTCTTCTCATGGGCAATACAGGTTTCCGTATGTGAACCTGCTGTCACATAAACTTCAGGTTATATGGGGCTGTGGCAGAAATGAATCAGAGCACTGAATCTATTCAGGCTATGTTGGCACTCCAAGGTAAATATACAGAAGGGGGCCCCCTACGAGGGGGGGGGGGGGGGGAGTGTAATTATTTTAAAATATAACTTTTAATAAGGTCTAGAAATATCAGAATAATAGGACTCACTACAATAAACAGACATACATACATGCAGAGAGGGACCACATCAATGGTACCCTGGTGGCTGGTAGAGACAAAAAAACTCTGCTCCGTCTAATGAAAGGCGTGAGCAGTCTTACCAGACCCTTGTAGATACTGGGATAAGTCCGGGATGATACGGTACAGGAAACGGTGGAAGTATGCCGTACGGGAAGATGTAGACTTGTTGTGTTGCTGTGTAGATAAAGCAGCAGGACTTGTCCTGAATGACCCTACCAATGGTGGAGGGGGCCATTTAGCATCTACCTACCTACACAGAGCACTCGCCCCGAAAGGGGCGACCCCGTCCGGATACCTGTCCCTATCTTGGACCTTATCCCTAGATCTACAATATAATTGCCAGTGCAAAAAATTATTATGATGGTGCTTCCAATGGCCTCCCGACGTGCCACGTTTCTGTCCGTGACCCTTCAGGGGAGTGAATGCAGGAAGATAATGGATAGGTAACCGCAGGTGTGTAGCCTGAGGGTTAAGTAAACACTGGAAAGAAAACAAGCTGCTTTAGTAACATCTAGTTTATCAATGTCTGTATCACACATAGCCTGTCATCTCTTCCCCTGCGCTAAATGTCATTAGCCTGTTCATGGCAACATGTTCTTATTGTCACTATGGTGATGCATACACTTTGCCAGCGTGTGACGTGGCGTCGCCAGCGTGACGTCACATGCTGCGTCCGCGTTTGATCTAGGGTGCGATTCCTCTGCCCAGATTATCCTCCTGACGCGCGGGTCTCGTACCCAGGAGATTCACGGCGCTCCGGCCTGGCGTCGCATCCTGATGACGTAAGTGAGGAGGGGGCGTGACGGAGGAGAGGCGCGAGCATTTAAAGTCCACTACTCAGGTACATTACTGCGGCTGGTTGACATCGTTGTTTCCCCCAACCATAGGGGACTCATTAGATATTGGATCATTGTATCCCCCTTGACCGTCCAGCAGAGGACCACCCCTCCTCTGCAAGACCACATCCCACCACCCTGGGATAGCGGATATAGGCCTCTGTTGCTTGTTTTCTTTCCAGTGTTTACTTAACCCTCAGGCTACACACCTGCGGTTACCTATCCGTTATCTTCCTGCATTCACTCCTCTGAAGAGTCACGGACAGAAACGTGCCACGTCGGGAGACCATCATAATAATTTTTTGCACTGGCAATTAGATTGTAGATCTAGGGATAAGGTCCAAGATAGGGACAGGTATCCGGACGGGGTCACCCCTTTTGGGGCGAGTGCTCTGTGTAGGTAGGTAGATGCAAAATGGCCCCCTCCACCATTGGTAGGTTCATTCAGGACAAGTCCTGCTGCTTTATCTACACAGCAACACAACAAGTCTACATCTTCCCGTACGGCATACTTCCACCGTTCCCTGTACCGTATCATCCCGGACTTATCCCAGTATCTACAAGGGTCTGGTAAGACTGCTCACGCCTTTCATTAGACGGAGAAGAGTTTTTGTCTCTAGCAGCCACCAGGGTACCATTGATGTGGTCCCTCCCTGCATTTATGTATGTCTGTTTATTGTAGTGAGTCCTATTAGTCTGATATTTCTAGACCTTATTAAAAGTCACATTTTAAAATAATTACACTCCCCCCCCCATTACACTGTGCAAGTACAAGCAGTGTTACGGGAGCTGCTACGCAGAACAGAACACTAATATACATACCATAAACTTGCTTTTCAGGAAATATATAATTTGATAAATGGTAAATTGAACTAACGAGTAACCAACTATTTTGTATATGAGTAGGTACCTGGAGTACAGCTGAATGTCCGACGGCACTACAATGCAAAGTCACCAACATAGCCCTTGCCAAAGGGAATATTTGCATTACCTGCTTTAAAGTTTTCACACTTTCATGGATAGGACGAGGCAATCCAACCAATGTGTCCGTGTCACTGATCATAGCAGGAATGGGCGAAAAAGAAAAGGTTACTAAATCTGTAAGTATCAGATGCACAACAAGTCTGATGCTACTCTGATGTTTGTTAATGTAGGACGCTGACTTAAATGGGTTTTCCCACAAAACTCCTTTATTGGCATGGCATGTAGATAAGCCAAAGAAGTGTGATCAGTGGAGGTAGGTGTCTGTAGGTTTGATTCATTATAATGGAGGGTGCACTGCCTCATCTACCATCCTTGGGATCTGATCAAACCTTTATGGCATACCTATTGCTATAAAAGGTAACACTATACACATACAGTAAATAGCCGTAAAGCAACACAAATGGGATTTGCATAGGAAAAATAGAAAGTAAAGAAAGCTCACTGATACGCACTGTCCTAGGGTGAACCCAATGAACTTGTTCCGACTCATCTCCAGGAAATCTTCAATGTCTTTCTGTCTGGAGGGCAATAAAGAGACAGAATAGGATGTGCAATTCTAAATCTGAAAGCTCAGAACACGGCGCCTGTCGTTTGTCAGTGTTTTTTTTTTTTTAGCATATAATGGTGCATTTTCCACTGCACTGACATTCGTTACGCTAGGAACACTTATTGGGCCATACATTTCCACTATCCAACTTTTCAAATCAATAGTTTATACATAATTAAAGGGAACCTGTCACCGGGATTTTGTGTATAGAGCTGAGGTCATGGGTTGCTAGATGGCCGCTAGCACATCCGCAATACCCAGTGCCCATAGCTCTGTGTGCTTTTATTGTGTAAAAAACCCAGATGTTGTGTAAAAAACCCAGATGCAGTGTCATCATAGTGTTCCTTCCCTGTGCTGGCATCAACCTCAGGGAAGGAACTGCGCATGCGCTAGCTCGCGCATCGCAAGATTACAGCGCTCTGGCTTTCTGACATTGTGGAGCAAGGAGGAGATTCTGACGATGCGGGGCGGTGCTGGGCTCCTTCACGCTGGACTCCCCTCATGTACAGGACACATATCAGGTACATTTGCATATGGATCAAATCGTTTTTTTTGACACAATAAAAGCACACAGAGCTATGGGGACTGGGTAGTGCGGATGTGCTATCGGCCATCTAGCAACCAATGTCCTCCGCTCTATACATAAAATCCCGGTGACAGGTTCCCTTTAATTATGTATAAACTATTGATTTGAAAAGTTGGATAGTGGAAAAGTGCTTCAAAAAGGGGTTGTCTCATGATGGCAACCCATATGCTCATTTAGGTGGATGTCTTTATTAGAACCAAAACAGAAGGCAGTCCAGCTGCACTGGAATGAAAATTAAAATCTCCTTCTTTATTTAAAACATTAAAAAGTCATAGGTAGCGGTAGCGAGTACAAATGATGCATTTCAATCTAACTAATCGATTTTAATTATAACATATACGTGCTATGATGAAGATCGCTTAGTCGATCAAACACATTACCGGTACCTGTGACTTTTTAATGTTCTAAATAAAAAAGAAGGAGATTATAGGTTCCCCATTCATTGAAATGGTCAATAAAAGAATAAATGTGGTTGTCAACAGGTGATAACTAGGGGACAGCTTTCTTCAGAGAAAGGACTTGTTAAGACAACCCCTTTAATCAGACTGCTCTAATCTTTATTTGACAACTACTTGTTTTAATATAGTAAGCTTCTGATATAATGAGAGTTTATTGTATTAAAGGGGTTGTCTTGGGACGACAGTTCTTGTCCATATCCCTTATTAGGTTATGTGGACATCATGGAGGAGATGCCCCTCAGAGCGGCTCAAACTCTGGCATATATGTGCATTACATGGATGACCATGGTATGACTAGAACAGGCCTCTCCTGAGAGATGCCAGACTGTCCATGAGACAACCCTTTAATAAAGCTACAAGTTCACAAAACACACCTCAATACGTTTTCTCTTTCACCAATACTATAGAGTAGTTGCTCTACCTCACTTTGGGTGCCCAAGGCAGACCCTTAGGAAAGCACACCCTATCCATGTTATTCCTTAGGGCAGACAAAGGTTGTGACATAAGATCCCTTTCTTGCGCATCAGACTCTGTGTCCACCATGTTCTCTGAATCCTCATTCTCTTCCTCTTCTGTTCCAGGTTCTTCACTCTTGAAAGGATCTTTCTCATTGTATAGATCCAGGCTGTCCTGTATGAAATAGATAATGGTGTAGTTAGAGTAGATATTACTAATGGAAGACCAAAGCCCCTTCCAGTCAGCTTGTAGACCAAGTGAACTTGTGACTATGGACTTGCAGAGACCATCTGCTGTTTGATGTAGCATTATATTTTTATTGCCTTTTATAGAGTGCAAACATAAAACCTAATACTAATAAAGTCATACTCTCCGGCTGCGTCGCCCACGTTTCTGCTGTTCCCCTAGTTCAATGCCATAAGATGGTGGAGTTGTGGCTTTCATGTTCTTCACTACTTGGATGCAGTCTTCAGACAGTGGTGGAAGGCCCAATTCTGCTCTTTTCTTTTCTTTAGCAGCCTGTAGCTCTGAGAATCCTCCTAGTGTGAACTGACACATCAGTTACATTAGAACCATTCATTAAAACCATGCAAAATGTTCAAGTTTGTTAACAGGAACATACCAGTAGCACTTTCCAAAGCAGTAGAAGGACCTTTTTCATAGGAAAATGGGGAGAATGCCCGCTGCAGAACTTGGTTACCATTGTGAAAAGGAGATGAGAAAATGGTTCCTCGTCATCAGATGGGAAGGCTTGGATAAATGAACATACATCTCATCAGAACTGTCATACATGAGACTTATTATTACATTTGCAGAAGGAAATTCACAATGGAGGACTTTGCAGTTGCTAGGATAATTAGAATGAACTGAATAAAATCAGCCATCATTTACCATGTATATTGGTTTCTGACCTTCACATGGGTATTCAGTGTTATACTGCATACTTACATGCAATAAAGCGACTCACCAAGTTCGATGCGGAATGTCTCCCTCTGTGTAATCCATTCTGTGTCATCTCCAGGTGACACCTGCCTTATGTTCTCCACCAGCAGATACATCACACTCAAGAACACCCTGGGTAAAACAAGTAATGAGCATAGCGACTTCCTTGGAAAGCAATCTAGCAGCTTAATGTACAGTGCTACAGACATCATTTAATGTTAAACTGGATAACCTTTTCAAAGAAATTCTTATAGCAACCATAGGACAGGTCATCAATATCAGGCCAGAGGGGTCCAACACCCCCACCAATCAGCTGCGGTTCCAGAAGTAAACAGTGTACTTAGCTGGAACACTACAGCTCCATACCCTATGTAGTGGCCATTCTCGTGTACTGCACCTGATAATCCTATTTAAAGTGTACCTAAACTTTTGAAGATCCAGTATTAAAACTATTCTAAACACCATTAAAAAAAAAAAAAAAAATTCTAGTATACCTTATTAATTTTTTTTCTTATGAAATAGGTACCTGAACTTCAGGTGCCTATAGCACTTTGGGATCTGTACATTGTGGGGCTGCAATGAGTGCTGTACTGGCAGGAGCGCACTCCTGCTCCTGCCTGTGCCAGCTCCACTCTGCAAAAGCCTGGCATAGCACTTCCCATGTGCCGTGTCAGGCTTTAGCAGAGCGGGCAAAAGGCAGAAGCAGCAATGTGCTAGGAAGAGCTCCTGTCTGCGCTCGCTCCGCTAAAACCTTGCATAAGACAGCGGTACGGCTGAGCTGCAGTACACCAGAACGGCCATTGCATAGCGTATAGAGCTGGGGTGTTCCTGCTCCACAGCCTGTTTACTTACGCTGGGTCCACATCATATTTTTCCCAGCCGTTTAAAGGTTAAATAGATGCTTTAGACTGATGCCTTACAGTGGCATCCCTTCACTATAGAGTTCCATTGTAAAAAAAAAAAATTATATATATAATATATATATATATATATATATATATATATATATATATATATATAAGTATCCACTTTTTTTTTTTACCAGACTCTGCAGGATACAAGAACATGACGTATATGTCAAACGGAGGCAAGAATCGTGCTGTGAACCCACCCTTAATGAGCAGCAGCAGCGGCTAACTAATCCTATAGATAGGTCACCAATATGCTGGTCCCAGAAAACCGCTCTAGGGGCTTGGGTAAATGTTTGCATGATCTTGGGTGTGTGGCCAGCAGCCATTTGGATCTGGAAGCATCTCTAGGAAACTTTTGATTAGTCCTCCACTTAACAAGTCTTTCCCAGAAACTTCTCAGACATTCACCCCCTGCCTTTTTCCGAGCCTCAAAGTGGTCCAACCACAGGGCTAAAAAAATCCTTTAGAGGCTCCTACTGTGGCCTCCCGAACCATGCACAACTCAGAGGAACCAAAGCTGTTATGTCTTTTGCATATATATTAACACCAAAGGACTTTTTTACATCACACTTTGGAAGCCATACCTCCAACTATGCCGCACTGCACCCCGAAATGCTGCCCTCTCCCTGCCTAGACACCGGGAGCCTTAAGAGAGCTAGGAACATGTATGAGGAGATACACATTTTTGGAACATGATGAATAATGTTCTTCTATTGTAGTGGACAAAAAAAAAAGCTAATTTTAATCCACACAATGAAAATAATTAACCAGAGAGTTCAATTACTGGCAGTGCAACATTTTGCTGTTGGACACTGATACTAACCAGTACTACTAACCAGACCAACTATCAAGAGTCTTATGTGACATGGTGAACTTGTGTACAGTACCGGAGCTCCGTGCTGTCAGCTAGTGATAGAGCTGGCTTCCTCAGAGCCCTGCTGCAGGCCTGGCTGTTCCTGGAACAAAATAAAATATAACAATAATTATATAAAACCATACCGAAACAAGGTTTATGGAAAAAAAGTTATCACATTCCAGTGTTCATATGCTGTCAGATGATTTACCATAAATGTAAATCATGCGCTCACCTGGCTATAATGACAAAAGAAGCACGGAAAGCGCCGGGAACCAAGCGCAGGATATATGCCAAAAATAAAAACAACATCCAGCTTCCAAAAAACGTAACAGCTTTTATTAAAAAAAAAAGAAGTGCAATAAAAACCGACACAGTCCATGTCTACGCGTTTCGCATCGATCCTTACTCATGACAAAGAATGAACACACAAACCTGAGTTTGAACCTTCAAAATCAGGCGATTACAATTAACCTTGGCCACACCTCGATACATGTTCTTAAGATCCAAGACATGAATGCAAATAAAATATTTATCAAAAGGCACATCTTAAAAACAAAGAAACATTACGTAAAAATCTATAATGTAGAATAAGATCATGTTTGCGATTTAATCCATTTGGGATACAAGACCCCATACGAAAAATCCAAAAGGATTCCCTGTACAAAAGTAGTCTCCTGTGATCTCCACCTCGACTAGGAGGATAACAACTGGCTGTAATCCATCATTACATGTACCCAAAATGGTGCATTAAAAACTATAACTTGTCCTGCAAAAAATAAGACCTCATACAAGTACATTGATAAAAAAAAAACTAAAAAGTTATAGCTCTTGGAATGCCATTTTAAAAAAAATTGTGGGGTCACTAAGCGGTTAAAGAAGTATAATAAACATGTGCTTACTGACAACCTGGTAAGGCTAGTTTCACACTAGAGATTTTAGATGCAGCAGTCTGCTCCCTGCCGAAAATCCTCTGCATTCTAGAATTGCCCAAAGCTACCGCCTTTAGTCCGGCCGATTTTCAGCATGTTTGCCGGGTTGCGGTGGGATCTCCACCGGTCCCCATTATAGTTAATGGGGCTGGCGTGTATCAGGTGGCCTCTGGGAATGCCAAATCCAGACATTTCTGACAGGCTGCTCCATGCCGGAACATCCTGTGCAACAAGCCTCAGGATGGAGAGGATCCTGCCCACAAGGGATTACTGTCTCCACCTTGTTCTCCACTCGGTTTCATCAAATGCTCTCAAATTGTGTACCATCTACATTTAGTACCATTTTTTATTTACTGTGTTAACTCCTTAAAAATCTTGCACAAGATCAGATGATGGGATCTGCCATGACTTGCCCATGAGCTTTGGCTGGTATCGCAAGAGTGTTGATGTTTTTGGGATAACATAACCATAGAGATAAAACTCTAATTGCTTCCATCCATGCAATAACATCCTACCACAGTAGGGTAACGCAATGGAGTTGTGCTTTATAATAAAAAAAAATAAAAAAAAAGGAGGGTCCCTAGAAGCCCGGAATTAAATCAGTGGATACAAGTGTGAATTCATCATACAAATAATGATCATTTTTGAGTAGATCTCCCATAAACGTACGCAATCTCCATGTTCAGCAACTCCAGGAAGACAGCAAAGGTTCCCATCTGGTGGAGGAGGAAGCAGTTATAGCGGGACCAGTATAAAACATCTGATTCAGTGTCACATTCTCCGAACACACCTGGTCAGGAAACAGAAAGAGGGGGATTTCATAAAATATTGATGACCCCTTACATCATCAATGTATTATTATAGGGGTCAGACCACAATAAAGCAGTAGGAAGGAGGAGGGTGGTGCAGGCTAAGCTGCATGGACCTGGAAAAATGATGTGTTATTGAAGCAAAGTCCTCAGTTGCCTCTGCTTACGGCATTGTCACTGCGGGGACAACAGCAGCAATAACGTCACAGGGTTGTGCCATCCAATCTCTACTGGCAACAGTGACATTTTGTTCATAGTAATGTCCCAAAGCAGAGACTGAACCTGGTCACAGGATGTTTTGTCACCATGGATGCTGCATCACTGATGTCTAGTTTTTGGCCAGGCTTAAAAAGTGTTCTCCGGACTTTACTAAGTGATAGCCTCCTCAAGATAGGCCATAACTAGCTGGTCGGCAGGGTCCAACGCCCTGTTGATCAGCTGTTTAAATGCGTAGCTCGATTGCTAGATGTCGGTGCCAAAAACAACACAGTTATGTCAATCTTGTAGTGGACATTGCTCATCTCTGCAGCGCTGCTCCCATTGAAATCACCTGAAGAGGCTGGTCTATGGGTGTGAGGGGTGTTAAACCACAATTGATCAGCTAGTGATGGCCTATCCTGAGGATAGACCATCATTTAGTAAAGCCCAGACAACCCCTTTTAAATGACTTTGAAGAAGTGTATGAAACTAGGACCACCCATTCATGGTCTAATCCTTGCTGCGGATAGAAGTGGCATTCACCACGACCACAACCAACTTGAGGTTCTCACCTTGTGCCAAGTACAGAATAGCTCTGGCAGCGGAGAATCGCTGCTCCCTGATCACCACCTCCAATTCATCAAGGAGGCGCATGACATGCGTTCTGTGCTGTGCTAAACCCAAAGATGCCCATCTGGCCTCTCCTCCTGGAAGAAGAAGGTCATTACAAGTGCAGTAAGAAACTTTTTCACCTTATCTTTATAAAGATGAACTAGTGAACCATGTGCGTCTTTACATGCAGGCACCAAAGGGCCAGTTGTCACAGAGAGATGATAATACCTACACATGAAAGCATCCTTCTATCTAGATGGACAGATGAGACAAATGTTATAAAAGCTCCCATGCAGACACATATAATGGCAAAAGTCACCTTGGAGTCTAAACCTTTCCTCAAAGCACCTGCGGTTAAGGATCAGCTCTGGCTCCTCCGTGTAGCTGTACAGTTCTATGATGAGAACGAGACAGTGATGTCAGGATTGATCACATATAGCATGCTCATACACACACCTTATGCTGGCATCAGACATGGCAGGGATCAGCAACCTTCGGCACGCCAGCAGTTGTGAAACTACAACTCCCAGCATGCACACCGATTTGGCAGTTCTTGTAACTTCCATCGAAGTGAGAGGAGGATTCTGGGAGTTGTAGTTTCAGAATAGCTGGAGTATTACGGGAGGTTGCTGATCCCTGATCCAACGTCTATGGGGGCCTCACGGGAAAGGAATAGGTAGATCCTTTTGTATACGGAGCGCAGCGGCTTTCTCTCCGATCATAACACCCGCACACTCTACGGAGCCTGGCGTGCATGTGTATGGGGGAGGGGAGGGAGAGGTAACTGTTGGCTGTACAAGAGTTAATGTGTACGGCTGACCATAGTGGAAAGAAAAGGCAGTAGCAACACAGATGACATTTACTTTTATTGCCAAAACTGGCTACAGACATGGGGGAGACTTATCAAAACTGGTGTAAAGAAAAACTGGCTTGGCAACCAATCAGATTGATCCTTTTATTTTCCAAAGGAGCTCTGAAAAATGAAAGGTGGAATCTGATTGGCTGCTATCAACTACGTCAGTTTCCCTTTGCATCGGTTTTGATAAATCTCCCCAATAATGATTATTATTATTCCTACCAGTAAAGACAACGGTTAAAAAAGGGGTTAATCACTTAGTCCTCCTGAGGCCGCCCACCAATCAGGTCCTTCTTCATAGCCAGGTTGGTAAGTACTCCCCTTCCCCTCTGATACATGTGAACGGTGTCTTCAAAACCGAATGCACGTGAAGCAGAAAGGCCTGCGTGGCATTTAGGGCTGATTTTCTGATCTCTTGCACATCTATTATGTTGCATAATTGCTACACATTTCACCCTTTACAATGCAAAGGGTTAAATCCACTGCAAATCCCTAGCAAGATCTGCAGCAGTTTTTCTGGACTCTTTCACATAAGCGTATCTGCAATCCATATAGGGCCTGGATTTTATGTACCGGAACCTGCTGCTAATGGTAAGGCGTTTCCATTGGTATTTGAAATCCACAGCATGTCCGAAGTCTTTGCTTCCACATGCGCCCATTATAGTCTAGGGAGTGCGTCAAAATTGCAGGAATTAAAGTAATACACATGGAAATCCAGATGAATTACTGAAGCAATACTGAAGACAACCTGGAAGTGTTAGGCTACTTTCACACTGGCGTTTTGGCTTTCCGTTTGCGAGATCCGTTTTGGACCGCTTGTGAGAGCCCTGAACGGATCAGTTTTGCCCTAATGCATTCTGAATGGAAAAGGATCCACTCAGAATGCATCAGTTTGCTTCCGTTCAGTCTCCATTGCGCTCTGGAGGCGGACACCAAAACGCTGACGATGCGGAGGCCTGGCACACAACGTAAGTCAATGGGGGCGGATCCGCTTTCACTGACACAATGCAAAACGGATCTGCCCACCCATTGACTTTCAATGGTGTTCCAAGATGGATCCGTTAGGCCAATGTTAAAGATAATACAAACGGATCTGTTCTGAACGGATGCATGCGGTTGTATTATCGCTGCGGATCCGTATGTGTAGATCCATGACGGATCCGCACCAAACGTGAGTGTGAAAGTAGCCTTATCTGGAATGTGTGTGCAATCAGGAGCCAGAATACGATACGCACCTATGAAAGAGGCCTGAGAGGGGGGGGTCGATTTATGAAAGCTATAAAGCAACATACGCCATATCGGTGGCATCATTTATGATCTCTCGTGCTCATCACTTTTCTAAAGGGCTGGGGTTTAGCCGAGGTGGCGGAGACGCGGTTGCACACTGGTTTTACTCTTTTACACCTGAAACTAGCATAAGCTGGCGTAGATTTGAGTTTCTGGAGAATGGAGGGTTAGAGATGCGCCTATTTATTAAAGGAGTTATCCGACTCCTCTGGATATGTCATCAGCATCTGATGGATGGTGGTCTGACACTCAGTACCCCTGCTGTTTGAGAAAGCCTCGGTCATCTCTCTACTCATCCTAGGCCACTTACTACACAACCATCGGTCCCATGGCCTTGGCCTTGTTACCTTGAAAGATTTCACTGGAAAGTGGCCGGATCCCATTATAGTCAATGGGGTCCAATGGTGATCTGATAAACGGAGGTGCCAACCTACTCTACAAGGAACCACCAGTCCTGATTAATTTACAAGTGCCAAAGTCTTTCTATAGGCTGTTCTTATCAAAGAGGATGCCACAAGCATTAGACTGGGTTCACACCTATTTGTTGCAGAAACTGCACCAAAATTGCTGAGGACTTCTTGTAGTGTATGCCCCATTAAGGTCCAGTGATAAATCTCAGAAGACTGGTCGGATCAGCATCTGTCCTGGGTATGACCAACGTAACCAACCTTCCTTGCAGAGAGTTGGCCTCGCGCTCCGATTCTCATGCATTTACCTGATAACTCTGCTGACAAGTGATCGGAATCATTGTACTCAAACTCCAGGCTTGGACAATCCAGCGAGACCTGCAAACAAACAAAATCAATAAAGCTGGTCGTAAACTTCTGTTGGACCGGCGACTTTCCCACTGTATGGAACTGGCGCCACTGTACTCAACTCTACCATGTTTTCCCACTAGGTCAAAGTTGCAGACTGCAACCGGTATTTTTTGGTACCACATCTGAGGAGGTTCTAAGTGAGCCAAGTCCCGTGAAGGTCATATGTCCACACTGCTGAGTAGTAAGTGTATCGTCACTCCACTGCTACCAGCTACACAGAGGGGGTGCCATATCCACACAGGAAAACAAACTACCTGGTACCAAAACAGAGCAGAGCAGGGGAAAAGTAGCCAAATATGTATGGGGGCCTCTCGACTCTCCTCCAACGGCACGTCAAAGGAGCTATTGGGAAGTTGGACGTCAACTCCCCGATCCTTTTTGTTCTCAGCGCAATGAGCCTATAACAGAGGAGTCTATCAGCAGCTTTCTCCCGTTCAAAACACATGCACACTCTGCCGAGCTGAGGGTCCATGTGTATGTGGGAGCTGTGACAATTGGCTGGCCCAAGCAGGATGGATCCCTTTGTCCACTGATCTTTATGGAACATCAGGGAGAGATCCCAAAATAAGAGGCATACAACCAGGGTGCTGTCATGTAAAGGGAAAGTAGGAACGGAACCCAACAGAGGACACTCAAAGAAAAGCTTTATACTTCTCCCCTCTGAGATATCTCCTTGGTTTCCACAAGAGGAAATCTTTACATAGATGTAATGTGCCAACCTTGAATAGGGGTCCTTTTACATGGGCAAATCAACTGCTCGTAACCAGTGCCAACTGATGTCATACTTTTATTTTCATGTTACATGACCATGAGGATACATGCACACGTTCAGGATTCATGTGCGGAGAATCCGCACTGAAATCCACAGGTAAATCTGTGCGGCCAATCCGCATTAATTGGTGCGGACTTGCGTGCGGATTCGGTGCAGATTTTCCGCATGCGGATTTCACGAAGTGAATGAAGAAAATCCGGTCAGGAAAAATAAAATAAATTGACATGCTGCGGATTTTAAAATCCGCACCGCAGGTCAAAATCCGCACGGAAAAAAATCTGCATCATGTGCATTGAGAATTTCAAATTCTCATAGAATACAATGTACATGACCTACGGTGCAGATTTTCTGCACGCAAATCCGCGCAGAAAATCCGCACGCAATCCTGATCGTGTGTATGTACCCTGAGGGGTTTGAATGAATGATCGCTGAGACCGTTCATTCCCCACCCCTCTCATACAGTCACATTAGTGTCAGCGGCACATCCTGGTTACATGAGGGGGATGTGCTGCCGATGTCCACATAAGGCCTCATGCACACAACAGTATTTTTTCACTGTCCGCAAAACGGGGTTCCGTTGGTCCGTGATCCGTGACCGTTTTTTCGTCCGTGGGTCTTGATTTTTGGTGTCCGCCTGGCCGTGCGGAGCCAAACGGATCCGTCCTGAATTACAATGCAAGTCAATGGGGACGGATCCGTTTGACGTTGACACAATATGGTGCAATTGCAAACGGATCCGTCCCCCATAAAGTCTGGAGTCCCTTTATACCATCTGATCAGAGTTTTCTCCAATCCAATGGTATATTTTAACTTGAAGCGTCCCCATCACCATGGGAACACCTCTATGTTAGAATATACTGTCGGATATGAGTTACATCGTGAAACCTCATATCCGACAGTATATTCTAACACAGAGGCGTTCCCATGGTGATGGGGCGCTTCTAGTTAGAATATACTACAAACTTTGTACATGACTGCCCCCTGCTGCCTGGCAGCACCCGATCTCTTACAGGGGGCCGTGATCAGCACAATTAACCCCTCAGGTGCCGCTCCTGAAGGGGTTAATTGTGCGTATCATACCCCCCTTTAAGAGATCAGGGCTGCCAGGCAGCAGGGGGCAGACCCCCCCTGCCCAGTTTGAATATCATTGGTGGCCAGTGCGGCCCCCCCCCGCCTCCCTCCCTCTATTGTAATAATAGCATTGGTGGCACAGTGTGTGCCCCCCGCCCCCCCTCCCTCCATCTATTGTAATAATAGCATTGGTGGCACAGTGTGCGCCCCCCCCCCCTCTATTGCATTAACATTGGTGGCAGTGTGCCCCCGCCCTTCCTCCCTCTATTGTTTTAATACATTGGTGGCAGTGTGCGGCCTCCCCTCCCCCCCCCCATCATTGGTGGCAGCGGAGTAGAAGCATCATACTTACCTGGCTGCTGGCTGCTGGCTGCTGCGATGTCTGTGTCCGGCCGGGAGCTCCTCCTACTGTTAAGTGACAGGTCTGTGCGGCGCATTGCTGTCACTTACCAGTAGGAGGAGCTCCCTGCCGGACAAAGACATCGCAGCAGCCAGCAGCTAAGTATGATGCTTCTACTATTGCTAAGTAACCATGGTAACCATAGGGGGGCCCGCACTGGGCCACCAATGAAATGTAAACTGGGGAGGGAGGGGGGTCTGCCCCCTGCTGCCTGGCAGCCCCGGATCTCTTACAGGGGGCTATGATACGCACAATTAACCCCTTAAGGTGCAGCACCTGAGGGGTTAATTGTACGGATCACGGCCCCCTGTAAGAGATCGGGTGCTGCCAGCCAGCAGGGGGCAGTCATGTACACAGTTCGTTGTATACTCTAACCTGAAGCGTCCCCATCACCATGGGGACGCCTCTGTGTTAGAATATACTGTCGGATCTGAGTTTTCACAAAGTGAAAACTCAGCTCTGAAAAAGCTTTTATGCAGACGGATCTTCGGATCAGTCTGTATGAAAGTAACCTACGGCCACGGATCACGGACACGGATGCCAATCTTGTGTGCATCCGTGTTCTTTCACGGACCCATTGACTTGAATGGGTCCGTGAACCGTTGTCCGTCAAAAAAATAGGACAGGTCGTATTTTTTTGACGGACAGGATACACGGGTCACGGTCTCGGCTGCAAAACGGTGCATTTTCCGATTTTTCCACGGACCCATTGAAAGTCAATGGGTCCGTGAAAAAAAACGGAAAACGGCACAACGGCCACGGATGCACACAACGGTCATGTGCATGAGGCCTAAAATGAAGAACGGCAGATGAGTGTTATATCAGTTGAGTGTCGCTCAACACCTTTACAATGGCAACAAATGTTCATGTGAAGGACTGTTCGATGATCACTGACCCATGTAAAAGGGCCATTTAGGGAGCAGAAAAGGGAAAGAAGAAAAGAAACACATAGAAACTATAGTCCATCAACAGCCGCAGAGCCTGACCCCGATTCTACATTGTCATCAAATTTCAAGGTGTCATTGTCATCAAAGTGAGCAATGACACCTTCCATCAGAAACTTCTAACCCAACTCTACAAGGATTTACATGAAGGACATAAGATATTCATAATATTCGAAAGTTGACTCAACATCGCATTAAACTGACGTTGCCAACTCTCCCAAGCTAAACCAGTGTAGGAGGCTTGTACTGGTTTTCAGCTCCATTATGTTTTCTTCTCTATTCACTTTTAATGCTAAATCCTAAACTTTGACAGTTTCATTGTGGAATCTAAAATAGCTAAGATTAGCTGCAGATACAGTCCCAGCAGAGAAGACTGGTGAAGTAGATACAACATCATTTTAAATTGGCGCAAATAAAGCAAAAGTGTTCTGCTGACCTACATTTAGAAATGTAGAAATTTAAAAATAAAACATTTGCCGTTTATACAGGTACATGCTACCTGCGGTTTTGTGGGTTTTCAGCCTCTAATAACCCCAATACCCTGGACTGGCCAGAGTGTTAGCTTAGGGCAGTGATTGTTTAGAAACTACAACTCCCAGAATGCTTCATTCACTTCTGTGGGAGTTAGAAGAACAGCCGAGCATGTTTGCATGCTGGGAGTTGTAGTTTCACAGCAGCTTGAGTGCCGAAGGTTGCTGATCCCTGGCTTAGGGTGTGTAACAGACAGCAGCATGAACGCTAAAAATAAGCCAAGAGTCACCAGCTGGTCGAAAACCATCTATGTACAGATCCCTCCACGTACGTCTGCCAGGAAGAGGGGCCGCACACGTTATTTACAGGCTACGGGACAAAAATGATAAAAAGCCAATACAGAAAAGAAACATTTATTTCTCTGCATTCTATATTGTTACTACTGGGGTTATATCCAATTGTCTGTTTGAAGGGGCTGTCTGGGCTTTTAATATTGATGACCTATCCTCGAACACCCAGCACGCCCTCCGATCAGCTGTATGAAGGGAAGGCACAGGGGTCATCTTTCTCTCTTCTTGCTCGCCATAGACATAGCAGCAGCGGATAGGAAGAGAGAAGTTAGATAGCGCGCACCTTCTCTTCATACAGCTGATCGGCGGGTGTGCCGGGTGTCAGACCCCCACTGATCCCTGAGGATGGGTCATCAATATTAAACGCCCGGAGAACACTTCTGGTAATATTAGCTATAGGGCCCTGAGATATTGTCCATTTCTTTTTGTGGAATTCATTTTCACTCTAAGGCCTCATGCACACGACCGTTGTGTGCACCCGTGGCCGTTGTTTCGTTTTACGTGATTTTCTGCGGACCGATTGACTTTTAATGGGTCCGTTGAAAACTCGGAAAATGCACCGTTTGTCATCCGCCTCCGTGATCCGTGTATCCTGTCTGTCAAAAAAATAAGACCTGTCCTATTTTTTTGACGGACAACGGTTCACGGTCCCATTCAAGTCAATGGGTCCGTGAAAAAACACGGATGCACACACGATTGGCATCCGTGTCCGTAGGATACTTTCATACAGACGGATCCGAAGATCCGTCTGCATAAAAGCTTTTTCAGAGCTGAGTTTTCAGGTCCGACAGTATATTCTAACACAGAGGCATTCCCATAGTGATGGGGACGCTTCTAGTTAGAATATACTACGAACTGTGTACATGAATGCCCCCTGCTGCCTGGCAGCACCCGATCTCTTACAGGGGGCTGTGATCCGCACAATTAACCCCTCAGGTGCCGCACCTGAAGGGGTTAATTGTGCATATCATAGCCCCCGGTAAGAAATCAGTGGCTGCCAGGCAGCAGGGGGCAGACCCCCCTCCCTCCCCAGTTTTAATTTCATTGGTGGCCAGTGCGGCCCCCCCCCTCTATTGTATTAATATCATTGGTGGCCAGTGTGCGCCCCCCCCCCCCCTATTGTATTAATATCATTGGTGGCCAGTGTGCGCCCCCCCCCCTCCCTCGATTGTATTATCATTGGTGGCCAGTGTGCGGCCACCCGCCGGCCCCCCCTCCCTCCCTCTGTTGTATTAATATCATTGGTGGCCAGTGTGCGGCCTCCCCCCCCGATCATTGGTGGCAGCGGAGAGTTCCGATCGGAGTCCCAGTTTAATCGCTGGCCACCAATGATATTAATACACTAGAGAGAGGAAGGGGGGCCGAGGGGGGGCCGCACGCTGGCCACCAATGATAATACAATAGAGGGAGGGGGGGGCCGCACACTGTCCACCAATGATAATACAATAGAGGGAGGGGCGCACACTGGCCACCAATGATAATACAATAGAGGGAGGGAGGGGGGCACACTGGCCACCAATGATATTCAAACTGGGGAGGGAGGGGGGGTCTGCCCCCTGCTGCCTGGCAGCCCCTGATCTCTTACAGAGGGCTATGATACGCACAATTAACCCCTCAAGTGCGGCACCTGAGGGGTTAATTGTGCGGATCACAGCCCCCTGTAAGAGATCGGGTGCTGCCAGGCAGCAGGGGGCAGTCTTGTACACAGTTTGTAGTATATTCTAACTTGAAGGGTCCCCATCACCATGGGAACGCCTCTGTGTTAGAATATACTGTCGGATATGAGTTTTCACGATGTAACTCAAATCTGATGGTATATTCTAACAGAGGCGTTCCCATGGTGATGGGGACGCTTCAAGTTAAAATTTCTCCAATCCGATGGTATAATAGGGACTCCTGACTTTACATTGAAAGTCAATGGGGTCGGATCCGTTTGCATTGTAAGTCAGGAAGGATCCGTTTGGCTCCGCAAGACCAGGCGGACACCAAAACGACTTTTTCCTTCATGTCCGTGGATCCTCCAAAAATCAAGGAAGACCCACAAAAGGAAAAACGGACACGGATCACGGAACCCGTTTTTGCGGACCGCAAAAAAACCGGTCGTGTGCATGAGGCCTAATAAAGATATTGCCCCATTTTATGACTTTTTGAAGCCAGACTTCTGGCGTGAATAAATCAGGGTCTATACATTTTGAATTTTTATGAGGTTTAACATTCACTAATTTTTGGTCATGTTGACCAATTGTAGTGTAGCTTAAAAGGGAATGCATCACTGAAAATGATTTTTTTGCTAGTTAAAACCAGATAGTGTGCACCCTGTGCCCGTGCTGCGGACCGCTAATAGCATTCGTGTGCATGAGCCCTTAGGTGTTCCCTAAAAACACATCTTTTTAGGTTGGCCTATCACATCCCCTACCTCTTCTCCTTTCACCCCTCCCTTCCTTCATCATCATTCTTCTGAACCCGATCCATCCTCAAATATTCACACCTCGTGCACTCAGAGGCACCGCAGATGGTGGCGGCTCATGGACCTTTATATCTACTCCCCTATTATGTTAATATGGCCGGACCACCTCTTGCGTCACCGAAGCCATCAGGCATCAGCCAGCTCTTCTCTACAGAAGTTGAGTCTACTCATCCAGCTGTGTTTTTGCCCCACTTCCGTCTCTCAGCCCTTTTCTCTGGTAGACCTCCCATGAGAAGTGAGACCCCCCCTATTTCTTGTCTCCTGTATGTTATAAAGTGGTACTGCACAGTACTGCACAGTAGCATAGCAAATTACAACTGCCATATATGTGTGTGGGAAAAAACGCTCTAACACATACCACTGTCAAGTCTGTATCTTTAACCTTGGCACTTAAAACATGCCAGATCGCTTCATGCTTCCCCTGATGTTCTGCTGCACGTTGCCCACAGAGCTGCTTGTATATCCCACCATGCCCGAACACTAGAGGATAAAGGTATGTAAATCCAGCTTACACTAGATCTAAGGCCTTATACGAACGTGTGCATGAGGCCTAACCTCCTAGATCAGGCATGCTCTACCTGCGGCCCTCCAGCTGTTGCAAAACTACAACTCCCATCATTCCCGGACAGCCTACAGAAGGGCATGGTGGGAGTTGTAGTTCTACAACAGCTGGAGGGCCGCAGGTTGAGCATGCCGGTCCTACATTATACAGCACAGTTCCCAGTCTATCCAAGTTTGTAAGTTGGTAAAAGTTCAGAAACCGCTGTTCATTTCTGGGTTTTTACTTGAAATAAAAACTCAACATGGATTTTAGAGGGAAATCTACGATAACCTTTTGCTATAACCTCTACATTTCATTTTGCCTTTTGAAATCAGCATTTTTGGCAGTGCCCATCTGGTTTTGATCTTATGGGTCACTTCTATGGGGCACCACGGTGCCCGTAAGGGCGACATGTGTATGGAGTTTGTATGTTCTTTCTTCTGCCCTACACTGCAACAAAATTCAGATTAAGGCCTCATGCACAGGAATGTGCCGTTTTTTTGTGGTCCGCAAACCGCGGATCCGCAAAAAACGGAGGCCGCCCGTGTGCCTTCCGCAATTTGCGTGCACTATGTCCTGACGATGTGTCAGGAAGACAGAGCTGCACGCGGGCCAGCAGATGACCACGGAGCATGTCCTATATTTTTGAGAGGCCACGTAATGGATATACAGATGCAGACAGTAGGGATGGGCGAATCGACTTCAGAGGAAACATCCGAAGTCGATTCGCATAAAACTTTAGAGCAAGTGCTCCGTACAGTATTAGAATGTGTTGGCTCCGATGGTACCAGATTTTAACAGTAGAAACTAATTTTTGAAGTTATTACTCGAAGTAATAACTTCGGCTCATCGGAGCCAATACATTCTAATACTGTACGGAGCGCTCGCTTGAAGTTTTATGCAAATCGATTCGCTCATCCCTAGCAGACAGCAAACAGTGTGCTGTCCATATCTTTTGCAGAAGTGAATGGGTCCGCATCCAATCTGCAAAAACTGTGGATCAGATGCGGGAAAAAATATGTTTGCGTGCATGAGCCCTTAAAGGTAGCCCTTAAAGCAAGTTTTGTTAGGGTACTTTCACACTTGCGGCAGAGTGATCCGGCAAGCAGTTCCGTCGGTGAAACCGCCTGCCTGATCCGGCAAAACGTATGCAAACTGATGGCATTAGTAAGACCCCTTTCACACGAGCGAGTTTTCCGTGCGGGTGCAATGCGTGACGTGAACTCATAGCACCCGAAGCATCACTTCTGCGTTGCGTGAAAATCGCAGCATGTTCTATATTCTTCCTTTTTTTTTTGCAGCCCTGGCCTTATAGAAGTGAATGGGGCTGCCTGAAAAACGCATTGCATCCGCAAGCAAGTGCGGGTGCGATGCGTTTTTCACTGATGATTGCTAAGAGATGTTGCTTGTAAACCTTCCGTTTTTTATCACGCGCGTGAAAAACGCATCAAAACGCATTGCACCCGCGTGGAAAAAACTGAACGCAATCGCAGACAAAACTGACTGAACTTGCTTGCAAAATAGTGAGAGTTTCACTGAACGCACCCTGAACGCATCCGGACCAAATCCATCACGCTCGTGTGAAAGGGGCCCAAGACTGATCAGGATCCTGATTAGTCTTAAAAATGCCTGATCAGTAAAAAAAAATGCATTGAAATGGCAGATCCGTCTTTCCAGTGTCATATGGCAAAACGTATCTGGCTTTTTTTTTTCACCTTTTTTTCGGTCTGCACATCCAGCACTAATACATTCCTATGGGAAAAAATGCCGGATCCGGCGTTCAGGCAAGTCTTCAGTTTTTTTCGCCGGAGATAAAACCGGAGCATGCTGCGGTTTTCTCTTTTGCCTGATCAGTCAAAACGACTGAACTGAAGACATCCTGATGCATCCTGAACTGATTACTCTCCATTCAGAATGCATGGGGATAAAACTGATCAGTTCTTTTCCGGTATACAGCCCCTGTGACGGAACTCTATGCCGGAAATGAAAAACGCTAATGTGAAAGTACCCTAACACAAATTTTCTGCAACTGAAAATCAGTTTCAGTCACTTGAATGGGATTGTTTTAGTGGCAAGCACATGAATTCCTACAAGCCCCATTCAGATAAGGGTACTTTCACACTAGCGTTATTCCTTTCCGGCGCTGAGTTCCTAGGGGCTCAATACTGGAAAATAACTGATCAGGTATATCCTAATGCATTCTGAATGGAGAGTAATGTCTTCAGGTGCGAGTATTCCGCGCAGGTGCAATGCGTGATGTGAACGCATTGCACCCGCACTGAATCCGGACCCATTCATTTCTATGGGGCTGTGCACACGCGCAGTGATTTTCACGCATCACTTGTGCGTTGCGTGAAAATCGCAGCATGTTCTATATTCTGCGTTTTCCACGCAACGCAGGCCCCATAGAAGTGAATACAGAATACAAAGTACAATAGTGCTGGAGGGGTTAAAAAAATAATAATAATAATTTAACTCACCTTAATCCACTTGCTCGCGCAGCCGGCATCTTTTCTGTCTCTTTCTTTGCTGATTGCAGTCAAAGGACCTGTGGTGACATCACTCCGGTCGTCACATGGTCCGTCACATGATCCATCACCATGGTAAAGATCATGTGACGGACCATGTGATGACCGAAATTATGTCACCACAGGTCCTTTGACTGCAATCAGCAAAGAAAGTGACAGAAGAGATGCCGGCCGCGCGAGCAAGTGGATTAAGGTGAGTTAAATTATTTATTTATTTTTAACCACTCCAGCACTATTGTACTATACATTCTGTATTCAGAATGCTATTATTTTCCCTTATAACCATGTTATAAGGGAAAATAATACAATCTACAGAATAACGATCCCAAGCCCGAACTTCTGTGAAGAAGTTCGGGTACCAAACATGCCGATTTTTCTCATGCACGTGCAAAATGCATTACAATGTTTTGCAATCGCGCGGAAAAATCACGCTTGTTCCCGCAACGCACCCGCACCTCCTGCAACGCCCGTGTGAAACCAGCCTAACAGCCGGTTCAGACCTAAGCGTACTGACCTGAGAGCTGTGTATGCGCGATTCTCCAGCGTCTCACATACGCAGCTCCGGTAGTATGCGAACGCCCATTGTCGCGCGTTCCCGGAAGTCTATGTACGGGAATGCGCGACAAGACGCCCCAAAGAAGCTCATGTACTTCTTGGGGTGTCGGGCATTTTACAGCGCGATCATACGCGCTGTAAAACGCTCAGGTGAGAACCATTCCCATAGGGAAGCATTGGTTCTTGCCTGTTGAGCGTTTTACAGCGCGTAAGAACGCGCTGTAAAACGCTCAGGTCTGAACCCAGCCTAAGTGATTTTCAGTCGCAGAAAATGTCTGTAATGTACCAGGAAAGCTGCCATATGTGAAGACATTCTTAGGGCTCATACACACTACCATAACCGTAGCGATCCGCAAATCGCAGATACCGGCCGTGTGCATTCTGCATTTTGTGGATCGTATGTCCTGCCCTCTGTTAGAACTGCTTATTCTTGTCCACATAGGACATGTTTTTTTGTTTTTTTTGTTGTGCCGTGACACGGACACGCGGCCCCACTGAAGTCAAAGGGTCCGCATCTGATCCGCAAAAAATGTGCATCGTACACGGACCAAAACCTCGGCCGCGTGCATGAGGCCTTAAGACCAGTACGACCATTTCTCCAGACACGCCAAGAATAACTTATAACCAAAAATCCAGCACGTTTGTAAGTTTGGGGACAATTGTGCCACGCTCGATTTTGGATGTGTGCTGCAAGGTGACCACGTATAAAACAGACGGTGCCACACTGCGATCATCAGGTCAGTGGATGTGGGCTTCTGTCACGTGACCACATATAAAACAGACGGTGCCACACTGCGATCAGGTCAGTGGACGTGGGCTCCTGTCATGTGACCACATATAAAACAGACGGTGCCACACTGCGATCATCAGGTCAGTGGATGTGGGCTCCTGTCATGTGACCACATATAAAACAGACGGTGCCACACTGCGATCAGGTCAGTGGACATGGGCTCCTGTCACGTGACCACGTATAAAACAGACGGTGCCACACTGCAATCATCAGGTCAGTGGACATGGACTCCTGTCACGTGACCACATATAAAACAGACGGTGCCACACTGCAATCATCAGGTCAGTGGACGTGGGCTCCTGTCATGTGACCACATATAAAACAGACGGTGCCACACTGCGATCATCAGGTCAGTGGACGTGGGCTCCTGTCATGTGACCACATACAAAACAGACGGTGCCACACTGCAATCATCAGGTCACTGGACATGGGCTCCTGTCATGTGACCACAGGCACACTGGCAATCCACAGCACAGGGACATGCAGAGGCTTCTGGACTTTGACACTTGCTATGTACTCCCCCCACCTACCGCTGTCCCTTCCTCTTCCTGCCCCACACTACAAGTCACCATTGTGCCCGCGGCCGCACTCAGTGACCCGAGAACCCCCTCCTCACCTCGGCTTCCCTCCTCCTGCCCTTGCTGATCCCCTCCATGCCGAATCCGCAGCTGTCACTCATGGATCCGTGACACACACGTGCTGAATAGTGGCGGTGACAGGCGCCGCCCCTCTCTCTGCTCGCAAACTGATTGGCCAGAGTGAGGGGGCGGGACGGAGAACTTGTTTTTCTTCTTAATGATTGGTAGAAAGTTACAGGAGGGCGCGGCCGCCAGACAGGATGAGCGGCTGTGTTGCTCTCCTGACACCTGGGTTGGGTGCGGGTGAAACATGGAGAAGCGGGGCAGACCATTGTGCCATGCCTCCCAAGTGTCCCTCTTTGGACCTATGTCCCGCTGTCTCTCTTTTTTAAATGTTCCTCTTTAACCCTTAGTCCTCTTTCACAGGGGCGAGTTTTCTGCAGGTGCAATGCGTGAGGTGAATGCACAGCACCCGCACTGAATCCTGACCCATTCATGTCAGTGGGTCTGTGCACATTGAGCGTTTATCACACATCAGTTCTGCGTTGTGCAAGAATCGCAGCATGTTCTATATTCTGCATTTTTCACGCAGCCCTGGCCCTATAGAAGTGAATGGGGCTGCGTGAAAAACGCATTACATCCGCAAGCAAGTGCAGGTGTGATGTGTCTTTCACTAATGGTTGCTAAGGCCCCTTTCATACGAGCGTGTCGGATTAGTTTAGGGTGCGTTCAGTGAAACTCGCATTTTGCAGACAAGGTCAGTCAGTTTTGTCTGCGATTGTGTTCAGTTCAGTTTTTTTCCACGCGGGTGCAATGCGTTTTTTACGCGCGTGATAAAAAACTGAAGGTTTACAAACAACATCTAGGACCTTTCTGCAACCATCAGTGAAAAACGCATCGCACCTGCACTTGCTTCCGGAGGCAATGCGTTTTTCACTGAAACCCCATTTATTTCTTATTTCTATGGGGCCAGGGCTGCGTGAAAAACGCACAATATGGCTTCATTCACACATCCGCAACTCCGCTCCGCATTTTGCAGAACAGAATTGCGGACCCATTCATTTCTATGGGGCCGCACGATGTGTGCCCGGGTCCGCAATTCCGATCCGGGAAAAAATAGAACATGTCCCATTCTTGTCCGCAATAGTGGACAAGAATAGGCATATTCTCTTAGTGCCGGCAATGTGCGGTCCACAAAATGCGGAACGCACATTGCCGCTGTCCGTGTTTTATGGATCTGCAAAACACACACGGCTGTGTGAATGGACCCTATAGAACATGCTGCGTTTTTAACGCAACGCAGAACTGATGTGTGAAAAAAAAACGCTCATGTGCACAGACCTATTGAAATGAATGGGTCAGGATTCAGTGCGGGTGCTGTGCGTTCACCTCACGCATTGCATTTGCGCAGAAAATTTGACCTGAGGGAATTAGTGCATAAATGTGCATTAATAAATGTACTAAATTGCTCCTTACTAAACTATCTGTATGGTTTCTACCTGTATATTAGACCAGAACTTCATTATTTGGTGCAATTTGGACCTTAAAATATCTATAATCCCACGAATTACAAGCTAATATTTAAATGGATATTGAAGCGCAAGAAAAATAAATTGTCCCAGGGGCTTCACATGCTGTAAAAAAATAAAGGATCGTATACTCACCTAGCCAATTCCCAGCTGCTGCAGTTGTGATGGGCTCAGTAATTCTGCTTTGGGCCGGAGATAGAGGCATGGCCTAGTATTAAAGAAATTGCCGCGATGCGCGCCGCACATATTGTCCCTCTTTGCAATTATCAAAAGTTGGAAAGTATGTTGTACTGCTGGTAGTTTGGGGGTTAACATCCCTGCTGGTCTGTAATGGTTTAGGGGGTCGACCACTGGGATACCCTAAAACAGCTGCCTGGTCCTCCTGTAGGTGCATTCTCACTGAGGACAACCTAATATAGTCACTAAGGCCTGGATGTGTCACATGGTGGATACTGATAGTGCCAGATGCATATTGATTGTAACAGTGATCATTGTTTTACGGATGATGGGAGTAGTGCCTCATTCACATCTCCATTAGATCCAGCAGGCTGTTGCTCTACTTGGATCTGCAGTGAGGTCTGGTGGTGAGACGCCCAAATAAATGCCTGGTTTTGGCCGAACAAAAACCATTGAATGCAACATTTTTTGTCCGTCCGACAGCTGGCATTTGCACCAGATCTCCTTAAGGCCTCCTGCACACGAATGTGTGCTGCCCGTTGCCGTATTGCGGACCGCATTTGAGGATCCACAATACACGGGCGCCGTTCCGTGGGCATTCCGCATCACGGATGCGGACCCATTCACTTAAATGGGTCCGCAAATCCAGAGATGCGGAACGGAAGCACGGCATTAAACCCTACGGAAGCACTATGGAGTGCTTCTGTGGGGTTTTGTCCTGTAATTCCATTCCGCAAAAAGATAGAACATGTCCTATCTTTTTGCGGAACTGCCGGATTGCGGACCCATTAAAGTGAATGGGTCCGCGATCCGCTGCGGCTGCCCCACGGTCGGTGTTCGTGCATTACGGGCCGAAGCGGAGATGTGAACTTAGCCTTCACCCTTATTCACACGACTGTGTGACTTGTCTTATTTTGGACACATCTTGCAGATCATGGACCTCTTGAGGTCAATGGGTCCGCATTGCGATGTGGGGTGCACACAGCCGGTGCCCATGTTTTCCCAACCCACGGTGGTGTGAATGCTGCCTTACAGAGTTTGTCTTCACTTTACAGGAAGAGTGAGTAAGAAAGCCAGCTCACCATAAAGTGAGGACACCTGTGACAAGGTGGTCAGTGGTTCATCAGTGAAGATGTCCATAAAGAATCCGTGTTTGGCCTGTGTTGGTATTTTGCCCTTCATGTATCATCCATATTTCACATACACTGCCAGGTTGAACATTAGTTTCCAGAGTATCTCCTACTAGTAGTAAAAAAACTGATGTGTGAATACACACATTAAGGCTACATGCACACGACCGTTGTGTGTTTTGCGGTTCCGCAAAACATGGATGGCGCCAGTGTGCGTTCTGAAATTTGCGGAACTGCATGGACAGCAATTAATATAACTGCCTGGGACGGACCAGCAAAAAAAAAAGGATGACATCTGTATGCAATCCATTTTTTTTGCGGATCCATTGTAACAATCCCTAAAACGGACAAGAATAGGACATGTTCTATTTTTTTGCAGGGCTACGGAACTAACATACTGATGCGGAGAGCACACGGTGTGCTGTCTGCATTTTTTGAGGACCCATTGAAATGAATGGGTCTGCATCCAAAAAAAAAGCGGAACGGACACAGAAACAAACAATGTTAGTGTGCTTGAGGCCAAATTCAGATGTAATGCGATTTTCACTGATGGTTGCTAGGAGATGCTTGTAAAGTCTTGTTTTTTTTTTCACAAGCGTAAAAAAACTCATCAAAAATTTATTTCATCCAAGCAGAAAAAACTGAACGCAACCGCAGACAAAACTGACTGAACTTGCGAGTTTCACTGAACGCACCCTGACTCAATCCGTATCGTTCGTGTGAAAGAGGCCAAAAGGTGCTCTGCGGCTGGGCATGTTTGAACAGGGATAGGGTGTGGGGAATATCGAATCAAAACTTTGCTGTGGAGCATGCCGAATGTAGCGTGACCTCCTTTCAGTTCATTAAAAGTTAGAAAATATGATGGTGGAAACTTAAACCAGGCAGTCCCAAAATGCTCCAAATAACCTCATGCTGGATGATGGATTTTGGGGCATCTTGCTAGAAGTTGGGCTAAGGCTACAAGTCATCACCTGTCGCGGCTAGGATCTCTGAGCAGCGGTGATCCCATAGAAGTGAATTGGATCGCCGCGCAGTTGCAAGAAATCCAGCCATGTTGAATTTCTTGCGACTGCCGCGGCGATCCCACTCATTTCTATGGGATCACCGCTGCTCAGAGATCCTGGCTTCGACCAGTGTCGCCGTGTAACCCTAGCCTTAGGCACTCTTCTCTTTTTCAAACAACTCATAATTGGCTTACTTTAGACCCTTATTATGTGGTAGAAACTGTGGCACATGGCAATAATAAATCTGGCACAAACTACAAGTCCATTAAACCATGGCCACTTTCGAACAGGGGAAAAAACACAACACAAGCGTGGCGCACACAGCCACGTCAGACATCTGGTGCACTCACCTTAGTGATTGTAAGGCCTCATACACACGGCAGTTGCTTGGCTTGAAGGGGTCTGCAATCTGGAGCTGCGATGCAGAACGGAGGCATGGAACACCACAGTCACACTACGGAGAGCTTCCATGGTGTTTCTGTCCGTTCCGATCATGTACCCATTCAAGTTGAAAGGGTCTTGATCCGTCCCGGCTTCTGCACGGACAGAACGGCCGTGTGCATGAGGCCCAAGACAGTCTTTTAGGACACTAGCAATGCACCTGATAACTTACAACCCATTCCTTCCCATGGTCCTGTCACAGCTCAGTACAAATCTCAAGACCTGCCTCACGTTACAGCAGATGATCTCTGTTAGTTTTCCGCGGGTGCAATGCTTGACGTGAACGCATAGCACCCGCACTGAATCCTGACCCATTCATTTCAGTGGGTCAGTGCACATATCATTTCTGCCTTGCATGAGAATCGCAGCATGTTCTATATTCTGCGTCTTCCACGCAGCCCTGGCTTCATAGAAGTGAATGGGGCTTCAGTGAAAAACGCATTGTAAGGCCTCATGCACACAATCGTTGTGTGTTTTGCGGTCTGCAAATTGCGGATCCGCAAAACACGGATGGCGTCCGTGTGCCTTCTGCAATTTGCAGAATGGCACAGCCAGCCATTGATATAACTGCCTATTCTTGTCTGCGAAACGGACAAGAATAGGACAGGTTATATTTTTTTTTTTGCTGACCACGGAACGGAGCAACAGATGCGGACAGCACACGGAGTGCTGTCCGCATCTTTTGCGGCCCCATTGAAGTGAATGGGTCCGCATCCGAGCCTCAAAAACTGTGGCTCAGATGCGGACCAAAACAACGGTCCATGTACATGAGGCCTAATCCGGATGTAAGGAGATGTTTGTAAATCTTCAGTTTTATTTCACGCGTGTGAAAAATGCATCAAAACTGTTTGCACCTGCACGGAAAAACGGAAATGCCGAACGCAATCGCAGACAAAACTGATAAAAAAACTTGTTTGCAAAATGGTGCGTGTTTCACTGAACGCATCCAGAGCCAATCCTTAATGTTCATGTGAAAGAGGCCTTAGAGCTCGTTCATATTTCCATGTCTATTTGGCATCCATGAAAAAATGTTTCCTTGTTCCATTTGTGAAGTTGTCCATGAAGGATCCGCGTTTGGTCCATGTTATCTGTATTCCACGGAGACTGTTCAGCAGAAATGTAGTTTCCAAAGCATCTCCTATCAGTGGTCAGTGAAAAACAGACCAGAGATACCATCCGTGTTGGGTCAGTGATTTTTCACAGACCCATAGGCCCCTTTCACACGGGCGAGTTTTCCGCGCGGATGCGATGCATGAGGTAAACGCATTGCACCCGCACTGAATCCGGACCCATTCATTTCTATGGGGCTGTTCACATGCGCGGTGATTTTCACACATCACTTGTTCGTTGCGTGAAAATCGCAGCAAGCTCTATATTCTGGGTTTTTCACACAACGCAGGCCCCATAGAAGTGAATGGGGTTGCGTGAAAATCGCAAGCATCCGCAAGCAAGTGCGGATGCGGTGCGATTTTCACACACGGTTGCTAGGAGACGATCGGGATGGAGACCCGATCATTACCGGTCATCACATGTTCCATCACCATGGTAAAAGATCATGTGACGGACCATGTGATGACCGGAGTGACATCACAGGTCCTGTACATGTAATTAATGCTCACCCCAGGTCCTGTTCAGCAAAGGAGACAGAAGGAGAAGCCGGGCTACGCGAACAAGTGGACTAAGGTGAGTTAAATAATTTTACATTTTTTTTAACCCCTCCAGCGCTATTTGACTATGCATTCTGTATTCAGAATGCTATTATTTTCCCTTATAACCATGTTATAAGGGAAAATAATACAATCTACAGAATAACGATCCCAACCCTGAACTTCTGTGAAGAAGTTCAGTTTGGGTACCAAACATGCGCGATTTTTTTCATGCGAGTGCAAAACGCATGACAATGTTTTGCACTCGTGCGGAAAAATCGCGGGTGTTCCCGCAACGCACCCGCACATGTTTCCGTAACGGCCGTGTGAAAGAGGCCATAGAGGTTAATGAGCAGGATTGCTCGCATCACGAACCAAAGTAGTACATGTCACCGTCATTTTTTCACTGAGCCACGGTCAGTTAAAAAAATAAAAATACTGATGTGGGAACGAACACATTAAAATCAATGGCTATGTGTGCAGATACCACACATCAGTGGAAATATGAAGGAGGCCTAAGGGTACGCTGGTGAATCCAAAATCAGGAATGGGGTGATAAAAGTTGGGGCGTTGTGTATAATATAAATAAATGTATATAACGTTGCAAATCTCATAGACCCTTATTTCATACACAATAAATCACATATCAGATGCTGAAAGTGGGACATTTTACCTGCTCATATTTATAAAAAAAAAGACTCATTTAGAAATTGATATGGCAGCAACAGCATCTCAAAAAAAGTTTGGGCAGGTTCATGTCACCCATGGTGAAGTGTCCCCTCTGCTTTTACCAACAGTCTGTAACCATCTGGGAATTCCAATTGCTGGAGTTTGGGGAGAGGAACACGACCTAAATCTATGTACAAATGGGGTTTCTATGATGCACTTGGCACTTTCAAAAAAAAGGGTGCGGGGCTATCAGATCCAGCTCATTTATTATTTACTGCTGGTTTTTTGCCGAAGACTGAAATCTACACCAGCTACAAGTTATGCCCCTTTCACACGGACGAGAATTGCGTGCAAGTGCAATGCGTCAGGTTAACACATTGCACCTGCACTGAATTCGGACCCATTCACTTAAATGGGGCTGTGCACGTGAGCAGTGATTTTCACGCATCACTTGTGCGTTGCATAAAAATTTGCAGCATGCTCTATATTGTGCGCTTTTCACGCAACGCAGGCCCCATAGAAATGAATGGGTCTGCGTGAAAATCACAAGCATCCACCAGCAAGTGCGGATTTTTCACGCATGGTTGCTAGGAGATGATAGGGATTAGCAACCCCATTAAAGTCAATTTACCGCGTGAGTGCAGTGCGTTTTGCACGTGCGTGAGAAAAAACTGAATGTGGTACCCAGACCCGAACCCGGACTTCTTCACTAAAGTTCGGTGTTCTGTAGATTTTACTATTTTCCCTTATAAGATGGTTATAAGGGAAAATAACAGCATTCTGAATACAGAATGCTTACTAAAATGTGGCATGAGGGGTTAAAAAAAAATAAAAAATTAACTCACCTCATCCTCTTGTTCACGCAGCCGACATCGTCTTCTTTCTTCTTCTTCTTCTTCTTTCAGGACCTGCAAAACGACCTTTGATGACGTCACCGCGCTCACCATGTGGATCCGCGAAACGGAATAAACTGGATCCAGCTTACAAATCAAAGTAAGGGTGCTTTCACACTAGCGTTATTCTTTTCCGGTATCGAGTTCTGTCCTAGGGGCTCAATACCGGAAAATAACTGATCAGTTTTATCCCCATGCATTCTGAATGGAGAGCAATCCGTTTAGGATGCATCAGGATGTCTTCAGTTCAGTCTTTTTGACTTTTTAGGACGGAGATAATACCACAGCATGCTACAGTTTTATCTCGGTCCAAAATCCCGGAACACTTGCCGGAATGCCGGATCCGTCATTTTTTCCCATTGAAATGCATTAATGCCGGATCAGGCATTGCAATATGCGCATGCTCAGACGGCAAAAAAAATTGAAAAAATAAATAAATGCCGGATCTGTTTTTCCAGATGACACCGGAGAGACGGATCCGGCATTTCAATGCATTTGTCATACAGATCAGGATCCGTCTGACAAATGCCATTAGTTTGCATACGTTTTGACGGATACGGCAGGCAGTTCCGTCCCCGGAACTGCCTGCCAGAATCCTCTGCCGCAAGTGTGAAAGTACCCTAACTAAATGGTGCCAGATACTTTTTTTTTTTTTGCAAAAGAAACGGATCTGACACCCACTGACTTACAATGATTTTCATACTGGATCCAGTTTAGGCTACTTTCACACTGGCGTTCGGTGTGGATCCGTCTTGTATCTGCACAGACGGATCCGCACAGATAATGCAACCGCTTGTATCCGTTCACAACGGATCCGTTTGCATTATTCATTTAAAAAAAGTCCAAGTCAAAACGGATCCGTCTTGACTTACATTGAAAGTCAATGGGGGACGGATCCTTTTTCAATTGTGTCAGTGAAAAACGGATCTGTTTGGCTCCGCATAGTTAGATGGTCACCAAAACGCTGAAAGCTGTGTTTTAGTGACCGCCTAAAAAAACACAATGGAGACCAAACGCAGCCAAATTGATACATTCTGAACAAATACTTATCCATTCAGAATGCATTGGGGCTGAACTGATCCTTTGAACAGCTAGTGAGATCCCTGAAATGGATCCCACAAGCAGACCCAGAAACGCCAGTGTGAAAGTAGCCTTATTCAGTTTTGATTTAATGCACCCGGATGTACTAAATGGCACGGATCTGTTTAATTTCCGTTTTGAGATCCTCTGCCGTTTCTCAAAACCAGAATTAATAACGCAGATGTGAAAGTAGTCTAATAAATTAAGCGCATTCTACGCCAGCTCAGGGGATATAAAAAACTAGAATGTGTCGGCAGATAAGAACCATTTGGCCCATCTAGTCTGCCCAATATACTGAATACTATGGATAGCCCCTGGCCCTATCTGATATGAAGGATGGTCTTATGCCTATCCCATGCATGCTTAAACTCCTTCACTGTATTTGCAGCTACCACTTCTGCAGGAAGGCTATTCCATGCATCCACTACTCTCTCAGTAAAGTAATACTTCCTGATATTACTTTTAAACCTTTGCCCCTCTAATTTAAAACTATGTTCTCTTGTAGCAGTTTTTCTTCTTTTAAATATTCTCTCCTCTTTTACCTTGTTGATTCCCTTTATGTATTTAGAAGTTTCTATCATATCCCCTCTGTCTCGTCTTTCTTCCAAGCTATACATGTTAAGGTCCTTTAATCTTTCCTGGTAAGTTTTATCCTGCAATCCATGTACCAGTTTAGTAGCTCTTCTCTGAACTCTCTCCAAAGTATCAATATCCTTCTGGAGATATGGTCTCCAGTACTGCACACAATACTCCAAATGAGGTCTCACTAGTGCTCTGTAGAGAGGCATGAGCACCTCCCGCTTTCTACTGGTAATGCCTCTCCCTATACACCCAAACATTCTGCTAGCATTTCCTGCTGCTCTATGACATTGTCTGCCTACCTTTAAGTCTTCTGAAATAATGACCCGTAAATCCCTTTCCTCAGATACTGAGGTTAGGACGGTATCACTGATTTTATATTCTGCTCTTGGGTTTTTACGCCCCAGGTGCATTATCTTGCACTTATCCACATTAAATTTTAGTTGCCAGATTTTTGACCATTCAAAACTGGCATACAAAATGCTGGTCTTCATAAATGACCCCCTTTATATTTCAATTTCTCATGATCTTGCTTGACGTCACAGTGCTAAAAACTACAGCCTTGCCTTCAGCCCTGAGGAATAAGAAACCAGCTTCAGAATTGTTAGTTGTCAGTGAATGGAAGGACTGTTTACATTCATAGACCAAAAACTTAGAGTGATCTTGAGGATGTTTAGGAACTGAAACAAGTGGTAATAGAAAGTATTTACTCCATACACATTTTTGAACGGGTTGGAAATTTCTCTCCCAAGAAACAGCAATGTCTGTCGACGAGCCGCATCTAGAATTGGCGCTCAGTCCATAGATGGGTGTGACAAAGTGTCGGGGAGAGGAAATATTTTTGCTAATCTTGGACTGCTCACTTGGTATTTTAACAAATACCTGAATATACTAAGTATGCCTGATTGTTACTACAGCATTATAGGTGCACCCCTAAGCTGGGAAAATATGGGATGAGGGTTAAACAGGCAGCTATAGTTGCAAGAAAAACTAAGTGAACCCTTTGGCATTACCCGATTTCTGCATGATTACTCATAAAATGTGATCCGATTGTGGTTGTCTGGGATTGGCACTTGGTTAGCAATCTAATAATACGCAAACAGTTGTACCGTCCACACGTTTTATTAAGTAAACATTCAAAGTGCAGAGAAAAAGTAAGTGAACCTCCATGTTAGGGCCGATGCACACGACCGCTGTAGTTTTGCGGTCCGTTTAACCACTTCAGCCCCGCTAGGTGAAACCCCCTTCATGACCAGGCCACTTTTTACACTTCGGCACTACACTCCTTTCACCGTTTATCGCTCGGTCATGCAACTTACCACCCAAATGAATTTTACCTCCTTTTCTTCTCACTAATGGAGCTTTCATTTGGTGGTATTTCATTGCTGCTGACATTTTTACTTTTTTTGTTATTAATCAAAATATAACGATTTTTTTGCAAAAAAATGACATTTTTCACTTTCAGCTGTGAAATTTTGCAAAAAAAACGACATCCATATATAAATTTTTCGCTAAATTTATAGTTCTACATGTCTTTGATAAAAAAAAAATGTTTGGGCAAAAAAAAAATGGTTTGGGTAAAAGTTATAGCATTTACAAACTATGGTACAAAAATGTGAATTTCCGCTTTTTGAAACGGCTCTGATTTTCTGAGCACCTGTCATGTTTCCTGAGGTTCTACAATGCCCAAACAGTAGAAAACCCCCACAAATGACCCCATTTCAGAAAGAAGACACCCTAAGGTATTCGCTGATGGGCATAGTGAGTTCATAGAACTTTTTATTTTTTGTCACAAGTTAGCGGAAAATGATGATGATTTTTTATTTTTATTTTTTTCTTACAAAGTCTCATATTCCACTAACTTGCGACAAAAAATAAAAAATTCTAGGAACTCACCATGCCCCTCACAGAATACCTTGGGGTGTCTTCTTTCCAAAATGGGGTCACTTGTGGGGTAGTTATACTGCCCTGGCAATTTAGGGGCCCAAATGTGTGAGAAGTACCTTGCAACCAAAATGTGTAAAAAATGACCGGTGAAATCCGAAAGGTGCACTTTGGAATATGCGCCCCTTTGCCCACCTTGGCAGCAAAAAAGTGTGACACATCTGGTATCGCCGTACTCAGGAGAAGTTGGGGAATGTGTTTTGGGGTGTCATTTTACATATACCCATGCTGGGTGAGAGAAATATCTTGGCAAAAGACAACTTTTCCCATTTTTTTATACAAAGTTGGCATTTGACCAAGATATTTTTCTCACCCAGCATGGGTATATGTAAAATGACACCCCAAAACACATTCCCCAATTTCTCCTGAGTACGGCGATACCAGATGTGTCACACTTTTTTGCTGCCAAGGTGGGCAAAGGGGCACATATTCCAAAGTGCACCTTTCGGATTTTGCAGGGCATTTTTTACACATTTTGATTGCAAGGTACTTCTCACACATTTGGGCCCCTAAATTGCCAGGGCAGTATAACTACGCCACAAGTGACCCCATTTTGGAAAGAAGACACCCTAAGGTATTCCGTGAGGGGCATGGCGAGTTCCTAGAATTTTTTATTTTTTGTCACAAGTTAGCGGAAAATGATGATTTTTTTTTTTTCTCTTTTTTCCTTACAAAGTCTCATATTCCACTAACTTGCGACAAAAAATAAAAAATTCTAGGAACTCGCCATGCCCCTCACGGAATACCTTGGGGTGTCTTCTTTCCAAAATGGGGTCACTTGTGGCGTAGTTATACTGCCCTGGCAATTTAGGGGCCCAAATGTGTGAGAAGTACTTTGCAATCAAAATCTGTAAAAAATGACCGGTGAAATACGAAAGGTGCTCTTTGGAATATGCGCCCCTTTGCCCACCTTGGCATCAAAAAAGTGTGACACATCTGGTATCGCCGTACTCAGGAGAAGTTGGGGAATGTGTTTTGGGGTGTCATTTTACATATACCCATGCTGGGTGAGAGAAATATCTTGGCAAACGACAACTTTTCCCATTTTTTTATACAAAGTTGGCATTTGACCAAGATATTTTTCTCACCCAGCATGGGTATATGTAAAATGACACCCCAAAACACATTCCCCAACTTCTCCTGAGTACGGCGATACCAGATGTGTCACACTTTTTTGCTGCCAAGGTGGGCAAAGGGGCACATATTCCAAAGTGCACCTTTCGGATTTTGCAGGGCATTTTTTACACATTTTGATTGCAAGGTACTTCTCACACATTTGGGCCCCTAAATTGCCAGGGCAGTATAACTACGCCACAAGTGACCCCATTTTGGAAAGAAGACACCCTAAGGTATTCCGTGAGGGGCACTGCGAGTTCCTAGAATATTTTTATTTTTGTCACAAGTTAGCGGAAAATGATGATGTTTTTTTTTTTTTTTTTTTTTCTTACAAAGTCTCATATTCCACTAACTTGCGACAAAAAATAAAAAATTCTAGGAACTCACCATGCCCCTCACAGAACACCTTGGGGTGTCTTCTTTCCAAAATGGGGTCACTTGTGGGGTAGTTATACTGCCCTGGCAATTTAGGGGCCCATATGTGTGAGAAGTACTTTGCAATCAAAATGTGTAAAAAATGGCCTGCAAAATCTGAAAGGTGCACTTTGGAATATGTGCCCCTTTGCCCACCTTGGCAGCAAAAAAGTGTGACACATCTGGTATCGCCGTACTCAGGAGAAGTTGGGGAATGTGTTTTGGGGTGCCATTTTACATATACCCATGCTGGGTGAGAGAAATATCTTGGCAAACGACAACTTTTCCCATTTTTTTATACAAAGTTGGCATTTGACCAAGATATTTTTCTCACCCAGCATGGGTATATGTAAAATGACAACCCAAAACACATTCCCCAACTTCTTCTGAGTACGGCGATACCAGATGTGTCACACTTTTTTGCAGCCTAGATGCGCAAAGGGGCCCAAATTCCTTTTAGGAGGGCATTTTTAGACATTTGGATCCCAGACTTCTTCTCACGCTTTAGGGCCCCTAAAAAGCCAGGGCAGTATAAATACCCCACATGTGACCCCACTTTGGAAAGAAGACACCCCAAGGTATCCAATGAGGGGCCTGGCAAGTTCATAGAATTTTTTTTCGCATAAGTTAGCGGAAATTGATTTTTTTTTGTTTTTTCTCACAAAGTCTCACTTTCCGCTAACTTAGGACAAAAATTTCAATCTTTCATGGACTCAATATGCCCCTCAGCAAATACCTTGGGGTGTCTTCTTTCCAAAATGGGGTCAGTTGTGGGGTGTTTGTACTGCCCTGGCATTTGAGGGTCTCTGCAATCATTACATGTATGGCCAGCATTAGGAGTTTCTGCTATTCTCCTTATATTGAGCATACAGGTAATGAGATTTTTTTTTCCGTTCAGCCTCTGGGCTGAAAGAAAAAAATGAACGGCACAGATTTCTTCATTCGCATCGATCAATGTGGATGAAAAAATCTCTGCCAAAAAAAAAATGATGATTACACTTACCGGTAATCGGATTTTCCTGACCCCACGACAGCACCTTAGAGAGATGGCTCCGCCCCAGGACAGGAAACCTGCAGCATAAAAAAGGTGGAGCCGCTCTCCCACCTCAGTGAGTTTCCAGAGCATGAGAGGGACTCCCCCTTACGTTAGTTTAATTTACATACTGTATATATATATATTTTTTTTTTATTTTTTTTTTGCAACACCCGTGAACACACCGACTTACACCAATAGGGTGGGAATAAAGAGGTGCTGTCGTGGGGTCAGGAAAATCCAATTACCGGTAAGTGTAATCATCATTTTTCCCCTCCCCCACGACAGCACCTTAGAGAGAGATTTCAGAGATCATCCTCAGGGTGGGTGACAGAACTCAAAACCTTAGTGCCAAAAAGAAGGTCAGAGATAGAATCCAGCTGAAGCCTATAGTGCTTATAGAAGGTGGACGGAGAAGACCAGGTGGCTGCCCGACAGATCTGTTCAATAGATACACTAGCCCTCTCCGCCCAAGACGTGGATACCGCCCTCGTGGAGTGAGCCCTCACCGAAATCGGTGGAGACACGCCGGTTACTGAATATGCCAAGGATATAGCTTCTCTAATCCACCGGGCAATAGAAGCCTTAGAGGCAGTATTACCTTTTCTTGCCCCACCGAACAGAACAAACAAGGCAGAGGACTTCCTCCAGTCTTTAGTCACCTCTAGGTACTGCAAAATGCACCTCCTGACATCCAGAGAATGTAACTCCTTCTCTCTATCATCCTTAGGCTCTGAAAAGAAAGCTGGGAGAACTACCTCCTGAGTCCTATTAACCCTGGAAGGAACCTTTGGCATAAACGCAGGATCTGGCCTAAGAACCACTCTGTCCTCCCTGATGGACATAAAAGGGGGGTTAATAGAGAGGGCCTGAATCTCCCCAACTCTTCTGGCTGAAGTTAAAGCTACCAGCAAAACTAACTTAAGGGAAAGTATTTTGACCGAGCAAGATGCCAGAGGTTCAAAGGGATGTCTGGTAAGGGCATTAAGTACTAAGTTAAGGTCCCAGGGAGGAAACCTAGGGCCTGCTACTGGCGTAATCCTATCCACTGCCTTAAAAAACCTAACCACCCAAGGGTCCATGGCCAAACTTCTTCTCCCCAGAACTGATAAGGCTGACACCTGCACCTTTAGTGTACTTTTTGCTAATCCGAGGGACAATCCCCTCTGTAAGAATTCCAACACCTGAACTATGGAAAATTCTAACGGCCAGGGAACCACTTCTGTGCCTATAAAGGACAGGAACTTTCTCCATACTCGAGCATAAATAACATTTGTTACCTCCTTCCTACTTTTCATCAAAGTGGAAATTACTTCCTCCGAGAATCCCTGACTGGCTAAAAATGACCTCTCAAATTCCATGCTGAAAGATGTAGGGACCCTACTTCTGGGTGGGACACGGGACCCTGAGATAATAGATCTGGAATTTCTGGGAGGATCCAAGGATCCGAGACTGACATCGCTCTCAACAGGGAAAACCACGCCCTCTTCGGCCAGAAGGGGGCTATCATGATCACCCTGGCTCCTTCGTACCTGATCTTCCTTACTACCAGAGGAATCAGCTGAAGTGGAGGGAAGGCGTAGCCTAGTGGAAAATCCCATTTCTGGAGAAGGGCGTCTACCCCAGATGGGCACTCCTCTGGACTGAGGGAGAAAAAATCCCGTACCTTTCTGTTCTCCCTTGTGGCGAACATATCTACTGAAGGTAATCCCCATAATCTTACTATCTGGGAAAAAATCTTGGGATTTAGAGACCATTCTCCCTGACGCAGTCTGTGGCGACTCAGAAAGTCTGCTCGAGAATTCTCGACCCCTCTGATATGAATGGCCGAGAGATGAAGCACTCTCCCCTCTATCTCCTCGAATATCCATCTCGATTCCCTTAGTAAAGAATCTGACCTGGTCCCTCCCTGGCGATTGAGATATGAGACCACTGTCCGATTGTCGGACATCACCCTCACATGTCTGTTCAGGATCATCGGAAGAACCGCTCTCAAGGCCAGCAGGACTGCCCTCAGCTCCTTCCGATTTGATGAAAACTGTTTCTGACCCTGGGACCACTCTCCCTGAAAGATCCGATCCTCCACATGAGCCCCCCAACCCCAGGGGCTGGCGTCTGTAGTAACCACCACCGGTTCCGGAAAGGCCCAGGGAAGTCCCTGATTCAGATTTTCTACCTCCTTCCACCAATCCAGGGAAGAAAGGGTCACCTCTGACAAGCTCATCACTGACTCCAGGGATGCCCCCGCCCGTCTTGTAGCAGCCAAGATCTCTACCTGTAACTGGCGGGAATGTCTCTGAGCCCACTGGACTGCTGGTATGCAGGAAGTTAGAACTCCTAACAGAGACATAGCTTTTCTTATAGACAGGTTCCGTTCTAATTGAACCCTCTGAACTCTTCCTTGAACCCCAGCTACCTTCTCGTCTGTGAGAAAGGTTCTCTCCAGCCTGGAATTCAGAACCAGACCTAGAAAAACCTGGCTCGTTGCCGGCTCCAACCTGGACTTTTGGATGTTTAACAGCCAACCCAGAGACCGAAGAACCTCCATAACCCGATCCAGAGACCTGGCACACTCCTCCCGAGACTGGGCTACTACCAGAAAGTCGTCCAGGTAAGGCAAAAACGTGATGTCCTCTCTTCTGATGAAGGAAGCCATCTCCGCCACTACCTTGGTGAAGATCCGAGGTGCCATGGAGAGGCCAAAGGGAAGGGCCTGGAACTGAAAATGAAGAAGTCCCACCTCGGTTCTCACTGCCACCCGGAGGAATCTCTGGTGATCTGGATGGATCGGAATATGATGGTAAGCATCTTTTAAATCCAGAACTGCCATATGACACCCTGGAGATAAAAGATATATTGCTGATCTGATAGTCTCCATCTTGAATTTTCTGGCTTTTAAGAACCTGTTCAGATATTTGAGATTTATGATGGTCCGGTATGACCCATCTGGTTTCTTTACTAAAAACAGGGTGGAATAAAATCCCTGCCCTAGCTCTGACTCTGGGACAGGAATCAACACCCTCTTGCTTATCAATTTTTTTATTTCTTGCAGCATGACAGGGGAAGACCTTGACACCACCAATCTTTCTGCGGGCCAACGCAGGAATTCCAAACTTAGACCCTCCCGCAGAAGACACACTAACCATCTTCCTGCCATCCTTTCCCAAGCAGGAAGAAAGAACTTTAACCTTCCTCCTACTGGGATCATGGCGTCATTGCTTACCCTGTTTAGATGTACGGCCTGTGGCAGATCCAAACAAAAATCCCTTATTTCCTGGTCTGGGCCTAGAACCCTGTTCTTTGTCCCCCATCTGCCTCTTACCCTGGAACCTTGACGGGTTCCGAAAGGGCCGCTTATATTGTTTAAACTGCGTAAGAGATTCCTGGGGAAACTTCTTCTTCCTATCTGCCGCCTTCTCGAGTAAAGAGTCAAGCTCCGACCCGAAAAGAAACTGGCCATCACAGGGAATGCTACAAAGCCTCAACTTGGATGACAGATCTCCCCCTTTCCAATTCTTCAGCCACAAAGCACGTCGCGCAGAATTAGAAAGGGAAGCGGTCCTTGCTTCCAGCCTTACCGAGTCCACCGCGGCATCCGCAATAAAATCCGCGGCTTTCTGGAAGGTCGGAATTGAAGCCAATAACTGCTCCCTAGGGCATTTTTCCCTAATCTGCCCTTCTAACCTTTCCAACCATAGCGACATAGACCTTGCAACAACCGTGGCAGCTATACTAGGTCTAAAAGCAGCCGCAGAAGACTCCCATGCATTCTTAAGGGAGGAGTCAATTCTTTTATCTAAGGGGTCTTTTAAAAACCCCATGTCCTCAAAGGGTAGTGAGGATTTTTTAGAAATCTTGGAAATGGCTACATCCAGCTCCTTGTCCCAAGATGTAGACGCTTCCTCCTCAACCTATCACTGCTGAGATAGACCTATGGACTGGGAAACATCTACGCTTCCTTTCCCTAAGGCCTTCAAACATAACATCCTCCACCGACCTATCCTCCCTGGTATCTTCTAACTCCAAGGTAGATCGGATAACTTTTAATAATTTGTCCGTATCCTCCGCAGGAAATAAGAACTTCCCTTCTTTTATATTATCTTCCGAAGAAAGGGAATCATCAGAGTCCTCCTTCCTGGATAAAGAGTCGCTATCCTTCGATTCGACGTCGGACTCCTGCCTTACTGTTTTTCTCCTCTTCCTACTTCTCAAGGAACTTTTCACTTCAGACATGATAGACTTCAGGTCTTTCAGAAGACTTGGAGTCTCCTCCGCCACCGTCTTCTCAATGCACTGCTGACAGAGCTTTTTAGTGTAAGAAGAAGACAGCGGGTTTTTGCAGATAGGGCATTCTTTATTCTTTTTCTTTGCCTCCACCTTCTTAGGCACCGTCTAAGAAAAAACGGAACACAATACTGAGGAACAGTCCAGATCTCTCTGACAACCGAGAATAGGACTCACAATACCGGTGGCAAGATCTGCACATCCGCACTTTCAGACCTCTTCTCTTCGTCCATAGTGGGGGCAACAACCTGCACTGATAAACAATGCCTTTATTATAAATTGCCACCAAGTGCTACTCTCACCTGAGAGATCACTGCTTCTGCAGACCCACCACGCTCAATTTGTCCAGGAACCCCTTTCCGGCCTCTGGATATCCGTCCCTGGCATCCCGAACCACCCAGTTATCATACCTGCCTGGAGCCGGGTTTAAAAACTACCGGGAAGCCGAACTTCCGGTCACCTGACCGGAAGTGCACTGCCGTGGAACGCACGGCCGTGGACCGCATGGCGCTTCCGGTTCGCCATTTACACATCCGGCGGCGCTTGGTGAGTCTGTAAGTCAGCAAGGCCCTCTGGCCTTCTTCAACCGCCGGCGCCGTCCTCCTCGCCTGAGGGACCAGCACCTTCCGCCCTGGATCCAGAGAGACGCCTCGGCCGCCTCCGGAACTTCATCCCCGCGCCTGTGGGGAACAATCGGGCAGGTACCGACTGCCGCCCCGACCCTCCGGCTTCTACCGGGACTTCAAGGTCAGGACGACACTGCAGGCTCCCGTACCAGGACAGGAAACCTCACTGAGGTGGGAGAGCGGCTCCACCTTTTTTATGCTGCAGGTTTCCTGTCCTGGGGCGGAGCCATCTCTCTAAGGTGCTGTCGTGGGGGAGGGGAAAAAAATGGAGGGGAAAGGCGTCTGCCAGGACATAGGAGCTCCGCCCTACATCCATACCCACTTAGCTCGTATGCCCTGGCAAACCAGATTTCTCCATTCGCATCAATCGATGTGGATGAATAAATCATTGCCGGGATTTTTTTTTTATATATATATATATATATATATATATATATATATATACACAAAATGCTTGCCAAAGCATAGGAACGCCGCCTCCTCCTCAGCTCGTATGCCTTGGCAAACGTATCTGTCACTGCAGAGGAGAAAATCCCGTCTTGCAGCGCCGCATACACCGACTTGCGTGTAATCTGACAGCAGCGCAATGCTTCTGTCAGAATGCACATCGGTGCTGCAGCTAGTAGATCGGTTGGTCCACCTGGAAGGTAAAAAGACAAAAAAAAAAAAAAAGAAAAAACCAGGCCACAACGCAATACTTTTATTAACTTTGGAACAGAACATGTAACTTTAACTTTTGGAACTAAACATTAACCTGTTTGCTTACCTTTTTTTTTTTTTTTTTTACCTTTATAGAACAAACCTCTCCTTCCCCATGGGTCAATGTGCAAAGCGCAAAGCGCCCAAAGATGTGGCGAAGTGCGTTATGCACTTTGTCCCATGTGAAAGGAGACGTTTGCAGCAGCTGTGAGTGAATGGGCCCTAATAGCCCTGTGTGCCTATCCTGGTGAGATGTGATCCCTATGCTAGGTGTACCTGTGTGTGGTACTTTCGGAAACACTCCCCTAAGCATAGGGCAGGGTGGTCGGGACAGTCAGGACAGAAATAGCGGGTGTCACGCCTTATTCCACTCCTGCTACAGACACGACATTTTTTTCGGGGTGGCGGTCGGTTTGAGGTACCAGCAACGACACTGGGGAAGTGTCGCTCGTGTAGACGGCTAACTACACTGGTGGATGGGGCCACGGAACCTCCTGGGTACAGGAGGTTCGCGATGATCTCTTCCTGAAATTTGAGGAAGGATCCAGTTCTCCCAGCCTTACTGTAGAGAACAAAACTATTGTACAGAGCCAATTGAATTAAATATACAGACACCTTCTTATACCAGCGTCTGGTGCGTCGGGAAACTAAATACGGAGCCAACATCTGGTCATTGAAGTCGACCCCTCCCATGTGGAGGTTATAGTCGTGGACTGAGAGGGGCTTCTCAATGACACGGGTTGCTCGCTCAATTTGTATTGTCGTGTCTGCGTGAATGGAGGAGAGCATGTAAACGTCACGCTTGTCTCTCCATTTCACCGCGAGCAGTTCTTCGTTACACAGTGCGGCCCTCTGCCCCCTTGCAAGACGGGTGCTAACGAGCCGTTGGGGGAAGCCCGCGCGACTAGTTCGCGCGGTACCACAGGCGCCAATCCGTTCTAGAAACAAATGCCTAAAGAGGGCCACACTTGTGTAGAAATTGTCCACATAAAGATGGTACCCCTTGCCGAATAAGGGTGACACCAAGTCCCAAACTGTCTTCCCACTGCTCCCCAGGTAGTCAGGGCAACCGACCGGCTCCAGGGTCTGATCTTTTCCCTCATAGACCCGAAATTTGTGGGTATAGCCTGTGGCCCTTTCACAGAGCTTATACAATTTGACCCCATACCGGGCGCGCTTGCTTGGGATGTATTGTTTGAAGCCAAGGCGCCCGGTAAAATGTATTAGGGACTCGTCTATGCAGATGTTTTGCTCAGGGGTATACAAATCTGCAAATTTCTGGTTGAAATGGTCTATGAGGGGCCGAATTTTGTGGAGCCGGTCAAAAGCAGGGTGGCCCCTGGGACGGGAGGCGGTGTTGTCGCTAAAGTGCAGGAAACGCAGGATGACCTCAAATCGTGTCCTGGACATAGCAGCAGAGAACATGGGCATGTGATGAATCGGGTTCGTGGACCAACATGACCTCAATTCATGCTTTTTTGTCAGGCCCATGTTGAGGAGGAGGCCCAGAAAAGTTTTAAATTCGGAAACTTGGACTGGTTTCCACCGGAAAGGCTGGGCATAAAAGCTTTCCGGGTTAGCGGTGATAAATTGTGTGGCATACCTGTTTGTCTCTGCCACGACTAAGTCTAAAAGCTCCGCAGTCAAGAACAGCTCAAAAAATCCCAGGGCCGAATCGATCTGAGCTGTCTCAACCCGAACTCCAGACTGGGCGGTGAAAGGGAAAACTACGGGTGCGGCTGAAGTTGGGGACTGCCAATCAGGGTTTGCCAGCACCTCTGGGATTCTAGGGGCTCTACGGGCACGTCTTTGCGGTGGCTGCGACGGGGTCACTACTGCACGTGCCACCGTACCAGCTTCAACTGCCCTTCTGGTGCTCGCTACTTCACCAGGTTGTACGGCAGTGCTGGTACTAGGTCCAGGAAGGGCTGGGCTGCTGGTGTATGCCTCACCACGTAATCCGACAGCACCAGCCCCACTCTGCTGCTCTTGAAGCGGATCCTGCGCAACCTGTGGTCTAGCGACACAGGGCCGGGTACGCCTGCTGCTATCAGGGACCTCAGCCTCCTCGTCCGAACTTTGGGTCAGAGAGCCACTGCTTTCTACAGGTTCGTATTCTGACCCGCTGGATTCATCAGATGAGGGTTCCCACTCCTCATCCGACTGGGTCAGAAGCCTGTAGGCCTCTTCAGAGGAATACCCCCTGTTTGACATGTGGGCAACTAAATTTAGGGGTATTCCCTGAGACTACCCAAGAAAAAAAAAGCAAGCCTGTCTTACAAATGGGAGGCTAGCGAAGTACCGGAGGCTGCTGCGGTTGATAAAAAATATCAAAACTGATTTTTTTATCGCCGCAGTGCGTGTAAAGTGAATGTGCAGTGATCAAAAAATAATAATTTTTTTGTCACTGCGGTGGGGCGGGTGTGGGCAAACGCACAGGCCTGATCGGGCAAACACTGCGTTTTGGGTGGAGGGCGAACTAAAGTGACACTAGTACTATTATAGATCTGACCGTGATCAGTTTTGATCACTTTCAGATACTATAAAAGTACAAATGCTGATTAGCGATACGCTAATCAGCGAATAACGGACTGCGATGCGGTGGGCTGGGCGCTAACTGATCGCTAACTACCTAACCAAGGGACCTAAACTATACCTAAAACCTAACGGTCAATAACAGTGAAAAAAAAAAGTGACAGTTTGCACTGATCACTTTTTTCCTTTCACTAGTGATTGACAGGGGGGGATAAAAGGGGTGATCAAAGGGTTAATTGGGGTGATCTGGGGGCTAAGTGTGGTGTAGTGGGTACTCACAGTAATGATGTGCTCCTCTGCTCCTCTGCTGGAACCAACCGACCAAAAGAAGGAGCAGAGGAGCACAGCAGCCATATAACCCCATCATATTTACTAATATGTGGGGTTATATGGCTGCTGATTGGTTTTTTTAAAAATCATCAACCTGCCAGCCAATGATCGTGGCCGGCAGGCTGCTGACGAAATAGTCTTCTGCGAAATGCCGGCCCGCGATGCGCATGCGCGGGCCGGCTGTGACGTAATCTCGCGTCTCGCGAGAGGACGCGCCGATGCGTCCAGGAGGAACTAAACAACCACCTCCCGGACGCATCGGTGCGTACAGCGGTCGGGAGGTGGTTAAACGGATTCGTTGTTCTGTATCGAAGGTTGTTTTTTTTTCTGTTTTGTGGCCGCCTCCATTGTTATGCCACAAAACATATCCATATGCGATCCGTTTTTTGCGGATCACAAATAGAAACAGGAAGTTTGTTATCATTCGGCCTCATACACACAACCGTTGTGTGTTTTGCAGTCCGCAAACCATGGATGGCATCAGTGTGCGTTCCGCAATTTACGGAACAGCACGGACAGCCATTAATATAACTGCCTATTCTTGTCCGCAAAATGCAGACAAGAATAAGACAGGTTATATTTTTTTTTGCGGACCACGGAACGGAGCAATGGATGCGGACAGCACACGGAGTGCTGTCCGCATCCTCTGCTGCCCTATTGAAGTGAATGGGTCCGCATCAGAGCCGCCAAAACTGCGGCTCGGATGCAGACAAAAACAACGGCTGTGTACATGAGGCCTTACTGTAATGTTTGCAAACCGTAAACACATGGGCAAAGTGGGAACGGATCCGCAAAATACAGATGACCTACGGATGTTTTCCGTATTTTTTGCGGACCCATTGACTTGAATGGAGCCACAGACCGAGATTTGCAGACAATAATAGGACATGCACTACTTTTTTGTGAAACAGCCAAGTGGATATATGGAAACAGAATGCAAACTGAGTCATTTCTGTTGTTTTTGCGGACCCATTGAAGTGTATGGTTACGGCCTGCAAGAAAAACTGAACGGAAAGAAAATACATTCTTGTGCATGAGGCCTTAATGACTTTTCCAAGAGCCAGTTGGTAAAAGTTGTTTCAATTAAGGAGGCAGACTTGGAAATATGGGTTTCACAGGTGCTTTGGGCACAAGGGCTAAGGAGGAACGTGGAAGAAAATGGCATCATCCACTCAGGCGGGATCCATGATTTGTGGGCCACGAAATGGATGCGGTTGTGTGCATGAGCCCTTAAAGGCACACAGTCTAGTTACTGACAAATCTCCGATTGGTTAATGTGATCCATGCCGCAACGCTGATGCACAGCTAAAGACATGAAGTATATCAATCCACAGGGAGACAAATTATCTACAAATGTAGAAAATTTAGGACTGCTGGTACTCTTCCTATGGGGAACATTTATCAACCCCTGTATGCCAGAAAACTGGTGTAAAAAAGCAAAGCTTGGCACACAGTTTAGGGCTCTTTCACACTTGCGTTCTTTTCTTCCGGCATAGAGTTCCGTCGTCGGGGCTTTATGCCGGAAGAATCCTGATCAGTTTTATCCTAATGCATTCTGAATGGAGAGAAATCCGTTCAGGATGCATCAGGATGTCTTCAGTTCAGGACCAGAACGTTTTTTGGCCGGAGAAAATACCGCAGCATGCTGCGCTTTTTGCTCCGGCCAAAAATCCTGAACACTTGCCGCAAGGCTGGATCCGGAATTAATGCCCATTGAAAGGCATTGATCCGGATCCGGCCTTAAGCTAAACGTCGTTTCGGCGCATTGCCGGATCCGACGTTTAGCTTTTTCTGAATGGTTACCATGGCTGCCGGGACGCTAAAGTCCTGGCAGCCATGGTAAAGTGTAGTGGGGAGCGGGGGAGCAGTATACTTACCGTCCGTGCGGCTCCCGGGGCGCTCCAGAGTGACGTCAGGGCGCCCCACACTCATGGATGACGTGATCGCATGGCACATCATCCATGCGCATGGGGCGCTCTGACGTCATTCTGGAGCGCCCCGGGAGCCGCACAGACTAAGTATACCGCTCCCCGCTCCCACTATGGCAACCAGGACTTTAATAGCGTCCTGGGTGCCATAGTAACACTGAAAGCATTTTGAAGACGGATCAGTTTTTCCGGATCCGGCGTGTAATTCCGGCAAGTGGAGTACACGCCGGATCTGGACAACGCAAGTGTGAAAGAGGCCTGACTTAATCAAAGATTTTATACTTTTTTGGGCTTTAACCATTTAGAGCCCTACTCACCAGAGCAGGGAGGCCATAGCCTGCCTGGCACATTATGATCTGTGCCAGGAAACTGGCTTCCTTGCTGGCAAAGATTCTTGGTTTTGGATGGATCTAAAAGCTGTCAAAATATTTCTAGCCACAGAAAAAAAAAAATTGGAGGAGGGTTGACAAATGCAAGGGTTCACTTACTTTTTTTCCACCTCCATTGTGCATGCATGCTCGCTCACCAGTCCATTATTTCAGGGGACTCGGGCCATGGTTCTTGTGATCAATGTGGGTCCCTGTGCTCAGATTTGTATCCCCTATCCAGTGCTTGTATCTTGGGACGACCCCTTTAACAGGACAGTTTCTGCATTTTGCCACTTCCCATTTATTCTTATTGGAAGCAAGTGGCACTTGTAGTCATAAGACATAACTGGGGGGGTAGGACTGATATTAGGAGCATGCATTTCCCTTTAACATAGAACTAAAAAGAGAGAATACACACGATGGCTGAAACGTGGCACGCAGTATTCGGTATCGATGATGTCACTTATTCCAGATGAATAATGAAAGGCTCTATAAATAATTCAGCACCTGCCAGAACGTGTCTTTCTCATGGACGGGTTCTGGGTGAGGAGATCATCTACGCATTCATTATTACTTAACGGTGTTGGCCTCCTTAGTAAATAAGGAGTGGGGGGGAGGAGAGCTCAGGGCATCCAGTTATTACAGGCCTCCCAGGTTTGGTGGCTTGTTCTGGGTCAGTTTCCGCATGGAAAATCAACACACTATGTAGTACCAGTATATGCTAGGCACAAATCTGCAGCATTTATTATTTATATACGTACCCTATAGATACTTAATATGTTGCAGCATGGTGGTGTTTCTCTTCACCACCACAATATCTCCTATAGAAGGGTTTCTCAATTTTTCGACTAGGGCCTCACCAGTAGTGGTCAAAAGCAGCTCCAGAATTAATATTGCTCAATTTACTTTTCATTTGTCTCCTAAATTCTGTAGAAATGTTAAAAAAGGCACAAAATGAGTCAATTATGTTAAACAGATTTCTGCAGCGTGGACAGAGCAGTGCTTTTAGGCTCGGGCTACACTGGTCGCAGCCAGGATCGGTGATTCCATAGAAATGAACAGCATCACAGCGACAGTCGCAAGAAATCCAACACAGATTTAGAAATTTATCTTTTTGTGGAACGGATGAATGCAGACCCGTTCAAGTTGAATGGGTCTGGATTCATCCCGGCGGCCTTACGGAGGTTGCCTGTGCATTGGGGACCGCAAATTGTGGTCCCCAATGCAGAGAACGGCCCATATATAGCTGTGTGAATGAGCCCTTAGGGATCATGTCATTATAGAGGCCTAGTATCCTCCCATAGTCCATAGGCTTGGCTGCATGTGGACCAGGGGAAAACTGGGTACAGATTTCAGTCACAGGTCACAACCAATGCCAAAAAAACTAAGTAAGAAGGGAAAATAATTTTTTTTAAAGACTATTCAGCATAGTTACATGTCACTATGTGTAAAATTCTGTACCATTACATTTCCTAACACATCACAGAACTTTATACTGTAGATGTAGCAGGTCATTTGGAGATTAGTCAGAACAGTGTTCTTTTACAAGTTCTGCCTGTTACCACTAGGGGGAGCTTGAAACTCATACAAGGAACTTTTACAGTATAATGGAATCAGTCAGTGTTTGGTCAGTGATTACCATCAGCAATTTTGAGCCAAAACCAGGAGCGGCTCTAAACCCAGAACAGGGACAGATCTTTCCCTTATACCTTATGTCTGTGGAGGCTCCAATCCTGGTTTTTGCTCACAATCACTGATGGAAATGACTGACCAAACACTGACGTGTAAGGCTTTCACACTAGCGTTCGGGGCTCCGCTTGTGAGTTCCATTTGAAGGCTCTCAGAAGCGGCCCCAAACGCATCCGTACGGCCCCAATGCATTCTGAGTGGATGCGGATCCGCTCAGAATGCATCAGTCTGGCAGCGTTTGGCTTCCGCTCAGCAGGCGGACACCTGAACGCTGCTTGCAGCATTCTGGTGTCCGCCTGGCCGTGCAGAGCCAAACGGATCCGTCCAGACTTACATTGCAAGTCAATGGGGACGGATCCGTTTGAAGTTGACACAATATGGCTCAATTTCAAACGGATCCGTCCCCCATTGACTTTCAATGTAAAGTCTGGACGGATCCGTCTGACTAACTTTCAGACTTAGAATTTTTTCTGAAAGATAATGCAGACGGATCCGTTCTGAACGGATCACATAGTTTGCATTATAGGAGCGGATCCGTCTGTGCAGACACCAGACGGATCCCCTCCTATATAACTAGGTAACATTATCAGTTTACTACTGCTGTGAGGAGAAATGTTAACAGCAAGGTGATCATTATAATAGTGTACACTTTCTATGACACAATATGGCTCAATTTCAAACGGATCCGTCCCCCATTGACTTTCAATGTAAAGTCTGGACGGATCCATCTGACTAACTTTCACACTTTGCATTATAGTTCTGAAAAAATTCTGACTGATCCGTTCTGAACAGATCCCATCGTCTGCATTATAGGAGCGGATCCGTCTGTGCAGACACCAGACGGATCCGCTCCGAACGCAAGTGTGAAAGTAGCCTAAATAAGGCCTAATGCTGAGAAAAGCACATAAGCTAAAATGTACTCAAGGCTGCATGCACAAAACCATATCCGTTTTGCACTCTGCAAATCGCAGATTTGCATAATAGAGGTGGTCCATGTTGCATCTGCATTTTTCTTTTGCTGACCCATCGACTTCTGCATTGTGTGTAAATATCTTTTTGTGTAATGGACATACAGATGCAGAAAGCTCCCAGATGATCTGTGCACCTTCTAGATCCATAGGTCTGCTCCGCAAGAAGAATATGTCCTATATTTGGCTTCAACAGGCCTACAAAAATGCGGATGCAGCATGGTACGGTATCCGTATTTTGTGGACTGCAAAATACATACTGTATGTCGTGTGCATGAGGCCAAAACAAATCCCTTAAAGGAAAAAAAAAAACGACTTCAGACATTTTACATTATTTTATTCATGTTTAAGATTACAGATTCTTTATTGCTGATCTAATACAATCACTCATACATTAAAATGTAAAAGACTCTGTCTGGGGGATGGGGTGACCCCTGCATCCCCATTCTGACTGCAGGACTATAAATGCAGACTTCAGAGAAGCCTGCAGTGGGCTGTGCATTGCAGACCAGCAACATGGATGTGTATTCTATTAGGTAGACAATGCCCAGAGTGTTCAAAGAAATTCTGCTGGTATGTATGTCCTGTTAAATGTGGAATTCTCAGTTATTATCCATAAAGATCATCTTCAGACACCAAAACATTGATTAGGAGGAGTGGTAAAATGCAGGCAAAGTGTCAGAGACCTGCAGAAGGTGCGCATCTATCTGAATGCTAACTACAGTGCAGAAGCCATACCGGAATCGGAATATATATTCTCATTATCAATCCATTTAGTCAAAAAGGCCTGGTGGTTTTCTTGCTTTGGATTTCTAGTTCCTAGCGATTTTGATCCACATGAATACCGATTCAGACAATAAAACATCTGGCCTCCTGTGTGTTTGTGCCTGGAGGCCCACATTTACTAATCCTATAGATGGAGACCGGCACCAGATTTATCACAGTGGCTCAGATTGGAGGATAAATCTGGTGCAAGGACAGAAACTTTTCGAGAACTATACCAACTATTGGTTGGCTTACTTTGAGACAAGTTTTTGTGCCAGAATTATGCAGAAATTTTCAGGTCCTGTCCCTTTCCCAGCTCTGCCAATGTTCAATTAATCCCCAAACTCCTTGAAGAGCGTGTTGAAAAGCAGAGAAACCCTAGATGCCCCAATTTGCACCACTTTGTTAGATATCTGGCGCACTCACACATCAATCTGGGCCAAAAGGAAAAAAAAACAAAAAAAACACTAATTTGAAAGATTAACAACTTGTAAAATATATTTGGAAAAAAAAAACACTTTAAAAAGTACTGCTAGCAAACCACAGTGTGGCCGTACATCAGTACCTTTAGTTCACAAGGACCACTTGGCCTGAAGTATATATGTGAATATTGGCTGTGCTGCATATATCTGTACATATACAGTTTCTCAATATCCTCCATAGCACTGGACATCACGGTATACAGTCTGAACCCTTGTTACATAGCAGCAGAATACTGCATGTGCAGTAAAAAGGAACAAAATCTCTAGATTAACTTACATACTAAAAATGTGAAAAATAGAATTACCAGATTCAATATAAGAAATCAGCAAATAAATCTCTTTTCATTCAAGCTTTTGGGACAGGACACAAATCAAGAGAACTGCAGCTTATCCCTACTGGGACCTGACATGGCTGCCCCTTGGAACAGGTCTGGAGGAATTCACAGCTTCTGCAGGGAATGTGTAGGGTCCCTATGGTGGGACTAGGAACTACAGCCAAATAATTAAGGGGGTTTCCAGTACTTTGATATTGATGGCCTATCCTATCCATCAGATGGCGCCAGAAAACGATACAGTGGGCTGCATTGGAAGGAAAAGGTTTTGCGCACTGTGTAAGTGGCATGCTGGGGTACTGCAGCTCGGCTCCCCTTCAAGTGAATGCCAGCTGCATAATCTACACCGTGGATGAAGCCTTCCTTTCACTGTATAGTTTCTGGTGGCTGCCCAAAATAGGCGATTGGTAGGGGTGAAGGGTGCAAGACTGATGACCTACCCTGAGGAAAGGCCATCAATATTTAAGTCCCGAAAACCCCCATTAAAGACCTCCAAATCAGGTGAAGGGCAAAAACCAAGACTAATTCAGTGGTCAGTTGTGAACTAATGGGCTACCTTGCAAATTCAGGAGCGACGGACATGTACTGTACATTACACATTAGTGTCATTTAGCAGCAGTTATTTTCTATATGCTTCCTATTGAGTACCCTATGGCAGAATGAAGAGACTTGCCATGCTCCAGAACAATGAAAGAATCAGGAGGTTGGATGGGAACATGTGCGGAGCCTGGCAATGGTCAGTAAAGCTACAGATACAGGCAGAATCAGCTATGGCCTGATGCAGTCCACTTCTCAGGTTAAAGTTTAAGACTCCAGGATAAAAGGGATCATTGTACTTTACTTATACAGATCAGGAGCCAGAAGAAAACGGATTATCTTACTAGCAGTTTATTTCACTATGCTGAACACATTTGAACCACTACATCTCTAGCCAATATGGCATCTTCAGTTTTTGGCTAGAGATTCACTTGTTTGTTACCCTTCTAACTGGGTAGACAGCGCGAAAGATTCAAGAATTCCCCTTCTCCTCTTGATCTCAGGAAAAACAAAAAACAAAACATGGGGACCATGGGTGGAGATGGACTCACTAATCCACGGTGTTCCAAAGTATTATGCATGTGAAATATTAATAGGATTTCACAAACTTTTTAAAAGCCATTGCACCTAAATTTAAGCACAAGTGGCGAGGCCAGGACCAGCGAGCTCAGCATACAGCATCTTCTTTTACACCAATTTTCTGGCATGAAAGACAACTGCTCCGAGCTGGCATAGATAGACTACTGGAGGATGTGCTTAATATATGATGAGGCATGCGCCCCCGACAGACAGACATTCTTCCTCCCCACATGCAATATGGGGAGGAAGAAAGACCTTTCTGAATATGAAAATTGTAAAATAGCTCAATGTCTTGCAAAAGGCATGAAAACAATTGATATTTCACAAAAACTGAAGAGAGATCATTGAGCTGTGTGAGTGATGAAGGCTCCCTTTAAAGGGCACCAGTCAGTAGTTTTGTACCTATGAAGTGGACTGACCTGTTGCATGGGCGCTTGGCAGCTGAAGGCATCTGTGTTGGTCCCATGTTCGTATGTGCCCTCATTGCTGAGAAAAATGTCTTAATATATGCAAATGAGCCTCTAGGAGCAATGGGGGCGATGCCGTTACACAGCTGCACCTTCTACAGGACCAGGCAGTGAACCTCTCGATGCAGGACCCTCCACAGGCTGGCAGTGTATAAGCCTGTAGTTTGGCCGCCACTAACCAAAGCTCCCGAAGAGAAGCGTTTTCAGTGGGCTCAGAAATACAAGATGGCTAATTTTCAAACCTTTTTATTCACTGTTGAATGCTGTGCTATGCTGGATGGAGGTCTGGTCAGCTTGTGAACAGCCACTCTGTTCCTCCAAGACTGCAATGTCAGCAAGGAGGGGGCAGAGTGAGGATTTAGGCCAGAAGGTTCTTTAGGGTCCCTGCTGGTGTCAAAGTGAACAATTTGTGGAGTTTCTGCCACGATATAGAAATAAGAATCATGCCTTCCAAAATAAAATCATGTTTCATGAAAGATGATCCACCATCCCAAGCTGCAAAAAAACAACAAAAAAAAACAGACCACTGACTCCTTGGCTGCTATGGGCATAAAAAGCAGGTCAAATAATTGTTCGGCTAACATAATTTCCTGACCTCAATCCTATTGAGAGCCAGCACAGGCAGAGCACAGAATGTAGGCAGGCTATCATAGCTAAATGATAAAGTACATGGAAGTCATACTATATTGGTACTCAGTTTTGGTTTGCCGTTTGGGCACTGTCTCTAAAAGGTTTGCCATCACGGATCTATGAGAAAGGCCAAAACAGCAGCTCTGGGAGGCAGTACTGATAGAAACTATACATGGACTTAAAACAAGTTCAGTGTATAAGAGTTTTTTCTTTAAAGGGTTTCTGCAGTTCTTTTAAACTGTGGATAGATCATCAGCATCCGATCGGCGGGAGTCCAACACCCCGGACCCCCTCCAATCAGCAGTTTGATAATGCAGCGGCGCTGGTAGTAGCACCGCGGCCTTCTCGCCGTTTATCGCAGGCCCAGTGACGTCATGATTAGTATCACTGGCCTTGGTGCGGCTAAGCTCCATTAAAGTGAACAGAGCTTAGCCGCGCCCAGGCCAGTGATACTAGTTGTGATGTCACTGGGCCTGAGGGAAACCGAGAGAAGGCCGCGGCGCTCTTGGAGCGCTGCTGCCTTCTCAAACAGCTGATCGGCAGGGGTCCGACATGATCATCTATCCAGAGGATAGATCAGTTTAAAAGAACCACAGAACCCCTTTAAGTTTATTTTTTGTTAAATTATCTGTGCATGCAGCAAATAACAGATTTCTGATGGAAAAGATATAAATGTCATTATGCCACATTGCATGTTTTCAAAGACTGAAAACTGCTGAAATTGGAACAGATTGTGTGCTTTTCACAATATACTGTAAATGAAGCCATCATCAGCACTTCCACTTGTATTCACATCCACAATGTAATAGAACTGGTAAGGATAAAAAAATCCTTGCACATACTGACTGTTTAGGAAAACAACCAAAAATAGCACGTGCAGAATAATTTGGAACATGGTGTTCTTTCAAGTCTTGTCTCCTTGGTCAGCAGTCAACCTATGCATTAGAAAAACACCGCCAAGCAACAGAAGAAACCATTCAGAAGCCTTGCATTAGTTTCATGATAGCTAGTAAAGCGCATCACAGTTTAGTGAATGACTATGTAGTGTTGTCACTTTTTTGGAGCCATTACAGTAGCTTAAAGGGTTATACCCATCTCATACATTGGAGGCATACTGCTAGGATATTCCACCAATGTCAGATAGGAGCGGACCCCAAGAACAAACCCCCCCCCCCCCCCCCCCAAAAGATCAGGAGAGCATACCATGCCTGAGCTCTCTACTCAATTTCCTAAAATAGCCAAGCGAGCATGCTTGGCTTTTTGAGGAGCCCCATAGCAGTGAACGGCAGTGAATGGACAGAGCACCACCTCTTCATTTTGCTGGAAATAACATAGCCAGAGCTCAGCCATTTCGGAACTCGCATACTAGTGAATGGAGAGTTGCCGTGCTTGCGTGGTGCGCTCTCCTTCGCTTCGGAAGAGGGGGCCAAAAATAATTATACCATCTCCACTACCTGACAAGGGGAAATTAAAACACAAACTTTCACTGTTAAAAACCACATTAAAATAGGATTTAAGTCACTTTACAGTTTTCATTAAGACATCCGCTCTTCACATCCTTTAGAATCATCAATATTAAAAGAGAAAATAAAAATGCAAGTTAATGCAAAATAATTTGCAGGATTCACGCTTGTTAACTTGTTCCCCTTCCCATGTGCTGCTGGGATGAGCAGTGTTAACGGATAAGTACAGCATAAATCTGGAGGGACTTGTCAGAGACCTAAGAACAAGCCCCCCCAAAAAACAATCTGTGAATTCGCACAGACCGTATATTCTAGGCATCTTCACTTTAATAAATACCCTAGTAGAATGTTTGCTAATATGGCAGAAAGTCCAAGTCTTGTAGTAAGAGCTGGCTGTACAGTGGCTGCAAAAGGCTTCATATTTCATTTGATTTAATCCAGAATCTTCTCATCTTCCAGCAGCTTCTGGTGTGCAGTCTTCATATGCACTCAATACCTAAAAGAGAGAAGGCGGCATTGATGGAGATTCTTGCTGCGGACTGCTCGATTTTCAGGTGGTTACCAGTAACTGGTATACCTGCTGATAGAGGTATACCAGGAAAACACTATTCGGAATTTATCCTAAAGCAATGCGTATAAAAGCAAGTTGTTTAAAAGGCTAGATAGAAAGTCACGAGGGACTTCTCAAGACGAGCACTAAGGACAAGTGGAGCCCTTAGCAACCAAACTCCTTTTCTGAGGGCCCTTTGGAAAATTAAATGCCCTAGAGTTTAAAGTGATACTACTATCATAAAGGGGATTTTTTTTTTTTTTTTTCATTTCGTCAGTACTGCGACATTGAAAATGACATACATATTGTACTTCTGTAGCAATCAGTACAGATAAGGCTACTTTCACACTTGCGTTCAGGGTTCTGCTTGCGAGTTCCGTTTGAAGGCTCTCACAAGCGGCCCCCGAACGGATCCGTACGGCCCCAATGCATTCTGAGTGTATGCGGATCCGCTCAGAATACCTCAGTCTGGCACCGTTTGGCCGCCGCTCCGCTCAGCAGGCGGACACCCAAACGCTGCTTGCAGTGTTCGAGTATCCACCTGGCCGTGCGGAGCCAAACGGATCTGTCCAGACTTACCATGTAAGTCAATAGGGACGGATCCGTTTGAAGTTGACACAATATGGTGCAATTTCAAACGGATCCGTCCCCCATTGACTTTCAATGCAAAGTCTGGACGGATCCGTCTGACTAACTTTCAGACTTAGAATTTTTTCTGAAAGATAATGCAGACGGATCCAGTCTGAACGGATCCCATAGTTTGCATTATAGGAGCGGATCCGTCTGTGCAGACACCAGACAGATCCGCTTCGAACGCAAGTGTAAAAGTAGCCTAAGTCCTCCTATATAACACATTATCAGTTTACTACTGCTGTGAGGAGAAATGTTAACAGCAAGGTGATCATTATAATAGTGTACACTTTTTATGACAGCTATTTTTTCTCTTGAAAGGCCTAGGTAAAGATGTCCACAGAAGAGCATTGCACTTACAGTAAAGCTCTAATTGAACCACTAAAGGTAGGCCTTTCCCTGGCCGCAGTGATGGCCTGACTGAGAAAGTTATAATGTGGTATTCAACTTATGTGAAGTTATCCCCCATCCACAAGACAGGGGATAACTGGTGGATTGGTGGGGGGTCTACCACTTTCAGCTATCACAAAAACAGTAAACCCTGTACCCCATGGAGCCCCCCCAAATGAACGTAGCTGCGGTTGAGCATGCATGCTATGGGAGTTCCGGAGACAGCTGATCACTGTACTTAAGCGGCTGCTCTATTCATTTTGACAGCAACTAGATGTTAGCGGAAAGTAGAGCGTTAAAACATAGAAACCTAGAATGTGTCAGCAGATAAGAACCATTTGGCCTATCTAGTCTGCCCAATATACTGAGTACTATGAATAGCCCCCGGCCCTATCTTATATAAAAATAAAACGAACGGCAAACAATGCTTCTTTGTTTGTAGAAGTTGTCTGGCTTTTTGGTGCATTTTCTTGGGTCCTTCTTAAAAAGCAGCGTACTGTTGGCAAAGCATTTTTATGCCATTTTTCCCATAGGCTTCTCTAGAACACTTTAAAAAGTATTAAAAATAAATAAAATAAAGCTTACAACAAAAGGAATAAAATAAAATGTAAAAATACCATGTAAAAAGCTTACAATTATACATGAATTTATTGCAATCGGCTCTCTGAAATTTAGATTTAGGTCAGCTAAACATTAAGACATGTTGGCGAAGAGCCGCTAATTAGCTTGCGTCAGCCAAACCAGAAGCGCCTCCAAAAGAAAAATCTGATCAAGTGAAGATCATGTCTCCCGGGATTATTTACTTTATTTCATTAAACTTCTTAATGAAACAAGCAATAAACTATGTACATTAATCATAGATGGTCACTAAAAATATGGTATGTTTTAAGAAATGTAGTGAAGTTAAAATAATCCAGAGGGACAAGCTTCACTTGATCCGACAAAATCACACCATCCTCTTTTGAGGAGTCTGCTTTGACTGACAAGTGCTACTTGCCCCCACCCCGCATTTTTAGTACTGTTCTATGAAGTACAGATGAGCCATGGCCCTGGGGGCATCCAATTCTATACAAATGTATCCTACGTGTGGCCACAGTTATAACTAAAGGACTTTGGTTTGTGGGAAACCTGCACATACCTGTAGTAGTTTGGTTTAAAAGGACCATTCTTGTTGAGACCCAGATATTTGGCCTGCTCATCAGAAAGTTCAGTCAGATGGGCATCAAAAGTGGGCAGATGGAGGCTTGCCACATATTCATCTAAAACAGCAAAACATCCAGTAAACGAATGCAAAGACTGAAATGGCTTTTGCCAAGTTTTGAAGTTATCCCATGTCCACAGAATAAGGTATAACTAACTGATTGGGGGGGGTTCGACCAATGCCCTGCCACTCCATTCATTCTCTAAGGAACCACCAGAAAGAGAGCACTGGACTCTGCTATCTCTGGCAGTTCAGTAGAGGATAAATGTGCGACCTGCTGCTCCATTGAAAATGGGGGTCCCATTCCCCTGTCCTTGGATTAGTAGGGGTCCCATCTATCAGTAAGTTATCACCTATCCTGTGGATAGGGATGACTTCAAAACTTGGCACAACACTTTGAACTTCCAAATGATCTTTTACTATATTTAAAGCCAATGGTTTTATTAAATGCAGCTGCATCAACCCAAAAAGTAGCTTTTGTTGTGGAACACTCACCCATTTTCTTAGGCAAAAGGTAGACATCCTGCTTGTATCGCCCCTCAGGAGCATTGTAGAGTTCTATGAGTGCGAGTGCCTATTATGGGGCAGATACGTTGGTCAATGTAGCAGAGGGCAATGCTCAGATCTGTAGTACAGTGTGGTAAGAATGCCATTTTAAATATGCCAATTGGAAATAACTTGAAGCTAGACGTTATTGTGAGAAGTAGAGGCCTGGGGACCATTTATGCTGTGACAATTGCATTCATCCATTTAGGTTTTGTAGTGGAGCGATACGTAAGAGGGTATGGTATTTTTAGGGCTGTGAAGCGGGTATCCTAGTTCAGTCCTCTACTGCTGCCTGACCAAATGACTCTTGAAAATAAGACCAAAGCTAACTAAATAACATATGCTTGTCACGTGAGTCAAAAGCTTCATAATAAACATCTTAGGCCTGTTTCACACCTGTGTTGTTGTTTTCCGGTATTGAGATCTGGCAGAGGATCTCAATACGGGAAAGAAACTGTTCTGTTTAGTCCTCAGGCATTCTGAACAGAAAGATCTGTTCAGGAGGCATCAGGATGGCTTCTGTTCTGGCAGCATTCTGTTTTCTGACCGGACACAAAACTACTGCAAGCTGGTTTTGTATCCGGTCATAAAAACAGGGGGGGTGGAAGAGACGGAATCATCACTAAAAACAATGTAAATCAATGGTGAGCCTAAAAACAAACAACAAGACAGGTCACCCACTGACTTTCAATGTATTTAGTGAAGGATCAATTTGATTTCACACAACCGCATTTTAACGGAACAGATGCATCCTGGTGTGCAAAATCAAAACGGATCCTTTGAATTCTGGCATTGAGATCCCCTGCTGGATCTCAATACCGGAATTAACAACGCAAGTGTGAAACAGGCCTTAATACATGACATACAGAATTCTATCTCCAGCTCTCTAAATGTGAAATACTAACCTGAGTTGTGGCAGTAATGGATAGCACAAAAGTGGGAACAGTAGAACAGCTCAGGTTAAGCAGTCGTCCCTATGAGAAAAATACATTGACAATTAGTTTACATGTCTAACCTGTTCAGTAATCAGTCTCACAAAAAAAAAGTTACAAAAATGAAAAGAAGTCACAAGAATGGGAGACAGACCACAGTTGCAGTCATTAAAGGGGTTTTCTGGTCTAAAGCATTCCTATATACAAGATCGGTCATAATGCTACAGAGTTGGTCCGATCACTGGTGCCCTCTACTAATCACCAGTATTCGAATGGAGCAGCAGTCAAGTATTCACCCTGCAGCTCCATTTACAGTCTATGGCACAGACAGAAACCACCAAGTGCTGTGCTCAGCTGTTTCGGTCAGGGCTATAGACTTTGAATGGAGTGGCAGAGTGCATGGTCTAGTGTTTCTCACCGATCCAGTGGCTAGGGGATAAATGCTTCAGGCTGGAATACAAGGTAGACAACACCTAAAGCTGTGCTCACATCTCCATCAAGATGTTCCGGATGTCTGATCTGGAACAAATGCCAGCTATCGGCCAGATCAAAAACTACTGCATTCAGCGTTTTTGTCTGGCCGAAACCTGGTATTTATGCTGGAAAACAGACGAATCCCATTATAGTCAATAGGGAATCGGCGGTGATCTGTTGAATCTGGTGAACTCTAGCAAGCTGTTCTCTTCCGGATACGGTTCACCAATGATGTGAACATGACAAGTGTCCCTTTATATGTGACACTGTTGTCCAGGTCCCTTGTAGGTTACAGACACTGCAGTTTTATACAGTCAGTGTGTGCGTTGTGTGTGATGAAATAACTACAGTTTCTAATACCTCAGCCAGAAGAACAATCCTCTTGCCATCAGGAAAAATGACATGGTCAACCTGAGAGCGCACTCGTTCCCATGTCAGTTCAGGAGTGCGCAGGCTTGCCTGAGAAGACAAAAGAGAAGCATACACAATAGGATTCTTTAAAATAATTTCTTGTGAAAGTAAATATAAAAGAGACATAGGAGTCATCACACAACTGATCCTACACCATCGCCCTTTTGGCACATGAGCTCCTTTGTTTGGTAATGTGCCAGCACCTATTCAATAGGTCAGCCCCAGAGTACTGATGGCTACTTACCACATCTATCTCAGTATTGGAGTGCCCCATGTTGCAGACAATGCAGCCGTTCTTCATACGATCCAGGTGTTCTCTAGTCACCACATTCTTGTTCCCTAATGGATGCACATTACAGGTTACGCCTAGTTACACTTCTAAATTTAAGCCTCACACAGTGTAGATAATCCATTTTATGGGGAATTATTGTTGTAGCCAGTGCAGGTAGATCTACATTCAAAAAGGTTACCCATCATTTCCTGAGCTGCATCAGACAGACATCTGCAATACAACTCTGCCCAAGAAGCTCTAGTCTTTGTATGGTTTTAGATTCTGTAGCTTGGCTGTGAATATATTTTTTAAAACTTATTTCTACATTGTATTTCAGAGGTCGCAGTGCTTGATCACCATCAGGGCCCTTTACACACTATGGGGGTGCCATGCATATGCATTGCAATGTGCAGGAGCAGGAGGGGCTGAGCAGACTGATCTAGCTTTGGGGAAAACTATTTTGTAAAACTTGTAGTTTATTTATTTAAACCTCAGCTCTATCTATGCTTAGGAGTCATGTGGGCGGTCCCATCAGTGATTGACATATAACTCATACAGGAAAGGCTGTCAATCACTGATAGGAGTCATGTGGGAGGTCCCATCAGTGATGGACAGCCTTCCCTGTATGAGTTATATGTCAATCACTGATAAGACCTCCCACATGGCTCCCAAGTATAGAAAGAGCAGGGGTTTAAATGAATAAATTACAACTTTTACAAAATCTTTTCCCATCAAACTATACATCAGTCTGCTCCGCTTCTCCTGCTCTATAACCTGCTGCATGCAGATTACACTGTATTTTCATAGTGACAGGTTCCCTTTAATAGGAATTTGCTGCATCTCACTCCAGCGCACTTGGACTTAACCCCATCTTCACCCCTTCAGCTCCCCTGATATGAGCACTGGAGGACTGTTAGCATCCCAAGGTAAATACTCGGTAAACATGCAATCACTATGAAGGACCATAATGAATGGGCATGTTCGCTCCAGAGAATCTGGTGGAAGGAAAGCATGGATAATACGCCAGCTCCCACATATCCTACCTGTGCACGTGATGACAATATCCACTTGTCTGATCACCTCATTGAGCTTGACAAGCCTGAAGCCATCCATGCTGAGGATGAAGCATATTACTTTACAAACATGCAATCACTCAAAAATGCTGATTTTTATTTTTTTCTGGACATTTTTATCTTGTACATACCAAGCCTGCAGGGCACAGATTGGATCAATTTCTGTCACATACACAATGGATCCCATGGCCTTAAGAGCAGCACAACATCCCTTACCAACCTAAAGAAAGGAGCTGCGTCAGTTTCCAGCAGAACACGAAACATGGCTACTGTGTACGGAGCAATGGGACGTTATTCTGATACTAAACAGATCTGACGCTATGGAGAACATACAGAACTGGAGGAGAATTCTTGGCACACATATTGTGCATGTCTGACTGCTGCACTCAGCACCTCTATACTGTTAAGACAGAGCGAATATCGTACAGATTCTCGTGGATCTGAGCAACAATTAACAAGAATCGTGTGATGTAATAAGTATGGACGAGTCAAAGACTATCGACAAATTGCTCATTTCCTGTCCATCGTGATCTTTCAGCTGCTAAAAACTATTATTCCTTGTTAATAGATCTGTTCATATAACATGGAGTCGTCTACTCGCTAACGATCTCCCTTTTGACAAAGCATCTGTCCCCCATCTTTACATGTAATAAGGAATGATTTAAAAGCGGACAAGTAACAGCCGCAAGTATGGACGATTATCTATGTCAGGGATCCGCAACCTTCGGCACGCCAGCTCCTGTCAAACTGCTGCAAACATGCTTGTGAATGAAGCATTCTGGGAGTTGTAGTTTCTGAACAGCTGGAGTGTCGGAGGTTGCTGATCCCTGTGTATAATAAGCAAAATGTCTGTTGTTAACGAGTCACTACATCTTCGATCATTTATCCTTATTTGTATTACATCTGCTGGTGTAATAGTACCTTTAGTTTGGGTAGATCTAAAGCTATGATTAAAAACAATGACTAATTGTACCTAAATACTAGGTTCAGTGACGAGCGTGTAATATGTAAACCCTCCCCGCTTACAATAGAAGAGACCCGGCTAAGGTACTTACCTCACCATAGCCACACACCACTACCTGCTTGCCCCCGAACATCATGTCTGTTGTTCGTTTCAGACTGGAAAATAAATGCAATTTTCTTTTAGTCTTTCAAGAACTGTGCCACAACCTCACAATGCACATAGAGTCTCATTACGCCACCTGAGATTAGCCCTACACCAATTTATTAACTGAATATTAATACCCGTTCCCATGGGCCAATGATCGGACAGAAGGCTTTCATAAGAATGTTGGGAACGAGCAATGTGCCACCTCTCCATTCATTCTGCACATGGGTGTGTATCCCAAATATGTGGCTAGGTCAAATATTAACGGTGGGAATACTCATTTAATGAGGTAGTCCCATCTCAGCCTTTCATGGTTGAGATGGGAATAATCACAGTAAGGCCCCATGCACACGGCCGTGGAACCGCGGCCTGGATCCCTCCTGAGAGCAGGAGCGCACGGCGTCACTGGTTGCTATGACGCCGTGCGCTCCCTGCTGCCGGCACAGTACAGTAATACACTGGTATAGATCATACCAGTGTATTACTGTACTGTGCCGGCAGCAGGGAGCGCACGGCGTCATAGCAACCAGTGACGCCGTGCGCTCCTGCTCTCAGGAGGGATCCAGGCCGCTGTTCCACGGCCCGCACACGGCCGTGAACAACGGCCGTGTGCATGGGCCTAAGGGTCAGCTGGGAGCGACCAGTTATGGAATCATCCGTGCTGGTTGCACTACTGTTTCCTTAGCTTCCGTAGGAGTGAATAGGAGCACAGCGATTCAGGAGTTACGGAAGCAGTGTCATTTGCCGTGCTCTGCCGCCTGCGCAGATCCCAACCAGTTACAGAAACGGGACAGGCAACTCTGTGGGGGAGGGAGGGGGGATTTATCAAGCCCTGCGCTCCAGAATACAGCCTTCAAAAAGGGCTTTGTGAACTTTTGGGCTTATTTGCTGAAAAGGTTTGAGACATTTAGCATTAGCATTTTTTCTCCACTTCAGTTTTGAAAGTTATTTTCACATCTACGTTTTTCCTTTCAGGTATTGAGATCCTCTGCTGGAGGAAAACGCTTTCGTTTTGTGCCCATTCATTGTCAATGGGGGACAAAACTGAACAGAACGGAAAAGCTCCAAAGTGCATTCAGTTCCGTTTGGTTGCGTTCCCATACCGGAGAGCAAGCCGTCGCATGCAGTGTTTCTGTTCAGCGTGGGATGCAGACCAAGATAGATCCAGCATGACACACAACGTAAGTCAATGGGGACGGATCTGTTTTCTTGGACACAAAATAAAACGAATACGGCGGTTTTAGTGCCTGATCAGTCATAGCCATTTTAGAGATAATACAACCAGATCCATTCATAACGGATGAAGACTGTTGTATTGTCCTAACAGAAGCATTTTTTTGCTAAATCCTGCCAGATCAGGCAAAAACGCAGATGTGAAAGTAGCCTTAGTCCTTTTAAAGTGGTGACATAGAAAGTGGAGTAACATAGAAGTGTAAAGGGCCTGGCCCATTTGGGACACTGGTAACATATTGCTAGGATATGCCAGGATACATAAAGGGAATCAACAAGGTAAAAGAGGAAAGAATATTTAAAAGAAGAAAAACAGCACACTGCGCAAGAACAGCCACTCTCTTCTAAAAATAACCATTTCCCTTGCCAAAGGGTGCAAACTTAGTCTAACATTGACAGCGCTGACTGTAAATATTATCAGTGAGTGTAGACACACCTCTACATGGTTAAATCTGTAGTGGAAACAGAAGAACAGGACAGTTCTTAGAAAGATTGCTGCAGAATTGTGATATTATGGGGAAAACACTTAATAACACGGACCTGTCAGGGTATCATGATGGGCAATTAGCAGGAACATTAGATACACACCAATGCAAAATCACATTCCTTTTCTGAATTTTGGATTGTCTAACCAACATGTTACATCTGTTCTCTAATCTAGACTATGAATAAGCTTTCACAAATACCATCTTTATGCAGAGTAATATAGTGATAGCAATCTCTAAGGAAGAGCAAGCCACTAAAGTTTTGGCTTGTAAAATACTTTGCCTTTATGTTATTTAGAGCAGCCATATTTAGTTCAATTCTGTAAATAGTATTGACCATTACAATGAAAGAACTTCTCTAGCACGTGATGTCACGTGACAGCTCTTGCATGGTAATGGTACTGTGTAGGTGGAAATGTCCTTGGCTTTCCCCACAACTCCCATTGGCTGTGGTGCTGTGTAGGCGGAAACGGCCTTGGCTTTCCCCACAACCACCATTGGCTGTGGTGCTGTGTAGGCGGAAACGGCCTTGGCTTTCCCCACAACCACCATTGGCTGTGGTGCTGTGTAGGCGGAAACTGCCTTGGCTTTCCCCACAACCACCATTGGCTGTGGTGCTGTGTAGGCGGAAACGGCCTTGGCTTTCCCCACAACCACCATTGGCTGTGGTGCTGTGTAGGCGGAAACGGCCTTGGCTTTCCCCACAACCAACATTGGCTGTGGTCCTGTGTAGGTGGAAACGGCCTTGGCTTTCCCCACAACCACCATTGGCTGTGGTGCTGTGTAGGTGGAAATGTCCTTGGCTTTCCCCACAACCACCATTGGCTGTGGTGCTGTGTAGGTGGAAACGGCCTTGGCTTTCCCCACAACCACCATTGGCTGTGGTGCTGTGTAGGTGGAAACGGCCTTGGCTTTCCCCACAACCAACATTGGCTGTGGTGCTGTGTAGGTGGGAAATGTCCTTGGCTTTCCACACAACCAACATTGGCTGTGGTGCTGTAAAGGTGGAAGTGTCCTTGGCTTCCCCATAACTACCATTATCAGGCAAAGTCACTGATTTGTGTATCTACATGAAGCAAACATTTACAGAAGAACAATGGACCCATAAAATAGGAGGACAGCCAACCCCCAGGTTTACAAGATGCCTTTTTCAAGTTACTTATTAATCAAGACTGCTTTACACAAGGATACAGATCAAACAAACTGCAAGTAAATCTACTTGCTCTATTTTCCATTTCCTAACTGTGCAAATGAAGTGCAATTACAGAGAGGAAATCATATACCACTCCCTGATAAGGCACAATGTCTTCACCACAACCACAAATGTATACAATTAGGTGATTGATCTATAGGAACATGCGGTATGCGACACATTCTTCTGTTACTATTTGTAGACCGACTACATGAACGGTTTGTGTGATTTCACAATGTTAAAGGGAGCCTGTCACCCCCTCTTCACAATTTATACTACCAGCAATGCCCAACAGGACATGTAACTACCATTGCCAACTTACTTGTATAACACCAGGGTGTGAAGTCATTGTCCCAAAAAATAACTGACAGATTTCTGCAGTTAAAAACCCACTTGCATTAAAATAACAGCATGGTGACATGATTTGGGCCACATGAAGACAACTTGTGTGACAGGGTGAGAGCGAAGGGGAGAGGTCTGTGCCCTTTTGTATGGAGAGCCAGGGTAGAATGACACTGCTGTGTGTCCAGTGTCATAGGCGGTGGCCCATGACCATTGTTGGTGCTGGTAGTGTTCTGACCAACAGGATTTATTTTCTGCTTTTATCTACTCTATAAAAGTTGGCTTCCATTTCTGGATGGAAAATGAAACGCAGGTAAGCCCCGTTTTTGGATTGTGTCACTGCCTCTACCAGACCCAATACAATAACACTCGGCAAACACTGAATATATGAAATAATGCTATACTCAGTATGTAAATGAATTTGGTACTTATCAAATATATTTTGATCAAAATCATTTGTGCCCACGGCAAGGCGACCTCTTTTAGATGGGACCCTACTCTATAATGACTCCTCTCCTTGTGCCAACAGGCCTCCAATGAATTCAAGGAAAGCAGGCCCATCTTTCTCATAGGCTGTGTTTAATCAGTGTAGTATACAGTCGGAGCAGACTTTCCCTGTATTTATTAGAGGCTTGTTGGCACGAGGCGAGGTGGCCTAGGCGCACCTCAGTTGCGATCAAGTGAATGGGGCTGAGCTGCAATACCAAACACAGCCGATACCCAGTGAATGGGGCGGTGCTTGCTAAGCTGATGGCGCACCGCAGCCTCCTCAAACAGCTGACTGGCGGGGGTGAAGGGTGTCAGACCCCCACTGATCAGATACTGACGACCTATCCTAAGGATAGCAATCAAATACAGATGACGGCAGCATCTCCAAATGCAACGTTTCGGCTACATAGGAGCCTTTTTCAAGCATTGTACTGAAGTGAAAATGATCATATATTATATAGTGCATATCCCTCCTCCCTAAGGCTCCATTGACACGTCTGCCATTTCGATCCGCATTTCCGTTCCCGAAAAAAATAGAACATGTCCTATTCTTTTCCGCAATTGCAGACAAGAATAGGCATATTCTATTAGTGCTGGCTATGTGCGGTCCGCAAAATGCGGAATGCACATTGCCGGTGTCCGTGTTTTGCGGATCCGGAAAACACACTACGGACGTGTGAATGGAGCCCAAGTCTAGGGGACCAATAGAAAAATTTCATAACACCCACCAATTAAAAACATTCTCCTGTGATCACCAATAATCACCGTCTCCTGTTAATATTAATTAGTGAAAACCTGTGTGTTACCTCAGGGTCAATGGCGACCGCTGGAGCTTCATCATCAAACACAATGATTCCCTGTATATCATGTTCGCGTCTCTCAGTTCGCACTGCGCATGTCTGAGGGACGTCATCTGTAGCTGCCTCACCCTAGACCATCTCCATCACTCATGTCACCTGCCCGATCACATGGTCGTGCAGCTCACCTCTGAGATTACAACCTCACGGACTGTACATTGAATTCAACGTGCTTGGTATTGATTAGCTCTGAGAGCTATGTCCCATCACTGTTGAGCTAGGGTTGTTTTTATGATACTGTATTTATTGCATAATGTTTTGTTTTCACAGATGGTGGAAATGGATGACGTTGGAGCTACATCAAACACGGAGATCTTAGTGTTAACTATAGAGGGTGATTTAATGAACTATTGATTGCTGTTATCTTTAGATATATATCCCTTGAATGACTGAGGGTGATCACTATGAGCTGCATAACAGTGCTATTCACAGTTGTGCTGCGCAGTGGAGCGGGTCTCCATGGTAATGGCGACGCTCCCTCCTCTGGGCGTGACGTGATGGGCCGGGCGGCGGTGAGCTGTGCGACCATGTGATCGGGCAGGTGACATGAGTGATGGAGATGGTCTAGGGTGAGGCAGCTACAGATGACGTCCCTTAGACATGCGCAGTGCGAACTGAGAGACGCGAACATGATATACAGGGAATCAATGTGTTTGATGATGACGCTTCAGCGGTCGCCATTGACAATGGGGTAACACAGGTTTTCACTAATTAATATTAACAGGAGGCGGTGATTATTGGTGATCACAGGAGAATGTTTTTATTGGACCGTTTTTAATTAGTGGGTGTTATGAAATTTTTCTATTGGTCCCCTGGACTTAGGGAGGAGGGATATGCACTATATAATATAACCATTTTCACTTGGGTACTATGCTTGAGAAAGACTCCTATGTAGCCGAAACGTTGCATTTTCTTGCTCTTTTTTTACATATTCATGTAAGTACGCTGAATAAATATTCATCTGGAGATGCTGCCGTCATCTGTATTTGATTGCTGATCTGCGGACTGGTGAGGATCTGCGGTCGTGGACAGGCTACTGCATTCCGGTAAAAGTCTATAAGGCCCACAAGTGCTGCTCCTAACTACTATTGTTACACCATCCTAAGGATAGGTCATCGGCATAAAACACCTGGAAACCCACTTTAAACATGAATAAAAACCACACTACAAAATGAATCATTACCCATCGAGGATGGACTCGCGACAGCAGTACAAATTGTCAAATTTCTGTTTGGTGACAGAGTCATTGACGTTCATGGCAGGAACACAAAGCTTTCCAGCTTTAGACAACTGGTACAGGCTGTGAACAAAAATGAAACGCAACATGAGAACAGTTTGATACAAACGTCTGTAGGCACACTAAACTAGAATATGAAAAAACAGCAGTGAAAACGACTAAATATATCCTGTATCCTGTACACCTACTCACCGATGCACACCAGTGACGCTTTCCTCCACAATGCCCTTTATTTTCTTGAACATGTTAGGATATTTCTTATATATCCAGTGAGTGAGGTCTCCGCCGTCATCGAGAATCTGCAGAAACAACAACTCAGCTCACCATTGCGTGGAAATTACGTATTGGCGTTAAAACAGTAGCGCGAGATAAATTTACTAATTCCGTAGACCGCAAAAAACAGTCTACACAACGGATTTTGAAAAGCAACAGCACAAAAAAAAAAAAAAACATGAGTTTCTTTTTGTGCGGCTTTATCAGTGGGTGTTGAATACAAAGCTGCATTTTCAGCTCAAGGTTTTTGATGTGGATCAGAGCTTAAAAAAAAACAAAACAAAAAACAAAAGGATTTGCATGAACCTTTTTTTTTTTTTTTTAATGCTTCAAATGGGAGATTCAGCGCCAATTCTGCCCCAAGATAGGGGACAACTACTGGTTGGATTAGTTTGAGACAAAGGTTTATGCAAAACTTAACGCAACACGGACACAACGACCATATGGTCGCGTGAATGAGCCCTAAAATGGGAGGTCCAAATAAACTTCTTACTTATGCCTCACTTGACTTGCCATTATGGCTCATTGGGTGATTTTACTTAGGCCCCTTTCACACGAGCGAGTTTTCCGCAGGTGCAATGCGTGACGTGAAAACATAGCACCCGCACAGAATCCTGACCCATTCATGTCAATGGGTCTGTGCATGAGCGTTGTTTTTCACGCATCAGTTCTGCGTTGTGTAAAAAAGCAGCATGTTCTATATTCTGCGTTTTTCATGTAGCCCTGGCCCCATAGAAATGAATGGGGCTTCAGTGAAAAACACATTGCATCTGGAAGCAAGTGCAGATAAAATGTGTTTTTCACTGATGGTTGCTAAGAGATGCTGTTTGGAAACCTTCAGTTTTTTATCACGCGCGTGAAAAACGCATCAAAACGCATTGCACCCTCGCGGAAAAAACTGAACGCAATCGCAGACAAAACTGACTAAACTTGCTTGCAAAATGGTGCGAGTTTCACTGAACGCATCCGGACCTAATCCGTCTTGCTCATGTGAAAGAGGCCTTACTAGGGGGAAATAAGAAAAAAAATAACTAAACTCCCAACATAAGCTGGCTACACATTACAGATCTGGGACTCCAAAAAAGGAAGATTTAGGATCCGGCAGGGTTCAGCAAAAACGCTTTTGCTACTGCTAAAACCACCATCTTCATACTGATCCAGTTATATTATCTTTAACATATCTTTAAAAATGCCAAGACGGATCAGTCATGAACACCACTGAAAGTCAATGGAGGACGGATCAGTTTTCTATTGTGGCAGAGAAAACACATCCGTCCCCATTGACTTGCATTGGGGGTCATGCCGGATCTGTCTCGCGCCGCATCCCAGGGTGGAAAGCAAACTATAACATGTTGAGGTTTGCTCTCCGGTCTAGGAACGCAACTAAAAACGGAACGGAATGCATTTTGGAGCACTCCGTTCTGTTCAGTTTTGTCATCCATCAATAGACCAACACGTCACACAGAAAACGGCCACCTGAAATCTACGTATACCTGGTGACCTTATGGTTGTTAATGGTAAACCAAGTGATTAGATATTGTGCCCAATGAGCCAGTCAAACCTATTCACAGTGGTACATTGACAGTGTCCAATATACTCACAGGGGGCATAAATGCTGCGCTGGTCATGCAGGAGTTTATCTGATCACTATCTAGATTGTACCCATGGCAGTAAGGTATTATTATGGCACTACGTGGCAGCAGGATAAAGCCAGGCATCCCGTGTGCCCAGATAATTGCTCCTGATCCCTTTTGCATTGCTTTATGTCAATATCCATGTAAGGTGTTAATGGGGGCCTCTAAAGCCTCCAAATTGCCATCTCAATTGCTCTGGCAGTTCCCACAGTCCATAGTACATTGTCCATCTTTGCTTAAGCTGATTAAGATGCTGCAGCACATCTTGTACACTTCTCCTCTGTCCAATGTGTATCCAAGCAACTTCTCCTACTTGGCAGATCTCTGCCTCCTTCCGCTGCAGAGCCTGGTAACGACCATTGTGGGGTCCTCACAATGATCAATGGTCTACATACCGGCTTCTTCTTCCCAGAACGAGCTCATACACTGCAGCTTCTTGAAAGCCCATTCACGTTTCCTGGGACACATTACTTAGCCAGACACAACCCTTCTGGAAGCAGCTATGTTTGTAATATTCAATATAAAAGATGGACTGTGCGACAGCAGCAGCCCATAGCAAGTCCTCAAATGATAAGGCAGTAGCATGTACATGTACTATAGCTAGACAGAAAGAGATGGGGGTGACAATATGTGGAACCAGCATAAAAAGGGTTAAATCTTGTAAACAGCCTCTCATGGAGCACGTGGAACTACAGCAACATCATAGATCCCAGTTTCCTATTAGATTTTGTCTCCCTCCAGCAAATGTCATTTAGGCCTATTGCACACGACCGTATGGCTTTTTCAGTGTTTTGCGGTCCGTTTTTCATGGATCCGCTGTTCCGTTTTTTGTTTCCGTTGTGTTTCCGTTTCTGTTCCGTTTTTCCGTTCCGTTTTTCCGTATGGCGTATACAGTAATTACATAGATAAAATTGGGTTGGCCATAACATTTTTAATAGATGGTTCAGGAAAAAACGGAACGGAAACGGAAGACATACGGATGCATATCCGTATGTGTTCCGTTTTTTTTGCGGATCCATTGACTTGAATGGAGCCACGGACTGTGATTTGCGGGCAATAATAGGACATGTTCTATGTTAAAACAGAACGGAAAAACGGAAATACGGAAACGGAATGCATACGGAGTACATTCCGTTTTTTTTTTTTTTGCGGAACCATTGAAATTAATGGTTCCGTATACGGACCGTATACGGAACGCAAAAAACGGCCAGTAAACGGGGAAAAAAAACGGTCATGTGCAATAGGCCTTACCCTGTAGAGAAAGTTAGTACAAGGCACTTACTAATGTATTGTGATTGTCCATATTGCTTCTTTTGCTGGCTTAATTTTTTTTTATCGCATTATACACTGCTCGTATCCATGTTTTCAAGTTTAAAAATAAAGCGCCAAAGTCAAAGTATTGAACTACTTTCAACTTGCTAGGGCCCATACATGTGAATACTGTACAGAGACGAATCTACGTACAGTATTCAAATGAAGTTCTGACCGAAGCGACTTAGGATCCAAAGCACGCGTCACTCATCACTAGTTACGACCACCCTGTAAATCCATCAGCGGTGGCCGTGCTTGTACACTATTGGAAAAAGCCGCAGCCTCTTCTGGTGGCCGGGACTGTGGGAGTGCACATGGGCTGGTGCTTTTCCCAACAGTGTGCAAACACAACCACCACTGATGGATTGCAAGGTGGTTGGAACCATGGAAACAAGCAGTGTATAATGTGATTGAAAAATGAATCCAGCCAGCAAAGGAAGCAATATGGAGAATCACAATACATTAGTAAAGGCCCTGTAGTAACTTTCTCAACATGATAAATGCCATTTGCTGAAGTGACACAACCCCTTTAACTAATAGGACTCATGCACATGGCCGTCTTACAGCTTCATATAAGCTCCTAGATTTCTGTAGTCCATGGGGTATTACTATACCCCAACATTCAAACGTGGCATGCTCCACAGGAGGATATCATCAATGTTTTCCTCCTGGAAGCATTGCTTCCATAACTGACATTTTGACAATGCAATACGAACAAACACTCCACACTGTGCCACACAGAATGCCCACGAGTTTGTTCATGGTAAACCATAGGAACTCTAGGTGGTAATGATGCTTCAATGGTAGCAACATAACTATCCTAGACACTAAGTGGGGCTGAACAGGAATTAAAACTTCCATAAGACTCACCATGTTGGGCTGCCAACCCTCCACATTTACACACCGGTCAATGCACCACCAAAAGTCATCTTCTGATTCCCCTTTCCAAGAGAAGACTGGAACACCTGAACATGGAGACGTTTCACAAATTACCAACACATTTTTGCCCTCCTTCATGTCGTGTCTGTTCATTACCACTCTTAAAGGGTTTCTGTGACCTGAAAAATGGGTATTAGGCTGGCTGACATTAGCGATGTGCTAATGTCAGCTGCACATAACTATATTAGTGCCATCTCACTGCCTAAAGCCTTTACTGAGAAAAACAAACTTTTATTATATGCTAATTAGCCTCTAGGAGCAGAGGGGGGGGGGGCTCCTAGAGGCTCCGTTTGCCCACCTCTTTTCACGCCCTTATTCTCTTGATTGACAGGGCCAGGGCAGCGTTGCTCTCCTCCCGCCGGCCGTGTCTACAAATATCGCGCCATTCAGTATTCGGCGCAGACGCAGTGAGGCAAGGACGCTCGGCAGATGCTGGCTTCCTCACTGCACCTGCGCCGAATACTAAACTGCGCGAGATTTACACTGCTGACAGGGCCTGCAGGGGGAGAGCAGTGCTGCCCTGGCCCGGTCAATCAAGAGAAGAAGGGCGTGAAAAGAGGTGGGCAAACGGAGCCTCTAGGAGCAGATACAACACCCCCCGACTCCTAGAGGATAAATTCGCATATTATAAAAGTTTGTTTTTCTCAGTAAAGGCTTTAGGCAGTGAGATGGCACTAATATAGTTATGTTCAGCTGACATTAGAACATCGCTAATGTCAGCCAGCTTAATACCCATTTTTTCAGGTGACAAACCCTTTAAATGTTAATGTCACTAATGTACAAACTGGTTTACTCTTAAGGGTGTGTTAGACTGCCAGATGATTGCCAACAAGCGTTCCTATGAAGGCTCGTTATCGATCATCTGACAGTCTAAGGGCTTGTTCACACGAACGTATTTTGCGTTCCGCATACGGAACCATTCATTTCAATGGGTCCGCAAAAGATGCGGACAGCACTGTGTGCTGTCCGCATCCGTTGCTCCGTTCCGTGGCCCTGCAGAAATTATGAGTCCTGTCCTATTCTTGTCCGTTTTGCGGACAAGAATAGGCATTTCTATAATAGGCCTCCTGTTCCGTTCTGCAAATTGCGGAAGGCACAAGGGCGGCATCCTTTTTTTTGTGGATCTGCAATTTGCAGACCGCAAAAAACGGCACGGTCGTGTGAACGAGCCCTAATACTGCCTCCAAATGCTCAACGAACGAGCAAATGATCGCTCATCGGGCAATTGTGATTTTTAAACATGCTGAAAAATCATAATAGTGCCAGCGGCAGATTGCACTGTGGAATGGCGATCTGCTGCCAGCAGACAGTGGGGACGAATGTTAGCATAGCGTTCGCTCCTCCCCATGCCACGGAGGACATAGCTGCATGTAATAGCTGCGGTGTCCTCCGCTAGCTATCTGACTATTGCTGTAAGGAACGCTTCCCTCCCGACAATAGTCTGCGGCATCGGGGTGTCTAATACACCCGTTACCAAGGTTATACATGTATGTTTGTAGAAGGAGATAACTGGGCGTCACCAGCAATTCGCTGTGTTGAGAGCTTACCACTTTCAGCCAAGGCTGCAGCCACTTCATTAAGAGTAGAGTAGATGTTGCAGGCAGCCCATCTACACTGAGCTCCTAAAGCTCCCAATGTCTCAATGAGGACCTAGAAAAATAAAATAGTTTAACCAACCGGTCTTTTGCCATCATTACTAAATATCCATCAGAAGGTGGCGATCACATGCACAGGAATTATAATCATCCTTGCCATCATCACACTCAAACCCAGTGCAAGAATTGGTACAAGATTAACCCTGATGAACTATGGCAGTATATAATGATACGTTATAGTGGCCACGTTCACATCACCAGTCAGTTTTTTATTCTTCAGATCCATCCGAAGAACAGTAAAATAGAAAGAAAAAAAAATACTGGATCCTTAATTCGGAGCCTCCGCTATGCTCATTTTACATCAGTTTTTGTGAAGTCTTCCATACAGTAGTGTGGTAATAAGAACTCAGTCAGGATTTACTCACTCTTTTTACTCAGAAATCATGTTCCAAATCACAAACACCTACAATGTAAACCAGGTTTGTCTTTTTTGCCAACTCCAATACTGGACAAGTTACAGACTTACTAATACACTTTAAATGGCTCCTCCAGGCTTTTAATATTGATGACCATTAATATCAGATTGGCGTGGGTCTGACACCCGGCACCCCCACCCATCAGCTGTATGAGGGGAAGGTGTGCCCAGCGCGTGTGACGTCTCCCTTCTCTCTTCCTGCTCACCATAGACATTAGCAGAATTGAGAAGGGAGACTGTGCGCACCTTCTCTTCATACAGCTGATCCGTGAGGGTGTCGGACCCCTGCCGATTGGATATTGAAGACCTATCCCAAGGATAGGTCATCAATATTAAAAGCCAAGAGAATCCCCTTTAAATACAGGAGACCCCTGCACCTGAATCACAGCTGCACATCCTACCATAGGTCTGTTCCCCGAATAAAAGGTTTGTCCTTATTAGACTCGCGTGAACTTGGTCTTAAAATGTGTAATCAATTTTTTTTTCAGTAATTGAAAAATAGAATATATTTTTTTTTTGGGGGATAATATTTCACTAAAGGATGTGAACTTCTCTATTTCAGAGACAGACCAGAGTAAATGTACTTGACAAGAGTTTATTCCATTAGAAAATAACAAATCTCCAGGCCCCAACTCACCGCAGTTTGCGCAGTTATGTGCGTACAGCCAACAATCTTGGCTCCAGCCAATGGTTTTTCTCCTTGTGCTCTCTTGCGCAAAGCCATCAATGCAGGCATCTCTGCATGACCAAAAAAGAAATCGTGATGTGAGCAAGATTGGGGGGTTGCATCATAATGGACATTCATTGCCTACCCCAGGCCCCCCACTCCTTGTCATGTGGAGGAGATTTTGAACAGACCAGCCACGCTATTCAATGTCTATGGGGCAGACACATAATGGCTAAATATTTCCCAATGAATCCTAGCACAGAGAACTACTGACTACCTGTGACATGAGAAGTTCTGCTAACGGGATCTACACATCTTCTGAGCTGGAGCCTCCTGGTGGGGATGTTATACAGTATAAAGTCCATGCAATATACTCCGTAGACGTGTGACGTATGGGCCTGCACGGCTCTCTGAGCAAGCTTCCAATACTTTTCACAGTTTGGACTGAATGTTACAAAGGCTAGAACTGGAGGAGGACATTATGAGAAAGTGGTGGCAGTCCACTTTGGGCCACTTTCTGTCCGTGTGCTTCCCAGACTGCAGGATCATAGCTTTTAGCCACATTCATGCAGAATGTACCATCCTTCCGGGATTCATTCAAATGAATGGGTCAGGGAGGGGGGAAAAAATTGGATGCACCCAGACGTCCAGATATATCAGTGTTTTGGCGTTGGGAATCGCAGCAGTCTCCTAAATCTGTTCTTATTTTCTATACTCTGTGTTACTTTAAAGGGGGAGTCCCACAAAAAATAGTCAGCATTTTTCAAACCAGCACTTTGATACTTTTTGATAAGTTTTGATTAGCCACTGAGTTATGCAATTAAATCTGTAAGGTGCCAGCTGCTGTTTTTCTAATTTCTGTGTCCACCCAACTGAAGTGGACACACATGCTCAGTTCAATCTTTCAACTGCCACCAGCTGCAGCAGAAGACACTCCCCTTGAGCTGTCAGCTTGATATAAATCCAGCAGAGCAATGAATGAGGAGATCTCTGGATCCATGTGAGGTACAGGGCTGGTTCTAGCTTTATTAGAAAGAGGTTGTCATGTACTATATGATGTCAGATTTTCATTTTTTACATTAATCATGGGATACCCCTTTAAAAAGCAATGTCAGGACAATTTCCAGACCAACATCCTTACCTTGCTCAGCAATTTCAATCTCCCGACGGCCAAATTCAGCTTGCTTGATGTTTTTGACACAGAAATCGCTGCTGCCCTTGGAGTTCTTCTGCTGTTTGTCCCGCGGAGAGGTCTCATCATCTGAGCTGTCTGTGTAGGAAGCAGCTAGTGAAAGAGGATATAATCGTGATGTCTGTTCAGAGATATCTGAACAACATAGTCCAACTCTATTGATTGGCTAATACCTCTACTAATCAATACACACGACCGTGAGCGGTCCGTGGTATGCCGGCCTGGATTCCTGCTGAGAGCAGGAGCGCACGGCGTCATTGGTTTCTATGACACCGTGCACTTCCTGCTGCCGCCGCAGTACAGTAATACAGTAATCTCCTGCACCATTATCTTTTAGGCCTCTTTCACACTTGCGTTTTCCGGATCCGGCGTGTACTCCACTTGCCGGAATTACACGCCGGATCCGGAAAAACGCAAGAGTACTGAAAGCATTTGAAGACGGATCCGTCTTCAAAATGCTTACAGTGTTACTATGGCACCCAGGACGCTATTAAAGTCCTGGTTGCCATAGTAGGAGCGGGGAGCGGTATACTTACAGTCCGCGCGGCACCCGGGGCGCTCCAGAGTGACGTCAGAGCGCCCCATGCGCATGGATCATGTGATCCATGCGCTCACGTCATCCATGCGCTTGGGGCGCCCCGACGTCACTCTGGAGCGCCCCGGGAGCCGCACGGATGGTAAGTATACCGCTCCCCACTACACTTTACCATGGCTGCCAGGACTTTAGCGTCCCGGCAGCCATGGTAACCATTCAGAAAAAGCTAAACGTCGCATCCGGCAATGCGCCGAAACGACCTTTAGCTTAAGGCCGGATCCGGATGCCTTTCAATGGGCATTCATTCCGGCCTTGCGGCAAGTGTTCCGGATTTTTGGCCGGAGCAAAAAGCGCAGCATGCTGCGCTATTTGCTGCGGCCAAAAAACGTTCCGTTCCGGAACGGAAGACATCCTGATGCATCCTGAAGGACGGACTGTCCATTCAGAATGCATTAGGATAATCCTGATCAGGATTCTTCCGGCATAGAGCCCCGACGACTGAACTATGCCGGAAGACAATAACGCAGATGTGAAAGAGCCCTTAATCATGTCTGTTAACAATATGTGATTTTTGTAATAAAGTTTTGATTCATTATAAGCAGTCTGGAATTTTCTATGTAGGTTATATGTTACGGTGGCATGCCATAGGCTTATGCTAATTACTTGTATAAGTAATCATCCCCTAGTTGGGGTATATATCGGATATTGTGGTATAGATCATACCAGTGTATTACTGTACTGCGGCGGCAGCAGGAAGCGCACGGCGTCATAGCAACCAATGACGCTGTGCGCTCCTGCTCTCAGCAGGAATCCAGCCCGCGTCACCACGGACCGCTCACAGCCGTGGAACACGGCCGTGTGCATTCGGCCTAAGGAATCCATGTCCACTCCCAAATCATTACTGGGAATGAACATGTATCATTATATGGTGATAAAACTACAAAATATTCATGACTTTTACATTAAAATTTATGCGTCATAAAATAAAAAGGTACGTGATGTGTAGGAAAAAGTAATCAGGTCTTTAAACCCCAAAAAATAAAAGACCAAAGACCTTATTTTCCTAAAACTGTATTTGAATATTAAATCGTGCACTAGTTTCTTATGTGACAATATCCAGCATCTACCTAAGGTTCTCTTGTGTGCAGGTAGACCATCTAGACACTTGCACATTATGTAATATAGTAGAATGAAGGCATACATGCCATTTTATCGCTAAATGAATCTGAACCATTATCTATGTCAGGGCTCAACAAATCCCAGGCACCAGGTCGCCATAGCGATCAGGAATTTGGTCCTGGCACTTGGGTACTTGTCAGCCAGTTTTCAAAGGTGCACGGGCGACGGGTGCGGAGCGCCGGAGGGGGGCCCGTTCTGTCCGGAGGCAGGAGTGGAGATGAGCGCTTCTATTGTGGAAGCGCTCATCTCCATATTCATCTGTATCGCCGCCCTCAGGACAGTGATACAGATGATTGGTGCGGAGGAGCAGGGGAGAGGCGTCTCCCTTGCCTGTTCCTCTGATAGGCTACAGGCGGCGAGATGACGTCATCGCGCCGCCTGAGCCGTACAGTGCGGGACACAGGCCGGAAAAGGCCTGCATTGCATCACTGACAGCAGCATAAGGCAAGTATATGAGTTTCTTGTTTTTATTATTTATAGTATACTGTGGCAAAAAGGGGGGTGGGGGCCCCATATACTGGCACAATATGGGGGGCACTATGGAGAAGAGGGTAAGCACTATGGGGCCCTATATACTGGCACAATATGGGGGGGCACTATGAATAGGGGAGGCACTATATACTGGCACAACATGGGGGGCACTATGGAGAAGCACTATGGGGACCCTATATACTGGCACATTATGGGGGGCACTATGGAGAAGAGGGGAAGGAGCACTATGGGGGCCCTATGTACTGGCATGCATTATTGGGTGGCTCTATGGAGAAGTTTGGGGGGGGGGGGGGCACTATGGGGGCTTTATGATGATGCTGCTCCACCTGGCTTCTAACTTTTTTTTAGCTGACCTGTGATCTCTTATTTCCATATTTTTATAGGAAATATGAGTATTTGATCAAACAAACAGGAGAGCTAACCGGATCTCTTTACGGGTCTGTTCACACAGGGCAATTACTTGTTTTATTGCCTTTGTATGGAATGCCCAGAGAAATGAATTAAACAAAACAGCTGATCTTGGGGAAACCAGCTCCAAAAAAAAAAAAAGCTTTAGTTAAGAGTCTCAAAGCAGCAATCCAAAGTGGAAAGCTCCCTGGGAAACTGCAAACTAATCGTGGAGCCCCAGTTATGAGTCTTCAACACAGTGAAAGCCAGATATCCCTCAAAAGGAAGGAAAACCGAGCAAAGGGGTGTCCCCATTATAGAGATCACCGGATCCACCATATTAAGTGGCCCCTGGGCAAGAGTGGGGTCACTTGAGCCAGGACTCTAGGAATGAATAGAAATTTGGGACTCTCCTCAATCTGACATCTATAGCATATCCTAGAGCAGGGGTAGGCAACCTCTGGCTGTTGTGAAACTACAACTCCCAGCATGCATATTTGCTTTGCTCAGAAACGAATGGAGCATGCTGGGAACTGTAGTTTCAGCTGAAGTGCTGAAGGTTGCCAACTGCTTTTGAAGAAAAAAAAAAAAGAAAAAAAAAAAAAAAAGGAAGGAAGAAAAAACACACAACCCCGACCACAAAAAAAGTCTAAGGCCTCTTTCACACGGGCGTCATGTTTTTTGCCCGGATAAGAGGCGGGTGCGTTGCGGGAAAATGCGCGATTTTTCCGCGCGAGTGCAAAACATTGTCATGCGTTTTGCACTCGCGTGAAATAAATCGCGCATGTTTGGTACCCAGACCCGAACTTCTTCACAGAAGTTCGGGCTTGGGATTGATGTTCTGAAGATTGTATTATTTTCCCTTATAACATGGTTATAAGGGAAAATAATAGCATTCTGAATACAGAATGCTTAGTATAATAGTGCTGGAAGGGTTAAAAATAATAAAAAAAAAGTTAACTCACCTTCTCCTCTTGTTCGCGTAGATCCCGGTCTGTTCTTTAGCTGAGGGCTGAAGGACCTTTGATGACGTCAGATCACATGCTCCATCACCATGGTGATGGACCATGGTGATGGAGCATGTGATCTGACGTCACCTCAGGTCATTTAGCCCACAGCTAAAGAACAGACCGGCATCTAAGCGAACTAGAGGAGAAGGTGAGTTAACTTTTTTTATTATTTTTAACCCTTCCAGCACTATTATACTATGCATTCTGTATTCAGAATGCTATTATTTTCCCTTATAACCATGTTATAAGGGAAAATAATACAGTGAATAGACTGTCACCTAGAACCCATGCGTGAAAATCGCACCGCATCCGCACTTGCTTGCGGATGCATGCGATTTTCACGCAACCCCATTCATTTCTATAGGGCCTGCGTTACGTGAAAAACGCACAAAGAGGAGCATGCTGCGATTTTCACGCAACGCACAAGTGATGCGTGAAAATCACCGCTCGTGTGCACAGCCCCATAGAAATGAATGGGTCAGGATTCAGTGCGGGTGCAGTGCGTTCACCTCACGCATCGCACCCGCACGGAAAACTCGCCCGTGTGAAAGGGGCCTAAGGCTACTTTCACACTTGCGGCAGAGAGATCCAGCAGGCAGTTCCATCGCCGAAACTGCCTGCCGGATCCGGCAATCTGCATGCAAACGGACAGCATTTGTAGATGGATCCGAATCAGTCTCCCAAATGCATTGCAAGAATGGATCAGTTTTTTCAAACTTTTACTGGTCTGCGCATGCGCAGACTGGAAGGATGGATCCGACATTTTTTTATATTATTTTTAATGCTGGATTGGCACTAATACATTTCAATGTAAATGAATGCAGGATCCGGCGTTCCGGCAATTGATCTGGAATTTTGGACGGATATTTCCTCCGTCCAAAACGCCTTTCAGTGGACTGAACTGAAGACATCCTGAACGGATTTCTCTCCATTCAGAATGCATGGGGATAAAACTGATCAGTTCTTTTCAGGTATTGAGCCCCTAGGACGGAACTCTATGCCGGAGAAGAAAAGTGCAAGTGTGAAAGTACCCTAAAAAATAAACGTATGCAGACTTCTCATCAATACTCTGTCGTAGACTTTACAGGTACATCTTGCCATAGTTCTCTGGCCCAAAAATGCCACCCACACACCTCAAAACAATATGCATGAAACCCGTCTAGGGCGTTATTGTAATGTGGATTGAGAGAGGAACGAGCAGCTACTCAACTACTACAACTACATGTTGTGGTGGTCCATTGTGCCAGAAGGTGAGCACAGCTCCAAAATATTTCATCGCCCTAGATCCCGGTGGTCACACTCAGGGGTCATCCCACCATTTCAGAGAACTAGACTTCGTTCACACCTGTGTTGGAGGCTCCATTCCTTCATCACTGATTTAGTCAAATATAGCATGGCATAAAAAAAGGAGGTATGTAATAAAAAAGAAAAGCCATAATTGCATGTGTCTGTAGAAATGCTCATCAGAAAAATAAAATTAGGAAAATTGCCTTTTCAATTAGACTACCATACTGCACCAAGTATGAAACCAAACGAGGTCGATTCAAGTCTCTGAGCAGCAGATTAAGTTGCGTGACCGGGGATTAGGGCGTGCACAGAAATATTTCCCTGAAGGCCAGTCCTCAGCAGGGCTCTGCCTAGCAGCACAGGCCGACCTGCAAATCCCTGTGAGACAGGAGCCTGGCATTTTCTGGGCTAGATTCCCACGTTGACCTAAAGCCCTAGAAATCTGTGCTTAATAAAAGGAATGACATTGACTGAATATCTGCATGGGAATGAAGAGAGAAAGGCCAGGTCAGAAAAGATCAACCAGTTAGAAGTGGATTTCGGTCAGAAGGAATAAAAAAGGCAGATCTTGTGACCAGCATCATGTTAGAAAGCCCTTCACTTCAATTCTGTCTGGTGTTAAACGTGAGGGGGACATTCCTACATTTCTGTTTGTCCAGAGACTAAGCATGGATTACAAAAAAATGTAGACCCAGCTTTAGGAGAGAAACGGCCCATTTTTTCTGGATGCAGGCCATACACAGCAGTGCTGCCATCTCCTTCTACCAATAAAACAGCCCTATGCGCTGTCTTCAACGCACCTTCAACCTGGAGACCCAGAGCAATCCTACGATCCCTGGTCTGCCCGTTATAATCGTAACTGTGTACCGAGACTATTATAGCAGTTAAAACGCACACATTATAGTGCTTGCTAGCTTAAAGGGGTATTCCCACCTTAATTACGGCATGAGCACATAACTGTATATGCCCGATGCAGTAAGTGAGGTCCGAGAAGTGGAACCAGGGTTTGTGACCACTGTTCAGATTCCCACTCAAAAGGACACACTACATTTTTTCTGGCAGAGTAAAAAATACTTCCATTAGCATTTTGAGTATTTTCAGCCAAGGAGTACGCAATAAAGCACTGGGTCCCCGTTTTTTTTTTTTTTTTTCTGGCTTAACATTGTAACTTTTCTGTAGCTGTAGGAAGGACATTTTGGGGGTACATACAACTTAAGGGTACTTTCACACTTGCATTGTTTGATTCCGGCAGGCAGTTCCATTGCCTGACCTGCCTGTCTGATCAGGCAAACTGTATGCAAACGGATGGCATTTTTTCTGACTGATCAGGCATTTTTCTGATCAGTCAGAAAAATGCATTGCAATACCGGATCCGGTTTTCCGGTGTCATCAGGCAAAATGGATCCGGTATTTACTTTTTTCTCATTTTTAAAAGGTCTGCGCATGCGCAGACCGGAAGGACGGATCCGGCATTCTGGTATTTTGAATGCCGAATCCGTCACCAATAGATTCCTATGGAAAAAAATGCCGGATCCGGCATTCAGGCAAGTCTTCCGTTTTTTTCGCTGGAGATAAAACCGTAGCATGCTACGGTTTTCTTTTGCCTGATCAGTCAAAATGACTAAACTGAAGACATCCTGAACGGATTGCTCTCCATTCAGAATGCATGGGGATAAAACTGATCAGTTCTTTTCCAGTATAGAGCCCCTGTGACGGAACGCTAATGTGAAAGTAGCCTAACTTTTATTACCTTTTTTTGGGTTAAAAAGGAAAGCAATTCTGCCATTGTTTTTGGCATTTTAAACTTATGATGTCCACTGTGCAACGCCCACTGCGCGGCACAAGTAGCGCGTTACTGCTATACTATGGGTCAGTATGAATATAGCAATACTAATATGCACACGCCTTTTTTTTTTTTTTTTTTGACTACTTTTGCACAATAGCATGCCTTGTACTCGTGCCGCATTCCAAGAGCCAGAACTTTTTGCGTTGATGCAGCCCTGTATGGCTTATTTTCTGTGGAGTGAGATGTGGTTTCCACTGGTACCATTTTTGGGTACATGTGAGTGAATCACATTTATTATTTTCTGGGGATGGGGGTGAATAAAAAAAAAAAATCCATATTTTTTTGTGTGTGCCCTTTTTTTTTTACATCATTCACAGGGCAGGTTAAATAACATTTTCATTATGTAGGTTCTGGGAAGCATGGTGTGGTATCAGATGTATGTGCATGTGTGGTTTTTACTACTTTAAATAGAATATTTTTTATTTTATTTTTTAAATAAGCTTTGACTTTTTTTTTTTACTAAGTAGGGAACATTGTTTTTATAATGCACTGGAATACATTGTATATCAAAGCATTATAGCCCATCACTGTACAGGCAATCTACTTGGCACAGTCTAACAGACATACAAGTATAAGTTGTCAAACAAAGTTCCAGCACTAACGTTTTCTTTGGTAGCTAAAATCCTCATCTGTATTCAGGCAGTAAACAATGTACAGGACATGCACCCACTAGTGTAGCAACATTGACGCATTTCGAACGAAGTTCTTATTATTAACAGTTAAGAATAAGAACTTTGTTCGAAACGCTTAAATTGAGAAAAAGCTTAGAGAAGGCTCACCTCCTAGGCAAAAAATGGAGTGGGTGCACCTGCGAGAAGATTACACCCAATCTTCAAAAGGATTTGGTAAATATAAAGTGTAGCAGGGCACACCTGCATTTGAGGTCACACAGGAGAGTAGGGTGGATAGTTATATATATTTATTTGTGTCAATTCAATACAACAAAATAATACAACAAAATATACCTATAAAATTATTAAACAATATGCTATATAGACTTAGATTCCTCTAAAAATGGGTATCGCTAAAATATAACAACACATGTGTGATCCTATGGGAAGGATATCTCAATGGCCAAGTTCCTTACTACTGATAGTGTCCAATACACTTGGTGTAGTCAGGTTTGTATTGTCAAGAGTTATAGATTGAATGCCGTATAGTCAGAGTGCCACTCACTCCGATTTCTTTTGCCGTTAGTTGACAATGCAACTGATCGCTCTGCCTGTGTATACACTCGTTCGGCACTTTTGTTACTTACAGTTCTGTAGGTTTGTGCCGACTGTGCTGAAATTTCACGTGGCGTCCCACGTGTGATGCGTTATTCAGGCTACGGTATATCCTCCAGGAGATAAAATCAGGGATCCACGGTGATCAGTTGTAGAGGTGCAGTCTCAGTAATTTGGTAGACTTCGATTCCTGCACAGGTACTCAATCACGCAAGCAGGTCAAATTTTGCTGCGGCTGATGAGTTTTCAGTTTTTTCTACCAAGTTGTGGTTACCAATCCCGTTACTCCTGGTCGACTTGAAGCGCTTCAATACGTCCTTAGTCTCATGGAATTGTCCTACCAATTCCATGAGACTAAGGACGTATTGAAGCGCTTCAAGTCGACCAGGAGTAACGGGATTGGTAACCACAACTTGGTAGAAAAAACTGAAAACTCATCAGCCGCAGCAAAATTTGACCTGCTTGCGTGATTGAGTACCTGTGCAGGAATCGAAGTCTACCAAATTACTGAGACTGCACCTCTACAACTGATCACCGTGGATTACCGTGGATCCCTGATTTTATCTCCTGGAGGATATACCGTAGCCTGAATAACGCATCACACGTGGGACGCCACGTGAAATTTCAGCACAGTCGGCACAAACCTACAGAACTGTAAGTAACAAAAGTGCCGAACGAGTGTATACACAGGCAGAGCGATCAGTTGCATTGTCAACTAACGGCAAAAGAAATCGGAGTGAGTGGCACTCTGACTATACGGCATTCAATCTATAACTCTTGACAATACAAACCTGACTACACCAAGTGTATTGGACACTATCAGTAGTAAGGAACTTGGCCATTGAGATATCCTTCCCATAGGATCACACATGTGTTGTTATATTTTAGCGATACCCATTTTTAGAGGAATCTAAGTCTATATAGCATATTGTTTAATAATTTTATAGGTATATTTTGTTGTATTATTTTGTTGTATTGAATTGACACAAATAAATATATATAACTATCCACCCTACTCTCCTGTGTGACCTCAAATGCAGGTGTGCCCTGCTACACTTTATATTTGTTCGAAACGCGTCAATGTTTCTACACTAGTGGGTTTATGTTCTGCACATTGTTTCTACTGCCTAAATAAAGACGAGGATTTTAGCTACCAAAGAAAACGTGAGTGCTGGAACTTTGTTTTACAAGTTATGCTACTGAGGCTCACCTGCCTGTTCCGTGCACGCGGGTGATCCAGGTTGATTGAGTGAGCTGGACTTTTTTCTACGTATTTCCAGACATACAAGTATGGCAGACCTTAGGATCTAAATTAGACCCCCTGGCTGCCATGGTCGATAGTGGCAGAGGGAGTGCTGTCTCTCCAACTGCCTAGATGCCGCTGTTGACCGCAGCATCTAGGGAGTTAAGTGGCCTGCACTGGTGTTTATGACACCTGTACAGGAGCTATTGGGGCTTCTGTTTCCACCAATCACATGCTACTAAGGAACTTTCACTGGCCATTAATCATATAATTATGGAAAATCCTGTAATTATGCTTATGATGGGACTATTCCTTTAAGCTATCAGTATATGAGGCCCACAAGATTAGTAAAGAGGTAAACCTGACAGTGTGCTCACTGGAAGTGGACGGTGTTTTAGGCTTACCTTGTCAGATGGATCTCAGCCCACAATGTATAATTCAACAAATATTAGTTTTTTCCACTTACCAGAGCTGTAACTATCAGTTGAGGATTGGGATATAGAGCGAGACAAAGAGCGCCGTCCAATCTTTGTTGGGCGTTTATTAAATTCTCTCTTCTGGTCCGCAAACTGGATCTGCTGCGATAAATACAAGGAGAAGCTGAATCTATGGAAACATTTTACAGTTCACAGCTGAATAATAACCAGTGTCTATATTATGTATTAAAAGGTCAAATGTAGTTGTTTCAGAAAGCTCAGACCCTTGAAGGGGTTGTCCACTTTTTTCTATTCAATATCAGATCATCTGCTTGAAGAGAAAGCGGCTCTTGTACGATCACTGCCTTCTCTGCTGTTTACCTGCTCGCTGAGGACAACTAACAGTGTAATTACAAGTATGGCATCCCCATTCACTTCTATGGGACGGCTCCCGTCTGTTCAAGTGAATACTACAGAGCCGCCCCATAGAAGTGAATGGAGACGCCCTACTTGTAATTACACCTGCTTAGCACTGCAATTGCAGCGACGAGCAGGTAAACAGAGCAGAGAAGGCAGCGCTCATACGAGCACTGCGTTCTCTTCAAACAGCTGATGCCAGGAGTCGAACCCCTCTAATATTGATGAGCTATCCTGAGGATAGATCATTAATAGTAAAAAGCGGATAACTCCTTTAAGGGGTTGTGCAGTCCGATGATACCGATGACTTATCATCCCAATGAATGGAACGAGCAGTTACACTGCACTGCCGCTACAATGTAGTGCAGTTAAACAGTCAAGAGGACATGCGAGTGCTGCGACCCCTTCAAACAGCTGATCTGTGGGGGCGCCGGGAGGTGGACCACCACCGATCTCATATTGATGACATATCCTGAGGATAAGAACTTCAAGATACCAGAAATTGTGGTTAAAAAAATAAATAAAGTAATTCTGCTCAGCATCACTGGAATTGTTCACCATGTTCGTTCACTTTATTACACTCCATCATGCCGGATTTGTACCCGTAAATATGGGTGCATTTACACTTTAAACCGGTCATAGATCTATATAGCTGCCACTTAGACAAAAGCTCCCAAGCAGATCCATTGCTTCAGATGGTAGTGGATTTCACCTAGTCTACTGTTAAAATGTGAAAAAAATTGACATATACAAAATGACTTGAATTTATTGTATGTCAATGCAGCCCGTTACACAGACATCACATTGTACTTCTGGATTTTGAGTGCAGAATACACACTTACAGACCATTTTATAGCTACAATTCTTCTGCCAAAATAGAAGTGAAAATCCTGGAGCATAAAAACGGCAGCAAATCGCAACGTGAACAGAGCCCAAATGCACCTAAACTTCAATGTTGGAAAATACCTTTCAACAACATCCTGTAAGGGTGGGGGGATGCCGGGAGAAGTGGAGTCAAAATAGGTGGCAAATCTACGGTAATTCAGTTTTGGCTCTAACACTTCTTCATTGAAGCACATAGCAGCAGGATTTCAGACAGAACAAGCTTTACTGAATACATCTACCCCACCAACTAGATTATAGTAAAACTGGAAGGAGAAAAACAGCTCTATGTGGCTGTACACATTAGATGAAGGCCAGGGAAACCTGCTGGATCAGCTAATCTAAAGTGTAAGGAGGCCTCCCAAATCTCAGATGAGTCCATTAAGAACACTTGCATGCTTGGCTGAGCACAGAGGGTGCATGTGTATGGAAGAGATCCTGAGGTATGGCTGTAAGCATATGGAAGGCTTATGATTGATCCAAAGCAACCAGACAAAGAACTGCTACAATAAGGGTTCAGGGTCTAGCAAGTCCATAAACCAGGTTCAGGTGATAAACAGCTGTAGACTTGGCCTTGGCTCCATAAAAGTCCTCGTGTTCAAGCAAATATACGTATTGTATAACAATTAAGAAAAGTCTGTACGGGTGATGGAAAAAGTCTAACATTTCTAGCAGGTAACGAACTATGCCGGATGTGGCTACTAACGCACCCAGTAAGCAGGCCTTCACCGCCGCCCTCACCTGAGATTTGTCGTCGGCGTCACCATTGACAACGTATTTCTTTCGGTTATTCAGCATCCCGAGAGACCACCAAGAATCAGACATCTTTGTAAAAGACCTGGGCACAGTGAGTTCATGTTTTATATCCCAGATCCTGCTAGTTCTGGTTTCACCCTGCATTATCTCCCGGTTTGGACAAAATTGGACCTCCCACTCCCCAAGTTAATGAGACATTCCAGAATTCACTATAGCACATAGTTTGGTTTAATAGGCAATTACACCAAGACACATTAACCTTCAAACTCTTAACGGCAGGTCCTTACAAGGCCTAGACAAAGTAGACATCAATACTTTATGGGCTCTCAGTAATTAGCTTCTGCATTAGGTTAATTGTACGACGCCTGCAGGTAGGCACAGCTTTACTAATGGGTATCCTCACTCTGTTCTACAACACTAGGATAGTCCAATTAGAAGTCATATTACCAAATAAACATGTGCTAATGGTTCTCATGACCAAATACAATGCACTGGAAAGAGCTTGTCACTTGGTCTCCTCTACTAGAACAAACCCACGGCTAACAGATCTCCCGTTTTGGAAGCATGTTCACACAGCTGGATTTCTGGTCATCATTCACATTAAGAATAGGGATCACAAACCTAACTGTGTGAATGGGCTCTCCAGCTGATTCGCATAAGTATGCCAAGGTGGCGCTTGGACGGCAAAGGCAATCCATGTCTTGAGCGACCCTTGGTAATTTTACATGCCCACAAGGTGTCCAATGCAACGTTGGATTGGCCCACCAGTGTACCAGAGGATCCTCCGGTGGCCCCAGATTCTAATACCTTTGTGGGCCGCAAAAGTCAAGGAGAAAAAAAACAAACATTTGGAGTTTTCTTTGGAGACAATAAATTTCCACTGGGGTCTACATCTAGTAATCAAAACTATTAGACTTTATTCCTGGGGCCCAAAGAACACAATCATTCTCCTCTTGTTGGCCCAAAGAACCCCAGTCCAACCCTGGTCACCAACTGCCTAATTATCAATTAAGGTTTAAAATCCTTTTCACTTAAAATCCAGGCATCAAAGAATGCGAGAATACCAGTCTAAAGCTGGGCATACAGCCAATGCTACCTATATCATCACAACTAGGTAACAATCCTTTATATGACGATCTTGCAGGATGTTTGGCTTCTGACATCAGATTTTTGCCCTCAACCACGCCAATATGTAGAATTGGAAGAGAAGCTATCGGATGGTATGGCCAGCTTAAGATGTTGTCTCTGACAAAGCGAACCAAGCAGTAACAATAACAGGATCTATGACATGGCTGCAAACAAATCTACTGTGTACTTTATAGGGAACCTGTCCCCAGGAAAATGCTAAGTAATCTGCAGGCATGTGGTAGAGCAGGAGGCGGTGATCATATATAGCTTTATGGGAAAAGACTCAATAAAACTTGTATTTTATACATTTATATATCTCTGCTCATTCTGGACTTTGAAGTCTAGAAGACTGTCCTATCAGTGACTGACATCTATCTCTGTATACACAGTCATAGAGGGGAGGATGTCAGTCACTGATAGGACCGCCTCCTTGTCTTCAAAGCCCAGAATGAGCAGGAATATAAATGTATTAAACACAAGTTTTACTGAACCTTTTTCCACAAACTATAGATTAATCTGCTCAGCTTCTGCTGATCCATTACATGTGGTCTTCAGCTCAGACATCATGTTCAATGTGACAGGTTCCCTTTAAGAGAATAAGTGGCATATGTAATGTGGCCACAGAAAAACACCCTTTAATGTACAATGAGACCACAGTAGTGTAAACACAAACACATACAGTTCAATATAACGAGCCCAACTGACCACTGCACCTCACTGCCAAGCTAGGGTGCGATGTGCCATAAATGTCTGATACATGCAGGTCCCACCTCTGGGACCCACACCCGTCTCCAGAAGTGAGCACCTAACCCATGCTGTCTAGATGCGATGGCCAAAAGTGGTTGGTAGCAGAGAAACAACCAAGTGGGCTGTGCTATGCTGTTTCTCTAGCCCCCTTTAACCTATTTCCCATGTTTCTGCCCTAAAGCCCACACTCCGGAGCCCTGTCCCAGTGGGTCACATCCCCATCTTCTCCTTACAGCTCCTCACTAGGAGAACCCACTTAAACAAGCTTATTCACAGTCTTGCTCATATTCTGATTTTCACATAGAAGAAAGACTACACGACCACACTGAAATATCCGCACTAAGCTCTTCATTCCAAGCATAGAAATATTAGTCTCTAGTAGACTGAACGTCCTACCTCCAGGCACACGACAGTTAATGGGAAAGTGCAGGCATTCAGAAAACATTTCATCTATAAAAGCAATTCAGCCCAAATCCATTTCCTATTTGTGATCTTAGTAAGAATGTCTGATACTTTCAGGACAGGACTGTTAAGCACATTTCCTCACACATGGACAGTCCCTCTGTATAAGAGCATAGATCTTCTATCCACACATACAGCCGGGCCAGACAAAAGATATACCACGCAAGAACAAGAACTAGCAGCGATATGGGACGAGTCTTCGTATCCTCTAGTCATGGTCTGTGTGCTCCTGATCCTCCAGCTTGGCTTTCAACAAGACAATGAAGCCATAGAAATGTGTCCTAGGGTAGACCAGTAACAAAGCATATACGAGTGGCAAGGGAGGGCCAACACACCAGCGTTACCTGTTATGTCACAACCCTTTATATGTCCTGATCCTGAATCTCAGATTACCTCTATGGAAGTAGGTCATTCCTCTCACTTGCAGGACATACATGGTTTCACATAATGATCTTCTAAACCGCTGAGAACTTAGGCGTAGAGGATCAATAAAACAGGTTACCAGGAGACTAATCCATACGAAAAGCCAAACTAAATCATTCCTTCTCTGCATTCCCACATACTTTATGGTAAATACAATGTCATTCAGCGCCATACCTCTAATCTGACCCCCCCAGAGCATAAACCTTCTTTGCAGGAAAGCCAAGACTACCAGCCCCCCCCCCCAAAAAAAATAAAAAAAAAATCTTCTACTAGCCAAAGCCATTTGATGAGACATTCCACCAAAATCTGCTCAACCATTGTAACACATGCTCAGGGAAGGTTAAAGGAGATATTTATTTTTTCATTTTTAGTGTTAACATTAAAATAAGGCAAGCTCACTTACTATTCCCCCCTGCTCCCGTTCCAGCACTTAGTCTACTTTCACACTCGCGTTTTGGCTTTCCGTTTGCGAGATCCGTCTAGGGCTCTCACAAGCGGTCCAAAACAGATCAGTTTTGTTCTAATGCATTCTGAATGGAAAAGTATCCGCTCACAATGCATCAGTTCAGTCTCCATTCCGCTTGGGAGATGGACACCAGAACCCTCCTTGCAGTGTTTTGGTGTCCGTCTGATGAAACTGAGCCAAACGGATCAGTTCTGACACACAATGTAAGTCAATGGGGACGGATCCATTTTCACTGACACAATCTGACAATAGAAAATGGATCTGTCCTCCATTGACTTTCAATGAGGTCCATGACTGATTTGCACAAAACGTGTGTGAAAGTAGCCCAACCCAGGTTGCCACCAGTCCCCACTTCCTGGTCCCATGGGAATGCCAATCATTGGTTGAGGTGGTTCACCAGTAAACATTGCAATGGGAGCAGCGGGGAAGCGATAAGGCAAGTATCCCATATTATTTTTCTCCAATTGGAGCCAGTTTTAATAAATATTCAGCAGCGAAAGATCATCTCAGCCTGTAACCTAATTTAGTAATGGCTTTTTATTTATTAATCCCAAGGCGTTGTGAGAGCACTTTCAATCTACAAGGGAAGGAGACAGTAGGTGAGGGTAGGAGCTGCTCAGATGGCTGTAGTGGCCGCAGGATTACTGTAGGTTGTATTTCCTGAATAGAGAAGTCTTGATGTTGGGGAAGAGCCAAAATGTGCTGAAGTAGCAAGTTCCAGAGCATGGGGGATGCACAGGAAAAGTCCACAGATTATGAGGTGTGTACAGCATCATTTCTCAAATTGATATCAAGCATCCCAATTATGAGAACGCTGAACTACAACTTAGGCCTCATGCACACGACCGTGTGCATCCGTGACCGTTGTTCCGTTTTCCGTGATTTTCTGCGGACCCATTGACTTTCAATGGGTCCGTTGAAAACTCGGACAATGCACCGTTTGTCATCCGCGTCCGTGTTTCCTTTCCGACAAAAAAATATGACATGTCCTATTTTTTTGACTGACAACGGTTCACGGACCCATTCAAGTCAATGGGTTCGTGAAAAAACACGGAGGCACACAAGATTGCCATCCGTGATCCGTAGGCTACTTTAGCACAGACTGATCCGCTGATCCGTCTGCATACAGCTTTTTCAGAGCTGAGTTTTCACTTCGTGAAAACTCAGATCCGACAGTATATTCTAACACAGAGGCGTTCCCATAGTGATGGGGGATGCTTCAAGTTAGAATATACTAAGAACTGTGTACATGACTGCCCCCTGCTGCCTGGCAGCACCCGATATCTTACAGGGGGCTGTGATACCCTTACAGGGGGCTCCGATCGGTAACCATGGCAACCAGGACGCTACTGGCTCCGCACGACCAGGCGGACAACTTTCCTTCATGTCTGGCGAGCCTCCAAAAATCACGGAAGACATGGAAGAAAAAACAGACACGGAACGATGGAACCCCATTTTGCGGACCGTGAAAAAATACTGTCGTGTGCATGAGACACTGATGGTTTTTCTGACATACGCCCGCTTCATCCACTAAGCTCCTTTTAGAAGACTTCAATGAGATCCCTATCCACGCACCACACCAGTGAAGTTTTGTGAGTACAATTTGTTCGCAAGGTGTATTGGAACATACTACACTATAGTGTTCTTCTTTGCAACAGAGTTCCGAAGGGAGACACTATCAAGATTTTATACACGCTCTCACTAGCAGACCTTTGTGAGTACAGCTCATCCACATGGTGCGATAGGTGTTTGGGGCTTACTACACCATAGTGCGCTCTCTCATCACACTACAGGTTTCCATACCATTGATGGGATGTGAGGTGTGCTTGTGGTCCCATTAAGCTGATGATTATACAGAGAGAACTATAACACACAGAAGATTTTTCTCCTGCAGCGCAATCCTTTTTCTATTTATATACACTCAAAGGCTCTATATCAAGGATGGGAGTAGTAGTTTCACAGCAGCTGGAGTGCCGAAGGTTGCTGATCCCTGCTCTACATTATGCCTCTCCCCTGCTAGGCTAGGTTTAGACGCTGCAGAGGCTACATGTGGCCATAACTACCTGCTGCAGCCAAAGGCCAAGTGATTTTGAAGAGAATACATCATATGTTGGCCAAGTTTCTCCTGGATGCAGCGGCCACCATTACTCACTGGTCTCTGGTAACTGTAATGAGATGTCTCTATTAACTCACATTTCTTTTAGCTGTCAAAAAGCACATGCCCCATCTATACAGAAAGAACAGGAACAAAGTGTGCCCCCCCCCCCCCCAAATAGTTTTATAGGTAGACTAACTGGATCCTTACTGAGCTCAAATGGGGAGATTTAGCTCACTGCACCAGTTTTCCTGCATAAGAGTCGCTCACACAGAGTACGCTGCGGCAGATTTCCCTCTGGTGCACGGGCTGGCAGAGGATGTGCCAAGTTTTATCACTAGGCCTGCTCCTCATCATAAATCAGGTGCATCCCCCACCAGTGATCAATCTACTCCATAGTCTTGTCACTCAGGGTGGATTTCAGTGGAGAACGGAGGGCGAATGATCAGTGATTTTATATTCACCTTTTTATCTTTGTTAAAGTTTGTTGACTCTACTCTAGGAATCAAAAACTGCATGTGCCATACCAGCCTTTTGGCGTATTCAGATCTGGCGGTGTTCTGTTCCGACAGAAGAGCAGACTGCCGGATTTGGAGTACCCGGCACAGCTGGACACCACAAGGATCCCCATTCACTATAATGGAATCAGACGGGTTTCCAACATAATTGCCAGCTTTCTGATTGGGGGGACGAGGACGACACAAAAACACACACACAAAACCTGCATAACAAAAAAATCTGTCCGATTCCATTATAGTGAATGGGGATCTGGCAGTTCCCCATTATGCCGGATACCATAACAAACTACCAAAACAGACTACCAGAGTCAATGAATGCAGATGTGAATGTAGCCTTTTTTTATTTTTATTATTTTACGTGATGTTAGTAAAATCCAAAAATTATGCCTTCTACAGTCATTCAGAAGGTAACTTTTCTGGGGGGGGTGTAGAAGTTCATGTAAAATAATCCATTCACACGTCCGTATGCGTTTTGCGGATCCGAAAAACACAGACACAAGCAACGTGCATTCCGCATTTTGCAGACCGCACATCGCTGCGGTCACCTATGAAGCTTCTAACACAAGGTTAAGTACACGCTACTCCTTTTCTTTTCAAAGTACACTGTGATAACATTATCAAAATGAAGATAAAGTGGTTCTGTGGTACAAGGCATTCACTGACACCTCCACACACCTATAGGAACCTATACAAGACGAGCGCTGCACACTACATGCAAGGGAACAGCAGAGTCTAAAGTTTGGCATTTGAAAAATGACCCCAAAATACGATGTCAAGGAATACAAGCTCTTTGCATGCAGCTTGATTAGTCGAACATCAATTCTATGCTTACCATCCAGTCGGGCATATTAAAGGCCGTGGTGTCTTGTGTGCTCTCTGTCCTCTCCATGACTTCACCTGAAATCTCTGCCCTTACCCAAAACAATGTGAAGAGTAGATGAGAAAAGCTCCGAGTCGGTGGCAGCTACTCCAGGAGCTTAGTGGGATCCAGCCTGCCTCCGAGCACAAAAACTCCACTATACTCCGAGATCCCGGCTCAGGCCCCTCCTCACACCCAGCACTATCTCACATTCCCCTTACACTATTGGTAGCACGTGCACTTTGAAAAGTCAATACTCTAAAACAATGACTCACTGAAATCCCTGGCCACAAAGGTCAGCAAATTCTATCAAGGTCAAGAAGGAACCTGGAGGGAATTTCCACTCCTGCCCCTCCTAGTCTCAGGTAAGGTACTTTCACACTGGCGTTTCTGGGTCTGCTTGTGAGATCCGTTTAAGGCTACTTGCACATTAGCGTTATTCTTTTCCGGCATAGAGCTCCGTCACAGGGAACTGATCAGGCATATCCCCATGCATTCTGAATGGAGAGTAAGGGCTCTTTCACACCTGCGTTATAGAGTTCCGTCGTCGGGGCTCTATGCCGGAAGAATCCTGATCAGTTTTATCCTAATGCATTCTGAATGGAGTGAAATCCGTCCTTCAGGATGCATCAGGATGTCTTCCGTTCCGGAACGGAACGTTTTTTGGCCGCAGCAAATAGCGCAGCATGCTGCGCTTTTTGCTCCGGCCAAAAATCCGGAACACTTGCCGCAAGGCCGGATCCGGAATGAATGCCCATTGAAAGGCATTGATCCGGATCCGGCCTTAAGCTAAACGTCGTTTCGGCGCATTGCCGGATGCGACGTTTAGCTTTTTCTCAATGGTTACCATGGCTGCCGGGACGCTAAAGTCCTGGCAGCCATGGTAAAGTGTAGCGGGGAGCGGGGAGCAGCATACTTACCATCCGTGCGGCTCCCGGGGCGCTCCAGAGTGACGTCAGGGCGCCCCAAGCGCATGGATCACGTGATCGCATGGACACGTCATCCATGCGCATGGGGCGCTCTGACGTCATTCTGGAGCGCCCCGGGAGCCGCACGGATGATAAGTATGCTGCTCCCCCGCTCCCCACTACTACTATGGCAACCAGGACATTAATAGCGTCCTGGGTGCCATAGTAACACTGAAAGCATTTTGAAGACGGATCCGTCTTCAAATGCTTTCAGTACACTTGCGTTTTTCCGGATCCGGCGTGTAATTCCGGCAAGTGGAGTACACGCCGGATCCAGACAACGTAAGTGTGAAAGAGGCCTAAGGGTACTTTCACACTTGCGTTTTTCTTTTCCGGCATTGAGTACCGTCCTAGGGGCTCTATAACGGAAAAGAACTGATCAGTTTCATCCTAATGCATTCTGAATGGAGAGAAGTCCGTTCAGGATGCATCAGGATGTCTTCAGTTCAGTCGTTTTGACTGATCAGGCAAAAGAGAAAACCGCAGCATTCTACGGACCGTTTTTAACAGCTGCTTAGACGCCGTTAAAATGCTGCAGTTAGTACTTACCAAAAGTGGTCCAAGACAGGACAACTGGTGAAATGGCGTCAGGGTTATGGGACCCTACGGTATAATCATGCACACAAGGAGTCAAGGGTAGTTTACCTGATCCGATCCCACAGAAGAGCTATGGAATCACAAATCACTGAAGTTAAAAGGGGTTGTCCGTCTTTTTTTATATTGATGACCTATCCTTTATATCATACGTACATTGAAAAACGTAATGTTTGAGATGAACACCATACTTAATCTGATGCATGCATGAGATTAGGTATCTGTGGGGCCCTACCCCATGTTTCCAGCGTCACAGCTCTCCTCTGAAGTCTCCCAAACACAACTGGTGCAAGGAATCAAGCAGAGGTGTGAGGTCGGAAAAGGTGGCTGCTGTAATTATATCACCTCTGTATACATAAGACAGGATCCACCATTCACAATAAGTGATTGTTAAAGCTCATCTATTCTTCCCTTGTACAATGACCTGGCAAAACTCACCCATAGAAGTCAATAAGGTCCCCTCCAGACCATTGTGTCTATGGACAATGGGGTTACTGTAAAGCAATCTTTTTAATGCTGTGTAAATGCTGTTAAGAACAGTTTAGTCAAGTCGGCCGCCCCCATAATAAAGTTCAGGAAATAGAATTAAAAAATCTACAATTAGAAAATAGCAGATTAGAAAAAAAAGGAGATGTGTCCCAATCTGGTTTTAACTGGCAGATAACATTTGTGGTAAAACATCTGCTTTAAAGACCAAATTCTCAGGAATGCTTTGAATTACCACAAAAGGTATCTGTACTTAAGTGCCGTGCAAAGCGCTGGGCGTGCCAACATCTTGGTGCCAAAAACCACAAACCCCTTTAGAGATCTTGGACTCCATACATCGAAGGGGCAGGGGCTGTTCTGGTAGTAAAAGGGGGGCCTAAACAGTATTAAGATTTGTAGACTAGTCCAGCTGCAGTTTACCAACACTGCCTGGTAACCTGTCCATAAATCACAAAGAAAGGGGTGATCAAAGAGCTTCAAGAACAAGCTAAAGTTCTACACACCATTTCATGGGGCTCTAAAATCGAAGCTGGTTTTGGGTGTCTGGGCAGGAGTCTAAAATCGGTAGAAAAGTACCAAATTCAGCTTTACCATAAAAATTTTTATGGTAAAATGTATTAACTTTCATATAAAATTTAGAATAGCTTACAAATGGTAATCAAATATATTTTATGTTCTATAAATCTAAGGCCCTTAGATTTATAGAACATAAAATATATTTGATTAAAATAACTGATAAGGGGCGTGGCTAGGCTGCTGAACGGGATGGCTGCCTGAGTACAGAGCTCCTGCACCTCAGCGACTATAATCCTGCATGCCTGTCTTTGATCACGCTACAGAGCTACCTAACTGCTCCCACAGATGAACAATACCCCCGGTGACATTATGGGGAAAACAAAAAAGCATCTGCAGAGGCTACAGGACGGTAACCTGGAGAGCTACTTTGACTGGGGAAAGTTTAAAGATGGCGCCGACGATACAGACAGAGGAGCACTAAGATCGCCTGTGAGTGCAATGTCTCCAGCACCTGCTGTTCGATCGCCCTCCCCACCGGACATCTCCGACAGCCAAGTCCTTGTGCATACTTCACCTCCGTCTCTTCCACCGACACCAGAGGAGGCCAGGGCCGCAGGACAAACTCACCATAGATTCCAAGATGGCGCCCGTCCTCCTGCCCGACGGGACCAGCTGCCTGGATTTCCTCACCCCCAATTGATTGCGGGACACACTGGGAGCGGAACCCAGCTGAGTGAGTACACCTCATATGCTAGTGCCACCCCAGATCCCTTCCAACTGCTCCCCACCTCTGACAAGCCTGTCACCGAGGATTCCCTGAAGAATATGCTGCTAGCTTTGAAGTCCTCTTTGCAGACGGACATTGCAGGGCTGATTAACCCTCTCTCTGCTAGATTGCAGACTGCAGAGGAGAAAATCCATCATGTGGAAACAAAGATGGGCGATTTTGCCTTGTCCCAGAATACTGTTATCGATGCCCACAACACCTTAGCTGATGAGCTAGAAGCTATCAAATTTAAAATGGCAGACTTAGAAGACCGCTCAAGACGCAACAATGTAAAGTTCAGGGGTATTCCTGAAGAAGTTGCCCCTCAAGAGCTGCAAACCTATTTAAAGGGATTAATAAAAGCGCTTCTACCGCAGATTCCAACACCAGACATGATTATTGACAGAGCCCACAGGCTTCCTAAACCCCCACACTTGGGTCCGAATGTCCCGCGTGACACTTTGGCGCGAATTCATTTCTTTCACACTAAGGAGGCACTTATGGCTGCAGCGCGAAACAAGAACCCACTACCTGCTCCGTATCAGAAAATCAAACTTTTCACGGACCTCTCTATGGTCACCCTTCGTCGGCGCAGAACGCTACTGCCTATTACGACGGCCCTCCGGGACAATGATTTCCCCTACAAATGGGGTTACCCCCTGAAGATTCTTGTCCGGAAAAATGGACAGACCCATGCCATCAAGACCCTGGAAGAAGGGAAACATCTGCTTCAGCTGTGGCAAATCCCGCTGCCTTCCAGCAAGGCGGATACTGACCCTACCTCCATGACCTCCAGTGCCACCCTTGCAGCGGAGGGCTGATGCCCTAGACACCCTCATATCAGATGACATCTCCTATATCAGGACTGCCACGGGGGCGAAGCTTTGTTTACTCTTCCCCCTTGGCTTCTCTGTGACATCCTATTTGGGCATTTTTATAGCATCCAGTTGTTATGGTGCAGGCCCTCGGATACCTCGTTTTTCTTTTTGCTTAGTTCATTTTGATTCTAGCACCGAACTCTCGCCTTACCTATACTTAGACGGTTACCACCGTCTCGTTTATTGCCTACTGAGATTTGGACGGCGACCTCCGTCTTATCTGTTTTGTTTGTTGTCTCTCCCACCCTCCCTCTTTCCTCCCTCTCTTACCCTCAATAGTGCCTTAGTAATCGTACTCTAACGTATTGATATTGCATACTTTTACTGTGTCTTCTTCTTCTTAGCAGGAGCTAGGATAACTATACTCTTTTAACATCATGGGTCTCAAGATTATGTCCCTTAATGTTAAAGGCCTTAATTGTCCTCAGAAAAGATCTTACATGTGGAAAGAAGCTTTGTCAGCTAATGTTGATGTTTTATGTATCCAGGAGACTCACCTACTGCCAGCAGACGCCGATAGAGTACGCCACCGCCTGTTTCCTAATATTCTGCACTCCCACTGTGACCGGAAGAAAAGAGGTACCCTGATCGCTGTCAAAAACACTGTTGCCTATACCCCCATCAAATCCAGACTTGACCCGAACGGTCGCTATATTATTCTAGTTTGCTCCATCAATAACATTACATATACACTGGTTAACTTATATGCCCCCAACTCCCGACAACTGGCCTTCCTACACAAACTGATGCGCAATGTGAATAAGCTCAAACAGGGGAAAGTAATCCTCTGTGGAGATTTTAATACCGCTTTACAGCCTGACATTGACTCCACATCTCCTGCAAGGAGACTTGATAGAGGGGTCGCTTCCTTCCTGTGTTCTGAAGGCCTAACGGACATATGGAGAGCCCAACATAGCCTGGAGAGGGACTATACCTTCTTCTCCCCGGTACATATGACATACTCAAGGATAGATATGTTTATGGTGGATCATCCTTCCCTACTCCACACACTATCTACTGAGATCGGCCTTATCAAATGGTCGGACCATGCCCCGATCGCTATCACCCTTGAGGAACGGTTTCAATCCTCAAGAGCCCCTATTTGGAGGAATAATGCATTTCTCTATAATAACCCGAAGCATGTTTTGGAACTTTCCACACACCTGAATGAATACTTTCATTTTAACAGCGGATCAGTTTCAAACCAGTTTATCTTGTGGCAAGCCCACAAAGCGTTTATACGGGGATCTATGATTAAGCTAAACTCCACAGTAAAGAAACTCAGAGAGCGAGATATTACACAAACCTTAGAACACATTGCTGACCTGGAAGCCATAAATAAACCCTCCCCCACCTCACAGACCTCTAATGAACTTAGACTTGCACGGAATAAACTTAGCGGCCTACTACTCCAAAACTACCACAAATCCCTTTTGAGGCTCCAATCCAAATTTTACTCCCAAGGAAACAAAGCGGGCAGACTTTTGGCCCAACAGTTGAAGGCCCAACAGTCGAAGTCGAAAATCTCCCATCTGGTACATCCCACCACTAAGATGAAATTAATTCATCCCAGAGACATTGCCAACCAATTCAAAGCATACTATCAAGCACTATACAATCTAAGAGATGATACTCCACTACCTGAAAACTACTCGGCCTTAGTAGAGGAGTTCCTCCTGCAAGCGTCCCTCCCTACTCTTTCCCAGTCACAACTACAGTCACTAAATGCTCCATTTTCAACCACAGAAATCAAGAAAGTGATCACGTCACTCCCATTGGGCAAATCCCCTGGCCCTGACGGACTATCTAATGAGTACTTTCGCCACTTTCAGCATATCTTGACTCCTTACATGTTGGAAATGTTTAATGCCATACAGGAGGGACACTCTTTCCCCCCAGAAATGCTAGAGGCACTAATTGTCACCATCCCAAAACCCGGCAAAACACCTGATGTACCCCAGAATTTCCGACCTATCTCACTGCTTAACTCTGACGTTAAAATTTTTGCCAAAGTCATTGCTAACAGATTAGCTCCACTCCTCCCATCACTGATCCACCCGGATCAAACCGGGTTTGTGCCAGGCCGACAAGCTTCTGACAATACCAGGCGAATCGTGGACTTATTCAATTATGCTGAGGTGCGTGGTCTCCCAATGCTTGCGGTCACATTAGATGCGGAAAAGGCGTTTGATCGCCTGCACTGGGACTACGCATTTTCGACACTCCGCCACATGGGCTTCTCAGGACAGATACTACAGGCCATCCAATGCCTATATTCCTCTCCCTCCGCGAAAGTATGGGTCAATGGAGTACTATCGGATTCGTTTGGAATCACCAACGGATCTAGACAGGGGTGCCCTCTATCACCCCTATTATTTATCTTAGCATTAGAGCCCCTAGCACAGACTATAAGAAACTCGCCTTCAGTAGCGGGGATGGAGATAGGGGGAAGATCCCATAAAATTACACTTTATGCGGACGACATCATTCTCACTCTAACCGACCCCATCAACTCGTTAGGAACTGCCCTTGAATTGATCTCACACTATGGATCCCTCTCCTACTATAAGATTAACAACACTAAATCTCAAGCATTACCCATTAACATACCCACGAAGGAGAAGGCCACCCTACAATCTTTTCATGAACTAGACTGGCAAACGTCAGAAATCCCCTATCTAGGAGTGAAGATTACTTCACCTTGCTCCCTTCTTTATGATAGGAACTATCTCCCCCTTCTAGCCACTCTATCGCGTGACTTGACTAGCTTCGCCATGAAGGCATTGTCCTGGGTGGGTAGAGTAGCTTCTTTCCAGATGATGACCCTCCCCAAGCTCATATATATTCCGTGCCCTACCAATCCCGGTCCCTGCAACATTCTTCAAAAAGGCACAGTCGATTTTGGGCAAGTATGTCTGGGGTCCGACCAAGCCCAGAGTAGCTCGAGCATTATTGACTAAGAAAAAACACGCTGGAGGGTTAGGCCTCCCTGACATTAAAGACTACTTCCGAGCCGTATCACTCTCATTTGCTCGGGAATGGTGGATCCCTGACAATACAAAAGCCTGGATTCAGATTGAGTCCCACACAATCAAAAATGCTAGTTTGAAAGACTACCTGATCCATTCGTTATGGAACCCCTCCCAATCGCACAATGAATTGCTGACAGTACGGCATATCGGCAACCTGTGGTCCACAGTTCACAGAGCGCAGGCGGACTCCAAATCCACCCTGCTACCTCAAGCTGACATAAGCGCACTGGAACTCAACATTACTGACATTAACCTGACAAACTGGCGGGGAAAGGGGATTGTTTCCATATCCCAAATAATGCCGGATGGCCACCTCCTCCCCTTTGATTCACTTCACAGCTTATTCGCATTGCCGCATACAGAATTCTATAATTATTTGCGAATACGACATTTTATCGCAAATATTAAACAATCTCCACCCTCAATAAACTCTTGCATACTAAGACTGTTTCAATTCCCGTCCCTCTTCAGAAAACATACCACACGATACGTATATGACGTATTAGGAGACAAAGCCACATTCACCAAGACCTTACCCATAAAAAAATGGGAACGAGAGTTGGGGAAGACTTTCCTAGATGAAGATTGGATTTTGGCTATTAGGTTTTTGACTTCTAATTTTAAATGTGTCACACACTACGAGGCAGGGCTTAAGACCCTATTACATTGGTACCTTACTCCACAGAGGCTAAACATAATCTACCCCTCATCCTCTCCACATTGTTGGCGAGGTTGTGGCGCTAAAGGCTCTCTACTTCACATTCTATGGGACTGCCCAATACTTACCCCTTATTGGCACAGTGTTTTTGACTTGATATCAGGGTTGGCAGCCCAGAATATTGATCCTATCCCGGAGCTGGCTCTTTTGTTTCTGGGTATACACGCTATCCCTCCAGTACATAGGAATATCACAGGACATGTTTTGCTTAGTGCTAAGCTAATTATCACACGTCACTGGAAGCAACCAACCTCGCCGACCTTAGCTGAGGTCATACAAGAGATTAACACGTCTTGTAGGTATGAACATTCCATACCTTGCACGACTATCTCTTCTAAATCCAAGCAACTTACCTGGGGTCCTTGGCTCCAAAATCCTAATTACTCACCCTAAATTTTGGATAAATATGTACTATTCACTGCTGTTGGACAATACCACACATTACCTGAAGGCCCTTCCTTCCCTTCCCCCCTTTTTTCCCTTCCCCTCATTCCCCTTGATTGTTATGGTCCTTTTGTTGCAGACCTTACTGTACTTTGTTCTCACTTTGCAAACCACCTACGTATTATGCTTTAGTAACAAGCCTATTGTATAAGCGTTTACACATGCTATTTTGATCAGGAATTTCTGGATATACGGCTTGATATCTATGCTTTACTAAAATGCCAATAAAAATGATTTACTCTAAAATAACTGATAAGCAGGGTGTTCTAGTGGTGATAGATAATCAGTTCTCCCCTGTCCCCCATACTAGGTATCTTCTCACCTCTCCTGTCCCTTATACGAGATATCTTCTCGTGTCTCCTGTCCCATATACTAGGTATCTTCCCACTTCTCCTGTGTTCTGCCCTGTCCCTTATACTAGGTATCTTCCCACCTCTCCTGTGTTCTGCCCTGTCCCTTATACTAGGTATCTTCCCACCTCTCCTGTGTTCTGCCCTGTCCCTTATACTAGGGATCTTCTCACCTCTCCTGTGTTCTGCCCTGTCCCTTATACTAGGTATCTTCTCACCTCTTCTGTGTTCTGCCCTGTCCCTTATACTAGGTATCTTCTCACCTCTTCTGTGTTCTGCCCTGTCCCTTATACTAGGTATCTTCTCACCTCTCCTGTGTTCTGCCCTGTCCCTTATACTAGGGATCTTCTCACCTCTCCTGTGTTCTGCCCTGTCCCTTATACTAGGGATCTTCTCACCTCTCCTGTGTTCTGCCCTGTCCCTTATACTAGGGATCTTCTCACCTCTCCTGTGTTCTGCCCTGTCCTTTATACTAGGGATCTTCCCACCTCTCCTGTGTTCTGCCCTGTCCTTTATACTAGGAATCTTCCCACCTCTCCTGTGTTCTGCCCTGTCCCTTATACTAGGGATCTTCAACTCAAAGCCCTTAGTTACAAGGCCTGAAACTGTGCTGCACATGCTCAGAGTAAGGGTCCATTCACACATCCGCAATGCTGTTCTGCCTTTTGCGGAACAGAATTCGAGACCCATTCATTTCTATGAGGCCACACGATGTGCTGCCCGGATCCGGAAATGCAGACCCGCACTTCCGGGTCCTCAATTCCGATCCCGAAAAAAAAAATTAGAACATGTTCTATTCTTGTCCGCAATTGCGGACAAGATTAGGCATTTTCTATTAAGTGCCGGCGATGTGCGGTCCGCAAAATGTGGAACACACATTGCCAGTGTCCATGTTTTGCGGATCCGTGAATCCTGAAAACACATACAGATGTGTGAATGGACCTAAAGTTCTTCCTCTAAAGACCAGAGGAGGAAGTTTACTACTAGGTATGGTTGCAGTCATCTCAGAACAGGCCAGGAAGACAGCATCAATAGGGTTGTCTAGAAATAAGTAACTTTTTACAGGAGCCTGCAGCTTGTCTCCGCCACGGAAAGAGTCATACTTGCCTGCCTGCTGCCGCTCTGGTCCTGCGTGCTGGCTCCCGTGTCTCCATATTGTTTAATTCTTCCCCTGACTTGGGCATGACCACCTGCTCTGCTGCAGCCGATGACTGGTTTCAGTGGCGAGGTGTCTGTAGACATCAGTCATTGGCTGCAGAGGAGTAGATGATGCTACCCATGCTGGAGAGGAAGTAAACAAGCCACGAACCAGAATATAGACGCAATGGATCCAGTGCGCAGGACCAGAGCTGCAGGGAGCAGGTTAGTATGAATCTTTGCATAGCGGAGGCAGACTGCAGGAACCTGTGAAAAGTTTTTTCTTCCCAGAAAACCCTTTCATGACAAGCACCGAATAAACCCACAGCTACACTTTTTACATGTTTCCTTTATTCACATTTAGATTTGCACAGGATTCTCTGCATTTCCAGGACATACATATATAGTGTAGCTTTTATAACTTTTTCTGAGACCAAATTCATAGATTTCTTACAATTAATCAGTGTATAACAGTGTTTCCCAGTTATTAAATGCACAGTCCATTGCATATTTACTTACAGGAATTTAGAAATGTATAGCCCAATAAATATGGTTTCAGTTCTATCCAAGTAGCCCGATTACTTCCATGATGGTAAGAGAATGCCCGATGTTACCAGTTTACTACAGTGTGAGAGAGAACGTACTGACTCCACAGCGCTGCTGTTCCAGGATCGCAGCAAGCCACGGATACAGGTGCGTCTACAGCGCGGCCAATGTCGTTCATGCCGCAGGCAGAGAAAGTTACAGTCTTATATAAATCGGTCAGAGAGTCAGCACCACATACAGGGACATGCAGATGAGAGGTGGTCACTGTGCATTCTTGGATTGTAGGTCTGCAATAACTTAGGCACCTTCGGCTTAAAATTTCAATCAAGAGAGATTTGCAGGAGTAAGTAGTGGCAGCGGGCATCAAGAGTTCACACGAGAACCTATGGGTTTCCCTGGAATGTAATTCTCAGCCTGATAGAACGTTAAATAACTTTATTGAGTAATTCTATGATAAAATCAGGGCATCTAGACCCAGGTCTGAACCAAGAACAGGCGGTAGGGGCACCCCACCTCCCCTCAGGTGCACCCTATAAACTACTGATCTATACTGCAATCACCCTTCTACTAGTAAGAAAAAGCTGCCAATCTAAATCACAGCCTTTCCTATTAGAAGGGTAAAAGACAAGGGGGAATCACACCAGAGACTGAAAACCAAATAATTAGCGCTCGTGTACATGCGCTCAAGAACCTAGCCAGTCTCCTATTATAGAACAAGAGTTCCACCTCCCTCAGATCGACGCGTTTCTATGTGTCCACATGTCATCAGGAGCTTATTTTGATGAAAAGGAGAGCAATCAGTGCGAAAAGTATTTAGTCCACATCGGATGGCGTGCGGACCGCATGTGCTCGGCGCTAGGATAACTTGGGCACCTTAGGCGTCAAGATTACAGGCAAGAGTTCACATGAGAAACTATGGGTTTCACTGGAATTTGCCTTTAAGAGCTGATTACCCACAATTCACTAACCACTACCTCATCTTGGACACCATACTGCTGTGCGCTCTTCACCACGCCTGGGCAGCACTACATCTGGAAACGGTGCTCCTAGGGCTAACCATGGGACCCGTAAGCATCACTATCAGTATAGCAGGAGTCTGAGGTTTACATTTGTGTCTGCGTCGGAGGAGGGGGCCAGATGACTTGACCCTTTGGCTACCGGAGGTTTTTTCGTTTTCATTTTTCTTCCCTATTTTCCGTGAGCCACAACTTTTTTCTTTTTCTGGTCACATAGCTGTATGTGGGCTTATTTTTTTCACCATTAATTATGGCATAAAATCTTGTGGGAAGCGGTAAAAAAAAAAAAAAAATCCAAATGGGGTGGAACGTGCCCACAGAGTTTTGTTTACGGCAAAACTAACCCATGCCCTTCATTATCTGGGTCAGTACCATTAGAACGACAATATTCTGACCATATAGTATGTCTAAATAGTGTAAAAATAAATGTAAACTTTGAGAACATTTTTATATATTTTTTTTATATCACCATAACTTTTATTGTTATGTCTACTGAGCTGTTTAGAGGCTCATTTTTTGCGGAACAATACATACTTTTAATTGATACCATTTTGGAGTATGCGTGACTTTTTGATCACATTTTATTACATTTTTTTTGAGTAAGAGAAGCAATGAATAAATGGCAAAATCGGCCATTTTGACACTTTTTCCGTTACGCCATATTGGAATTTTTTATTTCTATTTTAATAGTATGGGAATTTTCAGTCCTGCTGATACCCATGATATTTATATTTATTGTTATTTAGGTATTTTTTTTTTTATTATACGGAAAGGGGGGTGAATTAACCCTTTATATATTTGTTTACTTTTTGTGATCATTATGTGATTTTTTTTATTTTTAATTTATTCATTAGCTTATTTTGCTCACTTCTTATACTGGCCTGCCATCTGGTGGCCAAAATAAGAATTGCAGTTTGAATACTATTAGCCTACTCAGTAAGGCTACCAGTATGCAGCGCAACTACCTATGACTGGATTGGACACACGGCTTTTGCACATTTAGGTGCCATGATCTAACTTGACGCCCACTGCACGCGCAAGCAGGTGTCATGTTTACACCTCACACCAGTGCCGTACATGTAGCCTAAGGGTTAATGGCCATGGTTTTCAATGATTCATGTATTGGTACACCTGTGCTTATTGCATAATAGGGGGCCGGATGATTTACTGGCCACTATAACTGGTGACTTATTTCTTGCAGTATTGGTCACTCTTGGTAGTAGTATTCTGTCGGATAAGAATATTTTGGTTACCACTGCTTGAGGGCAGCACTATTGACCGTGATTTTTTTTTTGGGTCCCCTGATGAGCCCTTAAACTGTATAGGGCGAAACGCGTTGGGGCTATGGGATCAGAATACGGGACATTACATGACATTGATTCGCAATAAGTTGCTCATTATTGGTGACTGTATATTTTGCTTAATTGCATGTGGAAATAGTATCCGACATTTTATTAGTGAATAATCTGTATATCTATAATTATTTTTTTGGGCATTTAGGTTTGGTCAAATATATTTGCTCTAGGTTATACCACCACGGTGGGCCGCCCCCTGCTAGGGTCATCTAGGGGCTTTCAGGAGGTTCCTGAATACGGGATCGGCCATTCCGTTTGTAGGAAGGGCCGAAGGCATAGGGGCAGGATTAGGGAAAGTCTCCATTCAGGGACTCGAACTTTGTATGTACAAGAGCCCTATCCTGACTACCCAGTTGTTATATTATGTATGTTTATTACCTTCTTTATGTTGATTGGGGGGCGACGGCGACTTTTTAATGTCTAGCTATTAAAGGCCATGTTTTATTTTGGTGGTAGTCTGAATTACCCACAATTCACTAAGCTACTAAGGAATTATTCACGACTCAGGCTTTTCCTTCTTTGGGGCTCATAGACATGACTATATCCATTTTAAAATTGATAGCAGATTATTCCATGCAAATTAAAGGGGCTATTCATACTGCAGGTCCTATTCTTGTCTGTTTTTGCAGAGAATAGGCCTTTCTATTAAAATGGGAAGAAAAATTTAATATACATGGAAGACATTTATCAAGGCTTTGTTTTTCTGTGGACCAAAACTCACATACGGCCATGTACATAAGACATTATCCAGAACAGAACAACCACTGCTCGGGAGGACTTGGCTCTTCCAAGTATTAGATGATCGCCTATTCACCTAAAGCAGGCATGCTCAACCTGAAGCCCTCCAGCTGTTGTAAAACTACAACTCCCATGAGGTCCTTCTGTTGGATGATAGCTGTAGGCTGTCAGGGAATGATGGGAGTTGTAGTTTTGCAACAGCTGGAGGGCCGCAGGTTGAGCATGCCTGACCTAAAGCAAGCAGCACTATTCTGCACACCATACCCTGGAGGAAAAAAAAAAAAAAAAAAAAAAAAAAAAGGGGGGTTGGCCAGTTTAGGTCTACTGTTCACCAACGTGTAGGTGAGACTACTATATGGCAATTACTAATATAGCCTTTGTTGATATTGTATGCCATTTTCTAGATTTCAAAAGCCATGCCTCTTACTTGGGCAGATCTTCTGTGTTGTCCTGCTAGAGGTCGTATCCATAAGATGACCGTTCTGGACTCACAACTCAGCCGCCACCATTCTGACATACTGCAGCCGCACTAAACGCCCAACAGTAAAAGTACTGATAACAGGAGCAGTGCATATGAATGAAGGAGACATCAGGAGGAGGGGGCTGGACGCTAGACAGTGTGAAATTCCACTTAACTCTTCATAGGTCATTAGCATAAAGCACAATTTTATTGCCTTCACCAATTCTGAAAAAACAGACATGGGCACTCTTGAAAGGAATGTCAGGTCCTCTACTATGGCAAAGTGGTATTTTAGGGAGGTAAAAGGACCCGACAGGTCGTTGCTATTGCTGCTCATTTCTTTCAATGTGTAGTACTTTCAATCAGCCACTAGATGGCGAGCATGTCATTTGGTTACTCCTATGCACACTAGGCATGGTGCTTGGGAATCACATAATGTCAAAGACTGCATTGTGACAAATGGGCCCTGCAGTAGTCAAGGTTTGGCATTTTTTCCCCCCTGTACATTCACAAAGTTATCATTGATGCCTATAGTTTAACATAACTGAGGGAAGCTTACAATGGGCGAATGTCAACTAACCTTTATCAAGATAAGAGAAAGACTAATGCAAATGCTGCAAATAATTTACAGAGCCATGACTTATTAATAAAGTACAAAATGAACCCAGTGTCACTGCAGCGTTATCGGAGCGGGCTTATACCTCAATGCTATCAGCATGCAGGATCTGCGGTCCCCACACGCAAACATTGTGCACTGAACATGACAGATAACTGCATACTGGCCTGTCCACTACTATTTTCTTCCTGGTGTTTTTCCCTACGGAGAAGGTGATGGTGAAGACTGAAAAAACGCCAAAGGCTATAGCACGCTGCATTTCTGAAAAGATGCCAGAGAGACAAAAAGCTAACTAATGAACAAAAACGCCAGGAGCAAAAATTGCTTACGTCCTTCAGCTAACATCTGGAGCTCGTGTTTTTAAGGCAAAAATTAAATAAAAATGCCATTGAAAATGCAAAAGTGCAGAAAACCAGTAAGTCCAAGTGAGAACTCCCCCTCATACAACTCATTTTAATAAATTCAGCCCCCGAGTCAGTCTCACATGCCGAGAGACAGCTACACTTCTTTTCAATACAGTTGGAGGGGCACTTTCAAAGACAACATGGGGCAGATAGGGGCCGTTTGATACTGATGGTCTAGTTCAGGCATGCTCAACCTGCGGCCCTCCAGCTGTTGTAAAACTACAACTCCCACCATGCCCTGCTGTAGGCTGTTAAGGCATGCTGGGGGTTATAGTTTTGCAACAGCTGGAGGGCAGCAGGTTTAGCATGCCTGGTCTAGTTCATCAACATCCGATTTGTGGGGTTCAAATCCAGGGACACCCACTGATCGGCAGTCTGAAGAGGCTACGGCGCCATCTATTGGCTACTGAGCTGCACATAGACCATGTGACAGATGACGGAGGTCTGGCCTAGGAAGAGACCAGAGCACTGCTACCTCTTCAAACGGCTGATCAGTGAGGGTCCCGTGAGTTGGACCCCCAAGCGACCATATACTGATGACCTTTCCGCAGGATAGGTCATCTGTATAAAACACCAAGACTACCCCTTTAAGTAGTAAAGCTTCAGGATGGAATACATTTTAAAAAATTATTTTCCACGAGGTTTTAATGCATCACTTCTAATGACTGAATTGTATATATTGAACAGAAAGGCTAGGTCTATAGGGGCCACAGCGGCCATATTCTCCTTCAATGTCATTGACCTTCTAATAAAAAAAGAAAAATGTTCAAACACTGCAATGGTGACTGTTAAAGATGTCCTAGAATATCTGCACTGTACATCACATGCAGTGTGAGCCACTGTGCCACTTTAACAGGTTTGACTTGAGGCTACTCCTAAAGGGCTTTATATGAGTGGTCCCCCTAGTTCAGTGATGGCGAACCTATGGCATGGGTACCAGAGGCGGCACTCTGAGCCCTCTCTGGGCACCCACACCCTGGAAAAAGTCTATGGTGTATCAATATGCCTTAGACTTTTCCTGCCATTCAGCAGCGCAGGGCGCTCTATGAACGGCACAGGCAGAGCACTGAATGTAGGCAGGCTATTGTAGATAAATGATAAAGTACATGGAAGATATACTATATTGGACTGTAGTATTCAGGGTAAATTGCTGTGTTGGCACTTTGCGATAAATAAGTGGGTTTATGTTGCAGTTTGGGCACTCGTTCTGTAAAAGGTTCGCCATCACTGCCCTAGGTCCTTACCCTACGTTTAAACCCTGTACAGGGATCTGCACTCCACTGCAGAGTAATCGCCAGGCTACTACCTCTAAGAGTAGTTTCTGTTCAAGTGGCTGCTGATCCATGGGGGTCTAGAGAAGCTGGTGCTGGACACTGAGCAATACTGTAGTCTGTGACAGGCAGAGTTTGTGGAGTCTGATAAACAGTCAGGTCACGCAGCTCAGGGTCAAAATCCAGCAAACAGGCAGTAGTCAGTACATTAAAAACAGACCTAGTATGGCGCACCTCTGCAGGAATCCAACTAGTAGAACCTATTGCTCAGGCACCCTCCCACTGGTGGAAGTTGCTGCATATAGCCTGGGGAGATCTGCCAAAGATTGTGGACAGTTCAGAAGTGCATGCTGGCCCTTTAAGAAGCCTTGTCCTGCAGCATTCGGTTGCATGCAAACAAAATCAGCTTTATGTGTAATAAATAAAATAACTACTATATAAAAAAAAATTGAGTTACATTTTTATTTGGGGGATGGATCCTTGATGCTATCCTTTTGTTTAAGGCACAAACAACAATCCACAGAGCAAGTGTCTGCCACCAATTACTAAAAAGCGCCGGAAGGGAAACGCTGGGTAGATGAGAACAGTGTGCTGTACACCTGTGCCATAGTAATTAGTGGGACATGGTGCTGGAGTGCTATTTGAGAAGGCACCACAACTGACACGCTGAATATACGTGAACGATCCCACTGATCTATGGGCTCAGTTCTATGATCAGTTTGCCTTCTGCTTTTGAGGACAAGCCAAAGGGAGACGTGGGAAGATCACCACATACACGTGAAGTAGCCTTATCACTAGGGACTAACTAGCCAGAATATTCAGTAACAAATATGTTGACGTACAAGCCAGCAATTAGGAAAGTATTCACGTTTCTGAGATCTGTGTAGGCCAACACATTTTCATCCCGCACATCCTTGGTAGAACACCACTACAGGAGGTCACAGAAGCAGCCAAAAACATGGCTCCGGAAGAGGGCCATTGTGGGAAGCAATAATTGATTGCAAGCTCACTGAGGCAATGCCGGCAACACTGTCTTAAGCACTGAAAGGCACTCGTTGGCACAGGGATAAAGAAGATGGCAAAACATGACAACAGTATACCAAGGAATATATCAAGGGGAGAAAAACAGAACTGTATCTCACACCCACAATGCTATGATCTAATTGACCTCGCTTCTCAGCGCAATATTAAAGTGTACAACCCCCTATACTGCATGCTGTACAAGAGGCATTAGTGTACATTTTGATCAAAGGCATAAGCCCGCTCACCACGTCAAGGTTGCCTCGGAGTGGGACCTACTCTGACAAATAGGCGCAGTACAGTGCGGTGACAACGCAGCACTGCCCTAGTGGGCGGCCGGACCCAGGAGTCAAACAGCAAAATGTAATATTGCGCTGAGAAGAGAGTTTAATTAGATCTAAGCATAGCATTGTGGATGTGCGATCCAGTTCTGTTTTTCTCCCCTTGATATAAGTATACCTAGGAATTGCCGTGTATGCATTTCCTAAAATAAAAGCCTGGACTGAGTCTTGGCTTGGTTTTTGCTTTATTCCTTCATCAGTAGAAGTAACTGCCAGAGTAGTGGAGCTTCAATCCCCATTAGGGCTCATGCACACAAACGTATTTTCTTTCCGTGTCCGTTTTTTTTTTTTTTTTGCGGACCGTATGTGGAACCATTCATTTCAATGGGTCTGCAATTTTTTTTTATATTATTGTCCGCATTACAGACAAGGATAGTACTGTTCTATCAGGGGCCAGCTGCTCCATTCCGCAAAATACTGCATGCACAAGGACGTCATCCGTATTTCCTGCGGATCCGCTTTTGCGGACCGCTAAATACATACGGTCGTGTGCAAGAGCCCTTATTCTGCAGCTTGTATTGTCGCTGCAGCCGACGGCCTGGGTCCAGTAACCAGAGAACTAGTAACTGCTGCTGACCCAAAACCCATTTTTTAATTTTATTATACCATTCACCACATGGGATACTGAGTCTTACATTTCAATAGGGCATTTTCAGATACAGCAATATCAATGTTTTGTTTGTAAAATCAGGAAAGGGGGGTAAATTTAATTTAAATACAGTTTTACTTTTCTTAGGACCCTTTCACACAAGCGAGTTTTCCGCGTTGGTGCAATTTGTGAACTGAACACATGGCACCCGCACTGAATCCTGACCCATTCATTTCAATGGGTCTGTGCACATGAGCGGGTTTTTTTCACGCATCAGTTCTGTGTTGCACGAAAAACGTAGCATGTTCCATATGTTGTGTCTTCCGCGCAGCACTGGCCTCATAGAAGTGAATGGGGCTTGAGTGAAAAAAAGCATTGTAAAAATAATCCGGATGCATTGCGGGTGCAGTGCGTCTTTCACTGAAGGTTGCTATGCCGTTTGTAAACCTTCAGTTTTCCATCACACATGTGAAAAACGCATCAAAACTCATTGCACCCTCGCGGAAAAAACTGAACGCAATCGCAGACAAAACTGACTGAACTTGCTGGCAAAATGGTGCGAGTTTTACCAAACACACCCTGAACGTATCTGGAGCCAATCTGTCATGCTAGTGTGAAAGAGGCCTTAGGCGCCCTTTTTAGTCCCCCTAGGGTACCATTTAACAGCATATATCATAGACTTCAATGGCGAAGTCACGCAAGACTTCGTTGAATAACTAGTGGTTGTTTTTTAAAGTGAAAAAACACTTTGAACCTTGAAACCGAATTCGGCTTCCTCGGAACCAAAGCAGAGTTCGGTTTCAAGTTTTAAAGTGTTTTTCCACTTTAAAAAAAATCAACTACCGAAGTTATTCAACGAAGTCTTGCGCGACTTCGCCAGTAACTAATTTCGGCTCATTGGAGCCCATACATTCTGATACTGTACTGAGGCGGATCTTCATACAGTATTATTCAGAAGTTTTGAATGAATTGACTTCAGATGAAGCATCCGAAGCTCGCGTCGCTCAACACTACTGATGACCTATCCGGAGGAAAGAGTCAGATATCCCTCCTCAGTGCAGTTGGATTTTATAAGTAATGTAATTCAGTTTTGCTGCGTTTTCCATAAACTCAGTATGTGGTTGCAGAAAGTTGCATTTTTTTTCCGCTCCCAAAAACACAGCACAGCTGCGACGTGTGGCTGCACCCCGTGTCTTTATGCAGAGACCCCCTATATTGTACACAATAATTCATGTGCGGTCTGACTAGTCATTTGTATGGAGGCTAAACTATGTTCTTGCAATGAGCATCTGTGCCTCATTATTTGCCTTGGCGCTGGCTGTTAAAGAGGACGGGTCCCTTTTTCTGAAAGGTCCATCTGCATTCCCTATGTAATTCTGGAGCATCTAGTCATATGGATTGCAAGCAGCATGTGGGTCATACCAGTTGGGGACGTGTCCCTGCACAATGACACTGACTGGATAGTGTCAGACTGTAGAGGGACATTTCTCTCCCCCCCCCCCCCCCCCAATTGTTAACACCCAGATGGACCTTTATTGCAGTCTGCATAAACTTCTAGTGGGAATAATAAAGAAATGGTACAACACTACACAATCGTAAGAATAGCTATTAAATGGTGACCAAGTAGTTACCAAAACAGACATGTCCTCTAACGTTTCCTACAAACGTATCCCCTAGCCACAGGATTAGTTCCTGGTGGGGATCCCAGTGGCTGGATCACGAGAAGGGTCCCAGTCCCCTAAACGAATGTAGCAGCAGGTCCAGCATGTGCACTGCCGCTCCATTCACTCTCTATAGGACTTCCGGAAATAGCCAAGTGCTGTCCCATATAGTGCTCAACCTGATGCTTTCTTCATTGGGGCGAACCCCCCATTGTCTTACTCAGTGGGGGTCCTATTGGTCGGCCCCACACAGATCAGATACTTGGGGATAGGTCTGGAATACGGGGGAACCCCATAAAGTTTACGGTGCACTAATACTCCAAAGTCTTCTCACTGGCAGGTTCAATGCCTGAGATTCTTCCTTACAAGGGCTCCAAACCCGGTAGTCACTTTCAAAACGAGAAATCAGACTGACGTAAATAAGTAGACCGCTTCTGAATACATATGAAGAGACAAATTGTGCTTTTTACTGCAATTACAGCCTCTGCTATACTACTTGGTAATCCTCACTGGCGTCTATGTAGCTCCGATGAGCACGTCTGTTGCCAGGAGAACAGTGAAATTGTTCTAAAGAAAGAGGCTTTGTATAAGCAACACAAAGGGGACGCAGAAGACATCTTGAAGAACAGCCTTGCAGGCCGTGACCCCCTGGCCTGTGACAACCACGACCATTATGGAAGGGGCAAATCAACATGGAAACACAGTATCCTCATCATTTAAGGTACAGCCACCGAAAAGTTCAGAAATGTATGTATGAAACGTTACATCACTGTTAGATGCACACGCAACACTTTTTTGCTTTCACCAAGAAAATCGTGGCAAAAAGGAGGGAAAAAGTGGCACAAAAAATGCGGAACGGAATTGCGGACGTGTGAATGGAGCCTAATACTGTATGGAGCTCCTGCTCCGTACAGTATTAAGACAACGTTTTATGCGAATCGACTTTGGATGTTTCATCCGAAGTCGATTCGCTCATCCCTACTGATGACCTATCCTCAGGATAGGTCATCAGTATGTGATTGGGGGATTAGATGCAATACCAAGCACAGCCACTATGCAAAGGACGGCGCTGTGCTTGGAAAGCTGCGAAAGGGCCGAGGTGTTCACAGGAATGTCAGTGCCTTCTCAAAAAGCTGATTGGCAGACATCCTGGATGTCAGTAAATAAAAATAAAAAAATATATAAAATATAATATATATTAAAAATGACCCGCTTTATTCCCCTCTGCAATAAAGCGGGTCATTTCACCTTTTATATTGGAGTGCTGCCTCTTTTTTGGAGAACTACTACCATTGATGACTACTTTGCCCATGGTCGAAAAAACGTCTCGAAAAAAACAGTTCAGGTAAAAAGTGGTGACTGCTGGAGTGTGGCAGGATCACCATGTGTAATGCCAGACATCTGCTGGGGTGTTGGCGCATACCCTGAGAATACTACCTACAGGAATGCTTAGCGCCTAATAAACAATCTAGCGGAGGTGGGATGATGGGGGTTGTTTTTAAAGGCCTCTGCTATGGGCAGCATGCAACATTTTAGACATTAATAGGTTTCCAACTTTGTGTTAAATGGGTATTTCTTTGTTACAAGTTATCCCCTAGCCACAAGATTCAGGATAATTATTAGTTTGGTGGGGGGCCTACCGCAGGGACCCTGCATCCCTTGGAGCCCCCAGAAATTGTTGAGCATGCATACTCCCCTCCAATCATCTCTACGGCAGTTTACAGATTACAGTGCCACCCATTTCTGGAAATCCCATAGATGACTGGAGCGGCAGTCTACATGCCTGTCCTGCTGCAAGTGGTATGGGATTCCCGTTCTCGTGATCAGTGGGGGTGGTAAACCCCACCAAGCTAATAGTTGTCCCATATTATGGGGATAGGGTATATTATGTAACCAGAACACCTCCTTGAAAAATATGGAAAACGTCTCACAGGTGATTGTCAGAGCTCATCTATTCTTTCCTTGTACAATGACCCCTGCACAGGTCACAGAGCATGGCTAGAAAACTTTCCTATGAGAGTCAATAGGGTCCCCTCCTGTCCATTGTGTCTATGGTCCATGGGGCTGCCATAAGGCAATTTTCTTAAAGTCATGACTACCAGATATACATATTCCACCCTCTTGAACATGTGTCTCCTTTGTAATTCACAAGAGTACTTACAGAGGAGAGAAGATACCACCAGCCCACAGCTTCTGATAAAAGGGGGACAAGAGACTACATGACCCGCACACGTCTCCATCTATAGACAATACAGTAAGCAGCCCGGGACATTCAAAGGAAGCATAAGCAGCCACCAAGGGAAGGGGGTCTTCAGTAGTTTGGGCTCTCTTCTTGATGCGCAGGTTAACCAACAGTTTTTTTCCATTTATTATTAGCAGATGCACTTTATAGTCAGATGAATTCTTCTTCTTGTACCAGGGCAGGCCATGTTAGTCTGTGTTCGTTGTGCTACACTGCCAAAACGGAAACAAACGCAAGACAGCCCAATCCTTGAAATGAGAGTACAGGCTGTGCTGCCAAGGGGCATTCAATGGCTGTTTGGCCACAGGACAGACTCTCCGAAGCCTTCCAGATCCTAAATCACATGGACCGTGGATGGGATTGAATAACTGGCCAGCATTAGGTAACATCAGTTTCTCTCCAATTCACACATCATAAAAGAAAAGCCCAGGAGTGTACCCAGATTAAGCAGATATGGTGCGTGCCCTGGAGGGACTCGACAAAGCCTCCGACACTGGCTGATGGGGAGATTAGTAATAATGCACAAAAGGCATATTCTCTTCCTTTGATGCCAGCCCTGACCAGAACAGCAGACAAGCAATTACAGTATGTGTAGATCCTGTGCCCACTATTACAGGGACTGATGGACAACACATTCAATTCCATTTAACCCCTTCAGTACCGGGCCACTTTTCACCTCAAGTCCCAAGCCGATTTTTGCAAATTAGACATGTGTCACTTTATGCGGTAATAACTTTGGAACGCTTTTACTTATCCACGCCATTCTGAGATAGTTTTCTCGTGACACATTGTACTTCATGATGGTGGTAAATTTGAGTCAATATATTTCAACTTTATGAAATAATCCAAAATTTACCAAAAATGTACTACATTTTAATTTCACTACTTTTAAGACAGATAGTAATATCTCAACATAGTTACCAATCAACATTCCCCACATGTCTGCTTTATGTTGGCATCATTTTGTAATTGTCATTTTATTTTTTTTTAGAAGGCTTCCAAAACCATTTTTTTTTTTAAAAGCACAAATTCAGTTATAAAGTGATTTTGAGGGGCTTACATAATGGAAACCACCAATTAATGACCCCATTTTAGAAACTACACCCCTCAAATTATTCAAAACTAATGTTACAAACTTTTTTAACCCTTGAGGTGTTCCACAAGAATTAAAACAAAATGGAGGTGAAATTTAAAAAATTTACTTTTCTGGTAGATTTTATATGTTAATAATTTTTTTCTTTCAACACTGCACGGGTTAATAGCAAAATAAACCTCAATATACATTACTCTGATTCTGCAGTTTACAGAAATACTTCACATGTGGCGGTAAACTGCTCTATGGGCATGTGGCAGTGGTCAGAAGGAAAGGAGCGCCATATGGATTTTGGAGGCAGATTTTGCTTAAATGGTTTTTAGGCACCATTTTGTATTTGAAGAGACACAGACGTACCCCTAGAGTAGAAACCCTCAAAAAGTGACCCCATTTTGAAAACTGCACGCTTCAAATAATATGGGGGGGGGGGGGGTAACTGACCACTTTGACCCCATAAGCGTTTTACAGAATTTGGAAACACTTGGCTGTGAAAATGAAAAGTTTTGTTTCTTTCAATAAAATGTTGCTTTAGCCCCAATTTTTTTTCATTTTCACAAGGAGTAACAGGAGAAAAAAGCACCCCATAATTTGTTACCCATTTTCTCCTGAATACGGCAACACCCCATAAGTGGTGGTAAACTGCTATGGGAGCACATGGCAGGACTCAGAACGGAAGGAGCGCCATATGACTTTTGCAGCGCAGATTTTGATGGATTGGTTTACGGGGGCCATTGGTTTTTATTTTTTAAGTTATTGTCTTCTGTATGAGCTCATTTTTTGCGGGATGAGGCGACGTTTGATAGTTACCATTTTGGGGTACATAAGACTTTTTGATCACTTTGTATTACACTTTTTGTGAGGCAAGGTGACCAGAAAATGGCTTTTTTTACACTGTTTTATTTATTACTTTTTACGGTGTACACCTGATGGCGTGGAGCATGTGATATTTTTACAGAGCCGGTCGATACAGTCTGATCCCCTTTACAATGCATTACAATACTTCTGTATTGTAATGCATTGGCTGTAAGAGTATTACACACTGTACAAGCTTTCTGCCTGTGAGATCCAGGGGGCTGGATCTCACGATGCCTAAGAAAGGCATCGGGCTGTCTTCCCTGCCATCAGGTACCCGTCACAGCAGCGTGGGGACCCGATGGCCACCCGGCAGGATACCGCACGTGCCGCGGTCAGCAGTGACCACGGCAGTGCAAGAGTTAATGCGACGGCATCTGTGTTTTCACAGATGCCAGCACGTATAGCAGGGGTCCAGCTATCCATGACTGCTGGACCCCTGCAGGAGCTGCGCCTGCCTGATCAGAGCACCGTAGCTGTATGGCTCTGGGTTTGTGACCCCGATAGCCACGCCGTACATGTACAGCGCTGGTATCCTAAGGGTTAATGTGTCACCAATTTTTTATTTTTTTTCACCACATAGCAACATCTTTTTTTCTAGTCAGTTTTTATTTTCCAACTACAGATTTCTTTATTCTATTTCCTGAACAGGATTATGGGGGGTGGCCATTTTGCCTGAGCTGCTGTTAACAGTAGGACCCTATTGACTTCTATGAGGGAGTTTTCTAGGCATGCTCTGTGACCTGTGCAGAGGTCAGGGGGGAGTAGATAAGCCTTGACAACAATCAGCTATTGTGAATGGTTCCTGTGTTATCTGTATACACAGGTTATAACTGTCATTGTCATCCTGCCTATAATAAGCAGATAACTGCAGTAAAGTTATTTATACAGACCAAGAAGTGGGGCCTAGTATTAGGCTTAGTGACCAGTGCAAACATGCAGGATTTTATAGTTTTTGTTTAAATACAGATATCCACATGAAAAAATTCTTAAATATGAGATTAAAAAAATATAAAAAATAAAATGGTGTAATCAGAAAATTACCTAACTTTAAAGGTAGGAGCAAATCTAGTCTGACAAGACCGTCAGTAGCACTGCCATTAATGTTGTACGATCATGAGCCACGTTTAGGGCAGAGTTCATGGTATGCTATGTAAGTGCTCAAGGTAACTAGTAAAGGAGAATTTTCATTAATAACTCTGATGATAATCAAGTACAGGCAGGTTTATTGCTGCAGATAAACCTCAAGCACTGGGCCGGTCACATAGGCCAAAAACAAAGGGCAATGCTCAGGAACAAACCACTTGCTGCATGTAAACACTCCTAAGCAGGTGGGGTGCAATGATCCAAGAACAATTATCTTTATGGGAATGAAGGATCACTACTGCGATCGTTTGTCCCGATACAGTTTCATGGTTTGTCGGCGCACTTCCTTGTTTACACAGGGCGATGGCACATTAAGGCTACATTCCCACAGTGAAGAAAACAATAATTGCTCTTACCGGTAATTGTTTTTCTTGAAACCCATGACTGCACCCATGCGACTAGCACCTCCCATTCAGGACAGGAAACCTGAAGAAATAAAATGGTTCACACCCCCATCACACCTCAGTGATTATAATAAACCGACCTCCAGAGGCGTGCCAACCACCAAGAAAGCAGCGATGAAAAAAATAATTTTTCATCGCCCCCATGCGAGACTAAACTATAAAGACAAAGAAAATGTAGGTGGAGGGGGGGCGACGACGACACTACAGCTTGTAGCACTTTCCTCCCAAAGCCTGCACCTGAATCAAGATGCAGTCTGTAACGTTAAAAAAATAAAATAAAAGAAGTATGGGGAGAGCTCCAAGTAGGAACGCACGCAGCCGGTATCAGTGTTTTGTGAATCTGCAATTTGCAGACCGCAAAACACTTATGGTTGTGTGAATGCTCCCTAACACTAGTGGAAACTTTGCAGCCCCTACACTTTCCCTGAAACTGGATAAGGAGATTTTCCCATATCCTCCAAGGTGGCGTGGAATCTAGGTAAAACACTAGACACCTCCTGACATCTAGGCAAACGCATTGGTTGGATCTGGTCAAAAAGAGGGTAGTATCACATCCTGACTTCTGTGAAAATCTGAGACCACCTTGGGCTGGAAAGATGAAATTGGTCTAATGATCACTTTATCCTGCAAAATCGTGGTACAGGGAGGGAAGGCAGAAAAAGCTTGAATCTCAGATACCCGTCTAGCCGAGGTTATTGCTAGAAGGAAGGCCATTTTAAAAGAAAGCATACTGAGAGAGATTTTGCTCAATGGTTCAAACAGCTTCTGAGATAGAGCCGAAAGAACAGTATTCAAATCCCAGGGAGGAGACAATGGTCTTAAGGAAGGATGTAACCTGGAGGCTGCTGACAAGAATCTTTTAATCCACGGATGATCAGCTAACCTATGATCAAAGAAATAACTTAGAGCAGCCATCTGAACCTTTAGTGTGGAAGCCTTAAGATCCTATCTAGCCCTGCTTGTAAAAAAAAAAAAAAAATCTAGTATCCTTGGTATTTGTGGAGATTTAAACGGATCTGGGCTCTGACCTAGGAAGGTAGAAAAAAATATTCCAAATTTTTATTTTATTTTTTTCTAGAGGTAACCGCCTTCCTACTTTTTAGCAAGGTGGAAACCACTTTGTTCGACAATCCCCTTCCCAACCAGACTTCCCTTTCAAAATCCATTCTGAAAGATGAAGGACTTCTGGGCTGGGGTGAACTAGCGGACCCTGGTAAAGAAGATAGTCTCTCAATGGTAGAGACCATGGAGGCTGTACTGCCAACCTGCCAGACTCGAATACCAGGATCTCTTGGGCCACTTTGGAGCTATCAGAATAACAGAGGATCTATATTTTCTTCAATACTTGTGGGAGAAGGCAAAATGGAGGGAAGGCGTATCCCAATTCTTGGCTCCAGTCCTGTGCTAACCTGTCCACTGCTGATGGGCTGTCCAAATAATTGAGGGAGAAAAAAAAAAAAAAAAAAAAAAAAAAATCTACCTTCCTGTTGGCAAAAAGATCCTCCCCCTTCCGGTCAGCGCTGCCGGAAAAAGCCACCCGGCGCGCATGCGCGTAGCGTATTGGGAGCACGCTCAGCCATTTTGGAAGTGGGATACTGGCCATCGCACTATGGACCTGGAGCCACCTGAACACCGCAGCTCCCAATGAGGCTTGGGAGGAGGCAGGAGAGACATAGGAGATGGCTCCCCCAGGAGACTTACGCTGCCAGGGTCCCGTAGACCCAGACCTTCCCCTGTGTGTGTGCAAAGCACTTGCGGGCGTGTGCATGAGCCCTAAAACTTGTCATTTATATCCCTGTGCTTAGTGGTCATGGGGGCAGTACTAATCAGTGATTGACAGCCTGCCTTGTATGACAGAGCTGTCATTCACTGGTTAGTGCCACACACAATCTGCTCATTTCCTCCAGCAGACACCCATACCCAGACTGTTCACACCACAATTTTGCCATTTTTGCAACTTGATAAAAGGCACATTTTGTCTAAGATTAGAAATAAAGGTAACCTTTTGATCAGGAAGCCCTAAAAGCAAGGAAGAAAACTGAAATTCCGTCCCTTTCAATGGGATGCAAACCTAGCCTTATTAGGACATGTGTAGGAGAACTGTCATCACAATGGACTGCAAAGGAATCCCACAAAGCGTGAAGAACTAGATGCCACTAACAGGAGACCATGGCAGACACCAAAGCCTGGAGCTGATCTCCTGAGTGTACAGGCTGCTGCGTGGGATACAGGATGGAGAAGCAGGCTTTCATTCCGCCACACACGCTGACTCCTTAAGTCTTCAGAAAACAGACTAACATTTGGAGATCAGCTGGAGCCTGCTCACACAGAGTGCTGTTCTTAGGTTTAGGAAAAGATGCCACATCACACATAAGACAGCAGTACAACATTCCCTGCCTGCTAAATGGGAAGCCGAAATTATACTATATAAAGCAAGGGCATTTACAGAAATACCAGCAACGTGCCAAATGGGAGGCAGAGCATTTCTCCCAAGCAGTCTAAAAAATATACATGACTTTTCTGACATTTTGCAGTCGTTTTAAAGGGGTTCTACACCATTTCCTTACCAGGAAGGAAGGCAATATGTGCCGAAACGCGTGCAGTTAGAGGACTACTGTTTGATAAATAAAGATACAAGATTGAAGCAAGCAAGGCAGCTGGGAATTTTTTTGAATTGGATTTTGTGTGGGGATCCCTCCCCTTTTCCTGTGCAGCCGAAATAGGAACGTGAGCTGTTAATTTGGATTACTATCATTAGGACATGTCATCAGCATCTGATCGACACCAGGGACTGCTTCCGGCAGGCTAGAGACGTCACGGCTGTGTCACATGTTCTGGGTACAGCTCAGCCCCACTCACTTCAATGTCATGATGTTACTGGCCTGCAGGAAGCAGAGAGAAGGCCGCTGCCTTCTCTAACAGCTGATCGGCCGGGGGTCCCAGGTGTCTGACCCCCAGCGATCAGATGCAGATGACCCATCCCAAGGATATATGATCATTAAGGAAAAAAAGTGTAGAACCCCTTTAAGAAACGTCAATTGCAGTTTTTCAAAAAAAGGTTGAGCTCGCTTTCCATTCTTCTGATCCATTAGAAGAGCAGAAAAAAGAAAAAACCCGCACTGCCTATTCACTATAATGGGATCTGGACACTTTCCGGTATATATGCCTGCTTTTGGACGGACAGAAAATCCTTTGTGTAGTATTTTTTTGTCTGGCTGAAAGCTGGCATATACGACAGATACACTATGCCGGAATTCACATGGCAGATGTGAACCCGGCCGTATGTTTCATTTGTGTTTTGAAGGACTGACAGAAGTGACACAAACTGACCACAACATTTTTTCCCTGCTCCTCTGACGGATCAGTAGAACAGAAAGCTACACGGTGATGTGAACCCAGCCTAATGTAGGAAGCTTTTCCTAGAAGGAGCTAGTCCCCACTGCGCACCTAGACGGGGGCAGACACTATATCACAGCGCTGCGGGTGAAGGAATGCATTGGACCGCCATCAATATTACCAGGCTGCCAAATTAAATTTCTGTGCCAAAGCGTAATGTGAACTTTACAATCGAAGAGCAAATTATTATTTTGTCATTAATAAAGCTCAAGGCTTTAGCAAATGTACAAGTATTACTTCAAGGACTGATAAGAACTGATTACAAGTTAGAGAGCAAAGGGAACAGATAATGTACAGCATTGTCCATTAACCTTTTCCTCTCCACAAGCTGCACAAAGTAAAAAAAAAAGCCACAACAATCTCATAACGTAAAATACACACTCTCGAGGGACAGGCATCAACCTCAAGAGTCAATATTACGGGGGCATAGCCCCTATATCACCATTAGCGGTCTAACCTATTACAACCAAGCTCCCCTCCCCAGACCTGCTGGCATGTAAACCAGGATTTACACTCGTAAATCCAGGAATCAGTCTTGGTAATTTTCCCTCTGTGTACTGAAGGTACCAAGACTGATTATAAACTATTAATACCCACTCTCAAGGCCTCTTTCACATGTCAGTGAATCACGGACTATCCATTGATAACCATCAGTGGTTTGGTGACATCCCAGAGGAATGCCCTAATTTTGTCCATTATTATGGAGCCCTCGTGCACACTATAGTTGGGTACAGGAAAAACCACGGACTCCCTGATGGCATCCATATTTGGGCCATGGTTTTCAGAGTCCATTAGTAGGAGGTGCTCTCGAAATTCATTTTCAGACTACCAGTGTCCATGGAATGTAGATGACACATGGAGGTCAATAAACAGACACATGGACATCTTCACGGATAAACCACTGAATGAATGCGTGAACGAGGTCCAGGTCTCACTTCTCTGCATTTAGGTGCCTGATCCAAGAGGTTTTGTTCCTTACAGAGACATTTCAAGCCCATATTAGGGCCCATTCAGATGGTCGTAGTGGTATTGCGGATCCGCAAAACATTAATACCGACCATGTGCGTTCCGCAATTTGCGGATGCGTCTCATTCATACGGCCGTCTGAATGAGCCCTAAAAGTCACACCAAAAGAAGGGAACAATTTGCTAAACTTTGTTCCTGAACTGCCTATTATAGATCTCAAACTTTTTTCTAAGACCTTGCGCACTACCTCTTGAATGAATGCCCACCCATGAGTCCCAGGGTTAAACCCTTTAAGGCAGGTGTGCACAACCTGCGGCCCAGGAGCCACCTGCAGCTCACAACTATCTGGTAGCAGATTTGTATGTCTAGGTCTTGCGGATGCTCACGTGCATTTTACATGTATTCTCCCATTAGATGGAAGTACTAGAAGTACAACCAGACATTTATAGTATATACTGTATGTTCAATATGCCATAAATATAGTATTTTAGTTGGTACTAGCCCTTTAAGTTTTATTTTCGGCCTTTGGAATTGGTTCAGGCTGACAATGTGGACCCCAATCAGAAAAGGAGTCTAGAATTACCTTGTAATTCTTCATAAGAGACTACAATGGATTGACAAACCACTTGTCGATTATCTTCCAGGTACTCTGGTACATACAGTACACGTCTGGACTGAGAACTACTAGAATGATGTGGGCAGGAGTTTCCCCCTTTTATTTTTACCTGAACTAAAACCATGAGGCGATGTCCACTAGGATGACATGTGGGAGCATAAGAAAGCTTGTGATGTATAGGACCTGCTCCATGATAGATCTGCAGGGACAACTCCCAAATTAATCACCATTACATAGAACTCAAAGCTTTCCAGCTCAGGAAATCTGCTATGCCATCTTCTGGCTTTTCTGATTAGAACTGCTGTCAGGAAAATCATCTTCCCCGAATATCTACTGAAATGCACCAGACGTTTACTCCTTATGTTCCTCTGTGTGCAAGTAAATGCATTTTTCAAACCTAGAAGGACCACTTTAGGTAAAACGTCTAGTGTAGGGCGGCGTGGCCAGCAGCCAAGATGGCTAGACGTGCCTAAGCAGAGCTCAGTTGCCGGCACAGCACTGCGGGATAAATCTGTACTCCATCCACTCCCATCGGAGCAGAGAACTGAAAGTGGCCGACTCCGATCAAAGGCAAGTGAGCCATAATGGAGACGGCCTGACCCAGCTGCACGAGTGTCGGGACAGATCTCCATCCGGCACAGATCTCCAGCTGGAAGTACTCCCAGCGCAGCAGTGCCCCTGAATGAGGTGAGAAGAGGAGGGAGGAAAGCTGATTCGGGCGGAAAGAGAAAGGAGCGTGGGAGAGCAGAAGATACAGCGCACTCGCTGACTTTCCCGCCAGTCGGCCATATTGCCAGCCGCCGGCTAGTATAAGGGAGGAGGTGAGAGCTCTAATACAACGCAGCATTCCGCTGCACAGGAGACCCCAGAACCCTGCAGGGTACAAAGACTTACCGGCACTTATCACTGCAGGGACTCCACAATCCTGATATAGGAGCATTAAAAGCAGATTTGCACAACCTCTGCAGACCTCCCCAACAGTACACACCGTTTCAAGAAGGCCCATTAAGAGGCGCACAAGAGGAGTACAACTCCATCTTAGACATTAACCTCTCAAATATCAGAATAATTGGGCCACAAAAAGCTCAAAATGCGGCATATAGGCTGAAAGAATTTGCCAGACAACCAGAAGAGGCTCCTGCGGTCCCCTTTGCCACAGAGAAAATATGCGTACTAGAGCCAGTACAGATTCAGACAATGCAGCCCCTGCTATGGCACCTGAGGAGGCTCCAGATGAACCCACTCAAACAAGTAACAGCACAGGTACTGGAAGCCATCACTGACTGTAAAACGTCTCTAACAGGAGAACTGGACGAGGTCAAAATTGACTTAGGTCTCCTTCGACAAGACATGCACAACCTGAGGGACAGAGTCCAACACACTGAAGAGTATATCCCGAATAGAGGATGCTACAGCCAATGTTCCTAGGTCTATTTCTGAACCCAACACCAAAGCAGATCTCTGGAGACAAAAAGTGGACGACTTGGAAAACAGGCTCCTTAGAAACAATATAAGAATCATCGGCTTGCCAGAAAAAGCAGAGGGTCAGTCACCAGATGAAGTCATAGAGAACTGGATAAAATAACTTTTTCCGGATGCAAACTTCTCCGCAGCCTACGCAGTGGAAAGAGCCCACAGGGTATCAGCCATACCGCCACCTCCTGGGGCCCCACCTCGACCTATGCTCGCAAGGTTTCTAAATTGCAAAGACAGGGACAAAATATTGGCATTAGCCAGAAGACAAGAAATCAAGTATGACAACACCAAGGTTTCCATCTTCCCGGATTTCTCCATGGAACTGCAGAAACAACGTGCCACCTTCAAGGATGTCAAGCAGGATGTCAAGCGGCGGCTGAGAGAGGCCAACATACTGTACTCCATGGGTTACCCAGCGAAGCTACGAATAATAGATGGTAATCGAGCGGTCTGCTTTACCTCTCCTAGAGAGGTTAACAAGTGGCTAGTTATACCAGACATAACAATTAACCAACAAATATTCCGTTGTTAAGAGTTAAAGTTTTTGTGGTTTCATTGCTATTGTTAACATGTTTATGGTTATCAAAAACAAACCTGTCCAGAACTACCATGGCCATTGCAATATGCGTACCTCCTGAGGTTACATACAGGCAAAAAATTCCGTGGCTGAATTGAAAATTCTTTCGTGGAACGTCAGAGGATTAGGCTCTCCACAAAAAAGATCAATGGTGCATACTTTTAACAGAAACACTAACCCGCATATACTATGTCTCCAAGAGACACACCTCACACCTAATACATCACGGGTACTAAAAAAAAAAAAAAAAAAAAAAAAAAAAAAAAAAAAAGGGTACAATGATCCGCACATTCCTATCACTCCTCTTCCTCAAGGGGGGTGTCCCTGTTAGTGCACAAGATGGCAGGTAAAAGAACAAATCTAAAATATGGTAAAGGTCGGCTCACCCCTGATTCCAGCTGGCAAGGTGCTCCACCCCGATGTCGTACCCCGATCACCAGAAAAAGAGCAATAATAATTAAAAGGATGGGCACTCTAATATCTGGATCGCAGAGTAGGCAATATGACAGTAATTTATTTATAACAATGCAAGTATCAGTCAAAACAGATCAAAATCCTAATAAAACCCAATGGATAAAATTAATAGTTATTAAAATAAATAAATATACTCGATAAAGTATACTGCAGAAGGTCCACTGGTATTAGTATTATGTGGCCTGGTTGTACTGGCCAAGGATCATGGATATGGCAGCCGTAAGTTCTGATTATGTACAGACTATAGGACTTGGCAATATAGTCTGTACATAATCAGAACTTACGGCTGCCATATCCATAATCCTTGGCCAGTACAACCAGGCCACATAATACTAATACCAGTGGACCTTCTGCAGTATACTTTATCAAGTATATTTATTTTAATAACTTTATTAATTTTATCCATTGTGTTTTATTAGGATTTTGATCTGTTTTGACTGATACTTGCATTGTTATAAATAAATTACTGTCATATTGCCTACTCTGCGATCCAGATATTAGAGTGCCCATCCTTTTAATTATAAAATAACAAATCATCTTATGTCTATATACACGCTCTTATTGACAATGCACATTATGTTTTAATAGGCATCTACAAGCCTCCCCCAGGATCCATGCAGATTTTACATCTAGCAGCCACGTTTGCAGCTGCATATCCAGACGCCAAAATACTTTGCATATATGATGTTAGATCCCTCACTGGATCGTTTCCCGGATGTGGTAAGCCCACCTAATACAGGGAACACCTCACAACTCAGCAGGTTCTTAACAGAGTTTAGATGGCTCGACCTCTGGAGGTCCAAGTATCCTAGATCTAGAATATACTCATGTCACAGCAGCAGTCATAACACCTTAACCAGGATAGACTTTATATTAATTAATGAACCAGCACTACTAAACATGAGGTCTATAACATACATGCCGCAAGGAATTTCAGATCACTCGCCAATTTTTGGCACACTGATTCGCAGTGCCCCCTCAGTCATGTACAGATTGAACATGCACCCAAAAGCTTCAACCAGAATGGGTGTATCAGATAAGATATCATACCAACTACAGGAATTTCTTAAAACGCACAAAAATGAACCCAATACGGGACTGGTGTGGGACACTCAAAGCTTTCTGCGCAGGGCACTGCATTCTAGTATATCTTATATTAAAAGAGACCCTAAAAGATCTGAGCTGGAATCCTGGTGCACCACACTGGAACAGCAGTATATTAGTCACCCGACTGAGGCCAACAGAAACAAATGACTGTAGGCAGGGCGATAATATTTGGCAATACTTAAAGGGGTTCTGCCGTTTGGATAGATTATCAGCATCTGACCGGCGGGGGTCTGACACCCGGGACCCCTACCGATCAGCTGTTTGAGAGGGCAGCGGCGCTCCAGCAGCACCGGGGCCTTCTCAGTGTTTATCACTGGCCCAGTGACATCACGACTAGTATCAACTGGCCTGGGCAGGGCTAAGCTCAATTCAAGTGAGCGGAGCTTAGCCCCGTCCAGGCCAGTTGATACTAGTCGTGACGTCACTGGGCCAGCGGTAAACAGTGAGAAGGCCGCGGCGCTGCCTTCTCAAACAGTTGATCGGCAGGGGTCCTGGGTGTCAGACCCCCACCGGTGAGATGATCATGATCTATCCAGAGGAAAGATCATCAGTTAAAACAAACTGCAGAACCCCTTTAAGGATAAAGCTGACAGGAAACTGCTTTATGAAACAAACTGCCTTCGAGCTAGGAAACCAATCGGCTAAACTACTGGCCCAGTTAATTCAACATGACTCACCATCTACAGCGATTTTAGCTATTAGGGACCACACGGGGCAAGAACCCAAGAAACCATTCTTGATGCCTTCACACATTTTTATCAAGATTTATACAGGTCTAATATAATGGTTTCTGAAATGAAAATAGCAAAATACCTAGAAGACATTTCCTTCCCCAAACTCACTACATCTCAAAGTGCCCAACTGGATCGACCTATATGCTTGGAGGAAGTACTGCAAGCTATAGCAGATCTCAATAATTGGGAGCCCATCTGGACCTGGGGATTTCCTAAGAGGTCTATACCAGGTATGCAGAGGTGTTAGCTCCCCAACTGTTGACCACTCTTCACTCTGCTCTGGAGACGGGACACCTACCAGAATCATTTAGGGAAGCCACTGTAGTACTTTTGCTTAAACCTGACAAGGATCTTAGACTGTGGGTCCTATAGGCCCATAGCACTGCTAAATGTGGATTATAAAACCCTAACTAGAATATAAGCCACACGCCTTAACCAGGTAATCCTCACGTTAGTTCACGAGGACCAGACTAGCTTTATGCCAGGGAAATCCACCGCTGAGAATATAAGGGTACAGGTGGTGACACAGCTGGGACACTATGAATGCAGACTGGACTCTGGCCTCACTGGACGCAGCCAAGGTGTTTGATTCTATAGAATGGCCAAATTTGATTGGCTGTCTTAGAAGATTTGGTCCTCCGTTCCTCAGATGGTGAGCATCCTGTACAATAACCCAATAAGTAGGCTATTAGTAAATGGAGAAATGTCAGACAGCTTCCCCCTCCAGAGGGACGAGGCAGGCTTGCCACCTTTTTACCCCTTCTATTCGCCCTGGCAATTGGAACCTTGTCCATTAGAGTGAGAAGTAGCAGTAATATAACAGGAATAATCGTACGGGAAAGGGAGGTTCGAATAGGACTGTACGCCGACGACAATTCTATATCAGTCATCGCCTGACTCGTCTCTCCATAATGCGGTGAACCCAATAGATGAGTTTGGGAAATACTCAGGCTTGGGAATTACCTGGGAGAAATTGTTGTACATGCCACTGGGCAGGACAGATTAGAGTGGACCCTCCCAGGTTTCCCAGCTGAAAGTGGTGGACACCTTCAAATACCTGGGTGTCAAAATTACCAGGCGACACTCAATATACTTCCATTAATTGAACATATCCGGAATAAATTTGGAAACTGGAAGCCGTTGCCCATCTTGGTGGCAAAGCGTCGTAACCTAGTGAAAATGATTATTCTTCCAAAAGTATTGTATGCTGCCCAGCACTCGGACATGTCTATACCCAAATCAATGTTCAAGGAATTAGATGCCATGACTAGGATATTTATATGGGGCAGATCCCGTGCTAAAATCAGAGGGAAGTATGGCCTAACAGACTATTTTATATATTACTTATCTGGCCAACTACGGCTCATTCACACCTGGTTTACGACAGAGGACCTTCCCATATCAGACTTCTTAAAGTTCTACCTTAAATGTAAAGCCTTATGGGCAGTATTAGAAGGAACAGCTAAATTCCAAAAGCCAATGCTACCGGCACAAGGACTAGCCCAGAAGGTCTGGAAAGAGGCCAAAGCACTAGCCAAATTTACTGAGGCAGCCTCAGACATACCTTTGTGGGATAATCAGATTATACTGACTATGCAGGAAGTAATGGGAGCGGACATATGAAAATTGGCGGGAGCCAGGATTCTAGGTGACATATGATCATGACGACATTTGAAGCCTATGACTTACCACGTGCCCATTTTTTCCCTATCTGCAACTTAGGGCTGCAGTTCAGAGCAAATTCCCACACCACAGAACCAGAATATCCAAGTATCCACTTATAGGAGTCGTCAAAACCCAGGGTCCCAAAGGATTAGTACCGTCAGTTTACTCACATTTAGGTCAAGCAAAGATTAGTGCAGAACCTCTACCAGTAATTGACAAATTGAAAAGAAGGATACCCACACTTACAAATGAAACTATACCCCCTATAAACTATAACTCCCGCAATAAATAACTAAATAATTTAACTCTATATTATCCAGTCATATCTAACACCAATTAGGATGTACAGAATGGGCAGAGCAGTTTCCACTACATGTCCGAGGTGTGGGGAAGTAGAAGCAGACTTCTGGCACATGATCTGGAGCTGCAACTCGATAGCTACATTCTGGAGGGAAGTGACAGATCTTCTCTTTTCTCACTACATCCGGTCCAGGTGCCATGCACTCCTGAGGTCTGCCTGTTGGGTATACTTGAGTGATAATTGGGATCACTATATGACAATATTCCTAAGGGAATCTGTTTATGGCACGCAAGTGTAAAGCACTGAGATGGTACAGTTCTTATACACCGACTCTGACCATGTGGAAATTACAAATAAATCAGATTCTACCCTACATAGTATTAGTTTAAAAAAACCGCAATAAGCCACAAAAATTTGACAAGGTGTGGGGCAGCACAAACTATGTATTCAACCTCGAGATTGCGGCAGGGAATCGCAACATCTCAAGGGGATATGGCTCAACAGGTAACAGGAACCCTGTATGCATCGAATCAATATATTTCAAGCGTTATTAAAAAGTAGATGGCGTTGCAATGGCCGGTCAGCAGAATAGTCAAGACAGTCACTGAATTATTGTTATTCGTTTTTTTTTTTTTAATTTTTTGTTGTTTAATGAATCAAGAAACTCGGACCATAAAGGTCTTAAATCTGTCATGTATATTCTGTACTTGATAACATACGTGTATACTGTTGTGGTACTGGTCACTTTGTCAATAAAGACAGTTTAAAAATAAAAACTTCTAGTGTAATCGTGCAGGCACGGCAGGCTGGTGCTTAGCACAAGGAGTGTTTCTTAGAACACATCGTTGGCCATCTGCAGCACGTTGATGGCTAGTAACAAATGCTGAATCAGAAATGATGTTCTAGAGACCGAGAAAGGAAGGCACAACCCTGTCAGGAATACAGGCAGCAGGTTGGAAAACTTCAGGAGACTGCACAAGTGGAGATGAAAGCAGGCCCAGGCCATTTGACTATGCGTTTACGTACCATAGCCTTGTTACTTCATCAGGCCATGGTACACCATTCTGGTGATGAAACCAGTAGCCAAATAAAATTACCATTCACTTTCAACTACCTGGGCCTGCTTTCATCTCCACTTATACCATTTCCTGAAGTTTTCACACCTTCTTCCTGCATTCTCCTGAGGAGTTTCTTACCAGGCGGCTGCAGATGTTCCTGTATCTACTAAACACCACCCACTGATTCTTGTGCCAGGTCTGCACAACCTAAGTAGGGGAGCGTTCTTACACCTTGCCCTCTGGACTGTGGGCACAGCATGCTATGAAGAGCTCCTCAATCAGTAATACAGGATGTAGTGGTGTACTAGGATAAAGAGTCGGCACTAAACAGAAAACATACAGAACACACACAATGTGCCAAGCTTAGCACATTTTCACCTGAGTGGATTCACAGGTTTTCATTGTGTTGTTCTTACCAAAATTTACATTCAGATTTTAGCATGTGTCTTTTTTTCTGCCTTTATATGGTAAAAAAGCCAACTCAAAGTATTTTTCATATTTTTCGTCCTATAAGACGCACATGCCTATAAGACGCAGTCCCCCCCCCCCCCAATAACAGTGTCACCCACAGTTCCCCCCCCCCAATAACAGTGTCACCCACAGTTCCCCCCCCCCAATAACAGTGTAACCCACAGTTCCCCCCCCCCAATAACAGTGTCACCCACAGTTCCCCCCCCCCAATAACAGTGTCACCCACAGTTCCCCCCCCCAATAACAGTGTCACCCACAGTTCCCCCCCCCCAATAACAGTGTCACCCACAGTTCCCCCCCCAATAACAGTGTCACCCACAGTTCCCCCCCCCAATAACAGTGTCACCCACAGTTCCCCCCCCCCAATAACAGTGTCACCCACAGTTCCCCCCCCCAATAACAGTGTCACCCACAGTTCCCCCCCCCCCCAATAACAGTGTCACCCACAGTTCCCCCCCCAATAACAGTGTCACCCACAGTTCCCCCCCCCAATAACAGTGTCACCCACAGTTCCCCCCCCCAATAACAGTGTCACCCACAGTTCCCCCCCCAATAACAGTGTCACCCACAGTTCCCCCCCCCAATAACAGTCACCCACAGTTCCTCCCCCCCCAATAACAGTGTCACCCACAGTTTCCCCCCCCCATAACAGTGTCACCCACAGTCCCCCCCCCCATAACAGTGTCACCCACAGTTCCCCCCCCCCCCATAACAGTGTCACCCACAGTTCCCCCCCCATAACAGTGTCACCCACAGTTCCCCCCCCCATAACAGTGTCACCCACAGTTCCCCCCCCCCATAACAGTGTCACCCACAGTTCCCCCCCCCCCATAACAGTGTCACCCACAGTTCCCCCCCCCCAATAACAGTGTCACCCACAGTCCCCCCCCCCATAACAGTGTCACCCACAGTTCCCCCCCCCCATAACAGTGTCACCCACAGTTCCCCCCCCCCCATAACAGTGTCACCCACAGTTCCCCCCCCCCATAACAGTGTCACCCACAGTTCCCCCCCCCCCATAACAGTGTCACCCACAGTTCCCCCCCCCCATAACAGTGTCACCCACAGATCTCCCCCCCCCCCCCCATAACAGTGTCACCCACTGTCTGGGGGACGACGACGACTGTGGGTGACACTGTTATGGGGGGGGGGGGGAGATCTGTGGGTGACACTGTTATGGGGGGGGGGGATCTGTGGGTGACTCGTATTGGGGTCTCTGGATGGCACTGTTATTGGGATCTGTGGATGACACATATATAGCATCTTATTATAGTGAATGGGATCCATAAGGCACTGGCAGTGTCCAGCGTATGCCGCATCCAGCAATTTCTGTATTCTGTTCCTATGCCGGGATTTTAAACAGTGATGTGAATCTAGCCTTAGGGCTCATGCCCACAAATATAAGGGCTCAGAGCCCATGTTGCGGACCACAAACAGCGGTCCACAATACACGGGCACTGGCCGCGTGAACTCTGTGCTGCATATATGGCCACATTGACTTAAATGGGTCCAGAAGATATGGCAAAAGATACGTCTTATCCTTTGTGGTGCAGAAGCACAGACCCCCAAAGCCCACAGAAGCGCTTCCAAGTATTTCTGTGGGCTTCCAATCCGTGCCTCCGCTCCACAAAAGATAGGACATGTCCTATCTTTGCCTGTCCCTTGTAGATGGTGAACCCATTCATGTATAAATGGGTTCGCAATCCGGGCACTGAGCCCTTACATTCGTGGGCATGAGCCCTTAGTTGCTGTGATAGTATGGACATTAGACAGTTATGTCTAGTACAAAGCTACAATCTAACTACACATTACAGCAGGAGTATTGGAGTGCATTCACATGGTCACTTTTTTTTTGCAATTAAGAAGTAGGGCAAGAAAATAGTTAAAAAAGCTCCTGCAAATGCACCCTTCAACAATAGTCAGCAGCGCGTTTATGGGAGATTTTTCTTGGTGCCAACAACATTAAGGTCATTTTCTTATCTGCTTTGTTTATAGCTATGAACATAATAAAGTTGCGTTAACCATGTATTATTAAAGGGGTTATCCAATTTCTCAAACGGCTCCCCATGTGCCGGGCCCCTCACAGGTAATATACTTAACCCGCTCCTGGTACACCACCGCTGCTGCTTCTCCCTGTACACTGATGAAAACATCCAATGTTGGGAGGGGAAGGGGGTGATAGCAGTCAATGACAGGGACGAGCCTCCCCAGCATCACGGGTGACACTGGGGAGGGCTCGTCCCAGTCCCTGCCATTACCCACCACTAACAACAAAAGTTACACTCACTGGTTGAAAACCCTCTGCTCCAGCGCCACAACCCTTACCTCATCTTCGTGGCTGCAGCAATGATGTGTCTGTGCCTTAGCTGTCTACAGCATGAAACCTCTGAGGCCAGTGACTGGCTGCAGCAGTCACATGCGGTAGACATGCAAATGACTACTCTCGCCATGTAAAAGCCAAGGAGTACAACTTCTGGTATATTAGCGCCATCCCTGGCTTTCATCATTTTTTGCAGGAGTTCACAGCGCAGTTGCAAACGCGGCCTTATGCTTCACACTTTGATACGTAGATACTGATGGGTGATAAAAGAATCACTGACTGCTGGGATCACACAATCCCTACCCCTTACTGTACAATGACAGTGAGAACCTGGAATACGTCATGTGCCCTGCTGCCCCATTAGAGGTTTACAAGGCGGATGTAAACAGCAGAGTGTCGCACCGCGTCTTCATTGGCTCACAAAAGATCTTGAATGAAGTGGCAGGGCACATGCACGTCCCCCACTCCATTCAAAGTTTCTTGTGCAGAGAATGGATGGCGGCATGAGTCCAGGGATTTCTTCCTGCAGTGAAGCCCCAGCAATCAGACATTTTTTGCCTATCCTCTGGAGAGATAATATTTTTCTTTGGTTACCCCTAACAGGGACATGGACCAAATGTACATGTGGACCATCACTGTTCAGCGCAGCAGAATATTGTACCGCAATATACATGACTAAATAAATAAAATAGCATGTCTGCTCCAGAAATTTTTGAATATCCAGAGTTCTGCTTGATTCGGTCTGGAGTGACTATGGACCTGAAAACATCCAGGCTTTAATGCGCATGCGCCAATGTCCAACAGCGCAGGACTTGTGTGAGAACACGGGGCTAGGTAAGGTGACGTATCTAATACCAGGGGGCTGATGGAGGGGATCACTCCTGCACACAGAGTAGCGGGTACACCCTCGGTGCACGGATGTAATGATTTGCATATTTTTGTTTAAGGTGTTATTTTGGCACAATGGAGATACTGCATTTTAAAACAAAAACTGTTTAATTCAAGTCAGCAAAGCCTACTTGTCAATGTGCTTGGTTGCTACTGCTGACAGATTCCCTTTAACGGGGGGGGACACAGCCGAGATTTATACAACTTTATAAATACATTCTACAAGGTGAAACCGGATTCTTAAGAAGTGTCTTCTACTTCTTCCTGGCAATAGGCTCCATGAAAGCCTCAGCAATACGAGCCTTGTGTGCCTGTCACATGGCCGGTGAATGCAGAGCACACAGTAGAATGGATCACGCTTTCTGCCTTTATCCTGCAGCAGTTGCCAAGGTTATAGTGATTTCGTCACAAGCACCGCTCTCCTCCCCCATCCTATCCGCCCGCACTGCTGCTAAAGAGATTGCCTCGTACCCAGAGGTGCAGTCCATTCACTCATCATGGCTCATTATTTTGTGTGTCACCAGAATGTACTAGGACAAGCTTCAAGCAACAGAAGAATTCCAGCCATTGGAGGCAATTCTGAGAACATGAGGACCACCAATTCAACCATCATCTTCAGCCATGCATAAATTATGACCCCCACCGCCTTATAGTAAGATTCCAGCATCTCCGCCAGTAATGACGACCCCCAGCCCCAATCAAACCCCCTACGTACAAGCTTCTGATTTCAGTATCCTTGCAATGAACCTGCTGGTAAATAGTGGCCATTCTCCTGCCTCTTCACAGAACAGCAGGGACGTGAGAATGTAGACATGTCCTCCATCACACAAGTACCTGACATTGTGTCTATAGAGGTTTTCCGCCTTAATGGCAGGATTTAGGAACCACAGAAATAGAAACAGACTATGGACTGGCGTCCAGCCTCGGAGAAAACACAGGCGCACTTCATTCAGGTTTACTATTAATGTGCTGTGCATTTAATTATCTGGAGGCAATCTCCGGACGAGCAGAGAGGTCATTGCGTTTGGGTAACCGAGAGGAGCTCAGTAAGGGCGGAGAAGAGGCGCCTTCACCCCTTACCACCCATCCACAGTACAAATAACAGGCCTTGCTGGTGAGTGGAAGCAAAGCTCAGGGACTGAAACTTCATCCTCTTCAGTGGGATGTCCTCGAGTACCTTCAGTGTTAGTACAAGACAGGCATTGTGTAGGAAAGCCAGGGTATGAATACAATCCCTCATACAAGGTGAGGTTACCCCATACAGAGATTCAGCTCATATTACCCACTCCCCCCACCGAGTAACTTTGTTTAAAGGGGAAGACTTATTAACTAGATACAGAACTACTCTGCGGCTGAATAGGCCACCTCCGTTACTGACGTCTATAATGAAAATATTAATCACGGCTTCATGCTGTCCGAACCACAGGCCGGCCGCCTCCATTACAAAGGACTACTCTAAGAAAACAAAGAGCCAGGCACGTGACAAGAAGTGTCTGCGGGGCGGCTCCCCACCATGGACAGGGCTCTCTCTCTAAAATGCAACATCACAGTCACCAAGACGTTATGGAAGATTTGGGGTGCAGGTTTCAGCGCGGATTTGGTACAGAAAGCCAGTCTGAATCTGCACTGAAACCGCCTCCCACTTCATGCGGCAGAAGGGTTGTGCTGCGTGGTTTTCAAGACCATGCCAAGAAGAAAACCCAGCACAGTGGTTTCTGCAGTGGGATACACAGAGGATTTTGACGCCGACAATGCTCTATGTGAACCTACCCCTATTAGGCATCAAATTCCACGGCAGAAACAGGTGGGCTGTGCTGGGGTTTCTGCCATGGGTTTTCATGCCGACTCGCTATAGGTTTAGCAAAAAATACTCCTCTGACCATTTTTGAGGAGTATTTTTACCCGAGGAGGAGTACAAAAGTTGCGTTAGTTCAAATACATAGGCCTGCGCTTGTTTGGAGCCTTTTTTGCAGATTCTGTCGAAAGACCAGACAAAAAAGCCTTAGTCCCCTTGCAAACGAGCGTTCCTCCCGCAGCGAGTCCGCAACGCAGCTCCCCTCCTAATCTCCCAGCTCTGCTGGGGCTCACATAGCATTATATTAATTTATGATGCTATGTAAGGCTACTTTCACACTGGCGTTTCTGGGTCCACTTGTGAGATCCATTTCAGGGATCTCACAAGCGGCCCAAAACGGATCAGTTCAGTCCCAATGCATTTTGAATGGATTTGGCTGCATTTGGTCTCCGTTGCATTTTTTAGACGGTCACTAAAACGCAGTTTAGACAGTCTGACTATGCGGAGCCAAACAGATCCGCCCTGACTTGGGGACGGATCCGTTTGTCACTGACAATATGGTGCAAATGAAAACGGATCCTTTTTTTTAATTGAATATTGCAGATCCATCTGTGCAGATACAAGACGAATCCGCACCAAACACGAGTGTGAAAGTAGCCTAACCCTTAGGCCTCTTTCACACGGGCGTCATGTTTTTTGCCCGGATAAGAGGCGGGTGCGTTGCAGGAAAATGCACGATTTTTCCGCGCGAGTGCAAAACATTGTCATGCGTTTTGCACTCGCGTGAGAAAAATCGCGCATGTTTGGTACCCAGACCCGAACTTCTTCACAGAAGTTCGGGTCTGGGATTGATGTTCTGAAGATTGTATTATTTTCCCTTATAACATGGTTATAAGGGAAAATAATAGCATTCTGAATACAGAATGCATAGTATAATAGTGCTGGAAGGGTTAAAAATAATAAAAAAGTTAACTCACCTTCTCCTCTTGTTAGCGTAGATCCCGGTCTGTTCTTTAGCTGTGGACTGAATGACCTGAGGTGATGTCAGATCACATGCTCCAATCACATGGTCCATCACCATGGTGATAGAGCATGTGATCTGACGTCATCAAAGGTCCTTCAGCCACAGCTAAAGAACAGACCGGCCTCTACGCGAACAAGAGGAGAAGGTGAGTTAACTTTTTTATTATTTTTAACCCTTCCAGCACTATTATACTATGCATTCTGTATTCAGAATGCTATTATTTTCCCTTATAACCATGTTATAAGGGAAAATAATACAGTGAATAGACTGTCACCTAGAACCCATGCGTGAAAATCGCACCGCATCCGCACTTGCTTGCGGATGCATGCGATTTTCACGCAACCCCATTCATTTCTATAGGGCCTGCGTTACGTGAAAAACGCACAAAGAGGAGCATGCTGCGATTTTCACGCAACGCATAAGTGATGCGTGAAAATCACCGCTCGTGTGCACAGCCCCATAGAAATGAATGGGTCAGGATTCAGTGCGGGTGCAATGCGTTCACCGCACGCATCGCACCCGCACGGAAAACTCGCCCGTGTGAAAGGGGCCTTACAGTACTGGAATGTATTGGATAACACTGGCACAATACTCCGTGAATCCAATCAGCGCTGGGAGGTCAGGCCAGGTGCTGTGATGCAGAAGCGCTGCGGGACGAACGCTCGTCTGCAAGGGGCTTTATATGCAGCACTTTTTTTTTTTTTTTTTACTGGACAAAAAAGACAGATCCTGAACACAAACTGAACGAATCCCATCACTAGTGGGGTGACAGGAGGAGAGGGCGGAGCAGGGTCACTAGTGGGGGTCTCCACTTCTTGTATTTCTGTAGGTCACGTCCTCATAACTATTCTGCACACCTAGAGACTAGGCTCTTCATTATCCTGCAGCCGGAGGGGGTGCTAGTTATGGGGTGATAGCAAGGTGGATAGAACAAGAACTCTACCACCCCCAAGCCTGCGTTACCCGTTGGCCAGTCACATGAGTCCGCGGCTCCTTACCTCTCCAGTGGCCCTGTCAAGTTTCCCGGGGTCCTCAGGCAGCGAGCCCTGTTCTCCTTACAACAGCCATCCCCTGGAGCAGGCCCCTCCCCCTTCCAGTTCCTGGCGGCTTTCCCTGCTGCTGGACCTGTATAGCTCCGGCGAGCGCCTATGCCCACCAATAACAAAGCTCCTTGCTCTAAGTAGCTTTGCTATTGGTTATTTCAGGCACACTGCCTGCACTGTTCACAGCGCTGATGAATGTGGGGGAAAAGTCTAAGCGTATTGGTACGCCTTAGACTTTTCTGAGAGAATAAAATGGCCTGATGCTTGTACTGTCTGACGTTTGTACAGGCGTTACTGCGACCTCTGAGCACTACTGAATAGAGTTGGATCCCACTGTGGCTTTGAGGGATCTGCGCAGTAATCTTAAAACCTGCACAGCAAAAACTCTCAGCAAGGGAAGTTCAGCACAGCCTCCCACTGAAAACGGCAGGTGGTTTTAGCATAGTCGGCCCAGTTTGACAGCGAATCCGCACTGAAATCCTTGTCTGAACCTGTACTTACAGCATTTCACCATACAAGCATTGCTTCTAGAGGTGAATACCTTGGTAATGCAAAGACATTTGCCATTATTTTTACCCTTTCACAAGCAGCAGAATTGCTGCAAAAAAGTGACTGATTAGAGACAGATTTTCTGCTGTGTTTCGGTTTGTAATCTGCATCGGAAAAAAAAAAACGCATCAAATTATGCATTGTCGCAGATTTTCTTGCAGAAAACAGGCTGAATAGACACAGATTTCATTCTTCACATAGGAAGGCTTGAAATCTGCAATGAAATCCGCTGAATTAATTGACATGCTGCAGATTTAAAGGGAACCTGTCACCGGGATATGCAAATTAACCTGAGATGAGTCCTGTACGTGAGATGAGTCAGGGACAGGACTCATCTCATGTTAATTTGCATATGTATCAAATCGTTTTTTTACACAATAAAAGCACACAGAGCTATGGGGACTGGGTACTGCGGATGTGCTAGTGGCCATCTAGCAACCAATGTCCTCAGCTCTATACCCCAAATCCTGGTGACAGGTTCCGTTTAAGACCCGCAGCATAAGTCAGTTTCTCCTGCGGATTTTTTTTTTTATCCATGTGCGACTGAGAATTGCTAAAAGCTCACTCACTTTCCTGCTAGTGTACAACGCTGCAGATCTGACACAAAAATCCACAGCTAATCAGTAACGTGTGAACCCAACCTAAAAAGCCTTTGCATAAATATATTGTGCACAGTGTAAAATCCCATTTAAATACTTATAGTTGGGACAGATGAAAAGTTTTTTTTTTTGAGATTTAAATACTAATGACTTTTTCCCTAGATAGGTCATCAGTATCTGATCGGTGGGGTGGGGGGGGGTTCGAAAAGGCAATAGTGCACCTGTGAGAGCTGCGGCCTTCTCCATGCTCACCAAGCACGGCGTCGTACATCATATAGCAGCCGTGCTTGATATCGCGCTCAGCCTATTCACTTTTATGGGGGTGAGCTACGCACATGAACGTGTTGCCACTCGGCCTAGGAAAAGCTGAGAGAAGGCCGCGGCGCTACTGCAGACCCCCCCCCCCCCCCCCACTGATCAGATAGTAAAGGACATATCTAGAGGAACCAGAAAAGTTCCTAAAGGTTACGTTCAGCTACACATTTTTTGTTATTGCTCTAATGTACTGAAAATTAAGTAACTTTGTAACAGGTCATGAATGAAAGTGCCCTTTGTTTCTACAGCTCCTAGCTAGATCTATGCATCTCCATGGTAACCAAACAAATCCCTATTATATGACCCTTCAGTCATACACCTATTTATCATTCCCATCATTCTTGCTAACCTACTGGAGGTATTAAGGACAGATAAGAGGTTATGACTATTATAAAAGTTGCTTCATTTTGAATAGCATTGGAGACACTAAAAACGCGTCCAAAATACAATACTAAAGTGCGGCCATGGAAAGCATGACTCAATTACACTAGAGAATGTTAAACGGCTATGGCAGCAGTGGAAACTCCAAATTCTCTGCAGCACCTACAGCAGGGGTGCACAACCTGCGGCCCGGGGGCCACATGCGGCCCTCGATACCATTCTGTGCGGCCCCCAACCATCTGGTAACAGACATGTATGCCTATGTCTTGTGGCTGCTCACATGTATTTTTCATGTATTTCTCCCATTAGATGGGAGTCCTGGAAGTGTAACTAGACATTAATGGTATATAATGTGTTTTCAATATGCCATAAGTACAATATTTCAGTTGTTAATACACCTTTAAAATTTAATTTCGGCCCTCCTCATTGGTTCAGTCTGGCAATGTGGCCCCCAACCAGGAAACGTTGTGCACCCCTGACCTACAGACTGCTACTAGCACCCGTCATCAGAAAGCACATTAAATTACCACCATGAAACATGCTCAAATTTTGGAAAGAAAGCTAAAAATGCAGTTCTCTAAAACTATAGAAGGAAACTGGGGCGCATTCTTAAAAGGGACTACACAAGAGTGCTTTCTTCCAGAATCAGCGGCACACCTATCCATGGGTTGTGTCTGGGATTGCAGTTCATCTTCATTGAGGTGAATGCAATACCACACGTAACCCGTGTGGTGTGGTCTATGGAAGAAAGCAAAACTATGCAACCGGCATTACATGGGCAGCGCAGAATGTGCCAATATGCTCTGGGTGCAACCGCACACTCATAACACTCCAAAATCCAAATTCCCAGCAGAAAGATTCAATAAAATCAATTTCAAACTGCCCACATGCTTGCAGAAAAGGTCATCTTTGGACAACCCTTTCCATAGTTTTACTAGTAAAGTAGGGTTATTGTAGGGGTTAGTTCACCAAATGGAAACCCCGCATTTAATACCAAAATGGAGACTCGCGCCCCCCCCCCCCCCTCCCCAACGCATAGGATAAACAATTTTATATTTTAACCCCTTCTCGACATCTGTAGTACATTTACAGTGGAAGCTGGGTCTTTAAGGATGGCTGAGCAGGTGCAATAGCAGCTGGTTGCCTGCTGTATTGGGCTGAGTTGTGTCCCCTGTGGCCGTGCTGCGAACCACAAATTGCGGTCCGCAATGCACGGGCATCAACTATGGGCCAGCCGCAAGCGGATCGCTACCCTATTCACTTGAATGGGGGTACGCAATCCGTCCAGTCCGCAAAAAGATAGGACAAGTTCTATCTTTTGGCAGAACGAAACACTGTAGTGCTTCCGTTCGGCATCTCCAGATTTGGGGACCCATTCAAGTGAACAACGGCCATGTGCAAGATGCCTTAGGCTGAGTTCACACTTAAGTTGTTTGGTCAGTGATTGTGAGCCAAAACCAGGACTGGGTCCTCCACAGACATAAGGTATAAGGGAAAGATCTGCTCCTGTTCTGCGTTTAGAGCCGCACCCGGTTTTAGCTCAAAATCACTGACCAAACACTGACGTGTGAACAAGGCCTTACACTGCAGATACCCTTAGCATTTAAGCAGTCTTGTCCCCAGGAGCGCTGTGCTCTCGGGGACTGAACAGCACCTCCACATCAAGATAGCGGGAGCCATACAGTTGCAATGGCAGCTTCCTGTCTTCTGATGGCTTTAAGGCCTGCCAAAGCGAAGTTAGTATCAAGGCCTGCCTATGGCATGACAGGAACTAATTTCTCCCACAGACAGCAATCCTAAATCAGACGATGGCATGTCAAAGTCCTCTACTGTGACTACAAATTGGCAAAAAAGTCTGGTGAATGTATGGTGAACCGCATAATGAAAAAAACACTATCAAAATGGCAGATTTTCAGTTTTTTTGGACAGTTGGCCAACCCCAAAAAAATTAAAAAAATTATAATAAGTTTAATAAAACGTTATCAAAAGTAAAACCAGAAAATGGTATCAATAAAAACTATAGATAGCCCCACAAAAAGTGAGGCCCCCCCCCCCCCACATAGCGCTGCAGAAGTAAAGTAAATATAGTGATGCAAAGAACAAATAAAAAAAACTTAAGCCGACTGCCAATAGAAAGTCATCATATGGTGTATACGGGCTGCAGCCATGACAAAGCCCAGCTGGGAGGACCACAGCATCAATGGTGGAAGCAGAGGGGGTGAAATGGGCAAGTATAGCTCCTTTTATTATTTTCTCCAGTTGTTTGGCTTTAGGGAGCTTTCTGATTATCTTAGACATGCGGCAGAATAGGTAACAAACAATGACATGAACCCATAACGCCAATTGGAAATTTTAGGTGTGCTTGCTCCTGTATTCAAGTCAATGTACAGCTGACACACGTATATTCATTACACCATGCAGTATATCTACTGGAATAGCACTGGCTGAAAGAGCTGATCTCAGCACACAGTCAGCTGTCATAACCGAGGAACAGACGTGGCTGGCTGAGCAAGAACAAGTGACGTAACCAGGCATGGAGAGCTGCCGTCCCTGCGTCCCCCAGTAATGGCACAACGGGCTGCACATGAATAGAGCAGAGACGCACTGATGACGCAGAGATTGCAAGGACACATCACCCCATCAGTGACTGATTCATTCATTTAATCACTGCCTCGCATACAGCGCAGCACAGCCACGCCATGTTTCCAGAGCGGCAGCACAGTGGATTCTCTTGCAGTAAATAATGTAGTACAAGGTCGGGCAGGATATTCTACACCCCCGAAAAAATTATAGGTCACAAACGTATGAAAGGAGCTCACAGAAACTATGGAGAGCCTTGCAATCACCTCAAGGACCGAGAAGGGGTGTTTGTGCGCTAACGTACCTACATTACAATGGTTTTGCCTAAAAATTAGCAACATGCCGCTCTCGTCACTTTTGAAAAGCATGTGGAAAAGTGTGCACGTTTAACTCTTACTTAGGCCTCATTCACATCCCCATCGAGCAGATCTGGAACGCAAACTACCGGGGATTGCATGTGCTGCTTTTTTCTGTCCAGCCGACAGCCAGGATTTGTGCTGGATCGAGATGTGAACGAGGCCTTAGGTTGACATAAGATTTATCAACTGAAAATGTTTAAAAAGTCGCAAAATTCTTAAATATGAGAAGTCTGATAAATGCAACACAAATTACCTCAATCCAAATTTTGGCCGGACGGATATTACCAGTTTTTGTCCAGACAAATCTAGGCGTATTTGTCAATGGGGCCGGAAGGCATTCCAGTAACATCCGGCAATCCCAGATCCAGTAGAACAGCCAGCCGGAGAGCAGGCCTTAAATTTCCTCATCAAAACCCCCACCCCAGTGTGTAATAAAGGGGTTCTTCAGTTTGTTTAAACGGATGATCTATCCTCTGGATAGATCATCAGCATCTGATCGGCGGGGGTCCGACACCCGGGACCCCTGCCGATCAGCTGTTTGAGAAGGCAGCGGCGCTCCAGCAGCGCCGCGGCCTTCTCACCGTTTACCGCAGGCCCAGTGACGTCACGACTAGTATCGACTGGCCTGGGCGGGGCTAAGCTCTGTTCACTTGAATGGAGCTTAGCCCCGCCGATCAGATGCTGATACTGTAAAGGAAAAACTTCCTGCATCACATCATTTTGGGGCTCTTTTGGACTGGTCACCTATCCCGACATGTCCGTTTTAGTAACTACTTCTATCCCTCTTGTAATCAACAACCTGAAGCATTGATGCAACTGTATGTCAAACTATTCCTCTATTATTTCAAACAGAAATTTATGAACAAACTGCTAAATGTCCATCTGCAAAGACAGACATTATCCAATGAGTGCTAGGCTGTGCAGTGACACACCCTCGCAGAGTGCTGGGAATTCATCCCTAAACTTCCAGTAGGAATAATAGAGGAATGGCACAACACACTGTCAAAGGAATAGATGGCACAAAATTGTCATTACATGAATTAAAGTAGTTACTACAACAGACATGTCAGGAGAGGGGACAGGTCCTCTTTAAAATGGGTTGTGTCATTATTAAAAGTTATCCCCTGTCCACAGAAGGAAGTCCCATACCCCTCTCCTGATGAAATGAAAACCCATGATGCTAGGGAGGCTCGTTCCCGTCGCAGCCTGCTCCTGGCATCCTGGCAGTAGAGTTGTCACGATACCAAATTTTGATTCGATTTCGATACCATAAAATAGTATTGCGATACTCGATACCAATCGAAAAAATATAATAAAATCTGCAGGTCGTTAAAGATCACCTGGACAATCTAGAAGGCTATTGGAACAATGCTTTGTGGATGGATAAGACCAAAAGCATTCTATCTGGAGAAAGGAACGGACTGCATTCCAGTATAAAAACCTCATTCCATCTGTGAAACACGATGGTAGTAGTATCATGCTCATTTCTGACAGAAGCTGCAGTGGGCTTTTGATTCCTGCACAGGGGGCTAATGTCTGCAATCGGCAATAATGCTAATCTCAGACATGTCACCCCTCACATGCTGTGATCAATTTGACTGCAGCATCTGAGGCGGCTTTTCCAGTAGCACTGCACTGAGATCGGGGAAGCCATTCGTTGCTGGCAATAAGCTGCAGTCTGAATGAGTCTACCAGGCCTAGGTATATTCCTATAGAGGCCTGCAGGTGGCCGTGCTCCATAGGAATAAACAGACTTTCCCATACACTACTGTATGAAATCACAGTTACCGTATGGAAAAAGTGATCTAATGATCACATGTTCACATCCCCTAGGGAGGGGCTTTAAAAAATAAAATAAAATAAAAATGCGCACCACCGTGTCCCAAAACGCCCAATCTATTAAAATCTAAATTGATGACAGCAGGTCATCAATATCCTTGCGCTGCACATGCTCTTTTAAAAGGGAAGATCACTTTAAGGCCCCATTCACACGATCGTATTTTTCGTGGATTCACTGTGGACCTATTCACTACAACGGGGCCACAAAAACGCAAACGGGACACGGTCCGCATCCGTATATCCGTTCCACAAAAAAGATGGAACTCCTTATTCTTGTCCATTTTGCGGACGAGAATAGGCATTGTTACAATGGAACAGCAAAAAACACGGATCCTCTGTGTTTTCTGCGGACTACAAAATGCATACGGTCGTGTGAACGCAACCTCAGGACGCATTTACACTGCAGCAGATTTGGCACGGAAACTTCTGGAAGTGTATGGGGCTTGCAGAAAGTGTAGTAAGGCAGTGTTCACACCGGTGTCAGAGGCTCTGGTGCAGATTCTGTGATAAAGGCAGGCTGGTACTGCGATATCATCACTGGGACACTATGCTCTAGGAGAGGTCAGCTGCAGCCAACCACAGGCATGCTGGTTTATGTAGTACTACAATAGAAAGTCACAATTCGCCGTGTAAACGCAGTGACAGAGGACATGCCAAGGTCAGCGGAGCACAAGGCGCCGGGACAGCGCGGCCACATCTTGCGCTCCTCCTCAGCGCATCTTCCGCAACCGAGACGCACTGGCGACGCTGCGTCGGAGAAAGCCAATCAACGCGGCCGTACGCCCTGACCAATGAGAGCGCAGGATGGACACGGAGGAATCTCACAATGACAGCCGGGGCACACACCTGGGCGCCTCACAACATAGCAACTACCAAGTGTTCTTCCGCCGATAGATGATGGAGGAAAAGTAGTCCGCAGCTGCATAAGGAAAGCTCCACTAGACACGCGCTGCACACACAGGCTTAGAATTAGAAGCTAACGGCAGCGGGGACCGGCGGGAGACAGATTAAGATTCCCTGGACCGACTGAGAACAAATGGAACAGGGAAGGAGGTGACATTGGGCACCGGGAAGCAGCACGAAAGACAGGCCGGGTGACGTCACAGGACAGGTAGTGATGAGCGGCTCCCGGGAACATTACCTTCTTCACTGTACGAGGGGCCTCGCTGACGGCGCCCTCGGGGCTGCTGGCTCCCTCCCCTGGGCGCTGCGCCGGGTCAGTCCTCTTCATGGCAGAGGCTGGGACCCCCTTCACCGGCTGGCTGAGCGGAGACACGGCGGTGTTGTTGTCGGGCTCGTTATTCAGGACAGCGGGGTTCGGGGTCGCTAGAGCCGCTTCAGTCGTCGTCGTCTCCCTGGGCGCTTCCTTCAGCTCCACGTCTGCCATCTTCGCTGTCACTACCTGCACGGACATCGCGGCAGACACTCGTATGTCCCGGCTCTAGCTCCAATCTCCTCAGCCGCCTCCTGATGCACACAAACACTAGCACGCTGCCGGCAGCCTCTGGCACGCCCCCGCAGGCTGTCCCGCCCCCGCCGCAGGGGATCCTGGGAAAGCGAGTTTCTCCCACAATCTGAGCTAGCAGCGTATGGCTCGTAGTGCTAAACTACAACTAACGGCGTGCTCCACGTTCACTGCTGTGCTTAGCGAGGCATGCCGGGATTTGTAGTCTGTGCGCCTAGCTCTTACTGTCTTGAAAACGGACTCTTTACTACAATAACCGGCATGCCACGCGTGCCTGCAGGAAAGGAGAGGCGGAGCTGGGGCGGTGCCTTCTATTTCAACACGCTTTATTGGCAACATTACACACACAAGCTTGTGAATGCAGGCCTTCTGGGTTTACACATACATTGGGGGTCATCACTCCTCTTTTACTTACGCCTGTTGGCCGCCATAAGTGTGGGTTCAGGTGGAGTTCTTCTGGAGGAGGATTTGAGGCAGATTTTCCTATAGGCCTGTCAGCCACAGCCAGAAGTGGTTCCAGCAGGAACAACCTCCAGGAAAATGTGCCTCAATTCATCCTCCCAAAAAACAACTAACTGGGGCACCTTTGCTAAGCCCAGCTTTATACGCGGGGGTCTCTGCTGCTGTAATAGTCTAATGTGTAACGAGGCGTGCACCTATTAGGCGCATCTGTGGCAGGCCTTGCATCTGGCGTAAAAACAGTAGCCTATGGCTGGCATCGTTTTTCACTAACATCTGCCTGGCATGCCCATACTCCTCTTCCATCCCACCCAGCTGACAGACATGGCCTAAAATCTATATCGCAATATAATTTGAACTACGTGTGATAACAATAAATATTGCAATATATTATTTTTTTCTGCCATGCCATAGCCATTTGCCATCATCCATGTCCCCCAGCCAGCGTCATCAGCCCCATGCCATAGCCATCCTCCAGTTGATAAATCTCCCCTAATGAATGGGAGCAGTGCTGCAAGTCCAGCCTTAGAGCCCCATTAGACTGCCGGACGTTCAGGAAGCATGAGCGCCAATCAATGATAAACCCGTCAATCAGCCGTCGATGCAAAGGGTATTGCTAACGCAACCACTCTTCCCCTGTTCAGTTGTGTGAGGATTACACAGGGAGCTGCCAATAATCATGCACCTTCCATTCTGAATGAAACAAGTAGATGCCCGTTTATTAGCTGATGAACAAAACAGCACTCGTCTATGAATGATTGTTCTTGATAACTGGCCTGAAAATCGTTCAGTCTAAGGCTACTTTCACACTAGTGGTTTAGTTTTCCAGTATTGAGATCCATCATAGGATCTTAATACCGGAAAAAAACGCTTCAGTTTTGTCCCCATTCATTGTCAATGGGGATAAAAAATGAACAGAACTGAATGCTCCAAAATGCATTCCGTTCCATTTAGTTGCGTTCCCATACCGGAGAGCAAACCGCAACACGTATTTTGCTTAACTTTCCGCAAAAAATGTATAACATGTCCTGTTCTTGTTCAAAATCACAGACAAGAATAGGCATTTCTATAGTGGGTTGCCCGTTCCATTCTGAAAACACGGTGCGGTCGTCTGAATGTGCCCTAAGGCCGCTTGCAGACCAGCGTTTGCCATGCTGCGAGTCTGCAGTGCAGCTCCCGGCCTAATCTCCCAGCACTGCCGGGGTCACATAGCATTATAATGATTTATGATGCTATGTAACCCTTAGAGGTCTGGAATGTATTGGATAACACTGACATAATGATGCCACTGTTATTCAATACATTCCAGAACTGTAAGGGTTACATAACATTATAAATATATATAACTGATGCTGCCACCCTGCTTGATTTTTTACAATATGCCTCCTATGCCCCGCCAGATTTCTCCCGCTCAGTATGCGAATACTGAGCATCAGAGCAATGAAGAGGAGACGGAGTCTTTCTCCGTGGGCATCTCCTTCTCCCTGGCTGTAGAGCTGTCCAAGCGCGGGAGGTTTTTTCTCCCTGGCTGTGACGCTCTGCACTGCGATTGGACAGCGCTACAGCCAGGGAGAAGGAGACACCCCGCAAGTACAGGTATATATCTCCCTTAATAAAATAGCATGAAAGGCTCTCTTTAATCAAGCTGGGATAAAAACAACTCTCTGTGTATGAGTCTGGGCGAGAGGAAGTGACCCTAGAGAGAGGGAAGCCTGAGAGGCTTGTGTGGTCACAGCCAGGTGGGCTGCTAGACCGTACGGCTAAGGGTACTTTCACACTAGCGTTGTTCTTTTCCGGCACAGAGTTCCGTCGTAGGGGCTCAAATCCAGAAAATAACTGATCAGTTTTATCCCCATGCATTCTGAATGGAGAGTAATCTGTTCAGGATGCATCAGGATGTCTTCAGTTCAGTCTTTTTGACTTATCAGGCTTTTCAGAAAACCGTAGCATGCAGTATTTTTACCTCCGGCCAAAAATCCTGAACACTTTGACTGAACACCGAATCCGGCTTTTTTCCCTTTGACTTGCATTAACGCCGGATCCGGCGCTGTGTGTTCAGTCAAACCGGATCCGGCTTTTGCATGTTAAACCCGAAAAATGGGGGAAAAAAAGTTAAAATCCATAAATGGCGGATCCGTTTTTTCCAATACATTCTTTCATTGTGATCAAAATCCTGATCAGGATTCAAATGTAATCCGTTTTCACACGTTTTTCCGGATCCGGCGGGCAGTTCCGGTGTCAGAATTGAACGCCGGATTTAAACAGCGCTAGTGTGAAAGTAGCCTTAGTGAAGCCGGATCTCTCCCGTGGACTTATGTTAGCTGACCTGCTAAGGGTTGGAGCCTGCAACCCTGTAGGTAAACTGCGTTTTAGAGGTGAGTCAGGGAGAAGACCTCTGTATTAGGCCGAATGCACACGGCCGTTTTTCACAGCCGTGAGCGGTCTGTGGAACCGCGGCCTGGATTCCTGCTGAGAGCAGGAGCTCACGACGTCATTGGTTGCTATGATGCCATGCGCTCCCTGCTGCCGCCGCAATACAGATCTATACAAGTGTATTACTGTATTGCGGCGGCAGCAGGGAGCGCACGGCGTCATTGGTAGCTCTCAGCAGGAATCCAGGCCGCAGTTCCACGCACCGCTCACGGCCGTGAAAAACGGCTGTGTGCATTCGGCCTTAGCTAGGGCCCAGACGGGCAGGTGTTTATTTTGGTTTGGATTTATCTGTGTGTTGGTGCTAAAGTGCCAAAATAAAGCACCATTTGGACTTGAACCCCGTTGTCAAAGGAGAAGTCTGTGATTGTGACCCCCCTGTGCGAGAGTGATCCCTTACTGTACATATATATTGTGGGGTTTCGCTCTGGTAGATAGGGTAAGCGGACACAGTACAGAGGCAAAAGACAAGTTCTTAACTCAAAACTTCAGTGTTTATTCACACTTGAGGCAAATGCACAAAACAATGCATTACTTTGCAGTCTTGGTGTTTACTTCACACACAATGGAAAGTACATATAAGACAAGTAAATGTCAGTTCTGCCTCCAGCAGTCCATGGCAGGCTTTAGGGGGCCTGTTTCCTCGGCCCATGGATCTCAGCCCTCAAACCTGGCACCAAGCCTCTGATCCCAACACAGAGATCCTGCTGCTGAGCCCAGCTGCCTATTTAAAGGGGTTCTGCACTTTGTTTTAACTGATGATCTATACTCTGGATAGATCATCAGCTTCTGATCGGCGGGGGTCCGACACCCGGGACCCCTGCCGATCAGCTGTTTGAGAAGGCAGCGGCGCTCCAGCAGCGCCGCGGCCTTCTCACTGTTTACCGCCGGGCCGCTGGCACACTGACGTCACGAATAGTATCAACTAGCGTGGGCGCGGCTAAGCTCCATTCAAGTGAACAGAGCTTAGCCGCGCCCACGCTAGTTGATACTAGTCGTGATGTCAGTGGGCCGGCGGTAAACAGTGATAAAGCCGCGGCGCTGCTGGAGCGCCGCTGCCTTCTCAAACAGCTGATCGTCGGGGGTCCCGGGTGTTGGAAGCCCGCTGTTCAGAAGCTGATGATCTATCCTGAGGATAGATCATCAGTTAAATGAAAGTGCAGAACCCCTTTAAGGACAGCCAGGTGCTGCCAAAAACCCGGATCGGCAATTAAAATCCAGTCCGGTACTTGACCCCACCTGGCTGCAAATCAGCCCCTGTTTTCCCAGACCATTCCCCTCACTGTGTCACATATACCCCCCCCCCCCCTTTATTCAACCCTGAGGGGGTCAACACTCGCCAGACAATGTACTCGGGACAGGGCATACGCGTTTCCCTGCAACCAGCCTGCCCTGTGTTCCACTGTAAATTTTAAGTTCTGTAGGGAAAGGAACCATCTGGTGACACAGGCATTTCGGTCTTTGGCCTGGCTCATCCACTTGAGAGGGGAGTGGTCAGTTACCGGGCAGAATTTTCTCCCCAACAAATAATAACCGAGAGACTCGAGTGCCCACTTTTTTTTTTTTTCAAAGATATTTTATAAAAAATATTTTTTTTTCAAATGACTCAAACAAAACAATAATTTTAGAGTATATGCTTGAGTACATTAACTGACAATCAAGGCTTCTTACAAAGCGACGTAGGTTATGCAACAGTACACAATATCCTGATACTCGTATACAGTAATATAACCGAAGCAAACACAATATAGTATAGTATTCGCTAAGTTAGTTCCAATCCATTAGGGGAAGAAAAGGAAAACAACATACTCCCATACACTAAGACCCTGATAAAGTTTTGAGTATTGTCTGTACTTTAGGTGTTGTTTCCCCTTAGTCCCCCTAGACTACCGCTAATCTCTTCCATTAGGTACCATCTCGTATATCTAAAGGGATTGACCACCTGTTCTCTTTCCTTGTCATCACAGCATCGTATAATAAAGGACTTCCATTTCTTAAAAAAACTTTTTGACTGGGTCTCTTTTTCTTTGGAAGCTATCAATTGATCTATCCACAGGATTTTTTTTTTGTGGTCGAAATTACTTGATCAATGTTTGGAATCTGTGGGAGTAGCCAATCTGTTAGTATGCATTTTTTTGCCGCCATTATGATGGTGTGTGCCACCGGCGAAAGGGGGGTGGCACTCCCTGTCTTGGGATTGGTACTCCCGCCACATGAAACAAAGCCACTCTACAGTCCATAGGTAGTGTGTACTGGGGGTGATTGTAGATATGACTCAGTAATTTCGGAACGGGCCCTCAAAACCCATCTTGTCCAGCACTGACCCCAGTCAGTTTCATTGAACATTGTCGAATGCTTTTTCTGCGTCAAACGTAAGCAAGGATGCCAGTTTCCCCTTAAGGGGCTAGTGCTGGACACTATCTAGAACCGCCAAAACGGTGGAAATATTGGTCACCGCCTCTCTGCCCGGAGTAAAACAGGACTTATTAGGGAAGGCATGAAAGATCCCAATCTGTCAGCCATAATCTTCGACAGTAGCTTTGCATCTACATTGATCAATGAAATAGGCCTGTTAGGAGCCTGGGTGCAGCTAGTTTTTGCCTGATTTAAGCAAGAGTTTAATATATGCCAGAGAGGAGGACTGTGGTAGACCTCCACTCTCCAAGGCAGAGTTAAACACAGCGGTGAGAGTATACCCTAGCTCAGTGTTTCCCAACCAGTGTGCCTCCAGCTGTTGCAAAACTACAACTCCCAGCATGCCCGCACAGCCAAAGGCTGTCCAGGCATGCTGGGAGTTGTAGTTTTGCAACAGCTGGAGGCACACTGGTTGGGAAACCCTGCCCTAGCTGATCCTTTAATATTTTTATAAAATTCCCCTGTTAGCCCATCCGGGCCTGGCGCTTTACATGTTTTCAATGACCTAATTGTTTCCATAACTTCACTCTCTGTCACTGGGGCATTTAAATAGGCCAGCTGCTCGGAAGACACCCTAGTGAGAGATATTTGATCCAATGTCGTGGTCTGTGGTATAGGATCAGAGGTGTCTGTATATAGCTGTTTGTAGAAATCTCCCAAGATCATATTTATAACCTGAGGGTCTGTAGTTACTTTCCCTGTATCATCTGCCAGAGCCCCAATATGAGTGGCTGGAGGTTTTTCTTTAGATAGACCTGCCAATAATTTCCCTGATTTATTGCCATATCTGAATAGGGTGGCTTCCCACTCTTTCCTATTAAAAACTCTCTTTCTCCGCTGCCCATTTGTTAAAAGCTTGTTGAGCTTCCTTCCACGCCTGAAAGTGGATAGATAAGGGGGACTTCACATATTCAGCGTAGGCACCTCCCAACGTCCGACTAGCCTGCATATATTTGTTCCAGATTTCTTTCTTTTTTTCCCGCTACATAAGAGATAATCCTGCCTCTCAAGACAGCTTTTGCAATATCCCAGAACAAATTGATATTCTCTCTATGACCCATGTTGTCCATGTCACATTCCCCCCACTAGCCTCTAAGAAGTGAAGCAAAGTTATCACCTTTAGCCAAGTGAGCTGGGAACCTCCACAAAATGTCACTGCCCTTTTTATGGAATTCCGCCATCGTTAGCACCAATGGGGTGTGATCTGATATAACTATGTCTTTCGGTTCAGATGAGATAACCCTATGCAGTAGGGAGTGTTGTACAAATATGTAGTCTATTCAGGACCACGAGGAATGTGCCTGTGAATGAAAGGAGTATTCTCTCCCCTCTGGGTGAAGGTATCTCTATGTGTCAACTAATCTAGTGGTTTCAATTAGTGGGGTGAGAGTATTGTCCTGATTTGTTTTACGGGGTTGCTTTTGCAACAATGAACAATGGCTCCTATCAATGTCTTGGTCTACAACGGAATTGAATTCTCCTCCTACCACCCTTGCTCCTGTCACCTGGTTTGCCAACTTAGTCTCCAGATTCTCAAAAAAACATTTGTCACTATTTGGACCATAATTATTAAACACCTCCAAAAGGCCACATGGAGTGTCCATGGTTAAATGCAGCAAGCTGCCTCCCTCGTCTGGCACTACCGACAACACTTTATCTGAGAAGGACTTATGAATTAGAGTGAGGACCCCTGCAGACCTGCCCTGGGCTGGAGAGCCATGAACTGCGCCCACCCAAAGTTTACTCATTCTTCTCCATTCCCCCTCTCTCAAATGTGTCTCCTGTAGAATTGCTATGTCTGCTTTTAATGTTTTCAAATGGCGAAGGACCGTCATTTGTTTTTCTGGGGAACGGAGCCCCTTAACATTCCAGGTTACTACGCATTAAACATTATGTGAACAGTGATATGCAGAATCATATATATTATATATTCAATATGGCGCAACCTATTGCCTTCTGCGGGGCGATGCCATTCACCCCTCTTAAGTTTTTTGGGTGGTTATTTAAACTCAGAGAGATGTGAAATAAATGATTATTCTCACAAACTTTAAACCTAAACAAAAACATAAACGTAAGCATTATTCTGATGTTGAAAAGATTGTTGGTGATTGACACCTCTTCCCGCACTCCACTCCTCATCATCAACTGACTATCTCTGGACTTCACTTTTTTCTGGGATTAAGGCTCAACCAACCTCCACTCACTCCCCCCTCTCCTGTCTTTCCTAACTATACTGAAACAGAACCTATTCAACCTTCTGGATAATTGTGTTCACCCAATAGCTGCGATTTCTGTGAGCATACTAGGTAAACTTTCTTACTACAACCCTCATAGTATAATCCCAATACTTATCAGTCCACTGCTAGCATTGCATATCGGTTGGATCTTTGGGATCTTTATTTCTTCGGAGATGATATGGTATCTGCAACTTGCGGTACTTTCCCAGGAACACTCCTCCATTCATTCCATCCATGTTCCCCTGTAGTGGATGGCTGGGCAGTGCGATGTATAATGATCTCGTCATGTTCTTGACGCTTCGATGGCGAGTGTCCCTTACCTTGGTTGCTTGTCTTGTCCAGCTCTTTTCTCACCAACCTGATTCTCTGTAAAATTCAGCGCCTCTATTGGTGATTTGAAAACACAGGGCGCCTCACCTGCCAGTTGTATCTTCAGTGTCGCAGGGTACTGCAATTGAAACTTTATCTTTTTGGCATATAATGTGGAACATATTATGCTGTATTCCCTTCTCCTCTTTGCCACTTCTGCGGAATAGTCTGCAAATATCAGCAGCTTTTCACCCTGTAGCTCTAGGGGAGATTTCCTTGTGCAAAATTTCCTCCTTGTGATTGTAGTCAAGGAAATTTACAATGACCTGTCTAGGCCTGTTCATGTGAGGGTGCAACGTATTCGCTCGACTTGATGTTATAACCCAAACAGGCCCTACACGATGGGCTCTTTCCACTCTTTTGAGGTCTGTCAAGCCTAGAGCTTTGAGAATCTCATTCTCGCATAAGGCATGTAAGTTGTGCAGGTTTTATGGCTTCAGGAACCCCCAAAATGCCTATTCCTACGTGACCATTATTCCGTTGCGGTCACTGTAATGAGGGAATCCTTAATATCAGGGGCGAGGTACTTAGCCACCTCAATGGCCAGTCTCTTATAGTCTAGCAGGGCTCTCAGGTTTTCAGAAAGTGTCTGCTCTATTTCTCCCATGAACAAGTCCAGGGAGCGAGCTGTGGACTCCGTCCTACTCGACTGCCAGTTTCCCATTGTTCCTCAGTAAGTATCTCTCCATGTGATAGCAGGAGAGGTAGGTGAGGGGTGAAGAGCCGCTGGTGGCTCAGTGTGCTTTTAAAATGCCGATCTGAGGAGAGGGTGCGGCGGAGCTCCTCACTCAGCCGCCTCACATTCCAGCGCCGGAACCGGAAGTCGAGTGCCCACTTGATAGCAAGGTACTCTCTCTCCACTATACTGTACCTGGTCTCTGCTAAGGTGAGCTCACAGCAGAGGAAGACAACGGGATGCTCCTCTCTGTTGATTTCCTGAGACATTACAGCACCGAGGCCTACTTCAGAGGCATCGGTCTGTACTATAAATTCCTTTTTGAAGTCGGGCGTAACCAAAACCGTGGTCCCGCACAGGGCCGACTTCAAAGCGGAGACAGCCCCTTCCACCTGATCATCCCAGCGAACCATCACTGACCTGCGTCCCTTCAACAGCCGTGTCAATGGCACGGCCACCGTAGCAAAGTGGGGGACAAACCTCATGTAATAGCCCACCATTCCCAAGAACGACTTTACTTGCCTAGTAGTGACAGGTCGGGGCCGATTCCGTATCGCCTCTATTTTGTTCACTTGGGGTTTAATGACTCCGTGCCCAATGACATACCCCAGGTATTTAGTCTCCTCTAACCCTATTGCACATTTTTTGGGTTAGCGGTTAGTCCAGCCTTTTGAAGGGAGTCCACTATGGCCTGCACTTTGGGTAGGTGACTTTCCCAGTCGGTACTGTGGATGACAATGTCGTCCAGGTAAGCCGAAGCGTACCGATGATGTGGACGAAGCACAATGTCCATAAGTCATTGAAAAGTGGCAGGGGCGCTGTGCAGACCAAAGGGTAACACCTTATATTGGTACAGCCCCTCTGGTGTGATGAAGGCAGTTTTCTCTTTGGCAGCCTCCATCAAGGGTACCTGCCAGTACCCTTTGGTGAGGTTCAAAACAGAAAAGTACCTGGCTTGCCCTAACCTCTCGATAAGCTCATCCACCCGGGATACGCATCAAATTTGGAAATCTCGTTTAGTTTACAAAAATCGTTACAGAACTGTAACATCCGATTCGGTTTGGGTATTAAAACTTTAGGACTGGCCCACTCACTTTTGGACTCCTTAATAACGTCTAGTTGCAGCATTAGCTGCACTTACTCCGAGATGGCTTGTCGCCGAGCCTTGGGTACCCGGTATGGTTTTAAAGGGAACCTGTCACCTCTACTATGCTACGCTCACTGAGCGTTTCTAAATGTTAATTGTGTTACCCTAAACATATAAATTACACTTTTAATTTCATTTGCAGACTAATTCAATAAGTATTATGCATTTTTGTACTTCCTGCCTTTTATGCAAATTAACATTAAAGAGTCATATGTTACTTGTGTGACCAGAGAAGAGTCATATTTTCAAGCTCTGACTCATTTCAGGTTAATTTGCATATGTATCAAATACGTTTTTTTAACACAATAAAAGCACACAGAGCTATGGGGACTGGGTATTGCGGATCTAGCAACCCATGTCCTCAGCTCTATACCCAAAATCCAGGTGACAGGTTCCCTTTAACCGGACTTTTGCCTGAGGCTCAGTGATGATATCATGCTGAATTGTGGAAGTGCGTCCGGGGAGGTCTAAGAACACATCCGTGTGCCGGCTCATGAACTCCCTGGCCTCCTGAGTCTGTTTAGAGGAGAGGCTGTCAGCATTCTTCACTGTGGCAACCGCTTCCCTTTCATCAGACGAAGGGGCCAGAACCTGTTCCCCTAGAAAACTTGGCCACGGGCTGTCGTCAGTACCAGTCTCCCTATCTTTCCAAGGTTTGAGTACATTAACATGGTACATTTGCTCCAGCTTTCGCCGCCCCCTGGCTGGTGTACCTTGTAGTTTACCTCTCAAAGTTTTTCGATTACTTTGTAGTGTCCCTGCCACCTAGCCAGGAACTTACTGTCCACGGTCAGTACCAGAACCAAGACCCGATCTTCCCGGTTAAAGATCCGGACCTGAGTCTGCCGATTATAGACGCGACTTTGAGCTCGCTGAGCTGCCTCCATATGTTCTCTTACAAGAGGCAACGCGGTTTCCATACGTTCCTGCATCTGGATGACATATTCAATAATACTTTTATATGGGGTGGGTTACTGTTCCCACACCTCTTTGCTATGTCCAACAGACCACAAGGATGTCTGCCATATAGCAGTTCGAAGGGCGAGAACCTAGTAGAGGCCTGGGGCACCTCTTGCACTGCAAACATAAGATAGGGCAGAAGGAGGTCCCAGTCCTTCCCATCCTTAGGCTACTTTCATACTAGCGTTGTTTGAATCCGGCGTTCAATTCCATCACCGGAACTGCCCGCCGGATCCGGAAAAACATGTGAAAACTGATTTTGATCACAATAAAAAAATGCATTGGAAAAAACGGATCCGCCATTTATGAACTTTAACTTTTTTTTCACATTTTGCGGGTTTAACATGCAAAAGCCGGATTCGGTTTGACGGAACACGCGGCACCGGATTCGGCGTTAATGCAAGTCAATGGGAAAAAGGCCGGATCCGGCGTTCAGTCAAAATGTTCCGGATTTATGGCCGGAGGTAAAAATACAACATGCTACGGTTTTCTGAAAATCCTGATCAGTCAAAAAGACTGAACTGAAGACATCCTGATGCATCCTGAATGGATTACTCTCCATTCAGAATGCATTAGGATAAAACTGATCAGTTCTTTTCCGGATTTGAGCCCCTAGGACGAAATTCAGCGCCGGAAAAGAAAAACGCTAGTGTGAAAGTACCCTTAGACACCACTCTTTTTAACATGTTTTTTAATGTTTGATTAAACTTTTCTACCAGGCCGTCAGTTTGCAGATGATAAACGGACATCTATAGCTATTTGATGTGCAGCAGATTTCCCTCATAACCTTAGACATAAAAGGGGTCCTCTGGTCAGTCAGAAACTCTTTAGGTAGCCCCACTCAGGAAAACATCTCCATTAACTCTTTAGCTATAAGTTTGGCCGATGTATGTTGCAGTGGCATCGCCTCCGGATACAGAGTGGCGTAATCTAGGACAACCAAGATGTGTTGGTGTCCTCTGGCGGACTTCGGTACTGGACCTATGAGGTCCATAGCGATTCGCTCAAACGGTAGAGGTACTAAGGGACTGCGCAAAAGGTGCTGGGGGCTAGTTGTTTGGCAGGTTGGGCAAGAATTGCAAAACTCGTCCACCTCTCTCAACACACTGGGCCAGTAAAACCGTTGTAATATCCGGTCCTGTTTTTTCTGCATTCCCAGATGACCCCCGAAAACATGTTGGTGGGCTAACTTTAACACAAGTTTTCTATAAGCCTGGGGCACCACCAACTGTTCAATATATTGACCCCGCAGCTGGTTTACCAGAGCATATTCTGATGAACCACAAAAAGTGGAAACATCGACTTGGCTCCAAGTTGTTGTGGTTAACCATCAATTTTTATCATGTTCTCCCAGTCTCGGGATAGGGTTGGGTCCCGGTATTGTGCTGTACCAAAATTTTCCCCGGAGACACTGAGGTCTGCCAACTCAAGACCGGTGGCAAGTCCTCGACGTCTCCCACCAATACACTCAGCGGGGTTGTCTCCCCCTCTTCACCCGAAGTGGTGGTCACACCCAACTGCTGGCCCTTCAGCCTCAGGTTCCCAGGGTTCTGGCCTTCCTCCTGGGCAAGGCCAATCTCCTGGGTTTACTCCTAACTCTCACAACCGGCCATAGGGCCGGGAAGCCCGGAAAGTCTCTCCCTATTATGAGTTCGTAGTGTAGATTTGTGGCGACTTCCACTTCGTGGGTTCATCTGCCGGCTACTGTGGTTAAAGACACCAGCGCAGTGGGGTAGTCTTTTAAGTCTCCATGGATGCACATCACCCCGACTTTCCGGCCTTGAGTGTCTCCCACTTCCACCTGGCACAAGTGGTCTAGAGATTCCGGGGTACCTGTTGCACACAGTGTCCTGGCATAAAACAACTGAAGGTAACCACAATTAGTGTCCATGGGCTCAATCCCCGATGAGGACAGTCAGCCCTTATGTGGCCAGGCTCCTGACACTGCCAGCAGACTTAACGGAGCCAGGCCCATAGTGGGTACATCCCGGGTGGGTTTCATAGGCTCAAATCTCCAGGCTTGGGGTGGAGATTTCTGGGGTTTAACTGCCCCCCTCCCAAAAGAAACCCCCCTTTAGATTCATAGTAGCCTCATAACGTTCCACCAGGTCCACCATCTCCAGGGCATTGCCAGGAGACACCTGGCCGATCCAGTGCTGGAGAGGAGGACTCAGCACATCAGGCTGTAGCCATTTTTGCAAGAGGTGAAATAAGTCATAATACTGGGGTCTCGCGGGCTCAGCCAGGTTGAATCCCCACTGATGTACCTGCTGGGCCCAGACCAACACATTCACCCCCAGTCTTGCCAGAATCTCACCGAAATACACCCGCTGAGAATCGGATGCCAGGAACGGAGTGACGACCTCAGCCCATTGGTCTCGGGGTAATTTCTCCCTTGTGGCCACCTTCTCGTACATCGCCAGGTAGGTTTCAACGTCATCTTGGGGATCGCCGCACGGACCGCTTTCCAGATATCATGGATGCTTTGGGATGTTCCTGCCGTCTGTATAGCCATCACCTGTTGTAACAGCAGCTGGTTTGTTTCTAGCCGCCCATTGTTGCAGGTTGGTTTCTCGCTGCAGCTGGTTAGCCTCCACAAGAGCCTTTATTATGGCCTCAATTTTGTCGAGGGTCAGGGGTTGAAATTTAGCGATGCAAGACATGCAACCGTTCCCGAAGCAAAAGTAAAAAAACAACAGTACTTCAGCGATCACGCCTGCCTCACTGCGCTTGCACTTGCACATCCTCTACCAATTGTGGGGTTTCGCTCTGGTAGCTAGGGTAAGTTCTTAATGCAAAACTTCAGTGTTTAATCACATTTGAGGCAAATGCACAAAACAATGCGTTACATTGCAGTCTTGGTGTTTACTTCACACACAATGTAAAGTACATCTTGGTGTTACTTCACACAAGTTCATATAAGACAAGTCACCTTGATGTCAGTTCTGCCTCCAGCAGTCCACAGCAGGCTTTAGGGGGCCTGTTTCCTCGGCCCATGGGTCTCAGCCCTCCAACCTGGCACCAAGCCTCAGATCCAAACACAGAGATCCTGCTGCTGAGCCCAGCTGCCTATTTAAGGACAGCCAAGTGCTGTCAAAAACCCGGACCCGCAATTAAAATCCAGTCAGGTATTTGACCCCACCTGGCTGCAAATCAGCCCAACAGCACACGCTGGGAGGAAAATACCTGTTTTCCCAGACCATTCCCCTCACTGTGTCACTATATATATATATATATATATATAGTGATTGGCGTTAAGAGGTTGAGTGGAGCAAGCTCACAAGCTGAGCTCGCTCCATACATGGTGGCTGGTGGCTGTGCTTGCACATTATAAGAAAAAGCACCAGCTTATGTGAGCTCCCATGGACCCAGCCACTAGACAGGCTGGCACTTTTCCTATAGTGTGCCTGCATGGCCACCACTGGTGGATTGCAGGGTGGTCATAACCATGGAAACGAGCAGTGTTAGACAACGGGGGTGGGATCCCTCTGTCCTCCGATCAAAGCCCCTGAGGCGATATTGTGGGGCTTCTATCAGTTGCCTGGGGGCATTGTGAAGGTTCCTAGGCCTGTTATAGCTAACTGCCTGAAATCCATTCCAGAGGCTTGGTTTCTCAGACAGTCTGTCAAAATCCCATAGACTGCAATAGTTTTCTGTTGCAGTCTGTAGGATAACGACCAGGAGATCACCTGTTCAAGTCCCTTAAAGGGGAGGGGTGGAACAGATGATAAATATAAAAAATTCAAACAACCCCTTTCTCAATAAAAAAAAAAAAAATTAACATTAAAAGCATCATTGTGTCTGAAAATGTCAAAACTATTAAAATATCTAAATATTTTTCCTGTGCAATAAATGCCATAATGGAAAAAGAAAAATCACAATTTGCCAGTTTTTGGTTATCTTTTCCTCCCACCAAAATTAAATAAAAGGAGAACAAAAATGTTGCACGTACCCCAAAATGGTGCCAAAAATAACTACACTTCCCCCACAAAAAACAAGCCCTGTACAGCTCTGTAGACTGAAGTATAAAAAAAGTTAGAAGTAAAACATAATAAAAACGATACAAGTATGGTAATATCAAAGCCCAAACACCTAAATGTGTTGCTAGTATTATAAACCATATACTCCAGTAGGTATGAGCCTTGCGAGGAAAGACGGCACATGCCATCATGCCCTTCAGCTTTAGAATGGCATAAATAAATTCATCCCCTATTCTTAATACATTTTCCTCAATATCCAGTATTTAAATGTGTCACTATACTTATGTTTTTCTAGGCGCAATAATACATTAATCCATAACCCTTTTGATCACATCAGCCAGAGCTGTTGAACAGTCTAATGTAAATGGGGCAGTTCCAGAAGAAGGACAGGGTATGTTGTGTTGCAATATGTCTGACCTTTTATTCCCCAGGAGATAAACCGCTGGCAGTGTTATTGGGAGCTAATTTTTATTTGGAAGGTGTGGACTGTTTAACAAAACGGTTATTCTGCAAGAATAGAAAAAACATATCTAAGGTATAAAGCTATAGAGCTTTTCATATTGTCATATCAGTCTCCTTTATCTAAATAAAAATATACTAGTCTTTCCCCCACCTGTCTTTTCATTTTTGATAAAAAATCACTTTAATCTATATGCTAATTACCTTCGTAAGGTGTCCAAGAGGCTGTCCCTCCGGCCAGTGGAGCCCAGCCGCGCCCCTTATCTTAGAGCCCAGAGCCGCCCCGCTGTTAATTATTGACTCCACTCCTCTGCTTTTTTTTTTTTTCGCTGTGCGCCTTACGAAGTATAACCATTTTGTTAAACAGTCAGCGGTTAATCTCCTGGGGAATAAAAGATCAGACATATTGCAACACAACATGCCCATATGAACAGCTCTGTATCGAAATCTGGCTGACAGAATCCCTTTAACCCTACAAAGTATCTCATTTGTTAGTTGGGCAAAGGGAGTCGCTACATTTTCCAGCTAAGTCACATAAAGCAACAGTATGATGACCCCTCCAAACAATTCACAACAGCAGGTAGTCCTGATATTTTATAACTGCAGGAGTGTGGAGACCACAAAAGTATGGTGGCAATGCCAACGGTTGTGTCACTGTGCGGTTCACCGTGACGTATGGTCGTGTAGGCTGGCTGCTCGCCCCCTGGTGTACTGGCTGCGGACCACTCCGTACAGGCTGGTTTCTAGCGGCAGCGTGCTGGCTGCAGCAGCACATGTGAACCTGCCCATGTACCTCTGTACCCCTTTGACTTAATTTCTTATTTGAGATCTCTTTTGATCTTTCTCCTGGTGCAGCTCTGCCTGCGTCTGTTTTGCCGCTTCTGCTTTGGCACAGGTATCTTCTTCCGATTTCCCTGTGCTTGCCTTCGGAAGAGGGTGTCAGCATGTTTGGCCAATCGGTCTTTGGCATTCATGTCATTCTCCGGAGGGAGGGTGGAGGGGGAGATAATGTCATGGTGCGGTTCACCCTGACGTATGGTCGTGTAGGCTGGATGCTCGCCGCCTGGCGTACTGGCTGCGGACCACTCCATGCAGGCCGGTTGCTAGCGGCAGCGTGCTGGCTGCAGCTTCATGTGTAAACCTGCCCGTGTACCGGTTCCCCCCTCATGGTGGTATGTTGGTTGCCTTTGGCAATGTCCGGTGATACCTTTTTAGCATGCACCTCTGCCTGCGGCCGTTTTGCCGCTTCTGCTTCGGCGCAGGTATCTGCTTCCGATTTCCCTTTGCTTAGCCTTCGGAAGAGGGTGTCAGCATATTTGTCCTATCGGTTTTGTCCGTGTAAGTTTGGTTGCCATCGGCAACGCCCGTACTACAGCTCCCTCGCTGCAGATTCATTCTTGTACTGTTAGGGTTAACTCCCCTGTCTTGTTCGTTTGGAGTTAATCTTCCATGTTGGGCTCCATGGGTGTGACCTCCTTTTGGCACTCATGGAGCCAGACAGGGAAGATTAACCCCAAACGAACCAGACAGGGGAGTTAACCCTAACAGCACAAGAATGAATCTGCAGCAAGGGAGCTGCAGTATGGTCGTTGCCGATGGCAATCAAACTTACACAGACAAAACCGAACACAAATACGAAATTAAGTCAAATGGGTACAGAGGTACACGGGCAGGTTCACACGTGAAGACACAGCCAGCACGCCGCCGCTAGCAACCAGCCTGCACAAGCCAGGGGCAGAGCAGCCAGCCTAAACGACCATACGTCACGGTGAACCGCACCTTGACAGGTTGGCATAAAAGACAGAAAAGCAAGGTCAAGCCAGGCCAGATGTATAGCCTCTACCTGGTAGCCAGCAGACAATAGCTGGTGGGGAATGGAAAATTAAGTGGCTATTAAATGCAGTTTTTGAGCCAAGACCAGAAGTGCCTTAAAAGACAAAGAAGTCACATCTGTCCTTAATACTTTCTCTCCCTTTATGATCCACTCCTGATTTTGGCTTCAAAAACTGTATAAAATATAAACTGAACAAGTGGCAGTATCCTCAGAAAGTAACAAAAACCTGGTTGGACTGAGTAGCGGTTGCTCCACCATTATCGAAAATCTCCTGCCACTGCATTGATGGTAATAACTGCTTTAAGCACATTTCACTAGTAGGTACTGTTCCATTTCTCATTGAATGACTAAAGGCCCATTTCCTTGGACCCTCATATGAACATTTATTTTCAGTGATTGACCTGTGCAAGCATTATTAATGCAGATAGGGCGATCTGTCACAAAGACCGGGATCGCCGAACGTTGTGTTGTCTTCCAGGTGCTCGAGTTCGACACATCGCGGATTGGGTTGACAGATTACTGGGAGAGGCTGGAGAAGACCCAGCGGTCATGGTCCATATCGGAACCAATGACAAAGTTAGAGGTAGGTGGAGAGTCCTTTAAAATTATTTTAGGGATTTAGGTCACAAGCTTATGGCAAGGACCTCAAAGGTAGTATTTTCCGAAATACTGCCTGTGCCACGAGCCACACAAGAAAGACAGCAGGAAATTAGGGAGGTAAACAAGTGGCTCAAGAACTGGTGTAGGAAGGAGGGGTTTGGGTTCCTGGATTACTAGGCCTACTTCTCTGTCAGCTACAGGCTCTATCGTAGGGATGGGCTGCACCTCAATGGGGAAGGGGCAGCTGTTTTGGAGGAGAAGATGGCTAGGAGGTTGGAGGAGTGTTTAAACTAGGGACTGGGGGGAGGGTAATTACATTATAGGAGGGGAAAGTAGTGAAGATAGAGACCAGGGGAAAGGTAGGGTAACTGGGAGAGGAATGGAAGGAGGGACTAGAACAGTTCAGAAGGAAAGGTGTAGGGTAAAAAATACACATAACCCTCTCAATTGTATTTACACTAATGCCAGAAGCCTGACTAATAAAACTGGTGAACTGGAATTAGTGATGTGTGAGGAGAACTATGACATAGTGGGAATTACTGAGACATGGCTGGATGATAGCTATCACTGGGCAGTTAATATACAGGGTTACAGTCTGTTTAGAAAGGATCATCAAAACCGGAGAGGAGGAGGGGTCAGCCTTTATGTAAAGTCCTGTCTAAAGCCCACACTCCGTGAAGATATAAGTGAGGGACATGAACATGTGGAGTCCACTGTGGGTAGAGATACATGGAGCTAAAAACAATAATAAAATACTAATAGGAGTTTATTATAAGCCAGCTAATATACTAGAGTCCACAGAAAATCTACTTCTAAACCAGATAGGCAAGGCAGCAAATCATAATGAGGTGGTTATTATAGGGGACTTCAACTACCCAGGTATAGACTGGGAAACTGAAACCTGTACATCTCATAAAGGAAACAGGTTGTTTGCAATATCCATAGACAATTACCTTTCCCAACTGGTTCAGGACCCGACTAGAGGGACGGCCATACTGGACTTAGTATTAATCAATAGACCTGACAGAACAACCAATGTGCAGGTTGGGGGATACCTGGGAAATAGTGACCATAAAGTAATAACCTTCCAATTATCCTTCAAACAAGCATTTCTACAGGGAGGAACAAAAATACCAAACTTCAAAAAAGCTAAATTTAGCCAACTAAAAGAGGCCATAGGCCTAACTAACTGGGACAAAGTCCTCAAAAATAAAAATACAGCCACAAAATGGGATATTTTTAAAGGGCTTCTGTCAGCCCACTAAACCCTTTTTTTTTCTTTTCCGTTAATATTAATCCCTACACTGCAAGCTCCCTGTACATATGCTAAATATTAATTTTCGTTCAGTAGATATTGTTAAAAATCAAGTTTTATCATATGTAAATTACCTTGCTACCAGCAAGTAGGGCAGCTACTTGCTGGTAGCAGCCGCATCCTCCTCTCATCATGACGCCCCCTCCGCCGTTTGATTGACAGGGCCAGGGAACGGGTTCGTTCTCTGCTGGCCCTGTTCGAATTCAAAATATCGCGCCTGCGCCGTACCTTTCTTTAATCGGTGCAGGCGCACTGAGAGGCGGCCTCTCTCCCGGCCGCTCCATCCTCAATGCGCCTGCGCCGGGTGTAGATGTGACGTCATCGGCGCAGGCGCATTGAGGATGGAGCGGCCGGGAGAGAGGCCGCCTCTCAGTGCGCCTGCGCCGATGACGTCACATCCACACCCGGCGCAGGCGCATTGAGGATGGAGCGGCCGGGAGAGAGGCCGCCTCTCAGTGCGCCTGCACCGATTAAAGAAAGGTACGGCGCAGGCGCGATATTTTGAATTCGAACAGGGCCAGCAGAGAACGAACCCGTTCCCTGGCCCTGTCAATCAAACGGCGGAGGGGGCGTCATGATGAGAGGAGGATGCGGCTGCTACCAGCAAGTAGCTGCCCTACTTGCTGGTAGCAAGGTAATTTACATATGATAAAACTTGATTTTTAACAATATCTACTGAACGAAAATTAATATTTAGCATATGTACAGGGAGCTTGCAGTGTAGGGATTAATATTAACGGGGGAAAAAAAAAAAAGGGTTTAGTGGGCTGACAGAAGCCCTTTAAAACCATCCTAAAATACATATTCAATTTTTTTCCTTATAGTCTTTCAATGCTTCTTCGCCCCCCTCCTGTTTTAGTGATTTAAATGCTTTCTTTTTGTCATTTATTTATTTATTTCCAGTTCTATTTATCCACATTGGTTTCTTCTTGTTCCTTAAACTTTTATTCCCATAAGGTATGAAAGGTACCGCATGAAAGGTTAGTATATAAAATGAGAATGCTTGGGCTGGGAGAAAATGTCTGTATGTGGGTAAGTAACTGGCTCAGTGATAGAAAAGAGAGGGTGGTTATTAACGGTACACACTCAGATTGGGTCACTGTCACTAGTGGGGAACCTCAGGGGTCAGTATTTTCGCAGATGACACTAAACTGTGTAAAGTAATTAACACTGAAGAGGACAGTATACTACTACAGAGGCATCTGGATAGATTGGAGGCTTGGACAGATAAGTGGCAGATGAGGTTTAACACTGACAAATGTAAGGTTATGCACATGGGAAGGAATAATGCAAGTCACCAGTACATACTAAATGGTAAAACACTGACATGGAAAAGGACCTAGGAATTTTGGTGAACCGCAAACTAAGCTGTAGAAACCAGTGTCAGGCAGCTGCTGCCAAGGCCAATAAGATAATGCGTTGCATGAAAAGGGCCACAGATGCCCGTGATGAGAACATAGTCCTGCCACTTTACAAATCACTAGTCAGACCACACATGGAGGACTGTGTACAGTTCTGGGCTCCTGTGAACAAGGCAGACATATCAGAGCTGGAGAGGGTTCCAGAGGAGGGCAACTAAAGTAATAACTGGAATGGGTGGACTACAGTACCCTGAAAGATTATCAAAATTAGGGTTATTCACTTTAGAAAAAAAGACGACTGAGGGGAGATCTAATAACTATGTATAAATATATCAGGGGTCAGTACAGAGAGCTCTCCCATCATCTATTTATCCCCAGGACTGTGACGAGGGGACATCCTCTGCGTCTGGAGGAAAGAAGGTTTGTACACAAACATAGAAGAGGATTCTTTACGGTAAGAGCAGTGAGACTATGGAACTCTCTGCCTGAGGAGGTGGTGTTGGTGAGTTCACTAAATAAGTTCAAGAGGGGCCTGGATGTATTTCTGGAGTGTAATAATATTACAGGCTATAGCTACTAGAGAGGGGTCGTTGATCCAGGGAGTTATTCTGATTGCCTGATTGGAGTCGAGAATACATTTTTTCCTCTAAAGTGAGGAAATTTGGCTTCTTTCTCACAGTTTTTTTTTTCCCTTCCTCTGGATCAACTTGCAGGATACCAGGCTGAACTGGATAGATAGATGTCTTTTTCAGCCTTATAAACTATGTTACTATGTAACCCAAAATCATTTCTGGACAGCAGATCATTTTGTGTAAACAAAGACATTGGGGCACATTTACTAAGACAGCTTTTTACGCCGGTCTTAGTCTTCTCCTTTGCGCTGTCATTAGATTTGGTCTCATTTATCTAAGGTTTTATGAGGTTGAAATTGAAACGACACCCCCCACCCGCCATGCAAAATTTTTGACCTAACCCCTTCCCTCCAGCCAGAGGTGTAACTTGACCTGCATGCACTTTCTATAATACTGGTGTCTTCTTATGTGGCACAAGGTCTTTGGGCGACTTCTACCTCTGCACCCCCTATAGCTACGCCCCTGGTCCTCTTCAATGTCTACCTGCATGCTGTCTACTTTGTAGTGGCGGTGTAGTGTAATTAAGTGTTATTGCATGGCAAGACCACTTACTGTTATCCCACATATATATTCTTATTATTATAGCCAAATTTACCACCCTAACTCCTCCCACAGTTTTTACACTACATAGACAGTAATATATCGAAACGTGCGGATTGTTTCCGATTGGTGTTCTATTACTTTGTGGAACGTTTCGCCGAGTGGTTCACAAAATATCAGCATTTATGTGGGGAAATTGGTCCCATAGGAATGAATGGCGGAATGTTCAAAACTAGAGTGTGAGCTGACAAAAGCTAGAGTGTGAGCTGAAAAATCAGGACATAATTTCGAAACTGCCACCACTCCCTCATTTTCAAGCCCACCTACACAAATCTTATATCAAACCGTTCAGCTATCCCTGCTGCCACTAAAAATGTCCACGGCTAAGCCATAGTCCTGATAGTTTTCACAATATGACCATTTGTTTGCAACTCACGCCGCCCATTGACATTCATTGAAACTCCACTCTAGGGCAATTTCTAAACTGTGACTGTGCCTTCATTTTTAGTATTTCAGAGACATACTATGCATCAAAATGTAGGTCTGGGTCTTCACTCTTCACTGTAGGATTGATTATTTTTAAACTACAACCGTTTGAAGATGGCAACCAGCAGTGAAGTGACCTCTCTTTACTGCTGGGACGGGGTGTGCTTTCTATTGCTGTCTGTACAGAAGTCTGAGGGGCTCTTTTCTCTATAGGAACAGAGGTGGGCGGGGATGTCATGTGACTGCTCCTCAGAAGATGCTTGCTGCAATGCATGCTGGGATATTTACTTTCACTTTACAGCCGGTCTGAGCAAGCTCCTCAGGGGAACATATCATGGTGAACAGATTCGAAAAATGACATATAGCCAGCACATTTAGCATGATATAAATACTTCATAGTTTGGGCTATTGACTGGGGCACTTTGGATTTTTGATACTTAGGGTGGCCAACCCTTTAAAAGTTTGGAAATAAGTTTTCTACAGTAGAGTATTTGAGGTGTTTCAACTAGCTACATTTACAAATAGAAATTACAGCTGTGTGAAAATCATCATGCCATCTAAAGGAAAGAGATCTAAAGCTGCAAAGATACGCTGGACTAAACTGGACCTTTCATACCCACGCTTTCGGGATCCAGAGCCCCCACAGCAGCATAGTGGAAATAGAGGTTTGTGACATTCGGGACCTGGAGCCCCACAGCAGCATAGTGGAAATGGAGGTTTGTGACATTCAGGATCCGGAGCCCCCACAGCAACATAGTGGAAATGGAGGTTTGTGACATTCGGCATCAGGAGCCCTACAGCAGCATAGTGGAAATGGAGGTTTGTGACATTTGGCATCCGGAGCCCCACAGCAGCATAGTGGAAATTGAGGTATGTGACATTCGAGATCCGGAGCCCCACAGCAGCATAGTGGAATTGGAGGTTTGTGATATGCGGGATCCGGAGCCCCACAGCAGCATAGTGAAAATGGAGGTTTGTGACATTTGGGATCCGGAGCCCAACAGCAGCATAGTGGAAATGGAGGTTTGTGACAGTGAATGTGCCCAGGAGGTACATAGTGATGTGGTGTCACACGCTTAGAGCCTGCATAAACGGGGCATGAGCGTTGCCAGGAAACAGTGGTTGTGAACACTGATTATCATCAAACAGATTGCACACCTTCACCTCCATTCTACGTCAGGATGCTGAGACCCCCCCCCCCCCAAATGCGTGTGGTCATACCATCATCTGCTAGGCTTGATAATGCTGCTAATGTTTTTATAAATGTATGTTTTAATGTAACTGTGAAACACTTTGGGCAACAACATTGCAACTAAATGTGCTATATAAATACATAAAAGTTGAAATGCATTTCTCACTCTATCAAGCTTGCAATGTGCACTTCTTACATTTGATCAATCAATTGATTAGTGTAATGTTTACTATCCTTACTCTCTCCAAACACTCCACACAGTTACTCTGCCCACTCCATAAAGTTACACTTCCCAGTCCAACCTTTCCACAGTTACTCCAGCCACTCCAACCACACAACGGTTACTCCAGCCACTCCACCCAGTTACTCCGCCCGCTCCAGTTGTAGACTACTGGTGGAGGCAAGAACACTTCACACAATTTCCCGAGAAATTGTAGCTTTTCTAGTTATAGCTTCCTCTCCCATTCAAGTGAATGAGACAAATATCTGCAATAACTGCACCACCGCTACAATCTAGATGATATCCAGGTAAATATTAAAGAGGACACAGTAGTGTCACGAGGGCCACACCCTTTCAAACAGCTGATCGGTGGGGGTGCCTGGTGTTGGACCCCAATTGATTTGCTGTTGATGACTTATTCTGAGCATAGGTCAACGATATCATGAAACTAGACAGTTTTTTAAGTGTTTAAAGGCCGTCACAGTGCTGGGAGCTATGTGATTACGCTGCACGCACGATATCAGAGGCGTGCAGCTATATGCAACTATTGTTCTACTATTTTAGCTTAGCGCTTCCCCTGATGAAAAGCTGGTTATGTCCAGCATAGAAACGCGTCGAATCAGATGCTAGAAAGTGAACTAAGCTCTAAGTACAGCTCATAGGGTGATTTCTGGGGGATAGGAAAGTATCCGCCATAGAACTGCACTAGGGTTTATGCAACTTACCAAGAGCCAGGTGATTCAAGTAAGCCAAAAGTGGGGCTCCGGTGGTCAGTCCTGGAGGTTTGGATGCTCGTGTTATAGTGCAGGATCTGTCTCTACCTCTTGAGGTGCTGTGGGTTAAAAGAACCAGAGCCCACAGAGATAGAAGTACTTCAATACATAGAAATCTACTGATAATATATCCCGTATTATATGGGGCTAGAGATAGGCATACATAGATAGTGTGGACTCGTTACTCCATACACCCTGAGCAGTTTTAATTAAAGAGGCAGATAGCCATTTTATTTTTAAATCTGATTTCAATAAAGTTTTGTTTTGTTTTTTCCCTTTAAGCGCCATCCAATAGTATAGTTAAGAAATGATTCAGAACAAACTAAACAGTTCTTGATAATTATCTGGTCGTTAGGGAGAGTAGCTACAGTGAAAGTCTGTCCCCCATAGAAGATCATTGTTCTTGGGCAGCAGATCCGTGTTTACACAGGCCAACCTGCTGCACAGAAACAATGCCGTCTGAGAGACACAGTCACCTGATGGACAAGTGATCACGACACCTTTTACACAGTCCTATTATTGGGAACTAGCTTTTCTACAAACACTCATCCCGGATAATTGGCCTGATTGTCTTGTCGTTGATTGTATAAGGGTACTTTCACAAGGACTGACAAAGATGAAACAGAAATGTCTGTGTAAGGCCGAATGCACACGGCCAGGTTCCGCGGCCGAGAGCGGTCCGTGGTATGCCGGGCTGGATTCCTGTTCAGAGCAGGAGCGCACGGCGTCATTGGTTGCTATGACGCCGTGCGCTTCATGTCGCCGCTGCACTACAGTAATACACTATACGAGTGTATTACTGTAGTGCAGCGGCGGCATGAAGCGCACGGAGTCATAGCAACCAATGACACTGTGCGCTCCTGCTCTGAACAGGAATCCAGCCCGGCATACCACGGACCGCTCTCGGCCGCGGAACCCGGCCGTGTGCATTCGGCCTAAGGCTACTTTCACACTAGCATTTTTACTGGATCTGTCAGGCTTCAGCAAAAACGCTTCCGTTACTGAAAGAACAACATCTGCATCCGTTATAAACGGATCTGGTTGTATTATCTTTAACATTGCGAAAACGAATTCTTCATGAACTCCATTGAAAGTCAATGGAGAACGGATCCGTTTTGTATTGTGGCAGAGAAATCGGATCCGTCCCCATTGACTTGCACTGAGGGTCATGCCGGATCCGTTTTGCTCTGCATCCAAGGACGGAAAGCAAAATACAACATGTTGCGGTTTGCTCTCCGGTATGGGAACGCAACTAAACGGAACAGAATGCATGTTGGAGCACTCCGTTCTGTTCAGTTCAGTTTTGTCCCCATTGACAATGAATGGGGACAAAACGAAAGCGTTTTTTTTTCCGGTATTGAGCCCCTATGACAGATCTCAATACCGGGAAAACTAAAACGCGTGAAAGTAGCCTTAATTGCAAATTTGTGTTTTAGCTGTTGGTGAATATGTAATGTGAACATCCTGTTCCATATCATCCCACAGATGATCTTGTGACTGTGAAGCTCAACACTCTGTGATGTTCCAGGAAACATTCCAGCGTTTTTCTAGCCTTATGGTGCAGAGTATTGCAGTGACGACAAAGCCAGACTGAACGCACACTGAGCAAGGAACCTTGTCATGAAGAATGTTTGTATGTTCTGTAGATGTTATACACATGCTATGGTATGCTGAGATTAAAGCAAAGAAGATTTAACTCCATCCAGGAAGGATTAAAATAGCTGTAAACTGGAAATAAAGAGAAGACTATGGGCACATTGCTTTGTCTCACTGGAATATACAGATAGAAATCATATTAAAGAAAACTTCACTAAAGCAATGTTTTGTGTGAAGATTATTTTGAGGCAAATTTACTAGTCCTGTCTAATAAATATTAATAAATATAGATCAGACAAGTCTACAGATAATAATCTTTATTTATATAGCGCCACCATATTCCGCAGTGCTTTACAATTCTGAGGGCACATGTAAGAAGTGCCCTGGAGCATTGGTATTTCAGTCTGGACATTTATGGACATTTGCCCCTGTTTCCCCTATGCAAAGTCTGCAAATCCTTTATTTCACTTTAAAGGGTTAACTTGCACTGACATACTGTTTAATACTGTGTAACTGTATTTTATATGGTTATTGTCATATATATGCTGTTCATTTGCACTGTATTGAAAAGGGTTCATGAATACTGAGAGACGTTTGGGACTTTCTAGCCAATAATGAGAAGCTGGTAATCTTCCACAGTTACCATAAGAGTTAAACGAGAGCATGTTTTGAAGGGAAAAATACAGATTTGTTTACCACCAAAACCAGACAGATTGACCCTTTGGATTTTTTTTTGCCTGGAAAAAACTGCGGTGTCATTGTCATTGAGTATGCAAGTCTATGAGAAACCAGAATTGTAATTTTGTATTTGTTTGGGTTTTGTTTCTCCACTCCACCCCTCCCACTAGAAGGTTCTAGTTTAGCTAGACACTGTATATAAGGAGAGCAGTCAGAGCCCCTAGTGTTCTGCAGTTAGGGACCAGTGCTTAGAAGAAGAGACTCATGCCAGACTGCATGAGTGACCAGAAGAAGACACCGAGATGAGGATACTGAGCCACAGACCATGGGTCATCAGCTCTGTGACCAAGGAGCCATCTGGACTACTGAGCCATAGATCGTGGGCCTCCAGCCTTTGACCAGGGTAAAATACTTCTAAGATCATCCGTTCCAGAGAGCAGCAACACGTGGTGACACCTCAACAGTGTCCTGCACATCACTTGTAAGTTCACAAACCTGCACTATATGCTTCCACCATTTATAGCTTCTAATCACTGCGAGACCTCAGCATACGTCTTGTCAAGCTGCTTTTGTGGGTGCACGTCCCCTGACAGATTCCTTCCACCCAAGGAGTTAATGAGTAGCTTGTATCAGTAGTTCAGAGACAGCACACCAGAGACGGCAAATATTTTTGAATTCAATCTTTATTTTACCAGTGGTACAATCTCATGATAACATTTATGGCTTATTGGAACATTTCGGGCTCAGTTCGGTGCCCTTTGTCAAGCTGTGAGGCCGGTCATATCATTTCCACTGCGACAAAGGGCGCCGAACTGGGCCCGAAACGTTGCAATAAGCCATAAATGTTATTATGAGATTGTACCACTAGTAAAATAAAGATTGAATTCAAAGCTATTTGCTGTCTCTGGTGTGCTGTCTCCGAACTACTGATACAAGCTTCCACCATTTATAAGCATGTATTTAGCAGACATATACATCTGTTGCCTTTCATTTGTAGGTGGTATCTTCTTCCTTTAACAGCGGGGAACATGTGATGTATTCAGCTTCTACTATAAGGTCCGCCTTTCTTGTCTTATCTTAATAAATAAATAAGTATGGTATCTACAGTATATTTGAATGTTATCAGTTACTATCCCTTGGATAAAGTATGTTATAACAAAAGCAAATACAGGTGCACTCTGCAGTCTCACTAAACCCTCAAACTGATTTTAAAATTGAGAGATTAGTCAACATGTCCTACGGTGTAGAACATGTCTAAGCCTGGGTACCACGCCAAGGTTTCTCAAGTAGCCCGGGACCTGCTTTTTGTTATATTGTTATATTGATTTTGACATCCGCACTTGCTACCTTGTGTGAGATGTCTATTGTGGTACTTGTGGTTCGCCGCGGGCATCCTCCACCGTATGCATTTTGCTGGGGATCGCCATTAGCAACGGGCCACAAGTGCAGGATTTGCTCCCCTGTATATATGCACGACTGCATATGGGTTTGAGCACCTCCTGCTAATGCCACCCTGTCTTTTTAGTTTGTATATATAGATTCCTGGAGGTGTATAAACTCCAATATAAATGTGCCTGTTTTCCATCTACAGGCCACATTTAGGTGCACCTGTGAGGCCTGGGCCATATCAGCCAGTCTTGAGTGGGACTCGCAGACTCCTCCCTCCTCCCATTGCAAGCACGGCTACATGCTGGAGGTAACTGGTGAGCTGTTTGTGAGTCGGCCTCATGCTCCTGTAATTTGCCCACTGGCTCCTGGTATTGCCCATACGGCTCAGGTAGGAGAGTGTTAGGTCCCGGGCTACTTGAGAAACCTTGGCGTGGTGCCCGGGCTTAGACATGTTCTACACCGTAGGACATGTTGACTAATCTCTCAATTTTAAAATCAGTTTGAGGGTTTAGTGAGACTGCAGAGTGCACCTGTCTTTGCTATTGTTTTGTTATATTGATTATAACATCCGCACTTGCTACCTTGTGTGAGATGTCTATTGTGGTACTTGTGGTTCGCCACGGGCATCCTCCACCGTATGCATTTTGCTGGGGATCGCCATTAGCAACGGGCCACAAGTGCAGGATTTGCTCCCTTGTATATATGCACGACTGCATGTGGGTTTGAGCACCTCCTGCTAATGCCACCCTGTCTTTTTAATTTGTAGATAAAGTATGTTACCAACATTATCTATACAGTATGTACTCCGCTATTATCGACTCCCTGAGGAACCCAGGAAGGTGGGAAACGCGTTGGGATGTTATTTCCAACTAATTATTATCAAGGTGTACTTTTTAACTATTTTTCTATTAATCCTCTACCCCAGGGGAGTTTTTGCCTTGTAGGGCATCCTAGGGTTAGACAGGGTAACCTGTTGCTCCTGGGCTGAGGCCTAGTTAGGGCTTGTATAGGGAAAGTCTTTTCTTTTCTCTCCCTGGCACTTATATAATTGGCGCAGGCCTCCTATTTCTGCCATTACTATTGCCTTAGGCTTTTGCCCCTATCTAAGCCATCTATACACTTCATTATTTTGACCTAGTGGATGTCACATGCTCAGTGGTAGTTGGGCTATATCTCTGCCCATAAATATATAATCTCATCTGCCTTGGTATACAGGGCGATTTTAATTATATCTTTATTAAAAGTTAAGCTTTAAAGAGTACAAAAAATAAGTTGTTTTTATGTTTATGTAAGATAAGAATTGAGCTATAATGAGTGTTTATAAGGTCACAGATAAGGAGTCCATCAGCTCCCTGCCTGGAGGAGAAGAGAGAAAATACAGATCCTGCTAGTAGATAAACTCAAAGCTGTGCAGGGAAAATGACTCATCATTTTTAATAAAGACCAATTGAAAAAATTATTTTATAGCTCAAAATTACTACAATGAAATAATTAATAAAAATGGCACCAAAGGTGTACATAGTCTTTAAGAAAAGTCTTGAAGGTGGAAGTGAAAGGTTTAAATTATGGAGGATGGTAGGCATAAATGAGGGAGGAGATGTGGGTGGGTACAGCACTGTGGAGAGCTTTGTGGGTGAGGATGAGAAGTTTGAATTGTATTCTGTGGTCGATTGGCAACCATGGAAGTGACTGGCACAGACTAGAGACATCAGTGTATCGGGAGGACAGACTGAAGGGAGAAGAGTTTAGTGAGAGGAAGACTGATTAGTAATGAGTTACAGTAATCAAGATGAGACTGAATCAAAGCAACCACAAGAGTTTTGTCCGTTTACACTGTGAGAAAAGGGCGGATTCTGGAGATGTTCTTGAGGTGCAAATTACATGAGTGTTTCAATATTTGAATATGGGAAGCAAAGGAAAGATCTGTGTCAAATTCAAATCCAAGACTGCTGGCGTGCTGCCCAGGAGTAATGATAGCGCCAAAGACTAAATTTGAAATATCAGATTTAGGTAGGTTAGTAGATGGGGGAAAGTTTTTAGGAGATGGGAAATAAGTGTGCATTGAAAAATCTACTAAATTGCTCCTTACTAAACCATCTGTATGGTTTCTACCTGTATATTAGACCAGAACTTCATTACAATGTCTATAATCAGATTATTTATATGCTCACATTCAATAATTTCCATCAGTGATAAGGAGCATAAACCAGCCGTCTAGGTTTACAATTACTATTTGTAATCACTTACTGTGTGAATAAGGGCTTAAAGGGATATTGATGCGCAAGAAAAAGAAACTGTCCCTGGCCTGACATGCTATAAAAAATAAAAGAACTACTTACCTCACCGATCCCCAGCTATGGCAGTTCTAACAGCGTCAGGTCCCCAATGTACCTTACTTCCTGCTACTATCTTGAAATGGCAGTGAATGCCGCTCAGCCAATCACTGGGTGCAAGGATTTTTGCCACCCTAGGCAAAAGCTTATTTTGCCGCCCCCTTGACTCCGCCAGTTGATCCGCCCCTTTATATATCATTGATAATACACGCCTCAGCTTTTTTACCTCGCAGCCCCTATTTAAAAAGAAGTTCTGCAGCAGCTGAGGTGTACAGAACCTTCTAGAGCATACCACAGCCGCTGCAGAACCTCTTTTTGAAGAGGGCCTGGGAGCTAAATGTCCATCACTGATGAACAGACATAAAGCTCAAAGAGGTTCTGCAGCAGCTGAGGCTTGTATTATTAGGTCTCGGAGCTGTGTTGGTAATATAATTGATAATACATGCCTCAGCTGCTGCAGAACCTCTTTTGGAAGACGAATTGTGAGATAAATGTCCATCACTGATAATCAGACATAAAGCTAAAAAAGAGGTTCTGCAGCAGCTGAGCCATGCATTATGAGATGTGGAGGCAACGTGACTTATAATACACACCTCAGCTGCTGCAGAATCTCTTTGAGCTCAGTGTCTGCTCATTAATGATGGACATTTAGCTCCAAGGCTCTCTTCAAAAAGAGGTTATGCAGAAGCTGAGCCATGCATTAGGAGGTCTCAGAACTGTGCTGGGAATATAATTTATAATACATGCCTCAGCTGCTGCAGAACCCCTTTGAGCTCGACGTCTGTTCATGAGTGATGGACATTTAGCTCACAATTCGCCTTCCATAAGAGGTTCTGCGGCAGCTGAGCCACGCACTGTGAGATCTGGATGTGATGTGACCTCAGCTGCTGCAGAACTTCTTTTACCCTATAAATAATGCCAGCCGGGCTGTGTAAGGTGCCGGGATGCGGTACCGCAGCGGTATCCTGAGCGGACGGCCAGTCTGGCAGGCAAAGGAAACACAACAATGACTCCTGATTGCTGCTGCCGTGCACAGTATGTGCAGTTGTCAGAAGCTGGTTGGGGATTGGGGCGGGAGGTGGAGGAGGGTGAGGAAGGAGGGGGGGGAGTAATGGAGGTGGGACCAGGGGTAAGGAGCGGGGCGGTGCAACTCTTCAGAGGGCAGAAGGGGGGAGGCAGTTAGGAGTGGAACGTTCCTCTGGTGAGAGAGAAAGGAAGACCATGCAGACGGGCTGGGCGTGGTTTGTCAACAGTGGGCGTCTCTGATTTCTTACGAAAGCCTTTAGTGTGTAATTGAGGAGGCGTGGTCGCAGTTGTTGAGGTAGGCGTGTTTCCAGTGTCATACGAAGCAGTGGTAAGTGTTGGGAATAGCGGGGGCGTGTCTGCTGAGAGTAGAAGGGGTGTGGTTTTGTCGGCGGCGAGGGGAGGAGGAAGGCACCACTTGCAGGAACCGCAAAGGGGGAGGAGGTAGGAGAAGGTGCTGAAGGAGGGGAGAGAGGAAAAAAAAAGACAATGGAGCTTGTGTGCGGCTGCGGGAGGTTAAAGCTGCCCCCTAGCATCAGAGCGGAGAGCTGCGCCCCCAGCAAGAGTGCGCTCTACGTGGTGGCCTACTTTGCTTATGGGTGGCGCCGGCCCTGACTGGGTGCAGCAATGACCCATTTCAGCTAGTGATTTTTCACAAAATGAGCTGTAAGTGTCCCTATATAACGATCCAAAAAGTGATAGGAAGAAAACAAAGACAGAGCAGTATGCTTAAGGCCAGCAGAGTGGAGCATACTAAGGAGAAGTTTGTGGTCTAAAGTGTCAAATGAGAGCTGCTTTATCAAGGGTGGATTTGAAGGTATTGTTGTAATGAGAGGGAAGAGAGTGGGGCCGGTGATAACAGTACTCAATAAGTTGCAGGGGGTTAATGGCGTGTAGGTTTCTGGATGTGGGAAACGTAGGAATGTCATGAGAGGAATAAAATATATCTTTATAGTATAGTAAAGAATATTGTGGTCAGAAAATGGGATGGGTGAGCTGATAAAGGCAAAAACTGAGCAGTGGAGGAAGAAAAGTAGATCAAGTGTATTGCCGTCTTTGTGTGTGGCAGAGGAAGTAAATTGTGAGAGGCCTAGAGAGAAGGTTATAGAATGAAAGTGAGAGGCTGATGGGATGTTAAAGTCACCCATAATAGGAGTTGGTAATTTGCGTGATAGAAAATGGGAAAGCCAAACAGCAAAGTGATCCCGGAACTGGTGAGGTAAGCCAGGTGGACTATAGACAATAGGGACTCGCAAGGGGAATGGGAGGAAGAGTCTGATGGTGTGGACCTCAAATTAGGAGAATGTGAGAGAGGGTACAGGGGGAATGAACTGAAATGTGCACTGTGGAGAAAGTGGTATGCCTACTCCACCATGCCTGTTGTCAGGTCTGAGGATATGGGAAAAGTGTAGCCCATGGGATAAAAGCAGTAGAGGACACTGCGTCAGAATCTTGAAACCAAATTTTCGTGAGGGCCAGCAAGTTGAGAGATTTTGAAAGGAAAAAGTCATGGATGATGGCAAGTTTGTTACACACCGACGAAGAACTCCAGAGAACACGGTTAAAGGATAGAATAAGACATGAATGTGTAACACCCCAGAGTGGTGTTACCACTTCTGCACCTAGCTACTATCTTGAATGGTCTAACTTGTATGTCAACTATGCATTCTGTTCCAGGTTCACCACAATGTGCATTCCTAATAATGGTTTGCAACTGTTTGTTTTATGTAATGTGCCTGGTTCACCAGCAGGTAGCAGCAAACATGGCAGAGGTACAGTTAGGTAGAATAGAGCTTTCCATTCCATTCTAACCCCTCTCTGTGGAGAAGTGGATGAGTCCCACTTCCTGCAGGAAGGTTTGGGGCTATTTTTAGTTGGTCCAGCTTACCCCCTGCAAGGAAAAAGTGTGCAGGGCACGTCTCTGCTGGACATGCCCATGCCAGCCAGAGCACCCTCAGCTGTGCTGGCCATGGAGGCCAAAGCTTAGAGCCTCAGAAGCCAGGAGGAGAGTTCCCTGGCCTAATCTAGAGACAGACCACAGAAAGAAAACGCAGCATATAGCAGAAGCAAAGTTATACAGTCAGCCTGTCAGTACAGCAGAGCCAGAGAGAAACAGATGTAGTAGAGTCGAGTTTGCCTGCCATTTTTAATGCTAGTGTTATGTACCTGATGAAGGGGAGTTACTCCCCGACACAAGTTGTACTTCCGCATTAAAGATTTATCCTTACCATTACCATCTGGATTGGATTGTGGTCAGCTCTCTTGCGCCCTGGGAAAATGTTATTTCCTTTTATTCTTATTTACCTTTAGTTTTAATGCTAAAGCCTGCTAAGACTAAAACAAAGTTTAAAAACTGTTTCCGATGAACGTTTATTTGAGGTAAAACTGCTGTTCAACTACATACAAGGTCTGGATTCAATCTTTCTTTCAAATGCCTCAATTATTCCCCTTATTTATTGCTTCGGAGCCAAAGCCTGCGGTCCAGTCCTATCCAGGTAGGAGCACCGTGACACATATAAAGAGACATTTTAGGCCACAGCATACCACTCTGCATTTCCTACACCTTGGACGCGCGATATATAGAGGGTCCTGTTAATCAGATTCCCAGAATTTCTCTGTGTGGCAGGTGAAAAAATGAGATTAGCAGAAGGAGGTGAACCAGAGTTTGGTGAGATGTCAGCTGCAGCTAGTAGCAGGAAAATTAAAAGAGACAGCAGGTGGTTGAGTGATTTGTGAGAATGTTTTTTGTGCTGCACCAAGGAGAAAGATGGGTCAAAGTGATGTAAGAAAGTGGCCAAATTTATCATAGCAGCTCATGCTGGATGATAATCTAGTGTACTTTTAGACTAAATTCACATAGCCTATTAGTTGACTTCATTTTTGCTAGAATGGTGCCCCAAAATTGACACATTTTTGTGTGACTGGAGAAAATTCAGGACCACTATTACCCTCCCCAGGAGTGGTCAACTAGCAAAGATCACACCAAGAACAAGGTGAGTAATAGCGAGCTCACAAGGGAACCCAAAGTAAATCTTTAAGAGTAATGGACGCACACTATTGAAGGTGATTTGGGCAGTGGCGTACTAAGGGGCAGTCCGCCCCAGGTGCTGGCTCTCAGCGGGGTGCCAGAAGCAATGAGCGCTTCCATCAATACAGATAGAAGCGCTCATTGCTGGAGCGCAGGGAGCTGCGGTCCTGTCACTCACCACTCAGCTCCCCGCGCTCCTCCCCTCCTTCACGCCGGCGGCACACAGAATGTTGAAGCAGAAAGACTTCTCCCTGCTCCACCATTCAGCCTACAGACACAGATTGCGCTGTCTGCCTGTGTGGGCGGAGCCTGCAGACCGAAAATCTGCATAAGCTCCACCCACACAGTGCTGCAGAGCGATCTGTGCCTGCAGGGGAGAGAGGACTGTGAGCTTCAGGAATGGGACAAGGTGAGTAGGCACTGTGTTTTTTTTATTTTTTATTTTTTATACAGAGGGCTTAATTACTATGGAGGGGGAACAGAGCCAGAGGGAATTACTACAATGAAGGGGGAACAGTGGGTATTATTACTGTGAATGGGGCACAGAGGGCATTATTACTGTGAAGGGGCACAATGGGCATTATTACTATGAAGGGGACACAATGGGGATTATTACTGTGAAGGGGGCACAATGGGGAATATTACTATGAAGGGGGCACAAAGAGGGCATTACAACTGTGAAAGGGGCACATAGAGTGCATAACTACTGTGAGAAGGCACACTGTGGGTATAACTACTGTGAGGGGGCACACATCTGTTTTGTTTTAAAACTCTTTTTATTGTTTTATCAGCCAATAAAACATCCATATTGACTCTTTCGATATAAAAAATACAAATCTGAGATACAGACACAATATGACATAAGGCATATCAGGACATTTCTATGACATCTTCAATATTCTGGTAACATAACCAAGGACGTGGAGCTGATAACCACGCACAATTAGGCTAATGATTGCATAACCACATACAAAACCAATGGCAATAGTCATACATGGGTAACCGGGTTATGGTAAGAAAAGGGGAAAGAGTAACAAACAGGGGGTGGGGAGGGTACATCAAATAGCTGGAGCGTAAAGTATTTCCATTAACCTTGGAACTTCTCCAAGGGAAGGACAGTCAGATGCTCTAATCTTACTTTTTGTAAGTCTCATCTCCATGAACTCAAAATTGCTCAGCTGTATGTAAGAGCCATCGTCTATGTACACTGAGTATTGTCTTATTCAAATAATCAACCTAGAGTGAACCTTCTATAAGCTCTCCAGGGGTTCCAAATAGCCTCAAATTTAAGTGGGGATCCAGATTCCCAATGTACCATCTGTTCAAGTCTACATATCTGGTCACATTTGACAAACCATTTCTGGATTGGAGGTATTTCCTGCTGTTTCCAGCACGTTGCAATGAGGAGTCTAGCAGAAGCCAGCAAAGCCGCACTCAAGATTCTCATGTTCTTTGGACCTTTTACATCATTATACAAACCAAATAGGCAAAGTTTTGGGGTCACAGGGACGTGTGTCCCACTCATTTTTGATAAAACTCTACACACTGCTTTCCAAAAGGGCACTACTCTGTCACAAGACCACCAAATGTGTGCATGAGTACCCAGTTCTTTATTACACCTCCAACACAAAGGATTGGAAGTAGCGGGGAACATACGGTGAAGTCTTTGGGGTGTAAAATACCACCTAGTTAGGACTTTATAACTATTTTCTTGTACCTTGACACACCTGGACACCCTCGTCGGGGAGAGCAAGGCACGCCCTCTCTCAACTGGTGAAAACTTGATTTGTAAGTCTGATTCCCATTGTTGTAGAAAGGTTGGACTATCTATTTTAGACGCGGACATCAAAATCTCATACAGTTTGGATATTTTCCCTCTTGGATCTTTAATCTGCATAACTAACTTTTCAAACGAGGAATGGACTACCACCGTAGGTAGACGTGTTAGGTATTGCTTTAAAAATCTGATGCAATAGTTGATATGGAATGGAGAGCAGCCTGTCATTAGCGGGTGTTTATAAAGTTCCAGCGCCGAAGGGATATCATTGTCCTGGCAAATAGCCAATAACGGAGATACGCCTTTTTTTACACTGTCCGGAAGAGTGTGCAAAAAATCAGTGGATGCTTGAAAAAAGACATCTCTAATTTGCATTAATATCAGGTAGTTAGGTGTCAAGGCAGACCTCCAGTTATACTTCACCCACATATGCAGTGTGTATTTAGTAATTGAACTCTGGGTTCTAAGATTTTTAGAGGCTTGGGGACCCTCCATAAATAAGAATGATCTCAATGGGACGTTTGACATGGCTTGTTCTACTATCAGATCTAACCGATCCGAATGAGGCCTCAACCACTCTAAACATCTAAGGCATAACACCGCCTTGTGATAATGATGTACATCTGGGATACCCAAACCACCATGTCTAGGGTGTCGTGTTATTTGTTTAAAAGGTAAGCGTGCTCGTCTTCCACCCCAGAGGAATCTTATCATGATGTCCTGTACTTTTTAAAAAATAATTTGGGGATAGGTATCGGGAGAGTCTGAATGTAATATAGGATGGTAGGCAGAAGAATAGTTTTGATTAGAGTTCTGCGCCCGAACCAGGAAACATATGGGATGTCCCATGAGCTAATAATATCTTCTAGGCGTTTCGGTAGGGGTACAAAGTTTTCTTGATATAAGCGGGAGAAGTCCGGCGTAAGTTTTATCCCTAAAAAGGTAATGTGAGTGGTCGTCCATACAAATGGTGTAGTTGACTTGAGGACTTCCAAATCTCTGGGCGTCACAGACATATAAAGCACAACTGATTTGGCCAGATTTACTGAAAAGTTTGACAAGTCAGAAAAGGTTTTAAGCGTCGACATGATGGCTGGGAAGGCAATTATAGGGTTGGATACCAACAGCAGTACGTCATCAGCAAAGGCTGCTGATTGATGGACTGATGATCCCACTGATAGCCCTGCTATCTCCTCATGCTGTCGAAAGGATTGCAAAAGAGTTTCAATAACCAGCACAAACAACAATGGAGAGAGAGGGCAACCTTGTCTCGTACCATTGGATATTCTGAACATAGGAGACAGCGTACCATTGACCAGGATCCTCGCAGTGGGCGAGTTATACATTGCCATGACCGCGGCGATAAAGGAATCTGGTATGCCATATTTCGCCAAAGCTTTAGTCATAAATAACCAGTCCACCCTATCGAACGCTTTTTCCGCGTCCATACTAAGAATCGCTAAGGGAATGTTTTGTGTTTTCGCCCATTGCATAAGGTTAATAATCCGAATAATGTTATTTTTCCCTTCTCTAGTGGGTATGAATCCTACTTGTTCGGGAGATATAAGTTCTGGCAAATACTTTTTAAGCCTATTAGCTAGTAGTTTAGCGTACAATTTTAAGTCGTTGTTGAGTAAAGAAATTGGCCTATAACTGGCACATAATGAGTGGTCTTTCTCAGGCTTGGGTATAATAGTCACCTGGGCTGATAACATATCTCTTGTAAAGTCTGCCCCTTTTCTCACTGCGTTACAGACTCTCAACAGATATGGTAGCAGAGTATCCTCAAAATTTACATAATAGACAACCGGTAAGCCATCTGGTCCGGGGCTTTTATGGAGGGGGGATTCTTTTAGCGCCTTATGTAATTCTACTAGAGTAAAATCAGAATCCAAGCCAGCTGCTTGTTCTACTTTAAGGGACGGTAGTTGTATATTCTTTAACCAATCGTCTATCAGACGACTTCTGTCCGAACGTTGTGCAGGAGATTGATCCTCCCGTAGATTGTAAAGTTGGCTATAAAACTTACAAAACTGTTCAGCAATCAGGTCCGTTTTACTGACCGTCTGTGCAGTCGTAGACTTGATATGAGATATAAAGGACTTCACTTTCCTTTTCTTTACTTGAGACAATAGTAATTTTGACGCTTTGTTTCCGTGAGCGTAATATTTACACTGAGTGGATAGAAATAATTTGGCCGTTTTGGCATTTAGTATATTTCTTAATTCCGAGCGCAAGGTGTCCAGGTGTGCCAAGACGTCCTCCTTAAGTTGTGATTTATGTAGTTTTTCAAGTTTGGCAATCTCTGCTGTGAGTTCCTCGATCTTAACCTGCTTTTGTTTTTTTACATAAGAGCCCAAGGCTATTAGCTGCCCCCGTATCACTGATTTGTGGGCATCCCAAAGGAGTACTGGGGATATGTCCTCTTTATCATTCAACTGAAAGTATTCCTCTAACTGTTTCACTATTTTGGGAATAGTAGTACTATTCAACAGCGTTTCATTCAATCTCCACCTAAACTCCCCTTTAGGAAGGTTCGTCAGTTTGTAGGTAAGGAAGACAGGTGCATGATCTGATAGAAGAATACTTCCAATTGTGGATGCAGTACAATACTGCAATGAGCGTATATCGAGGAAAATATAATCTAAGCGCTGGTAAGATTTATGAGCAGCTGAATAATAAGTGTAATCTTTCTCGGCAGCGTGCATCATTCTCCAGGAGTCTGTCAATCCTATTGAGGAAATTGCTGACTTAATCCTGCTCAAAGACGACCTAGTAAGCGCAGACAGACCAGAGGAGGAGTCCAAGGTAGGAGTTAATGCAACATTAAAGTCGCCTCCCAGAAAAACTGTACCATCAGCATATTTGCCAAATTCTGCAATAGTCTCCCCCAACCAGTCCGCCTGAGCCGAGTTAGGAGCGTAGATATTCCCAAACGTAAATACTTGGGACCCAATCAAACCTTTTATAAAGATGTATCTACCCTCTTCATCTGCTAGAGAGTCCTGACAGATAAAGGGTATATTTTTATGTATTGCTATGCTGACCCCCTTAGACGCCGATGACATAGATGGGCTATGGAACCACTGGTTAAACAGCATATGTGACAATCTCGGCACATGCTGCTTACGAAAATGCGTCTCTTGCAATAATGCTATATGTACTTTCAACTTGTGCAGATAGTGACATATTTGAGTTCTTTTACTAGGAACATTCATGCCTCTTACATTATATGAGCACACCTGTAGCTCAGTCATAATAGACAAGACTTACCACTCCAGCTAGATGAAGGATCTGTCCCAACGAAGTAGGCTGCTTCTTTTGTGGAGGTATAGGGGAAAGACCAGGAAAGGAGGGGAGGGAAGGACAACAAACCATAGGGGAAACACAATATACAACAATTGAACACCATCTCATGGTGCATATCCACGAAAATACAGTGGACAGACTCCAGAGATATAACATGTATAGACCAAAGGAGGAGGGTCTACCAAACATGACCAGTAAACCCTCTGAGCCCAACGCTTTTGGGCTATATAAAAATAAATAGGCAATAATGTACCTAAGAAAGAAAAGAAGGAGATGGAGATGGAAGAAAGGGGGATATAGAAAAAAGAGGAGGTATTTGCAAATAAATCATAAAACATAATAAATGAATGTGGATGTAGAGGAAGAAACTCTCTTCATGGAGGGGGGGTCTATTCGCCCATACTGTGTCAGTAATCCCATAGTGACTAGTCTCCTATACAACCGTGTACCAGAAATATTCGGCGATTGAGTATTAATTATTAATAAATATTACATCCACTAGATGGCGTACTACACCCACAAATCCTTGAAGCTGTTTCTTCTTGTGCTGCACTAGAATCCGCAGGACATAGAGTGATGCAGTTAGGCTATCCTGGGCTATATAGGAATAAGAATGAAGACTCAAGAATCAAAGTAGAGGAATAAAGAGTAAAACAAAAAGATAAGGGTGCAGGTAAAAGGTAAAACAGAAAAGAAAAGAGAAAAGAATAAAAGAATAAAATATTGTGCAATATTCACCACCAGGACATTACATCTCCTACTTATCTGAAGTGAGATCGAAACAAGGGAGGAGAATAGAAAACAGAAAACATGAGAAGGAAAACGCATTTAAAGCCGGGGGCCACAGTGTAAGCAATGAACAGTATGAATACGAGAATAAGAAAAACCGCACATTACTCGTTCATAGATTATGCAAAGTCCATGACTATTGTGATCTCCTCAGGTGGGAAGTTTTCTGGACCTCTGGGGACGCAGCTTCTTTGGTACGACGGTTTGCCAGGAATCCTGCACTGGCAGCTCAGGTAAGTTCGCCATATTCTGCGCAGGGCACCAGTCAGGGATGTCCAATCCTTGTACATCTAACACCTCACAGACTCTTACAAGGTCAGCATGGCTTCTTACAACTTGTTTGCGCAGCGGCGTATTAATTAGTAAGCCAAAAGGATGAAGCCAACGATAGGACAGCTTTTTCTGAATAAGAATGTCCAAAAAGGGCTTTAGGTGTCTCCGTTTCTTGAGGGTCATCGGCGACAAATCATGGTATAGCGACACTGTGGATCCCTCTATCTCAATATTCCTGTTGTTGCGCGCAGCAGACAAAATGTCCTCCTTTATGGCAAATTTGTTTAGCCGACATATAACATCCCTCGGAGGGTCTTGCGGTCTCGGTGCTGGACGTAGCGCTCTGTGTATTCTGTCCAATTCAAAGTCCTCCGGTTGGCGATCGGTCACCAGGCGACCAAACAACTGAACTACTTCTTGCTTCAAGATTTCTTGCGCCACCGATTCAGGGATCCCTTTTAAACGGATGTTGTTCCGTCTCCCCCTGTTATCCTGGTCTTCTATCATGGAGTACAAATAATTCACATGTGCCTGTGCGTCGTCTAGGCTGTGTGAGACTTGTTCATTGAAAGATATAATGACCTGCTGTGTCGCCTCCAGCGCCTCCATTTTAGAATTCATCTGGCGCATGTCTTTCTTTATATCAGACAGATCTCGACGGATTGGTTCAAGGGCATCTTGCAGGAGGTCTCTCATGAATTCCCGAGAGATAGGTAATTCTTCTGACTGCAAAATTTCCTCTTGATCGCTATCAGCGTCCCTCTCTGAATCGAGGTCCTTGTCGTCCTCTGGACTGGAGCGGCGCACAGGCGCCATCTTGGATTCGCCTCTGGGCTCAGCTCTTCTCACAAATTTGTCCAGATCGCTCTGGCTAGCAGAGGCTTTGAGCCTACTAGGAGTGTCCTTAGGCTTGTCCTTGCCTGTTTTGCCCATTTTTAGCAAGAAATAATAGCTTTGAAAGGCTCAGAAGGCACGGTCAGCAGCAGAGCTCTTCACATGCGCTGCATCCGGCTCGGCTGCTTGACTCCGCCCCCCGGGGGCACACATCTGTACAAAACTACTGTGAAGGTTGTACAATGAGGGCAATACTACTGTGAGGGGGTACATTTTGTTTAAGTATTGGGAAGGGGGGGGGTGCCAGAGAAAGGTGCCAAGCACCCTAGGCACGCGACTGACTTTGGGCCTGTCTTGCTGAATATGGGCCAGGACGCCGTGCTGTCGTTGATGGAACAATGAATTTGAAATTATACCAGCAAATTCTAAAGGAAAATGTCAGGACATCTGTGTGTGAACTGAATCTCCAGAAAACGTCATCGGTATCTGATCTGTGGGGATCAAACCCCTGCCGATCAGCTATTTGAGAAGAGACTGGCACTCGCAGTAGCACCGCGGCCTTCCAACTTAGCCTAGGTCATGTGATGTCACAGTCATTGGTCACAAGGTCTAGGTGCAACTCAGCCCCATTGAAGTGAATGTAGCTGAGCTGCGATACCAAGCACAGCCACTATACAATGTACGGCGCTGTGCTTGGCGAGCTGAGAAAAAGCCACAGAGCTATTGAGAGCGCAGGTACCTGCTCAAACAGCTGATAAGCAGGGGTCCTGGGTGTAAGATCCCCACCGATCAGATACTGATGACCTATCCAGAGGATAAATCATCAGTATAAAAGTCTCAGAATACCCCTATTTGAATGGCTAAGGGTACTTTCACACTTGCGTTTTTCTTTTCCGGCACTGAGTTCCGTCATAGGGGCTTAATACTGGAAAATAACTGATCAGTTTTATCCACATGCATTCTGAATAGAGATAAATCACTGAATGGCGTTTTGGATGGAGGAAATGCCGCAGCATGCTGCGGTATTATCTCTGTCCAAAATTCCGGATCAGTTGCCGGAATGCCGGCATGAATTTAGATTGAAATGTATTAGTGGTGGATCCGGAATTAAAAATACCGCAATGCCGGAGCGGTAAAAATTTGAAAAAAATTCAGCAATGCGCAGGCTGGTAAAAATGTGAAAAAAATATCCAGAGAGACGGACTTGTTCTTGCAATGCATTTGTAAGACGGATCCGCATCTGGATCCGTCTACAAATGCTGTCCGTTTGCATGCAGATTGCCGGATCCCTCTGCTGCAAGTGTAAAAGTAGCCTTAGCCAAAATCCTGACCTTAATCCATCAAAAATGTTGCAGAAAGACCTGAAGCAAGCAGTTCATGGGAGGAAACCCATCAACATAACAGAGTTGAAACAGTTTTGTGTGAATGGGCTAAAATGAGCCGATGTGTAGAATCAACAATTACTGGAAATGTTTGGTTGCAGTTATTGCTGCACAAGAGGGTCACATACGATACTAAAAGCAAAGGTTCACATACTCCTGCCACTCACAGATATGGGATTTTGGATCATTTACCTCAATAAATAAATTAATAGCCAAGTCTAATATTTGTGACTCATTTGTTTGATTTTGTTTGATTTTATTTTAAATCTTTATCTACTTTTTTACTTTGGTAGAATGATGTCCTGCAAGCTCAGCCTTTGTTCTTTGACAGTTCAGCACCACCTAGTGTTGATGCTTTATTATGACATTATGGTAAGACGCCTCATGGCTTTACTATGCATGTATTCTGTGGCGTGCTTGGGCGAGGGCGGTCCACCCCGGGTGGCGGCTCTCAGGGGGGTGCAATGAGCGCTTCCATCAATACAGATGGACGCGCTCATTGCTGGAGGGCTGACGCGCCCACATAATGTGGCGGGGCACGGGAGCGCATAGTTCCCTGTCCTGCCGCCGTTCACCGATATAGGCTTCAGGCCTAGTAGTCCTGAGGCTATGCGGTAGTAAAATCCCATCGCAGGCGTGCGTGATGACGTCATCGCGCGAGCCTGTGCCGGGACGCAGCAGCACAGTGAAGTGTTTGCGACTTCCTCTGCGAGCAAGCGCAGGTGAGTATTTAGCTTTTAGGTTTTTTGTTTTTTTATGTGCCAACTTTGGGGGACATGGGGGGGACACAGGAGGACATGTGTGGGAAAAATATTATGGTGGGATACTGTGTGGGGAAAACATATTATGGGAGGGATTACTATGTGGGGGCAAATTATTTCAGTGGCATGCCTAGGGTGTTTGGCACCCGGGGCGGGTCCTTTCTCTGGCACCCCATCTCCCAATACTTGACCACATACCTCTTATATCCAGGGACATCTTCTGTCATGTAGACCTTCTCTTTCCTCTTCTCCGTTAAACCGCCATGACAAATTCTTTCAGCTGTGTCTTGTCCCTACAGAGTTTGTAATACAGACACGTTAGATTTCTCAATTTTTCCATCAACCTCCCCATCCTGCTGCCACCCCCAATACTGTGCACATTGTGCCCCCCAATGCCCCAGGTACTATACTGCTGAAAAAATAGTGACCCTAGTAGATATTATTGGGGTCATTTCTTAAACTGGTGTAAAGTAGAACTGGATTTCCAAAAGAGCTGTCAAATATGAAAGGTGGAATCTGATTGGCTGCTATGGGCAACTAAGCCAGTTCTACTTTATGCCAGTTTTATAAATTACCCCAAATGTCCCTATAGTGTCCACAGCATATAATGTCCTCTAGATTGCCCCCAGTAATAATAACACCCTATATTGTACTCCAGGTAATAATTTCTGTATAGTGTACCCAGAAATAATAGAATTGCCCCTACAGTGCCTCCCCAATAGCAACACCCCCCCCCCCCACGCTGCCCCCCCATGGTAATTTCCCCCACACGGCCACCATATAGTAATTTCCCCCACACGGCCACCATATAGTAATTTCCCCCAAACAGTAATTTCCCCCCACACTGCCCCCATACAGCAATTTCCCCTCCTCCACAGTAGTTCCCCCCCCATTGCCCCCCCCCCCCCATACAGTAGTAAATTACTGTATAGGGCAGTGTGGGGGAAATCACTGTGTGTGTGTGTGTGTGGGGGGGGGGGGATTACTATGGGGGATTACTATGGGGGGCAGTGTAGGGGAAATTACTATCAGGGGCAGCATTGGGGGCATTGCTATTGGGGAGGCACTGTAGGGGCCATTCTATTATTTCTAGGGAGACTATACAGGGATTATTACCTGGAGCACAGTATAAGGTGTTAGTATTACTGGGGGTACTCTAGGGGGACATTTTAGCTGCTGTGGACACTATAGGGACATTTGGGATAATTTATCAAACTGGTGTAAAGCAGAACTGGCTTAGTTACCCATAGCAGCCAATCAGATTCCACCTTTCATATTTGACAGCTCTTTTGGAAATCCAGTTCTGCTTTACACCAGTTTATATCTACTGGGGTCACTATTTTTTCAGCAGTATAGTACCTGGGGCATTGAGGATTACAACAAGCAGAGTATTGGGGGTGGCAGCAGGATGACACTGTGGGGACACCAGGATGGGGAGGTTGATGGAAAAATTGAGAAATCTAACGTGTCTGTGTTACAAACTCTGTACAGACGAGATGCAGCTGATAGAATTTGTCCTGGAGGTCTAACGGAGGAGAAGCGGAAAGAGAAGGTCTACATGACAGGAGATGTCCCTGGATGTAAGACGTATGTGGTCAAGTATTGGGGGGGAAGGGGTGCCAGAGAAAGGACCCGCCCCGGGTGCCAAACACCCTAGGCATGCCACTGCATGTATTCTAAAAGTAAACAATATCATTGTGCTTTGTAAAGTGGCAATCATTATTGTGTGCAAAACTATACTACAAAGCACTCAAACTGTGTATCTTGCCCTCTCTATACATTTACGGTAAATCAGAGAAGCAGCTAGCAGTAGGGGACGCCAGCAGCCCTGGGCTCACTAGGGGCCAATTGCAGCGTGTGCATGGTACTATCCCAGGGCCCTTCCAAGGTGTTATAACGCACGTCCCAGATTAGGAATGCCAGAGTGGTATAATGGCCTATAATGTCTCTATAGCTTGATGTTAGTTGTGTCACGGTGTCTCCTACCTGGGTACTGCTGGACTCCTGGCTTACTTGCAATAAATTTGAGTGTAGTGATAGTAGGAGTAATAAAGGGATTTTGCTGAATAAATGAAGTCCAGAACTTTAGGTGAAGTTCAAACGTTTCTTTACTTGAAGCAACTTCATCCAAGCAGTATACAGCTTTGGTCTCTTGGTCCTAGCAGGTTTTGGCAATCACTGGCAGGAATGAGTACTTGAGCTTTAAATTTGGAGCTTGCAGGATAAAACTTCTGCTTGGGAGCTCTGTAATTGTGGCAGGGTTAGCTTCTGCATTAATCTAGTAGCTTTCTGCTTGGTGTGGACAGACTAGCTGAGGAGGAATTGGCTTCTCCTAAGACTCTGGACTTATCTCACAGATGGATTCTCAGGGAATGCTTTCTTCCTGGAACTCTGGAGGTTGTCTGTAGTTTTCTGTTTTTCTCATCCAGCTGAGCTGAAGGTGCTAAGGCTGGGTATATGACCAAGTCTCAGCCGAGACTCTGTCCTTGCTGTCTTCCCTATGCAGGGGAACTCCTCACACACACACACACACACACACACTACCCCTAGCAGGGGGTGGGCTACAATGACTAACTTCCTTCCCCACCCATGCTGCAGGATGTGGGAACTGCCCACTTCTCTACAGAGGGGGAGCTAAGCTGGAATAAACCATTCCAGCTCAGATGCACTAAACTGGGACTTCTGATTGCCAATGTGTTTCTGCCACCTACTGGTAACCAGGCAAATTACAGGAACAATTACATTTAAAGGGGTTCTGTCACCTCGTTTTAGATTATAGAGCTGCGGACATGCACGGCTAGATTACCGCTAGCATGTCCGCAATATGTCCCCACTCACATAGTATTACAACTACAATTATTTTACCACTGTATTTTATGAATAGTACGAAGATATACTATATATTCGAACAGAAAATTTCGAGACACCTCATCGAATATTTTATTGTCGATTATTGTCAACTATTGATTTTTGCTCGCGATTATATTTTATTGTCGATTCTATTGCCGATTCGAATATTGAGTGTTAATTATATTATTGTCTTAATATTGTTCTAATACCATTATTGCATGTTACTTTGTCTCCTAATATATGGGAAATTCACTAAGAGTCTCTACACCATATATATATATATATATATATATATATATATGTGAAAGACACTGATCGGATCCAGCTCACATTTTACCAGTTACCCATATACCCTAATGATCCCTCCCCTATAAATAGGAAGGAAATCAGTAATACTGTCCACCACTGATGAAGGTGCAAGAGTGCATCGAAACGCGTTTGGTAAGAATAGAGACAGTATATGGGTTTATAATAACCAAATTACCCAAGGACGTCCTGTAAAGAGAATCGCTAGCTGACAACTATTTAATCTGAGGACTTTTTGTAAAGAAAATTCGCTAGCTGACAACCATTCGAACAGGCTACAAACCAGTGACGTAAGCACTCAGCTGACCGCAGCAACATAGCTATCCTTCCGGTCACGTGAGACGCCATCCCCTGCAGCACGTGGGACGCAGGAAGAGCAACCAGGAACCCAGGACGCCGCAGCGGAGAGAGACGCCGAGGGAGCATCACACCACGTGCGCACCAACACCATCCAGGACCGGACTACCGCCCATATATATCGGGGTACTGTGTACAGAGAATTTCTTGCAGCCATTCCCTGAGACCCACAACTGATGGGATAAGACTGTTTCATATTGTACACGGCTGTCAATACTTATCCAGGACATAAGAAGCAAACAGTAATACCTATATCATTAATGGTTCTATTCTACTTTACGTAGTTTTTATTCAGATTTTATCTTATTTTATTGTGCACATGTTTCCATTTTAAGCAGCACCTCTATACAGACTGATCACCTGTATAAGCAGGCAAGCCTTGATACAGAGCGATATATAGTCTAATCGACTATTTGCATTGTGCTAACACACTGAGCATCTATACTTTATATGTGTCCAAAACATTACTGAATCGACAAATCCAGTGTTGTGTACATACACTATATTTTATATAATAAACAATCCTTTATACCATACCTGCATTGATAATATTTATTACCTATATACCCAGCCATCTGAGTGCCCTCCACTTCTCCATGTCCTTTTATTGTGTTTAAAAAATGATTTTATAGATATGTAAATGACCCTGGTAAGGAGCCCAAGGGGCTGTACTAACCTTCTGGGAGCCCAGCCTACGCCCCCTGTGAAGGAGTCCAGCACCGCCTGCGACCTCCGAATCTCCTCCTTGCTCACAGTTAGATTGCCGTAATCTCGCGATGCGTGAGTTCGCGCATGCGCAGTTCCTTCCCTGAGGCTAATGCCAGCACAGGGAAGGAACATTATGCCGGCACTGCGCATGCGCGAGCTCGTGCATCGCGAGATTACGGCAATCTAACTGTAATCTGTAGGTCAGTACGATTACAGTGATAACAAACACATATAGTCATTTTTTTATTTCACAGCTTTTGTTTGCAATAAAACCCCTTTATTTTGAAAATAAAAAAAGTTTTTGCATTGCTACTTCCCAAGACCCATAACTTTTTTCTTTTTCTTTCTATGGAGTTGTGAGGGCTTGATTTTTGCAGGACAACTTGTATTTTTCATTGGTATAATTTGTGACTAAATGGCGCTTGATTAAGTTTTTTCGGTGGCAACTAAGAATAAATGAGCAATTCTGTCTTTTTTTTTATAATTTTTTAATGGGGTTTACCATAGGAGTCTCCACCAGCCTAGCTGCAAGGAAAAAGAGGAGACTGTATACAGTAAGTGGATCGGCAGGTAAGCACACAATACAACACTTACCTGCCGCAGCAACACCGACTGGAACCTGGGCATGAGTACTGGTGCCCACACATCATACAGGACACCGTACAAACAACCACATGCATGGCGGCCCCAGGCAGAACAGCATACAAACTTGTAGTTCCCCCTCCGTAGAACCCCGATACCCCCTTCCGAAAGGTATACCACACAGGGAACATATCTAGCAAACATGCTAGACTACAGACACCAACAGACCAGACATGTAACAACCACAAGACAAGACAACAACCACTCATACATAAACATCACCAAACATATGCAAGGGTAGTGAAGAGAAGGTAGACAACGGGATGACATAGAAGACATCGGAGAGACATCGATGTCCCACTAGGTGGCCCTCAAGGACTGGGCAGATAAAAACACCCAGGAAAGGAGCAAAGCTCCAGAATGTCATGGAACCATGAACCAGACGTACAACAGAGATGAGTGGAAATAAGAAGGCTTTATTGGAAATCAAGCCGTAGCAAAAGTCCAAACGGATGGCTAAACCGAAGCAGGGTCTTGCGTAGACAGAGGTCAGGAACTAGGAGGGTGGTCAGACGAAGCCAGGATCAGGAACCAACGGGGTAGTCAGACGAAGCCAGGATCAGGAACCAACGGGGTAGTCAGACGAGGCCAGGATCAGGAACCAGAAGCAGCAGCAGTCTTAGAAGCATGTGAACACAGGCGGACCAAGCAAGGAACTGAAGCCACAGACCTTCTATATATATGAGCTAGGCATCCAGCTCCTCCCAGTGGGAAGGAGGAGCCGCAGGGTGGGAGGCTACAAGAAACCCAGAAACCAAGATGGCCGCCAGCACATGTCAAACGAAGGAGAACAGTGAGAAGGTAAGACCATGACAGTACCTCCCCCTCAAGGGCCCCTCCTCCGCGGAGTAAGGAACGGTTTCAGAGGGAAGCGTGCGTGGAAGGCTCGGAGCAACGCAGGAGCATGGACATCTGCGGAGGGAACCCAGGAACGCTCCTCTGGACCATAACCACGCCAATGGACCAAAAACTGCAACCGACCGCGGACCAGGCGTGAGTCCAGGATATTGCTCACCTCATATTCCTCACGGTTGCCCACTTGGACCGGACGGGGCCGAGGAACCGAGGAAGTGAAACGATTACACACCAATGGCTTCAACAGGGAGACATGAAACACGTTGGAGATCCGCATGCCAGGAGGAAGCGCAAGGGCATAGGCTACCGGGTTTACCCTGTGAAGCACTCGGAAGGGACCAACAAAGCGAGGCGCCAGCTTGGGAGTGGGCACTCGAAGGTTGAGGTTGCGGGTGGACAACCATACACGGTCTCCGACCTGGTAGGAAGGAGCGGGCGCTCGTCTGCGATTAGCCTGGAGTCTCTGGCGTTGCGCAGAGACCTCAAGGGACCTCTGGATCTGTACCCAAGAAGTACGTAGGACGGAAAGGTGATCCTCCACAGCCGGAGTATCCTGGGGAGAGAATACCTCCGGTAACACGGCAGGTTGGAACCCATAATTGGCCATGAAGGGAGACGTCCCAGAGGAAGAGTTCACCGCCGTGTTCCTGGCAAACTCAGCCCAAGGCAGGAGGTCAACCCAATTGTCTTGGTGATCGGAGACATAGCAACGAAGGAATTGCTCCAAGGCCTGATTGGATCGTTCTGCGGCCCCATTGGACTGAGGGTGGTAGGCCGAGGAGAAAGAGAGATGAATCCCCAACTGGGAGCAAAAGGCGCGCCAGAACCTGGACACAAACTGACTCCCCCGATCCGACACAATCTCCTTGGGCAAACCGTGCAACCGGAAGACCTCCCTGGCAAAAATCGAGGCCAACTCTTGTGCAGAGGGTAACTTCTTGAGAGGAACACAGTGGCACATTTTGGAAAACCGATCCACAATCATGAGAATGACCGTATGGCCTCGGGATGCAGGGAGGTCCACAATGAAATCCATCCCCAGGTGTGACCATGGACGCTCCCCGGTGGCTATGGGTTGCAAAAGGCCCAACGGAAGGTGCCGAGGGGACTTACTCTGGGCACAAACGGAGCATGCCGCTACATATGCGGCGATGTCGGAACGTAGAGAAGGCCACCAGAAAAGACGTGAAACCGCCCAGGACAGCTGATTCTTTCCAGGGTGCCCCGCGGCCTTGGAGTTATGGTAGGTTCGCAACAACCGAGTGCGCAACTCCTCAGGCACAAAACATCTGCCGTTGGGTCTCCCAGAGGGAGCACCAGATTGAGCCGCCAAAATCTGCTCACCCAGAGGAGAGGTCAGGCTGGTGCGAATAGCGGCCAGGATCTGATTCGGGGGTATGACCGTAGTCGGAATCGACTCCTCCCCGGACAGCTCGGAGTACTGCCGTGATAAGGCATCCGCTCTGATGTTCTTGGAGCCGGGTAGGTAGGAGACCACGTAATTAAAACGTGACAAGAACAGAGCCCATCTGGCCTGACGTGGTGTCAATCTCTTGGCCTCAGAGAGGTAGGTCAGATTCTTGTGGTCCGTCAGGATGAGAACCGGAACCACCGAGCCCTCGAGCAAGTGCCTCCATTCTTTAAGGGCCTGCACGATGGCCAATAACTCCCTGTCACCAATCTGATAGTTGCACTCCGCGGAAGACAGTTTCCGGGAGTAAAACCCACAAGGAAGCAGAGGACCCTCTGGTGTTCTACGCTGAGACAGGAGGGCGCCTACTCCCGTCTCAGACGCGTCCACCTCGAGGACAAAAGGCAACCCAGGGTTGGGATGCGACAGAATCGGAGCCGACACAAAGGCGGACTTTAGAGCCTCAAAAGCTCGGATGGCCTCGAGCGGCCAGACCTGAGGATTACTGCCCTTCCTGGTCAGATCCGTGAGAGGCTTGGCTAGCATGGAAAAGTCCCTGATGAACTTCCGATAATAATTGGCGAAGCCCAAAAAGCGCTGCAGGGCACGAAGCCCACTGGGCTGGGGCCACTGTAAGACAGCCGAAACCTTCTCAGGATCCATGGAGAACCCCTCAGCGGAAATGATGTAACCTAAGAAGGTTACCTGGGATCGGTGAAATTCGCATTTCTCAAGCTTACCGAACAGCTTGTTCTCTCGTAAGCGTTGCAACACTCGTCTGACATCCAGAATGTGGGCCTCCATGGATGCAGAATATACCAAGATGTCATCCAAATAGACCACCACACACTGCTGCAACAGGTCACGGAAAACATCGTTGATGAATTCCTGGAAGACTGCGGGCGCATTGCACAACCCAAAGGGCATAACCAAGGATTCATAATGACCGGTCCTGGTGTTAAACGCGGTCTTCCACTCATCGCCCGCCTTGATCCTTACCAGGTTATATGCCGCCCTCAGGTCGAGTTTGGTAAAGACCGTGGCCCCTTTGAGGCGATCGAACAGCTCGGAAATCAAGGGTATCGGGTAAGCGTTCTTGATCGTGATGCGATTGAGACCCCTGTAATCGATGCAAGGCCTCAACTCGCCGCCCTTCTTTTTCACAAAGAAAAATCCAGCCCCTGCCGGGGACGAGGATTTGCGAATGTGTCCGCGTGAAAGCGCCTCCCTCACGTACTCCTCCATGGCCTCATTCTCCGCTACCGACAGTGGATAGACTTTGCCACGAGGAGGAACGGCACCGGATTGTAACTCTATGGCACAATCGTATGGGCGGTGCGGAGGTAGGGCAACCGCGCGCACCTTATCGAATACATCCCGGTACTCTTCGTATTCAGGAGGCAACAGAGAGTCCGAGGAAGTACACAGCAACTTGACAGGCCCATGGATGCAACTAGCCCCACACTGCGGTGACCACGAGAGGATCTCGACCGATCTCCAATCGAAAGTCGGATTATGCTTCTGGAGCCAGGGGTACCCCAAGACCACCGAGTAGTGTGGAGACGAAATAACCTGGAGACAGACCGACTCTCTGTGAACAGCACCAATGGCTATCCCCACTGGAAGGGTCTCATGAGTCACGTGTGGCGGCAGAAGGGGTCTGCCGTCTATCGCCTCAAGAGCCAGTGGGGAACCTCGAGGCTGCAGAGGAATGGAATTGGCGGCAACGAACACTCTATCAATGAACAAACCACCAGCACCAGAGTCCACCAACGCCTGGGTCGTCACCGAGCCCCCGACCCAGGAGAGGACAACCGTGATCAGTGGTTTGTCAACACGGGAAACCGGGGACGAGGAGACTCCACCCAAGATCTGCCCCCGACAGGACCTCAGGTGCGAGCGTTCTCCCGGACGGTTCGGACATGCCAACCGAAAATGCCCACCGAGACCACAGTACATGCATCGGCCCTCGCGTCTCCGGAGTACCCTCTCCCCCTCAGACAGGCGAGCAAACCCCCGCTGCATGGGTTCACCCCCAGACAAGTCATCCCCAGGAGGCGTGGGAGGAGAGGGAGGCACGGGTGGGACAGCAAACGTAGGCGCCAATCTGTTAGGAGACCTCCGCAGGCTCTCCTTAAAGGAAGGTCTCTCCCTGAGTCTGGTGTCAATCAAAATCAGGAAAGAAATAAGAGACTCGAGCTCCACTGGTAGGTCCTTAGCTGCAACCTCATCCTTCAAGGCATCCGAGAGACCATGAGAGAAAGCAGCGACCAGAGCCTCATTATTCCAGCCCACCTCTGCTGCCAGGGTACGAAACTCAATGGCGTATTCAGCTACGGATCGTGAACCCTGTCTGATGGACATAAGGAGCTTCGCAGCAGAGGCAGCACGAGCCGGCACATCGAATACCTTCCGAAGAGAAACAACAAAACCGGAAAACTCGGCAACCACCGGATTGTTGTTCTCCCATAAAGGGCTGGCCCAGGCCAAGGCCTTGTCCGAGAGCAGCGAGATCAAGAAGCCCACCTTTGATCTCTCAGTAGGAAAGGCATGTGGCAGCAACTCGAAATAAATGCCCACCTGGTTAAGGAAACCTCGGCACTGAGTTGGCTCTCCCCCAAAGCGCTGTGGAAGGGGGGCAGAACCGGTCATACCCCGAGACACCGCAGGCGCAGCAACAGGTGTCGGGGTAGACTCTGGCGCAACAACCGGAGCGGCAGTAGGAGCGGGCCCAGGAGCGACAACCGACCCATCGGCAACGGAAGCGAAATGAGCCGTGCGTTCAAGCAGGGTTTGCAACGCCACAGCGAACCGACCCAACAGGTGATCCTGCTGATCAAGTCTGGCAACCAGCGTAGATAGCGAGGATGGCCCTGTACCGTCAGAATTCATGGCTTGGTCCTAATGTCATGGAACCATGAACCAGACGTACAACAGAGATGAGTGGAAATAAGAAGGCTTTATTGGAAATCAAGCCGTAGCAAAAGTCCAAACGGATGGCTAAACCGAAGCAGGGTCTTGCGTAGACAGAGGTCAGGAACCAGGAGGGTGGTCAGACGAAGCCAGGATCAGGAACCAACGGGGTAGTCAGACGAAGCCAGGATCAGGAACCAACGGGGTAGTCAGACGAAGCCAGGATCAGGAACCAACGGGGTAGTCAGACGAAGCCAGGATCAGGAACCAACGGGGTAGTCAGACGAGGCCAGGATCAGGAACCAGAAGCAGCAGCAGTCTTAGAAGCATGTGAACACAGGCGGACCAAGCAAGGAACTGAAGCCACAGACCTTCTATATATATATGAGCTAGGCATCCAGCTCCTCCCAGTGGGAAGGAGGAGCCGCAGGGTGGGAGGCTACAAGAAACCCAGAAACCAAGATGGCCGCCAGCACATGTCAAACGAAGGAGAACAGTGAGAAGGTAAGACCATGACACAGCACCAACAAAGGCTGGAGTCCAACTGACTCCAGCCTGGAAGCCTCAGGTAATAAAACCCAAGTGGCCACACCCAGCCAGGAAGTTAACCCCTCCAGCTCCATACAGGGGAGGAACCAGTAGAAGGGGAGCAAAGCCCATACATGCTGCGACAACAAAGCATTGCCCCTGATAACCAGCATGTACCGCTAATGTGTCACAGCGCACAACAAAGACCGTGACAGATGCATTTTCCCTTACCCGATCGTTTTTATTAATTTATTTTAACAAATGAAAAATAGATGATGACCTGACACATCATTTTGTACTGTACACAAAAAAGGTCATAGCATCATCATATATAGAATCTATAAGACAAAACAAAAAAAGAACAAAGCAAAAGAGAGCAAACCAACAAGAGGTATCAAGGTTAACAATTTGCTGTAGGAGTGGCATGGCAAATAAAAAATAGAATGGCATACATGTCTGATATTCATCATGCATGGATAAAGGGGGATGCAAATGCCCCAAGGAGAGTTGGCAGAAAGCAATTCATGGGGACTACAAATACACAAGCTTTAGTTGGATTCCCAAGTGGAAAGTTCTTCCCAGTTGTTAGATTTGTTTGCGTTTATTCAACCACATTTAAATGTCTGAAGCTTCTTTCCTGAGCCAACAAAGTGGGAATAATAGCTTCACAGCTGTAATCAAAAGGTTAGGCCGAATGCACATGGCCGTGAGTGGTCCGTGGTATCGCGGCCTGGCATCCTGCTTAGAGCAGGGGTGCACTGCGTCAATGGTTGCTATGACGCCGTGCGCTCCTGCTCTCAGCAGGAATCCAGGCCGGGATACCATGGACCATGGACAAAGTAAAGTAACTTAATTTTTTGAAATACTCCATTAAGGCTGCAAGCTGTGACCCAACCAGAACCCATACCTATACATCTAACCAGAGCTTCAATTTACCTTGCAATCCATTTGGCGCCTGGTCTTCCCTCATAAAACTACAATCCCCACAATCCCTAGCTTTCCTGCTTACTGATTGGCTGCCTGATATACAGTCCGGTCACGCCCCCTCTACTCAGTAATCACCAGCACACTGACACAAGACATTTAGCGAGAGATGTGATAGCAACACACTGAGCATGCTCGACCTCACAAAGGCTCAGAACTACAGGTCGATGCCATGGTAATTTATAAGGAAAGTGGGTAGCAGAGGAAGAAAACTACTTTTATAACTACTGAATGGTAAATCTGTGACATTTACATCGTATTAGGTAATTATTGATGATGAATTAGTCTAAAACATAAGTTATATTTATGGGAACTGGAATACCCCTTTAACCACTTCAGCCCCGCTAGGTGAAACCCCCTTCATGACCAGGCCACTTTTTACACTTCGGCACTACACTCCTTTCACCGTTTATCGCTCGGTCATGCAACTTACCACCCAAATGAATTTTACCTCCTTTTCTTCTCACTAATGGAGCTTTCATTTGGTGGTATTTTATTGCTGCTGACATTTTTACTTTTTTTGTTATTAATCAAAATGTAACGATTTGTTTGCAAAAAAATGACATTTTTCACTTTCAGCTGTGAAATTTTGCAAAAAAAACGACATCCATATATAAATTTTTCGCTAAATTTATAGTTCTACATGTCTTTGATAAAAAAAAAATGTTTGGGCAAAAAAAAAATGGTTTGGGTAAAAGTTATAGCATTTACAAACTATGGTACAAAAATGTGAATTTCCGCTTTTTGAAACGGCTCTGATTTTCTGAGCACCTGTCATGTTTCCTGAGGTTCTACAATGCCCAAACAGTATAACTACCCCACAAATGACCCCATTTCAGGAAGTAGACACCCTAAGGTATTCGCTGATGGGCATAGTGAGTTCATAGAACTTTTTATTTTTTGTCACAAGTTAGCGGAAAATGATGATGATTTTTATTTTTTATTTTTTCTTACAAAGTCTCATATTCCACTAACTTGCGACAAAAAATAAAAAATTCTAGGAACTCACCATGCCCCTCACAGAATACCTTGGGGTGTCTTCTTTCCAAAATGGGGTCACTTGTGGCGTAGTTATACTGCCCTGGCAATTTAGGGGCCCAAATGTGTGAGAAGAACTTTGCAATCAAAATGTGTAAGAAATGACCGGTGAAATCCGAAAGGTGCACTTTGGAATATGCGCCCTTTGCCCACCTTGGCAGCAACAAAGTGTCACACATGTGGTATCGCCGTACTCAGGAGAAGTTGGGGAATGTGTTTTGGGGTGTCATTTTACATATACCCATGCTGGGTGAGAAAAATATCTTGGTCAAATGCCAACTTTGTATAAAAAAATGGGAAAAGTTGTCGTTTGCCAAGATATTTCTCTCACCCAGCATGGGTATATGTAAAATGACACCCCAAAACACATTCCCCAACTTCTCCTGAGTACGGCGATACCAGATGTGTCACACTTTTTTGCTGCCAAGGTGGGCAAAGGGGCACATATTCCAAAGTGCACCTTTCGGATTTTGCAGGGCATTTTTTACACATTTTGATTGCAAGGTACTTCTCACACATTTGGGCCCCTAAATTGCCAGGGCAGTATAACTACGCCACAAGTGACCCCATTTTGGAAAGAAGACACCCTAAGGTATTCCGTGAGGGGCACTGCGAGTTCCTAGAATTTTTTATTTTTTGTCACAAGTTAGCAGAAAATGATGATTTTTTTTTCTTTCTCTTTTTTCCTTACAAAGTCTCATATTCCACTAACTTGCGACAAAAAATAAAAAATTCTAGGAACTCGCCATGCCCCTCACGGAATACCTTGGGGTGTCTTCTTTCCAAAATGGGGTCACTTGTGGCGTAGTTATACTGCCCTGGCAATTTAGGGGCCCATATGTGTGAGAAGTACTTTGCAATCAAAATCTGTAAAAAATGACCGGTGAAATCCGAAAGGTGCACTTTGGAATGTGCGCCCCTTTGCCCACCTTGGCATCAAAAAAGTGTGACACATCTGGTATCGCCGTACTCAGGAGAAGTTGGGGAATGTGTTTTGGGGTGTCATTTTACATATACCCATGCTGGGTGAGAGAAATATGTTGGCAAAAGACAACTTTTCCCATTTTTTTTATACAAAGTTGGCATTTGACCAAGATATTTATCTCACCCAGCATGGGTATATGTAAAATGACACCCCAAAACACATTCCCCAACTTCTTCTGAGTACGGCGATACCAGATGTGTCACACTTTTTTGCAGCCTAGATGCGCAAAGGGGCCCAAATTCCTTTTAGGAGGGCATTTTTAGACATTTGGATCCCAGACTTCTTCTCACGCTTTAGGGCCCCTAAAAAGCCAGGGCAGTATAAATACCCCACATGTGACCCCACTTTGGAAAGAAGACACCCCAAGGTATCCAATGAGGGGCCTGGCAAGTTCAAAGAATTTTTTTTTTTTTCGCATAAGTTAGCGGAAATTGATTTTTTTTTGTTTTTTCTCACAAAGTCTCACTTTCCGCTAACTTAGGACAAAAATTTCAATCTTTCATGGACTCAATATGCCCCTCAGCAAATACCTTGGGGTGTCTTCTTTCCAAAATGGGGTCAGTTGTGGGGTGTTTGTACTGCCCTGGCATTTGAGGGTCTCCGCAATCATTACATGTATGGCCAGCATTAGGAGTTTCTGCTATTCTCCTTATATTGAGCATACAGGTAATGAGATTTTTTTTTTCCGTTCAGCCTCTGGGCTGAAAGAAAAAAATGAACGGCACAGATTTCTTCATTCGCATCGATCAATGTGGATGAAAAAATCTCTGCCCAAAAAAAAAAATGGAGGGGAAAGGCGTCTGCCAGGACATAGGAGCTCCGCCCTACATCCATACCCACTTAGCTCGTATGCCCTGGCAAACCAGATTTCTCCATTCGCATCAATCGATGTGGATGAATAAATCATTGCCGGGATTTTTTTTTTTTATATATATATACATACAAAGTGCTTGCCAAAGCATAGGAACGCCGCCTCCTCCTCAGCTCGTATGCCTCGGCAAACGTATCTGTCACTGCAGAGGAGAAAATCCCGTCTTGCAGCGCCGCATACACCGACTTGCGTGTAATCTGACAGCAGCGCAATGCTTCTGTCAGAATGCACATCGGTGCTGCAGCTAGTAGATCGGTTGGTCCACCTGGAAGGTAAAAAGACAAAAAAAAAAAAAAAAAAAAAACAGGCCACAACGCAATAATTTTATTAACTTTGGAACAGAACATGTAACTTTAACTTTTGGAACTAAACATTAACCTGTTTGCTTACCTGTTTTTTTTTTTTGTTTTTTTACCTTTATAGAACAAACCTCTCCTTCCCCATGGGTCAATGTGCAAAGCGCAAATCGCCCAAAGATGTGGCGAAGTGCGTTATGCACTTTGTCCCATGTGAAAGGAGACGTTTGCAGCAGCAGTGAGTGAATGGGCCCTAATAGCCCTGTGTGCCTGTCCTGGTGAGATGATCCCTATGCTAATAGTGTACCTGTGAGTGGTACTTCCGGAAACACTCTCCAAAGCATAGGGCAGGGTGGTCCGGACAGTCAGGACAGAAATAGCGGGTGTCACGCCTTATTCCACTCCTGCTACAGACACAACATCTTTTTCGGGGTGACGGTTGGGTTGAGGTACCAGGAACGACATTGGGGAAATGTCGCTCGTGTAGACGGCTAACTACACTGGTGGTTGGGGCCACGGAACCTCCTGGATACAGGAGGTTCTCGATGATCTCTTCCTGAAATTTGAGGAAGGATCCAGTTCTCCCAGCCTTACTGTAGAGAACAAAACTATTGTACAGAGCCAATTGAATTAAATATACAAACACCTTCTTATAACCAGCGTCTGGTGCGTCGGGAAACTAAATACGGAGACAACATCTGGTCATTGAAGTCGACCCCTCCCATGTGGAGGTTATAGTCGTGGACTGAGAGGGGCTTTTCAATGACACGGGTTGCTCGCTCAATTTGTATTGTCGTGTCTGCGTGAATGGAGGAGAGCATGTAAACGTCACGCTTGTCTCTCCATTTCACCGCGAGCAGTTCTTCGTTACACAGTGCGGCCCTCTGCCCCCTTGCAAGACGGGTGCTAACGAGCCGTTGGGGGAAGCCCGCGCGACTAGTTCGCGCGGTACCACAGGCGCCAATCCGTTCTAGAAACAAATGCCTAAAGAGGGCCACACTTGTGTAAAAATTGTCCACATAAAGATGGTACCCCTTGCCGAATAAGGGTGACACCAAGTCCCAAACTGTCTTCCCACTGCTCCCCAGGTAGTCAGGGCAACCGACCGGCTCCAGGGTCTGATCTTTTCCCTCATAGACATGAAATTTGTGGGTATAGCCTGTGGCCCTTTCACAGAGCTTATACAATTTGACCCCATACCGGGCGCGCTTGCTTGGGATGTATTGTTTGAAGCCAAGGCGCCCGGTAAAATGTATTAGGGACTCGTCTATGCAGATGTTTTGCTCTGGGGTATAAATATCTGCAAATTTCAGGTTGAAATGGTCTATGAGGGGCCGAATTTTGTGGAGCCGGTCAAAAGCAGGGTGGCCCCTGGGACGGGAGGCGGTGTTGTCACTAAAGTGCAGGAAACGCAGGATGACCTCAAATCGTGTCCTGGACATAGCAGCAGAGAACATGGGCATGTGATGAATCGGGTTCGTGGACCAATATGACCGCAATTCATGTTTTTTTGTCAGGCCCATGTTGAGGAGGAGGCCCAGAAAAGTTTTAATTTCGGAAACTTGGACTGGTTTCCACCGGAAAGGCTGGGCATAATAGCTTCCCGGGTTAGCGGTTATAAATTGTGTGGCATACCGATTTGTTTCTGCCACAACTAAGTCTAAAAGCTCCGCAGTCAAGAACAGCTCAAAAAATCCCAGGGCCGAACCGATCTGAGCCGTCTCAACCCGAACTCCAGACTGGGCGGTGAAAGGGAAAACTACGGGTGCGGCTGAAGTTGGGGACTGCCAATCAGGGTTTGCCAGCACCTCTGGGATTCTAGGGGCTCTACGGGCACGTCTTTGCGGTGGCTGCGACGGGGTCACTACTGCACGTGCCACCGTACCAGCTTCAACTGCCCTTCTGGTGCTCGCTACTTCACCAGGTTGTACGGCAGTGCTGGTACTAGGTCCAGGAAGGGCTGGGCTGCTGGTGTATGCCTCACCACGTAATCCGACAGCACCAGCCCCACTCTGCTGCTCTTGAAGCGGATCCTGCGCAACCTGCGGTCTAGCGACACGGGGCCGGGTACGCCTGGTTCTATCAGGGACCTCAGCCTCCTCGTCCGAACTTTGGGTCAGAGAGCCACTGCTTTCTACAGGTTCGTATTCTGACCCGCTGGATTCATCAGATGAGGGTTCCCACTCCTCATCCGACTGGGTCAGAAGCCTGTAGGCCTCTTCAGAAGAATACCCCCTGTTAGACATGTGGGCAACTAAATTTAGGGGTATTCCCTGAGACTACCCAAGAAAAAAAAAGCAAGCCTGTCTTACAAAGGGGAGCCTAGCGAAGTACCGGAGGCCGCTGCGGTTGATAAAAAATATCAAAACTGATTTTTTTATCGCCGCAGTGCGTGTAAATTGAATGTGCAGCGATCAAAAAAAAAAGTTTTTTTTGTCACTGCGGTGGGGCGGGTGTGGGCGAACGCACGTGTGGGCGACCGATCAGGCCTGATCGGGCAAACACTGCGTTTTGGGTGGAGGGCGAGCTAAAGTGACACTAGTACTATTATAGATCTGACCGTGATCAGTTTTGATCACTTCCAGATACTATAAAAGTACAAATGCTGATTAGCGATACGCTAATCAGCGAATAACGGACTGCGGTGCGGTGGGCTGGGCGCTAACTGATCGCTAACTACCTAACCAAGGGACCTAAACTATACCTAAAACCTAACGGTCAATAACAGTGAAAAAAAAAAGTGACAGTTTGCACTGATCACTTTTTTCTTTTCACTTGTGATTGACAGGGGTGATCAAAGTGGTGATCAAAGGGTTAATTGGGGTTCAGGGGGGTGATCTGGGGCTAAGTGTGATGTTTGGTGTACTCACTGTGAAGCCTGCTCCTCTGCTGGATCCAACCGACGAAAAGAACCAGCAGAGGAGCAGGCAGCCATATAACAGATCATATTTACAAATATGATCTGCTATCTGGCACTTTGATTGGATTTTTTAAAAATCAGCAACCTGCCAGCCACGATCATTGGCTGGCAGGTTGCTGACGAAATGGTCCTTAACGAAATGCCGGCGCGAAGTGCGCACGCGCGGGCGCATACTCGCGTCATCTCGCGTCTCGCGAGATGACGCGTATATGCGTGACTCTGCGCAGCGCTGCCACCTCCGGACCGCACATCTGCGTTAGGCGGTCCGGAGGTGGTTAAAGAAACACCTAAAACCAATAACTGAGTTTCCTCAATAATAAACAAAAATCACTATAAAGTCCTGAAGTTGTGTTCAGCGGTTTTCGTGGTATATGTCTGCATAAACTGAATAACATATATACAGTATGTGGTCTTACAGTTTCTAAAGAGGTTGTCACCTAGATTTCCCAGATGAGCAAGGTTAAAAATTCAGCTTTAAAGGGAACCTGTCATGTGGATATTTGATTATAATCTAATTATATACAATCAATAACTACTAAAAGGTACCTTAGATGTATTCACTTACTGGTGTGACAGATGGTTACCTCATAATATACACACAAAGATGCCGCATTCCACATGCTAATGAGCCGATTTGAGTCCAGCGTGATGTCATTGAGTCCAGCGTATATTTAATTGAGAGCTATAGCCACTCCCCTGCCCACCTGCTGCTGATTCCTATGGAAAATAACTGTCATTCAGCAGCAGGTGGGCAGGGAGAGTCAGAAGCTCATAAATACTCAGGACTCATCATTATCAGCTGGAGCTTTTCAATACAAGATGTTGGCAGATTGACTGGGTCAATTAAAGAAAGTGACCCAGCATTTTGCTAAGAGAATCAGTCACTTATTTATGTTGCCCTTAGTTAGGACACCGTAAAACGGGTGACAGGTTCCCTTTAAATCTACACAGTTATATCACCTGCTTCCCAGTCACTGAATAAAAAGGATAGGTCATGAATATATGAACCCCTAAAACCGCTTGAAGTTGCTTTCTCTACAGAGGATTTTTCTCTATATTAGGTTTTAGACCACACAAAGCAGCTGGCTGCACATAGCCAAGCTACACCCACTTTTGGCAGTCAATGGGTGCATGATCTTGCATTAAAATCAAGTGACCACAGATTACAGTGGGCGGAGCCTGGTCAGCCACACTATGTGGTCTTACCCTTTGAGGGACTAGCTCTTTAATTTCCCATAGATCTAACAATAGGGAAAAAGTCCTAATAGAATATGTATCCATCCCACAAACAGTCCAGAAAACATAAAATTAGGCACATTTTATTAATTCATATTTACAAGTATAAAGATACAAAAAGTATTTTGGTACCAGCATCTTGTGTTTGACATTTAAAAATATAGGAATCTTTTAAAAATAAAAAAGGAGACCAAAATACTGAATTTATTTTACAATGTTCAAGCTGCAGGCGCAGTTTCAATGCACAAACTCCTTCCTAAATGCGCACTTGAGACCATTCCACATTCCTGTCTATGTACATGTTAACAAGTGTCTTACATACCTTATGTTTGTAGTGTATATAAATGCATCCAGGGGGCTACATTACCTGTAGCAGCTCCCGATTATATTCCAATGTCCCTTTACCTGAAGAATCATTGTGGGCCTGCACTTAAAGGGGTTTTCTGGAATTAGTACTATGGTTTTTAACAGATATGCTCATGCATACATCTTCCCCATGCTTTTTTTTTATTTTTTTATTTGGACTCTCCTGACTTGTTTTCACCATATAGACAAATCCCTCGGGTTTGTTTCCATCCTGTCTGTAGCACTTCCTGTTCCTGTATCCAACCAAACCCATGATGCACTTCTTTCACAGCTCTAGCAGTTTATAGCTCCTCCCACCCAGCTAGTTACATGGATACTCTCCAATCACTGCCTCTGTTGTTGCTCTGACACACCCATGGATGTAACATAACAGGAAATAGGAAAAAGCTGCATGGACATGGTCATGTGACCACAGCTCAGAATAGAAGACAGGAGCAAAAAAAGTAAAATAAATACTTCACAAAATTACAGCTACCTTCATAAACAATTATTTTAAAGGGATGTTGTCATTTTCTGTAAATTGTATCGGTCATGTTAGAAAATGGCTTGCTGGACATCCCTCAAAATTCTACACATGGAACAATAACTTTCAGAGAATGACATATCCTTTAAACGTGCCATTTGTGGCACGGACCATAGATCCTACCTATAGCCAGCAAGTGTTCCAATATTTTGCATTTTATTTATTTTTTTGTGATTGGATTGCTATTTGGGGAAAGTGTCATACATGAATAGACAACTTTATTTACAAATGCCTAAACAGGCAATGGAACCTATCTTGGCCCGGGTGCAAACTAATACTTCACTTTTATTATAATGTTCATTAAAATGTGTCACTAAATTTGAATGTGAATCACAACTTGTTGAACTACAAACAAAGAAACAAAAAGGCGTTAGAAACACAGTCTGTAGTCCACTGTTAGGATTGATAGTATAGTCAGTTAGAGGCGATGTGCACAAACTCTAAAAGCTATATAGGCAACCTTTTGCCGTGCCTAGTCTGCAAATTAAATTGCCAACTCAACCTGATTATCAGCTATATCTAATTTGGTGTCAATGTACAGTGGGGGACTGATTCCCTCAACCCACAATACAACTGAAAGTACTACTTGATAACCAACAGTTGCTGCAGACATTGGCAACACAGTTGCAACTACTGTAAATGGCACCTGCTAATGGTGCCAACAGGTCACAGTAAACCAGCCGGACTACTGTTTTAACTCTAACAGTGGAAACATGACTGCTTGTTAAAACCTAGAACTGCCCCCTGACATGTTTCGCCAGTATCTCTGGCTTCTTCAGGGGTAACGGGCAGCCAACAGTGGACTACAGACTGTGTTTCTAACACCTTAGGAGCCTTTTTGTTTCTTTGTTTGTAGTTCAACAAGTTGTGATTCACATTCAAATTTAGTGACACATTTTAATGAACATTATAATAAAAGTGAAGTATTAGTTTGCACCCGGGCCAAGATAGGTTCCATTGCCTGTTTAGGCATTTGTAAATAAAGTTGTCAATGCACCTTGCCCAGGTCAGGTCCTGTTATTTATAGTATACATGAATAGACGTTTCTAATGATTTCATCAATGTTCCTAATTAATAGTTCAAGAAATATATTTCCCCACATTTATTGTTTTGTTAATAGCGGGGCAGACGTGATCAGACTACGCAAAGGTTGTTTGTGGTCTGTTACTATGGAGGCGCATAAGACACAAATACAAATATTTTTAATGAAGACCATTTGTTGCAAAAATGTATATAGCCCGAGAGCGCTTTCCTCTGACTTGCATCAAAGATCTAGGATGGGTTTCAGATTGAATATAATATCTGGGTGTTCATTCTGTCTACTAAACAGCCCATCAAAATACTGGAACACAGCTTAGGCTACTTTCACACTTGCGTTCGGGGCTCCGCTTGTGAGTTCAGTTTGAAGGCTCTCACAAGCGGCCCCGAACGGATCCGTCCAGCCCTAATGCATTCTGAGTGGATGCGGATCCGCTCAGAATGCATCAGTCTGGCAGCGTTTGGCCTCCGCTCCGCTCAGCAGGAGGACACCTGAACGCTGCTTGCAGCGTTCGGGTGTCCGCCTCGCCGTGCGGAGGCAAACGGATCCGTCCAGACTTACAATGTAAGTCAATGGGGACGGATCCGTTTGAAGTTGACACAGTATGGCTCAATTTTCAAACGGATCCGTCCCCCATTGACTTTCAGTGTAAAGACAAAACGGATCCGTTTGCACTATCATGAACAAAAAAAAAAATATGAATTATTTTTTTTGTTCATAGTAATGCAAATGGATCCGTTCTGAATGGATCTAAGCGTTTGCATTATAGGTGCGGATCCGTCTGTGCAGACACCAGGCGGATCCGCTCCGAAAGCAAGTGTGAAAGTAGCCTTATGTGGCGCACCAATGACGGCACACTTGGTAAATTCCAAATTTCAGGAAGTCTTCACTAAGCAAGAAGGTGTTACATTAGAAAAAAAAAGCCTAGAGTTTTTCTAGACAAACGGGTAACTTCTAGCATGTATATAAAATAAATTAACGTCATACCAGATTTGGGTGACTAGCCTTCATGGCATAAATTTAACTGGGTACATGTGGCTTTATGATATATATATATATATATATACATACACACACACACACACATTGTCCAGCAGGAGTGCAACAAGCTGTCACCAATGCTTATTAGATGATGGAAACAGGGTTCTAAATGATACCACAAACATGCTATCCCTTATAAATCTGTTTCCTTCAACTTTTATCCCAGTTGCTCTAAAAGTCAAATTTTCTATACATTTTTTAAAAAGAAAATGCACCGAAAGGGAAGAGTTCTGCACTTCTTAATGGCCTCGACTGTACCTTTAAAGGGGATAATATCCGTATGCAAACACAAATATAAAACAAAACTAAAAACCAAGCATATAAAAAATACATAATCACAAAATCAGTTATGTTCTCATAATAGGAAAGAATGTAAGCTGAGACTGAAGACCAATATTTACCGGTACTTTCCATAGGAAAGCATACTTTCGAGACCTGCAAAATTAATGACAGTCTATCACAATGCACAACATGTCTCAGTCAGTTACTTATGTGGAAGGGTTAAAGTACCTGTATCTTAGAGGTGCTAGTTTTACTGGATATACAAAAAATAAGAATTTAACCCATTAATTTACAACAGAACAAAAACACCACCAAGACATAAATAAACAGCCAAAGGCTTCTGCCATGAGGTGCATGATATAGCTTCCCCTTTAAGGCTGTTCATATTTTATGGTGGTATACAAAACATGTACAGTAATATGACACATAATTGTATGAACACACAGCTAAATTACACAGCTAAAGGGGGGATTTCACATCACCATTATTTATTCGTTCTTCTGATCCATCAGAACAGACAAAAAAAAAAAAAAACAAGGAAAAAAAAAAAAATTGATCCCGTGCATCAGTTAAGCACATTTGGCATCCGTCTGAGCCATTTGTATGCAGTACTTTTTTTCTTCCCCGTCTACAAAAATGGATCTCTGACGGAAATGAATCAAACGGATGTCAAATGTACATAAATGATGCACAGATTCAGTTTTTTTCAGTTCTTTTGAAGGATCAGAAGAACGGTGATGTGAACCCAGCATTTCCAGTAAATATGCATATAAATCCAAAGTATAAACTTGTACTACAAGTTATTTCTGAACTTTTTGGGGAACAGTTTTGGGAATCATTAAATTGCACTGCAAAACTTTCCTTTCCCATCTCCCAACAAAAGTTCCATCAATATAAAATTTCTCTACCCCCAAAGTAAAACGCTAATGCTCAAGGTGGAGCCCCGGACAACAAAGATGGTCTGTTGAGACCCATTATGTTTAAGTCACTGGGTGGTTATTGCTTCTAGACTGTTATAATCAAATGGCCTGGTGAAATCATCTGCTCTGTAAGGCACATAGGTTCTATAAAAGGCACCAAACATATTCTGTGCAGGGGTATAACTTAAAGGGGTTCTCCACGAATAATCAGCCTTTGGCAAGTGCCTGCAGCCTGTCTCTTTAAATAGAAGATTCATACTTACCTGCTCCCCACACTGACTCTTCTGCGTCCATGTTCCAGTGCCTACAGCGCAACATGGACATGGTCACATGCTCAACTGAAGCCAATGACTGACTTCAGAGGTGACATGACCACAAGTGGCACATCACAACGGAACATGGAGGCATCACAGAGGACCAGAGCAGTGGGGAGCAGGTAAGTATGAATCTTCAGTTTAGCACTTGCTAAAAGCTAATTATTACATGAGAACCCTGTGCCTCAGTGTAAAAGGTTTAAAAGGGCGCAATGGTCTGTCTTCCAGAAGCCACTTCCACAGAAGAAGTTTAGTCAGTACCATCATTAGACAGATAGATAGTACCTTCTTTCAGCTTGTTCTGATTATACAATTGTTAAGAAATTTTATTTTACTTGGGACAATACATTTGCTCTGTACATAATAAATAATTGTCCAGCAGAACATCCCCCATCAGATAAACCCCAAAAGTGAGTTGAAGAGCAAGCTGCATAGCTGCTTTGTGAACAAACAGTAAAAAGGATTTTGTAATACACTATTGCAAATATTGATATTAATTTGGGTCCAGCTCTTTCCGCTCACTGGTGATTCCTGTATATATGTTTGTGTGTGCAGATCTAGGTCTTCTCTTCTAGGGCCTTTGAAGTTGCCTTCTAGCTAGTCACATCTCAGGAACCAGAGATAACACAGGTCTGGCGTCATTAAAGAGTGTCATGATTATCAGATCCTGCACAGTGACATCGGAGGATGGGGGGAATGGATATAGAAAGATAAAGGTTCATAAGGTATGAAAAACTAGGGCTGGGCGTAATTTCTTGGGGTTCACCAAAGTAGTGAAGATTTGTCCTGTTTTTCTGCCTGTCCCAGTACCAGAGCCTATGCCATCTACCGTACATGAGTGTTAAGTTTCATGTTTATTTCCTTTTATTTTAGGAAACTGCTATATATTGTATTTCTGTATGTCTTTTGTTACACCTTTTCTTTTATATATACATAAGTATTGTTACTCTTTTTGTCATATTAAACTCCCTTTAATAAGTTCTGGCTTGTGTTCTTGAACGAATCCACGTACTAAGCTTGAAGCACACAAGGCACCTGTTTAGATAATAGTTTGGGAGGATATTGTAGTATTTAAATAATGTAAACTGGGATTATATTGAGATAGGAGGGAGTAACTGAAGTCTTTCTGTAAGTGTGTGAGCTCTTGAAACAAACCTTAGTGGTGGCAGTGTTGCGGTATTACTGGGGAATATTAATAATTTAGATAGATCAGTTGTCTTTGGATTGGCCGCCCAGCCACACCCACACATCATGTGAACTCCAACGAAGGTGATCGTAACATGTACATTCTTCTGTTATTCAGTCCTAGGAAGTCTTTTGTATCGTATTTCATCTCATGTTCGAAGCCTTAGATGAAACATCCATGTTCAGATCTCATTTGACATCTGCATGTGTTTTTGTCTCAGGCCATTGTCAACCAGCCTGCAACTATGATCCATTCTAAATTATTGGACTTAAGAAAAAGTCTGTAAACATGTCTACTTGGCTACTAGAAATCAGAGTCTGTATCCATTAGTTCAGCATCCATCAGGTTTGCCCTGGAATGCATTGGGGGAAACCCTGCTCTTCTAGTTTGAGTTCTTTCAGTACGGTGCCCCACATTCCCCATATTATATAATTGGGGATTCCCATTTGAATGCTGGAAGGTTCCATCACACTTTGGCTGTGGTATGAACTGAACATTACTCTGTTCAGCAATGGGAAACTCATCAGCAGAATAGGGATGAGACATTAAATTAGTGTGAGTATAACTTCTGTATCCATGGCGGTCATCCCTGGTCTCAACATGGTATAGACTTCCTTGTAGAGGAGGCCATCTCTGGTACTCTCTGCATGATCCTGGAAGAGCGTCTTCTATTTCCTGAGGTTCCCTAGACCTAGTCACTAGACCAGGTTTGGCAGGAAGCTTTGGAAGGCGTGGCACAGCAGTTGATATCCGATGTCGATAGCTTTCCATACCCCTTGATTCCTCCATTGGTCTGATCTCTTTCTTCCTTCTCCTTTTCTTCTTCTTAGTCTTCTTCTCTAGGCCATAAGGGTTGTCTGCCTCTACCAGCCACATGTTCTCTCTCTCTTCAGGGGGCACTAAAGAAGGATAAATGGTTTTAGGCAATGTTGATTTATGAAAGGTATCATAGCTTAATGCTCACAGAAAAGAACAAGGCAAATATTAAGAAATATTTAACACACACACACACAAAAAATAGTTTTGGCTTTTTGGGTACACCCATATATACCAGAATTTTATGTTTTAGATGTTTGAGTGTTTTACACAGGAAAAGCTTCAAAAGATCTACACCATATCTGCAAAATTTGGTGTGGATGTATTGTGATTTAATGCTTACAATTGTTTATGGATTGAAATACAAAAAAAATTCAAAGTTTCAGAGAAAGAAAAACATTTTTGGGCTTAAATTTGATTACTATGGTTTTGAACAGATATGCTCATGTACAGTCGTGGCCAAAAGTTTTGAGACTGACACAAATTGTGGTTTTCACAAAGTTTGCAACTTTATTGTTTTCCAATCTTTTTGTCAGATGTTTCTATGCTATACTGAAGTAAAATTTTAAGCATTTCATATGTTTTTTTTACTTTTATTGACGATCCCACGTTGACCCTTCTTTTTCAAGAGTTTCACAATTAGCCTTGGCATGCTGAATATCAGCTTCTGGGCTAAATCCTGATTGATGGCAATCTAAACAGTTCTTGGAGTTTATCACAATTTCTGTGTTTTTATTTGTCCACTGCCTTTTTGAGGTTTGACCACAGGTTCTCAATGGCATTTAGATATGGGGAGTTTCCTGGTTATGGACTCAAAATTTCAATGTTTTGTTCACTGAGCCACTTAGTTATCACTTGCCAAAACATCATCCAAGAGCAACCTCTCCAAATAATCCAGTGATTAACACAGATTTTTCCAGCATGATGGGGCACCACGTCACAAAGGAAAAGTAATAACAAAGTTGCTCTGCGAACCAAACATTACAATTTTGGGTCCATGGCCAGGAATACCCCCATACCCCCCTTCATCTTAATCTCATACAAAACCTGTGGTCAATCCACAAAAAGTGTGTGAACAAAAAATAAATAAAATAAAAACACAGAAATTGTGATAAACTCCAAGCAGTGACCAGGCAAGGGGTTGCCATCAGTCTGGATTTGGCCCAGAAACTGATATCCAGCATGCTATCCTCTGGATAGATCATCAGCATTTGAGGGGCGGGGGTCCGACACGTGGGACCCTTGCCGATCAGCTGTTTGAGAAGGCAGCGGCGCTCCAGGAGTGCCGCGGCCTTCTCACTGTTTACCGCAGGCCCAGTGATATCACGGCTAGTATTGACTGGCCTGTGCTCGGCTAAGCTCTGTTCACTTGAGTGGAGCTTAGCCGCGCCCAGGCCAGTGATACAAGTTGTGACGTCAGTGAGTCAGCGGTAAACGGTGAGAAGGCCGCAGCGCTGCTAGAGCGCCGCTGCCTTCTCAAACAGCTGATCGGCAGGGGGTCCCGGGTGTCGGACCCCCGCCGATCAAATGCTGATGATCTATCCAGAGGATAGATCATCAGTTTGAACAAAGTGCAGAACCCCTTTAACATACAGTATCTGCCAGGAGCTTTCCAGTCATATATTGCAAACCGGTCACTGAAGCGCAGTGTGAAGACCGAGCATTGATCTGGATTCTCAACCATTTCAACAATGGTAACTCTGGAAAGATATTCCTCTTCCTGGCACATGAGGCAGCCACATGATAATTGTGATAATGAAAAAGATCACAGCACAAATGGGAGTTGTAAATTACCTGGAGTTGCCACTGGAGTTACAGACACATCCTGTGGTAATATGGCTCCTCTTCTAGCCACCATCTTTGTAACATGCTGCGCCCATGCAGAAGACATGTCAGCAGATGGCTCATTGATGTCAAAGTTTAAACCAGCTGAGGATTAAAAAGATCACACATAATGATACCAACACAAATTGATGACCCAGGACAAGGAGCCATGAAGCCACCCACTGGGACCCTTCCCCTGGCCTGTGATGAAAGTGTATTACTACAACACTTTAGTACTGGAGTAGTTTCACATTTTAACATGGTTTTCCAAGATTTTTATTCAAAGAGACCTCAGGGCTCCAGTGAGCCCTGCAGCCTCTCCCTAGGCCAGAGACGTCACGTTCGTCCAGCATACTCCCATTAAAGTGAATGAGGCTGAGCTGCAATACCTAGCAAAGCTGCTATCCAGTGGATGGCGCTGTGCTCGTAGGTTACAAAAGACTATTGGGCGCAATGTAACCCTATACCTTCTTTACAGGAGCTAATAGCTTACTGGCCACCCTTGGCCTCTGAAATAAACTAGTCCAGTGTGTGTATTTTAGCTGACTAAAAGCTACATACAGCCTTTTAATTTTAATGGTGTACTTACCAACCGGTCCTTCATGGGAGACTGTGTGCAGACTAAAAGATAGTTCCTTCTCAGGGTTGTTAAGCAACTCCTTCCGTTTGGAAAATGCCTTTGCAATCATCTTGCTTTTCTTGATTCTCTTAGGTTCATCATCACTACGCCCCAAAATCCTGACAAGCATAGGATGACATATAAAGGTTATTCCAACCAAACAAGTTATGGATTCATCATCACTACGCCCCAAAATCCTGACAAGCATAGGATGACATATAAAGGTTATTCCAACCAAACAAGTTATACTTCTTTGTAACACAGGTTTCTTTTATTACGATTGTGAAGCTTAACCTTGAGTTTTTCCTAAATATCAGACTAGAATGAAAGCTCGTAGATGGCTATCTCTGCCAGTCCCAAGGAGATGAATGGCAGGACACATGTAACTGCAACTCCATTTATATGGGGGAAAAACAGAGTTCCTGTGTTCATGATAGGCGAGGGTCCAAATGGTTGGACCCCACTGATCAGACACTCATCCCCTATTCTGGATAGGGAATAAGTGTTTGTCATGGGATGACTCCTTTAAAGAGAACCTGTCAGCACCAAAATGGACCATAAACCGCCAGCAGTACCTCTTTTTTATTTTTTTATTTTTTTTTGTAATGTATCGGGGCAGTGATACTGACCATTTTTGTGATATACTTTCATTACTGAAATCGTACATTTCTATTAGAAAATAGCTCTAAAGTGGCCCATTTTGAGTCTTCTGTTTACATAACTGAGGAGACTTGCTCCACGCTGACTGTGTTATATAAACAGAAGACAGAGGAGCGTTGCTAAGGCTCATAATGGGCCACTTTAGAGCTATTTTACTAATAGAAATGTGTGATTATAGTAATTAAAGTATAAAAGGCCATCAAGTGGGTGCGGTGAGCTTGACTTCAATAACCTAATTTGCATGCGACCCGCTGGGGAATAAAAGTTGTTTTCCAGTGATCATGCACCTCGGACATCTTACACAAGAACATCATTAGAAACTTGATGTCAACAGCTTTTTCGGTACTGCTGGCGGTTTATGGTCCATTTTGGTGCTGACAGGTTCCCTTTAACCTCCCGCCACATTTGTTTCTACCCTTAGGCCTCATGCACACGACCATATGTATTTTGCGGTCTGTAAATCGCAGATCTGCAAAATACGGATACCCTTCACGCTGCATCCGCATTCTTTGTGGACCCATTGACTTCAGTGGGTCTGTGGTCCACATTTCGTGACAAAGTATTGGACATATTATATATTTTGCTGGAACGGACATACGGATGTGGAAAGCACACGGATGACCCGTGTGATGAATTTCCATCCTCAGCATGTTAACCTACTGCGCCTTCCCACTATGGGTTTCCCCCTTTGACATTCTGCTGTGGAAAGAGTGCCTAGTGTAGCCATAACCGGAAAGAAGAATTTAAAATCAGTATGTTTCCAGTGTAAAATTAAATTGTGGGTACACTACTAGGTATCGCTGCTGTGCAAGCAAACTAATGTGTTCATGAATGATATACAAAACATTGGCCCTGATTTACTAAGCTGTCAAGACATGCACCAGATTTATCACAGGAGCTCAGGCTGGATGATAAACGGAGTGCAAAGACAGATACTTTTCTATGACTATTGGTTAGCTTAATTTGAGATGACAGAATGATATGGCAGAATTGTAGTGCAATTTTGGTAAAAAATTGCGCATCTTAGGTCATGCGCCTTTCCTATGACGCTCCACCCACATTCCTTTTTGAGCAAGTCCAAAAAAGTATAGTAAGCCTAAGTGTGAAAAATTCACCAGAATCGCGCCAATTTGCACCACTTTTTAGACAAATTCTAGGCACAGTCACATTAGTAAATCGGAGCGACAGTACAGCACATGCCATAAGTTCAGCGAGTAAGAATCAGGCCATGTAATATTGCCAACTACTGAGCAATCAGTCTTCCCTCCTCTTTGTCTTATGATTTGAGACACTTATTGTTTTAATTATTTTGAAAAACATAAAAATAATTGAAACAAGAATGTGTGTTTTTAATGAACCTCTGATTTCAGACCTCACCTGCACCAGGCCCTCTTCCAAATAATAATGGTTGCTTTGGTCCACACCCATGTGCTCATAGCTATGCCAGTTCCAAACATGGCAAAGAGGTTAATCTTCTCTACAAGGAGGCTGGGCCTGTTCTTTATGCCACACTCTGGAACTGGCTTGTTGGTCTCAGTGGCAATGGTCACATTGGCTTCACATCTGAAAAACAGTAGATTGCACATGTCCAGTGGAGGGCTCCTTGAGTAATGCTTTGTGAAACAAATACATAGATCAGTAAATGCTTACCAAGCACAGCACCCACAGCACCGTCCAATGCATTGCCGCTGTGCTTGGTATTGCAACTCAGGCTCATTCGCTTAAATGCGCCTAGACATGTGACTAATGAAGGTGACATCACAGGCCTAGGAGCACCCAGTCTCTTCAAACATCTGATCGATGGGGTTGCTGGGAGACAGACCCCAACCAGTCAAATTCTGATGACCTATCATGAGGATAGGTCATCAATAGTAAACACCAATTTTTTTTGAAAAAAACAAACAAAACACTTTAACACTTTAAACTTGTTACGTATGATGTCAGAATACTATTTCAGTAACTATTTTCAGCTTTTAGAGGGGCTGTCTCACCTGGAATATTGGTGGCATACTGCTAGGATGGGCCACTAATGTCAGATTGGTGCGTGTCCCAATCTATGTCTATGGGATCACCAAAAACAGCCAAGCACTGTGCTCAGCTATTTCCATAGAAATAATTGGCGATCACACTGCGCAAGCGCGGCCACCGCCTCCATTCACTTTTAAGGAACTGCAATTGAAATGAATGGAGGACGGCCACGCACACACAGTGTGCTCTCGTTCTCTTTGTTCTAGAGGTGGGACCTGCATCTGTCTGGCATTGGTGGCAGATCCTAGCAGTATGCCACCAATGTCCCAGGTGAGACAACAAATTGAGAGTATTCCGTAGAGGCTCCCATTTACACTGACTAATGAGGTCTTGCACGCTGGCTTGTTCTCTTACAATACCTAACATTGTTATATTTTGTTATAGTTTTTTCACTATGATATCATTTTGGCTAGAAATGACAATGATAGAGGAAGGCTTTAACCAAGTCACTTAGGCCTCTTGCACACGACCGTATGTATTTTGCAGTCCGCAAAAAACGGATCAGCAAAAAATACGGATGACATCCTTGTGCATTCCGAATTTTGCGGAACGGAACAGCTGGCCCCTGATAGAACAGTACTATCCTTGTCCGAAATGTGGACAATAATAGAACATTTTTTTGCAGAATGGAAATATGGACATACGGAAACGTAATACACATGGAGTAACTGCCGTTTTTTTGGGAGGACCCATTGAATTGAATGGTTCTGCATACGGTCCGCAAAAATAAAAATGGAACGGACACGGAAAGAAAATACATTTGTGTGCAAGAGGCCTTAGGCTGACTATGTTGGCCACTTTCACACCTGCATATTTTGGTCATTATTTTTAATAAGAAGCCAAAACCAGGAGTGGAACCTACAGAGAAAAGATATACTGGAAAGACGTTGAACCTCCTACAGGTCTTGGACCCACTTCTGGTTTTGGATTACAAATACAGACGTGTGAAGGTGGCCTTATGGTCTACATAAACACAATGGATGACAAGTGAAGTCACCTGCTAAGTGCTATCACCCCAGATACATTCTGAATTGCCTAGTTAATTGCAATACTCACAGAACATATTCACGGAAACTCCTTTCCCATTCGGCTTGGTTGAAGAAGTCATAAAAATGACAGGTGAAGGTGATGAGCACAAAACCAAATGCCAAAAATCCAAATATTCCTGTATTGGAACAGAGAATGTAGAAAAGCATTAGACACACGGCAATGCTGGGATATACAGGTGAAACTCAAAAAATTTGAATATTGTGCAAAGTTTATTTATTTCAGCAATGCAACTTAAAAGGTGAAACTAACATATGAGACTCATTACATGTAAAGCGAAGATATTTCAAGCCTTTATTTGTTATAATTTGGATGATTATGGCTTACAGCTTATGAAACCCCAAAGTCACAATCTCAGGTCCCCTTTTCTCAGGGGATATGGATTAATTAGCTGACTAGAGTGTGACACTTTGAGCCTAGAATATTGAACCTTTTCACAAAATTCTACTTTTAAGCTGCATTATTGCAATTCCTTTTAGGTTGCATTACTGAAATAAATGGACTTTTGCACAATATTAAAATTCCAGCCAGGATTAGAACATTAGAGGTGACATTTTTCGAGTTTCACCTGTATAAGTACTGAGCTTCTATAAGATCTCCAGTCTTCCACAGATCATCCGGCTGGTTCATGACTCTGTTAGTGCCTAGTATCGTTATGAACCTTAAGGTCTTCTATACAATGAAATACTCTTTCTAATGAATTAAAATCGTTTTGTTTGAGCATTTAACTAGGCACCTGGGCTGATGGTGTCATAAACCATCCAAATCTCTAGGATCTTCAAATCGTACTACCAAGGTAAGTATAAATTGGTGTTGACAGATACACACGCCACTATAACATTATTTCATAGTAATTTGACCCTTTACATCTGTATTGTGCGCCATTAAATAAATGGATTTCTATGCAGCTTGGGACCAGTAATCCAGCCATGTGCTGGTATACTTTTCCTGTAACATATTTGATAGCTCTAATGTTCTAATCCTGGCTGGAAATATGAGTATTACATCTGCATTATGAGACTTGTATGTGTACAGGATTACCAAAGCCTGCTTAACAGGCATTAGATGCAAATGCATTTTAAATGTTAACATATGGAGAATACTACACTGGCCATTTGCTATATACAATAAGTCTAATTTCCCTGGCACAGTGCCAGGATTATAAGGTTTTATAGAATGGAAAAACAATGGGAGGAAAGGCAGGTTCCCAGCGGTCTGCCCTACTGCTAGTGCAGAAGTCCCTGGTCTGTGCAGGGTACAATAGGACAGATAGTTATAGGATGTGCAAGTAACTTCATCGCCTGCTCATGCTCAGCGGCATACTTCATTGGAGGCAGACCACACAACTTCTACGAGGCTCAGTTCCCAAAAGGAAAACTGCATTTTCTTGCAGCCGCCACGAGTCACAGCTCATTGCATAGGGATTATTTTCAGCTTCCGTTCCAGAGCATGTTGACATATGCATTGGGGCCTCCGTCGCAGATTCCGCCAAAAAGAGCAGACAAAAAAGTCCTGCATGCAGGACCTTCTTTTCCATTTTCACCCAAAAAAGCAGACACGCGAACAGAAACCGAACGGACCCCATTGTAGTCAATGGGATCTCTTCTGCTCTTCTAAATGATGTGTAAATTCCTGTGCACCGAGCTCCCCCTAGTGGTGGCTGCAGGCAGTCAGCTTTGTAATAGAACAGAAGCAGATCTATCAATGTATCTTGCCAGTTTCAAGGTGTCAATAATCAATACATTGAGAAATGTGGTGTTCAGCATGAGTGCCGTATTTATGAAGCACCTATTCAACTTTTTCTGGCACAGAGGTTGGGGTGAATTTTTTTATTATACCTTTTTTAATAAAAAATTTGTTCCACTTAATAAATAAAACAAAAACAAATTGAATCAGGGCACTGCACGCTGCGGTACCAGGGAGTGATCGTAAAACATATCTATTGGGAAACTTGGAAGACTGGGCGGGGGGCCTACGGGATTTGTGTACTCCCTTGCCCATGCTGTATATTGTACAGTGAAACCCCCTAACTTCTGTATTCAATTTAACGTGAAATCAGTATAAAAAGACATAAAAATTATGACGAATGTAGATAGAACTACACAATCACACCAATGCAGTTTATACAGTAGGACACTGACTTAGGGCTCATGCACACGACCGTATTTTGCGTTCAGTATACTGGACGTTTTTTGTGTTCAGTATGCGGAACATATACTGAACCATTCATTTCAATGGTTCAGCAAAATATACTGAAGTGTCTCCGTGTGCATTCCGTTTCAGTATTTCCATGCCGTGAAAAGATAGAACATGTCCTATTCTTGTCCGCAAATCACGGTGCTTGGCTCCATTCAAGTCAATGGGTCCGCAAAAAAAAATGAACACATATACGGAAATGCATCCGTATGTCTTCTGTATCCGTTCAGTTTTTTGCTGAACCATCTATTGAAAATGTTGTGCCCAGACCAAATTTTCTATGTAATTACTGTATACTGTATAAGGCATATGGAAAAACGAAACGGAAAGACGGAAACACAACGGAAACAAAAAACGGAACAACGGATCCGTAAAAAACGGACCGCAAAACACTGAAAAAGCAATACTGTCATGTGCATGAGCCCTTAGGGTCTGTTCATATTGAGTTCAGGGTATACATGACGTATAGCTCATAAATCTGCCACAGACCAATATATGTACACACCGTATATTGTGTGAGTCTTATATATCTGTAACAAGAAGCATGAGCTACTTATAACATGTACTCTCTGCATGATGCTACATCGTTACAAACTTGACTTTATAATGATTTCATTTGAATGGCAAAGCATTACCTAGCCGCAGCATGGTTTCATTGATTTTACTGGCTGCCTTCTCACTAAGTAGTCCAGGGTGATTGCTTTTGATGGAAAACAACGTCATCACACCTATAAGAGAACTGCATGTTCAGTGCACTCCATTATCATCATATGGAAGGCTCCACAGTGTGTGCGGAGAGACCGACAGCTAACAGGTTCACAGTTTATGTTCTGTCCGTCCAACACTACAGAGACCAACAGTAAATACAAGTCCTTGATTCATCCTATACTAACTGGTCATAAAATCTCTTTCTGGGTAACAACCACAACTATTGCCATTTCCTCCAGTGGTCTCACAAGCTTTCCCAAACACGGTGACATATACTGTATACCCCCCCCCGCTCCCGCATCAATGTATAACTAGGCATATTTGACATTAAGTAGTGAAGGAAAGAAAGGGGCAGACGGGCCATGTACCTTACAGGGAAATTTCCCGGTGGGCCGATGCACAAGGGGCAGCCGAGCCCTCCTCACAGCCGTTGGCCAGGTACATAACGATCTGATGTTCTCAGCGTTAATTAATGCTAGAAGCATCAGGTACATATGCACTTGGCCAGCAACTGAGGGTGCCTTCCTAAATTCAACGGTATCACCATCCGTAGTATGGTGATAGGGCAGTATTTTATGCTGCACTGGGGTATCTGCTTTTCCTGGGGCGGTATTTTATGCTGCACTACAGTATTGCAGGCCTTGCCTACTGTCAACTTAGCCCTGTCTACAACTTGGGGCCACTTTTTTTTTTTCAGGGCCATTTTCAGTTCCCATTCCGCCCCTGGGGAAAGATGAATGATGGCCCTATGGGGGTGCATTTCTAGCTAGCTTTCTAAGGAACAGAAAAAAGAAACTAATAAATAGTACAATGTACAAAAAGCTGCCTGGAATAGTAACCCTCTCTTTGCAGAGTTGCTTTAAAGGGATTCTGTCACCAGGTTTCACCCCCTCCAGATAAAAATAGGTTTATGTTCAGGGAGCTTTAACCATTCCTAATGTGGTCTTATAAATGTAATCTGTAGGCTCATTTTGCTAAAAATACGCTATTACTAACCTGTCAGTCATAAAAATAAGGTGCCCAAGGGGATGTAAATGGCTCCAAGCTGCAGCCCTCACCTGCTGCCGTTCGTGCACAGCGCCGACTCATAATCTTCTGTGACGCCTCCAGCTCTCCCTCTGTAACATCGCTGTGAAAGCCTCCTGCTCTCTCTATCTCCCTCCCCCCTTCTCCCTCCTTCCTCTGTAACATCGCAATGTTACAGCAGCAGGAGGAGGGGGGAGGGAGGGAGAGCAGGAGGCTTTCACAGCGATGTTACAGAGGGAGGAGGGAGAGAGAGTGAGCAGGAGGCTTTCACAGCGATGTTACAGAGGGAGGAGGGAGGCTTTCACCACGATGTTACAGAGGGAGAGCTGGAGGCGTCACAGCATGTTACAGAGGGAGGAGGGAGGAGGGGGGAGGGAGAGAGAGCGAGCAGGAGGCTTTCACAGCGATGTTACAGAAGGAGAGCTGGAGGCGTCACAGAAGATTATGAGGCGGCGCTGGGCACGAACGGTAGCAGGTTAGGGCGGCAGCTTGGAGCCATTTACATCCCCTTGGGCACCTTATTTTTATGACTGACAGGTTAGTAATAGCGTATTTTTAGCAAAATGAGCCTACAGATTACATTTATAAGACCACATTAGGAATGGTTAAAGCTCCCTGAACATAACCATATTTTTATCTGGAGGGGGTGAAACCTGGTGACAGAATCCCTTTAAAGATTTATCAAAATAAGACAGGAAGCACAAAGCTACGTAAAATAAAAATATATACAGAGGCGGTGCCACAAAGGTACCTGCCACTCTGATCCCTACTGGGTCGACTGCAGCGGTTATGTGGTATTCATCATTTACGTGACACTGCAGCCAATCACTGGCCTCAGTAGTGACATTTCATTCAGGCACACATGACCGCTGAGGCTAAGGATTGGCTGCAGTGGTCACGTGAACTATAAATGTGACGTCATCAGTAAGGGCCCAACAGGAATCGGGAGCGGCACGGGAGAGGAGGGACGTTTTAAAGGCAAGTAAGTTGTTTATTTTTTTATAGATATGTTAGAGAGAGAAATATAGAGACAGATAGAGAGATAGATAGAAAAAAAAAATAGGTAGACAGCTATTTTTTTTAACAACTTCATATATTCTCACCTCGTATAAGGAAGTAACCTCCAGCTACCAAGACAATTCCAATAGGGGCCAAGACAAAGCCAGCTCTATACCTGTAGTTTTTGTATCCCACAAAGCAAATGCCGCTCACAGAGTCACCATCCACCTATTAAGACACAAATGTAAATGTCTCACGTGTGTTCTTCATATTTTTTTTTACTTAAATGTAACATTTTGCTAGTACACTTCAAAAGTACAGACAGATCGATAAAAATTTAAATAAAAAGACAAGGCCTTTAGGGGTTGGCTATGATTTGCTTTTTTTAATTCCCCACCCCATGGGACAAGTGAAGGGAATTATACAGATTCTTGGGTCCAGAGCTGTATTTGCTGCACCTCCAGTCCCCCCCATGTGAACTTCCTGCAGGGACGGGGTCATGTGTGTTACTGCAGCCAATGACTGCCTCAGCGGTGACGTGCCCCCCAAGCAGCACGTTGCATACTGCCGAGTCACGTGCCGTTTGAAGACATGCACACAATTATACAATATGCATCAAAGCATGCCATTATTTTTTTCCCTTGAAAATAAAATTCTATGGGGGTCTTATTTGGGATTCATGCAATACAGATCTGTGAATAAGGCCTAATACAGTGTGTTCATTGAAAGACATGGTTCCACAATGCCACCTTGTGGTCACTGTAGAGAGTACACATTGAGTCTATGGGTACATTTATTATTACTCTACTATATTCCTGCAGCGCTTTACAGACATTAGCATCACTCACTGTCCCCAATGGGGCTCACAATCTAAGGTCCCTATTAGTATGTCTTTGGAGTATGTCTTTTACATTCACACATTCGTTATAAAAAACGGCCGTTTGAAATGGCAAAGTGGCCCATTTTTAATGGCAGTTTTTTTTAACAGATGCTTTATAAAAAAATAAAAAATAAATAAAAAAAACCGTACCCCTTCAACTGTATGGGGGCCAATAGTCAGTGATACCGGCAAAAATAGGACTTCCTACGTTTTGACGGATGTTATTAATGGGTCATTAACAAAAATAAAAAAACGTTGTTGAAATAGAACCATAGATTGCAATGGTTCTAAAAATGGCCTTGTGACAGCCATTTAAAAAAAAGCTGTCACATGGCGGTTTTCCACTGTTGTGTGAATGGAGCCTTATTAAAACTAGTGCAGCCAAAAGGTGGAAGAGTTACCCAAAGAAGCCTCATTTTGTCTGCTCTACTTTAATGCATTTCCCAGCCTGGTCTCATCCTTTTTGAAGCCAGTGAAATATGTTCGAGGACTTCATAAATAGTAGGCCATAGCAGCCACTGGAAAAGTGCATTGTAGCCTCATTTCTCCTCATTGCCACGTGGATTTACAGTACGAGCCAAATACTGGCCACTATTTACTGCAGTCCGTTTTCTGCCTGAATCATCTGAAATGCTAACAAAAAATGGAGAAAATGATTTTCATTACAGGTAACACTAAAGCCTAAAAGGGTATTCTGGTTATAACGGGTTAGGCTACTTAACATTAGCGTTTTTTGCGGATCCGTCATGGATCTGCAAAAACGCTTACGTTACAATAATACAACCGCATGCATCCGTCATGAACGGATCTGGTTGTATTAGGTCTTCTATAGCCATGACGGATCCGTCTTGAACACCACTGAAAGTCAATGGGGGACGGATCCGTCCCCATTGACTTACATTGTGTGTCAGGATGGATCCGTCTTGCTCCGCACCACATGGCAGACAGAAAAACTAAGCTTGCAGCATTATTCTGTCTGCGATGGGAGCGCAGCCAAACGGAACGGAATGCATTTTGGTCATTCTGTTTCGTTCAGTTTTGTCCCCATTGACAATAAATGGGGACAAAACTGAAGGGTTTTCTTCTGCTATCCTATGACGGATCTCAATAGCGGAATTGAAAACACTAATGTGAAAGTAGTCTTATGCAATATGGGATAACTGCTAGATCGGGAAGGGGAGGGGTTTGACCACTAGAACCTCCACCAATCACCATAATGGTCCCGTGTCCACCCTTTGAGTGGAACGGCAGGGATGGCAGAGTGATGGCAGTTATGTCAGGACCACAGACTTTGAATAGAACAGTAGTGCAGATGCTTAACCACCACTCCATGCAAACATCCAAACCCCCCACCGATCTAGCAGTTATCATCTATGCAGAGAGAGGTAAAAACTGCAGGTAACTATAACCGAAATATCCCTTTATTAATGGCACCGATGTCACTTTCTGGTGACAGTTATAGTAAATCATGTGGTGTGAAGCCCAGCCCCTTCCGCTACACCCCTGCCCCTTTTCTCGACATTTTGGAAAAGTGCCAAGAAGCGTAAAAAAGTCACAACTTATGGTGCACATACGGAGTGCATCATAATTTGCGACTCTTTATACTACAATAGCGGTGTAATGCCATTCGTAAATGTCTCCCATGTTGGTTTGTAGTTTTTTTGCAGCTCGTGGCTGTTTTATCAAAGTGCAGCATGTTCTGGTATGAGACTTATCTGGCATATAGGGAAAAAATTATGTTTTAATTATTACAAAATGAAAAATGTTTACAACTTATGGCACTTTTACAAGCGGTTAAAGACACCGCAACGAGGAGACGGCCTGCACAAGTGAACAGGGAGCACAAAGAGAAAGCACTATAAATGGACCATGAGCCGATTGCATCCCTGTACTATTACTAATTTGATAATACACAAAATGCTGAGATCTTAGGTATTTAAAATGTAGTTAAACTGAAAAGCTGACGTCCAAGAAACACCAAAACAGTAAAAAAAGCTGTAATATAGCTATATATTTGACAAATGTTTTCACAGAAACAGCGCCTCTCCTGTCCATGGGTTGTGTCTGGTATTGCAGCTCAGCTCCAGTGTGCTAGCCACAGACCACTGTAACAGAACTGCATTATGTAGTCTTCTTACCTGAGCCACAGCCAGGATGGCCACAGTCAGCACAAAGGGAATGGACCAAGTGATCAAATGGAAGTATGAGGTCTTGCCAGAGAGTGGCTGGTAAGTGGTGCCCAGAGCTTTGAAGGAGGTGTGCCAAGCGTATGTCAGCATGACAAACCAGATCACCCCTGACATCATGGAGTAGTAAACAATGACAAAGATGATCACACAAGAGAGAGTTTCATTTGATCTGAAAAAAAGCAGAAAGGATAAAAAGCATGAGCTTCTACATTATGTGCCTCACTTTGTAGCTATATGCATGGATGAAGCGGCGGTGTGGTAATATGACATCACACAACCAGAAAAACAATGCAAGCCTTGTATAGATTGTGTCACCCAAGCAGAAGATTCTCTCCAGCTAGTACTATAATCCATTCATGTCCTACAGGCTATGTCCGGATGTTTTTTTTCCACATCCGATCCGCATTTTTTGTGGACCAGATGCAAAACCATTCACTTCAATTGGGCCACAAAAGATGCGGACAGCACACCATGTGTCCATTCCGATGCACTCTCAAAAAAAAATATAACAAGTCCTATTCTTGTCTTTATTACGAACATGGATAGGACAGTTCTATTATGGGCGGACATGCTGCAAAATGTGGAACGTACACTGCCGGTATCCGTGTTTTGCATATCCACAATTTTCAGACCGCAAAAAGGGCAACAGCTGTGTGCATGAGCCCTTAATCTGCAGACTGCTGATCCTGAATGAAAAACTTCAAAAGAGGTTTGTGAAATGCACAGAGCTTACGTGGGTTCTCCAAGTCTCATGGTGCCATCTCCACGACAAACTATTTCTTTCCGGGCACCGTCCATGAATTGTGCTAGCCACCCAATGCTGCCCATGAAGAAACAGGCATTGACGTAAAAAAGGATGACTGCAGGGTATCGGTTGGAATTTTTCCAATCTGAAAGAAATGTAGCCTGGCAAAAAAAGAGAAAAGAGAAATAAATTAGGAATCTTCTTATCAATCAACTAAGGTGAAGAATGCATGTAAGGCCTCATGCACACGACCGTTGTTTTGGTCCGCATCCGAGCTGCAGTTTTTGCGGCTTGGATGCGGACCCATTCACTTTAATGGGGCTGTAAAAGATGTGGAGAGCACTCCGCGTGCTGTCCACATCCGTTGCTCCGTTCCGTGGTCCGCCCAAAAAATATAACCTGTCCTATTCTTGTCCGTTTTGCGGACAAGAATAGGCAGTTATATTAATAGCTGTCCATGCTGTTACGCAAATTGCGGAACGCACACGGACGCCATCTGTATTTTGCGGACCGCAAAACACATACGGTTGTGTGCATGTAGCCTAAAAGAAACCTTTGAAGGATAACCTACTTCACATAATGCGGTCACAAACAACCTACCTTTCCATTACCACAATTCTACTGAACCAGAAGTTTGGTTCTGCAGGTCCAGGTCTTGTGGAAAAATATAGGCCCCTTTCAGCCGTGTGAGTGTCACCCTCTGTTCACTTTATGATGCTATGTAACCCTTTAAGGTCTGGAATGTATTGGATAACACTGACAGCATTATGTCAGTGTCATCTAATCCATTCCAGAACTGTAAGGGTTACACAGCATCATAAATCAATATAATGCTATGTGACCCCGGCAGTGCTGGGAGGTCAGAGCGGGTACGTCACTCGTCTGAAAGGGGCCTAAGGCTCCTTTCACATTGCATTTCCCCTGCATGTTTGCCGTACGTGCCAAGAAAGCAGTGCTGACGCATACATCAAACATACCCATAGACACCTAACATGCGGTACATGTCAGGGATACAGTTTGGAAGGACTGTGCTTTTCCAGTAAAAAAAAAACATATACCATGCGATATACTTGTGTTTAACATAGGCACCTATGGGTGATGGATGTCTGTCAGTAGCATACGTCTGAGGTTTCCATCGGAGGATCCTGAACGCAGTGTGATTACAGCCTAATATGAACCATTATGGGATCCTAAAAGCCGTCTTACAGTGATCTACAGTAATCAGTGTGCTCTGCTGTCCAGCAGCTTACCAGAGTGAAGAAGGTGAAAAATATAGTGACGGAGCTGAATATGGCAATGTAGATGTGCATCTCCCGATGCTCCTCCTGAGTAAACAGTGGGTTCTCACACTGAATCCCGCAGCCTTCCACATCCTCGTACCAGCTCTTAGGATTGTCCGTGCGGACCAGGGGGGCCTCACAACGACCTGAGCTGTTGAACTTGATGTTCTGCACCTCATTCTGCAAACACAGGAGAAGAAGCATTAAAACAAGCAGGACATAAATATGCCCCGCTGCATCATTACATTCACCGGACAGATGTCAGGAACATTTACCAAATAAATATCCCTAAATAAATTAGAAAAGAAAAGGTGGCCGGTATAGCATACTGGATGTCCAGAGGCTGAAAACAGGGGGCACACTCCTAGAGATTGTATTATTTTCTTCGCTTTTTATAGTTTTTTTTATGTACAGCACTTTCAGTCCAACAGATGGGATCCCACCAATGTTCCCCATGTACTGATCTTAAAGGGGAATTAGCATATAATAAGGTGATGGCATAACGGAAGGATATACCCTTTAAAGGGCATCTTCCAGCAGATTTGCACCTATGACACTGTCTGACCTGTCCCATGTGCACTTGGCAGCTGAAGGCATCTGTGTTGGTCCCATGTTCATATGTGTCCCCATTGCTGAGAAAAATGATGTTCCAATATATGCAACTGAGCCTCTAGAAGCAATGGGGGTGTTGCAGTTACACCTAGAGGCTCTGCTCTCTCTGCAACTGCCGCACCCTTTCCACTTTGATTGACAGGGCCAGACAATGAAAACATCATCATGCTTGGCACTGTCAGAGTGCAGAAGGAGTCACAGTTAGGTGTAATGACAACGTCCCCGTTGCTCTTAGAGGCTCATTTACATACAGTAAAACCTAATTTTTCTCAGCAATACGGGCACATATGTACATGAGACCAACACAGATTCCTTCAGCTGCCAAGTGCACATGTAACAGATCAGCCAGGTTTATAAGTGCAAATCTGCTCACAGATGCCCTTTAACCTCTTAAGGACACAGGGCGTACAGGTACGTCCTGATGTCCTGGTACTTAAGGACACAGGGCGTACCTGTATGCCCTGTGTATTTCCGATCACCGCCGCGCGGCCGGCGGAGATCGTAACTAGGTGCCTGCTGAAATCAATCAGCAGGCACCCTGGGTCAATGCCGAGAAGGGTCCTGTGACCCCCCAGTATCGGCAATCACTGCGGATTAACCCCTTCTATGCCGCTACTGCGGCATAGAAGGGGTTTGTGTTTGAGGGAGCCCATCGAGTCCCCGCGCTGCTGTGGCGGAGACTCAATGTCTCAGAAGGCAGCCCGATGCAGTGCAGAGGCTGCCCAATGCCTTGCACGGCATCGGGAACTGCCTTCTACGGGAGCCGAGGAGATCCAGCCTCAGTCTGCGTCTCCTAGGAAACCTGTTTGTGTACTACTCACGGTAGTACACGAACAGGCAATGCATTACAATACAAATATATTGTAATGCATTGCAGAGGGGATCAGACCGCCAAAAGTGAACATCAGAAATAAAGTATAGAAAAAAAAAGTAAAAAAAAAAAATGTTTTTAATAAAATTAATAAAGTAAAAAAAGAAAAAAAAAAAAAAACGCCCCTTTCCCCTTATTTTATAATAAAAAAAACAGAAACCCCCCCCTAAAAATACCCCCACACATATTAGGTATTGCCGTGTCCGTAATGACCGGCTCTATAAATATATCACATGATCCACCCTGTCCGATAAATACCATAAATTCTTCTTCTTTTTTTAACGGTGTAAAAAATTCAATTTTTGTCATCTTACATCACAAAAAGTGCAACACCAAGTGTTCAAAAAGGCGAATGCCCACCAAAATAGTACAAATCTAACCATCACCTCATTCCGCAAAAATTAAGCCCCTACCTAAGCCAATCTCCCAAAAAATTAAAAACTATGGCTCTCAGAATATGGAGACACTAAAACATCATCATTTTTGTTTAAAAAATGCTGGTATTGTGTAAATAAAAAAAGTATACATATTAGGTATCGCCGCGTCCGGAATAACCTGCTATCTAAAAAAAAAATCACATGACCTAACCCCTTTTTTACGGTAAACACCGTAAAAAAAAAAAAATAATTGTCACAAAAAGTGTAACAGCAAGCGATCAAAAAGTCATACGCAACCCAAAATAGTGCCAATCAAACCGTCATCTCATCCCGCAAAAATGATACCCTACCCAAGATAATCACCCAAAAACTGAAAAAACTTTTCCTCTCAGACTATGGAGACACAAAACATGATTTTTTTTTGTTTAAAAAATGAAATCATTGTGTAAAACTTACATAAATAAAAAAAAGTAGACATATTAGGTATCCCCGTGTCCGTAATAACCTTCTCTATAAAAATATCACATGACTTAACTCCTCAGGTGAATACTGTAAAAAAAATTAATAAAACTGTGTCACCTTACATCACAAAAAGTGTAATAGCAAGCAATCAAAAAGTCATACGCACCCCAAAATAGCGCCAAACAGTCATCTCATCCCGAAAAAAAATGAGCCCCTACAAAAGACAGGTCGCCCAAAAAATATATAAAACTATGGCTTTGAGAATGTGGAGACACTAAAGAATCATTTTTGTTTTTTAAATGCTTTGTTATGTAAAACTGAAACTAGTCATTTTTAGTATTGTCGAGTCCGTGACAACCTGCTCTATAAAAATACCACATGATCTAACCTGTCAGATGAATGTTGTAAATAACAAAAAATAAAAACGTGGCCAAAACAGCTATTTCTTGTTAAATTGCCTCACAAAAAGTGTAATATAGAGCAACCAAAAATCATATGTACCCTAAAATAGTACCAACATAACTGCCACCCTATCCCGTAGTTTCCAAAATGGGGTCACTTTTTTGGAGTTTCTACTCTAGGGGTGCATCAGGGGGGCTTCAAATGGGACATTGTGTAAAAAAAACAGTCCAGCAAAATCTGCCTTCCAAAAACCGTATGGCATTCCTTTCTTTCTGCGCCCTGTCATGTGCCTGTACAGCAGTTTACGACCACATATGGGGTGTTTCTGTAAACTACAGAATCATGGCCATAAATATTGAGTTTTGTTTGGCTGTTAACCTTTGCTTTGTAACTGGAAAAAATGGATTCAAATGGAAAATCTGCCAAAAAAGTGAGTTTTTGAAATTTTACCTCTATTTTACATTAATTCTTGTGGAACACCTAAAGGGTTAACAAAGTTTGTAAAATCAGTTTTGAATACTTTGAGGGGTGTGGTTTGTAAAATGGGGTAATTTTTGGGTGGTTTCTATTATGTAAGCCCTACAAAGTGACTTCAGACCTGAACTGGTCCTGAAAAAGTGGGTTTTAGAAATGTTATGAAAAATTTCAAGATTTGCTTCTAAACTTCTAAGCCTTGTAACGTCCCCAAAAAATAAAATGGCATTCCCAAAATGATCCAAACATGAAGGAGACATATGGGGAATGTAAAATAATAACTATTTTTGGAGGTATTACTATCTATTATAAAAGTAGATAAATAGAAATTTGCTAATTTGCTAATTTTTTTAAATTTCTGGTAAATTTGGTATTTTTTATAAATAAAAATGATTTTTTTTGACTCAATTTTACCAGTGTCATGAAGTACACTATGTAATGAAAAAACAGTCTCAGAATGGCCTGAATAAGTAAAAGCTTTTAAAGTCATTCACACATAAAGTGACACAAGAAAGAAAATTATATAATGTTGTCTGGTGTGAAAGTAAATGGACCTCAGCAGCGGTCCCCTTAAGGGAGTAGGTTTGACCTCCTAAGTAAGTTACAAACAGAAAGTGCGGGAACCGCGCTCTACCAAACAGTTAATGTCAGTTCTTGAACCTTGCAACCATAGAGGACCGAACGTCCACTCCAGCTCACAGAGGCGTTATTCGCAGAAAATTAATGTTCATACGAAAAGGTGTATAAACCGCCTCCTACTGGTCCACAGATCTCTTGAAGATTCACCAACGATGGAATCCAAAACACCGGACACGAATACCTTCAAGAAGGAATAGAACAGATGGTGCAATACCCTCGGGATCTTTAAAGGTAAGAGGTTTATTGTACTTACAATTATCACATTACAAACTTGCACATAGAAATGCCCGACCCGGGTTTCGCTATTCGCTTCTTCAGGGGCTGCGGTGCACTCACCGCTGCAAACACGAGTAAAATGTCTTCTACCCCGGAACTGAAACGGACTTCCGTTCTCAGATTGCTTATCACCTACAGGTGTCCGATATCAAAACGTATATCAAGTGTGCAATATAAATAAACATATAAATTCACGTAAAATAGTCAATACATACAGTGTAAATACATATATAAACATAAAATTTTGCATATAAAATTATTATATAAAATATATAAAAATATATAAAAAAAGATGTAATAGTATCAAACAGATCAAGCCATACAAACTGCTTTTATATCCCACTCTATATTTAATCCCTGTGGGTGCAGGGTGTCCATCTCATATATCCATTGCGCCTCTTTTTTATTAATTTGCGTGGCGGGATTACCTCCACGCCAATGGCGTTTTACTAGTTCAATACCGCAAAATTTTAAACCAATGGGATCTTTCTGGTGGACTCTTTTAAAATGGGCTGAAACACTATGCGTTTCCAGCCCCTTTCTGATATTTCTAATGTGTTCTGCCACCCGAACTTTAAGCTTCCTTAGTGTTCTACCTATATATTGGAGCCCACAAGGGCACTCCAACATATAGATAACTCCCATAGTTTCGCAGGAGATGTTTCCCTTTATCCTTGAAGTAGTAGTTTTGGAGGTGGATACAATTTCTTTTATTTTAGATTTTTTCTTTTCTTCCCTAGAGCGGTTTTTGCAACAAGGGCAAAAACCACACCAGGTAAAGGCATTAGAGGAATTAGTAGTGGTGAGATCATTTTTCACAAAGCTGTGTACAATACGATTCCTAACAGTAGGGGCTCTTTTAAAAATAAACGGGGGTATTTTTGGGATAAGATCTCCAATAATCCGATCATTTTTTAGAACATTCCAGTTCTGATGGATAATTTTTCTGATCTGGGGGCACATAGTGGAATAGGACGTGGAGAAGGCAAATTGGTACTTATCCCTTATCTGGGTTGGATCCATATTTTTATTCCTTATTTTAGGGTTATCTGATTTTACTTCTTCTCTCTGTTTGTATAATGTTTCCCTTTCATATCCCTTTTCTATGAACCGATCTATAATGATGTTACTTTGATTCTCATAATCTTCTATGTTGGTACAATTCCTTTTGATACGTTGTAGCTGTCCTTTCGGTACATTGCACAACCAGGGCTTATGATGACAGCTACTCCTTTCTATGTATCCATTCCGATCTGTGGGCTTAAAATAAGTTTTGGTTATGATTCTTCCTTGTTCTAACATAATCTCTAGATCAAGAAAGTGGATGGTGGTTTTACTAATCTCCTCAGTGAATTTTATGTTCCATTCGTTGGAGTTGATATAGGAGATAAAATCCAACAATCCCTTTTCAGTGCCCTGCCAAATACCGATGCAGTCATCGATATATCTTTTCCAAAAACTCAGACTGCCATCCACGGTGTCTCTCTTTAGTGCAGGGGAGATGGTGAAATGCTCCCAGTATGCCATAAAGAGGTTGGCAAAACTTGGTGCGAATTTCGCACCCATCGCCACACCAGAAATTTGCAGGAAATAATAATCATTATACCAAAAATAATTGTGTCTTAAACAATACTCTATGCAGTCCAGGATAAATATTTTTTGGTTTTCACTCATCTGCTCATCCCCATCCAAATAAAATTTAACCGCTTTCATGCCAATTTCATTAGGTATTATAGTATATAATGATGTAACATCCAGGGTCATTAGATGGGTATTATCTGAGATGTTGTCAATATCTTTCAATAACTCCAATATATGCCCTGTATCTCTTAAATAAGAGGGAGTAGTAGTCACAAAACGCTGTAAAAAAATATCTATGTACTCTGATACTCGACTGGTGATTGAGTCGATACCAGAGACTATCGGTCTCCCAGGGGGGCGCTCCACATTTTTATGCACCTTTGGTAAGTAATATATAGTGGGAGTTTTTGGATATAAATTATTTAAATACTGATATTCTTTCTGGTTAAGGACCCCTTGAGCGAGACCTCTTTCAAGAAGGATTTTTAATTGCTTCTTATATTCGATGACCGGATCACTTTTTAGTTTCTTATATGTCTTTTCATCACTCAAGATTCTTACCATTTCAGCATCGTAATCTGCCTTATCTAACACTACTATCCCCCCCCCTTTGTCGGCTGGTTTAATTATTATTTTATCATGTTGTTCAAGATTTTTTAAAAAGTGGACGTTCGGTCCTCTATGGTTGCAAGGTTCAAGAACTGACATTAACTGTTTGGTAGAGCGCGGTTCCCGCACTTTCTGTTTGACACATAAAGTGACATTGGTCGGATTTGCAAAAAATGGCCTGGTCCTTAAAGGGAATCTGTCACCTATTTTGAGCCTATAAAACAGTTAACATAGCAATGTGCAATAAAGTACCTTCATTCCTGCATGTGTCCTCTTTCTTTTATTCAACTTTTCATTCAGATGAAAAAGTGATTTTTCTGATATGCAAATTAAGTCTCAAGGTGCCCAGAGGGGCGTTATTACTCTGCTCTAGTGCCCAGTAACGCCCCCCTGCAGTGCCCAGCCCGCCTTTCTTCCAAGCCCAGCACGCCTCCTAGGAAAAAAATGGAAGAAAGGCGGGCTGGGCACTGCAGGGGGGCGTTACTGGGCACTAGAGGAGAGTAATAACGCCCCTCTGGGCACCTTGAGACTTAATTTGCATATCAGAAAAATCGCTTTTTCATCTGAATGAAAAGTTTAATAAAAGAAAGAGGACACATGCAGGAAGGTACTTTATTGCACATTGCTATGTTAACTGTTTTATAGGCTCAAAATAGGTGACAGATTCCCTTTAAGGTGAAACATGGCCGTGTCCTTAAGGGGTTAAGGCTTCTTTCACGTGTCCTTGTCAGTGATGACATCTGTGACAAGATGGTCAGTGTCATCTATAAAGATGTCTGTTGGGTCTGTTTATCTGCGTCATCCGTATCCCACATGCACAGCTAGGCTGAAAAAGGGATTTCTAGAGCTTCTCCTACCAATGGTCAGTGAAAATCAGTGACAAAACATGGGCATGTTTGACCGCACCATGGACCAAAGAAGTGCGTGTATCATTGGATATGTGAGCTGTATGTGGAGGACACGGACAGCACATGTCCGGGATTCACTGGTGTGTGGAAGAGGCCTGGAGAAGCAGTTTTCCTTCTTCTGAAGGAGAGCTATTTGGCATACTTTTCATGTAGCAGAAGCTTATAACAGAGAGCAGTTCTTCATATTACTGTATTATCAATCTGACTGATTTAGGGTACGGCCACACGTGGAATAAATGGCACATATTCTCCACAGCAGAAAATCTGCAGCATTTACAGTGCAAGCAAAGTGCATGAGGTTTCAGAAAGTTTTTCAAATCGCCGCATGTCAATTTATGCTGTGGGATTTACTGGTTTTCAACCTCTACAATGCAAAAACTGAAATCTGCAATTCCTTCAGACATGGTGCTACATAAGCCAACCCTTTTCAAGAGTTTTACTGGTGGCGGATCACGATCTGAACCGCTGCAGCAGACCCGCTACGAGAGGCTGTACCCTTTCTGTGTGACTGACCATTAATGTTTAAAGGGGTTCTCCAGGCTCTCCTATATTGATGAACTATCCTCAGCATGAGGATCAATATCAGATCAGCGGGGGTCCGTCACCCTGCCCCCCTGCCGAATAGGTGTATGACGAGACTCCCTTCTCTCTTTCTGCTCACTGCTGCTGTCTATGTCAAAGCAATGGCGAAAAGTAAGAGAGACTGGAGATGACACGTGAACCTAGCGAAGGTAACAGCTAACTATAGCTTATGGACCTCATTATCACCAGTGACCAGGAGTAGCTTTCCGAGTGTCTGGACACAACTAGACGATTTAAGGCCAGAATTGTCTTCATCACTAACTAAACCTTCCGGGTAGTAGTGAGAACCTGAACCTTTCTAGGGTTTCCTGCCAAAGAATGAAGCAGATGTGTTTGCCTGCCGTTAGGGGAACGCCCTTAAAGGATAACTCCTAAATAAATAGTTATTAGCATCCTTAGTGCCAGTGTGCTGTAAAGTGAACGTAGGATTACCACCTGGATCCTTGCCTGTAAAGTGTCTACTTTAACCGCCTCCGGACCGCCTAACGCAGGATCGCATCTACACGTCATCTCGCGAGACGCAAGATTTCCCGTGAACGCGCACACACAGGAACTGCAGATAAGCGAGTGGATCTACAGCCTGCCAGCTGCGATCGTTCGCTGGCAGGCTGGAGATGCGATTTTTTAAACCCCTAACAGGTATATTAGACGCTGTTTTGATAACAGCGTCTAATATACCTGCTACCTGGTCCTCTGGTCGTCCCTTTTGCTTGGATCGACCACCAGAGGACACAGGCAGCTCTGTAATAAGTAGCACCAAGCACCACACTACACTACACTCCCCCCTGTCACTTATTAACCCCTGATCACCCCATATAGACTACCTGATCACCCCCTGTCATTTATAACCCCCCTGTCATTGATCACCCCCCTGTAAGGCTCCATTCAGACGTCCGTATGTGTTTTACGGATCCACGGATCCATGGATCGGATCCGCAAAACACATACGGATGTCTGAATGGAGCCTTACAGGTGGGTGATCAATGACAGGGTTGTGATCACCCGATATAGACTGCCTGATCACCCCCCTGTCATTGATCACCCCCCTGTAAGGCTCCATTCAGACGTCCGTATGTGTTTTATGGATCCACGGATCCACGGATCCATGGATCGGATCCGCAAAACACATACAGATGTCTGAATGGAGCCTTACAGGTGGGTGATCAATGACAGGGTGGTGATCACCCGATATAGACTGCCTGATCACCCCCCTGTCATTGATCACCCCCCTGTAAGGCTCCATTCAGACATTTTTTTGGCACAAGTTTGCGGAAATTGATATTTTTTTATTTTATTTTTATTTATTTTTCTTATAAAGTCTCATATTCCACTAACTTGTGTCAAAAAATAAAATCTCACATGAACTCACCATACCCCTCACGGAATCCAAATGCGTAAAATTTTTTTAGACATTTATATTCCAGACTACTTCTCACACTTTAGGGCCCCTAAAATGCCAGGGCAGTATAAATACCCCACATATGACCCCATTTCGGAAAGAAGACACCCCAAGGTATTCGCTGAGGGGCATATTGAGTCCATGAAAGATTGAACTTTTTGTCCCAAGTTGGCAGAAAGGGAGACTTTGTGAGAAAAAAAAACAACATAAAAATCAATTTCCTCTAACTTGTGCCAAAAAAAAAAAAAAGCTATGAACTCGCCATGCCCCTCATTGAATACCTTGGGGTGTCTTCTTTCCAAAATGAGGTCACATGTGGGGTATTTATACTGCCCTGGCATTTTAGGGGCCCTAAAGTGTGAGAAGAAGTCTGGGATCCAAATGTCTAAAAATGCCCTCCTAAAAGGAATTTGGGCCCCTTTGCGCATCTAGGCTTTAAAAAAGTGTCACACATGTGGTATCGCCGTACTCAGGAGAAGTTGGGCAATGTGTTTTGGGGTGTCTTTTTACATATATCCATGCTGGGTGAGATAAATATCTCTCTATAATGACAACTTTGTATAAAAAAAAATAAAAAATGGGAAAAGTTGACTTTTAGAGAGATATTTCTCTCCCCCAGCATGGGTATATGTAAAAAATACACCCCAAAAACACATTGCCCTACTTCTTCCGAGTACGGCGATACCACATGTGTGACACTTTTTTGCAGCCTAGGTGGGAAAAGGGGCCCACATTCTAAAGAGCACCTTTAGGATTTCACAGGGCATTTTTAACACATTTGGATTTCAAACTACTTCTCACGCATTAGGGCCCCTTAAATGCCAAATGCCAGGGCAGTATAACTACCCCACAAGTGACTCCATTTCGGAAAGAAGACACCCCAAGGTATTCTGTGAGGGGCATGGCGAGTTCCTAGAATTTTTTATTTTTTGTCACAAGTTAGTGGAAAACGATGATTATTTTTTTCTTGCAAAGTCTCATATTCCACTAACTTGTGACAAAAAATAAAAACTTCCATGAACTCACTATGCCCATCACGAAATACCTTGGCGTGTCTTATTTCCAAAATGGGGTCTCTTGTGGGGTAGTTATACTGCCCTGGCATTTTAGGGGCTCTAATGTGTGAGATGTAGTTTGAAATCAAAATGTGTAAAAAATGCCCTGTGAAATACTAAAGGTGCTCTTTGGAATGTGGGCCCCTTTGCCCACCTAGGCTGCAAAAAAGTGTCACACATGTGGTATCGCCGTACTCAGGAGAAGTTGGGCAATGTGTTTTGGGGTGTTTTTTTTTTACATATACCCATGCTGGGTGAGAGAAATCTCTCTCTAAAAGACAACTTTTCCCATTTTTTAATATAAAGTTATCATTTGACAGAGATATTTATCTCACCCAGCATGGGCATGTGTAAAAAGACACCCCAAAACACATTGCCCTACTTCTTCCGAGTACGGCGATACCACATGTGTGACACTTTTTTTGCAGCCTAGGTGGGCAAAGGGGCCCACATTCCAAAGAGCACCTTTAGGATTTCACAGGGCATTTTTTTTTTACACATTTTGATTTCAAACTACTTCTCTTGCATTAGGGCCCCTAAAATGCCAGGGCAGTATAACTACCCCACAAGTGACCCCATTTTGGAAATAAGACACGCCGAGGTATTTCGTGATGGGCATAGTGAGTTCATGGAAGTTTTTTTTTTGTCACAAGTTAGTGGGATTTGAGACTTTGTAAGAAAAAAAATCATCATTTTCCGCTAACTTGTGACAAAAAATAAAAAATTCTAGGAACTCGCCATGCCCCTCACGGAATACCTTGGGGTGTCTTCTTTCCGAAATGGGGTCACTTGTGGGGTTGTTCTACTGTCTGGGCATTGTAGAACCTCAGGAAACATGACAGGTGCTCAGAAAGTCAGAGCTGCTTCAAAAAGCGGAAATTCACATTTTTGTACCATAGTTTGTAAATGCTATAACTTTTACCCAAACCAATAAACATACACTTATTTTTTTTTATCAAAGACATGGAGAACAATAAATTTAGAGAAAAATGTATATAGAAATGTCGTTTTATTTGAAAAATTTTACAACTGAAAAATTTAATTTTTTGCAAAAATTTCGATTAATAACAATAAAAGTAAAAATGTCAGCAGCAATGAAATACCACCAAATGAAAGCTCTATTAGTGAGAAGAAAAGGAGGTAAAATTCATTTGGGTGGTAAGTTGCATGACCGAGCAATAAACGGTGAAAGTAGTGTAGTGCAGAATTGTAAGAAGTGGTCTGGTCATTAAGGGGGTTTAAGCTAGGGGAGCTGAGGCGGTTAAAAGGGACAACTCCTTCATTAACAACTGCCATTGCCTGATAATAAGATTACAAGTGAACTTATTACTTATGCTATGTAAGAAGCTTTCCATTGATGAACTGTACCAACTGTCCAGAGACTATTGGTTGTCAGTAAATGTTCAACTGGTTTGCAACTACCGACTCCTCATTCTTACTACCACTACTCTCAACATTTGCACCCAACGGTGCTGTCGTCACAAACCAGGGGCCCAGCCACAAGCACCCTAAACATCACCACCATCAAGGGCACCTCAACCAACATCTGGCTGGTGTTCCCTGCAACACAGAGTGCCCCAGAAGATCTTGTGCTGTCTTCCCATCCACTGCACTGCCGGCCCCAAGAGACAACGAAACTGTGAGTACTACTTTTCTCGGCACCTCATTCACTAGTATGCTCACGCCCGTACCATCCTTAGGGAGCCCTGGCACGCTGCACATGTAATATTGATGACCTATTCTGAGGATAAGTCAGCAATATAGCAGAGCCTGGAAAACCCCTTTTTTCATTAAATCATTTTGGGAGTACAAGTAAATTAGTAGAGGAAACCTGATAAGTATTTCTTACCGGACAACCTTCAGGGAATCGATCTGTGGAGCATTTTAGAAAATCAGGCCAGCCCCTCTCGCGCTCCACAATAGCACAAGGGCCCCGGGTAGCTAGACACAGGCCTTGACTTGGCAGCTCTACTTTGCCCGCCTCACACTTTGGCATGTACACGGCGCAGAGCAGGGGTTGTATCGCCTCCCAGCAGCGAGGAGCATTCCGTAAACCTGACAAAGAACAGAAACAAGTTTATATTTCACTTATCTTGAGCTAATAGTTCAATCAGTAGTGGAAATAGGGAGATTTATCAAAGCTGGCTTAGTAGCCCATAGCAACCAATCAAATTCCACCTTTCATTTTCTAAACGGGCTCTGAGAAATGAAAGGTGGAATCTGATTAGTTGCTATGGGCAACTAAGCCAGTTTTCCTTTACACCACTTTTATTGTATGGGGCTTGTCACATGCAAGACCCTCATAGGGTTTCATATACATTTCAGACACAGACATTTATCCACTGCATGTCCATACATACTCTAAAAACCTCACGTAAAGGTATAAATATACCAGTGACGTAACGTGTGCCAACATTCATATGCTCAAAAATCTATCCTATATAGTGCCATACAGTACCCTCCTCCGAGCAGATAGAAAACATGTATGACGTATAAAGGATGAGTGCCCCATACTGTACATCCCACACCTTTTCTGATCCTTCAGGTCATCCCTTTATACACTTACAGGACCATATCGTTCGCTGTATTCCTCCACATAGTGAGGGACCGAGTCCAGGAAAGCTGCCAATTTTCCTCATCGAGAACACAAAGTGAATAAACCTCAGAGGTAGTAGTTAGAAAGTATGTATAGTATAGTAGAGTACAGCATTCCCAGATCATACATCAGAAGTCAGTGTGAACAGGGGTGAAATAAGATCGAGTTAAATGTTGAAGAGACATGTAAAGGAGAGTCCTGTACCTGTACATCTTCATACATGTCATCTGATAAATTCCATCTCTCCAGTGGATAAGGTATAAATTTATGCCAAAATGTGCCTGCAAGGACTTAAGGGATATAAGAACTCCAATGAGAAGATATTGCCAAATCTGAGTTCTGGGGGCCTAGGACTGGCTGTCCGGTAAAAATGGGTGCCAGGTAAGGATGAGCAAACCAGTTCGGATAGGCCAACTTTGCTATTTTTTGGGAGGCAGACGAAGCTGAATCTTTTCAGGTTCGCTTCAGCCCAATCCACTAAAATAGCGAGTAGCGCCATTTTAGTGCACATTTCAATGGGAAAAAAGCACTAGGATGGAAGAAAAGGAAGTGGAGGGGAAGGACTTGTGCTGATGGGCTTCTAGGCTGTCTGTCAGCCTGAACGAGCCAATCAGTGCCGCAGCAGGCAGAGAGGTGCCCTAGCAGAACGAGCAGAATATCATTCTGTGTTGGGCTGTAAATGGGGATGGTTGGGTCTTACAGTGTCTGCCAGAAATGCCACAAATGATCTTAGGGAGTCAGGGACAGTCATGAGTCACAATAAAGCTTGTGTTCTACTGCCAGGGACAGTGAAGAAAAAGGCTAGAATTACAGAGAAGAAGAATTGCGTGTCTAGAATAGGGACAAGCAGGGAAAGCTGTCAGCCAGGGAGTGAGAAGTGAGTAGCTGAGGCTGGGTGTACCTCCTGACACAACTGCAGCTCCTGCAAACATCAAATGCATCTACCTGCAAGGAAAATACTTACATATTTTTTCTCCCCATATTCACAGAAATCCATTTTTTTATATATTTTTTTTTTTTTTTTGGGGGGGGGGGGGGGGGCTATTTTCGGCAGCCCCATAGAAATGAATGGAGGGCAGCTACACATGCGCAGTGCGCACTCTACGGCTTTTGGGGCTCCATTATCGGTGTAGGTGCAGGTACCAGAGGTGGGACTCACACCTATCAGACAATGGGCCCCTATTGTCTGAGATGGGAAAACACCTTTAATGAAACCAGCACATAGGTGATCAGCACACCAATACACATTAGGGTAACAATTTAGCCGAAACAGCCTGCCAGATCTATTTCACCCAAGTGTGAAACAAGCCTTAGGCTATGTGACATCACGTTTTTCATATCTGCATTGCTTCTACTTAGCCCACCACTGTTTCCCGAGTTGACCCCTAGCAGAAGAGGAAAACCCTCCTACATTCCTACAGAGATTCTAGCAAGGTTCAAATGGAGGCACTACACCATATTGGGGTGACAACTACAAGGGTCCACGCTTATGGAGGTTGGCATGAAGGCGTGTTACACAAGTAAAGTTCTCCATGTGCGTTAGTTTTCTGTCAGTGGCTCTTTGACTAGCAGATCAGTGTAGCACGCTACACCTCTAAATCCACAAAAAAATAATAATAAAGGAAAACCCTTTAGAAGCCGGTGAGAAAAAAAGGATTATAATGGATTATAATCCATTTGTCAAACAAATCATAGCGAATAACAAAAGATCACTGTATTTGCCAATATTCCCGTTTTGTGCTGTTAAAGGGGTTGTCCGGGATCAAGATTTCTTTTTTTAAAACCAGTTAAATCACTATTAATAGCGGTTTGAAGGTCCCCCCAGATGTTTTTAGGTATTTTTACACTTCAGCAGGGCTCCTACAGTCCCCCACTGATTGTTTACCTTTCTGTTTGTGTGCGGTAACTTCCTGCCTCAATGCTTTCTGGGTCCCAGCGCAGCTAAACGCCTCCTTCCTTACTAAGAATGCGCCCTGCTCGGCGAGGGGCGTGGCTTAGCGCTGCGCTGCGATGGGCGTGGCTTAGCGCTTCTGTTGCCGCATCGTTACTGCCCCTCCATGCGCTTGGAATAATTAGAGGCTGACGGTGACGTCACCGGGCTCCTTGTGAAGCGGAAGGAGAGGCTTCGCTATGCAGAAAGGGACCCGGTACGTCACTGACTGTGATAGAAACTGCACTTCCGGCTGAAAATTTGTGAAGTGAAAAAGGGCCATCAGAAATGTCTGGTAAGGGAAGGACAGGCATGAATGTAATATTTAGGGGACCATTGTACATGTAGACCCATGTCCCCAATCCTGGACAACCCCTTTAAGTCTTAGGCTGGGTTAATATCATGTTTTTTTCCCATCCATACAGTGGCATCTGTTCACCATAGAGTTCCATTGTAAAAAAAAAATTAAATTTTTTTTTTTTAAAATGTATACTTTTTTTTTTTTTTAACATTGTAAAAAATGTAAATTTATTTATTCTATATAGAGCTACTATATTCTGCAGCACTTTACAGACATTATCATCCAACTGTCCCCAATGGGGCTTACAATCTAAGGTCCCTATCAGTATGTCTTTGGAGTGTGGGAGGAAACCGGAGTAAACCCACGCAAACATGGGGAGAACATACAAACTCTATGCAGACGTTGCCATTGGTCGGATTTGAACCTAGGACCCCGGCGCTGCAAGGCACCAGTGCTAACCACTGAGCCACCATGCTGCCCGTATACTTTTTTTTACTGGACTGTGCCGGATACAAGAATGTGGTGTGCTGCATTATTGTATCTTTTTTTTTCTGACGTATACGTCAGCTGAATTTTCCAGTTTGCATTCAATATCCCGAAAAGTAATCATTTATGATGGTAGCTGTAATTTTGTAATGTGTTTCTTTTACCTTTATTGCTCCTATCCTCCCTTCTAGGAATGTCCATGCAGCTCTTTCTCATTTCCTGCGATGTTATGTCCATACAGGGGTAGTGATAGGGCAGTGTTCATGTAACTAGCTGGGTGGGAGGAGCTATAAATCAGCCGGGCATTATCAGGGGCGGTGCTGGAGTCATGGCAGAGTAAGGAGAAGTGCATCATGGGTTTGGTTGGATACAATAATAGGAAGTGCTACATACAGGATGGAAACAAACGTTTACATTGTCAAAACGGGTCAGGAGAGTCCAAACTGCAAAAAAAAAAAAAAGCATGGGGGGAATGTACATGAGGTAAGAAACTACAAGAGCATATCTGTCAAACATCACTGTAATCCCAGAAAACCCCCTTTATATATGCTATTTAGAGAATTCTAGGTTAATAGAAGCTTAGGATCCCTATTTCTTGGCCATAGTGGAGAGCGATTACAAATGGCATCTTTTGCTGTAGAGGACCTTAGGCAGATCACTCACTGATTTGAATGGACCCTGTGTAATATTTAAAGGGAATCTGACACCAGCAACCTCACTATCCAACTCTTTACATAGACGCTGTGGTTCACCTGATTAAAATGCTGTTCCTCTTGATGATCTGAGGCTATAGCATGCACCGCAACATGCAACTTTTTTACGCCAAAACAGTGGCGTAAGGAGCTTAATAAATGTCCCCCTGTGTTTCTTTAGTTGATCTGAGGCTCTGTCCCTGAGTTATGATACATTTTCTTAATATGTATCTTAGGGCTTTGGTCCAATGAGGACATCACCGTTGCTCTTGTCACACCCGAGCTCCACTCCTATTGCCAGCCCCTCCCGGCTGCTTTGATTGACAGGGCCAGGCAGTGGCAAAGCAGCGAGGGAGGGGATGGCGACAGGAGTGGAGCTTGGGTGCAACAAAAACAATGGTGACACCAACATTGCACCATAGGCCTCATTCGCATATTAAAAAGTATCATAACTCATGGACAGAGCCTCAGATCAACTAAAGAAACACAGGGGGACATTTATTAAGCCCCTGATGCCACTATTGTGGCATAAAAAAGTTGCATGTTATAGCGCATGCTATATGTGCACCATAACTTGCAACTTTTTAGGCTTCTCAACACTTTTCCTAAGTGGCGAAATGAGGGGGTTTAACAGAGGGGTGGGGCTTATAACTTTCGCCAGAAAGTGGCAGAAATTATAGCTGAAGTCCTCACCAGCCTGTAGACTCGTGGCTGGCGTAGACTCCAGTATCTGCTGCACGGCAGGGCAGAGATGAGCCTGATTTGTTAAGAGGTATGTACCAGTGCCTCACGCCAGTGCAGGGAGATCAAGACTGGAATAAGTATTGATAAATGTCCCTCACCATGTTTTAATTATACGAACTTCACCTATGTAGCAAGTCTATCAAAATGACTTTCCTCACGCCGTCACTCCCTTTCTTCCCTCGGGCACACCCCAAAGCTGGGACTCCTGCCTGATGGTAGTTGAAGTGCCCTTGGTGTTTCGGATTTAGCGTGGATGCAAGGCAGGAGATGTTGGTGCTGTGGCCAACAAATGGTATTAGAGTCAGTAACCAGGCCAGATGTAGAAAAAGAAACATCTCATTTTACTGAAGTGCAAACTGAGGGTTGTAGTCCATCCAACAGTCTGAGAACACAATTCACAGTGCAAGCAATTTTTTAAATGCCAGCTGTAGTTCACTACTGCGCCATACAGGTTTAAGATGCAACTGGCCAGGTCGTGTCTAGGTGTGGATGGTGTCTTAGATACTTCCCACTCATAACAATAATGTCTATGGCTTTTGATAGCAGAGTACCTTACTGACTCTGTTTGCTCGGCCGTTACAGATCCTGGAACGTCCAGCTCAGTCCTCTATCTCCTTTCCTGGAATACTGTATTTTGCAGATGGTTCTCTCTTGGTAGATTATCTAAGATGGTTAGTCTCTTTAGTTTGACCTAGTATTGAGGCGCGAGGCAAAACACACCCTCTCACTTCCTCTGCAAACTACAAACTCTCTTAAGCCTCATGCAGATGTCCGTGGAACACGGTCCGTGAGATACCCGACTGGCAGTGCAGGAGCGCTTGGCGTCATAGCAACCAATGACGCCGTGCACTCCTGCAATGCCAGTCCGGTATCTCACGGACCGTGTTCCACGGACGTCTGCATGAGGCTTTAGACCAGGGATGTCAAACTCGTGGCCCTCCAGCTGTTGCAAAACTACAACTCCCATCATGCCTGGGCATACTACAGCTATCAGGGAATGATGGGAGTTGTAGTTTTGCAACATCTGGAGGGCCATGAGTTTGACATCCATGCTTTAGACTGAGCTAGAGGTGGAGCTAACCAGTCTACCTCCCAGCCTCAGGAGCTGTATCAGGGTTGATTAGCCTAAAGGGGTTATCCGCCTTTTTCTTACTTAAGATCTATCCTTGAGCGTCTCCGTACAGTATTAGAATGTATGGGCTCCGATGAGCCGAAGTAAGTTATTTACGAAGTCGCGTGTGACTTTGTTGAATAATTTCGGTAGTTGATTTTTAAAGTGGAAAACTTTGAAACCGAACCAGTTCCAACTGGTACCTCAGAACAGAAGCAGTTCAACGAAGTCACGCGCAACTTCGTAAATAACTTACTTAGGCTCATCAGAGCCCATACATTCTAATACTGTACAGAAAGGGATCTCTGTACAGTATTATTCCGAAGTTTTGAACGAAGCGACTTCGGATGAAGCTTTCAAAGCTCATCTTGCTCAACACTAGCCATCAGTATCTGATCAGCGGAGGTCCAAAGGAAAGATGATCAGTAGATAACCCCTTTAAATGACATAACAAAAACTAAACAAACAGTTTCCAAGTACTCCCATCTCTGGGGTACTGCATAGAAATTAATCCAAATAAGCTCCCAACAAGCTCGGACTCTAATGCCACCAGATGTAGGGCAGCTATCCTACAAGTCAATGTTCAACTCTGTAAATAGGCCTTGAGACATGACTCAGATATTAAACAAGCCAGCACCACATCTGCTGACAGCTGTTTTGGAGTGATTGCTCCTTATCAATGCAGAGCAGAGGGTACTGGTTTACCTGGGTGAGAGGTGTAAGTCAGGAATTGGGGGGTACTACCTCTCCTTGGGGAGATAGTGCCTTAATTGGTGTGAGGAGACCTATAGGCCATACATGTTCCTCTGGAATTCTGGGAAGAAAGGGATGCCGGTACTCTCTGCTCTGCACTGATGAGGGGCAATCACCCTGAAACAGCTATCTGCAGATGAGATGCTGGCTTATTTAATATCCAAGTCATGTCTTAAGGCCTATATAAAGGGTGGAACACTGACTTATAGGATAGCTGCCTTACATCTGGTGGCATTAGAGGCAGAGCTGGTTAAGAGCTCATTTGCATATCATTTTTCCCCGAGCAGCAGGTATGGCCTATAAGGCTGGTTTCACACGAGCGTGACGGATTAGGACCGGATGCGTTCAGAGTGCGTTCAGTGAAACTCACACTATTTTGCAATCAAGTTCAGTCAGTTTTGTCTGTGATTGCGTTTAGTTGTTCAGTTTTTTCTGCGCGGGTGCAATGCGTTTTGATGCGTTTTTCACGCGCGTGATAAAAAACTGAAGGTTTACAAACAACATCTCTTAGCAACAATCAGTGAAAAACGCATCGCACCCGCACTTGCTTGCAGATAAAATGCGTTTTTCACGCAGCCCCATTCACTTCTATGGGGCCAGGGCTGCGTGAAAAACGCAGAATATAGAACATGCTGCGATTTTCACGCAACGCAGAACTGATGCGTGAAAAACAACGCTCATGTACACAGATCCATTGAAATGAATGGGTCAGGATTCAGTGCGGGTGCTATGGGTTCACGTCACACATTGCACCCGCGCGGAAAACTCGCTTGTGTGAAAGGGACCTAAGGCCTCTTTCACACGGGCATCATGTTTTTTGCCCGGATAAGAGGCGGGTGCGTTGCGGGAAAATGCGCGATTTTTCAGCGCGAGTGCAAAACATTGTCATGCGTTTTGCACTCGCGTGAGAAAAATCACGCATGTTTGGTACCCAGACCCGAACTTCTTCACAGAAGTTCGGGCTTGGGATTGATGTTCTGAAGATTGTATTATTTTCCCTTATAACATGGTTATAAGGGAAAATAATAGCATTCTGAATACAGAATGCTTAGTATAATAGTGCTGGAAGGGTTAAAAATAATAAAAAAGTTAACTCACCTTCTCCTCTTGTTCGCGTAGATGCTGGTCTGTTCTTTAGCTGTGGACTGAATGACCTGAGGTGATGTCAGATCACATGCTCCAATCACATGGTCCATCACCATGGTGATGGAGCATGTGATCTGACGTCATCAAAGGTCCTTCAGCCACAGCTAAAGAACAGACCGGCCTCTACGCGAACAAGAGGAGAAGGTGAGTTAACTTTTTTATTATTTTTAACCCTTCCAGCACTATTGTACTATGCATTCTGTATTCAGAATGCTATTATTTTCCCTTATAACCATGTTATAAGGGAAAATAATACAGTGAATAGACTGTCACCTAGAACCCATGCGTGAAAATCGCACCGCATCCGCACTTGCTTGCGGATGCATGCGATTTTCACGCAACCCCATTCATTTCTATAGGGCCTGCGTTACGTGAAAAACGCACAAAGAGGAGCATGCTGCGATTTTCACGCAACGCATAAGTGATGCGTGAAAATCACCGCTCGTGTGCACAGCCCCATAGAAATGAATGGGTCAGGATTCAGTGCGGGTGCAGTGCGTTCACCGCACGCATCGCACCCGCACGGAAAACTCGCCCGTGTGAAAGGGGCCTAAGTCTTCTCACGCCGATTAAGGCGTTCTCTCCCCAAAGAGAGATAGTACCGCCCAAATCCTGGGGTACTACATGTGTCTATGCAAGCATTTTGATGGGGAGGTCACGGGTGACAGATTCCCTTTAACTTCTACTGTGGTGGAACTGCAGGAAAATTTAACTTATTCTGGCCATTTGAAGTTATTCTGCATCCAAAAAATAGGGGATAACTATTAGATTGGTGTGGGTCCTACTGCTGGGACCCCCACCAATCACGAGAACAGGCGACCCATTCCACCCTGAAATGAAGGGAGTGGCTGGTTACACATGTGCGTGTCTGTTCCATTCATTTCTATGGGAGTTCTGGAAATAGCCAAGTACAGCGCTAGTGCTAGTGATCAGTGGGAGTCCCAGCGTTCAGTTTTTGAAGCCAAAATCAGTTTTGGATCATAAACGGAGAGAAATTATAGAAGGACAGATACATATTCTCCTCTTTTGTTAAATTCCCTCCTGGTCTTAGCTTCAAAAACTACATCGAAGAAGCTGCATGTGTGGCAGCAACCTCGCTGTCGGGTTTCCCCACAGATAACGGTTGAGTTCAGGTGGGGGTGTCACTTCTTTATCTAAAGGTGGATTTAATTGGGCTGACGAGCAGCAGATTATTGGAAAGGAAGGGCTCCTTCCCAACAGTCGGCTGTTCAGGTCCACAGTTTGGGAAGGAGTGATCGCTACTGTTATCACTTGTCCCTATATAGAATCATTGCTCCTGGGCAGCAGAGTGCTGTTTAGACCACATGATCTGCTGCCCGGGAAAGATGACTGAGGTGTCTGCACCTCTGATCATGTCACCCAATGAACTAGTGAAACAAATCTGTCATCTGTGGTAGCTTTAGACTAGGGCTACACGAAATTTGTCGCACCAATGTCGCGCAACAATTTTTATAATGATAGTCTATGGTGTCGCACTGCGACATGATGCGACTGCGATATGACAGTCGCCAAAAAAACATCAAAAATGTATTTTTATGCAACTGTCGCAGCATGTCGCAGTGCCACACCATAGACTATCATTATAAAAATTGTCGCGCGACATATGTTGCATTGTAGTTGTGCCCTATGTGTCGCGCGTCACAGGTGTCGTATAGACCTAGCCTTAGCAGATTATCAGGAACAAGCGTTTGTAGGAATGTTCATTCCCAATAATTGGCTACACCTTTAGGCCTCTTTCACGCTACCGTTTTTTTTTTTTCTGTTTTGCGGGCCGTTTTTGCGTTTCGTATACGGAACCATTCCTTTTATTGGTTCCCCCAAAAAATGGAATGTACTCCGTATGCATTCCGTTTCCGTACCGTTGAAAGATAGAACATGTACTATTATTGCCCGCAAATCACGTTCCGTGGCTCCATTCAAGTCAATGGGTCCGCAAAAAAAAATGCATCCGTATGTCTTCCGCATCCGTTCCGTTTTTTCAGAACCATCTATTGAAAATGTTATGCCCAGCCCAATTTTTTCTATGTAATTACTGTATACTGTATATGCCATACGGAAAAACTGAACGGAAACAAAAAAACTGAACAACGTATCCGTGAAAAACGGACCGCAAAACACTGAAATAGCCATACGGTCGTGTGAACGAGCCCTCAGAAATAGGAATTGTCCATAGAACAGAACCTCTTTAAGCAGATATGCATCAGATTACAGATGCTTTTACAGACCTTGGAAATAATTAATCCCAAATATTAAAAAGGAGGGGCTATTTTCAGCCACATTGTGATGGTCCTGAAGCTAGTGTTTGGCTTTGTGAAAGGGGTTTTTCCAAGAGTTTTGCAGTATACCATACTGCTGTATAGACTTACTGCCACAGGCCAGACTGGATGTGGCATACAGTTACGGGAGCACCATTCGCGAGGGGTGCGAGGACCCAGATATCCTGTGAGAATACCCCTTTAAGTTAATTTTACATGCATTCCTTTTAAAAACATACACTGCAAAAAAGGTATGTAATTCTATGCCAACTGCAAAACTTTTTACAACACATCTGTCAAAACAGATAAAGTTGGCATCTGTTTCACGTGCGTTTTTTCCTTTTTCTTCAGACAGATCCTAATGTATAGGCTATGTTCATACAGTAAGGCCTCAGGCACACGACTGTATTTTTGGCCCTTGGCCAATCCACATTTTTTTGTGGATCGCACACAGACCCATTTATTTCTACGGGTCTGAAAAAAATAAAATAAAAAATAATGACAGCACATGGGTGTCATCCACGTGTTGTCCGTATCCGTGTGGCTGGGCCACAAATTATTAAACCTTTCCTATTCTTGTTAGTTTTGCGGACAAGAATAGGCCTTTTGACAGTGGGTCCCATTTTCTTGGCTGCAGCAGGATGCCTCAGTTTATATAATATTTTACACTTCGGGTACTTTCACACTTGCAGCAGAGGATTCCGGCAGGCCAGATCCATCAAAAAGCATGCAAACTGATGGCATTTGTCATACGGATCAGGATCCTAATCCGTATGACAAATGCATTGAAATGCTGGATTCCTCTCCCCGGTGTCATCTGGAAAAAACGGATCCGACATTATTTTTTTTTTACATTTTTTTGCGGTTTGAGCATGCGCAGACCACAATGCCGGATCTGTTTTGCCGGAATATTCGGCGCCGGATCCGGCATTAATGCATTTCAATGGGAAAAAATGCCAGATCTGGCATTCCGGCAAGTGTTCAACGCTTGGCTATCTCCTGAGTTCCCATAAAAATGAATGGAGCAGACACACGCATGTGCGTATGGGGCCACAATGCTAGTGATCAGTGTGAGTCCCAGCGGTCAGTTTTTGAAGCCAAAATCAGTTTTGGATCATAAACAGAGAGAAATTATAGAAGGACAGATACATATTCTCCTCTTTTGTTAAATTCCCTCCTGGTCTTAGCTTCAAAAACTACATCGAAGAAGCTGCATGTGTGGCAGCAACCTCGCTGTCGGGTTTCCCCACAGATAACTGCTGAGTTCAGGTGGGGGTGTCACTTCTTTATCTAAAGGTGGATTTAATTGGGCTGACGAGCAGCAGATTATTGGAAAGGAAGGGCTCCTTCCCAACAGTCGGCTGTTCAGGTCCACAGTTTGGGAAGGAGTGATCGCTACTGTTATCACTTGTCCCTATATAGAATCATTGCTCCTGGGCAGCAGAGTGCTGTTTAGACCACATGATCTGCTGCCCGGGAATGATGACGGAAAATTTTAGACGGAGATAAAACCGCAGTATGCTGCGGTATTATCTCTGTCCTGAAAAGTCAAAAAGACTGAACTGAAGACATCCTGAACGGATTTCTCTCCATTCAGAATGCATTAGGATAAAACTGATCAGTTCTTTTTCGGGATTGAGCCCCTAGGACGGAACTCAGTTCCGGAAAAGAATAACGCTAGTGTGAAAGTACCCATAGTTTCTTAGTGGTGTTTTTCTTCACTTTTGCAGGTGTTTTGTGGCAAAAATTCCATCTTCAAATGTTAGCTGAAGGTTTTTAGGTAGTATATAAAACAGGACACACAAGCGGTTTTTGTTTTTTGTTTGCACCTGTCATTTTAGTTCACAAGGTGACCTGTTTATGACTTTCTGGCTTCTTTTAAAAAAAAAATCAACATGCTGTAGCTTCTTGCATGTTTTTTTTTTCAAGTGTTTTCACATGACCTTCTCAATAGGGGGAAAAAAACAATAAGAAAGTGGTAGTGGTTAGACACATTGGGGAGATTTATCAAATCTGTTGGTTTAGACCCGTTTCACACTGCCATTACAGCATTCCGGCAGGCTCTTCCAGCATAGAATACCAGGAATCGGGTGGACGAAAACTGCTGCGTGCATATATTTGACTGGCGAATTCCCTGCATATTTGCAGGATTTTGACCGGATCTCTGCCAGACCTCATTATAGTTAATGGGACTGGATGGCATTCTGGCAGTGTCCGGATCCGGCAAGCTGTTCCCGAACAGAACAGCCTGTTGGATCTATAAATGCTAGTCTCAGTTGCCCATAGCAACCAATATGATTTCACTTTTTATTTTTAAGAGCTATTTTGGAAAATGAAAGGATCAATCTGATTGGTTGCTAGAGGCAATTAAGCCATTTTTCCTTTGCACCAATTTTGAATTTCTCCAACTATGTGCAAAACACAAATGAAATAGTAGCACAAATACAGCCGCAAAAATGCAGGTACTAAAATAAAAACTCAAGTGCTTATTCTAGCATTTGTTTAACTTTTTTTTATTTTTACCAGAGTCAAATTCAATGTACCATCAATGTGGTGTTTTCTGGTATTACTATACGGATGTGCTCATGTAGTTGCTTCCTGTTTTTGTATCCAACCAAACCCATGAATTACTTCTCCTTTCTTTGCCACGACTCTGACACCGCCCCTAGCAACACCCAGCTAGTTTGTAGCTCCTCCCACCAGCTAGTAACATAGACACTCCCCTATCGCTGCCCCTAACACCCAGCTAGTTTATAGCTCCTCCCACCACCTAGTTACATAGACACTCCCCTATCACTGCCCCTAACATCACCCAGCTAGTTTATAGCTCCTCCCACCCAGCTAGTTACATAGACACTCCCCTATCACTGCCCCTAACATCACCCAGCAAGCTTATAGCGCCTCCCACCAGCTAGTTTATAGCTCCCCCCACCCAGTTAGTTACATAGACACTCCCCTATCGCTGCCCCTAACAACATCCAGCTAGTTTATAGCTCCTACAACCAGCTATTTACATAGACACTCCCCTATCACTCTCCCTAATAACACCCAGCTAGTTTATAGCTCCTCCCACCAGCTAGTTACATAGACACTCCCCTATCAATGCCTTTGATGCTGCTCTGACACACCCATGGACATATCATCACAGGAAATAAGAAAGAGCTGCATGGACACGGTCATGTGACCACAGCCTAGAACGATAGGAGCAATAAAAGGAAAATACATAATAAAATTACAGCTACCTTCATAAATGATTTTTTTTTTACTGGATGTTGATACAAACCAGAAAACCACTTTAAAGCCTTTTCACATGGGCAGACGCTCAATCCCAATTAGGCAGTCAGTCTGGAAAGATCACTTGTCAAATGTACAGAACGCTGTCTACAGCAAGAAAAGATGGGCTTACAATCATCAGAACCACCAGATCAGTATATAATGTGGACATGGAATTTGTATCCAGGAGATACCACTTCCTACATTCACCTTTATGCAAGTAACTGGTTGCACTTGCAACAACTCAGAAGACACCCATGTAAAAACTGTACCAATTTTGCCAAAAATCTGCACAACTATATTTCTTGATGGATGGTTGATACCACCATTTTTATGTAGAAAGTATAGAGAATAGTTAAAAAATATCTAATAAAACGTACAGACCACTGCAAAAGACTTCAATCCATATGATGCAATGGTATCATCAGCAGAGTATTGCAGAGTCCATTGGATCAGATCAGCAGAATTATCTGTATGTCTATAGGAATGGATGAAATGCAGGAGACCAAGTCATTGTTTTTTTTTTTTTTTTTCAGGACAATGACATTTTCATATTAGAACTGTTCCTATGTCTTTGTGCAGTTGGCTGTCACAGAGGGAATGTCCCCACTTAGGAACCTCTTCTATTTGCCAGAAAAGACAGCCGCTCTGTATTTCAGAGCTCTCTCATAATTACTTTTGTTAGCTGGGCAAAACAATGGGATTGTGCCCACTGGATATAGACAGGAATGTTTCCACTCACTGACAGCTAGCATAAAATAGACAGCCACTGACCACCGATAGAAGGAAGGGACCAGATCTTTAAATAGAAAGCTGAAATGGACAATTTGCAGTTCATCTTCATCTTTTTGAAGGGGTACGGTGCTTAGAGAATAACTTGAATCTCTAGTGATCACTGGGGGGTAGGAGGGTCTCAGGACCAAGACCTTCACCGATCAATACTTTGGTGGATATGTCTATGACATGTCAGAAGTACAGTTCTAGAAAATGTTCCTAGAAATGCTTCTATCGAGATCTATGGTTATAGCATTGAATATAAAAGTTAGCAAACTCTTTACATGTACTTTCCAACTAGGGTTTTCCTACAAAAGCCCATCACAAAACTGGGATGAATATGGTATGCTGTGATTTACAGAAATAATTCCACATCCTGTGAGCAGGATCATTAAAATCTTGTTCAGTGCCTTGAAAAACAGTACATGTGAATATACCATTGCAGCCACCCTCGTAGCTCTTCATGTAAGAAATTACACATCTTCCATTGGTCCACAGAAAAATAGCAGAGACCTGCCCTACTTTGGTCTGTTTTCCAGCCCATTAAAATCTAGGATTCCATGAAAACCACAAAAAGCTCACGGATGCCACCCTAGTCCATTTTCCATGGACCTTTGCTAGGAGATGCTCTGGAGATTGGTCAAGCAGTGCATGTGAGGGCAAAAACCAGACAAGCAGAACAAAAACAGATGCAACACTGTCATGGATGAAAAAAAGTCTTCTTATCAGGGACCGAAAATGGACATGGACATGAAGTTCCTATGATCTGGAGATGTCTGAAATCAAGTAGCTTTCTGAACTTCTAGTCTCTTCCCAGCAAACAATTGCCCATAACCTATGATGGCATCAATTTAATGGATATCTCAGGAGCTTTTTGATAGTTTTTTATGATGTATCTGTAGTCTACGGATGATGGAGGACACTATTAGGTAGCCGTCACCTATAGGCTATAATAGATTCTGATTAAGGCCTCGTGCACACGACTGTGTTTTGCGGTCTGCAAATTGTGGATCCGCAAAAAAAACGGATGACTTCCGTATGGATCCATTGTAATAATGCCTATCCTTGTCCACAAACTAAAAAAAAAAAATAGGACATGCGCTGTTTTTTTTTTGCGGGGCTACGGAACGGACATACTGATGCTGTCCGCATTTTTTGCGTACCCATAGAAATTAATGGGTCCGCATCCTATCAGCAAAAAAAACGGAACGGACAAGGAAGCAAAATACAGTCGTGTGCATTCGGCCTAACAGATATGAAAAGCTCATGAGGTATACGTGTAAGGCTACTTTCACACTCGCGTTTGGTGCAGATTTGTCATGGATCTGCACAAACGCATCCGTTCAGAACGGATCCGGTTGTATTATCTTTAACATAGCCAAGACGGATCCGTTTTCTATTGTGCCAGATTGTGTCAGAAAAAACGGATCCGTCCCCATTGACTTACATTGTGTGTCACGACGGATCCGTTTGCTCAGTTTCGTCAGACGGACACCAAAACGCTGCAAGCAGTGTCCGCCTCCAGAGCGGAATGGAGACTGAGGCGAACTGGTGCATTCTGAGCGGATCCTTATCCATTCAGAATGCATTAAGCGCAAAACTGATCCGTTTTGGACCGCTTGTGAGAGCCCTGAAAGTATATATTTAACATATAAGTTTCTTTTACAAGACTCTGTGGGATGGACCCTGCAGTCTGCTATGCTACTCCATACCTTCTTTTTACGTATATCAGACAGAGGCCAAAAGGACACTCTTTTAGCCCCTGTCTGATTAATGGAGCTCTATGGGCACATTTAGTGTGTACCTTGGAGCGTTCCTTGCCTACATACATAACAATAAGGCCTCTTGCACGCGACCATATGTATTTTGCGGTCCGCAAAAACTGATCCACAAAAAATACGGATGACATCCGCGTGCATTCCGTATTTTGTGGAACGGAACAGCTGGCCCTTAATAGAACAGTACTAACCTTGTCCGTAATACGGACAATAATAGGACATGTTCTATTTCTTTGTGGAACGGAAATACGGAAACAGAATGCACACGGAGTACCTTCCGTTTTTCTGCGGACCCACTGAAATGAATGGTTCTGTATACGGTCCGCAAAAAAAAAAAAAAACAACGGAATGGACACGGAATAAAAATACGTTTGTGTGCAAGAGGCCTAAATGTGATATAAACAGGGAAGTCAATGGGTCTGGCGGGTGCCGGTGGTATCTGTCTTCTGGTGCTTCCAGCCATCTGTCATGGCTTCCATTAGAAGCATAAACCCTACCAGTGTGAACAAAGCCTCATAAATGTTGTCCCCTCCTAATGTAAACCCATGATCATACGCATATCTCACAGTGACATGCCGCCCATAATAACGTCAGACTACGGAGAGCAAAAAGCACTTTTACACAAGTTTCCACCAACCACTCAGCAGGCTTGTGTGGCCTACTCTCCCCAAAGCAACAGATCTAAAACTATAACATTCACATCATAAGATGCCCAAATGGTGGGATTGATTGCCACAATCTATCAGGACATTATGGTGGGAAGGCGGCCCCTTTAGTTTTTTTTACCAGTAAATGGTCTAATAAAGATAAAATGTAGAGGGGCTGCCCATTTTCCAGTGCAAGTTACAAAATAAAATAAGTCATAAGTAATAGTAAACTGGGTGCCCCATCTCCACTACCGGAAGTACCAGCAGGGACCATCCTGCACTACATGAGGGAGAGCTCCACAATCACGTGATCTCATCCAGAGAGAAAAGAGCCACAAGTCAACACAACTGCACACAAGTGTGTGTATGTATGTATGTATGTATATATATATATATATATATATATATATATATATATATACACACACACACACATACTATACATACGTAGACATATACCATATAACACACTCACTATACACATGTATACATATACCACACTCAGTTCACACATATATTATACACCACACTCACTGTACACGTGTATACTTATACTACACACCACACTCACTGTATATGTGTAGATGTATACATTATACCACACTTACTGTACAAGTGTATACATAATATACATCACACACTAACTGCATGATACATGTATAAATACACAACATTACATGACACTCACTTTATACATGTGTACTTATACCCCACACACTGTATACATGTGCATTACAGTCACTGCATAATACAAGTATACATATACACCACACTCATGGTATACTATATACATATATACTTTACACCACACTCACTTTATACTTGTGTACTTATACTACACACCACACTCATTGCATATATGTATAAATCTACTATACCCCACACTCACTGAATACATGTATACTTACACGTCCCACTCATTGCATATATGTATAAATATACTATACACCACACTCACTGTATACATGTATACTTATACACCACACTCATTGCATACATGTATAAATATACTATACCCACACACTTATTGTACACCTATAGGTAGACACTGTATTGTCAGAGGTAACAGGGCTTGAGGACTCTATATATGGACACCATATCAGACAGATGTGTATATACCTCAGGATACAGGAACTTCAGACTTTCTCACAAACAAATAGCTGCTAATTAGCTTAATAAACATCTGGCCCTGGCCACCAGTGAAGTGTATGGAAATGCAGCCTCCTGGCCCAGGATCACACTCACCAGACCAAAGCAGGAGTTTATCATGAACTTCTTCTTGATTAGAGGAATCCTCAGCCAGGCCAGTGGATGTCCATGTATAGGGCAGAGTAGATCCAAGGCACACATTGTACTTGAGGGCTTCACAAGTGGTGGTCTTCTTGCACCTATCCATGTAAAAAGACTCATTGAACTGAGCTCCTCTAGATCCAGATATGGAATCGAAAAACCAAAGCCCCATCATGCAGCAAATCCACAGCACCATGGAGGAGGACATCTTTACAAGAGGGGGAGGATAGGAGCAGAGAAACCCTCCAGACTGTGCGCTTATTGCATTCAGTTTGACTTTGCTTTGTTTCCTCTTCAGCAGGATGGGTGCACGTCTAGCCCCCTCTCTTGCACCCTGCCCTCCTCCATTTTGCTCTCTTCTCATTCAGAGCAGACGATCCTAAAAGCAGAAGTTTCAGGAGTCCAAGTTAGATCCAGCCCAGAAGTCCTAAACTCCCACACCAGAACATGGAGCTTGTTTAGTTACTACAACCCACTCTTGTGCCCATCCAGAGAACTTGCAGGAAAGGGATTTGTAGGGAGAGGAGTGAAAGAATGTAATCTGATCCAGGCAATGGCTGTGCCTCCTCCTCCTCCTCCTCCACTCTCTGCCTCCTTAGTTTTACATCTCACACTACTTCACACTTAGGAGAGTGTCTTCACAAAAGAACCCTCTGAAATGTACCAGGAAAGTCCAGATTATGGCCCACCTTGAAAAAGAACTGCATTTATTTCGATCAGCATCACTGTAGATTCAATTCTTCTGTAATAAATAAATAGGACATTGTCTCTTTTGATACATCTGCTCTCTGATGCCTCTGTTAGTAAATATCCTGGAATGTAAAGATGATCTGAACCCCAAATATGTATAAATTTTAGATGAGTTACAACAATGTATATTAGTAGATAGGACAGGAAAGGGATTTGTAGGCAGAGGAGTGGAAGAATGTAATCTGATCCAGGCTGTGGCTGTGCTGCTGCTGATTCCTCCTCCTCTCTCCTCCTTGCTTCCAAAGTTTTGCATCTCAAACTACTTCATACCCAGATTTCCTAATCCTGTAGATGGTGTAACCTTGGTCAGGCTGTCTAGACCTGCACCAGATTTATCTCAGGGGCTCAGGCCGGATGATACATCTGGTGCAGGGATAGCCACTTTTCTAGGACTCTATACCAACTATTGGTTTACTTCAGGGATGGCCAACCTGAGGCACTCCAGCTGTTGCAAAACTACAACTCCCAGCATGCCCAGACTGCCTACAGCTAGCAGCCTACAGCAGGGCATGGTGGGAGTTGTAGTTTTACATCAGCTGGAGAGCCGCAGATTGGCCATGCCTGGTTTACTTTGAGACAGATGTTTATGCCAGAATTATGCTGCAAAATCTCCCCCCTTTTTGGCAACACCAGGAAAAAGTGCATGAGCCAAACTGCGCTAATTTGTGCCACTTTTTAGACAGATTTTTGACCCCATTAGTAAATCTGGGCCACTGTCTTTTCAGCCACAAAGGGATCTAATATAGTCCAACAAGGGGGATTAATGCCAATAAAAACATAACTTTTAGGCCTCTTGCACACGGCCATTCTGCGGCCGCTCTGTGCATTGGGGACTGCAATTTGCGTTCCCCAATGCACGGGCCCCATCCGTGCGGCAGCTGCGACTGATCCAGACCCATTGAACTTAAATGGGTCCATGATCCATCCGCATTGTAAAAAAATAGAACATGTTCTATTTTTTTGCGGTGCGGAGGCACGGACAGAAACACCACGGAAGCACTCCGTAGTGCTTCCGTGGGGTTCCGTGCCTCCATTCTGCATTGCAGCTCCGGATTACAGACCCATTCAAGCGAATGGGTCCGCAGTCGTGATGCAGGGAGCACACGGCCAGTGCCCGCATATTGTGGACCTTTTTGCGGGCCGCAATACGGGCCACGGCCGGCAACGGCTGTGTGTATGAGGCCTTAATTTCAGTACACAATAAAATATATCAATAGAAATAGCCTTAAAAAATCTTTAATAAAAAAAAGGGTGCATGGCAGCATCCACAACCAGGTTGTAGGAGTAATTAGAACCATGCATTGTTACCACCTCCAATGTGACATTCGAATGTCCCTTGCTGTGGTCCAGAAATGAAGGGAGTACCTGGGAAATTGGACAAAGTAGTTATGGCATGTCCTATTTTACCCTAATGTGTCCGCTCTGTCCCTACAGCCCTATGTGCAGAGCACCCACCCTGATAAGAGCAACCCTGTCTGGAACCTGCCCCTGACCAACATACCCTAGATTGACCCTAACCTGATGTTCCGATGTGCCGTGTTTGGCACACTTGCCCATCAGAGGACAGTAGAGTGAATGGGGTAAAAACATGGACCAAAGGTACTGATCTGTGTTATTAAGACATGACCCATGGTAAACATCTCAGGTTATGGTCAAGTTAGGTTGTGTAGGTCAGGGGAATGTTAGAGACAGGGTCTCTCTTATAAGGATGGGTGCTCTGTACATTGCTAGGGACAGAGTGGCCACCCTGAAGGGCACAATAGAGTATAATAGGACATGCCATAACTACTTTTGTCCCATTTCCCAGTTACTCCTTTCATCTCTGGACCAGTAAGGGACATCCGAATGTCACAGTGGATGTAGTAAGAACGCATTGTTCTAATTCCTCCTAGTACCTGGTTGTGGATGCCATTGTGCACCCTGTTGATATCTCTTTTATGTTAAAGATTTTTGAAAAGAGGCTATTTCTATTGTTATATTTTATTCTGTTCTCAGAATACACTGTGGTAATGTGAACAGTGCTGGAAGGTGTGCTGTCCCACTTCAGGTACCTCAGATGGGCGAGACAGATAAAGTCCAGAGATTGGCAGTAGTCTCAGCAAAGCATAGTTTGCTGAGACATTTCTGTATACATTTTCTGGGCTGGATTTTACTTGGACTGGTGGCTAGGCTTGGTAGAGGGAGTTCCCAGTCCACACCCTTCCAGTACGGGTTTTCCTTTCTACCTGAGGTGATCGCAGATGAGGCCTGCTGTAATCAGGCTGGCATAACGCGCCTCAGAGTAGGTCAGTCTGAGGAGGGAGAGCGAGACTGTTGTGAAGCAGAGGCTCTGTGTGTGGTCTCGGTCAGGAGGACTGAGGGGCCACGAGGCTTTGAATAGCCTGAGGTTTGGAGGACCTAGCGACACCTAGAGAACGAGGGTTGCACACCCAGCGTCTGGAGGACTACTGGGCCACACTCCCCCAAAAGGTACTGGAGTTGCCACAGTCTTAAGGCTGCAGTATTGATGTTGGCTGAGGAAAGCCGCATATGTTGTCCATGTGTGAACTGAGCTCTATGCGTGAGGTAGGGACATATTGTGTTTAGGTAGCGCCTAGACGGGCAGGAGTTTATTTGTGTTTTAAGTGTTGGCGGTGTGGGAACCTCACCCCACCCAGTGATGTATAACTGGACTATCATTTATAAGAAGACTGTCAAAATAAATGCACAGTGTGGACATGAAAATCCATTGTCTGGTGAGATATCTGTGAGTGTGACCCCCTGAACAGAGACGAGCCCTTACAACACGTTATGCTTTAATAGGCATTACTCATCCCTGTTGGACTATATTAGATTAGCTGGTGATATACCCACATATTGCATTTATTGTGGATAAGTTGATTTCACAAAGGGATCTACAATAGTGCTTTGTCCCTATAATAACAAGATAAAATGTTCCAGGGAAGATATAGATTTAGTGCCCATATATACATTCATTCTGATTAAGAGCGATACATGGAGGTGGTGGCTCCATTCAAAGAGCCACAACAGCGGGTTGATATGGCTCTATAGCATAATGTTATTGAGGGCTAGATTGATCAAAATGGACAAGTTTAACCAAAACAAGTATTTGGGCAAAATTTAACAATGATTGGTCTGTCAGGCTGTCACTATCTGAAAAGAAGTTGGCCATGTTTGAAATTTTCCGTCTATAGCCGGATGAAAGATCTTTCTTTGAAAGAATGTTCTCAGAAAGATCATTTGTCCTTTGCCCGCTGTCATTGAACATGTATGGCCAGTTTGAACAACTGTAGAAACCAATGTGGACTAAAATGTGTATAGCTGTGTCTGCAAAACAATTGTTCATGGCCGTTTGGCCAACAGTTATCTCATGTGCATGGTTTGCTCTTCTTCTAACTAATGTGTATGGCCACTTCTGCTAACACATTGGACAGAAGGAGGTTCATGGCTGAAGAATTGTTGAAGGAACAATCATCTGGTGAAGAATTATTTGCCAACCATACACATATTAGTTCACACTGGGCATACATGTTCAATGTCATCACACAAAGGAAAAATAATTTTCTGAAAGCTCCTTTGTCTAAAAATGTGCTGAAAATTTCCACCGCTGTTGACTTCTTTTCAGATGATGGGTGAATTGGTTGAAATTGTTTGCCTTGACCAACTTTAAACTAAAGTGTTTGGGTACAGTACCTTTAGAAAGGCATGAACAGTAGCGGGGGATGAATGGTGGGAAAATGTACTAGTGGGATATACATTTAAGAAGTTAATAGTGGGTAATAAGTTACTCGGTTTGTAGCTGTGTGGTGCAGATTTAATGGAAGAGATGTCAAATCATAGACCATGTGTGTCTCCTGGTGAGGGCAAAATATTATCTTGCAACAGAGGATTTGTTTTGATATCAAAGCATGCATGTTCAAAAAGTGGGCTACCCATCCAAAGGTGGAGTATCAGAATAGGAAGCCGGAGGGGAAAGACAAACAATTAAAAGGTAAACCACTCGCTGCTCTGCTTTGCAGAGCACCTTAGGAAAGGAAACCTTTCACCGATGTGCTATGCCAGGCTTTAGCTGGGTGCCTTTTTTGGCAGTAAACAGCAAAATCAATAAACTTCTTTAAAAAAAATTAGTTTTAGTGCATTTAGAAAAGTTTCAAATAAATTTGAATAAAAGGTTAGTTAGTCTTTAAGAAAATGAAAATACTTAAAGGGAACCTGTCATCACCTTTATGCAGCCCATACTAACGGCAGAACAAAGTAGAGACAGGTGAGTTGATTTCAGCGGTCTGTCATTTATAAGTTAAAAGTAAGTGGTTGCAGACTAGGCCTAGAAAAGAGTCCCGGCCACCTGAGAAGAGTCCTGGTTATTCAAGAATTCCTGCTCTCCTGCCCACCTGCTGATGACTGACAGTCTTCTACCTAGTTTTCTCCCTTTCTCTCTAGGAGAGAACTGCCAATCATCAGCAGATGGACGAGAGAGCAGGAGAATAGGAATAACCATGACTCTTCTCATGTAGATTTGTCTCTTTTCAAGGCCTGGGCTGCAATGATTAAGATGCCGGTTCTCAGAGTGATACACTGCTGAAATCATTATTTCTGTCACTAATTTATGCTGCCCTCAGTGAGGTCAGCATAAAGTTTATGACAGGTTGCCTTGGCTGCCTCCATCTTGCGGACAACACAGCCACCCTTCACCTCCTGAGAACTGCAAATACCGGACATGGGTCGCTCCAGCTTCATGGTCATGCAAGTACCAATGGTGTAATCAGGATAGACTTGCATCGCTCATTCCAGGAGCAATATAATACTGTTATCTTATCTCTGCCTGGCCAAACATTGTCCTCTACTATATAGGGGCATAATGTCCATTTAAATAACTGTATCTAAATCTAATTGCATTACAATCTACGCAACATGGGTTTATCCGCTACTATATAGGGGCATAATGTTTATCTGATTACTGTATGTAGATCTAATTGCATTAATATCTATGCACTATGGTTATTTCAAAACAAAAATAAGAACATATATATAAACAATTTATAAAAAATAAAATACAAATAAAAAGAATATAAAAGAATTAAAAATTAGTATCATTCTTAATTCAGGAGGTATATAACATCATAGGCTGGGTATTTTGTGTCCATTTGGATTCATGTAATAGACTTTTTGGCCTTACTTATTGAATATTTAATTGTCCGCTAGTTATCATCATAACGGCTACATTATTATCTTATAAACATATATATTAGTTTTTTCTCTTTTTCTTTGCTCTGGTGACAATTTTGGTGATAGGTATTTTTATGTTGACATGTCCCCTGAGGAGCCTGACATTAACTGGGCGAAACGCGTAGGAACAATTTAAGGACATTCTTTAGGATATTTCTATAGTATCCACATTCATATCACATTTCCTTTTCTTTTTCATTATACGTTATTTGAGTGTTTGTTGTCACCCCATCTGGGGCATAACATTTGGTTGTTATTTTTTGTACTTATAGTAGTCCAGGTCTTTATTTAGGGCCACTAGTCTAATAAATTGGAATACTATACCGGGTCAGGGTGACCTAAGGGTTATCAGGAGGCACGAGACACGGGATCGCCCCTATTGGGGCGGCTATTCCGTTTGTAGGCAGGGCATCAGAGTCAAGGTCAACTTTAGGGATAGGCCCAAACTCTCCGACACATTTGTCAACCCTCCTACAAACAACCTTGTATCAGTTTTTCTACTTTCTTTTCAAATTATTTTCTTTTGTATTAAACTATGGGTGTATTGGCTTTTAATATATAAGAATTAAAGGTTATGTTTTAGAATAGTGGTATTTCTGTGATTTCAGGTTCCCTTTAAATAACAAATAGTTTAGGTTAGACAAAGTATTGTTATACAATTGGCCAAAATCAGAGGCTGAAAACAAGCCAGGTCACAAGTGAAGATCTGCAGTAGCATATGGTACATCAAAGCAGGTCACTAAAAGATAGGAATAGTGCTGACCAATAGCATGGTGAACTGATCCTGATTATTTAGCCTCATGCAAGTGTGACGTCTCCAAAGGAAAACAGGAAATCCTTTGTACTGGACATTAAAGGGTGTCTGTCAGGAGATTTGTACATATGAAACTGTCTGACCTGTTACATGTGCACTTGGCAGCTGAAGGCGTCTGTGTTGGTCTCATGTTCATATGTGCCCGCATTACTGAGAAAAATTGTTTTAATATATGCAAATTAGCTTCTAGGAGCAATGGGGGTGTTGTCATTACACCTAGAGGCTTCAACTTCTGAACCTTCTGCACTTTGATTGACAGGACCAGCCAGTGTAAATGTGATCCTACCTGGCCCTGACTTCTCTGAAAGTTGATAGGGCATGGCAGTTGCAGAGAGCAGAGCCTCTAGGTTAATGGCAACACCCATAAAACATCATTTTTCTCAGCAATGGGGACACATATAAAGATGGGACCAACACAGATGCCTTCTGCTGCCAAGTGCACATGGAACAGGTCAGCCAGTGTCATAGGTACAAATCTGCTGACAGATGCCCTTTAAATATTATTTCATTATAAATATATTACCAAATACCTTCCATTGGTTATAATGGCTTGTTTTGTCTGGAGAGCAATCATTAGGAGAAATAAAATGACTGCCATCCTACTAGTCCACACAAAACCTGTCCTAATTACACAGGAGGACAAGTTAAAGAGCTGCGCCATCTTCCTCTCTTACTTGTCAGGAATTATGATTCTAAATACAGTTTAATATGATCTTCAGATGAATCTCAGTAGGAAAGGAGTTCATTAGGAGACATGAAGTACAGAGCAGATAGTGGGGGGTGTAGATAATGAGCAGCAGCACTTGCATGCAGCCTCCATTACCACAGTCTGTCCTGTCTGTCCTCTCTGTACCTCATGTCTCCTCATGTACTCCATTCCTACAGAGATTCAGCTGAAGATCTTATCAGCTGTATTCAGGATCATAATCCCCGACAAGCAGAGCAGAGATGAGCAGTTCTTTACCTCATTGTTGTAAAGTAACTTGTCCTGCTGTGTGATTAGGACAGGTTTTGTGTGTACTGATAGGACAGCAGCCATTTTATTTCTCCTAATGATTGTTCCCCAGACAAAATGAACCATTATAGCTAATGAAATGTATATAGGACTATATTTATACTAAAGTAATATTTAAATATTTCTATTTTCTTAATTCATAGAGAACCCCTTTAGGATTGGTACCTGGATAAAAAGTAGGCAGAATGTTTGTGGAAAGTTTTTAAAGGGCATCTGTCAGCAGCTTTGTACCTATGAAACCATGTACCTATGACAGCTGAAGGCATCTGTGTTGGTCCTATGTACATATGTGTCTGCATTGCTGAGAAAAATGAAGTTTTACTGTATGCAAATGAGCCTCTACGAGCAATGGGGGCGTTGTCATTACACCTAGAGGCTCTGCTCTCTGTAACTACTGCGTCTTCTGCTCTTTGACAGGGCCAGGCAATGTAATAGTGATTACACCCGGCCGCAGCACGGCAAATATGCTGGGAAGGCAGCCAGACAAATACCGCTGCACGCAGCCAGTGTGAAAAGTAGCCTAACACCATAATATAGAACATGTATGTCATAGAGGAGCTTCACTATCTGAAGACCACCTCTACGAGCAAGCGTGGAGAATCGTGAAGTAATTATATTTATTTAGATAGTCAGCATATCATATTACATTTTCTCTGCTGATTGATGGAGGTTACTGGACCTAGACCTTCAGCATCAACTTTTAGAAAATGGGTCAACCCCTTCCCAACCCTGGGATTTTTGTTTTTTACTGTCCTCCTCCCGGAAGCCATAACTTTTTTTCTCCATTTGCCATATGAGAGCTTGTTTTTATGAGTTGCAAGTTGTACTTTCTATTGGCACCATTTAAAGGGAGTCTGTCACCGACTTTTCACATTCTACGCTGCTTATATTGCCTTATTTCACACACTCGTTTTAGTCTTATTTTATAAAGCTGCAAAAACAAGCTTTTAATTGTATGCAAATAAGGGCTCATAAGTGCCCAGGCCCCTCTGTGTTTTGCGCTCCTAACTCCCACCCAGCCTCGTAATCATCTTACATAATCCTCGCCAGCTCCCCAGATCCCGCATGTACATAGTTTACCGCCGGGCCTGGGCATGCGCACTCCGATAACCACTGAAGGCATCGGCTTGGTTTGCAGCAGTGCACATGCGCACAAATCTTATCAGTGACTGACAGCTATCTGTATACACAGTCATAGAGGGAAGGATGTCAGTCACTGATAGGACCGACTCCCTGACTTCAAAGCCCAGGATGAGCAGGAATTTAAATGAATGAAATACAACTTATTCTTAAATGGGTTGTGTCACTTCAGCAAGTTGAATTTATCATGTAGGTAAAGTGAATACAAAGCACTTACTAATGTATTGTGATCATCCATATTGCTTCCTTTGCTGGCTTGATTATTTTTTTTCATTACATTATACACTGCTCGTATCCAGGGGTTATGGTTAGGGATGAGCGAATTGACTTCGGATAAAACATCCGAAGTTGATTCGCATGAAACTTCGTTAGACTACTGTACGGAGCAAGCGCTCCATACAGTATTAGAATGTATTGGATCCTATGAGCCGAAGTTATTACTTCACAAAGTCTTGGGAGACTTAGGCTACTTTCACACTTGCGGCAGGACGGATCCGACAGGCTGTTCACCATATCGGATCCGTCCTGCGGCTATTTCGCCGTGCCGCCGGACCGCCGCTCGGTCCCCATTGACTATAATAGGGACGGGGCGGAGCTCCGGCGCAGCACGGCGGTGCACGGCGAAAGGCCACCAGACTAAAATTACTGCATGTCAGGCTTTTTAGTCCAGCGGCTTTCGCCGTGCACCGCCGTGCTGCGCCGTAGCTCCACCCCCGTCCCCATTATAGTCAATGGGGACGGAGCGGCGGTCCGGCGGCACGGCGAAATAGCCGCAGGACGGATCCAACATGGTGAACAGCCTGTCGGATACGTCCTGCCGCAAGCGTGAAAGTAGCCTTAGGGTAATAACTTCAGAAATTAATTTCTACTGTTAAAAACAGTTCCAAGGTACCACTTGCTCCGTACAGTATTCTAACAAAGTGTTATGCGAATCGACTTTGGATGTTTCATCCAAAGTCGATTCGCTCATCCCTAGTTATGGCTAATAGCTGCAGAGCACATATGATGTGGCTGGGACGAGAGCTTTTTCCTATAGTGTGCAGGCACGGCCACCGCTGCTGAATTGCAGGGTAGTCATAACCCCTGGAAATGAGCAGTGTATAATGTGATGGAAAAAACTAATCCAGCCAGTAAAGGATGCAATATGGACAATCACAATACATTAGTACAGTAAGTGCATTGTATTTCTTTCTCTATATGATAAATGCCACTTACTGGTGAGACAATATCTTTAATCTTTTTTTCACACAAAACTATACATCAATCTGCTCAGTTATTCCTGCTCTATAACATGCTGCCTGCAGAATACTTCTCATTTTCATGGTGACAGGTTCACTTAAAAAAAAAAAAAACTTTTTAACTTTTTTATAGTCTACGGAGAGGTGTGAAGGCTCTTTTTTTGCAGAACGATCTGTAATTTTTGGAGCGTGTATGACTTTTTAAACAAATTTTTAATTCATTTTTTTGGGAGGTGAAACAAAGAAAAAATGGCAAATTGCCCATTTAGATTTTTCTTTTTGTTACAGTGTATACCATACAGGATAAATGCGTTTATATTTTAACAGTATGGGCATTTTGGGATGCGGTGCTGCAAATGACCTTTATTTTTTATTGTTTATTTTTATTTTTAATATGGGATGATCTGAATTTTTATATATTTTTTTTTTTTTACTTTTTCCAACTTTTTTATTTACTTATTTTTTTTAAGTCCCCTTAGGGGACTTGAACATAGTTGATCCCATATACTGCACTGAATTACCATTGCAGCCAAGAGGATATTCAATACAGTCTCCATAGCAGCACATTGCTGTGGTAGCCTCAAGCCTTCCTAATTAAAATGGAAAACCAGGAGCGGCGCCCGGAAGTGGGGAGCGGGGTCAGTAAATTACCGATGCGGAACCCAGCATATGTGGGGGGGGGGTTCTTGAAATTGGATAACCCCTTTAAGCATTGAAACACTTTGGGGAGATTTATCATGAGTGGAAAAGTCAGTTTTGCCAGAGTCTGCACGGCCATGTGCTGGCCAGGCTGCGAACCGCAAATTGCAAATTGCGGTCCACAATGCACGGGCACAGACCGTGGGGCAGCCGCATGTGGATCGCGTACCCATTCTCTTGAATGGAGTCTGCAATCCATCTGTTCAGCAAAAAGATAGAACAAGTTGTATATTTTTGCTGAACTGAAACACGGAACGGAACACCACGAAAGCACTCTGTAGTGCTTCCGTGGGGTTTCGTTCTGTGCTTCCGTTCCATTCCGCAATGCATATCCGGATGCACACGGCCAGTGACCCGTGTTTTGCGGAACCGCCGTTTGCGACCCGCAATATGGCCACGGGAGCACTACGGCCGTGTGAAAGAGGCCTCATTGTTGCTTCTTCTGACACTTCTGTCTTGAGATGTTACTCCACTTTTTACACCACCCCTTTACAGCAGAAAGAGTGCCACCATTTTTGTAAGTTTTAAAAAGTCGGAGTTGATAAATCTGACTGAAATCAGCTTGATGAGCGAAGCATGGCTACTTTCCTAATCAGTTTTCAAAACTGGAGGGAGTGGTGCAAAAATGCAAAATGTCACAATTTTGTGACTTTTTGAAGCCAGAATTCTGGAGTGCAGTGCTTGGTAAATTTTTACCCCTAGTTCTACCTGTGGCCTCTCTGGCTTGCTTATTATATTCCAGTTATCACCATGCAACGTGCGATCTCGTGTTATAGTAACCTTGGTGGCCCACATTAGCACATTAACTTGCTTACTTCTCAAAATGGCTTAACCCCTTTAGGACCTGGTGATTTTTCGTTTTTGCATTACCATTTTTTACTCCCTGCCTTCCCGGAGATATAACTTTTTTATTTTCCCATTTGCATAGCCGTATGTGGGCTTGTTTCTTGTGGGACAAGTTGTACTTTGTAATGACGCAATTTCTTATTGCCTAAAATGTAGTGAGAAGCTGGAAAAAAATTCCAAATGGAGTGGAATTGGAAAAAAACCCTCTATTCTCTATTAGTTTAATTTTTACAGCATTCACTAGACAGTAAAACTGGTGTATGCTCTTCATTCTCTGGGTCAGTATGATTACATTGATACCACATTTATATAGTTTTTCTTGTGTTTTAATACTTAAAAAATTAGAACTTTGGAAAAAAAAAATCTTTTTCTTTTGGTATATTCTAACCCAAGAATATGTGACTTTCTACTGAGCTTTGTGAGGGCTTATTTTTGCGGGGCGATCTGTAGTTTTCAGTGATACTATTTTGGGGTGTTTGACTTTTTGATCACTTGTTATTCAATAATAATTTTTAATAATAAATTTTAATCCATTTTCTTTTTTTTTTTTGTTACAGTTTTCACCATATGGGATAAATACGATTATATTTTAATAGTAAAATAAATATTGTTTGTTTATATTTATTTTGGGGAAAGAGGAGTGATTAGAATTTTCATATATTTTTAATCTTTTAAAAAACTTTTACATAAAAAAAAACCTTTTTGTAAGTCCCCCTAGGGCACTGGAATATCCAGTCTTCAGATCACTTTTGCCTTACACTGCAATGAACTATGATTGCAATGAGCGAATTTCATATTTTGAAATTTGTTCATGTTTCGTTTACTGGTAAAAGGTGAATTGCGTTATGGATTCCGTTACCACGGACAGGGCCGGTGCAAGGAACACAAGCGAAGCTACATTTTGGCGCCCCCTTCCCCCCTACAGCTCACCTGGCCCTGGTCCCGTCTGCAGAAGCTGGCTTCTCCTCTGTGTGGTCCTGGTATCTTCTCTCTGGTTCAGACAATCGTTGGTTTGAGGACCGTATTTTTCGCCCCCTAAGACACACCTAGGTTTTAGAGGAGGATAATAAGAAAAAAATATTTTCCATTACACCTCAGGTCAGACCAGCAATCAGACCCCAATGGTAATCAGACCTCAGATCAGACCCCCATGTCAGCCATCAGCCCCCATCCATCACCCCCCCATGTCAGCCATTATGCCGCCATGTCAGCCATTAGCCCCATGTCAGCCATCAGCCCCCATCCATCATGCCCCCATGTAAGCCATCATGCCCCCATGTAAGCCATCAGCCCTCCATGTCACATTTCTCCCCCTTCATGTCAAATCACCCCCCTATGTCACATCACCCCTCCATGTCACATTTCTCCCTCTCCATGTCACATTTTTCTGCCCTCCCCCAGGGTGCGCCCTAAGGCAGCCGCTTGGTCTGCCTTATGGTAGCACCGGCCCTGACCACGGACCATAACGCAAATCTATGACAGAATGCATAACGGAATGCCTTTAGAGGCTTTCAGTTATTCATTCCATCATAATAGAAGTCTATGGGCTGCAAAACGAATTCCTCCCGTCCGGAAATGGAACAGATTCGTTATGCAGGGGAGTCCTCTCCTGCATAACGGAAACAGGACGGATTTGTTTTGCAACCCATAGACTTCTATTATAATGGAATGAATAACGGAAAGCCTCTAAAGGCATTCCGTTATGCATTCAGTCATAGAATTGCGTTATGGTCCGTGGTAACGGAATCCATAGCGCAATTCACCTTTTACCAGTAAACGAAGAATCAACTGTGCTGTGACATCCTTTCTCCAATTTACATATCAGTGTTCAGAAGGAATAATTGGGGAACAGCACAATTTAGAGTAACGATAAAAGATGCTCCAGAATTGTTTATTTTATAAGGAATTTAAGTATTTACTTAAACAGACAAGTCGGGAGAGGTGACAACATTTTCATACTTAGAAATTATAAGCCTTCCCCCAAAATATGTCTCTCTTTCTATTTATATCTGTGGTCGAGGCTACGGAAAATAGGATATGCTAGCTGAGGGGGGAAGAAGCTTAGTAAGGAAACTAATTGATGGCTGGTGGTGTGCCCTTAGCCATGAGCGCGGGTAGGCCTATAAGGGGGCATACCCTAGGAGAAAGGGAATAAATAAGGGAGGGAGGGGCACCAGAAGCACACGCAGGGTGTGAAACAGTACCTGCGCCCCTCCCACAAATGATTAACTCAGCCCTCTAATTTGTGGTCGACGCTACGGAAAATAGTATATGCTAGCTGAGGCGGGAAGAAGCTTAGTAAGGAAACTAACTGATTGCTGGTGGTGTGCCCTTAGCCATGAGCGCGGGTAGGCCTATAAGGGGGCAAAAAAACTAACGTAGGAGAATATATATATATATATTTATATATATATATTTTTTATTTTTTTATTTTTTTTATTGTAAATTCAGAGAGCATGCAAGCTCAAAGGGCCAGATGACAAAAGGCTTTTGATATCTCAGCATGAGGATTAGGAATGTACCGGGAAAAACAGGAGGACTTCCAACGACCCATTTTCTTAATGACATGTCCGGGCACCCCATGCTTCAAAGCCACGGAGGCAGCTCCGATTCTGAAGGAATGCCCGGATATGGAGGCAGGATCGAAGCCTAGGCCGGAGGCTAAGGACTGTACGTGGGAAATGAATTGGGAAGAGGTTAAAGGACCATTCTTGAAAGGAAGCAGGGGACTGTCGGCCGGAGCGTCGCCCAATACTGTAAGAAGTTTTCTGAGGACTTGGACTGGGCACCAAGCGTTGAGAGTTTCAAAATACTTAATGATCACTGGAGGACCTGTTTGGGAGGTTTTTAAAGACGGGAGACGGAAGATAAAGTGGTTGTGCTGCCATTCTAGCCGGCCCTTTGATGGACCCCTGTTTCTAGAGGAGGTGCTGGTAAACTCTCCTGGTCTTAGGATACCGTAAAAACGTAAATATATGGCGGCTTTGATGATGATGCTAGGGTATGGCCCCCGTTATGGATTCCGTTACCACGGACAGGGCCGGTGCAAGGATTTTTGCCAACACAAGCGAATCTACATTTTGGCGCCCCCCCCCCCCCCCCTTACAGCTCACCTGGCCCTGGTCCCGTCTGCAGAAGCTGGCTTCTCCTCCGTGTGGTCCTGGTATCTTCTCTCTGGTTCAGACAATCGTTGGTTTGAGGACCGTATTTTTCGCCCCCTAAGACACACCTAGGTTTTAGAGGAGGATAATAAGAATTTTTTTTTTCCATTACACCTCAGGTCAGACCAGCAATCAGACCCCAATGGTAATCAGGGGGTCTGATCAATGGTAATTATCACTGGAGGACCTGTTTGGGAGGTTTTTTAAAGACGGGAGATGGAAGATAAAGTGGTTGTGCTGCCATTCTAGCCGGCCCTTTGATGGACCCCTGTTTCTAGAGGAGGTGCTGGTAAACTCTCCTGGTCTTAGGATACCATAAAAACTTAAATATATGGCGGCTTTGATGATGATGCTAGGGTATGGCCCAAAAGGATTCCCGTCTAGTGAGGTGGACAGTTTCCTGAAAAGGTCACCTGATACCGGCTGCCTGACGAGGCGGTCTCCTTACTAGATTTCTGAATATTCCTGAGGGTAGCTTTACCTGCGTGGGAAGAGAATATTGACGCGTTACAAGGGCACTCGAGCATGGAATAATGCTGTACTCCTGACAGGTACAATCTAATGGTGCTATAGGAAAGCTTGAGTTCTGTGTGACAATAAGCCAGAAATGCCAGAATGTAGGAGATTTTGTCGGTGTTGTTCCCGGGATAAGAAAGCGAGAATTTGGTGAAAACTTTCCATGCGATTCTGTAATTTCTGTCTGTCTTGGCCGACAGGGATTTGTGGATGAGGGCCTTGGCGGCTGCGAGGTGCATGCTCAGTCCGTTGTCAGTGTGTGGAAGGCTGGTGGGGTTAATCCTATTCAGTCTGCTTCTGGTACCACCTGAAAGAAAGCGGGAAAGTTGAATCGTGACAGAGCATCGGCTGATAGATTCTTGGAACCCTGAATATGTTGACAGAGGAAATGTAAGTTGTGACACATGGAGAGCAAGACCAGTTTGCGTACAAAGGACATGACTCTGGGGGATTTGGACCTACCTTGGCGAGGATTTCTACTAAGGACTGATTATCAGTAACAAAAACAACTGGGGAATTGGCCCAACAACTGCCCCACTGCTGAGCGGCTGATACTATAGGGTAAATTTCCAAGAGGGGCGAAGATTGTCTGACAGGATTTCGGACGGCCACGGACCGGTGAAACCGCTGGAGGCTGCGGCGTCTGAAAAGACAGTAGAAAAGGCGGGATTCCATTGTGGCACAAACAGGGAAACACCGTTCCATTGGGACAAGAATTCGTCCCACATGGACAGGTCGGCTAGGGCCTGGGAGAACAAGTGCACTGGGGAGTCCTGATCTATGGCCGTGGGCCATAGCTGAAGCAACCTAGAGATGAAGGCCCTACCTTGGGGCATAACTCTTGTGGCAAAGTTTAGCATGCCTAGCAAGGATTGTAACTCTGTTTTAGTGAGGGTATTAGAAACTAGCGATTTGGAGATGGCATCTTTGATTTTTGTGAGCTTCTCCTCTGGACTATGCCTAGAAAGGTTACAGCCGTGGCGGGGCCCTCTGTTTTTGAAGATGCAACTGGGACATTTAGATTTGAAACTAATTGTAAAAGGAATGCTAGCCTGTCAGCTAGACGACCCAGTGCTTTGACTAAGAGAAAATCGTCCAGATAGTGGCTAACCATTGGGCAGTGGCAATGGTTAACCAACATCCAGTGCAGCGCTTGGGCGAACTGGTCGAACAAGCTGCTCTTGGAACCGAAGATCAACCTGTTGGCAAAATAATACTTATCCTGCCACTTGATACCGTAAAATTTCCAGAGCTGAGCCTGGATAGGCAGGAGCTTGAAGGCATCAGCGATATCGACTTTTGTTAACCAAGCTCCCCTGCCTGCCAGCAGGATCAGCTGAATGGCTTCATCCACTGAGGAATAACTCATAGAAAACTCCTCGGATGGAATTAGGGAGTTGAGGCTGGGTATATGAGAACCATGAGGAGCGGACAGGTCGTAGATTAAACGCTTTTTATTTGTAAAAATTTTTTGTGACAATCCTGATGGGACTGACTCTCCAGTAATCGAAAGGCACTGAGGAAAAAGGGCCGATTAGGAAACCTTTTTGAAGCTCGGATTGGAACAAGGAAGTTACAGAGTCGGGATCCCTAACTGCGGATAAGAGGTTGTCCCCTTCCCAGGTAGACTGGGGCAAAGCTACTAGCCCTGTGTGGAACCCTTCTGTGAAGCCAGCAATAAGGAACTGGATGAAGGAGGGCTCGTGGTGGTCCTGCAGTAGAGTTGCGAGCAACTCTATGTTAACCCCGCCTAGTCAGGACTGCTTGGATCTTTGGGGCCAGGTAGTTTGGGGGTGGGCCCTGAAACAGATTGTACAAATATGGAGGGCTCGGCACTTATTGTAGTTGCACGCCGCCAGATTGTAATTATTACATATCTGATTCCTGCCCAGCAGAACTATGGGTCTGCCCAGCTTATCTAAATTTGGTACCTGCCTGGGGAGGCCTGACGGGCCAGGAACAGGAGTGGCTGAGAAGGTGGAGGCTAAATTAGGACACCAGTCAGATGTATGCAGTATAGACTGTCAGGAAGCGCAGGAAGGGGCTTTAAGACCTGCGAAATGCCTGCAAAAGAGTTCCATGTCTAGCACAGCCCAGTTGGTGACATGATTGAACTGTGCGATTGCTGCGGCGGCTTTGGCTGAGAAGGAGCGATGGTAATCGTAAAAGGCAAAGCCACCATACTTATAGCCCAGGTCGGTGACCCTATAGAGGTACGTGTCCAGCTCCTCCTGTCTCTCCGGCTGGCCAGAACAGATGATGTCCCGGAAAAGGCTAAAAGCCAGGACAAATTCTGGGATGGAAAGCTTCTTGTTGAGACGGGCGTCCTTATATTTAAGGACTACGGACACATCACCGCAGGCGATGGTCTTGTTCTCTGTAGTATCATGAGTGGTGATAAGTATGGAGGCCAGATTTATGTCTTTCCCTGCCAAAATGTCCTTCCTGATGTTCGCAGGGGAAATATAGGTGGTGCTGAGAACCCTACCTGGAGAGGGGCAGCGTGAAAGTTGAGGGGACCGGCGCGGGAGGGGCCGGCGGCTCGGCAGCCGGAGCCCGATTCTCGACAGCGAGGATTCTAGACTGCATGTCGAAGACCGCGCTGGAGATACCGTTGATTAAGGCATGTAGGCGATTCAGCTCAGCAATTAGCTTTGGCACGGTCCAATTGCGCAGTGACATGCAACTAGGATGCTCGGAGACTTGGGACTCTGGCATGGAGATGGCGTCTTCAATGTCAGACACGTGAGACATGACTGGGCTGTCTGAAATACTGAAGACATGGAGAAGAAAAAACATGGACACAACAATTGATGGTTATGGAGAATAAGGCAGATGAAATATTAGTGAGACTGACGAGGGAACGGAGAAGTGCTGTCGAGCGAGTCCCGGAAGAGATGAGAGCCGAACGACCTAGGGTGAACCAGAATTACAATAGAGAGAGAGTGCGATGAGTGGACCCTGGCGGGATTTGAACTACGTGGCCTGAAACGCGCAGGTAGTGGAGCTGGGAACGTGAAACCTGGCCAGCGTGGCAGGTTGACCCTATGGGAATTGGGGCAGCGAGACCTGGTTAATGAGACAGGCAGTGACCTTGACTATGAGGCCTGGTCTGGGAGGCCGCTTTATCATGAAATTTGAGCTACGTGGCCTGCGACGTAACAGGCGAGAAAATAATAAAAAACGTAAACCTACCGATGTGGCAGGTTGTCCCTATGCGAATTGACTACGAGGCCTGATTGTTGTGGCAGGCGGTGGCCGAGGCCTGGCTTGATTGGATGGGATTATCTGAGTGGAGAAGCGAATAGATAGAGAAGACGGGACCTGGCGGCGTGGCAGGCTGATGCTAAAGGGAGCAGAAGAGATTTGTTGGTGTGACCAAATACCACTAAAAAGGCGTTAAGCTGTGCAGAGGCGACATGTGGAGCCGCAGAGGAACCGTACCTTGAACTTAAGTGAGGTGGTAAATGGAGGACAATGGGCCGCGAGGCTGGAAGCAATAGGTAACGTATACAAGAGTAATTAGGTAGAGCAGGCGAGAGCAGGAAGTAACGTGTAGCAAGGAGTGGAAGGGGGTCCAGGGGGCTCAAGCGGAGCGGAACCGCGGAACTCACCCTCTGCCAGACAGGTACATTTTAGGAAGTTTAGTACTTTTTTTTTTTTTTTACATGGATACATATATACATACAAGCAAGTTTAGTTCTTTCTCTTTTTTTTTTTTATTTCTTTATGTATACACATACAGTACTGATAAAAAGTTTAAGACCACTTGAAAAATGGCAAAAAAACATATTTAGCATGGCTGGATCTTAACAAGGTTCCAATTAGAGCTTCAACATGCAACAAGAAGAAATGGGAGTGAGACAAAACATTTTTTGAGCATTCAATTTAATGAAAACAACGAATAAACTGAAACAGGCTGTTTTTCAAAGTTTAGGACCACACCTCCAAAAAAAAACGAAACCCCCCCAAAACAGAAATCCAACTTCCAAGCATGAACTCAGTAAAGAGTAGCTCCGCCGTTATTGTTTATCACTTCAAAAATTCGTTTCGGCATGCTTGATGCAAGCGTTTCCATGAGGGGAGTGGGAACATTTCTCCAAGTGGTGAAGGCGGCCGCACGAAGGCCATCTACTGTCTGGAACTGTTGTCCATTTTTTTAAACTTCCCTTGCCATCCATCCCCAAAGGTTCTCAATTGGATTTAGATCAGGGGAACACACAGGATGGGCCAAAAGAGTGATGTTATTCTCCTGGAAGAAGTCCCTTGTCCTGCGGGCAATGTGTACTGTAGCGTTGTCCTGTTAAAAAACCTAGTCGTTACCACACAGACGAGGGCCCTCAGTCATGAGGAATGCTCTGTGCAGCACCTGGACATAGCCAGCGGCTGTTTGACGCCCCTGCACTTTCTGAAGCTCCATTGTTCCACTGAAAGAAAAAGCACCCCAGACCATTATGGCGTCCCCTCCACTGTGGTGCGTAGAAAACATCTCAGGTGGGATCTGCTTGTCATGCCAGTAATGTTGGAAAGCATCAGGACCATCAAGGTTACATTTTTTCTCATCTGAGAATAAAACTTTTTTCCACCTTTGAATGTCCTATGTTTGGTGCTCTCTTGCAAAGTCCAGACGAGCAGTTCTGTGGCGTTCAAGGAGACGAGGTTTTTGAAGACGTTTTTTGTTTTTGAAGCCCTTCAGTCTTAGATGCCATCTGATGGTTATGGGGCTGCAGTCAGCACCAGTAAGGGCCTTAATTTGGGTCGAGGATTGTCCAGTGTCTTGACGGACAGCCAATTGGATCTTCCGGCTCAGTGCTGATGACATTTTTTTTGGTCTTCCACTTGACTTTTTTGTTCCATAACCCTCAGGATCATTTAAGAAATTCCAAATTACTGTCTTACTGCGTCCCACCTCAGCAACGATGGCGCGCTGTCAGAGACCCTGTTTATGTAGTTCAACAACCCGACCACGTTCAAAGAGGGAGTATTTTATGCCTTTGCCATCACAACGTGTGACTACCTGACAGAAAATTACAATGAATCCACATCTTTGCACAGATTTGGCCTTTTAAAGGCATGTGGTCCTAAACTGTTGACCAGCTGAAAAACAGCCCGTTTCAGTTTATTCGTTGTTTTCATTAAATTTAATGCTCAAAAAATGTTTTGTCTCATTCCCATTTCTTCTTGTTGCATGTTGAAGCTCTACTTGGAACCTTGTTAAGATCCAGCCATGCTAAATATGATTTTTTGCCATTTTTCAAGTGGTCTTAAACTTTTGATCAGGACTGTATATACATATGCCCATATATATATATATAAATATATATACAGTACAGACTAAAAGTTTGGACACACCTTCTCATTCAAAGAGTTTTCTTTATTTTCATGACTATGAAAATTGTAGATTCACACTGAAGGCATCAAAACTATGAATTAACACATGTGGAATTATATACATAACAAAAAAGTGTGAAACAACTGAAAATGTGTCATATTCTAGGTTCTTCAAAGTAGCCACCTTTTGCCTTGATTACTGCTTTGCACACTCTTGGCATTCTCTTGATGAGCTTCAAGAGGTAGTCACCTGAAATGGTCTTCTAACAGTCTTGAAGGAGTTCCCAGAGATGCTTAGCACTTGTTGGCCCTTTTGCCTTCACTCTGCGGTCCAGCTCACCTCAAGCCATCTCGATTGGGTTCAGGTCTGGTGACTGTGGAGGCCAGGTCATCTGGCGCAGGACCCCATCCCTCTCCTTCATGGTCAAATAGCCCTTACACAGCCTGGAGGTGTGTTTGGGGTCATTGTCCTGTTGAAATATAAATGATGGTCCAACTAAACGCAAACCGGATGGAATAGCATGCCGCTGCAAGATGCTGTGGTAGCCATGCTGATTTAGTATGCCTTGAATTTTGAATAAATCCCCAACAGTGTCACCAGCAAAGCACCCCCACACCATCACACCTCCTCCTCCATGCTTCACGGTGGGAACCAGGCATGTAGAGTCCATCCGTTCACCTTTTCTGCATCGCACAAAGACACGGTGGTTGGAACCAAAGATCTCAAATTTGGACTCATCAGACCAAAGCACAGATTTCCACTGGTCTAATGTCCATTCCTTGTGTTCTTTAGCCCAAACAAGTCTCTTCTGCTTGTTGCCTGTCCTTAGCAGTGGTTTCCTAGCAGATATTCTACCATGAAGACCTGATTCACACAGTCTCCTCTTAACAGTTGTTCTAGAGATGTGTCTGCTGCTAGAACTCTGTGTGGCATTGACCTGGTCTCTAATCTGAGCTGCTGTTAACCTGCGATTTCTGAGGCTGGTGACTCGGATGAACTTATCCTCCGCAGCAGAGGTGACTCTTGGTCTTCCTTTCCTGGGGTGGTCCGCATGTGAGCCAGTTTCTTTGTAGCGCTTGATGGTTTTTGTGACTGCATTTGGGGACACTTTCAAAGTTTTCCCAATCTTTCGGACTGACTGACCTTCATTTCTTAAAGTAATGATGGCCACTCGTTTTTCTTTACTTAGCTGCTTTTTTCTTGCCATAATACAAATTCTAACAGTCTATTCAGTAGGACTATCAGCTGTGTATCGACCTGACTTCTCCACAACGCAACTGATGGTCCCAACCCCATTTATAAGGCAAGAAATCCCATCTATTAAACCTGACAGGGCACACCTGTGAAGTGAAAACCATTTCAGGTGACTACCTCTTGAAGCTCATCAAGAGAATGCAAAGAGTGTGCAAAGCAGTAATCAAAGCAAAAGGTGGCTACTTTGAAGAACCTAGTTTTGATGCCTTCAGTGTGAATCTACAATTTTCATAGTCATGAAAATAAAGAAAACTCTTTGAATGAGAAGGTGTGTCGAAACTTTTGGTCTGTACTGTATATATATATATATATATCTTTATTTTAATTATTATAATTTTTTTTTTCAACACGTGTTTTTTTTTTTTTCAACACATGAGTTTTTAATATATTTTTTTAACCCCTTAGGGACCCATAACTTATCGGTACGCATGGTTCCAGAGTCCTTAAGGACCCATGACGTACCGGTACGTCATGTGTTGTTCCGATCACCGCCGCCCGGCTGGCGGTGATTGGAACAAGGTGCCTGCTCAAATCATTGAGCAGGCACCTCGGCTAAATACGCGGGGGGGCCCCGTAACCCCCCGTGTCGGCGATCGCCACAAACCGCAGGTCAATTCAAGCCTGCGGTTTGTGGCTCTTACCTGGTGCGGCGGCGGTGGTGCTATCGGGTCCCCATGGGGCTGTGGGGGGGACCCGATGGCATGGAAGGCAGCGCGATGCCTTTCTAAGGCATCTGCGCTGCCTTCCGGTGACAAACCTGTGAGATCCAGCCCCCTGGATGTCACAGGCCGGAAGCTGTATGAGTAATACACACTGTATTACTCATATAGCCAATGCATTTCAATACAGAAGTATTGGAATGCATTGTAAAGGATTAGACCCCCAAAAGTTCAAGTACCAAAGTGGGACAAAAAAAAGAATGAAAAAAAAAAAAAAGTTTCCCCCCCCAAAAATTAAGTTTCAAGTAAAAATGAACAAAAACGTCATTTTCCCCAAATAAAGTAAAACCAAACTTGGTAAAAAATAGGGGGGGAAAAAACATACATATTAGGTATTGCCGCGTCTGTATCGACCGGCTCTATAAACATATCACATGATCTAACCCCTCAGATGAACACCATAAAACAATTAAAATAAAAACTGTGCTAAATAAACCATTTTTTTGTCACCTTACATCACAAAAAGTACAACAGCAAGCGAACAAAAAGGCGTTTGCCCACCAAAACAGTACCAATCTAACCGTCACCTCATCCCGCAAAAAATTAGCCCCTACCTGAGACAATCGCCCAAAAACTAAAAAAACTATGGCTCAGAATATGGAGACACTAAAACATTTTTTTTTGTTTTAAAAAAGCTGTTATTGTGTAAAACTTACATAAATAAATAAAAAGTATACATATTTGGTATCGCTGCGTTCGTATTGACCGGCTCTATAAAAATATCACATGACCTAACCCCTCATATGAACACCGTAAAAAATAAAAACTGTGCTAAATGAACAATTTTTTGTCACCTTACATCACAAAAAGTGTAATAGCAAGCGATCAAAAAGTCATATGCACCCCAAAATAGTGCCAATCATAACTTATCCCGCAAAAAATCTCATCCCACAAAAAATGAGACCCTACCTAAGATAATCGCCCAAAAACTGAAAAAACTATTGCTCTCAGAATATGGAGACACTAAAACGATTTTTGTTTTGTTTCATAAAAGATATTATTGTGTAAAATTTACATAAATAAAAAAAGTATACATATTAGGTATCGCCGCGTATACCGTCATCTCATCCCGCAAAAAAACATACCCTACCCAAGGTAATCGCCCAAAAAATGAAAAAATTATGGCTCTCAGACTATGGAAACACTAAAACATCATTTTTCTTGCTTCAAAAAATAAATTATTGTGTAAAACTTACATAAATGAAGAAAAAGTATACATATTAGGTATTGCCGCATCCGTGACAACCTGGTCTATAAAAATATCACATGATCTAACCTGTCAGATGAATGTTGTAAATAACAAAAAATAAAATGGTGACAAACCAGCTATTTCTTGTTATCTTGCCTCACAAAAAGTGTAATGTAGAGCAACCAAAAATCATATGTACCCTAAAATAGTACCAACAAAACTGCCACCCTATCCCCTAGTTTCTAAAATGGGGCCACTTTTGGGGAGTTTCTACTCTAGGGGTGCATCAGGGGGGCTTCAAATAGGACATGGTGTAAAAAAAAAACAGTCCAGCAAAATCTGCCTCCCAAAAACCGTATGGCATTCCTTTCCTTCTGCGCCCTGCCGTGTGCCCGTACAGTAGTTTACGACCACATATGGGGTGTTTCTGTAAATTACTGAATCAGGGCCATAAATATTGAGTTTGGTTTGGCTGTTAACCCTTGCTTTGTAACTGGAATAAAATTATTAAAATGGAAAATCTGCCAAAAAAGTGAAATTTTGAAACTGTATCTCTATTTTCCATTAATTCTTGTGGAACACCTAAAGTTTTAACAAAGTTTGTAAAATCAGTTTTGAATACCTTGAGGGTGTAGTTTATAGAATGGGGTCATTTTTGGGTGGTTTATATTATGTAAGCCTCGCAAAGTGACTTCAAACCTGACCTGGTCCCTAAAAATAGTTTTTTTGAAAATTTCTGAAAAATTTCAAGATTAGCTTCTAAACTTCTAAGCCTTGTAACATCCCCTAAAGATAAAATATAATTCCCCAAATTATCCAAACATGAAGTAGACATATGGGGAATGTAAAGTAATAACAATTTTTGGAGGTATTACTATGTATTATAGAAGAAGAGAAATCGAAACTTGGAAATTTGCTAATTTTTCCCAATTTTTGGTAAATTGAAGTGAAGATAGATGAAGACAGACTCTGAGGAGCGCTGCCGAATGCGAGTGCAGCTGCGCTGCTGAGGTAGTTGGAAATGAAATACTGTGCTGTTGCTGTGTGGCCGGGCCGGACAAATGGGAATGGATTGCTGAAACTTGAAAGGGGGGAAAATAAGTTATAAGAAAGTCTGTGAATGGCTACTGGGCTGGCGCTGCTGATTTGAGGTTAATTATAACTACTGTGGGAGTAAAGGCCGGAAATAAATAACTACTGTGAAGAGGGGACTGAAAGGGGTTAATAAATACTGTGAATGGGGGACTGCTACAAGGGGTTAAAAACTACTGTGAAGGCCCTTCACAGTAGTTATTAAAGGGTTTCTACCACTTAGGTGTCACATATTTAGCTGTCAGACACTAGCGATCCGCTAGTGTCTGCTCTGGCCAACCATCCTAATATAATTGCTTTTGGGGCGGTGGTTTGGCTAAAAAAACTACTTTTATTAATATGCTAATGAGCCTCTAGGTGCTATGGGGGCGTCATTAGCACCTAGAGGCTCCGTCTACCTTCAGAAACTGCCGCCGCCCAGCGCGTCCCTCCAGCCCGCCCATCTCCTCCTGAATGCGATCCTCCTTGTGAGCGTATGTATTCTGCGCATGCGCAGTGAATGTCTGACCGCTTCCTCGCTCAGACGCCTGCGCGATGACACCATAGTGCTCCGAGGAACAGGCGCAGTGGAGATGTCTGAGCAGGGAAGCTGTCAGACATTTACTGCGCATGCGCCGAATACAGGCGCTCACAAGGAGGATCGCATTCAGCAGGAGATGGGCGGGCTGGAGGGACGCGCTGGGCGGCGGCAGTTTCTGAAGGTAGACGGAGCCTCTAGGTGCTAATGACGCCCCCATAGCACCTAGAGGCTCATTAGCATATTAATAAAAGTAGTTTTTTTAGCCAAACCACCGCCCCAAAAGCAATTATATTAGGATGGTTGGCCAGAGCAGACACTAGCAGATCGCTAGTGTCTGACAGCTAAATATGTGACACCTAAGTGGTAGAAACCCTTTAAACCCTTTCAGCAGTCCCCCATTTACAGTATTTATTAACCTTTCAACAGTCCCCCCTTCACTGAAAGGGGTTAATAACTACTGTGAAGGGCCTTACCCCTCCCCCGGCGGTGATGGGGGAGTGGCTTCACAGATAAGGGGGCATGGCTTCACGGAAATTGGCGTGGTTTATCCATTTGGGGGTGTGGCCGGTGAGGTCCAGCTTTCTTGGGTGAAGCCAGTGGCCACCCTATATGTTGGAGGCGGCTGTGGGAGGAAGTGATGTTATTTACATGGAACTGTATGTTGAAGGCAGCTGGGGTAGGGAGTGATGTTATTTACATGGGACTGAATGTTGAGGGGCCGATGTTTATATGGGATTGCATGTTGGAGGCGGCTGGGGAGGGGGTGATATTATTTACATGGGACTGTATGTTGAAGGTGACTGGGGAGATGGTGTGATGTTACATGTATTTACATGGGACGCTATGGCGGAGGGAGGGAAATAGTGTTATTTACATGGGACTATATATTGGAGGGGCTGAAGGGAGGGGAGTGATGTTATTTACTGGGCTAAAACACTACAACATATTAACCCTCAACTTTCTGCTGGAAAGAAATACAGATAATAAATAGTGAACGAGTAAAATAATCAACCAACCAGCCTATCACTGAGAATGTTTAAAGTGCCTACATAGCTGTTTCAAATAATAAATAAATGTGAAGTTTTAAAAAATATACAGCACATAAAAAAGACGTATCCAGGTCACAAGGACCACGTATATTAGTTACCTAAAAAGTAAAACGTTTATATGTGCTGTGAGGTCTTACCCACTTTGCACGTTGCACTGGGAGAGACACGTGACTGAGCCACACCCCGTGGTGATGCAACAGCATCCTTAGCAACAGGATGCAATGCACTGTTTCTTCCTGATGCAGACCTTTGCTGGGGGAAATTAGTTGTGGGTTAATTGCTCAGCTGCTCTCTTACTGTGGGCGAGTGTTTCTGACTAATGGAGTGCCGAGAGATGAACCTACCAGGTTCTGATCCAGGGACTCGGCGCTCTATTTAACCCCTTCCTGGGCAAACACCAGTGCCAGCGATAGTCTCTGACTCACTAGCTGTATTTGCGGGTTTCTTGTTCCTGTGCTTATTGGATTGCTCATTTCTCTGACCACTCTCTGTCTCTCATTTGGTACTGCATAGCATGTTTGGTTCCGTCGACCAGTTGCGGTCTAGCTATCTGGGGCTTGTACTGTAAGTCGGTAGGAAAAGCGGGCTGGGTTCTAATCTTAGGGCTCACTGTCCTTGTCTGTACCTACCTACAGCCATAACATCAATATAGAAAAGCACTGTCATATTAAGAGAGAGATCCAGAGGCTACATGGCATCTTTGGCCATACGACACAGAATCATGATAGCACATCGCAACCTAATGAAATTGACTGTATTGTAAAGCGATACAGAATATAGTAGCACTATATAAATAAAGATTATTATTATTACTATTATCGGGTCATGATGTGACCTGTAAGTTGCTGCAACACGGAATTCGCTAGAAATCCTAACATGCTGGTTACTGCAATGTTTGGTTGTGCGTCCCATTCATACCCAGTTCCATTTAATTTTTATAAATATTGGGGGAGATTTATCAAAACTGGTGTTTAAGGAAAACTGGCTTAGTTGCCCATAGCAACCAATCAGATTCCTCTTTTAATTTTTTAGAGTTCCTTTTAACGATGACGGATCTGTCATGAACTCCATTGAAAGTCAATTGGAGACGGATCCGTTTTCTATTGTGCCAGAGAAAACGGGTCCGTTCCTATTGACTTACATTGTGTGCCAGGACGGATCCGTTTGGCTCAGTTTCATCAAGTGGACAGCAAAACGCTGCAAGCAGCGTTTTGGTGTCCGCCTCCAGAGAGGAATGGATACTGATCGGAGGCAAATTGATGTATTCTGAGCGGATCCTTATTCATTCAGAATGCATTAGAGCAAAACTGATCAGTTTTGGACCGCTTCTGAGAGCCCATGATGACGGATTTCACAAACGGAAAGCCAAAACGCCAGTGTGAAAGTAGCCTTCAGGAGGCTGCCTCCGGCATCAGACCCATTGAAATCACTGTAAGAATGATAAATCACCGCAGAGAAGCAGCAATATATTATTATGCCTAAAATAATGTATGCACCTGCATGTTTCTAGATAGGGGATTGTCAGAACAGAGGGGAGTCAGCAGCTGAGGAATGTCAGAGTAGCACAGTAGTCATGGAGGCGCTCAGATTCCTAAGTTACTGCCTCACGCATTATGTAGTAGGTACTATAGTCTGAAAATACAGTAGTATTTTGTCTCTGAAGGACCACCGGGCTTGGGGCTCTTGGCTGAATTCACCCATGTGCATTTTTTGAACCAGAGCCAGGAGTTGAGCCACCACCACCCCCCACCCCATTCTTTTATATTCACTCAAAAATCGCATGTGTGATTCCAGCCATATCACGTGACGATACTTAGTATGGTCATTTTTGAAATGATGTTAATATGGTCTCGCCTCCGACCATACTGTATGTTTCAGCCAGACACAATAATACACTTGTGTGATTGACTGCTTCCTCATACTGCTTACAGTAATACAGCAATGTTTACAGCACTGTCAGCCGGCTGAGAGTTGTCCTACATGGAATACAAGCTTTCTCAGCAGTAAGGATGGCGTATAGAAGGTATGCGTAAGGTCTGTTCTAGCACAACACATAAATGTCGTTCTGGAAACTATTTCAGCATTGAAGCATTCCTCCAGCCTGTATTACCCTCCTTACAGAATTCAGGCTGCTAACCTTCAGCATAGTGCATTACTGATATTTACTCACTAGAAGCATAAGGTTTATTGAACTCTATGGTGGAGATTTACTAAGCAAAATACCCCAAAATTCTGGGACAGGCCATGCACAAATTTCTGATGTGTTTCAGACAAGTTTTATGCCTGACTAGACGGTTTTGAAAATTGTCTAGAAAAGGGAACGTGGCTAAGAGGAGACGTGAAATGCGCCAGTTTTATTAGAGGCATGCACCACAATTTTAGCACAATATATTGCAGCAGAGTGTGCCAGCCAAGAGGCACAGAATATTTAAAGAAGGCCTTTCACTACAATAAAAAAACTAAACTAAGTATACAGACATGGAGAGCGACGCCCAGGAATCTCCCTGCACTTACTATTATCCCTGGGCGCCGCTCCGTTCTCCTGGTATAGGCTCCAGTAGCTTCAGATTTTAGGCTCAACTGGGAGGAGCCTGCTCTTGTTCTCCTGGGCGTCTCCTTCTCCCAGGCTGTAGTGCTGGCCAATCGTAGTGCACAGCTCATAACCTGAGAGAAAAAAACCTCTCAGGTTATGAGCTGAGCGCTGCAATTGGCCAGCACTACAGCCTGGGAGAAGGAGACGCCTAGGAGAACAAGAGCAGGCTCCTCCCAGTTGAGCTCAAAATCTGAAGATACCAGAGCCTATACCGGGAGAACGGAGCGGCGCCCAGGGATAATAGTAAGTGCAGGGAGATTCCTGGGTGTCGCGCTCCATGTCTGTATACTTAGTTTAGATTTTTTATTGTAATGAAAGGTCCTCTTTAAGACAGCATGTGCCATTCTGATAAATTTGGCACAGGTTAATAAATCTCCCCTTTTATACACAGTTGAGTCACGTCACTACAACCTCCAACTAATATCCAGATATCTAGATCAATACATAATATATCTAGTTCGTTAATTGCAATGGTTTGTCGCTGCTTGTCTCAGACGTGATGTGGGTTCAGTTCACACAGAGTAAAATGCAATATATATGAGGCCGCGCGTTTTCTTCAGCACAACTTATCACAGGTATTATCACTCTCCCTCTCCCACCGTGGAATCGAGTCTCACAGACGTCTTCTACTATAAAACATCCTATGAAACATCAGAAAAGGTGCACTGATGGGGAAGCAACATTTATACAATCCCCGCTGTAACTTTGCAAGTATACTCACAAGCACAGGCGGAATGTCGGCACATCAGGTGAATATAGATCTACTTGTTTTTTTGTTCCTGTCTTCGAAGTTATCGTAATCCTACGGATATCAGAAATGCCTCCCCATAGTGAAGTACCGTAAGTGAGAGAACGCAGGAGTTTTATATATTTTATGCCTGCTTTATAGGAGCTTTATGAGTATAATAAATCTATTTATATCTACTGTGACTTAGAGTTCTTCACTATGGGGAGGAATTTCTGATATCCGTAGGATTACGATAACATCGAAGACAGGAACAGAAAAACGAAGTAGATCTATATTCACCTGATGTGACAACATTCCGTCTGTGCTTGTGAGTATACTTGCAAAGTTACAGCGGGGATTGTATAAATGGTGCTTCCCCATCAGTGCACCTTTTCTGATGTTTCATAGGATGTTTTATATTAGAAGACGTCTGTGAGACTCGATTCCACTGTGGGAGAGGGAGAGTGATAATACCTGTGATAAGTTGTGCTGAAGAAAACGCACGGCCTCATATATATTGCAGCATCTAGATCAGCTGGAAGTGACTCCATAAGCTCCTGATAGGTTGTCAAAGGTATCTGGAGCCGTGCTGACTGCAGAGCATCACACAGATGCTGGAGGAGGATTCATAACGCCGAAGTGGTCCCACAGATGTACAGTTGGGTTCAAGCCTGTGGAATTAGGGGGCCAGGGGAGTACTTGCTCATGCTCTTCCAACCAATGTCAGACATTTCTAGCCACGTCACATTGTCTTGCTAGAAGATCCCATCTGCCCCTGGGAAGACAATCAGCATGATCTGCAAGGATGGATTTATAACCAAATCGGTTTACAGTGCCTTCCACGTGGATGAGTAGACCCAGAGAATGCCACGGAAATATTCCCAAGGCCATAACGCTGCTACCACCATCTTGTGTTCTTCCAGCAATGGTTGCAGGGTATTTGTTCTCTGATGTTTCCAGCATGACATGCCAACATCCATCCGATTGAGCAGCGAAGGGGCAACACCAGAAAGCAGAAACTGTGACTCATCGAGGAAGGCAACCTTTTGCCAAACAGATGTCCAATTCTGATACTGCTCCAAATAATTGAAGCCTTTTCTGCTGGTGCAACTTCATTAGCAGTGCTGCAGAGACCATTGATTGCAGCATGTGAACAGTCCCCAAACGGCACAGCTTCAGAAATACTGTCACCCTTGGCCCAGTAATCATCCCTTTTTGCACCTCTGATAAATCACCCCTTTTATCCATTACAGCAATGAGGAATATGTGAGCAGAAAGCCTTCTATACCCACCAAGCCAGCTCACCCCACCTTATATACCCACCAACCCAGCTCACCACACCTTATATACCCACCAACCCAGCTCACCACACGTGACTTCCTCCATGATCTACACAATGCCAACATCGAAAGTAGGAAGTGGTCATAAGAATGTGACCCGACTTTGCATCTTGGTATGTCTTCTAGGATCCCACAGTGTGGAGCTATCGCTCTGTGACTCCTATCATATTTATAGATTATTAAATCAATACCAGGTTCAAGATTTGGAGAAAATGTGAGTGATTCAACTTTTGGGAAGTCAATGAAGAGATTTAGTGTTCTTGATTTCCTGGAAGTTATCAATATATTAATAAAACTGGACGTACAATAAAAAGAATTACACAGACAACAATTGTAATATTTTTCATCTGTGTGCAAAGCTTCCAGGTATTTGCTGTGATTAAGATGCACCAAAAACATCATTATTCAGACAGGATATTAGGAGGTACCATAGTAATTCTCAAAGTCTGAATCACTACACAAAATAGATGAAGAAGTTAAACATCCCTGTATTTTTCTACAGTTGACCCCATTCATATACCCCCACCCTCATTACTGTATCATTTTCCTGTAAAGTTTTTCCAAGATTTAAAATTGATGAATGTGAATCTGTGGTCCAACCACTAGGACTCTGAACATCCTGAGAATGAAGGGTTCCCCCTCGTGGCTTTACAAACCACAATGCTGCCCTCATTCATGAGATGTTTCTGTTATTACAGCTCTGCCCCATTTTAGGGAGCTGAGCTACAATACCAGACACAGAGGTTTTCATTACTGTTCCATTTTTGCCCCCCAGTTTGTTGGTGGAGACATGAACATATAGGTTAGGCCTCATGCACATGACTGTTGTTTTATTCCGTGTCCGTTGCTCCGTTTTCGTGATTTTCTGCGGACCCATTGACTTTCAATGGGTCCGTTGAAAACTCGACTAATGCACCGTTTGTCATCCGCGTCCATGATCCGTGGTTCCAGTCCGTGAAAAAAATATAACCTGTCCTATTATTTTCGTGGAAAACGGTTGGCAGACCCATTTAAGTCAATGGGACCGCTAAAAAACACGGAGGCACGCAAGATTGTCATCCGTGTCCGCGTCCGTTTTTTTCCTATCATTTGCATGGCAAACCTGTCTTAGATTTTTTATTACTTTCCTCCATGTCTAGTGATCCTCCAAAAATAAAGGAAGACACACGGAAACAAAATCGGAAACGGATCACGGAACAACCGAACCCCATTTTGCGGAACGGAACACAACAACGGTCGTGTGCATGAGGCCTTAGGGAGGACTGCAGCTTCATGAATGCGCTTCTGTGAAGATTCTGGACTTCCTGGATATGTTGTTGTTGCTCTCTTGCAGTAATTTTAACGGAAATCATTCTAACTAATCTGCAATGTTAGGGGAAATCTGGAAGTGGGCAAATACTTTTTTTCTAGTGCGGTACATGTGGGGTTTCTGCCACATTCCAGCAGCATACTGATAATTTTCTTTCTATGAAATTGACCATAGCATATGCAAGTCTTTGAGGTAGGGAAATTATTGTAAGCTCTGCTGAGGATCCGGGACTAGTGGGGATACATCATAAAATAATATTTTTAAAAACATTGTGTTTTATATGTGGGCCATATAACAAAAACTTTACAAACTCCTTCTAATGTAAAGCTGTTATTTAGATTTTGCAACATATTGCTAAAACCCATCTCAGTTACAGACCTCTAAGCCTCACATTAGTAAAACCTTAATTGTTTTGCACATTCTACCACTGCATAAGGGCCCTGTGACAACTCGGGGTCACTTAGCTCCCCAGGATCGCAGTTTTCTCCGTATAGACGTTTGGCACACCGCAAGAAGCCACTCCAACACTGCAGATTTTGGTTCAAACTGGCCACAACCAGCTTTATTGTCACATTTACAGCAGTCCAAACAAATCATAAACATAAGTCCTTGGCCGTCTGGGTGTACCACCCAGCTCCCCAAAACAGGGTGCCGGCTCTCAGGGGGGTGCAATGAGCGATTCCATCAATACAGATGGAAGCGCTCATTGCTGGAGGACTGACGCGCCCACATACTGCAGCGGGGAACTGGAGCGCATAGTTCCCTGCCCCGCCGCTGATTACCGCCATAGGCTTCAGGCCTAGTAGGCCTGAGGCCCGTGCAGTAGTGAAATCCCGGCGCAGGCGTGCGTGATGATGTCATCGTGCGCACCTGTGCCGGGCAGGTGAGTATTTAGCTTTTAGTTTTTGTTCTTTTCTTTTTTTTTTTTTTTTATGTGCCAACTATGGGAGGACACACAGGAGGACATGTGGGGAAAAAATATCATGGTGGGATACTGTGTGGGGGCAAATTATTATGGGAGGGATTACTATGTGGGGGTAAATTATTATGGGAGGGATTACTATGTGGGGGCAAATTACTATATGGGGCAGTGTGGGGGAAATTACTATGGGGAGCATTGTGGGAGAAACTACTGTGTGGGGACAATTACTGTGTGTGGGGCAGTGTGGGGGAAACTACTGTGTGGGGAAAATTACTCTGTGGGGGTGTCACGATGGGGAGTGGGGGAAACTAAGGTAGCAGCTAGGCCTGGAAACAGGGAAAAGGGAGCTGGAAACCAACTTAGCATCCCTATGTCACGGAAAGGTGTACAGGAAACAAGACAATACAAAATGAATATATGACTCACTGGATCCAAAACTAAGGAACAAAAAGGGAGACCCCTGCATAAGACCTGGAACTCTCCCTGACTGCTCAGCCTATGCGAACATCCCAATAGTAGATGATTGCATATCCTCGAACCTCGACTGTATGACACCTGAACACCCTATAATAGTGAGGGGACACGACCACCGGCTCCCTACACTAGACACGGAGGGAGTCAGGGTCACCTGGGATCCAGCAAACAGAAAATCACAAATGACTGTACAACACTTATCTTGTAGAAGACTGGGAAATAGGATCAGCATGCACACACACTCCAGGAAGTTGTATAAACCACACACTAATGCATTATGGGGAGGAATTTAAAGGGATGCAACCAGTCCAACTACATGACAGCTGAGAGAGGCTAACGAGATGAGGAACTGAAAACCAAAACAAAGGAAGCTCAAGGAGGAGGTTCTGAAAGGCATATGTCAGAGCTTCTCAGATGTCTGGTGGTGACACCCTAAATCCTATCCCTGACCTCCTGACTGTATGAGCCGCCCTCGATAGTAGCGGGGCTCATACTCTCGAACCTGGGCCCTACTGAACCTAACGTTCCCTGCAATATGGCGTCAGAAGGTGGAGACAACCGATTCCTCCAAGACACAGAGAAACTGGAGTCTCCAACAGGCCTAGCACCAAAGGGGAAGAAAGCAGCCAGCAGTGGATCACACGACAGGTAAGTGTCCAGTGGCAGAAAACACCACTGCCAACAGGAACTCGAGCCATCCACCCCACTACCACAGGATTCTGGTAATGCGCATAGGCCCAAACACACACGCCAGGGTGGACCCAGCACAGACACCAAACACAGAATCTACAAACCGGATTCCAAGAAAGTTGGGACACTAAACAAATTGTGAATAAAAACTGAATGCAATGATGTGGAGATGGCAAATGTCAATATTTTATTTGTAATAGAACGTAGATGACAGATCAAACGTTTAATCCGAGTAAATGTATCATTTTAAAGGAAAAATACATTGATTCAAATTTTCACGGTGTCAACAAATCCCCAAAAAGTTGGGACAAGTAGCAATAAGAGGCTGGAAAAAGTTAATTTGAGCATAACGAAGAGCTGGAAGACCAATTAACACTAATTAGGTCAATTGGCAACATGATTGGGTATAAAAAGAGCTTCTCAGAGTGGCAGTGTCTCTCAGAAGCCAAGATGGGTAGAGGATCACCAATTCCCACAATGTTGCGCAGAAAGATTGTGGAGCAATATCAGAAAGGTGTTACCCAGCGAAAAATTGCAAAGACTTTGCATCTATCTTCATCAACTGTGCATAACATCATCCGAAGATTCAGAGAATCTGGAACAATCTCTGTGCGTAAGGGTCAAGGCCGTAAAACCATACTGGATGCCCGTGATCTCCGGGCCCTTAAATGACACTGCACCACAAACAGGAATGCTACTGTAAAGGAAATCACAGAATGGGCTCAGGAATACTTCCAGAAACCATTGTCAGTGAACACAATCCACCGTGCCATCCACCGTTGCCAGCTGAAACTCTACAGTGCAAAGAAGAAGCCATTTCTAAGCAAGATCCACAAGCTCAGGCGTTTTCACTGGGCCAGGGATCATTTAAAATGGAGTGTGGCGAAATGGAAGACTGTTCTGTGGTCAGACGAGTCACGATTCAAAGTTCTTTTTGGAAATCTGGGACGCCATGTCATCTGGACCAAAGAGGACAAGGACAACCCAAGTTGTTATCAACGCTCAGTTCAGAAGCCTGCATCTCTGATGGTATGGGGTTGCATGAGTGCGTGTGGCATGGACAGCTTGCATGTCTGGAAAGGCACCATCAATGCAGAAAAATATATTCAGGTTCTAGAACAACATATGCTCCCATCCAGACGTCATCTCTTTCAGGGAAGACCCTGCATTTTTCAACAAGATAATGCCAGACCACATTCTGCATCAATCACAACATCATGGCTGCGTAGGAGAAGGATCTGGGTACTGAAATGGCCAGTCTGCAGTCCAGATCTTTCACCTATAGAGAACATTTGGCACATCATAAAGAGGAAGGTGCAACAAAGAAGGCCGAAGATGATTGAACAGTTAGAGGCCTGTATTAGACAAGAATGGGAGAGCATTCCTATTTCTAAACTTGAGAAACTGGTCTCCTCGGTCCCCAGACGTCTGTTGAGTGTTGTAAGAAGAAGGGGAGATGCCACACAGTGGTGAAAAGGGCCTTGTCCCAACTTTTTTGGGATTTGTTGACACCATGAAATTCTGATTCAACATATTTTTCCCTTAAAATGGTACATTTTCTCAGTTTAAACTTTTGTTCCGTGATTTATGTTCTATTCTGAATAAAATATTAGAAGTTGGCACCTCCACATAATTGCATTCAGTTTTTATTCACGATTTGTATAGTGTCCCAACTTTTTTGGAATCCGGTTTGTAGTAGAAAACAACCTGGACCACCATGCTGCATGAACCATGGAGGCACCAGGCTGTGCTTCTTGTAGTTCCCCCTCTGGGGAACTCCAGGGACCCCCTTCCGGAGAGATAGGACATACAAAATATATGTCTGGCCTCCATGCTGACCTAAAACACCAAACAGGCCAGACATGAAACACCAAACCAGACATAACAACAAACCCCAAACATAAACCCACACCAAACATACAACAAGTGAGGTAGGGTAACAGACACTAAGGGGGGACATCAAAAGACATCAGGTGACATCGGGTGACATTGATGTCCCATAAGGTGGCCCTCAAGGACTGGGCAGATGGAATAGCACCAGCTCCTCAAGACACTGAAGACAATCTGACCTCAGGCTCACAACTCAGAACAATAAGAGCCAAGAGGCCACACCCAGCTCCACTTTGCACACACCTTAACCCCATACACACCAGAAATGGGAAGGCAAACAGCCTTAAAGGGGAAGTGGACACGCATGCAAAACAAACAAAACGTTGCCACCAGCAACCATCATGCGGGGTAAAAGTGTCATGGCAAACTACCACCAAGCCGTGATGGGGGCAGTGTGGGGGAAATTACTGGGGGGGGGGGAAGTGTGGGGGAAACTACTGTGTGGGGGCGATGTGGGGGAAACTACTGTGTGGGGGCAGTGTGCGGGAAATTACTGTGTGGGGGAAACTACTGTGGGGGGCAGTGTGGGGGACATTACTGTGTGGGGGCAGTGTGGGGGGAAATTACTATATGGGGCAGTGTGGGGGAAATTACTGTGTGTGTGTGGGGAAATTACTATGGGGGGATTACTATGGGGGCAGTGTGTGGGAAAATTTCTATATGAGGGCAGCGTAGGGGCGTTGCTATTGGGGAGGCATTGTAGAGGCAATTCTATTATTTCTGGGGACACTATACAGGGATTATTACCTGGAGCACAATATAAGGTGTTAGTATTACTGGGGGCACTCTAGGGGACATTTTAGCTGCTGTGGACAATATAGGGACATTTGGGATAATTTATCAAACTGGTGTAAAGTAGAACTGGCTTAGTTACTCATAGCAGCCAATCAGATTCCACCTTTCATATTTGACAGCTCTTTTGGAAATCCAGTTCTACTTTACACCAGTTTGATGAATGACCCCAATTATGTCTACTGGAGGTCCCAATTTTTTTCAGCAGTGTAGTACCTGGGGCATTGGGGGGCACAACGGGCACAGTATTCGAGGTGGCAGCAGGATGATACTGTGGGGACATCATGATGGGGAGGTTGATGGAAAAACTGAGAAATCTAAAGTGTCTGTATTACAAACTCTGTAGAGACGAGATGCGGCTGAAAGAATTTGTCATGGCAGTCTAACGGAGGAGAAGAGGAAAGAGAAGGTCTACATGACAGGAGATGTCCCTGGATGTAAGAGGTATGTGGTCAAGTATTGGGGGAAGAGGGGGTGCCAGAGAAAGGACCCACCCTGGGTGCCAAACACCCTAGGCACACCACTGACGGTGTTTACCCTACACAGGATTAGAGGGTCGCGGCTGCCACAGGCCTTGACGCAGCATGTTTCTTATCCAGACTGGGAGCCCTGATTGAGGAGCTCAGCCCACATTTACCTGAGCTCCTCAGCTTGCTGCTAATTATCTAAATTTCCAGCTTAGCTGCTGCAGACAGTGGGAAAAACCTATTTTCCCAGCCTTTCCTGTTCTCACCCAGGTTCCTCTGGGTGAGATACACCATTTCAATGGCTCTCTGGCAGCGCTACTGCCACATATCCTGCCCCCTGATAAAGACCATAGGACTTTTCACATTACATAACCCCACCTCCAGGGTCAAGGGTCCTATGTTTGAAAAACATCTGGGGTCACCTCAGCAGTAGGCATACCATACCTTCTATGAGCATCTCCTCTACATGAGGTTGTTGACCTTTCTCTCCAGAAGGTCTGTCATCTGTTTTCTCTCCATCACTATCGCACAGCTCATCACCCTGGGCTTGTAGAAGTGCTACTTCAGCAATTGCAGACATACATTCGGTGATTAACTCTCTCACTACTGACAGTGCTGAGTCTCTATACTCACTTGGCTCTTTACATTCAGTATAACTGACCCTGAGCTCTGATACCTGAGGGTCATCCCATTCAAGCTCATATGTTAGGGCATCCATCACAATATGTACCACATCACTCTTTATAACCACATCTTCGTTGTTACCACAGGCAACCTGGTCTACATCGCTTGTAACATTAGTGACCGGGACACACATTACATCTGCACCCACAGAACCAATCTTGCCCTCCCCTTTGGTGGCTTCCCTCTAAACCTGGGAATGAGTGAGCTCTGCGGGAGTCTCAGCTTCTACATTCCACTCACGACCTGCAGGGGGCAGCATTTCTACTAAACACACTTCTCTACCATAGACATCCTCCTTGGCGGTGTTATACTCTAGGTTACTACCGACAAATGACACCTGTAAGAAATTTAGCAGTAACTATTTTCAGATTGGTTGAGTATGATCTAGTATGGTTGAATGCAATTTGGATTGCAATATGGAATTTGAATTTGGATTGTGAACTTTGTAGTTTGCAATTGGTGGAACTGTAAGTAAACACACATATAACTGGTTCAGTATACAGTTCTAATCACTATATTAACAGTAGGAACATTATATAACTATTTTGGCCTCTCTGCTTCCATAAAACACAGCTCTTAGTGGAGTGAATGTCTATTCAGCTTCTCTCTCTGGTGAATAATCATTTCTAGCAGCTCCTGCTAGGGAATGTCCCATACAGGCTGTGTGTGAGGCTGGCTGTGATTGACCAAGACACCTGCTGTGTGTGAGGCTTGCTGTGATTGGTCCAGACTCCTGCCCAGCAACAACAGTTTAACTCTATGCTTCCTGTTGTTTCTGCTTTGTCATTGAGATTACCTTACATCTATATAATGAATCTTAAAGACATATTATCTTTTCTGCTTCTGTGAACACAATATGTACAACAGCTATATGGCATCCAAACATGAAGTCACTGTAAATAAATCTGCTTTTGGTTTTTAACACACACATAGGAACTGTATTAAGGTTATTGGCAGGTCTAGCTGTATAAACATATAAGCTGTATTAGCAACCTAGGACAGGTCTTAGCTGGCCAGCTACACTCCCACCAAAATTACCTATAATTCTATGTTCTCAGTAGTAGGACATAAACATGAATTTGAGGAATTTTCCATCATGTTCTCAACTCTCAAGTGTCTTTTATCACTCTCAAGTAGAACAACTAACTTCTGTATAGGACGTTCCAACTTAAGTGGAGTAGTGAGATGTTTTCCTTTTTTGTCAAGTTTTGAGTCTCCTATTTGTAACAACACTCTCCTTACTAGTTTGTCTTCATCCTTTTGAACTTCTAGAACTCTGGCCAATTTCCATTGACTTCTAGGTAAATCTTCTTCTTTCACTAACACTATGTCACCAAAATCTGGGTGTTTACCATTTACTTCTTAGCATCAGATTGGCTAAGTACTCTTTCCTCCATCTATTCCAAAACTGTACTGATAGATATTGAACTCTTTGCCATCTGCTTTTAGCATATAAATCCTCTTTGGTGAAGTTGCCAGGTGGTGGCTGTATGAAATCAGACTTAAGGTGAAGTAGATGGTTGGGAATTAAAGGGTCCAAACTTGTTGGAACGTTGATATCATCAACTGTAAGTGGGTGACTGTTAACAATAGACATTACATCATAGAATAGGGTCCTAAATGAAGCATTATCTATTCTTCCGGCGTTCTTTTTCAACACTGAACTTAACACATTTCTTATAGTTCTGATCTGTCTTTCCCAAACTCCTCCTGTATGGATTGCATGTGGAGCATTCATATGAAAATCACACGGTTTCTCTAACAAATACTCAGTTACTTTTTATTTATCTATCTCTTTTAGAGCTTTCTTCAATTCATTCTTTGCTCCGACAAAATTAGATCCTTGGTCAGGTCTAAGCTATCTGACAGTACCTCTAATATCTATGAAACATCTCAAGGCATTGATGAATGCGTCAGTTGACATATCCTCTAACATTTCCAGGTTAATTGCTCTGGAGCATGTAAATATTAGTCCATATCTCTTGTACTCCTTGCGGTTCTGTTTGGTGATGAATGGTCCAAAACAATCCATTCCGCTATAAAGAAATGGTGGTGATGGGTTTACACAATCTGCTGGTAAATCTGCCATTCTTTGTTCTTTGGTAGGTCTATGTGCCTTTCTGCAGACTACACATTTACTTATATACGTTGCTATAACTTTGCTTCCTTTCACTATCCAGTAACCACCTTCTCTCAAACAGCTTTGGGTAAAGCTTCTTCCCTGGTGCAAGGATTTGTTGTGGTAGTGATCAATAATCAATCTTGTGAAGGTAGAATTTTTGGGTAGAATTGCTCGATGCTTCACTCTGCTAGGTAACGATTAGAGTTGAGCGGACACCTGGATGTTCGGGTTCGAGAAGTTCGGCCGAACTTCCCGAAAATGTTCGGGTTCGGGATCCGAACCCGATCCGAACTTCGTCCCGAACCCGAACCCCATTGAAGTCAATGGGGACCCGAACTTTTCGGCACTAAAAAGGAGAGAGGTCCCGTAACAGACAATCAGCAGAGAATTAGTCTGCATGTCATAGCAGAGAATCAGGCTTCACGTCAGCCACCAATGCAACAGTCCATTGTCAGATATTTAGGCCCAGCACCCAGGCAGAGGAGAGAGGTCCCGTAACAGAGGATTTGGCTTCATGTCAGCAGAGAATCAGTCTGCATGTCATAGCAGAAAATCAGGCTTCACGTCAGCCACCACTGCAACAGTCCATTGTCAGATATTTAGGCCCAGCACCCAGGCAGAGGAGAGAGGTCCCGTAACAGACAATCTGGCTTCATGTCAGCAGAGAATCAGTATTCATGTCATAGCAGAGAATCAGGCTTCACGTCAGCCACCACTGCAACAGTCCATTGTCATAAATTTAGGCCCAGCACCCAGGCAGAGGAGAGAGGTCCCGTAACAGACAATCTGGCTTCATGTCAGCAGAGAATTAGTCTGCATGTCATAGCAGAGAATCAGGCTTCACGTCAGCCACCAATGCAACAGTCCATTGTCAGATATTTAGGCCCAGCACCCAGGCAGAGGAGAGAGGTCCTAAATGAAGCATTATCTATTCTTCCGGCGTTCTTTTTCAACACTGAACTTAACACATTTCTTATAGTTCTGATCTGTCTTTCCCAAACTCCTCCTGTATGGATTGCATGTGGAGCATTCATATGAAAATCACACGGTTTCTCTAACAAATACTCAGTTACTTTTTATTTATCTATCTCTTTTAGAGCTTTCTTCAATTCATTCTTTGCTCCGACAAAATTAGATCCTTGGTCAGGTCTAAGCTATCTGACAGTACCTCTAATATCTATGAAACATCTCAAGGCATTGATGAATGCGTCAGTTGACATATCCTCTAACATTTCCAGGTTAATTGCTCTGGAGCATGTAAATATTAGTCCATATCTCTTGTACTCCTTGCGGTTCTGTTTGGTGATGAATGGTCCAAAACAATCCATTCCGCTATAAAGAAATGGTGGTGATGGGTTTACACAATCTGCTGGTAAATCTGCCATTCTTTGTTCTTTGGTAGGTCTATGTGCCTTTCTGCAGACTACACATTTACTTATATACGTTGCTATAACTTTGCTTCCTTTCACTATCCAGTAACCACCTTCTCTCAAACAGCTTTGGGTAAAGCTTCTTCCCTGGTGCAAGGATTTGTTGTGGTAGTGATCAATAATCAATCTTGTGAAGGTAGAATTTTTGGGTAGAATTGCTCGATGCTTCACTCTGCTAGGTAACGATTAGAGTTGAGCGGACACCTGGATGTTCGGGTTCGAGAAGTTCGGCCGAACTTCCCGAAAATGTTCGGGTTCGGGATCCGAACCCGATCCGAACTTCGTCCCGAACCCGAACCCCATTGAAGTCAATGGGGACCCGAACTTTTCGGCACTAAAAAGGAGAGAGGTCCCGTAACAGACAATCAGAAGAGAATTAGTCTGCATGTCATAGCAGAGAATCAGGCTTCACGTCAGCCACCAATGCAACAGTCCATTGTCAGATATTTAGGCCCAGCACCCAGGCAGAGGAGAGAGGTCCCGTAACAGAGGATTTGGCTTCATGTCAGCAGAGAATCAGTCTGCATGTCATAGCAGAAAATCAGGCTTCACGTCAGCCACCACTGCAACAGTCCATTGTCAGATATTTAGGCCCAGCACCCAGGCAGAGGAGAGAGGTCCCGTAACAGAGGATCTGGCTTCATGTCAGCAGAGAATCAGTCTGCATGTCATAGCAGAAAATCAGGCTTCACGTCAGCCACCACTGCAACAGTCCATTGTCATAAATTTAGGCCCAGCACCCAGGCAGAGGAGAGAGGTCCCGTAACAGACAATCTGGCTTCATGTCAGCAGAGAATTAGTCTGCATGTCATAGCAGAGAATCAGGCTTCACGTCAGCCACCAATGCAACAGTCCATTGTCAGATATTTAGGCCCAGCACCCAGGCAGAGGAGAGAGGTCCCGTAACAGAGGATCTGGCTTCATGTCAGCAGAGAATCAGTCTGCATGTCATAGCAGAAAATCAGGCTTCACGTCAGCCACCACTGCAACAGTCCATTGTCAGATATTTAGGCCCAGCACCCAGGCAGAGGAGAGAGGTCCCGTAACAGAGGATCTGGCTTCATGTCAGCAGAGAATCAGTCTGCATGTCATAGCAGAAAATCAGGCTTCACGTCAGCCACCACTGCAACAGTCCATTGTCATAAATTTAGGCCCAGCACCCAGGCAGAGGAGAGAGGTCCCGTAACAGACAATCTGGCTTCATGTCAGCAGAGAATCAGTCTGCATGTCATAGCAGAGAATCAGGCTTCACGTCAGCCACCACTGCAACAGTCCATTGGCATATATTTAGGCCCAGCACACAGGCAGAGGAGAGAGGTCCCGTAACAGACAATCTGGCTTCATGTCAGCAGAGAATCAGTCTTCATATCATAGCAGAGAATCAGGCTTCACGTCACCCACCACTGTAAGAGTCCATTTTCATAAATTTAGGCCCAGCACCCAGGCAGAGGAGAGAGGTCCCGTAACAGACAATCTGGCTTCATGTCAGCAGAGAATTAGTCTGCATGTCATAGCAGAGAATCAGGCTTCACGTCAGCCACCACTGCAACAGTCCATTGGCATATATTTAGGCCCAGCACACAGGCAGAGGAGAGAGGTCCCGTAACAGAGGATCTGGCTTCATGTCAGCAGAGAATCAGTCTTCATGTCATAGCAGAGAATCAGGCTTCCCGTCACCCACCACTGGAACAGTCCATTGTCAGATATTTAGGCCCAGCACCCAGGCAGAGGAGAGAGGTCCCGTAACAGAGAATCTGGCTTCATGTCAGCAGAGAATTAGTCTGCATGTCATAGCAGAGAATCAGGCTTCACGTCAGCCACCACTGCAACAGTCCATTGTCAGATATTTAGGCCCAGCACCCAGGCAGAGGAGAGAGGTCCCATAACAGAGGATCTGGCTTCATGTCAGCAGAGAATCAGTCTTCATATCATAGCAGAGAATCAGGCTTCACGTCACCCACCACTGTAAGAGTCCATTTTCATAAATTTAGGCCCAGCACCCAGGCAGAGGAGAGAGGTCCCGTAACAGACAATCTGGCTTCATGTCAGCAGAGAATTAGTCTGCATGTCATAGCAGAGAATCAGGCTTCACGTCACCCAACATTGGAACAGTCCATTGGCATATACAGGTCCTTCTCAATAAATTAGCATATTGTGATAAAGTTCATTATTTTCTGTAATGTACTGATAAACATTAGACTTTCATATATTTTAGATTCATTACACACCAACTGAAGTAGTTCAAGCCTTTTATTGTTTTAATATTGATGATTTTGGCATACAGCTCATGAAAACCCAAAATTCCTATCTCAAAAAATTAGCATATCATGAAAAGGTTCTCTAAACGAGCTATTAACCTAATCATCTGAATCAACTAATTAACTCTAAATACCTGCAAAAGATTCCTGAGGCTTTTAAAAACTCCCAGCCTGGTTCATTACTCAAAACCGCAATCATGGGTAAGACTGCCGACCTGACTGCTGTTCAGAAGGCCATCATTGACACCCTCAAGCAAGAGGGTAAGACACAGAAAGAAATTTCTGAACGAATAGGCTGTTCCCAGAGTGCTGTATCAAGGCACCTCAGTGGGAAGTCTGTGGGAAGGAAAAAGTGTGGCAGAAAACGCTGCACAACGAGAAGAGGTGACCGGACCCTGAGGAAGATTGTGGAGAAGGACCGATTCCAGACCTTGGGGGACCTGCGGAAGCAGTGGACTGAGTCTGGAGTAGAAACATCCAGAGCCACCGTGTACAGGCGTGTGCAGGAAATGGGCTACAGGTGCCGCATTCCCCAGGTCAAGCCACTTTTGAACCAGAAACAGTGGCAGAAGCGCCTGACCTGGGCTACAGAGAAGCAGCACTGGACTGTTGCTCAGTGGTCCAAAGTACTTTTTTAGGATGAAAGCAAATTTTGCATGTCATTCGGAAATCAAGGTGCCAGAGTCTGGAGGAAGACTGGGAAGAGGGAAATGCCAAAATGCCTGAAGTCCAGTGTCAAGTACCCACAGTCAGTGATGGTCTGGGGTGCCATGTCAGCTGCTGGTGTTGGTCCACTGTGTTTTATCAAGGGCAGGGTCAATGCAGCTAGCTATCAGGAGATTTTGGAGCACTTCATGCTTCCATCTGCTGAAAAGCTTTATGGAGATGAAGATTTCATTTTTCAGCACGACCTGGCACCTGCTCACAGTGCCAAAACCACTGGTAAATGGTTTACTGACCATGGTATTACTGTGCTCAATTGGCCTGCCAACTCTCCTGACCTGAACCCCATAGAGAATCTGTGGGATATTGGGAAGAGAAAGTTGAGAGACGCAAGACCCAACACTCTGGATGAGCTTAAGGTCGCTATCGAAGCCTCCTGGGCCTCCATAACACCTCAGCAGTGCCACAGGCTGATTGCCTCCATGCCACGCCGCATTGAAGCAGTCATTTCTGCAAAAGGATTCCCGACCAAGTATTGAGTGCATAACTGAACATAATTATTTGAAGGTTGACTTTTTTTGTATTAAAAACACTTTTCTTTTATTGGTCGGATGAAATATGCTAATTTTTTGAGATAGGAAATTTGGGTTTTCATGAGCTGTATGCCAAAATCATCAATATTAGAACAATAAAAGGCTTGAACTACTTCAGTTGGTGTGTAATGAATCTAAAATATATGAAAGTCTAATGTTTATCAGTACATTACAGAAAATAATGAACTTTATCACAATATGCTAATTTTTTGAGAAGGACCTGTATTTAGGCCCCGGCACCCAGACAGAGGAGAGGTTCATTCAAATTTGGGTAGCCTCGCAATATAATGGTAAAATGAAAATAAAAATAGGATTGAATGAGGAAGTGCCCTGGAGTACAATAATATATGGTTAAGGGGAGGTAGTTAATGTCTAATCTGGACAAGGGACGGACAGGTCCTGTGGGATCCATGCCTGGTTCATTTTTATGAACGTCAGCTTGTCCACATTGGCTGTAGACAGGCGGCTGCGTTTGTCTGTAATGAGACCCCCTGCCGTGCTGAATACACGTTCAGACAAAACGCTGGCCGCCGGGCAGGCCAGCACCTCCAAGGCATAAAAGGCTAGCTCTGGCCACGTGGACAATTTAGAGACCCAGTAGTTGAATGGGGCCGAACCATCAGTCAGTACGTGGAGGGGTGTGCATACGTACTGTTCCACCATGTTAGTGAAATGTTGCCTCCTGCTAACACGTTGCGTATCAGGTGGTGGTGCAGTTAGCTGTGGCGTGTTGACAAAACTTTTCCACATCTCTGCCATGCTAACCCTGCCCTCAGAGGAGCTGGCCGTGACACAGCTGCCTTGGCGACCTCTTGCTCCTCCTCTGCCTTGGCCTTGGGCTTCCACTTGTTCCCCTGTGACATTTGGGAATGCTCTCAGTAGCGCGTCTACCAACGTGCGCTTGTACTCGCGCATCTTCCTATCACGCTCCAGTGCAGGAAGTAAGGTGGGCACATTGTCTTTGTAGCGTGGATCCAGCAGGGTGGCAACCCAGTAGTCCGCACAGGTTAAAATGTGGGCAACTCTGCTGTCGTTGCGCAGGCACTGCAGCATGTAGTCGCTCATGTGTGCCAGGCTGTCCTTTGTGGGAGGCGTATCGTCATCGTCCTGCCTTTCCCCCCAGCCACGCACCAGTGATGGACCCGAGCTGCGTTGGGTGCCACCCCGCTGTGACCATGCTTCATCCTCATCCTCCTCCACCTCCTCCTCATCCTCGTCCTCCTCGTCCTCCAGTAGTGGGCCCTGGCTGGCCACATTTGTACCTGGCCTCTGCTGTTGCTAGAAACCTCCCTCTGAGTCACTTCGAAGAGACTGGCCTGAAAGTGCTAAAAATGACCCCTCTTCCTCCTCCTCCTGGGCCACCTCCTCTTCCATCATCGCCCTAAGTGTTTTTTCAAGGAGACATAGAAGTGGTATTGTAACGCTGATAACGGCGTCATCGCCACTGGCCATGTTGGTGGAGTACTCGAAACAGCGCAACAGGGCACACAGGTCTCGCATGGAGGCCCAGTCATTGGTGCTGTTCTGTAGTGCGACTGACCCGTGCGTGCTGCAGCTGAAACTCCACTATGGCCTGCTGCTGCTCGCACAGTCTGTCCAGCATGTGCAAGGTGGAGTTCCACCTGGTGGGCACGTCGCATATGAGGCGGTGAGCGGGAAGGCCGAAGTTACGCTGTAGCGCAGACAGGCGAGCAGCAGCAGGATGTGAACGCCGGAAGCGCGAACAGACGGCCCGCACTTTATGCAGCAGCTCTGACATGTCGGGGTAGTTGTGAATGAACTTCTGCACCACCAAATTCAGCATATGCGCCAAGCAAGGGATGTGCGTCAAACTGGCTAGTCCCAGAGCTGCAACGAGATTTCGCCCATTATCACACACCACCAGGCCGGGCTTGAGGCTCACCGGCAGCAACCACTCGTCGGTCTGTTGTTCTATACCCTGCCACAACTCCTGTGCGGTGTGGGGCCTGTCCCCCAAACATATGAGTTTCAGAATGGCCTGCTGACGTTTACCCCGGGCTGTGCTGAAGTTGGTGGTGAAGGTGTGTGGCTGACTGGATGAGCAGGTGGAAGAAGAGGAGGAGGAAGCCGAGAAGGAGGAGGTGGCAACAGGAGGCAAAGAATGTTGCCCTGCGATCCTTGGCGGCGGAAGGACGTGCGCCAAACAGCTCTCCGCCTGGGGCCCAGCTGCCACTACATTTACCCAGTGTGCAGTTAGGGAGATATAGCGTCCCTGGCCGTGCTTACTGGTCCACGTATCTGTGGTTAGGTGGACCTTGCTACAGATGGCGTTGCGCAGTGCACACTTGATTTTATCGGATACTTGGTTGTGCAGGGAAGGCACGGCTCTCTTGGAGAAGTAGTGGCGGCTGGGAACAACATACTGTGGGACAGCAAGCGACATGAGCTGTTTGAAGCTGTCTGTGTCCACCAGCCTAAATGACAGCATTTCATAGGCCAGTAGTTTAGAAATGCTGGCATTCAGGGCCAGGGATCGAGGGTGGCTAGGTGGGAATTTACGCTTTCTCTCAAATGTTTGTGAGATGGAGAGCTGAACGCTGCCGTGTGACATGGTTGAGACGCTTGGTGACGGAGGTGGTGGTGGTGTTGGTGGTACATCCCCTGTTTGCAGGGCGGCAGGTGCCAACGTTCCTCCAGAGGCGGAGGAAGAGGCCGAGGCGGCAGCAGCAGAAGAGGCCGAGGCGGCAGCAGCAGAAGAGGTAGCAGGGGGAGCCTGAGTGACTTCCTTGGTTTTAAGGTGTTTACTCCACTGCAGTTCATGCTTTGCATGCAGGTGCCTGGTCATGCAGGTTGTGCTCAGGTTCAGAACGTTAATGCCTCGCTTCAGGCTCTGATGGCACAGCGTGCAAACCACTCGGGTCTTGTCGTCAGCACATTGTTTGAAGAAGTGCCATGCCAGGGAACTCCTTGAAGCTGCCTTTGGGGTGCTCGGTCCCAGATGGCGGCGGTCAGTAGCAGGCGGAGTCTCTTGGCGGCGGGTGTTCTGCTTTTGCCCACTGCTCCCTCTTTTGCTACGCTGTTGGCTCGGTCTCACCACTGCCTCTTCCTCCGAACTGTGAAAGTCAGTGGCACGACCTTCATTCCATGTGGGGTCTAGGACCTCATCGTCCCCTGCATCGTCTTCCACCCAGTCTTGATCCCTGACCTCCTGTTCAGTCTGCACACTGCAGAAAGACGCAGCAGTTGGCACCTGTGTTTCGTCATCATCAGAGACATGCTGAGGTGGTATTCCCATGTCCTCATCATCAGGAAACATAAGTGGTTGTGCGTCAGTGCAGTCTATGTCTTCCACCGCTGGGGAAGGGCTAGGTGGATGCCCTTGGGAAACCCTGCCAGCAGAGTCTTCAAACAGCATAAGAGACTGCTGCATAACTTGAGGCTCAGACAGTTTCCCTGATATGCATGGGGGTGATGTGACAGACTGATGGGGTTGGTTTTCAGGCACCATCTGTGCGCTTTCTGCAGAAGACTGGGTGGGAGATAATGTGAACGTGCTGGATCCACTGTCGGCCACCCAATTGACTAATGCCTGTACCTGCTCAGGCCTTACCATCCTTAGAACGGCATTGGGCCCCACCATATATCGCTGTAAATTCTGGTGGTTACTGGGACCTGAGGTAGTTGGTACACTAGGACGTGTGGATGTGGCAGAACGGCCACGTCCTCTCCCAGCACCAGAGGGTCCACTAACACCACCACGACCATGTCCACGTCCCTTACTAGATGTTTTCCTCATTGTTATGGTTCACCACAACAACAAAAATATTATTTGGCCCAATGTATTGTATTCAAATTCAGCTGAATATAAATTTGAGGCCTAGTATTTAGGCGCTGGGTGACCGGTATGGATTTAGTGACAGAATTAGACTTGGAAATGCACAGTAGCGTGTGTGTGAAGTTATTCTGAATGACCCTATGTGCACCTTGAATATTATATACCCTTTTAGGGATAGATTTCAAATAGCTCTGATATAGCAGCAACCACTAAATTATGAAATTGCTAAATTGGGAATTGTATTTCAACCCAGAACAAAAAATGTGCTTTGACGGACACTAAATAACTTGCCCAGCCACAACAGTACAGCGGTAACGACAGATTTAGCGGGATATAAATTTGAGGCCTAGTATTTAGGCGCTGGGTGACCGGTATGGATTTAGTGACAGAATTAGACTTGGAAATGCACAGTAGCGTGTGTGTGAAGTTATTCTGAATGACCCTATGTGCACCTTGAATATTATATACCCTTTTAGGGATAGATTTCAAATAGCTCTGATATAGCAGAAACCACTAAATTATGAAATTGCTAAATTGGGAATTGTATTTCAACCCAGAACAAAAAATGTGCTTTGACGGACACTAAATAACTTGCCCAGCCACAACAGTACAGCGGTAACGACAGATTTAGCGGGATATAAATTTGAGGCCTAGTATTTAGGCGCTGGGTGACCGGTATGGATTTAGTGACAGAATTAGACTTGGAAATGCACAGTAGCGTGTGTGTGAAGTTATTCTGAATGACCCTATGTGCACCTTGAATATTATATACCCTTTTAGGGATAGATTTCAAATAGCTCTGATATAGCAGAAACCACTAAATTATGAAATTGCTAAATTGGGAATTGTATTTCAACCCAGAACAAAAAATGTGCTTTGACGGACACTAAATAACTTGCCCAGCCACAACAGTACAGCGGTAACGACAGATTTAGCGGGATATAAATTTGAGGCCTAGTATTTAGGCGCTGGGTGACCGGTATGGATTTACTAACAGAATTAGACTTGGAAATGCACAGTAGCGTGTGTGTGAAGTTATTCTGAATGACCCTATGTGCACCTTGAATATTATATACCCTTTTAGGGATAGATTTCAAATAGCTCTGATATAGCAGAAACCACTAAATTATGAAATTGCTAAATTGGGAATTGTATTTCAACCCAGAACAAAAAATGTGCTTTGACGGACACTAAATAACTTGCCCAGCCACAACAGTACAGCGGTAACGACAGATTTAGCGGGATATAAATTTGAGGCCTAGTATTTAGGCGCTGGGTGACCGGTATGGATTTACTGACAGAATTAGACTGGGATATGGCCAAAAAATAACCACACTATTGCTGGTTAAATGCACTTGGTGTGACAGCTTGACCAACCACACTACTGAGGGTTAAATGCACTTGGTGACGGGCGCAGCTTGCCCCTGATGTAGTATATGGCCAAAAAATGAACAGACTATTGCTGGTTAAATGCACTTGGTGTGACAGCTTCACCCTGATGTAGGCTTTAGCCAAAAAACAACCACACCATTAAGGGTTAAATGCACTTGGTCGCAGCTTGTGCTGGCGCACCACAAGACACAAAATGGCCACCGATCACCCCAGAAAAAAGTGACTGACAAACGGTCTGGGCAGCCTAAAAACAGTGAGCAATTGAGTATCAGCAGCTCAATGATGCACAGCTGCAGATCGATCGATTAATCAAGTCCTTTGGAGGAGTTAATCTGCCTAATCTCGCCCTACTGTCGCAGCCCCAACCTCTCCCTACGCTAATCAGAGCAGAGTGACGCGCGGCGCTATGTGACTCCAGCTTAAATAGAGGCTGGGTCACATGGTGCTCTAGCCAATCACAGCCATGCCAATAGTAGGCATGGCTGTGACGGCCTCTTGGGGCAAGTAGTATGACGCTTGTTGATTGGCTGCTTTACAGCCTTTCAAAAAGCGCCAAGAAAGCGTCACAAAAGCGCCAAGAAAGCGACGAACACCGAACCCGAACCCGGACTTTTACGAAAATGTCCGGGTCCGTGTCACGGACACCCCAAAATTCGGTACGAACCCGAACTATACAGTTCGAGTTCGCTCATCCCTAGTAACGATGCATTTTCCAGTCTCCCTCCCACCTTCAGTATACCACCCTGCAGAACAAGATTAAGCAATGTACAATGGGTGGTTGGAAGCCTTTTAGGTTCTTGACTAAGTCTCTTCAACTCTTCACTGTAGAATCTCTGTTGAATGAGTCTTATGACTGTTTCTTCAGCTTTCATTCTTTCTTCTACATTCAACAATTCCTTCTTTCTAATTCCCTTTGCCAAACGTTGAATTCGAGCTACTACATTTATAAACGTATTCCATTTTGAACATCTTGCTAGTCTTTCATGTACAGTACAGACCAAAAGTTTGGACACACCTTCTCATTCAAAGAGTTTTCTTTATTTTCATGACTATGAAAATTGTAGATTCACACTGAAGGCATCAAAACTATGAATTAACACATGTGGAATTATATACATAACAAAAAAGTGTGAAACAACTGAAAATATGTCAAATTCTAGGTTCTTCAGAGTAGCCACCTTTTGTTTTGATTACTGCTTTGCACACTCTTGGCATTCTCTTGATGAGCTTCAAGAGGTAGTCACCTGAAATGGTCTTCCAACAGTCTTGAAGGAGTTCCCAGAGATGCTTAGCACTTGTTGGCCCTTTTGCCTTCACTCTGCGGTCCAGCTCACCCCAAACCATCTCGATTGGGTTCAGGTCCGGTGACTGTGAAGGCCAGGTCATCTGGCGCAGCACCCCATCACTCTCCTTCATGGTCAAATAGCCCTTACACAGCCTGGAGGTGTGTTTGGAGTCATTGTCCTGTTGAAAAATAAATGATGGTCCAACTAAACGCAAACCGGATGGAATAGCATGCCGCTGCAAGATGCTGTGGTAGCCATGCTGGTTCAGTATGCCTTCAATTTTGAATAAATCCCCAACAGTGTCACCAGCAAAGCACGCCCACACCATCACACCTCCTCCTCCATGCTTCACGGTGGGAACCAGGCATGTAGAGTCCATCCGTTCACCTTTTCTGCGTCGCACAAAGACACGGTGGTTGGAACCAAAGATCTCAAATTTAGACTCATCAGACCAAAGCACAGATTTCCACTGGTCTAATGTCCATTCCTTGTGTTCTTTAGCCCAAACAAGTCTCTTCTGCTTGTTGCCTGTCCTTAGCAGTGGTTTCCTAGCAGATATTCTACCATGAAGGCCTGATTCACACAGTCTCCTCTTAACAGTTGTTCTAGAGATGTGTCTGCTGCTAGAACTCTGTGTGGCATTGACCTGGTCTCTAATCTGAGCTGCTGTTAACCTGCGATTTCTGAGGCTGGTGACTCGGATGAAATTATCCTCTGCAGCAGAGGTGACTCTTGGTCTTCCTTTCCTGGGGCGGTCCGCATGTAAGCCAGTTTCTTTGTAGCGCTTGATGGTTTTTGTGACTGCACTTGGGGACACTTTCAAAGTTTTCCCAATTTTTCGGACTGACTGACCTTCATTTCTTAAAGTAATGATGGCCACTCGTTTTTCTTTACTTAGCTGCTTTTTTCTTGCCATAATACAAATTCTAACAGTCTATTCAGTAGGACTATCAGCTGTGTATCCACCTGACTTCTCCACAACGCAACTGATGGTCCCAACCCCATTTATAAGGCAAGAAATCCCACTTATTAAACCTGACAGGGCACACCTGTGAAGTGAAAACCATTTCAGGTGGCTACCTCTTGAAGCTCATCAAGAGAATGCCAAGAGTGTGCAAAGCAGTAATCAAAGCAAAAGGTGGCTACTTTGAAGAACCTAGAATATTACATATTTTCAGTTGTTTCACACTTTTTTGTTATGTATATAATTCCACATGTGTTAATTCATAGTTTTGATGCCTTCAGTGTAAATCTACAATTTTCATAGTCATGAAAATAAAGAAAACTCTTTGAATGAGAAGGTGTGTCCAAACTTTTGGTCTGTACTGTATGTCATCTTGACACTTGGGAGCAGTGCTCAATGTTTGTACAACTTTTACTTCTGGATCATCCATAGACAATTCTGTGTTACCTTTACTGGGTGTGATTTCCTTCTCCCAAAGGAACTCTCAACCGTAATCCAGTTTGAATTTTTCAATTCTGTTACATTCAGGCCACTTGAAGCATGATCTGCTGGGTTATGCTTTGTGTCAATGTGATGCCAATGCTCTGGATTTGTTATTTCCCGAATTTTCTCAACTCTGTTGGTGACAAAGATATGGAATCTTTGAGCTTCGTTGTTTATGTATCCTAGGATAACTTGTGAGTCTGTCCAAAAATATTCTTCATCTATTTTCAATTCCAATTCTTCTTTCAGAAACTTGCTTACTGATGCTGAAACTACGGCTGCTATCAGTTTAAGTCTTGGTATTGTCTAAATACTGGTAGGTGCAACTCTGGCCTTCCCCATAACCAGGGAACAGTGTATCTTTTCTTCTCCTATCACTCTGATGTAGGAGCACTGACCATAACCATAACTACTGGCATCTAAAAAAAGTGATGAAGTTCTATTTTCTTGTACTTTCCGAAATCATGAGGTACAAAACATCTGGGTATCCTAACTTCTCTCAAGTTTTGCAAGTCTCTTTTCCAACTCCTCACCTTGGCCTCAAATTTTCAGGTATGGGCTCGTCCCATCTCAACTTCTGTCTGCATAATTCTTGTAGTATTCCTTTTGCTCTGAGGATTACTGGGGCCAAGAATCCCAATGGATCATATATAGAAGCCACAGCAGAAAGAATGGTGCGTCTAGTTGCAACTTTCTCTTCAATGGATACTTCAAAGAAGAACTTGTCATTCTCTACATTCCATCCCAATCCAAGTACGTTCGGAACTGGAAGATGATCATAATTGAGATCTACATTCTTCATTGTTGATGATTGTCACTGATGGATTCCAGTACCTCTCTGTTGTTTGAGATAAATTTGTGAAGGCGCAGGTTTCCTCTTGCACATAACTCTTGGCTTTCTTTCACTAGTTTAAGTTTAATTGCAGATTCTATGGACTCTAGACTTATGAGACCATCATCTACATAAAAGTTTTTCTTCAGAAAATTTGCTGCTGATGGGCAATCTTTTTCATTCCGATTGGCCAGATACTTCATACCATAATTGGCGCAACCTGGAGATGATTCTGCTCCAAACAAGTGTACTTTCATTCTGTATTCTGCTGGCTCTGAATCTGTATCTCTGTCCTCCCACCATAGAAACCTCAGGAAGTCTCTATCTTCATTCTTCATATGAAACTGGTGGAACATCTTTTCAACGTCACACATGACTGCTACGGGATACTTTCTGAATCTACAGAGTACTCCAGGCAGAGTGTTTGTAAGTACTGTTGATCACGGATATTCGAATTGCGAATTTTTATCGTGAATATAATTACTTCAAAAATTCGCTAATATTTAGAATATAGTGATATATATTCGTAATTTTGAATATTTGAGATTTTTTTATTGTGAATTTTCATAATGCTCATTTTTATCGCAAATTTTTTAATTGCCGAGTAAAAACATGATTCCTCCCTGCTTCTTGCTTGAGGGCCACTGACTCATTGGCCCACAAGCAAGAAGCAGGGAGGAATCATGATTTTAAATCGGAAAAATGATGAATATTCTAAAAAACTAATATATAGCACTATATCGAATATAGTAGTTTTTTAGAATATTCTTAATATTCTAAATCAAGAATATATAGCAATATAGCGAATATTCAAAAAAACGAATATAGAGCAATTTCGCTAATATAGTGCTATAATCTTTGAATATTCGTAATATTCTAAAACAAGAATATATAGCAATATAGCTAATATATATATATATATATATATATATATATATATATAAAACTAATATAGAGAAATTTAGCTAATATAGTGCTATAATCTTTGTCTAATAGTTGTAATTTTTTCTCATATGAAGTTCAGATTGGAAAAAAATGACAACTATTAAAAAAAAGATTATAGCACTTTATTAGCTAAATTGCTCTACATTTGTTTGTTTTTATATTCGCTGTATTGCTAAATATTCTTGTCTTAGAATATTACGAATATTTGAAAAAACAAATATATTTGATATAGTGCTATCATGTTTTTGCTCGGCAACTGAAAATTTTGCGATAAAAATTCGTAGAATATAACGAATATTCAGCGAATATTCAACAAAATATTCGCTAAATATTGCGAATTCGAATATGACCCCTGCCGCTCATCACTATTTGTAAGATCTGGTCCTTTTAGTAGATGATCGTTCAGTGCAACACCATCGTACTTTGCTGAGCAATCAAATACCACTCTAATCTTATCTGGTTTCTTTGAGTGGTAGACACCTTGATGTGGGATGTACCACACTTCTACTTCTTTAGGCTGATTATTAACTTTCTCTGCATGTCCTTCTTCAAGAATGCCTCCCATGAATTTCAAATAATAATTCTTCATTTTGGGATCTCTTACCATCCTTTTCTTCAAACATTTCAATTTTGCTAGGGCAAGGTTTCTGTTATTTGGCAGATGAGGTCGTTCTCTAAAGGGTAAGGGCATTTGAAGATGACCTTGATTCTGTTGAATACTTTCTTCTAGAGTGTGTAAAAACTCTATGTCTTCTTGGGATACATTCTTTTCTTTAGAACTTATGTCTGCAAAGTCGGATTCAAGGATCGTGATCACTTTTGTTGGACTTACAGTTGGTAACTCTTAGACTGATATTCGATGACACAATCCTGTGACCTGTCTTGAGTTTGCGATCTGCTGTTATCCTCCAACAACACCCCATCCTAGATCAGTTTGAACAGCATAGGGTTTACCCTTTCCTCCTGTGATTACCTTTCGTGGTACCAAGGCTTCGGGACAATCTTAGCCTATCAACAGTCCAACACCAAACTCCTTCAGCGGGAACATTTCATGAGATATGACAGATAGGTGTTCCCATTTATTGGCTGTTTCACAGGTAGGTATGCAATCTTGATCTAGAGGTATATCGTCTTTTGTATAAGCTGGAGGTAGATCTAATGTGCAGTTTGAATGAAGTCCTCTAACTCTCAGTCCTTTGACTGTTCACTAATGTGTCTCTCCCCATCATTGTGGTGAGTTTGAGCTTCACTGGTTCTGTAGCCACTTGTAATTTCTTGCAGATTTTTTGATCAATGAAGGTGACGTCACTCTGGGCATCCAGTAGTGCATAGGCGTATACCTTCTTGTTCCTCCTTTTAGGATTTGAAATGCAAACTGGTAGAACCATTGATGTGCTGTTTCTTTCTCCTTCCCTCACTCTGCAAGAGAATACCGATACTTTCTTTCCTTCCTCAGTATCTTTAAGTATTGAGGATTTATCTTTCTTTGGACGTTCTTCATGTAGTGGTGTAGGATGGTGTCCTAAGCAAATGCTGCATATGGACTTTTTTTACACTCCTTAGTAACATGGCCTTTTCTTAGACATCCGAAACGCAGTTGGTTATCCAGTACAAATTTTTTCTTTTCTTCTGGAGACTCTATGGGGTGGTTCTCTCCACAGAACATACATTTGAAGGTAGTGTGAAGATTTGTCGGTTCTGTCTCTCTACTGATCCCAGTAGTGACTTTGAACTTGCTCTTGTAGGTATCTGGACCTTTGGCTGCTGTGTTGGTTGAAAAGCTAGTTGCTCTGGCACGTCTTATATCTCTTGCAGGCTTTCTTCTAAGGATTTTAAGACATAACATGATGTTACTGGATTACATGCTATCCATGCTTCCTCATTGATGAACCCAGAGAACTCTAAAACTTGGGAAGTTCTTACCTAGATCTAACTGTTTAGTCACATAGTGATTCCATTTAGAAGCTTCTTCTTCAGGTAGCTTAGTTAGCATCCTGTGGTTTTCTAGATAGTTGTTCAGTACTTCCAGTCCTTGAACATGTGGGATGGCATTGCTGCATGCTTGCAGGAAGTCACCATACTTTTGGAGTCTGAAGTGTTCTTTAGGACCTATTTTAGGCCAGTTATTCAGTTTCTCTCTAAAGGCTCTTTGTACTAAGAAAGGATGACCATATCTTGCATTAAATTTTTCCCAAGTTTGCTTGTAGGCTTCTTCGTCTCTTCTATAGAAGTTACCTTCAAGAACTTCCTTGGCTTCTCCACCAACATATCTCTGAAGGTAGAATAACTTGTTGACTGGACTGAAGCAATGATGCTCAATGATCATTTCAGAGCTTGCCTTCCACTCTATGAACTCCAGTACATCTCCTGAAAATATAGTAGGTTCCAGAACGGGAAGTCTAGCTAGGACTGTTCTCTGTTGTCTTGCTGGGACAATGGTTGTAACATTCTTTTGACCGTTGCAGTGACATTTAGGCTACTTTCACACTAGCGTTCGTCGGTCCGCTCGTGAGCTCCGTTTGAAGGGGCTCACGAGCGGACCCGAACGCAGCCGTCCAGCCCTGATGCAGTCTGAATGGAGCGGATCCGCTCAGACTGCATCAGTCTGGCGGCGTTCAGCCTCCGCTCCGCTCGCCTCCGCACGGACAGGCGGACAGCTGAACGCTGCTTGCAGCGTTCGGGTGTCCGCCTGGCCGTGCGGAGGCATGCGGATCCGTGCGGATCCGTCCAGACTTACAATGTAAGTCAATGGGGACGGATCCGTTTGAAGATGCCACAATATGGCTCAATCTTCAGGCGGATCCGTCCCCCATTGACTTTACATTGAAAGTCTGGACGGATCCGTACGAGGCTATTTTCACACTTAGCTGTTATATGCTAAAATAATGCAGACGGATCCGTTCTGAACGGAGCCTCCGTCTGCATTATTATGATCGGATCCGTTCAGAACGGATCCGATCGAACGCTAGTGTGAAAGTAGCCTTAGGAATATAATCATCCAGTTCTATTTTCTCATTTAGTTCTGAATTAGGGGGAGTCCTCTTCTTCATTTTTTTCCGTTACAGATAGAAGGTTCACACACCTTTTTCCTAACACTGAACTAGGTCTCCCTTTGCCTTTCTGAGCAGGGATGGAAGGATAATGACTTATTTCCTCACTAAGTGCTGGAGATTTCCTTCCATTCTCCTGGGCATATGGAGGAAAATAGGAGTCCGTTTCTTTACATAGTACAGATTTAAACCTAAGACTACTCTGATTCATATCCTCTTTGTGTACTCTAAGTCTGACTTCTATGATCTAAACTTCTTTTTGCCTTTCCAGACTTTTCATCTTTTGGCGCTGTGCCTCGATTTCAGCTTCCTTTTCAGCCACCAGTTGGCTCTGCGCCTCGATGGCAGCTTCCATCTCAATTTCTGCTCTCTTGACAGCAAGTTGTTCAGCTAATTCTTTTCTTTTGGCTAAAGTACTTGAGGAACCTGATACGGGGGCGGCACTTCTGCTAGCGAAGGAAGTCCCAATTGTAACTGTGGTTCCACCTAAGGACCTAGCATAGCCTCTCATAAAGAGCTTGTTCATTCTCCTTCTTGCTTGCTTTAACTTCATCATAGTTTTCAGAAGATGATAGTTCTCTCATAAGCTTTACTAAATCTTTAGTGACTGCAGTACACGTGTCCATGTTCCTTACAATGTCCTGGGAAGGTGTAGTAAGCGACCGCAGGTTGACATATGCTGCCATAAGCTCTGATTCAGATTCTTCGACCGTCTCTACCATATCACTCAAGTTCCCTTTTATACTTTCTGGTTTTAACTTTCCACGAATGCCTTTAATGTATAATTTCCACTTCACATACATTCTGGCAAACTTTTTTCCTTTTAATACTGCTTCTTGCTCCAAACTTTACAGCATCTTTGGGGTCAGTTTTTTAGTACGTGATGAATGTCGTAGTTCATCTGTTTGGGCTATATTTGTTTGAGGCAAGACTAATTCTGCATCAGACAGGTTCTTTTGCTCTTCAACTTCTACTCTATATATCTTTGTATCGTCTAACAGTGGCATGGTAATACTAGGCTCAGACATTTTACTTTAAATGCTATAACAATCAATATGAATATTAAAGGACCTTTCACTTTAAATGTAATTTTGACAAATGCAGAAATAAATCACTTTCACTTTAAATGCAATAGCAATAGATGCAGGCAATAAATTACTTTCACTTTAAATACTTTAGAGTCCGTGTAATACAAACTGTCCTTTGTTTTACTTTATTCCTAAAAAGGAAAATGTCTCTTTATGCCAAAGCCTATATGCAATGATAAGTAAGGAAAGCTCTGACTTTATTCTGAAGAGCAGGAACAAATGTCAGTCTTAAAGGAGACTTGTCTTTTCTTGATGTGATGCGATGCTCTGTGCTGACTTGCGATACTCTGTGATGACTTGCTATGCTCTGTGCAGACTTGCTATGCTCTGTGCAGACTTGCGATGCTCTGTGCAGACTTGCCAAAATTGGCTTGGATACGCTGCTGCAGGCTTTAGGCCTAGTTGCGGGAGACTAGCTGGCTGCAGTACGTGGCCTCTTCGTGGATAGCGGTGCAGACACTCTAGCTCTGGACTTTGGCCTCCCACCATGCGTCTATTTCTCTCTCTAGGGATCGCAGGAGGGTTGGCGCTCTTTCTCTGACTATCTTGCCTTTGCCGTTCTGCCACTTTAAGAGTCAACTGCAGTTTGACTAATGCACACATTCTAAGGCCTCTATGGTAGCTCCGCTGAGGTGTCTTTGCTTGCTCACTCAGGGAACAGTTGCTGCATGGTGGTATATGCTGGTGCTCTGCTGCTCTAATGCACTCTTTTCTGTTCAAGTTGAAGAGCGCTATCACTTGCACAGAAATAGTTCCACTGTAGGTTTAAAGAGCACACCAAATGTTTGAAATAACTTCTTTATTAACTTCAACTTTTCCTTATATAACACTGCCGCCTCCGCAGCAGATAGTCCATGTACATAACACGTGTTGAAAAGATATCACAAAATGGCAGTATGCATAAGATGGAGTTTCAACTGTTCAATCTTGTCATTCAACATAAAATGGTGGATATACTTCTCCTTTGAGTATCGGTACTCTCACTTTAAGTTATTTAAGCACTTTATGATCTCTCTGAGAGGTATATCTGAGGTCTAACTAATAGTTCACTTGCTGAATTTGGTCGCAATTGGCAATATGCAGTTAGCAGTAACTATTTGCAGATTGGTTGAGTATGATCTGGTATGGTTGTATGCAATATGGAATTTGAATTTGGGCTGTGAACTTTGTAGTTTTGCAATTGGTGGAACTGTAAGTAGACACACATATAACTGGTTCAGTATACAGTTCTAATCACCATATTAACAGTAGGAACATTATATAACTGTTTTTAAATACCTATTTTGGCCTCTCTGCTTCCATAAAACTCAGCTCTTAGTGGAGTGAATGTCTATTCAGCTTCTCTCTTTGGTGAATAATAATTTCTAGCAGCTCCTGCTAGGGAATTTCCCATACAGGCTGTGTGTGAGGCTGGCTGTGATTGGCCAAGACACCTGCTGTGTATGAGGCTGGCTGTGATTGGTCTAGACTCCTGCCCAGCAACAACAGTTTAACTCTATGCTTCCTGTTGTTTCTGCTGTGTCATTGAGCTTACGTCACATCCATATAATGAATCTTAAAGGCATATTATCTTTTCTGCTTCTGTGAACACAATATATATAACAGTTATATGACATCCAAACATGGCAGGTCTAGCTGTATAAACATATAAGCTCTATTAGCAACCTAGGACAGGTCTTATCTGGTCAGCTAGACAGGCTCTTTTCAGCTTTGACACCTGCTGCACACACAATCACCTTATCAGTGGCCTCCATGATCCATTACTGGTTCTGTACACCCTTCCAGCATACAGTCATATTTTCTCTTCTCACATCAAGCTCACCGACTTGACACTCATCTTGTCAGGTACAACTGACTCCTGGTTGCCACTAGCAACCACCTTAGTTTCACAGGAAACTGACATGGCAGCATCACTCTCTGAGCTGCTATCCGTCACAGCACAAGCACCCCATGTCACATTTGTCATTATGAGCCCTGACCTCTAGGGGCACACATGAGCTAATCTCCACATTGGGCATTTCCTTAGTAACCGCATCTGCTTCAGATTTTGCACCATCCTGCTTCCTCTTAGGCCTCTTGCCCACGACCGTTGTGCTCCTGTGGCCATATTGCGGGCCACATACAGCGGTTCCACAATACACAGGGTACCGGCCATGTGCATTCCGCATCACAGATGCGGACCCATTCACTTGAATGGGTCCGCAAATCCGGAGGTGCGGTGCGTAACGGAACCCCACGGAAGCACTATGGAGTGCTTCCATGGGGTTCCGATCCGTGCTTCCGTTCTACAAAAAAATATAACTTGTTCTATCTTTTTGCGTAACGGACTGATCACTGACCCATTCAAGTTTAATGGGTCTGGATCCGTCCCGGCCGACGAACGGTTGTTGCCCATGCATTGGGGTCCACAAATTGTGGTCCCCAATGCACGAAACGGAACTAATACGTTCATGTGCAAGAGGCCTTACACGGCTTAGCATAGAATCCCTGAGTTTAGCCATCCCAAAGTTACCTCTTGTAACTGACAATTCAGGTAAAGCAGTGACTTTCTGTCCTGCAGACACCTGTGAGGGAGACATCTCAGTCGGCTAAGGCTACTTTCACACTTGCGGCAGAGTGATCCGGCAAGCAGTTCTGTAGCCAGAACTGCCTGCCGGATTCGGCAATCTGCAAGCAAACGGACAGCATTTGTAAATGGATCTGGATGCAGATCCATTTTACAAATTCATTGCAAGAACGGATCCGTCTCTCTGCATGTCATCCGGAGAAACGGATACGTTAGATATTTGTTTCACATTTTTACCCCTTTAAACATTTTTCACATTTTTACCCTTTTAAACTCGGCAGCACCCAGCCATTTTCATTCCCACATCCTCCACCATATGTGACAACTCGGGGTCACTTAGCTCTTCAGGATTGCCGTCTTCTCCGCTTAGACGGTTGGCACACCTTAGGAAGCCACTCCAACACTACATATTTTGGTGCAAACTGGCCACGACCAGCTTTATTGTCACTTTTACAGCAGTCCAGACAAATCATAAACATAAATCCTCGGCCGTCTGGCCACTGACTATGTAAGGGTGGGTTCACACTAGCATTAGGGATTCCGTTATGGCTTTCCGTTATAACGGAATGCCCAGACAGAATGCAAAACGGAAGCCTTTAAAAGGCATTCTGTTTGCTTTCCGTCCTAATAGAAGTCTATAGGAAAGCATAACGGATCCGTCTGTTTCCCGTTATGCAAGACGGAAAACAAAGTCCTGTGGACTTTGTTTTCTGTCTTGTATAACGGGAACCAGACGGATCCGTTTTGATTCCCACAGACTTCTATTAGGACGGAGAGCAAACGGAATGCCCTTCAAAAGGCTTCCGTTTTGCATTCCGTCATAATACAAGTCTATGGGCAGAAGAACGGATCCGTCCTTCGGTCTTATAACCATGTTATAATGGAAAGCCATAACGGAATCCCTAACGCTAGTGTGAACCCACCCTAAGTCGTGTACCGGGGTGGGCTCCCCAGGATACAGTGAAGTCATGAACGAGGAGAGCACCAGCTTTTGCCAAAACTGAATTTTACAAAAATATGGTAATAAACACAACCATAAATGCTGGGGGCACACAATAAATTTACATACACCCAGCCCGAAGGCTGAGACCCTTGTGCTACACGCGGCACCCTCCGATGGATGCAGGAGGAAAGTGCAGTAATTTGCCTACTTGCGGGCACAACTAAACTGCCATACCTTACCTGTTATTACCCTAAAAAAAACAAGAACCGCTGTATGGGTGTGTGGTACGGACTAGCCTGCGGTGCAGCACAACAGCTTACAATCTTACAAAGCTCTACAGTATTTCCCATCCCATAACTGGTCTTGTAGCATGTGCCTAAGTATTCCTCCTGAGCAAAACGCCAGCCTGGCTTGAGTTTGTGGGAATTTTATCAGCTTCCCAATGTGAAATGTCACTTTAAGTTATGGAGTCCTTGCAATGAACAGTAGTAACACTTGTGGCCTGACACAAACAGAGACCCTAACTAAGCACAGGCCTGGTCTCGTTCTCTAAGCACCAACACTGTAATGAGGTGCGTGCATGATCTTACTGACCCGGGTCTGCTCTGCATCCGCTGGGGACTGAACAGAACAAATGCCTCTCCAACAAGCATGCAGTACCGCAGTGTATGTAGCTTTGCTCCTCAGCTCCATCAGCGTTCCTGGAAGCAATCTTTGTTCCTCTGGACAGGATCAGGGTCTTGGACACGATCAGCTTTACTTAGCTGCAGCTCTGTTCACCGAGGGGTGCTCTTACACCTGGATGCCGTCTAATTCTCTGCTCACACAGTTCCTCAGTCTCAGCTTTCTCTAAGATGGCTGCTTCCTTTTCTTCTCCAGGCTCTAAAACCCCACCTCTCACGAATATAAAAATATATGCAGTCTGTTAGCTGTGTTTTGGAAAAAGTGGCATCTTGTGGCCAAACAGCAGAATGTCAGCCCAGTTAATTTAATTTAATCTATAAAAACTGTGTTCAGACAATGAGAGCTGTTTCCCCATCTCAGAATTACACAGTATTTCTCCCTCTCTATTGGAATCTGGGTCTACCACCCAGCTCCCCAAAACACAACACGGTGATTACCCTACCCAGGGTTAGAGGGTCCCAGCTCCCACAAGCCTTGATGCAGCCTGCTCCTTCCCCAGACTGGGAGCCCTGATTGCGGAGCCCAGCCCACATTTACCTGAGCTCCTCAGCTGGCTGCTAATTATCTAAATTACCAGGCTAGCTGCTGCAGACAGTGGGAAAACCCTATTTTCCCAGCCTTTCCTATTCTCAGCCAGGCTCCTCTGGGTGAGATACACCATTTCAATGGCCCTCATATGGCCCTCTGCCAGCTCCACTGCCACAGTCCTTACAATATTATTCTTTCTATCTGTAAAGCACGCCGCTGTACTCTTGGGCACCATGGTCATGCCACTTGCCAGTCTTTTTTTAAACAGTTTTGATATTTGTATGGTAGATTGTCTACATGTCAGTAAGGGTCCATCAAAACACGGATACCGGCCTTGTGCGTTCCGCATTTTGCGATCTGCACATGGCCTGCCCTATGACAGAAATGCCTATTCCTGGCCGTGATGGCTAACAAGAATAGGACATGCTCTGTCTTTTTTGCGGGTTCACGGAACAGAACTACAGAAGCACACGGTGTGCTGTACACATCTTTTGCGGCCCCATTGAAATGAATGGGTCCGCAGCTATTCCGCAAAATTGCAGAACGGTTGTGGACCCAGAACTACGCACTTGTGAATGGACCCTTACTAGGACAACTATTTTGAACTAAGTCATTCTAGATACCTTTTTCTGCGGCTGCCACTGCTCTGCTCACCTGTGTCACGGTACAGTGTGGGAGAACTCCACACCGAACACGGATTGGAAACGGGGATAACAACTAGGCCTGGATGTTGGGATAAGGGAGCAGGTCACCTCCTAATGCATCCCTAATCCTCGCCCTGACTCCTATCCGTATGAGCAAACTAGATGGTAGGAGGGCTCATACACAGGAACCTCGGACCCTGAGTTGTCCTGAAAATCCCTGGAATAGAGAAAGGGATGAGACAACCTGTTCTTCCAAGATAAGGAAGAACAGGAGTCTCCACCGGCCAAGACGCAAGGAAAGAGAAAGACAGAGAACAGCCACTGGATCAGCATGTAAGAGCCCAGAACAACCAGCACTTACCTGCCACAGCAACAACGACTGGAACCTAAACACCAAACAGGACGCAGCACAAAACAACAAACACAGAATCCAGCAAACCAGTAACTGCTTGGACTCCCATGCGGAAAGGGTGCATGGTGGCCCCCGGCAGAGCTGCTCACTGAGTTGTTGTTCCCCCTCCGGGGAACCCAGGAGCCCTCTCACCGAAGGCACAAAACAGAGGGAACATGTCTAGCATCCATGCAGGACTTTGCACACCAAAGACAGACCAGACATGGAACAACAACTAGACATACAACACCAACCCGTACATACCAAACTACACATAGAATAGGGGAAGGTGACATCGAGATATCATTGGGGATACATCGATGTCCCACTAGGTGGCCCCACACATTAATTTCTACCACACTGCTACCATGTAGTAGTTTGCCCTCACACAATAATTTCCCCTACCCAGTAGTTTACCCCACACTGCCCCCACACAGTAGTTTACTCCACACTGCCCCCACACAGTAATTTACCCCACACTGTAGTTTACCCCACACTGCCCCCACACAGTAGTTTTCCCCACACAGTAATTTCCCCCACAATGCCCCCACACAGTAGTTTCCCCGACATTGCCGTAATATTTTTTCCCCCATAGTAATTTCCCCCCATACTGCAATTTCCCCCCGATGTACTGTATCTTTACATGTCCTCCTGTGTCTCCCCCCACCCATGTCCTCCAAAGTTGGCACATATTATAAAAAAAAAAAACTAAAAGCTAAATACTCACCTATGTCCAGGCGCGCTATGGCAGGCGCGCACTCTTCACTGTGCTTCGTCCCGGCATATGCGCGCGCGATGACATCATTATGCTCGCCTGAGCTGGGATTTCACTACCGCATAGGCCTCAGGCCGACTAGGCCTGAAGTCTATGACGGTGATCGGCGGCGGGGCAGGGAACTAGGCTTTCCCGTTTCCCGCCGCAGTATGTGGGCATTCGGGTCGGCGTTGGGCCCCCCAGCGGTTCTGGGCCCAGGGCTGCCGACCCGAACGTCCCTATTGTAATCCGCCACCGATTGCAGGGTATGGGATTTTGACAGGCTGCCATAGTAATCAATCGGAACCCTGTGATTTTGCCTAGGATGCTTTGATAAGAAGACATCCTTTTGTCTAGCCCCTCAGATGCTGCGGTAGCTATTGACTCCAACATCTTAGGGGTTCTATAACTGGGATCAGAGTCACCGCGGTTCTGGTCATTGCTTGTGGGTGTCAGCTGGATAACAGTCAGTATCATCTGCATATGGAGTGCGCTCAGCTAGTGAGCCTGCTCCATACATCTATTACATGCAAATGATATACAGTTATGTAATTTTGTGTTAAGGGGCACATGTTGTTTTAATATATTTTATCAGGCGCAGGTGACTCTTCTATTCATAGATAAGTATAATACATCACCAACTGGTACTATATTTTATATATATATATATATATATATATATATATATTTAATTTTTTTCACCATTGTTCATCTTTTAAGCGATGGCCTATTCAGGATAGGTCATCATTAGTTGATTGGTGGGGATCTGACAACCCGGACTCCAACCAGGCTGTTCAGCAATAGCTCTGGCGTTGGAAGCAGATAACTCACTGCAGCACTGTTCCCATCACCAGAGCTATTACTGAACAGCTGATCGTCAGGGTATTGGATCCCCACGATCAGCTAGTGATGGCCTATCCTGAGGACAGGTTATCGAGTAAAAAAGGTGGACAACCCCTTTAATTGATACAGGATACACTCCTTACATCTACAGTACATGTACTTTTATCATGGTAATCCTGTTTCTTTCCATTCTTGTGGTAGTCTTACGGTGGCTTACAGACTGTACACGTGTGATTACATGCTTCCTATAGTACTACAGTGCACGATCGTGCTATGTAAAATGATAAATCAATCATCCACAATTCTGTATAACTTTCATAAAAGTAAATCTTTCATGAATGCATTAACAAAGACAGGAAAGTACTAAAGAGTTTTTCTACTACCCCTGTCTAAGGACAACCATAGAACTTGCCTCCTAGATGCACAACTCACTTCTAAGCCTCGTCTTGAAATGATGCCTTCAGCAAGTCGACAACTAACCACCTCAGAGTCCCCACCACACCCATACATGCCTGGAACATCAGGGGCTGTGTTTTCTGGCCAACACTGAAAAGCAACTTGGCAGGCTGTGCCATCAAGACGTAGTGAACTGTCATAAATTGTATTGCCAAGAACACCCTGCTAGACCTACCAGGGCTTCAGTATGCTGTATCCGTAGTATACTATTTATATATCTATTAGTTCCAAGTGTAGGAGTAGTGGAACGTCTCCTCATCTGTGTGGCATATAACCCACAACTTGTGTTATAATGAAGCAAATCGATGACAGAAATCTAAAAATAAGGCCTATTGCACACGACCGTATGGCTTTTTTAGTATTTTGTGGTCTGCAAAAAACGGATCAGCAAAAAATAAGGATGACATCCATCCGTGTGAATTCCGCTTTTTGCGGAACGGAACATCTGGCCCCTAATAGAACAGTACTATCCTTGTCCGTTATGCGGACAATAATAGGACATGTTCTATCTTTGAACGGTACGGAAACGGAATGCATACGGAGTACATTCAGTTTTTTTTGCGAACCCCTTGAAATGAATGGTTCTGTATACGGACCATATACGGAACGCAAAAAAACGGAACGTAAACTGAAAAAAAAAGTGTGCATGAGGCCTAAGGCTATGAATAGCTGAGGGACCAGACACACAGCTTCATGAGAGGGATATGCTAACATGCAGTCAAGGACTCCTGCACACTTACCTATTACTGCGCCATGCCACCCGTGTGTTCTGTAGAGATTTAATATGGCACACATAAATATGCAGAGTTTCTGTATGGATCCTACAGAAAAAATGTGCCATGCTCCATTGGATTCTCTACTCTGGAAATATTTTCCTTGGAAGCATTACTACTATTCTAGATAAATCTGTAGCACATTGGTGTAAAGGCCACCATAAGTAGCCCACAGATTTCCTACAGCTCCAGAGTGGTGATGTTCAGGATATGCACAGACAATTTAAGACCGTAGGTGACGTATGCTCTTACACGTATTGTTACAAGACAGCTATAGGGATCTTTGTTAATTCCCGGGCTGTCCCTAGATAAATGCAAAACCGTCTGATTGTGATGCTAAGGTCCCTTTCACACAAGCGAGTTTTCCGCGCGGGTGCAATGCGTGACGTGAACGCATAGCACCCGCACTGAATCCTGACCCATTCATTTCAATGGGTCTGTGTACATGAGCGTTGTTTTTCACTCATCAGTTCTGCGTTGCGTGAAAATCGCAGCATGTTCTATATTCTGCGTTTTTCACGCAGCCCTGGCCCCATAGAAGTGAATGGGGCTTCGTGAAAAACGCATTGCATCTGCAAGCAAGAGGGGTTGCGATGCTAAGAGATTGTTTGTAAACATTCAGTTTTTTTATCACACGCGTGAAAAACGCATCAAAACGCATTGCACCCGCGCGGAAAAAACTGAACAACTAAATGCAATCGCAGACAAAACTGACTGAACTTGCTTGCAAAATAGTGTGAGTTTCACTGAACGCACTCTGAACGCATCCGGCCCCAATCCGTAACGCCTGTGTGAAACCAGCCTAAAGCTGGATTTAGGCTGTGTTCACACGGGCGAGATTTCCGCGCGGGTGCAATGCAGTAGGTGAACGCATTGCACCTGCACTGAATCCGGCACCATTCATTTCAATGGGGCTGTGTATATGAGCGTTTTTTTTCACGCATCACTTCTGCAATGCTTTAAAATCGCAGCATGTTCTATATTCTGCGTTTTTCACGCAGCCCTGGCTCCATAGAAGTGAATGGGGCTGCGTTAATAACGCATTGCATCCGCAAGCAAGTGCGGGTGCGATGCGTTTTTCACTGATGGTTGCTAGGAGATGTTGTTTGTAAACCTTCAGTTTTTTATCACATGCATGAAAACGCATCAAAACGCATTGCACCCGCGCGGAAAAAACTGAACAACTAAACGCAATTGCAGCCAAAACTGACTGAACTTGCTTGCAAAATGGTGCGAGTTTAACTGAACGCACCCTGAACGCATCCGGACCTAATCTGTCACGCTCGTGTGAAATCAGCCTTACATAGGCCAACTGAGCGGCTGATTGTCGGGAAGAAAGAGTTCAGCTGCTCGTTCAATGAAGAAGACTGCCATTTAGGTCCCTTTCACACGAGCGTGAGGGATTGGCTCCGGATGCGTTCAGGGTGCGTTCAGTGAAACTCGCACTATTTTGCAAGCAAGTTCAGTCAGTTTTGTCTGCGTTCAGTTGTTCAGTTTTTTCCGCACTTGCTTGCAGATGCAATGCGTTTTTCACGCGCGTGATAAAAAACTGAAGGTTTACAAACAACTTCTCTTAGCAACCATCAGTGAAAGATGCATCGCACCCGCACTTGCTTGCGGATACAATGCGTTTTTCACGCAGCCCCATTCACTTCTATGGGGCCAGGGCTGTGTGAAAAACGCAGAATATAGAACATGCTGCAATTTTCACGCAACGCAGAAGTGATGCGTGAAAAACAACGCTCATGTACACAGCCCCATTGAAATGAATAGGTCAGGATTCAGTGCGGGTGCTGTGAGTTCACGTCACGCATTGCACCCGTGCGGAAAACTCGCTCGTGTGAAGGTAGCCTTACATGCAGCGATGTCCTTCACTGTATGCTATTGTGATCCCTCGTCCTCATTAACAATCATGGCTTCTGAGCAGCAGATCGCAGTTTAGACCACATGATCTGCTGCTCAGAAGCCATGATCGGTGGTGCCTGCACAAGCAACAGGATCACCTGATGAACGTTCACAATCTTAAATGTGGGGTATTAAGGTCCCCTTAAGGCCAATTTTGCAGGCGATTGTCGGGAAAGAAGCATTGCTCATCAGTGAAGGAGACCTTGCATTTACATGTAGTGATCTCCTTTACAGTATGGGGAGGAGAGATCACTAATGCCATCGCTCGTCCACATACAGAATAATTGTTTTCTGGCACCAGAGGCTACACAGCACAATCGGCTGCCGGCAAACGGCGATTTTTGTGACAGCCTGAATGATGTGATTATCCGACGAACGAGCGCTTTAGGCCTCTTTCACACGGGCGTCATGTTTTTTGCCCGGATAAGAGCCGGGTGCGTTGCGGGAAAATGCGCGATTTTTCCGCGCGAGTGCAAAACATTGTCATGCGTTTTGCACTCGCGTGAGAAAAATCACGCATGTTTGGTACCCAAACCCGAACTTCCTCACAGAAGTTCGGGCTTGGGATTGATGTTCTGAAGATTGTATTATTTTCCCTTATAACATGGTTATAAGGGAAAATAATAGCATTCTGAATACAGAATGCTTAGTATAATAGGGCTGGAAGGGTTAAAAATAATAAAAAAAAGTTAACTCACCTTCTCCTCTTGTTCGCGTAGATGCTGGTCTGTTCTTTAGCTGTGGACTGAATGACCTGAGGTGATGTCAGATCACATGCTCCAATCACATGGTCCATCACCATGGTGATGGAGCATGTGATCTGACGTCATCAAAGGTCCTTCAGCCACAGCTAAAGAACAGACCGGCCTCTACGCTAACAAGAGGAGAAGGTGAGTTAACTTTTTTTATTATTTTTAACCCTTCCAGCCCTATTATACTAAGCATTCTGTATTCAGAATGCTATTATTTTCCCTTATAACCATGTTATAAGGGAAAATAATACAGTGAATAGACTGTCACCTAGAACCCATGCGTGAAAATCGCACCGCATCCGCACTTGCTTGCGGATGCTTGCGATTTTCACGCAACCCCATTCATTTCTATAGGGCCTGCGTTACGTGAAAAACGCACAAAGAGGAGCATGCTGCGATTTTCACGCAACGCATAAGTGATGCGTGAAAATCACCGCTCGTGTGCACAGCCCCATAGAAATGAATGGGTCAGGATTCAGTGCGGGTGCAGTGCGTTCACCGCACGCATCGCACCCGCACGGAAAACTCGCCCGTGTGAAAGGGGCCTTACTCTTTCATCGAGCAATCGGCAGCACCTTTACATTGCCGGATAATCGCTAATGAGCGTTCCTATGAACGCTTGTTAGCGATCATCTGGCCGAGAATGGGCCCATGTAAAGTGCCTTTAACGCTGCACCTGTGCATCAAATGTAATCATAGGATGCATTAAGAAAATAAAAAACACAGTATGCCCATTGTAAGGCCTCTGTGGAAAAATCCAGCCTTATCGATGAAGATGTCTGCGAAGGATCCGCGTTTGGTCTGTGTGTTATCTGTATTCCACGGACACTGCTCAGCTGAAAATCTGTGCCATCCGTGTTGTTTCAATAATTTTTCACAGAGCCATACACTTCAATGGGCCTGTTTGGGTCGCATCACAGACCAAAGTAGCGCATGTCTCCATGATTTTTTCACAGTCACTAAGAAAATACTGATGTGCGAAAAAAGACATTACCCACGTCATTGAAAAACAGAAACGTAAATGAGACCTAAATGTGGTTTAGAGATTCGCTTTTTATTGTACATGCTGTTTTTGTTGTCAGGCTTTGATAGCCTTATAATGTCTGTACATTTGCATAGTGCTGTACTATTGTAAATGGGCTGTGGGTCGGATACACCTTAAGGGCTCATGCACACAACCGTATGTACTTTGCGGTCCGCAAAAAACGGATCCGCAAGCGGATGACATCCTTGTGTATTCTGCATTTTGCCCTTCATAGAACAGTACTATCCTTGTCTGTAATGCGGACAATAATAGAACATGTTCTATTTTATTTAGCGGAACGGAAATACGGACATATGGAAACAAAATGCTCACAAAGTAACTTCAGTTTTTTTGCGGACCCATTGAAGTGAATGGTTCCGCATACAGTCCGCAAAAGAAATGGAACGGACACGGAAAGAAACTAGGTTTGTGTGCATGAGGCCTAAGGGTCCATTCACACTGCCATATTTCTCGGTCTGCTTCCGATCCACAATTTTGCGGAACGGGAGCTGACCCATTTATTTCAATAGGGCTGCAAAAGATGCGGACAGCACACTGTGTGCTATATGCATCCGTAGTTCCGTTCCTCGGTCCGGCAAAAAGATAGAGCATGTCGTATTCTTGTCCGCAATAGAATAGGCATTTTCTATCATAGAGACGGCCATGTGCAGTCCGCAAAATACGGAACGCACGCGGTTGGTATCTGTGTTTTGCTGACCGCAAAACACTTAAGGACGTCTGAATGCACCCTAAGGCTACATTCACACGACCGTATGTATTTTGCGGTCCGCAAAATGTGGATCCGCAAAAAATATGGATGACGTTTATGTGACATCGGTGTTGCATCTGTTTTTTGGCGGATCCATTGTAACAATACCTATACTTGTCCGCAAAACGGACAGGAATAGGACATATTCTATATTTTTTGCGGGGCTACAGAACGGACAAACGGTGTGCTGTCTGCATTTTTGGCGGACCCATTGAAATGAATAGGTCTGCATCTTTTCTGCAAAAAAAAACAAAACGGAACAGACACGGAAACTGTGTGAATGTAGCCTAAAAGGAACCTTGTAGGCTTAGGAGTCTGGTGGGCGGTCCGATCAGTCATTGACAACCTCTGTATGCACACTAGGAAAACCCACTGGACTCCTAAGCATAGAAAGAGCAGGGATTTAAATGAATAATAAAGTTATATTAATATATTTTCCTACAAAACTATACCGTATATCAATCTGCTCAGGTCCTCCTGCTCTATAATATGCAGACTGCAGACTGCACTGCATTTAAAGGGAACATACGATTCCCTTTAGCACCTCCTGCCGCCATGGCACATGAATACATGTTAGGTATTTGTATGATATTCCGATTATTTGGATGCTTATGGCCGTCACGATTCTCCCTCTCATAGTTTTCCTGCAGCATACTCCTGAGTAAACGGGCTCACGTGTCTCATGATATGAAGAATGCATTGCGGGAAATATTCTGACTGTAGGGCTTTCAGTCAAGTAAATGCTACAATGTTAAATCTGTGCTTTCTTGTGGCAGCCCTGTGTACCTGGTGCTAAGAATAAGGCCTGGCTGTTTTTCTGCTCTCTTTGCAGAATTCCTAACATTCTTGCCATTTGCCAGGATGAATTTCGACCCAAGGAGCATTTCTTCAGCACTGGCAGTGTGGGGTAACGGGGGTGTTTTTCTTTTTTCCCTCTTTTGGCTGCTTTCTGCCCTGCTTGCTCCAAACACTGAGGATTAGGACCAAAAGCAGAAGGCTGTGTGTGTGGTCCGCTCTGCATCCTTTCCCCTGTACCTCCTCCTGCCTCACAGGCCCCATGCCCACCCTCGCAGTTAAGTCATGCTGCAATATTTTAACTCTTTCCTGAAATGAAGACATTATATGCAACTCATAACTTTTTCAGGTTGTTATATTTCTAGTTTTCCTCAGCTATTACTTGTATCAAGCACATGGCGTTATTAGGGTTAAGAGGGCTAAATGAAAATATGACTCTGAAGATAGTGTAGCTTTCATGATCTTGGTGATTACTTACGTGGCATGTTATTGCAGGTGAGAAGAGTTGTAGGAAGTGATAGGACCATTATATAGCATTAACAGAAGCTACCATACTTTCGGGTGGTGCGGCTTCAGGTTCCCAATTCATCTCTCTGTATTCCGGCATTGCCAGAAACTTGAAAGTCTCTGTCCGGCCACATTAACTATAATGAGATCTGACCGCATTCCAGAAAATATGCCCTAAAGAAGCTCTATGAGGCTACTTTCACACTAGCGTTCAGAGCGGATCCGTCTGAGACGGATCCGCTCATATAATGCAGACGGTGGCTCCGTTCAGAACGGATCCGTCTGCATTATATTGTAAAAAAAATTCTAAGTGTGAAAGTAGCCTGAACGGATCCGTCCAGACTTTTACATTGAAAGTCAATGGGGGACGGATCCTTTTGAAGATTGAGCCATAGTGTGTCATCTTCAAACGGATCCGTCCCCATTGACTTACATTGTAAGTCTGGACGGATCCGCACGCCTCCGCACGGCCAGGCGGACACCCGAACGCTGCAAGCAGCGTTCAGGTGTCCGCCTGCTGAGCGGAGCAGAGGACAAACCATGCCAGACTGATGCATTCTGAGCGGATCCGCGTCCACTCAGAATGCATTAGGGCTGGACGGATGCGTTCGGGGCCGCTGATGAGCCCCTTCAAACGGAGCTCACAAGCGGACACCCGAACGCTAGTGTGAAAGTAGCCTTATAGAGACTCACTTTAAAGTGTCAATGTATTTAGAAAACGCAACATATCAGTGGTTTTGATCAGTGGGGGTCTGAGTGCTGAGACTCCCACTGATCGCTAGAACGAGGAGAGAGAAGTGCTCACATAGAGTCCTCTAACTTTTCGCTGCAGAAGACACACACAGGGACACCTTAGGCTGAGTTCACATTACTGTTCTTTCCTATTTTCTGAAAAGTCAGAGGAATATGAAAAAAAAGACTGATCTGTCATTTTGAGCATTAATTATAATTCCGGCAAAAATGCTGGGTTTCAGTTGGAAGCAGACAGTTGCATGCAGTAGTTTATGTCTGGCAGAAACCCAGCATCTATGTCACGGGAGCCAGCGGCACACTCTCCCTTCACAGTGCCGCCGGCATTCCGCACGCATAGCGGAGCGTGGATGTGGGCGGCGTCCTCATCTCCATGGGGACCAGGGAGCTTGGAGGATCCGGCCGCGCATGCCTCCTCTGCATGGCCAGCGTCCTCCGTCCCCTAGACAACAAGCAGCAGGAGAGCTGAGCGCCAATAATGATGATTGGCGCTCGGCTATGTTGGGCTGTGTTATGCCAGTCATAACGCTGGCCACGTCATGTGACTCACCAGTCTGGGCTATTTAACAGGCAGCCTGCTGGCCACAAGTTGCCTGTGATTGGTCTTTCTACCTTCACCAGCATTCCTATTGTTACCTAGCTATTGTATTTGGACCTCGGCTTTGTTTCTGACCTCGACCTTGTTACCTCCTTGGAATTGACGTGACCTCTCGGTTTGTGTTGACCTTACTATTGTGTTTTCCCTTGTGTACCTGCGTGACCTCCTGGCTTTGACCTTTGCTTCCCTGACTCTGTTACGTGTTACACTTGCACTCTTTAGGCCCCTGCACGTATCTAAGCTAGGGACCGCCGCCAAGTCAGTTAGGACGGGCAGTGCAAGTAGGTAGGGACAGAGGTGCGGGTGGAGATCAGGGCTGCACTCTTCCCACCCCTACGTGACAGAATCACAGGCCTTACCTAATACCGTGGACCCTATGCGAGCCCTTATGGATCAGGTACATAGTCTCGCTCAAATGGTGCAGTATTTGGCAGAGAGGCTACAGCAGCAAGAATTGCATCAAACCCCACCTGTAGTGGTCTCTTCCGCTCAAAATATTGAACCTCATGTAAAACTGCATGACCATTTTTCACAGGATAAGAAGAATTTCCTGACATTTAAAGAAAGCTGCAAGCTTTATTTTCGTTTACATCCACATTCTTCGGGCTCTGAACAATAAAGGGTAGGCATTGTTATCTGTTTGTTGCAGGGAGACCCGTAAGAATGGGCTTACTCTCTTCCCACAGATTCCCCTTGTCTATCTAATGTTGAATAGTTTTTTTTTTCAGGCCTTAAGTGTATTGTACGATGAACCTGATAAGTCGACCGTAGCTGAAAGTCAATTAAGGTCTCTTAGTCAGGGAGACAGACCAGTGGAGGAATATTGAACCAAATTCTGGAAATGGTGCGTTTACTCTGGTTGGAATGATCCAGTGCTTAGATGTCAGTTTCAGTTGGGGCTCTCAGAAGACTTGAAGATATGTTGGTCAGTTACCCCCTCCCTGACACTTTAGAACAGATTATGACTCTAGCTGTTAGATTGGACTGACGAATTAGGGAAAGGCAAAGCTTACATCCGATCCCTCACCCTCAAGAGTCCAATCCTCCAGAAGAGCCCATGCAGCTCAGAATGACTAGGAGGGATCTGAGACGTCAAAAGGGTTTCTGCTTCTACTGCGGAGAATCAGATCACTGGCTGGGTAGGCAATGTCCTAAAGTTCCTCCTTCCACATCCGGACGCCCAGAAGGATAAGGTTCCCAAGGTGGTTAAAGAGATGGTGTTGTTGCCGGTGGTTGTTTCTTTTGGCTCCAGTAAGGGCCTGGGAGGGCATTTGTTGATTCTGGGTCTGCCGCTAATTATATTGACCATAACTTTGCTCTTTCCCTTGGTGTGCCCATGTTGTTCCTTGCTAACCCTATTCAGATCATTGCTATTAATTCCACGCCGTTGGTGGGCGGGACAGTAGAATATTATACTCCGGAAGTAACCTTGACTGTGGGGGTCTGTCATATGGAGTGTACTTCTTTTTTTAATTCTAAAACATTTACCTGTGGCGGTAGTTCTGGGTATACCTTGGCTCCAGGTTCATAATCCAGTCATCTACTGGTCCATGGGTGAATTAGAGAAATGAGGGGTGAAATGTGATTCATGTTGTCTACCTGTTATTCAGGCTGGAGTCTCTGCTGAGTCAAACTCTCTTCCCACATACATTAGTGACTTTGCTGATGTTTTTTTTCTATGTCCGAGGCTGATTTCCTTTCCCCTCATATACCTTATGACTGTGCCATAGACCTTGTTCCGGGATTTAAGTACCCTAGGGGTCGTATTTATAATTTGTCAGGTCCGGAACAGAAGTCTATGAGGGACTACTTGAAGGAGAGTCTACAAAAAGGACATATTAGCCCCCCAGTGTCTCCTTTTGTCAATGACATCTTTAGACAATTTATTGGAAAATTCTTAATTGTTTATTTAGATGACATCCTGATTTATTCGCCTGACTGGGATTCTTACATTATTTACACTAGACAGGTACTGGAGGCTCTTCGGGAGAACCGACTGTTCGTGAAGGGTGAGAAGTATATTTTTGGAGTACAGGAAAATTCGTTTTTAGGATATATTCTCACACCCCAATCCTTCAAGATGGATCCAGGGCAGGTACAGGCCATTTTGGACTGGGTGAGACCTTCCTCTCCTCAAGCGTTATAATGCTTCTTGGGTTTCGCAAATTATTATCGAAAATTTATTAAGAACTTTTCTATTATTGCCAAGCCTCTCACGGATCTAATAAAGAAGGAAGCTGATCTAGTGAATTGGTTACCAGAGGCAATAAAGGCTTTTGAAACACTCAAGAGGTGTTTCGTTAATGTCCTAGTATTAGTTCAACCTGACCAAGAGCAGCCTTTTGTGGTGGAGGTTGATGCTTCTGAGGATGGAGTTGGGGCAGTACTCTCCCAGGGGTCATCAACTCTCACTGGCTGAGACTTCAGTGGTAGGGCCCTCAGCCATTTGGGTGCTCACATGATCACAGCTGAGATTTTGAAATCAGTGACACGACAGAATGACAAATACTGCTGAAATGCTCTTCCTCCTACAGGTCAGCTAAAACAGAATTGAATTAAAGTCCAGGAGAAACCCTTTAAGCATATTCAGGTGCAATACTCTGACTCAAGCACCTGGCTGTATACTTGGTGCTGTATGGATCCACAATACTGCAGCCATAGCTATATGGGGGCAAAATTTGCTTCTGTATGCCTCTGACCAATCACCACTGAGCAACACACGGAGTGCTTATGGCTTCGTACGCGGTCCATGCACGGGCATGAGCCATAAGCTTCCACATTCCTCATTTGGGATATTATTTCTAGTGCTATAGTCTGTTAACATGTAATAGAAAGACTGATAATGAGATTACCTCTGACATGATATGCATCCGGGATTAAACATGCTTGGCTTTAGTGAATAAACTTGTGGTCATTTCTGTAAAAAGTGATGCTTTCATATAAAGTAGGCTAAAGTAGAATTATAATAAACTATGTGAGAAAGTGATTTTCTAAGAAGCCACGTGAAAATGTGTCTCAAACCTGTCTTGCCTTGCCCTTAGTTTTGCTGCCAACTACCTGCTTTTTCTCCATCTCATCTTGGGTGACTCATGTTAACACACAGCTCTTTAAACCTGCAGTATCAGGCTACAGGAAAGGGGAAAGCTGGCCTCCAGTGAAAGAGAAGACCTGCGTTCTTCCTCTCTGTGATGCACTAGTGCCCCCTAGGGGATGAACAAACAGAACCGCTATTGAAGTACCGTAACTCAGTTTACAGCAACTCAATAGTCTCTCGTCTGGGAAAATATTATTTAAACTCTTTTGGCCTATAATATAAAAAATACTTTTTTTTAACTCCTATTTTCTCCTATTGCTGATGACATATCCGTACCAGTGATATCATATGATCGTGGCAGCCAAACATGGCAAAGGGGATTGGAGAGGTGTACTGAAGATCTGTATGTGGAGGGTTAACCACCCACAAACAACTGCAGGTTTGATTCAGCACAAAGTAATCTTCTGACAGCTATGATTTAGTACAGCGTCAAAATGTGGGGTTCATATCTACTGATTTTTGAGGGGCCTGAAAATAGTAAATCCTCTTATTTTTGTATATCAAGTATTATGCAGTGAATATAACCATCAAAACTTCGGTCTATAGGTTATTTCAGTTGTGTATATCAAACAGTGTAGTTTAATACTTAAAATTGTACTACTATTGCACAGTAAAAGCATGTTTTGTCAGGACAAAAATTGCATGTCTGTGTTGCCATATACCAAGAGTGATAACTTTCTGAATGTTTTAGTCAAGCACTTTCTTGGAGTTAAAGGGGCTGTCTCACTTCAGCAAATAGCATTTATCATGTGGAGAAAGTTAATACAGTAATACAAGGCACTTACTAATGTATTGTGATTGTTCATATTGCCTCCTTTGCTTGCTGGATTCATTTTCCCATAAGATCATACACTGTTTGTTTCCTTGGTTACGACCACCCTGAAATCCATCAGTGGTGGCTGTGCTTGAACACTATTGGAAAAAGTGTCGGCCTTTCTGGTGGCCGGGACTGTGGGAGAGCACATAGGCTGGTGCTTTTTTCTATACTGACTGTGCAAGCACGACCCCCACAGATGGATTGCAGGGCTTTCGTAACCGTGGAAACGAGCAGTGTATAATGTGATGGAAAAATGAATCCAGCCAGCAAAGGAGACAATATGGACAATAACAATACATTAGTAAGTGCCTTGTATTAACATAGTAGTAACATAGTATATAAGGCCCAAAAAAGACATTTGTCCATCCAGTTCGGCCTGTTATCTTGCAAGTTGATCCAGAGGAAGGCAAAAATAAACCCTGTGAGGTAGAAGACAATTTTCACCACTTAAGGGGGAAAAAATTCCTTCCTGACTCCAATCAGGCAATCAGAATAACTCCCTGGATCAACGACCCCTCTCTAGTAGCTATAGCCTGTAATATTACGCTCCAGAAATACATCCAGGCCCCTCTTGAACTCCTTTATTGTACTCACCATCACCACCTCCTCAGGCAGAGAGTTCCATAGTCTCACTGCTCTTACCGGAAAGAATCCTCTTCTATGTTTGTGTACAAACCTTCTTTCCTCCAGACTCAGAGGATGTCCCCTTGTCACAGTCACGGGGATAAATAGATGATGGGAGAGATCTCTGTACTGTCCCCTGATATACACAGCCTGTCCAACAAAAAAAAAAGTCGCCACCTGAATTTAACTAAGCAAATAGTTATGAGCATCCTATTGGATAATTACTACAAAAGGGACTTTCTTTTTGTCCCACATACCAACTGGATACTTTCCAGCTTGAAATGGACCTTCAAAAGGTTCTTTCGGAACTTGAGACTTAAAGTACATTTTTCGGATAAACCGGACATCGTGATCCCCTCGCTGGAACCTAAATCTTTAATTTCCCTTAAGACGTTGGGATTGTGTTTAAAATCCATTTTCTCCCCTCCCAAAACCTCCCCTGCGGTTGAGACATTTGTAAAGTTGGTCAACAGGGACATGTCCGTGCTGAGCAAAAATCTCCAAGATGGTACCTTCCGGATTGCTCCCAATCTTTCTAATATTGAACGTCAAACTCTTTCTACACTACCGTAATTTAAAATAGTGACTTGATTATAAAACCTGCTGATAAAGGAGGGGCCATAGTAGTAATTGACAAGACAGATTATATGACAGAGGTGCACAGACAACTGAGCGACACCCAGGTTTATGAAAAGATAGCAGTTAACCCTACACTGGCAATTAAAACTCTCATACAGACTACCCTCATTAAACACTTAATAACCCCTTCCCAATTACTCCCAATAGGTCAGGGCAGGCAGCACATGTACAGGTCAGGCAATCCAGGTCGGCAACAGGAGAGTCAAAGCAAGCAAGCAGGGATCAAACAGGTAGCAGAGTCCAGGAATACAAGTATGAGTCAGGAACACAGGCACACAAGCGGATACAAGGAACCTTAGCAGGACACAAGTACCTTGACACAGAGGCATCTGGGAAGAGGGCTGAGCCACTTATATATGTGCAGGAGGGTCACATGACCTAACCCATAAAGCACAGGAAGTGACGCTCGCCGGCCCTTAAGGAAGTGTTGCAGGAAACAAGCAGCAAGCATGCTGTGGACAGGGCTGAGAGAAAACTGTAGAGCGGATCCCAGAACAACAGTACCTACACAGACAGAGCACAGGACTGAAGCTGCGAATGGGAAGCATTGGCCGCAGATCACAGTGGAACACGGCACCCGGGACTGTGGCGGTAAGCAGGGGAACAGCGGCGCACAGCAGCCGCTGTTACAAGGATGAGTGGAAGATGGCTTTTATTACCCCAGAGGGTCACTTTGAGATCCTGGTAATGCCTTTTGGGTTGACCAATGCTCTGCGGTTTTTCAGCATTTTCTGAATGACATTTTTCATAACCTGATGGGGAGGTTTGTTGTCGTGTATTTGGATGACATACTAATTTATTCTCCAGACGTGGAGACTCATCAGGATCACGTTAGACAAATGTTACCGATCCTAAGAGATAATAAATTGTAAGCAACATTAGAGTGTGTTTTTGCTGTACATGAGGTATAATTCTTGGGCTACCTGCTGTCATCTTCAGGTTTTCAAATGGATCCAGAGAAAGTCCGTGATGTATTGGACTGGGATTGACCTGAGACTCTGAAGGCTCTTATGCAGTTTTTGGGATTCACCAACTATTACCGAAAATGTATTCAGAACTATTTTACAGTGGTGAAACCCTTAACTGACATGACTAAGAAAGGGACAGGTGTTTACAAACTCGGCCAAGTATAGAGACAGGGGGATATGATACTATATGAAGATCTTAAAAAGGAGTATGGACTGGGTAATGTATAACTGAGTTTTTTTTTATTTACAATTAAAACAAGCACTGCGTACTTTGCTAGGAAAAGGTACACAAATTGATACCCTTCCGCAGCCGTTAGTGAATATCTCCAAGTTAACAGCACGGGGGAAATAAATTTCTAAAATATACGGATGTCTGCTACATCAAAAGACCAAGGAAAAAGCAGCCAATAGCTTAATGCATAAATGGAAAGATGCTATAAACCCCCAGCGAGAAGAGTTTTAGGAATTGGCTATACAGGAAAAAAATAGGGGTTCAAAGAACTTTTCCCATAGGATTACCCAATTCAATATATTATACTGTCTTTACTACTCCCCTAAGATATTAATGAAGTGTTATAAACCTAAAGTTTTTAATTGTTTGGGGAGTGATGGATAAAATGGACACCCACCAACATCGGGAAATTGCATCCAAACTCCTCTTCCAAGCTAGGAAATGCATTATTGGGCATTGGGGAGGTAGTGCTGTTCCCACGGTCAGGGAATGGGAGAAGTTTACTAGAACCTCACTTGCCAGAGAGGAATTTCACCTGGCAAATATTAAGAAAAAACATAGATTTGTTAGAATATGGCAGAAATGGTTAATATAATTACTCCCCTGGAGACGACGGGTGGTATGGGTTGGGGCCGTGGGATGTGGGGGTGAGAGAGGGGTAAGAGGTATGAGGAGCTTCCCCATTTTTTTTCCCCCTCTTCGAGGGGGAGCAGACATCGAATAAGGGAGGAGGGGGAGGGTAAATACAATGTTATGTAATTAACCACCTCCGGACCGCCTAACGCAGATGTGCGGTCCGGAGGTGGCGGCCCTGCGCAGAGTCACGCATATATGCGTCATCTTGCGAGGGCCGGGATTTCCTGTGAATGCGCGCACACAGGCGCGCGCGCTCACAGGAACGGAAGGTAAGCAAGTGGATCTCCAGCCTGCCAGCGGCGATCGCTCGCTGGCAGGCTGGAGATCCGAATTTTTTAACCCCTAACAGGTATATTAGACGCTGTTTTCATAACAGCGTCTAATATACCTCCTACCTGGTCCTCTGGTGGTCCCTTTTGTTAGGATCGACCACCAGAGGACTCAGGTAGGTCAGTACAGTCGCACCAAACACCACACTACACTACACCCCCCCCGTCACTTATTAACCCCTTATAAACCCCTGATCACCCATGATCACCCCATATAAACTCCCTGATCACCCCCCTGTCATTGATCACCGCCCTGTCATTGATCACCCCCCCTGTCAGGCTCCGTTCAGACGTCCGTATGATTTTTACGGATCCACGGATACATGGATCGGATCCGCAAAACGCATACGGACGTCTAAATGGAGCCTTACAGGGGGGTGATCAATGACAGGCGGGTGATCACCCATATACACTCCCTGATCACCCCCTGTCATTGATCACCCCCCTGTCATTGATCACCCCCCTGTAAGGCTCCATTCAGACGTCCGCATGATTTTTACGGATCCATGGATACATGGATCGGATCCGCAAAACACATGCGGACGTCTGAATGGAGCCTTACAGGGGGTGATCAATGACAGGCGGGTGATCACCCATATACACTCCCTGATCACCCCCTGTCATTGATCACCCCCCTGTAAGGCTCCATTCAGACGTCCGCATGATTTTTACGGATCCATGGATACATGGATCGGATCCGCAAAACACATGCGGACGTCTGAATGGAGCCTTACAGGGGGTGATCAATGACAGGCGGGTGATCACCCATATACACTCCCTGATCACCCCCCTGTCATTGATCACCCCCCTGTAAGGCTCCATTCAGACGTCCGCATGCGTTTTGTGGATCCGATCCATGTATCCATGGATCCGTAAAAATCATGCGGATGTCTGAATGGAGCCTTACAGGGGGGGTGATCAGTGACAGGGGGGTGATCACCCCCTGTCATTGATAACCCCCCTGTAAGGCTCCATTCAGACGTCCGCATGTGTTTTGTGGATCCGATCCATGTATCCATGGATCCGTAAAAATCATGCGGATGTCTGAATGGAGCCTTACAGGGGGGGTGATCAGTGACAGGGGGGTGATCACCCTGATCACCCCCTGTCATTGATAACCCCCCTGTAAGGCTCCATTCAGACGTCCGCATGTGTTTTGTGGATCCGATCCATGTATCCATGTATCCGTAAAAATCATGCGGATGTCTGAATGGAGCCTTACAGGGGGGGGTGATCAGTGACAGGGGGGTGATCACCCTGATCACCCCCTGTCATTGATAACCCCCCTGTAAGGCTCCATTCAGACGTCCGCATGTGTTTTGTGGATCCGATCCATGGATCCGTGGATCCGTAAAAAATCATGCGGATGTCTGAATGGAGCCTTACAGGGGGGGGGTGATCAGTGACAGGGGGGTGATCACCCTGATCACCCTGATCACCCCCTGTCATTGATAACCCCCCTGTAAGGCTCCATTCAGACGTCCGCATGTGTTTTGCGGATCCGATCCATGGATCCGTAAAAATTATACGGACGTCTGAATGGAGCCTTACCAGGGGGGTGATCAATGACAGGGGGGTGATCAGGGAATCTATACGGGTGATCACCCCCCTGTCATTGATCACCCCCCTGTCATTGATCACCCCCCCCCTGGTAAGGCTCCATTCAGACATTTTTTTTGGCACAAGTTAGCAGAAATTTTTTGTTTGTTTTTGTTTTTGTTTTTTCTTACTAAGTCTCATATTCTACTAACTTGTGTCAAAAAATAAAATCTCACATGAACTCACCATACCCCTCACGGAATCCAAATGCGTAAACATTTTTAGACATTTATATTCCAGACTTCTTCTCACGCTTTAGGGCCCCTAAAAAGCCAGGGCAGTATAAATACCCCACATGTGACCCCATTTCGGAAAGAAGACACCCCAAGGTATTCGCTGAGGGGCATATTGAGTCCATGAAAGATTGAAATTTTTGTCCTAAGTTAGCGGAAAGTGAGACTTTGTGAGAAAAAAACAAAAAAATTCAATTTCCGCTAACTTATGCAAAAAATAAAAAATTTCTAGGAACTCGCCAGGCCCCTCATTGAATACCTTGGGGTGTCTTCTTTCCAAAGTGGGGTCACATGTGGGGTATTTATACTGCCCTGGCTTTTTAGGGGCCCGAAAGTGTGAGAAGAAGTCTGGGATCCAAATGTCTAAAAATGCCCTCCTAAAAGGAATTTGGGCCCCTTTGCGCATCTAGGCTGCAAAAAAGTGTCACACATCTGGTATCGCCGTACTCAGGAGAAGTTGGGCAATGTGTTTTGGGGTGTCATTTTACATATACCCATGCTGGGTGAGAAAAATATCTTGGTCAAATGCCAACTTTGTATAAAAAAATAGGAAAAGTTGTCTTTTGCCAAGATATTTCTCTTACCCAGCATGGTTATATGTAAAATGGCACCCCAAAACACATTCCCCAACTTCTCCTGAGTACGGCGATACCAGATGTGTGACACTTTTTTGCAGCCAAGGTGGGCAAAGGGGCACATATTCCAAAGTGCACCTTTCGGATTTCACAGGCCATTTTTTACAGATTTTGATTGCAAGGTACTTCTTACACATTTGGGCCCCTAAATTGCCAGGGCAGTATAACTACGCCACAAGTGACCCCATTTTGGAAAGAAGACACCCCAAGGTATTCCGTGAGGGGCATGGCGAGTTCCTAGAATTTTTTATTTTTTGTCACAAGTTAGCGGAAAATGATGATTTTTCTTTTTTTTTCTTTTTTCCTTACAAAGTCTCATATTCCACTAACTTGCGACAAAAAATAAAAAATTCTAGGAACTCGCCGTGCCCCTCACGGAATACCTTGGGGTGTCTTCTTTCCAAAATGGGGTCACTTGTGGCGTAGTTATACTGCCCTGGCAATTTAGGGGCCCAAATGTGTAAGAAGTACCTTGCAATCAAAATGTGTAAAAAATGGCCTGCGAAATCCGAAAGGTGCACTTTGGAATTTGGGCCCCTTTGCCCACCTTGGCTGCAAAAAGTGTCACACATCTGGTATCGCCGTACTCAGAAGAAGTTGGGGAATGTGTTTTGGGGTGTCATTTTACATATACCCATGCTGGGTGAGAAAAATATCTTGGTCAAATGCCAACTTTGTATAAAAAAAATAGGAAAAGTTGTCTTTTGCCAAGATATTTCTCTCACCCAACATGGGTATATGTAAAATGGCATGCCAAAATACATTCCCCAACTTCTCCTGAGTACGGCGATACCAGATGTGTGACACTTTTTTGCAGCCAAGGTGGGCAAAGGGGCACATATTCCAAAGTGCACCTTTCGGATTTCACCGGTCATTTTTTACACATTTCGATTGCAAGGTACTTCTCACACATTTGGGCCCCTAAATTGCCAGGGCAGTATAACTACCCCACAAGTGACCCCATTTTGGAAAGAAGACACCCCAAGGTATTCCGTGAGGGGCATGGCGAGTTCCTAGAATGTTTTATTTTTTGTCGCAAGTTAGTGGAATATGAGACTTTGTAAGAAAAAAATAAAAATAAAAAATCATCATCATTTTCCGCTAACTTGTGACAAAAAATAAAATGTTCTATGAACTCACTATGCCCATCAGCGAATACCTTAGGGTGTCTACTTTCCGAAATGGGGTCATTTGTGGGGTTTTTCTACTGTCTGGGCATTGTAGAACCTCAGGAATCATGACAGGTGCTCAGAAAGTCAGAGCTGCTTCAAAAAGCGGAAATTCACATTTTTGTACCATAGTTTGTAAACGCTATAACTTTTACCCAAACCATTTTTTTTTTGCCCAAACATTTTTTTTTTATCAAAGACATGTAGAACTATAAATTTAGCGAAAAATTTATATATGGATGTCGTTTTTTTTGCAAAATTTTACAGCTGAAAGTGAAAAATGTCATTTTTTTGCAAAAAAATCGTTACATTTCGATTAATAACAAAAAAAGTAAAAATGTCAGCAGCAATAAAATACCACCAAATGAAAGCTCCATTAGTGAGAAGAAAAGGAGGTAAAATTCATTTGGGTGGTAAATTGCATGACCGAGCGATAAACGGTGAAAGGAGTGTAGTGCCGAAGTGTAAAAAGTGCTCTGGTCATGAAGGGGGTTTCAGCTAGCGGGGCTGAAGTGGTTAAAAGATGTTATAACTCTTTTTGTATGAAGCAAAAAATAATAAAGATTAAAAAAAAAAAGTGAGAAGAATGTCATTTACAAATAAAGAGACTTTAAATTCTACCTGATTGACTTTAACCCAATGTATGTCAGGATGAGACTTAATAGCTGCAGCAAGGGGTTCAATGCATAGCACGAAAAGGAGAGGGGAGAGCGGACATCCTTGACGTGTATTATTATAGATGGGAAATGTACTAGATTGCGCATTAATATTATTATGATATTACTTTTAAAATTAGAGGGGCAAAGGTTTAAAAGTAATATCAGGAAGTATTACTTTACTGAGAGAGTAGTGGATGCATGGAATAGCCTTCCTGCAGAAGTGGTAGCGGCAAATACAGTGGAGGAGTTTAAGCATGCATGGGATAGGCATAAGGCCATCCTTCATATAAGATAGGGCGAAGGGCTATTCATAGTATTCAGTATATTGGGCAGACTAGATGGGCCAAATGGTTCTTATCTGCCGACACATTCTATGTTTAGATAAAGCATTTTGATGGTGGCCGTAGGCTGGGTATAAAGTGTGCAGAGTGCAGTGAGGAAAGGACCTGTAATGCCAAAAGCTTGCAGGGTGGAGAACAAAAAAGGTCAACTCAAGCGATCAAACGCTTTTTCTGCGTCAAGGCTTAACAATAAAGCTTGATGGTTATGCATATTAATATCATCTATCAGGTCTATGGTTCTCCTCGTGTTATCTCCATCCTGACGACCCGTAACAAAACCCACTTGGTCCTTGTGTATTAATTGATGGAACTAGTACGAGAGTCGATCATCGAGGGTTTTGGTAGATATTTTTAGATCAGAATTGAGGAGGGCAATAGGTCGGTAATTTGAACAGTCCAGTGGGTCTTTACCGGGTTTTGGAATAAGGGTTATGTATGAATGTAGAATCGATGCAGGTATCGGAGTTCACTTTAAAAAAAGAGTTAAATAATGTTAACATATGCAGTAGAAGTATAGAGGAAAAGGTTTTATAGTAGAGGTAAGGTAATCCATCCGGCCCAGGGGATTTCTTCTGCCGTAATCTGGGCATTGAGCGAGGATAAAGCTGTCATGCCCCACTCTGACGATGTGCGGAGGTCAGCCAGGAGAGCAGCACGAGTTTAGTGATTGCTTTGGAGCCGTGCTGGATCCGCCTCTCTCAGGTGCACTGGGTGGGGTCTTTAGTTTAAATAGCACACTGCCCAGTGTCCTGAGCGGATTATACTGTTCATTCTGGTCTGGGAAGCTTGGAGAGAAGGTTGGCTGTCAGTTCCTGCTCTCAGAGATAAGTGTCATTGCTAGTTCGGTTGTTTGTGTCTTCTTGTCCATCCAGGTTCTGTGCGAGCAGACTGCTCCTATCTCCCCACTTCACCATCTTAGGGAGTTCAAGGTTTTTGTTAGCCCAGGCTGGAGGACACTAGCACACCACCTACCTTCAAGGTCTGCTGTGGGCTGAGCAGTTTCAGGGAAAGAGGTCAGGGATAAGCTAGGAGGTGACCCTTCCCCTGTCTCTCGACAAGAGCCTGGTTGGTGTGTTATCTTTGGTACAAAGTGTACGTCCGCAGTGACAAAAGCCTCTCTCGACACCTTTGGTAGGTTGCATTGAGTCAAAAACGAGGTGAAGAGATTTTGGCGTTCCGCCTGATCGGATGGTACTTGCTGTAGGAGGGAATAAAGAGATGTATAAAACTCTTGAAAAAGGTTTGAGATAGCTTTAGGATCATATATCATATTGCCATCAGCTCGCCTCAAAACTGTTGGGGTTCCTAAGACATTGGAGTCGCGCAGCTGATACGCTAGGATAGTGTGGGGTTTATTACCCCATGCATAAAAACTTTGCCGTGAATATAGTAGTAGCTTTTTTGTTTTTGCAAAAGCCAATTCACGCAGTCTAGCTCGCAAAATTACTATACGGCGTAACAAGTGACATGAGCGGCGAGTCTCCAATTGGAATTCTAAATCTCTCAACTGAGCAGTGATGGTAGCATGCTGCAAGTTACAATCTTTTTTCAATCTGGAACCCAAAGCAATACAGTTGCCTCTAAAAACTGCTTTATGTGCCTCCCACAGTGTAGAAACAGAGGAAACAGATAACTGGTTGAGACAGAAATATTCAGAGAGTGTTAAGGAGTTCTTTTCTAAGTAATGGCCTGGCAAGAAAAGTGTATTTAATCGCCAGTGGCATACTTTAGTATGGTTTCCAGACTTCTAATGAAAATGGAAATCGGAGCATGGTCCGACCACGTGATATTTCCCACCTCTGCTTCACTTAGCATTCGAAGGGTAGGGATATTACCAAAAAGATAATCGATACGGGTATGCGTACTGTGTGGATTAGAATAAAAAGTGTAAGACTTAGGCTCCTTGACATGTCCGCAGAATGGGTCCGCATCCATTCCGCAAATTTCTCATATGTCTCAGATTCAGGCAGGCCCCTGAATCAGATATTATTTCTGCGCCCTCTGTTATCTAAATCTTCTAGGTGACAGGAATTGCCCCTGATAGTCCGGGAGTGACAGGCAGGGGCGGGCTGGGCCGGGGGGCAGGCAGGCAATTGCCCCCCAGGCTGCCTAAAAAAACGGCCGCTGGGCCGCCCCTTTAACAAAAATTATTTATATTTTTTTATTCTTCAGGGCCGCACCGCCGATCACCACAGGCGGCGCGGCCCTGGATATAATTGCGGCGGCGGGGTGGTACTGTGTGCTGTGGGGCAGGGGAGGGACTCAGGGAGAGGCATGTCCCTCCCCTGTTCTTCTGATAGGCCGCAGGCACTAATGCCTGCAGCCTATCAGAGGCCGGCTCAGGCAGCGCGATGACGTCATTATCATTGCGCCGCCTGAGTCGAGTGGCACACAGCAGGGACATGGGCTGGAGGAGGCCTGCATCGCTGCTGATGGAGCCAGGTAAGTATTAGTGTTTTTTGGGTTTTTTTCTTTGCGGGGGGAGCTGGCACTATGTGGGGGGGGGGGGGGGATCTGGCACTATAGGGGGGGCTGGCACTATAAGGGGGCTGGCACTATTGGGGGGGATCTGGCATTATTGGGCGGATCTGGCTCTATTGGGGGCTGGCACTATAGGGGGGCTGGCACTATGGGGGAGCTGGCACTATGGGGGGGCTGGCACTATGGGGGGGGCTGGCACTATTGGGGGGATCTGGCACTATTGGGGGGATCTGGCACTATTGGGGGGATCTGGCACTATAGGCGGGCTGGCACTATGGGGGAGCTAGCACTATAGGGGGGCTGGCACTATAGGGGGGCTGGCACTATTGGGGGGATCTGGCACTATTGGGGGGCTTGCACTATGGGGGGGCTGGCACTATGGCACTATGGGGGGGGGAGCTCTAAAGGGGCCTTTTGTATTGGAACATTATGGGGGCACTATGGCATTTGGTGGCACTAAGGGGGCATTTTTTACTGCCACATTATGGGAGGCACTATAGGGGAGAGCAGCACTATGGGGCATTATTTGGGGGCACTATGGGGGAGTGGAGCACTATTGGGGCATATGGTGGCACTAAGAAGGGGCATTTTTTTACTGGCACATTGTGGGGGAGAGGAGCACAATTATTTTTGGGGGACATTATCTTTATACTATTAGTGTCTGGGCGCAGTTATTTTTTAGAGCACTGTGTGCAAATAATTGTTTAAAGGGAACCTGTCACCTGGATTTTGGGTATAGAGCTGAGGACATGGGTTGCTAGATGGCCTCTAGCACATCTGAAATACCCGGTCCCCATAGCTCTGGGTGCTTTTATTGTGTATAAAAAACAATTTGATACATATGCAAATTAACCTGAGATGAGTCAGAGCTTGAAAATATGACTCTTCTCTGGTCACACAAGTAAGATATGACTCTTTTATGTTAATTTGCATATGTATCAAATCTTTTTTTTACACAATAAGAGGAGCTATGGGGACTGGGTATTGCGGATGTGCTAGTGGCCATCTAGCAACCCATGTCCTCAGCTCTATACCCAAAATCCCGGTGACAGGTTCCCTTTAAGGGGGCACTATCTGTGTGGTAGTAGTATTTCCAGGGGGACTATTTCTGCAGTATAGTATTGGGGTGGCAGGAAAGGGTGTTCAGAAGATGTGAAGATGATGGAAATGTGGGAAACTAATGTCTGTTTGTCAATCTCTGCAGAGACGGGAGATGGCAGAAAAATCATCATGGCGGTCTGGGCTGAATGGAGAAGATAAAGAAAGAGAACATCTACAACAAAGGTGACATCACTGGATGTAAGAGGTATGAGGTGCTATGTAGGAGAGGAGATGCTCCGGCTCCTTCCCCTGCCATTTGCAGAAGGAGGATTCAGAGCTGGGTGAGGATGATGAAAGGGGGCAGCAGGCCACGGGCGGGTGACAGATGGTGGGGGGAATCACAAGCCCTGAGCAGGATCAGGGGAGGGAGTAGAGTGGAGGAGCTTCCTGGCTGTAGCCTGCTGTTTATTGTATAATGTGAAGCAGGCAGTGCAGCCAGGACAGGCCTCCCCTCTCCGTATGATTTGTAGAGACAGGCCGCAACTATAGAATGTCAGCGGTACAGTGTTTGTTGGGAGTGGCCTATTATATGTAGGAGGGGCTTTAATAATGGGCGGGGCTAAAATGGGCCACTTGACTGGATTTGCCCCCCAGGACTAAGGCTGCCAGCCCTTCCCTGGTGATAGGTAATGATACATCTACGGGTATCATCATGATCTGTTTCTATAGAGTCAATGCGGGTGGACATATGTTCAAAATCTTGACGCAGAGAGGATATTTCAGATTTACATGTGCTCATCACCTCTGCTATTAGGGCCTTGAAGTTTTCTTTAGTAGGGAAATGCTGTAGGGTCTGGTGAAATATTAAGGTAGCCTGTGAGGGTGGTAGTGAACCTTCCTCTCCATCCTCCACTGAGAGCAGCTTCCACTTAGCAATGTCCCCTTCATTCCACTCCAGGGTCTGTGCTGGATCTATAGGGTCACCTGGGGGGTCACCCCAGTCACGGCGACGCTGAGATGGTGTTGCGGCTTGCCTAGCCTGTTTGGCTGCTGACTTGGGCGGAATGGCAGACGTCAGCAAGGCCTGATTATGGGGCCCAAACAATGCCTCTGCAAGGTCCCCTGAAGCATGACTGGGAGGCTTGGGAATAAATTCCCTTGCTGCTGGGCCTCCTGAGAATCGGGTTTGCTGGGCCTTGTGGCAGAGGGAGCGCGTGAGCTACTGCGTCCCTGTAATCTTCAGAGGACGAGGGCAGAAGTAGAAGGAGCAGGGCCTCGATTAAGGTATGTGTCCAACGTTGAGCTTACCAGATTGGTGACTGGAGTATTCCTGGGCTTTTTGGGGTTCAATTTATTCCCCATGGGATGCGTTGCCGGTGCTAATGGGTCTCCTTAATAAAGCGAAGCGGCGGAGCTCAACACCTACGCTGCCATCTCTTCAGCAGTCCAGACCACGCCCGGGGACAGATTGTCCCCCACTGAATCTACACCATCACACTCTCAAGGTAGACTCTCATGACTCTATAGGCACCTGAACCGGAAGTATGCACTCTATGATCTGTGGCGGATAAACTATCCCACATCTACAGTCGTGGCCAAAAGTTTTGAGAATTACATAAATATTGGAAATGGGAAAAGTTGCTGATTAAGTTTTTATAATAGCAATTTGCATATACTCCAGAATGTTATGAAGAGTGATCAGATGAATTGCATAGTCCTTCTTTGCCATGAAAATTAACTTAATCCCAAAAAAAACTTTCCACTGCATTTCATTGCTGTCATTAAACGACCTGCTGAGATCATTTCAGTAATCGTCTTGTTAACTCAGGTGAGAATGTTGACGAGCACAAGGCTGGAGATCATTATGTCAGGCTGATTGGGTTAAAATGGCAGACTTGACCTGTTAAAAGGAGGGTGATGCTTGAAATCATTGTTCTTCCATTGTTAACCATGGTGACCTGCAAAGAAACGCGTGCAGCCATCATTGCGTTGCATAAAAATGGCTTCACAGGCAAGGATATTGTGGCTACTAAGATTGCACCTCAATCAACAATTTATAGGATCATCAAGAACTTCAAGGAAAGAGGTTCAATTCTTGTTAAGAAGGCTTTCTCCTAAAGAGGATTCAGCTGCGGGATCGGAGTGCCACCAGTGCAGATCTTGCTCAGGAATGGCAGCAGGCTGGTGTGAGCGCATCTGCACGCACAGTGAGGCGAAGACTTTTGGAAGATGGCCTGGTGTCAAGAAAGTCAGCAAAGAAGCCACTTCTCTCCAAAAAAAAACATCAGGGACAGATTGATCTTCTGCAGAAAATATGGTGAATGGACTGCTGAGGACTGGGGCAAAGTCATATTTTCCGATGAAGCCTCTTTCCGATTGTTTGGGGCATCAGGAAAAAGGCTTGTCCGGAGAAGAAAAGGTGAGCGCTACCATCAGTCCTGTGTCATGCCAACAGTAAAGCATCCTGAGACCATTCATGTGTGGGGTTGCTTTTCATCCAAGGGAGTCGGCTCACTCACAATTTTGCCCAAAAGCACACCGATGAATAAAGAATGGTACCAAAACACCCTCCAACAGCAACTTCTTCCAACAATCCAACAACAGTTTGGTGAAGAACAATGCATTTTCCAGCACGATGGAGCACCAAGCCATAAGGCAAAAGTGATAACTAAGTGGCTTGGGGACCAAAAAGGTTGACATTTTGGGTCCATGGCCTGGAAACTCCCCAGATCTTAATCCCATTGAGAACTTGTGGTCAATCCTCAAGAGGTGGGTGGACAAACAAAAACCCACTAATTCTGACAAACTACAAGAAGTGATTATGAAAGAATGGGTTGCTATCAGTCAGGAATTGGCTCAGAAGTTGATTGAGAGCATGCCCAGTCGAATTGCAGAGGTCCTGAAAAAGAAGGGCCAACACTGCAAATACTGTCTCTTTGCATAAATGTCATGTAATTGTCGATAAAAGCCTTTGAAACGTATAAAGTGCGTGTAATTATATTTCACTACATCACAGAAACAACTGAAACAAAGATCTAAAAGCAGTTTAGCAGCAAACTTTGTGAAAACTAATATTTGTGTCATCCTCAAAACTTTTGGCCACGACTGTAGATCCTACACCTTCTACTCACACCCGCATCGGACACACACCCATATAGATAATTTTTGGGGAAATATACCTACCCTCCGATTGCTTTGCGATGCAGAGGTGGGGAACATTACGTGGTCAGATCATGACCGATTTCTATCTCTCTTAAAACCTCTGGATACCACACTAGAGTGTGTCATTGGAGACTAAACGATTCCTTACTTACTAGGCCATTACTTAAACAGGAACTGCACACCACCCTCACTGAATACTTCTCTGTTAACCAATCTTCTGTGTCATCCATTTCTACACTATGGGAGGCACATAAGGCGGTCTTCAGGGGAAATTGTATTGCCCTGGGCTCAAAACTAAAACGAGACACTGCTTTGCAAAAGACCACAGTTACTGCTCAATTGAAAGATTTAGAATCTCAGCTGGGAACACTTTGATCGTGCCATCTGCTTTGCCATATAGTGCTCTTGCGCGCTAGATTGCGGGAATTGGCCATGGCAAAAACAGAAAAGTTGTTACTGTATTCAAGGCAACACTTCTACGCATGGGGTAATAAGCCTCACACTATGTTAGCACATCAGTTGCGTGAGTCCAATGTGACAGGAACCCCAACAGCACTGTAGCAGTCTGATGGCACTATGATATATGACCCTAATACTATTTCCACCCTTTTACAAGAATATTAAACACGTCTCTATACTCTCTCTTGCAATAACTTTCTTCCAACAAGACAGACCACCAAAACCTTTTCTTTGCTTTTCTGAATAAATGTAGTCTGTCAAAGAGGCCGAACATGGCACTAGCATCTCTTAATACCCAGATCACGGTGGAAGAGCTTGAGGGGGTAGTTAAACAGCTCCCTAACAATAAATCCCCTGGGCCCCGATGGCCTACCTTACCTCCTCCTACCACATATGTTAACTTTATTCAATTCCTTCTTACAGCGTGCTCCGATACCCTAGTCGACTCTCCACTCCTATATAACCCTCATTCCAAAACCAGGCAAAGACCCATTAGACTGTTCAAATTATCGAACCATAACCCTTCTTAACTTCAACCTAAAAATATTCACTAAAATCTTTGCTAACCGGCTCTCATATTGGCTCCCCCAATTGATACACAAGGACCAAGTGGGCTTTGTTCTATGATGGCAGGGTGGCGACAACAAGAGGAGAACTATAAGCTTGATCGACGTGGTCAATAAACGTAAGCAACAAGCTCTAATATTAAAGAGGACCTTTCACTAGTATACAAACTAAAAACTAACTATCTGTGGGCAGAGCGGCGCCCAGGGGTCCCCCTGCACTTACTAGTATGCCTGGGCGCCGCTCCATTCGCCCGGTAATCAAAAAATTAGTCCAGTACACTAGGCTGAGACACCGGAGCCTATAACAGGCAAACGGAGCGGCGCCCAGGCATACTAGTAAGTGCAGGGGGACCCCTGGGCGCCGCTCTGCCCACAGATAGAGTTAGTTTTTAGTTTGTATACTAGTGAAAGGTCCTCTTTAAGCTTGGATGCGGAAAAAGCATTCAACCATCTAAGTTGGTCTTTCATGTTTTCCACCCTGCGGGCTTTTGGTATCACTGGCCCTTTTCTAACCTTCACTATGGAGGAGATCCAGTCCTTAAAGGGAACCTGTCACCGGGATTTTGTGTATAGAGCTGAGGACATGGGTTGCTAGATGGCTGCTAGCACATCATCAATATCCAGTCCCTATAGCTCTATGTGCTTTTATTGTGTAAAAAAAACTATTTGATACATATGCAAATTACCCTGAAATGAGTCCTGTCCCTGACTCATCTCACATACAGGACTCACCTCAGGTTAATTTGCATATGTATCAAGCCGTTTTTTTTTTTTACACAATGAAAGCACACATAGCTATGGGGACTGGGTATTGCGGATGTGCTAGCGGCCATCTAGTAGCCCATGTCCTCAGCTCTATACACAAAATCCCGGTGACAGGTTCCCTTTAATGGAACCTTTTCCATACACATAATGGTCTTTAACTGAAAACCTGAAAGGAAGCTTGGGTCCATTACTTCACCACTCTTGATCTCATAGAAGGACTAGATGTGGGGGTCGTGGGTTTCAGATGGGACTCCTAAGGCTCTCAAGGATCACAGTTCCCCATCACATGATTCGTCAGAATAAACCTCCCTCAGTCAGAGAGGGGATACCCTCCACACATGTCCTTGTTACTGGTTATGTTTTTTTTTTTTTTAAATGTCTATTCTGTTTTAATCTCGCATTATATGTGATTGGATTGTGTTAATGGATGATTTCAGTGGGAAAAAAAACTTTTATAAAACCCAAATAAAATGTGTTTAAAAAAAAAAACCACTGTGAAAAATGTTGCTTACTGTAAACGCAGACATCCACCTCAATTTTCTTCAGGTGACAAAGTCTGGCTATCCTCTAAAAACATCAACCTCAAGGTTTCAGCTTATAAGCTGGCTCCTTATTTCCTTGGTCCATTTAAAGTCATTAAGAAATTAAATCCAGCCTGCTACAAGTTGCATCTCCCTGCCTCTCTGCAAATATCTAATTCTTTCCATGTCTCTCAATTCAAACCTGTGATCTTCAATCGCTATTTTAGAGCTTCCACCCCTGCAGTCTTTGGTCAGTTCTCCTGTTCCTCCTTGTGGGCACAAGTGCCGTGCTGCTCAACCAGCTGGCCTCTTTGCTTGGCTGGAGCTCCGGTTCTGCTTGCCTTTTTCCCCCAGCCAGTGGTGTTCTTGGTTGCCGGCGTCTCATGTATCTCCAGTAGGCGGCAGCCTGCAGGCCTGTTCCATAAGACTTGTGTGCTTGCCCTCAGCCTCTTAATAGGAGCCAGTGGGTACACATCCAAATTCTTCCCCAGACTATGACTGTGCATCCCTGGGTATAGGAGGCACCTTCCCAAGAGGGTGCCTGAACTTCAGGTTCCTAGTTTACTTGTGTGTGTGTGTTATTCTGTCTGTTAGCCCATTTACTTAACTTTTGCCTGATAACTGACTCTGATACTTTGCTACCTCCCCTGACCTTAGTCTGTTTCCCATATTGATCGATTGCTGCCTGCCCTCAGACACGCTTGAACTCTGCCTGCCTTGACCTCATCCTGTCTCCTGACTACCAATACTGTCTGACCCCTCGGTACTTCACACTGGTGTTTCTGACCCCCGCGGATCAGCTGCCAACTACACAGGGAATACCTCAAGAGGCAGCGGCCTGGTGGCCCCCCTGCAGAGAAGAGTGGATCATTGTATAGGGGTTAAAGGATGAAAACAGGGGACTGCTAGGATAATGCCCTTAAAGGGGTTGTTTCATCTCAGACAATGGGGGCATATCGATAGGATATGCCCCCATTGTCTGATAGGTATGGGTCCCAGCCACCCTCCATTCATTTTCTATAGGGCTGCAGAAAGCGAGCGCTGGCTTGAATATTTCCGTCAGGCCTATAGAAGAGAATGGGAGCGCTGGCCAATCATGCGCAGTGCACTCCTGTTCACTTCTATGGGGAGAGAGCTTGGTGGTGGCTGGACCGGAGTCCTCCATTCAACACTTTGCGGGGCTCCATTCCTGATATAGGCACCCGCACCTATCAGACAATGGGGGCATATCCTAGAGATATACCCCCATTGTCTGAGATGAGACAACCCCTTTAAGGATAGCCCAAAGTCAAACCGGTTAGTTGGTACAAAGGGTTCCACATCCACTGTCTGTTACAGAATGTCTGATCAGTGAGATCCCCACCATTCGTGAAAATGGGGTCCCAAGGTCCCCTAAAATTAGGAAAATTTACTTCTACCTCACATTTTTTTTTGCCTTCCTCTTGATCAACTTGCAGGATAACAGGCTGAACTGGAAGGACAGATGTCTTTTCAGCCTTACAAACTATGTTACTATTTTACCGCTATGGCTGCTATGGAGCCCGCAGTGGCAGTAGGGGCCAAGACCATAATGGATTTCTGTCAACCATCACAGCCCAGGCCTCATTCCCTGGCCTGTGATCTTCCCAGCAGGTACAATCCAATAACATCAGAAGAGAACATAGGGAGGGATCATTCCTCAGCCTGTCCTTGCCTACTTTCCCTGTTAGTCCAGCAGTCGCAATGATGTCACTGCAACGTATCTGCTAGGGAGACCATAATGTGCTACATTTATCCGGGCAATGGGTTTAAGGCGAGTATTAATTTTTTTTACATTTTATTACCACTATAGGGACTTCAGAAGGGGCACTAATGGGCAAACACTACTATGTGGGAGCACTAGGGGAAAAAACTAATGTGAAGAGGAAGCAGTAATGTGTGAGGGCACTAAGGGAAGAAAAATAATATGTGGAGACATTAAAGGGGATAACCATTGTGTGGCGGTACTAAGAGAACATAACTACTATATCGAGGCACTAAGGGGGAATAACTACTGTGTGGAGCACTATGGGAGCAAACGTACTGTGAAGGGGGATGCTACTGTGGAAGAGACACTAAGGGGACATGACTAGTGGATGGGACTATGTGGGGCACCAAGGAAGGAGCACTTCTGTGTGGTGGCACTTAAGTGACATAACTACCGTGTAGGGGAACTAATGAATAACTACTGTGAAGGGGGCTTTACTACTGTGTGGAAGCATTAAGGAATCACTATTGCGTGGATAGGGGGTTATATGGTGAGCGTGGGAGGTCTTGACTAGCCGCGGGAGGGGTGGGGAGCATTAAAAAATTTGCTATGGGGCCCAGCCTTTTCTAGTTATGACTCTGTACGTTTTATTATACTTATTTTATGCTACTTTCACACTAGTGTTTATATTGTCACACTTTGGTGTGGGAGGGAAACACCACACCGAGCATAGGAGGGAAGGAGGAAACAGGGAATTAGGCTTAAGAACTAGGGAAGGAAGATAGACACCTCCTAGTGAAAACCCTAACCAAAATCCTGACTGACTACCAGTATGAACAGACCCCAAAGGTAGGTGAGTTCATACGCAGGAATACCTAGGGTCCTATCTAGCCCTATAAGACCCTGGTACTAATGGCAGGGACGAGACTACCTGTTCCTCCAAAAGGAAGGACAAACAGGAGTCTACTTCAGGCCTAATACAAACAATAGGGAAATGCAACACACAGAACCCAAACAAAATACAAAAGGGATAGGAAAGACTTAACTTCAGAGAGGCTATGTAAGCACCAGGAACTCAGCCGAGATCTAACCACAAACAATCCACAGGCACAGAAGCTATAAACCGCACAGCATAGTGGGAGAAGCAACTATAAATAAGGAAGGTTAAATGACCACATAAGCATCACCTGGAGGCAAGGGGTGTGGCCATACCAGACACAACACAGATACCTATTGATTCACAAGTAAAACCTGTCAGATAAAACCACGTGTTGCCAATCTCATAGATCTTCTGCCACTCACTGTCGCCAGGACGTCAGTATGTCTCTGTACGTCCGTGACATCTATTTTCCAGTATTAAGATCCGTCATAGGGTCTCAATACCGGGGAAAAATGTTTCCGTTTTGTCCCCATTCATTGTTAATAGGGACAAAGTGTAACTAAACAGAACGGAATGCCGTTTGGTTGTGTTCTCATACCGGAGAGCAAACCGCAGCATGCTGCGGTTTTCTTTCCGTCATGGGATGCGGAGCAAGACAGATCAGTCATGACCCACAATGCTGTCAATGTCAATGAGGATGGATCTGTTTTCTCTGTCACAATAGTAAACGGATCTGTCCCCCATTGACTTTCAATGGAGTTCATGACGGATCCGTCTTGGCCATGTTAAAGATAATACAACCGGATCCGTTCATAACGGATGCAGATGGTTATATTATCAGTAACGGAAGCGTTTTTGTTGAGCCCTGCAGGATTCAGCAAAAACAGTAGTGTGAAAGTAGCCTTACTTTATATAGTATAATAGCAGTTAATGTTTTTTCATTCTTTAAAATATTTTTGAATAAATGTCACTGCATGGTAAACATCTTTATGCATCCAAAATATACCAATGAGACACATAATTGACTACATCATACTGTATTTTATTTGTACAATACATTTATCTCCAAGTATTACATACAGCCCAAATGGAATGAATATTTAAACTGTATTGTACTGTTGCAAAACACAAACAGTTTTGAGAGCATAAGAAAATATATAATTTTGTCTTGTAACATACAAAAATACAGTTTACTGTTATACACAGGACAGAGTGGAGCCCTTTAGTTAAAATGATACAGTAAAATATGTTTATAGTCCCTGTGGGTAAGCATATACTTTGTGGAAGTATTGAAGAACGTTCACATGTGGATTCTTCTGCTGGAGGCTGACCCTGCGATATCTGCCATACATTTAGGGTTTTACGTGCCACAGATCCACTTGCAGATTTTGATGCATAATCCATGGGTAGATAACTGCCACAGTTTCCGTGCAGAATCTACATCAATAAGGCTACATGCACATGACTGTATTTTGGGTTGTGTCCAATTTGCACTTTTAGCGGATCGCATGCTGACCCATTCATTTCTAGGAGTCCACAAAAAATGTGGACAGCAAATATGTAATCCATGTAGCTGTTCTGCAAAATATAGAACATGCCCTATTCTTGTTCGTTTTGAGAACAAATAGCCAGGTCTAGTGAAGGGAGTGAGTAAATTGCGGCTTGCACACGGACAGTATCCATATTTTGCGGATCTGTGGTTTGTGGACCGCAAAACTGATACAATCACGTGCACATAACCTGACTGACACGTCACTTATTTTTCTGTGACATGAATTTCAAATCCACAGCGGAATATTACACACGTCTGAATGGTAACAATCATGGATACAATCAGAATTACCTGCATGTCCTGTTGCTTGTAGAGGTGGCGCAGTGTAATTACAACTACTCCGTCCTCTTCAAACTGCTGATCGGCGGGGGTGCTGGGAGTCGAACCCCTGTCGATCTGATATTGATTATCTATCCTGAGGATAGGTCATCAATATTGTTTAGCTGCACAACCCCTTTAACAGCAAAATAGTAATGCTACAAAACCCTGATTTTTCTTACCTCCTTGCTTTTTAATAAGCAGTTCTACAGTTTGAAGAAACTCTACATCCCTATATCACATATAAAGCGGCAAAAATATTAGGGTTTACTGAAATTAACTGAATATTCAGTTGTTAAGAGGAGCTGGGCTGGACACAGACGGGACAGACTTTGAAAGAAAAAATTAAGCATATTGCCCTATAAACATATATTGTCTCAGCAATGCTATTTCAATAGTGGGGATAACTAGTTGCCAGACAGCTTTGGTGCTGCTTAGGCCTCTTTCACACTTGCGTTGTCCGGATCCGGCGTGTACTCCACTTGCTGGAATTACACGCCGGATCCGGAAAAACGCAAGTGAACTGAAAGCATTTGAAGACGGATCAGTCTTCAAAATGCTTTAAGTGTTACTATGGCAGCCAGGACGCTAGTAAAGTCCTGGTTGCCATAGTAGGAGCGGGGAGCGGGGGAGCGGTATACTTACAGTCCGTGCGGCTCCCGGGGCGCTCCAGAATGACGTCAGAGCGCCCCATGCGAATGGATGACGTGCCATGTGATCACATCATCCATGCGCGTGGGGCGCCCTGACGTCACTCTGGAGCGCCCCGGGAGCCGCACGGACGGTAAGTATACCGCTCCCCGCTACACTTTACCATGGCTGCCAGGACTTTAGCGTCCCGGCAGCCATGGTAACCATTCAGAAAAAGCTAAACGTCGGATCCGGCAATGCGCCGAAACGACGTTTAGCTTAAGGCCGGATCCGGATTAATGCCTTTCAATGGGCATTAATTCCGGATCTGGCCTTGCGGCAAGTCTTCAGGATTTTTGGCCGGAGCAAAAAGCGCAGCATGCTGCAGTATTTTCTCCGGCCAAAAAACGTTCCGGTCCTGAACTGAAGACATCCTGATGCATCCTGAACGGATTTCTCTCCATTCAGAATGCATTAGGATAAAACTGATCAGGATTCTTCTGGCATAGAGCCCCGACGACGGAACTCTATGCCGGAAGAAAAGAACGCAGGTGTGAAAGAGCCCTAACTCTGAAGCCAACAAGACACTGCAGGTTAAAGGTGTTGCCCAAGTTATTTTTATCGATGAACTATCCTCGAGATAGGTCATCAATATCAGATCGGCGGGGGTCCGACTCCTGGCACGCTCGCTGTTCAGCTGGTTGAAAAGAGGGCGCACATTGTGCGAGCGCTGCCTTCCCTTCAGTGTTTGCCTGCTTGCAGGAACGAGCCGTCACACTAAAATGTATGGGATGACTTCTTGTACTTATACCTGCTCATCGCTGCTGTTGCGACGGCGAGCAGGTAAACAATGAAGAGAAGGCAGCGCTGGCACCCACAGATAACAGTTTGATGTTGGATCTCCTCAAAACATCAGGATCTGCAATAAAAAAAAAAAAAAAAAAAAAAAAAAAAAAAAAAATCGAATAAAATGTCTATAGCCAGTGTTATGCTGAAAGTAGTTGTCCCATGAATAAATGTTTCTGTTAGATCACACATAAGGTTTCAATTGGAAGAATTAATGGGGTCTTCATGTACTTTAATACTGATGGTCTATCCTCAGGATAGACCATAAATATCTGATTAGCAGGGGGTCCAACGCTCTGCACCCCACCAATCAGCTGTTCTGCAGTAGCTTCGGAACTAAAAGACGGCTCCAGAACTACACCGCTCTGGAAATTGACGGAATTCATTTTGGTGATGGACAGAGCTGGTATCTGCAGAGCTGCACTCATTCACTACAACGGGACCAGCACTGCAGTAACCAGTTCCATCCACTACAGAAATGGACAGAGCTGTAAAGTTCTGCCACTGACTTTTAGCCCTTGAGCTCCTGTAGAACAGCTGATTATAGGGATGCGGGGTGTGGGACCTCTGTTGATTAGATATTGAAGGCAAATCCTGAGGATGGACCATCAATGTTAAAGTACCAAAAGACCCCTTTAAAAAAAAGAAGTGTTTGTTATTGCACACTCTGGTTTTCATTTGATTCAAAAACATCATTGATCCCTAATGTCTCCAGTACCAGTGAGAAAAAGTGTCTTCTATATTCTTACTGGCTGGCCTGTACAAAAGCAGGACTCATTCTGCTGCCTTTTTACAAGACTACCCAGGGACTGAAAAGGAGGTACATGTGTGACAGAACACATTAGTTCTAAGAGGGAATAAAAAGAACACCAGGGGGCGCTATGACACATGTAACAGCAATATCTAGACACACAAGCAAACTGATATCTACACAACTCCTTGAAATTTCACAATAGTTGGGATGATACATATAGCAAAATCACTATATCTAGAATGTAGCTAGTGAATGTTTCTCTACTTCTAAGTCTATGTATATATGATGTCACATCAGTGTTACACTTGTATGCAACAATATTCATCTTAATGACCTTAAATACCCAATAAACAATGTACAATCATCATATTGTGCCAAAATGACAAGGAGCTGTACTGTACCAAACACAGTGGTTGATACAGTGCATTTACACCGACTTTGGAAATGCATATTTTTTAAATTAAACTCTAGCAAAATTCATACATTTTCATGAATCATAGCTCTTAAGGAAAAAATTGTTACTTTGGTAATAAATGTTATTGCCATTAAAGGGAACCTGTTACCGGGATTTTGTGTATAGAGCTGAGGACATGGGTTGCTAGATGACCGCTAGCACATCTGCAATACCCAGTCCCCATAGCTCTGTGTGCTTTTATTGTGTAAAAAAAACTATTTGATACATATGCAAATTAACCTGAGATGAGTCCTGTTCTGGAGATGAGTCAGGGACAGGACTCATCTCAGGTTAATTTGCATATGTATCAAATTGTTTTTTTAACACAATAAAAGCACACAGAGCTATGGGGACTGGGTATTGCGAATGTGCTAGCGGCCATCTAGCAACCCATGTCCTCAGCTCTATACCCAAAATCCCGGTGACAGGTTCCCTTTAAGTTATACTTTCTACTGTTTGTATGGTCTCTGTTATCTACAAGAGATATTTTCAATCTGTGGTCCCTGATATAGGAGTCACGTTTCAGCAGATGCAATAAAGAGTGTATGGCTACTTTAGGCACTGTTCTAGAAATAGTGATAGGCCAGCGTTGCAGACTATGGGGGCACCTGCAGAAACTGGATATTGTAGAAGTAGAAAAAAATATTTTTCACAGTTTTTATGATGCTGCTGCCTCTATTCAATACAGTTCATTCTAGAATTCACTGAATGGTACATTTGCATGTAAGTGGGATTATAGTACAATGAGCAAATGCCTTCATTTGAAATTCTTTTAACTGGAGAGAAGTGCCCACTGAATGCTGTCTATAGGAGAATGGAGTATATAGAGTATTAAGGCAATCATCTGTATAGTTTTACTACTATGTCAATGCATATACCAGTATCAGATATATACTGTAAATAAGCAAATAGCTCTTTAAAGGTATACTCTGGTTACTATAAGTTATCCCCTATCCACTAGGTAGGGGATAACTAACTGATTGGACCACCACCAATCACTGGGAACCCCACTGATCCTGAGAATGAGGGTTCCATTCCCCAGTCCTGATGGAGGGGCAGATTGAGCTCCATTCATTCTCTAAGGCAGCGGTCCCCAACCGCCAGGCCCTGGAAGATTGTTACAGAGGAGCGAAGACGTCAGGCGCATGCGCGCCCGACGCGCACATCACACACAGCGTGGCCGTACAGAGCGGGAAGGAAGGGGAGCGTTCCTTCCTTCCAACTATGATGCCAGCCAGCCACTGCCACCAATGAGAAGAGAGTGGGCGGAGGAGGGGAGGGACTGTGGCCACTGTGCCACTAATAATAATTAATAATAATGGGTCCAGACTCAATAAAAAGCAGGACATGTAGAGCGGTGCCCAGGGATCTCCCGCACTTACTATTATTCCGCTCTGTTCGCCCGCTGTGGCCCCAGTTCCATTCTCCCACACTGGATGCTAATTACTATCGGAACACCAGGAAGGAGACATCAGCTTTTCTCCCTGGGCCTTCCTTCTCACTCACTGCGCAGAGCATCACAGTCAGGGAGAAAAAAAAAATCACCTTCTCACTGGCTGTGACGCTCTGCACTCTACAGGGAGAAGGAATGCCCAGGGAGAAAAGCTGATGCCTCCTCCCTGGTGTTCCGATAGTAGCAATTAGCATACAGCGCGGAAGACGGTAACGGGGGCTACAGCGGGCGAACGGAGTGGCGCCCAGGAATAATAGCAAGTGCAGGGAGATCCCTGGGCGTTGCTCTACATGTCCTGCTACTTAGTTAATAAAGTATGGACCCATGAAAGGTCCTCTTACAGATACAGGAGGCAGGTGCGGCACCTGAGGGGTTAACTGCCGCTGATCACAGCTCCCTGTCAGAGGTCGGGTGCCAGCTATGTGATTCTGCCGAACCCGCCTCCTGTATCTGTATTAAAGGTTAATTATCATTGGTGGCGCAGCACACCCACCCCCCAGTATTAAAAACATTGGTGGCGCAGTGCACCCCCCACCAGTATTAAAAGCATTGGTGGCAGTGGCCACAGGGTCCCCTCCCCTCCTTGGTGGTGCAGTGGCAGTTCTGATCGGAGCCCCAGCAGTGTAATCCTGGGGCTCCGATCGGTTAACAAGGCAGCTAGGACGCTACTGAAGACCTGTTTGCCATGGTAAGCTCCCTGCTGCTATGTGTACTATGCAGAGAGCAGCAGGGAGAGTGTAAAGTCCTATTCACCCCAATAGAGCTCTATTAGGGTAAATAGGACAAGAGATGAAAAGATCCCAGGTTCTAGCCCCTAAGGGGGGAAATAGTTATTAAATAAAAAATAAAAAAGTGAAAAAAACAAAATATTAAGTAGAAATCAGCCCCTTTCCCAATTTTACATATAAAATATATAAACAATAAATAAACATATTACATATCGCCATGTCTGAAATGTTGTGAGCGCCGAAACAGAAAAATAAAAACTCTTAGCGCCGCCCACCCCCTAAGCCCCACCCCAGAACCCCCACCCGATCCCTGGGAAAATAGTCTTGCATGAAACTGCTCCTTGGTGCAAAAAAGGTTGGGGACCACTGCTCTAAGGAACTGCTGGAGATAGATAATACTTTTGGTAGTTGGAATACCCCTTTAATTCTAAAAGCTTTATGGTGTTTGAGTTAATTAAGTAACCTAACCAATGACAACACTAACAGTACAGAGGCTTTGCTTCAAGTGTTAATTTTAGTCCTTCAAGTCTCTGGTTCTGATCCAGACGGATGTTCTGTTGCTGCTTCCTCTCGGCACTGCTCATTTCGCTTCTTCAACATTATCACACTGTACCCAGGTTCCTGTGACGTTTTTTTTTTTCTTTGCCTGCTGCATTGTTGCTGTTCAGAGCAGTGTTGGACGCAAACGCCTATCCTTCTGTCAGTACCACGGGTCTGACCGGTGCTGCTGGTTATATGACTGGAGTTTGATTTGGTCTCTGATCTGGTTAATAAGAACCTGAGATAGAAGAATTCCAACCAGCTTTTTCAAAAGAAAGAAAAGAGCAGACAAGAGTTACTACGAGTATTTCAATATCTTTAAAGAGGTTGTCTTACTTAGACAAATGGAATTTATCATCTAGATTCTAGAGAAAGTAGGCAAGGCACATCGTAATGTATTGCGATTATCCATATTACCTCATTTGCTGGCTGGATTTATTTTTCCATCACATTATATACTGCTCGTTTCCATGCAATCCAGCAGTGGTGGCCCTGCTTGCACACGATAGGAAAAAGTACCAGTCTATTTGCACTCCCGAGGTCCTGGCCGCCAGAGAGGCTGGGGCCTTTTCCTACAGTGTGCAAGCACGGCCACCATTGCTGGATTGCAGGGTAGTCGTAACCTCTGAAAACCTGCAATGTATAATGAGATATAAAAATGGATGAAACCAACAAAGGAAGCAATATGTACAATCACAATACATTAGTAACTGCCTTATACTAACTTTCTCTACATGATAAATGCCATTTGCTAAAGTGAGACAACTCCTTTAAAGGGGTTCTCCGGGAATTAATACAATTAAAATACATAAATATTACTTTATGATAAATTTATTCCCAAATAACTTTAATTAGTTATAATGGCTCATTTTGTCTAGGGAGCAATCAATAGGAGAAATAAAATGGCCACCATCCTATTAGTACATGGAGGTTCCAGAATACAGGTTATATGATCTTCAACTGAATCTCTGTAGGAATGGAGTTCATGAGGAGACATGAAGTACAGAGAGGGGGTGGGGGTGACTGATGAGTAGCAGCACTTGTATGCAGTCTCCATTACCACAGCCCCACATTACCACAGTCTGTCCTCTCAGTACTTCATGTCTCCTCATGTACTCCATTCCTACAGAGATTCAGCTGAAGATCTTATCAGCTGTATTCAGGATCATAATCTCTGACAAGCAGAACAGAGATGAGGAGGAGGCAGCTCTTTGTGAAGTAACTTGTCCTCCTGTGTGATTAGGACCGGTTGTGTGCACTAATAGGACGGCGGCCATTTTATTTCTCCTAATGATTGTTCTCCCGACAAAACGAGCCATTATAACTAATGAAAGGTATTTGGGAATATATTTATAATAAAGTAATATTCAAGTATTTTCATTTTCTTAATTCCCGGAGAACCCCTTTTAAGGACGCATTCTCATTAATTTTATTTGGTTTTGCAACCAATCACCATGTTATTGACTTCCCTTTATAAGCTTTTCTTACGCCCATTAGTCCTGCTGTACACCTGTCTGCAGCACTTGGAGCTGCCAGTTTTTTTATGGTCTTGTGAGCAGTAATGCCCTCCGACCAAGTGATCCTCACATCACAGCTCCTCTTGTATGCTCCCCAAACTGTTATGTAGTAGTATTATAGGCTATGCTGTACTGCTCTCGCCAGCTGAATAGAACACCTTCTTGGTTACTATGCATGTTTGGTGGCTCTCCTTTAGAAGTCCATGGAGCAGCAGAGAGGCGTCTGTATCATCCCCATATGAAGCACTGAAATAAAGCTATAGAACAACCTACAATACTTAAATATTTATTCATATTCTGTCAGTAGTAAACAATCTGAAATAGATACATTTAAAGCTTACACCACTATATACAACCATTAGATATGTGTATGTGAAAGCAGTATACTACCAGCAGTCAGTGGGTTGTCTATTATGAGAAAAGATTGAATTTGTCCTGCCGTAAATGGATATCCCCAATACTTTCTGTGATGACATATTATTAGGATAAGCGAGGACTTACTGATTGGTTGGGGTCTGACTTTCAGCGGGACCCCCATGGACCCAGAGAATGTGGGTCTGTTGCAGTCCCTTAACAGTTCTTCTCTGCTTAGCAATGCTCTTGTCCACCCGCTGTGGAAGGGGAATACAACATGGCTCTATTCAAGTGAAAGGGTCTAGGAGCATCGCCAGACAGGGAAAAGCTGTGATGAGGCCCCATCACCCCAGGATCAATGATGGGAATACCCATTTCACTAAATATGTTTGAGTAATCAGCTAGCTCAGACCAAACCTAAACTGGCCTATAATTTTTTTACTCATCCACTTATTCCCATCATGGACAGTGGGGGCATATCGTAAGGCGAACGGAGCGGGGAGAGTGGTGGCTGGAGGACCTTGGGTTTCCCGGGGTCTGGCCACCGCCAAGTGCTCTCCCCATACAAGTTAATGGGAGCAGTGCTTCCGAGATATGTAGACTTGTATGTTTATGCAAATTAGGCGGTTTGAGCACCGAGGGGCCCTCATAGCTCTTTGAGCACTGCTACAGCTTACACCTCTTGGTGCTTAGTACACTCCCCTCTGCATTTATTGACAGGACTAGACAGCTTCATAAGTACAAGTTGTTATATAAAAGAGTAGTATTATGTTACCTGTGGGATAGCCAGACCTAGTGCAACCCCTCCAAGCAAGAAGAGGTTACTATGCAGCCAGTTAACCAGCTTGTCAATGCAGCCATTGGTGTGTATAAACTCTCCTGCCTCTACGTAGTCGAGAGTCTGCATGTCATATCCACACATGGTATTCACGACAGCCTACAAGAGAATATATGGGTATTTATGCATTGCCCCGATATTTAACAGACCAATGTTGTCCTTCATGTGCACTCTATGTAGCTTTTTAGATACAGAACAAAACTAGCTTACTGCTCTGTACGAAGCATGTATAGCTCTCCGCCTATTGCTTGGTAGAAATAAAACAAAATCAAGATGTTGTCTACATTATCTATTAAATGACACTAAGTTTTCTGAAGACACTATGAACACACATAGGCAGACATTACTACAAATTGACATGCTGTCTATGAGACATGCAAGCTGTCCTTACAAAACGGTTGCTGCAAAGACATCTGGAAATCTTTGTATATTCAAAACAATCTTGGAAAGTAAAAAATTAATGTGACGATTCAATGATCCTGTACTGACCTCACATACTTTTTCTGCTCCTCTCACACAACTGCATTCATCCCACTCTAGATGTGACCTTCAGATGTAACAAGAAATCCTATACAGTTCTGTACATGTAATGTAATGAGTACATTTTTTTCATTTATTAGAGAGGGATTCCTCCTCCATCTTGCATAAATACAAAATCCTCATGATTTACAATGGGAAATTCTTACCTCATCCTCACTATAGAGGCAGCAGGAGTAGGGTACAGAGCAACGTTCTCGACTGGGGTTTTCTAGGGAACAGTTGAAGTATATGTTCTGGGACCAGTCTTTATAAGATATTCCACCACAACAGTTAAACTAAGGAGGAACGCATAGGATAAGATCACCAATTAAAGCTGTTAAACTTTGCATAAATCAATAGTGCAGGTGAATATAAGAAACTGTGTAATATATATTTCTCCACTTCTCAGCTCTGTTCCTAAATTGATATTCACTCTGAAATGTCTGCTGAATCTGTCTTAAGAGACCAAGACTGTTAGTTCCCTGAAGGATAAAATTACATCTGCCTATAGAAGTCCATGGAGGGGAAGACATGCTTCAGCAATTCCCAGAATGACCACTAATTTAATGACCCAAACCTTAACCATCATATATGCTGATGATGCTGTAACTTTAGGCCATCAGAACCGCGGTTGGGCTGGGAAATACAGCCATAACATGGACACTAATGTGTATCCACATTAGGGATGTTTGAATGAAGCCTTAGTTTTACTGCCTCACAGCTACAGGTTTCACTTCTTTTCTGGTCAGAACTTCTCTACAATGTCTTCCATGTTCTGCTTCTCCATATTTGAAAGATAGTGACACGTAAGCAGAGTCCCTTAAACTTTCTGTGAGCAGTGTATGGGAGACATCACAGCAGCTAGTGTCCACCCACTGGCTTGTGGAGAACACAGAATTAAAGATGGAGACTACACATGGGAAACTGCAAAAAAATGCAAGTCATATATCGGTCAGACACAATGTTTTTACTCTTGTATAGCTTATTCTTAAAAAAAAAAAAAAAAAAAAAAAAAAAAGAACATCTACTTCTTCTTCTACTACTATCTGTATGGTAGAAGGAAGGGACAGTTGGAAGTAACAAGCATACAGGAACAGAATACACTGTTTGGTTTTCACTGTAACCAATTGAGTGATGCAGGTCTGCATAAAAGCAGCAAACACAAAATGAGTGGAATAATTGGAGATTTAAAGGGCTTCTGTCACCCCACTAAACTCTTTTTTTTGGGGTACTTATAATCCCTATACTGCGATATATCTATACATTATGTTATTAATCATTTTCGTTCTGTAGATAAGGCAAAAAACGTCTTTCGGTGACGTCATCGGCGCAGGCGCACTGAGGGAGTGCTGAGGAGGCAAGCCTCCTCTCAGAGCGCCTGCACCGAATCAAGACAGGCGCGCAATTTTTGAAATGCAGACAGGGCCAGCCGGAGGAGGAGATCGCGGCTGGCCCTGTCAATCAACAGGAGGAGGGGGCGGTTTTTTGCGGCTGCTACAAGCAAGTAGATGCCCTACTTGCTGGTAGACAGGTAATTAGCATATTATAAAAGTACGTTTTTTGCCTCATCTACAGAACGAAAATGATTAATAACATAATTTATAGATATATCGCAGTATAGGGATTGTAAGTACCCCAAAAAATAAGTGAGTTTAGTGGGGTGACAGAAGCCCTTTAAGACCATTTAGAGTTGGTAATTTTTTATTTTAAAAGCATTGGAGACATGAAAAGATGACTGCATTTGTGGACATAGTGTCACGGCCTTTGGTGTGCGCCGTGACACTGTTGCCACGCTTGCAGTTGCCTGTGGCAACGTGTTGCTGTTATAGCATGCAGGGGCAGTGTCATGCCTTTGTTTTGTGCGCCGTGACATGGTTGCCACGCATTCTGTTGCCTGCGGCAACGTGTTGCTTTTTATGCTTGTGTGTGCACTTCCCCTTTAAGTTGTTTCCTCCTTATGTCTGGTGGCCGTGGGGTTAATGTCTTCCTTGGTGTGGAACTGGGTGTGGTCTCTAGGCTCTATTTATCCTTGTGTTTTGAGCCTGAGATCTAGTTTTGTCTCCAGCCTTTGTGTGTGTTGGAGTGTTGATATTCCTGGATTCCATGTGTCCAGTCTTAGAGCCATCCTAGTTGAACATCATTGTCACCCCCTTGTTTCTTTGTTCTATACCATACCCTTACCTGTTGTTGTGTTTGGCGTGGGTTTATGTTATGGGTGTGTGGTGATGCCTTGTTTTGCGTTATGCCTGGCATGGTTGCTAGACATCACCTTGTCTTTCTATGCCTCTGGAAGGGGGCCTCATTGGTTTCCCGGAGGGGTGAACCCATAGTTTAGGAGCAACCTTGCCTGAAGCCAGCTTGCATCTGGTGTTCGCAGGATGTTCCAGGTTGTTTGGTTGTCGTTGTTCCATCTTTGCTACGGCAGGTAATTGTTTGTTGTTCTAGTGTGTTGTTGTTTTCCCTGGTGCTTACCTGCCGTTCAGTTGCTGCTCTATCTATCTATCTTCCATCTGTTACTAGGCCACTGGAGACTCCGGTTCGTCTGTGTTTTTGAGGAACCGGTTGTCTCCTATTCCTGACCCCTATGCAAGGGACCGTTAGGGTCAGCAGTATCTAGGTTCCATTGTATGAGCCCTCCCACCTTTAGGGGGCGCTCATACGGTCAGGAGATCAGGGTAAGGATTAGGGCAGCTGTAGGAGGTGACCTACGCCTTTTCCCTGTGTTCGGGCTTAGTAACAGCCCGCATAATTTGGTGGGGAGTTTCCCCCACTCCCCATAGTGACACACAGCTTTTAAAGATTCTAACTACAGATATGATAGGTCCAGTATAATTGTACTTTAGTTTACCTTTAGCATTATCATAGTAGCCTTCCTAAGTTACCAAATTTTGGCAGTGCATTGTATTGTACTATATTCCAATCTATTAACCAGAAATGTACAAGGGGATATTACAGACTGCCATTATGTATTGTTGAATTTACTTTTCTCTATAGCAGACCAATGATGTTATATTACCTGTCTTTGTCCAATGTCTATGAGATTTTGTAGATCCAGATCATCCCTGTAGTGAACAATTGCATTATCAATCACTTCACTGACCTTCCCACGAGCCTTCAAGAGAATAAGCATACTTACAATCAAGCAGGGCAATGTTAACGAGGCCAGCATTCTACATACAGGCACTATAATATTATTGTTAAAGGGGGTTACCCAAGATCTATAATGTCAACTGCGATGCTAGGGAGGATCATCCCCGTCACCACCTGCTATTGGCTGCCCTCCGACGCCGGAAGTTTTTATCCGTGCAAATTGGAGGTGCAGCGGCAGCTGTGACGGCATTAGAAGCAACGCGGGTGGAATGTCTGAGAGGGGCCTGGGCACATGGGGGGGGGGGGGGGGGGGGCTGGATTTCAGATATTTGATAACCCCTTCAATATATACCAGGCTAAAATGCAAGGAAATAAATAACATCAATATCTGAATGGAAGGTTAATGCCTTGGAACAATGAAAAAAAATCACACAGTCAAGTTACATTATTAGGACCACTTCTGCCGTCGGCAGCATGTAGCTCATGAAGGAACTCTTGTGTTGTGAGCTGGCTTGGTCTTGATTAGCTTTCTGCACACATATCGCTTGTTGCTGTCATGGGTAAAAGGGGCGAGTTATCAGAGGTGCGACTAGGAGGATTATTGTCTTTCGGGCCAAGAGTAGCAGTATTTCTGAAACTGTGCAGTTTGTGAACTGTTCACGTGCTGCAGTGCTGAAAGTGTATTGTGAGTGGACAAATGGCAGCATTGTGAATAAGCGTTGTGGAAACCACGGAGCACCATGTGCCATTGATGTGAGAGATGAACATTGGCTATGAAGGTGTATGAGGGCGGACTGACACACTTCAGAGGAGTAGCTCACCACCAGAATGAACCAGGGGGCTACCAGTCTAAAACAGTTCAGTGAACCCTACTACATATGGGGCTCCAAAGCAGACTATGGTCACTGCACCTCTGCTAACAAAGTTGCATCTGCAGAAAAGGCTTAAATTTTCTCGGCAGTATCAGAATTGGATCTTCAGTTTTGCCTTCTCCAATGAGTCACATTTTCTGCTTCATCGAACCAATAGCCATTGGCATGTCAGGTGAGAATCATCAAAGAACAAACACCCTGCAACCATTTCTGGAAGAACAGAAGCTGGTGGTGGCAGCACTATGGTCTGGGGAATGTTTTTATGGTGTTCTCTGGGCCCAATCATCCATGTGGAAGACACTCTCAACAGATTTGGGTATGAATGAATCCATCCTTGCAGATTACATACACCCATACATGCTGATTGTCTTCCCTGGGGCGGATGGGATCTTCCAGATTGGCAATGTGACATGTCACATGGCTAGAAATGTCCAACACTGGATTGAATAGTATGACCAAGACTTCCAAGTACTAGGCTAGCCCCCTAATTCCCCAGACTTGAATACAAATATCTGTGGGACCACCTCAATCGTCGTGTTCACTCTATGGATCCTCTATGGATGTGTGACGCAATGTAATCAGCATGGCTCCAGATACCTGTGACAACAAGCACACGGCTGTTAAATCTGGATATTAGCTGATAGCCATATTAAAGTGACTTCACTGTGTAGAATACACATAAATTGAGTAATTTGGCAAATTTTAGCCACCTCCTTCCGAGTGGCATTCACAAATCTAGAATCTCCTGAGCTCACATAGTGTTCACCGTCTGCTCAGGGATTCCCTTGGTAGTTTTTTGGAAAGCTCTGGGCAATTTAAATGCACTTACTCAGTTTTAATGTATGCACTTTTTACATCACATCTAAACTCCAACATCTGCCACTATAATAGCCATATGGTGTCTTATGGCACTATAATGCTGAAAAAAGGCTGGTCATTCAGTTCACTTTTTTGTAGTGGCCTACTGTATAGGATAACAGTCTGCACCACTCTCCTATACAGTTTTAAAAAAAAAACTTGTATACCAGCATGACTCGTTTGGCCACTGTCAGCTGAATGGAGGTCTAGGATTAAGTTATTTTCCAAAACATATGCAAAAGTAAAAAAGAAAGGTGAATGAAACCTTATATCTATAAATAAAACATAAGAATAAGGTTGATAAGTAAACTTTTCCCTTTTTTCTTCTAAATGTATGCTGGGTTCATGAGTAGTGATAGTGTGAAACAGGCAAAACCATATCATTTTTTACTACGAATTGCTGTGGTTTTGCCATGTGGTTATTGACAGCACGGTTTTCACAGGTGAAACATGTTAAAAACCGCAAGGTTGAAAATGCACTGCAAAACCGTGGCAAATGTGCAGTTTTGCACAATACACTACCCGTGAACCCAGCCAAAATGTAGGACTACAGTTCATCTGTATAATAATTTCATATAGATGCACAGTACAAGTACTTAAATACATAAACCATTCCTAATTTCTTTACAAGCAGGAGACTCCATTATATGCAATACTTCTTTACTGGACTCCAACAGCAAAAGTTTAAAGAAAGATATGAAGAAAAAAAATGTAAAGAAACATGCAGTGAGGTACACTGACAGCCAATCACAACACAGCATAGGGTATTTAAGCTCCTGTAATATGCAAATCATCCTCTTTCTTTGCTGTTGACTCCAGCTAAGTGTACTGGTTTTTTGTCTTGTGTGACAGGATATTTATATTCACCCCATAGATATTACCACATATAGCTACTACCACGGTACCCCAATGTTTCCTGTGGTAAAGTGGTCATTGTTTTGGGTTATCACCCAACTCTCATACACTTCCCCTTGGTGTTAGGATCTTACTTTACCACTTCCCCGCTACCGTCCTCCGGTGGCCTACTCTCTTCCTCCGGCGACTCTGTGTCTCCTCCCCCTGAGAGGACGCTGCTCTCCGCTGTGTGCGAGCGACAGCTAACGCTGGTCATCAGCTGTGCTTCGCTGCACACAATCTCCTCACTACCTCAGGCTCGGCACTGAAGAGATTCCCGTTGAGTTTCAACTCTCTGCTCCATTTACCGGTCCTCCTGCGCCATCTTCTGCCCTCCGGCTGTATTACCACAGTATCCTTTTATATAACAGTTATATATATAGTGGTTTTGCATATCTTATGTGCATTCTGCCTCTCCTAATCACCTCATACTAACTAGTAAGTCTCTTTTTTCTGCTAGTAGTGCATTTTTCTACATATTACACATAGAATTTTGTCATATGTTACATTATTTGAATTATTTTTATTCCTTGACAATTGTTCATATATTCCTCCTGGCTGAAGGAAATGCTGAAGCTGAATTTTTGGACGAAAATTTTATCCAGTCTCTGATAGAACAAACCATACAAAAGTCAATTCATGCGGCATTAAACTCTGCTATGTCATCTGTACACGAGGTTATTAATAAATCTGTTGTGGCCCAAGCCATATCTCATTCCACCTCCTAATTTACCTCAAGCGATTCCGGCCACTCCATCGGATTTTTGGTCAGCGGAAGATTCCACATCTAATATGGCGCAGGGCCTTCACAAACAAGGCAAACACTCTTACAAACGCAGCTTTATATTTATCGATCCTCAGCCCAAGAAACAAGCCAAAATGGCTAAAACTAAAGAGGATCAGGTTCATACTCTAACGCTACAGATGTCAATAGTTTACATCCCTTACCCTCCGCCACTGAGGAGTTAAAAACTAAGCGGGCTCTAAGGGCTTCGACATCCTGAGTCAAGCCCAAGACATCAACACTCAGTCAGCCATTCTGAGTCTCCCTCCCAGAAAGCTAAAAACCATCCGAAGAGAGATTCGGTCAGTCTTGAACAGGCAGCGGATCTCACTTCGCACTTTAGCTCGGATAGTAGGTCTGCTATCCTCTTCCATTCAAGCAATTTTCCCCGCTCCTCTACATTATCAAGCTCTCCAACGCTTGAAAATCCGTCATCTCAGGAAAGGTTTGGGATATTCGGACGAAGTATCCCTTTCCCCAGATGCCAAAGAGGAACTCCTGTGGTGGTTGGATCACATCCAATTATGGAATGGGACGGCTAGCTTCAATACGGTTCCAGATCTGATTCTGGAATCGGATGCCAGTTGCAGCGGATGGGGTGACCGGTGCGGCTCCTTATCCACTAGTGGAAAATGGTCCGAAGAGGTGCTACTTCACATCAATTGCCTGGAACTCTTGGCAGGGTTCTTCGCCCTTAAGAGTTTTGCAAGAGACAGATCGCGCTGTTGCATTCTCTTGCGGATGGACAACATCTCTGCAGTACAGTATGTGAACGTCTGGGAGGCACCAGATCAGAAATCCTGGCCAATATAGCGAAAGAATTCTGGCACTTTTGTCTCGACAGACATTACGCTGAAGGCGGAATATCTTCTGGGCCTTTCCAACTCATTTGCAGATTGGAACTCTCGCTTCATAACAGTCGACAGCGACTGGCGTCTACATCCTATGATTTTCCAACTCCTCGACTCACTGTGGGGCCCCCTCCAATTAGACCTTTTCGCATCTCGATTAAACCATCAGCTTCCCAAATTCTTCAGCTGGCGTCCCGACCCGGAGTTGTTGGGTACAGATGCCCTCCTCCACCTCTGGCCTTCGGGAACTCTATACGCCCCCCCCCCCATTGCTCTCATTCCAAAAGCACTGTTAACCAGAACCCAGAAATAGACTATAGTCTTGATAACTCCATTCTGGCCTACTCAGTCTTGGTTTCCTCAACTCCTGGGGATGACCATAGACTTTCTACGCTTATTGCCAACTCATCATTCCATTCTCCTGGACCCTTCCGGGAATCCTCATCCCTTAGTCTTGTCAGACCTACTTCATCTAGTAGCATGGCTCATCTCCGGTCAACAGAGTTTGATATCTGACTTTCACACTCAGCTCAGGATATCCTCTCAGATGCTTGGGCCCCGGGTACCAGGTCTGCTTACAGATCAGCCTGGAGACTTTGGGCTGATTGGTGCTTACAACGGAATGTGGATCCCGTTCACGCACCTACGGTACAGGTCTTGAATTACCTATCGGACGATTAACGTTTATTGTTCAGCGATTTCCTTACATCATGCTCCGCTCCAGACTATGTCAATAGGTAACACCCCCTTGTCTGTAAGTTAATGAAAAGGTATGAAATTCCGCAGACCTCCTTTACCAAAGTATCATTCTACCTAGGATGTTACTTTGGTACTTAACCTTTTTGTCTCCTGGGGAGATAATGATCTCCTATCTTTAAAGCTCCTTTCTTTTAAAGGGGTTGTCCGGGTTCAGAGCTGAACCCGGACATACCCTTATTTTCACCCCGGCAGCCCCCCTGAGCCTAGCATCGGAGCATCTCATGCTCCGATGCGCTCCAGTGCCCTGCGCTAGATCGCGCAGGGCACGGGCTCTTTTGTTTTTAATAACACACTGCCGGGCGGTAACTTCCGCCCAGCGGTGTATTCGGTGACGTCACCGGCTCTGAGGGGCGGGCTTTAGCTCTGCCCTAGCCGTTTTACTGGCTAGGGCAGAGCCAAATCCCGCCCATCAGTGCCGGTGACGTCACCGGGGTTCCTGTCAGCCCCATGGAGAGCCCCGGTACATCACCGGAACTCAGAAAAATGCCTTTGCCCTGTGCGATTTAGCGCAGGGCAAAGGAGAGCATCGGAGCATGAACTGCTCCGATGCTCATGTCAGGGGGGCTGCCTGGGTGAAAATGGAGGGCTGTCCAGGTTCAGCTCTGAACCTGGACAAGCCCTTTAAGTTAGCTACTCTTCTATGCCTCCTCTCTTTCAAAAGAGTCTCCGATGTTAGAGCCTTAGACATATCCCAAAGACAATTTTCCCCACAAGGCGTATCCTTCTCCATTTCCCGGTGTACTAAGACCAATTTTCCCTCCGTTTTTTTTACTCCGCCTTTCCTCAACAAGAACATTTGTGTAATCGTTGTCTCAAGGTCTACAAACGTAAGAATGAATCTCTTAGACAACCAGCTCATTCTCAATTATCGTTCTGTAAACCTCACCTTCCGGTTTCATCCCCCAACTATAGCCAGGTGGATTAGGCAGTCTATACAATTAGCAGGTATCGATACCTCCGTATTCAGGGCTCATTTGTTGTTGTGCAAAGGTTATGCAGGCTGGTGCCTCTCTATCTGAAATTCTTAAGGCGGCCGACTGGTCGTCAGAATCCACATTCAAAACATTCTACTTTCGACCCGAACCCCATACTTAGATGTTCTTAATCTAATCGCATAATATAGAGTTCCAGTTTATTACTCATGTATTGTATTAGCTTTAAACATGCATATAATGGAGTCTCCTGCTTGTAATAAAATTGGAGATTTTCCTAGCTGCTTGTGCAGGAAAATATGGATTTTATTAAATACTGGAGACAAATATTATCCCACCCTATAACCCACCCTGTTTCTGTTCTCTTCTAGTTTAATATTCTTCTGGGAGTCTTCAGTCGATCTCTTCCCTCGACATGGCTCATTGAACTTTGGATGATTTCCAGTTTTTAGTTCAGGAAAGATTGATGACATGTTCGTTATTTCTGTTTGTTTACATCAAAGGAAGAGGATAATTTTCATATTACAGTGGCTTATATACCCTATGCTGTGTTGTGATTGGCTGCCAGTGTACCTCACTGCATGTTTCTTTACATTTTTTTTCTTCATATCTTTATTTAAACTTTGCTGTTGATTGGAGTCCAGTAAAGTATTGCATATAATGTTCGTCTCTAGTCTTTAATAAAATCCATATTTTCCTGCACAAGTAGCTAGGAAAATCTCCAAGCAGGAGACTCCATAAACCAATAGAAACACTAAGGCCCCTTTTTACACAAGCGCGCGGGTGCAATGCGTGATGCGAACGCATTGCGCCCGCACTGAACACCGACCCATTCATTTCAATGGGTCTGTGTACATGAGCGTTGTTTTTCACGCATCACTTGCGTTGCGTGAAAATCGCAGCATGTTCTATATTCTGTGTTTTATCGCGCAACGCTGGCCCTATAGAAGTGAATCGGGCTGCGTGAAAATCACATCCGCACTTGCTTGCGTGTTTTTCACAGATGTTTGCTAAGAGATGTTTTTTTGTGTACCTTGAATTTTTTTTATCATGCGCGTGCAAAACGCATTAAATCACATTGCTCCGGCGTGATAAAACCTGAACGCGATCGCATACAAAACTGAATGACCTTGCTTGCGAAATTGCGCATTTTTCACTGAACGCATCCGGACCTAATCCGCTCACTCTCGTCTGCAAGGGGCCTAAGGCCATCAAGTTTGTCTTGATGTGCCCTGCGCTGTCAGAGCAGGCATATCATTTATGACGAGGCAAAGCCTCACTGTTCTCCAGCAGGAAACTGGTGAGGACAATGTAAAAGGGCCGCTTGTGACTACATCTAGGCGTAATGGCATTTAAAAACTCGCTTTTGCGACTTTTTAAAATCAAAAGCAAGGCATAGGGAATGATAAATATCCCCCTCAAGGCCTCCTGCACATGACCGTAGGTGTTCCATTGCCGTATTGCAGACCTCATTTGCGGATACGCAATACATGGGCACCATTCCGTGTGCATTCCGCATCACGGATCGCGGACCCATTAAAGTGAAACTGCGATGCACTGCGGCTGCCCCACGGTTGGTGTTCGTGCATTGCGGGCCGCAGCACGGCCACGGGACGCACACGTTCGTGTGCAGGAGGCCTAAGGCTGTATTACACAGCCTGATATTGCAGATGATTGTCAGGAGGGAAGAGTTCCCTCCTGGCAATCACCTGCTTGCCAGCAGAGGAGTCCACTGCAATTACTTGCAGCGATCTCCTCCGCAGCATGGGGCAGAGAGATTGCTATGCCATAGCTCGTCACCATACTAAATAGTGGTTTGCCTGTGGAAGATCGTAAAATTTTTTTAACATGTCAAAAGATTTGGTTTGCCAGATGATCGCGCTCATTTGCTTGTTCATCAGAAACAGTATTACACTGCCAGATGATCACTAATGTGTGTTCATGCGAACACTCATTAGCGATTATCTGCCAAAAAAATTATAATCGGACAGTGTAATACAGGCTTTAGTTTTTTATATCTTGAATGAGTAATCAGTTCAGTCATCTCATGTCTTATTTTTGCACACAGAGCTTCCTCCCCTCTGGACATTGCATCCCACAAGATGACATCTAAGGGCCCATTCACACGTCCGCAAAATGGGTCTGCATCCGTTCCGCAATTTTGTGGAACAGGTGCGGACCTATTCATTTTCAATGTAGCCTGAATGTGCTGTCCGCGTCAGCGGATCCGCCAAAAAATAGAACATGTCCTATTCTTGTCCGCAATTGCGGACAAGAATGGGCATTTTATATGAGTGTGCCAGCGATGTGCGGTCCGCAAAATGCGGAACACACATTGCCAGTGTCCGTGTTTTGTGGCTCTGCAAAACACATACGGACATGTGAATGGACCCGCCCCTCTTTCTGTGTACCATTTCATATAAATGTATTTACAGGAGCTTTATAATTGAGGAAACCTATTTTCTAGCTAAACATTTTCTACTGTACACAAAGCACACCATTAAATGCTGCAGAAGGTATTTTGGATATCGTAAATCTGCTCTGAGTGCACAGACTATCGACTCCACAGCTGTGTTTATCCATGATAAACTGCATGCATGAAGAAAGGACGAAAGTTTAAGCAAAACTTCCAGCTTTAGTTTTCACAAAATAGACACGGTCACGTAGGAGCACTCGCATATAAAATTTTGAAATATGTAATTTGTATGAAAATATTTTTGAAGTGATATGGATCAAGTTATAAGCATATCATGTCAATTTTCAGACTAAAACATATAGTACATCACAAATAAGTGGCAAACATGAAAGTGTTAAGCCTTAGGCCTCATGCACACGACCGTTGTGTGTTTTTTGGTCTGCAAATTGCGGATCCGCAAAACACGGATGGCGTCCGTGTGCGTACCGCAATTTGCGGAACGGCGCGAAATAGCCATTAATATCATTGCCTAGTCTTGTCCGCAAAATGGACAAGAATAGGACAGGTTATATTTTTTTTTGCGGACCACGGAACGGAGCAACGGTTTCAGAAAGGACACAGAGTGCTGTCCGCATCTTTTGTGGCCCCAGTGAAGTGAATGGGTCCGCATCCAAGACGCAAATACTGCGGCTCGGATGCGGACCAAAACAACGGTCATGTGCATGAGGCCTTATTCACACGTTGTGTTTGGTTAGTGATTTCCATCAGCGATTGTGAGCTAAAACCAGGATTGGAGCCTCCACAGACATAAGGTATAAGGGAAAGATCTGCACCTGTTCTGTGTTTAGAGACGCACCTGGTTTTGGCTCACAATAACCGATGGAAATCACTGACCGAACACTGACGTGTGAGTAAGGCCTCATGCACACGACCGTTGTGTGCATCCGTGTCCGTTGTTCCGTTTTCCGTGATTTTCTGCGGACCCATTGACTTTCAATGGGTCCGTTGAAAACTCGGAAAATGCACCGTTTGTCATCTGCGTCCGTGATCCGTGTTTCCTGTCTGTCAAAAAAATATGACCTGTCCTATTTTTTTGACTGACAACGGTTCGCGGACCCATTCAAGTCAATGGGTCCGTGAAAAAACACGGATGCACACAAGATTTTCATCCGCGTCCGTGATCAGTGTCCATTTTTTTCCTATCATTTGTAAGGCAAACTTGACTTAGATTTTTTTCTCACTTTTCTGGTCTGGTCATCCTCCAAAAATCCAGGAAGACACACGGAAGAAAAAACGGACACGGATCACGGAACAACGGAACCCCGTTTTGCGGACCGTGAAAAATTACTGTTGTGTGCATGAGGCCTAAGGCATTATTGTGAATGAAGCAAGACAAAGGACAGCAACTATAGATGATCATCTATTATAGCTCTACAAAATGAGGGTATAAAAGGCACAAATTTTGTTTGCAAAAACACGTGACTTTTTAGGCTTTTTCCAGTACTTTTGTCACTTTCCCAAACAGTGAGCTGGGTGTGGGTGGGAGGATGCGGGCTGCAATGGCACCTCCGCCACCCAATTTTAGTTCTGGCACATGGACAGCAGAAGATTAATTTATACCTCTGCTTTTTATGACTTTATTGTTCACAGGTAAGGTCAGTGACTGACACAGAAGAGGTGTTATCAGTGATTGAGGACATTCTGTGTGTAAGAGTGTATACAGAGATAGCTGTCAGTCACTGATACCTGTACATGAGGGAGGTGTTATCAGTGAGTGATAGCATTCTCTGTATCAGTGTTTATACATAGATAGCTGTCAGTCACTGATACCTGTACATGGGGGAAGTGTTATTGGTAATTGATAGCATTCTCTGTGTAAGTGTGTATACATAGACACATTTATCTATTTCCCCCCTGCTATCAATGACTAATAACATCTCCCACGTGTTCATCTGAAGCCAGAAATAGCTGCTATTTAAATATATAAATTAATGGCTTTGCTGGATATTTTCCCACAAAAATTATAAGAAAAAATTGTGTTTTAACATATGCAAATGAGCACCTAGGAGCAACGGGGCCGTTGCCTTTACATCAAGAGGCTCAGCCCTTTCTACAACTGCCATGCCCTCTGCACTTTAATTGACAGGGTCAGCCAGTGAAAATATCACATCGGGCCCTGTGAAAGTACAGAGGGCACTGTAGTTGTAGAGACAGCAGAGCCTCTAGGTGTAATGGGAACGCCTCCTTTGCTCCTAGAGGCTCATTTGCATATATTAAGACATTTTTCTCAGCAATGCGGACACATAACATGGGACCAACATAGATGTCTTCAGCTGCCAAGTGCAGATGCACTAGGTCAGCCAATGTCATAGCTACAAATCTACTGACAGATGTCCTTACAGAAGAAGATAGCAATAAATGTGTCCATAGTCTATAAGTACTGTACCAAACAAGAGATTTATTGGCTGCAAGTTAACCAACAAAACTCAGATGCAATGAAATACATTGGCTATTAAACATCACCTTGTCCGAGAAGACGAAGCCCACAATGCCTGCAGACAGCTGCAGTAGAAACACCAATGTCAGACATATAGAGAACTGCAGGAGGAAGTCAATAAATAAACATTACTTAGAAATTACTATATGGGAAAAATGGGTAAAGTTAAAAGTATTCAGTTGGGCTAGGTTCACATCACCATTTAGTTTTCAGTTCTACTGATACATCAAATAAACAGAAGATAAAAAAAATAAAATAAAAAAAATTATATATATATATATATATATATATATATATATATATATATATACATACACACACATACACATACATATACAGTATATATATTTTGAGCACCCATTGAGCTTATTTTGCATCACATTACAATCTGCTACTAATATGTGCTACTATCTGGTTTTAAAGAGGACCTGTCACCACTCCTGAATGATTGTTTTAATAGCTCCATGCATTTCCCATGTAATAACAATTCTGGAGCATCTATTCTTATGTCTGTATGTTGTCCCATTCCTTTATTTCTATTAAAAGTTATGAATGAATTGCCAGCAGTCTGTAGTAAGGGTACAGACCGGTGGTAACCAGTTGGGGGGGGGTGTACCTCCACAGTCTGAAAATGGCAGCACTGATTGGATAGAGTGAGTCTGTGCAGGTGCACACCCCCAACTGGTTACCACCCCTCTGTACCCTTACTACAGACTGCTAGCAATTCATTCATAACTTCTAGTAGAAATAATAAAGGAATGGCACAACATACGGACAGAAGGATAGATGTTCCATAATTGGTATTACATGGGGGATGCATGTAGCTATTAAATCAGGCATGCCAGGAGAGGAGACGGGTCCTCTTTAACTGGCAGAAAAAAACATTCCCTTGCATGTCTCCTCTGGGTCATCCCTGATATGCAGGGTAGAAGCAATTTCAGAACATCACTAGGCTGATAATATAAATGAGGATCAGGCAGTGGGAGAGTGGTGGATGTACACATTGAAAATGGATCACTCTTCAACTGCTCATTTTAAATGCATGTAAATGACAAATATTGGTGATTATTTCATGACCTGTACAGTAAATATAATATTTACTGGTGTTAAAATCTCTTTCAGAGGAGCCGCTTATGCAAATCACAAACATCTAGCGTTTCTTTTAAGGAAAAAGGTAAATGACCTGTACCTAATGTAATGAGAAATACATTTTACTGTATATATTTTTATTTCTTTCATGAACCATAAAAAATCTAGAAAAGGCAGCCATGTTATCTGTTTTCACTGACAGGAGGCAGACCTTAGAGAGCACCTGTCATTAGGATTAACCCTATTAAACCAGGCATACTGCCTGACACAGCTGAACATGTTGAGTTCAATGTTATCTTCCTGCAATCAATGTCCATTGATGAGAAATCCTAACATTTATTAATATGCTAATGTGGTGCTTGGTGCACCAAGGGGCAGGCCTAGCCCCATGGAACACCGCCTCACCTTCTCTTCTCCCCCGTTTCTACTCCCGAAGTGATTGACGGGACCAGGAATCCGCACTGCTCCGATGCCTGACCCCGAAATCTCACTCTTGTGCCAGTTGGGGCATGTGCAGTCGATCTTGCTCAGCTGCCTCCACTCCGAGATCTGAACTGCGCATGTGCCAATTGTAATCTTGCTGGCACATGTGCAAAACTTTAGGGCCAGGCACTGGAGCAGGGAGGATGCCTGGACCTGTGAATCAGTTTGGGAAGTAGCAACAGGGGAGAGGAAGAGGTGAAGTTGCATTCCAAGGGACTAGGCCTGGGGTGGACCAGCCAACTGCAGAAAGGAAGGTGGTGTTGACCTCAGGGTTGATCATGGTGACAGATGCTCTTTTATAACAAAGGTTACAGAAGAATCAGAGATACTGAGATAGAGAAGTATAGAGAAAATATTACACGTTACACAACAATGTGTGGTGATCATTTCTTTTCATAGGGAGCTTTTTTTTTTTTTTTTTTTATGAATGTAAAACTCCAGGTCAATGTAACCCACCGCTTGCAAAAGGCAGATGTTTTCCCGTAGAGACCCAATGCATCCACAAAATGTAATAAGGAACATTAAAACGCCAGCCGCTATAAGGAGTACTGCAGGGTCCACAGCAAGACATGCCATAGCAGCCTCTGTTGAGGATTTACAATACAGTATTAGCATTGGAGCAGCAAGGCAATCACACCAGCTTCATATTCAGTGCAAGCTACTGCTATAACATCAACTACTCGGACACTAAAATGTAAGAAAAACATGCATTCTTTAATAATCTTAGTGTGGCTTAGTGTGACGCCATATGGGTGCACATGTGAAAATTATTAAGAGACTGAATGAGTTTGATGTATTGTGAATATACTGTATGTCTTTAGTCAGTACAAAGTAGAGGAAGCAGAAAGTTTTTCGGAATGACTGACAGACAGGGTTCCCTTCCATTATTAGTGGTTGTGCTCCAATAGCTAGTCTCACGTATTGTATACTTGATGTCAGTGGTGCTGTAGCTAGTTTTCTATGTACTAGATATGTGCATTCTAGTCCTCACATTTAGAATGGAAGCATAGCCCGCTTACCTGCATGTTTCATCAGTCGCGCATAGACTCCAACACCCACCATCACTATGGATATCACCTTGAAATAGAGTAATGAAAAATATATCAGTGCAGTCACCTCATGTTACCCCCCAAGAGTGTAGTACCTAGTGTTGGGCAATATACACCCAGAACAGCTGATTGGTGGGGCTGCAGAGTGTAGTACCTAGTGTTGGGCAATATACACACAGAACAGCTGATTGGTGCGGCTGCAGAGTGTAGTACATAGTGTTGGGCACTATACACACACAGAACAGCTGATTGGTGCGGCTGCAGAGTGTAGTACCTAGTGTTGGGCAATATACACACAGAACAGCTGATTGGTGGGGCTGCAGAGTGTAGTACCTAGTGTTGGGCACTATACACACAGAACAGCTGATTGGTGGGGCTGCAGAGTGTAGTACCTAGTGTTGGGCAATATACACACAGAACAGCTGATTGGTGGGGCTGCAGAGTGTAGTACCTAGTGTTGGGCAAATATACACACAGAACAGCTGATTGGTGGGGCTGCAGAGTGTAGTACCTAGTGTTGGGCAATATACACACAGAACAGCTGATTGGTGGGGCTGCAGAGTGTAGTACTAGTGTTGGGCAATATACACACAGAACAGCTGATTGGTGGGGCTGCAGAGTGTAGTACCTAGTGTTGGGCAATATACACACAGAACAGCTGATTGGGCGGGGCTGCAGAGTGTAGTACCTAGTGTTGGGCAATATACACACAGAACAGCTGATTGGTGCAGGCTGCAGAGTGTAGTACCTAGTGTTGGGCAATATACACACAGAACAGCTGATTGGTGGGGCTGCAGAGTGTAGTACCTAGTGTTGGGCACTATACACACAGAACAGCTGATTGGTGGGGCTGCAGAGTGTAGTACCTAGTGTTGGGCAATATACACACAGAACAGCTGATTGGTGGGGCTGCAGAGTGTAGTACCTAGTGTTGGGCACTATACACACAGAACAGCTGATTGGTGGGGCTGCAGAGTGTAGTACCTAGTGTTGGGCAATATACACACAGAACAGCTGATTGGTGGGGCTGCAGAGTGTAGTACATAGTGTTGGGCACTATACACACAGAACAGCTGATTGGTGCGGCTGCAGAGTGTAGTACCCAGTGTTGGGCACTATACACACAGAACAGCTGATTGGTGGGGCTGCAGAGTGTAGTACCTAGTGTTGGGCACTATACACACAGAACAGCTGATTGGTGGGGCTGCAGAGTGTAGTACCTAGTGTTGGGCACTATACACACAGAACAGCTGATTGGTGGGGCTGCAGAGTGTAGTACCTAGTGTTGGGCACTATACACACAGAACAGCTGATTGGTGGGGCTGCGGGGCTGCAGAGTGTAGTACCTAGTGTGGGCAATATACACACAGAACAGCTGATGGTGGGGCTGCAGAGTGTAGTACCTAGTGTTGGGCAATATACACACTAGAACAGCTGATTGGTGGGGCTGAAGAGTGTAGTACCTAGTGTTGGGCAATATACACACAGAACAGCTGATTGGTGGGGCTGCAGAGTGTAGTACCTAGTGTTGGGCACTATACACACTATACACACAGAACAGCTGATTGGTGGGGCTGCAGAGTGTAGTACCTAGTGTGGGCAATATACACACAGAACAGCTGATTGGTGGGGCTGCAGAGTGTAGTACTAGTGTGGGCAATATACACACAGAACAGCTGATTGGTGGGGCTGCAGAGTGTAGTACCTAGTGTTGGGCAATTACACACAGAACAGCTGATTGGTGGGCTGCAGAGTGTAGTACCTAGTGTTGGGCACTATACACACAGAACAGCTGATTGGTGGGGCTGCAGAGTGTAGTACCTAGTGTTGGGCAATATACACACAGAACAGCTGATTGGTGGGGCGCAGAGTGTAGTACCTAGTGTTGGGCACTATACACACAGAACAGCTGATTGGTGGGGCTGCAGAGTGTAGTACCCAGTGTTGGGCACTATACACACAGAACAGCTGATTGGTGGGGCTGCAGAGTGTAGTACCTAGTGTTGGGCACTATACACACAGAACAGCTGATTGGTGGGGCTGCAGAGTGTAGTACCTAGTGTTGGGCACTATACACACAGAACAGCTGATTGGTGGGGCTGCAGAGTGTAGTACCTAGTGTTGGGCACTATACACACAGAACAGCTGATTGGTGGGGCTGCAGAGTGTAGTACCTAGTGTTGGGCACTATACACACAGAACAGCTGATTGGTGGGGCTGCAGAGTGTAGTACCTAGTGTTGGGCACTATACACACAGAACAGCTCAGCTGATTGGTGCGGCTGCAGAGTGTAGTACATAGTGTTGGGCACTATACACACAGAACAGCTGATTGGTGGGGCTGCAGAGTGTAGTACCTAGTGTTGGGCACTATACACACAGAACAGCTGATTGGTGGGGCTGCAGAGTGTAGTACCTAGTGTTGGGCACTATACACACAGAACAGCTGATTGGTGGGGCTGCAGAGTGTAGTACCCTAGTGTTGGGCACTATACACACAGAACAGCTGATTGGTGGGGCTGCAGAGTGTAGTACCTAGTGTTGGGCACTATACACACAGAACAGCTGATTGGTGGGGCTGCAGAGTGTAGTACCTAGTGTTGGGCACTATACACACAGAACAGCTGATTGGTGGGGCTGCAGAGTGTAGTACCTAGTGTTGGGCACTATACACACAGAACAGCTGATTGGTGGGGCTGCAGAGTGTAGTACCTAGTGTTGGGCACTATACACACAGAACAGCTGATTGGTGGGGCTGCAGAGTGTAGTACCTAGTGTTGGGCACTATACACACAGAACAGCTGATTGGTGGGGCTGCAGAGTGTAGTACCTAGTGTTGGGCACTATACACCCAGAACAGCTGATTGGTGCGGCTGCAGAGTGTAGTACATAGTGTTGGGCACTATACACACACAGAAAAGCTGATTGGTGGGGCTGCAGAGTGTAGTACCTAGTGTTGGGCACTATACACACAGAACAGCTGATTGGTGGGGCTGCAGAGTGTAGTACCTAGTGTTGGGCACTATACACACAGAACAGCTGATTGGTGCAGCTGCAGAGTGTAGTACCTAGTGTTGGGCACTATACACACACAGAACAGCTGATTGGTGGGGCTGCAGAGTGTAGTACCTAGTGTTGGGCACTATACACACAGAACAGCTGATTGGTGCGGCTGCAGAGTGTAGTACCCAGTGTTGGGCACTATACACACAGAACAGCTGATTGGTGGGGCTGCAGAGTGTAGTACATAGTGTTGGGCAATATACTGGTATATGTGATATACTGCAGTATTCATTTTTTTTATTTAAAGAAGGTAGGGGTGCAGAGTGTCGGACCTAGTGTTGGGCAATATACTGGTATATGTGATATACCGTGACATTAATTTTTTTATTTAAAGGGGTTGTCTCACTTTAGCACGTGCCATTTCTTTTTTAAACTCGTTTTATTGAGAATAACAACCAAAATTGGTACAGTTATACATATGTCAGTATCTTGAATTACAAATTATCGTATATTCATACATTGCCATAAATTTGTACAGTGCAAACGGAGCGCAATGCAATCCAATTACGATGACATTAAAGCAGGTAAAACAAAGCACGTGACGTCACTTAGCAAATTATGTTTACCATTCTACCCCTCCCACCCAACATGCATCATGACATACTTAAGCACGCAATTCTATGCATTTCGTACTGAGTACATGTGAGAAGGCACAGCTGTAATTGGTGAAGAGCACCAAGATCCCCACACCCTCTCAAATTTCTGAGGACATTTCCTATTCCCATACATCACTTTTTCATAGGGCAAAACTTGGTTCACCAGGGCCTTCCATTGGCCTATTGTCGGCGGTCTGTCCGCCATCCACCGCAAAGCTATAGCTTTCCGTGCCAAGAATAGAGACTCTTTTAAGAAAGTGCAAACATACAGGGAGCGGGCATCATTATCCACTATCCCTAGGAGGCAAATTTTAGGACAACAGGGAATCACCTCTGTGATCAAAGTGGACAAAGTATCCACTACTTTCTTCCAGAAGGGTTTCACATACCGGCAGTCCCAGATAAGATGCCAGAAATCCGCATTATCTTGGGCGCACCTGTGGCATCTCGTGTGGTCAAGCCTACCCATTTTGTACAATCTGGTGGGTGTTAAATAACTCCTGTGGAGAATGAATAGCTGAGTGAGCCTGTTGTTAAGAGAGGGTGACACAGTCGATGGCGCACACAAAGCCTCAGCCCATTCCTCATCACTAAGCTGTGGCACCCTCTCCTTCCACCTAGTCTCCACCAACAGGGGTTTGGAGCGAATTTTCAAATCTAAAAGATGTGTGTACAAGGTCGAAATCATCCCCTTAGGCCCCTGTGTTCTAAGTATAGCACGTGCCATTTCTCATGTAGAGAAAGGTAATACAAGGCACTTACTAATATATTGAGATTGTCCATATTGCCTCCTGGTGGCCGGGACTGTGGGAGCACACATAGGCTAGTGCCTACCACCGCTAAGAACGACCACGACTTAGGGATTGCAGGGTGGTCTGTAACCATGGAAACGAGCAGTGCATAATGTGATGGAAAAAATGTATCCAGCCAGCAAAGCAAGCAATATGGACAATCACAGTACATTAGTAAGTTGCTTGTATTAACTTTCTCTACATAAGCAATGTTATTTGCTGAAGTGATACAACCCCTTTAAAGAAGTTCTCAAATTTGTTTTGTTTTTTTATCATGCTTGGTAAGCTGTGAGTAAAGCTTTCTCAAACAGCTGATCACTAGGGGTGCCAGGAGTTGGAGCCCCATCAGTCTCATATTGATGATCTATCCTGAGGATGGGTCATCAATATGAAAATCCTGGAGAACCTCTTAAATTTATCAGGTCATGATCTATAGTAAAGCAGAATCCTGTTCTTTAAGAGCAGCCACATAGGCCACAGACACTCACTGACTTCTATGGGAGGTAGAGGGAGAGCTTATGCTCTGATACCTGTGGAGATGTCAGGAAGGAGCAGATAAGGCTACTTTCACACTAGCGTTCGGGTTTCCGTTCGTGAGCTCCGTTTGAAGGAGCTCACGAGCGGACCCGAACGCTTCCGTCCAGCCCTGATGCAGTCTGAATGGAGGCGGATCCGCTCAGACTGCATCAGTCTGGCGGCGTTCAGCCTCCGCTCCGCTCGCCTCCGCACGGACAGGCGGACAGCTGAACGCTGCTTGCAGCGTTCGGGTGTCCGCCTGGCCGTTCGGAGGCGTGCGGATCCGTGCGGATCCGTCCAGACTTTCAATGTAAGTCAATGGGGACGGATCCGTTTGAAGATGCCACAATGTGGCTCAATCTTCAAGCGGATCCGTCCCCCATTGACTTTACATTGAAAGTCTGGACGGATCCGTCCCAGGCTATTTTCACACTTAGCTTTTTTTTGCTAATATAATGCAGACGGATCCGTTCTGAACGGAGCCTCCGTCTGCATTATTATGAGCGGATCCGTTCAGAACGGATCCGCCCGAACGCTAGTGTGAAAGTAGCCTAAGCTGTAATTAGGGCAATTCGATTCATTCGTCAGAGTGTTGTTTTCTTCAGGAGCCTGGTATAAGTTTTGGTTTTCCCTCGTTTGGTTACTATAATGTAACACCAGGTAAACAGGTGTGTGTGGTGTAGTAACCAGTTTTTCAACAGTTGCACACTTTTTACTAGAGACATTTACAAATAGATTCACACACTGGTAACACAATTGTCCTTCACTGACTTTTATAGGCATGTATATCAGCTTGTTGGCAGATTACAGCAGCTCGGTGAGGCATCTACTGCCCCAAAGCACCAGCAAAGCTGCAAATCATTAGTCAGGCAGTAAAAACTCAGCGCTGGTCGCTCGCATACTGTACCTTTAGCATGTCCTAGACTGAAACCTCTATAACCACCAAGGTTAATTAGAACTCAGCCCATGGGCACAGATGTCTCTGGGGATAATGTGTTGTTGTACGTTACAGTCTAGAGAACAGCATTCCTCATTCTGTATGAAAGGTAAGTCCAGTGTATTAACCTGTGAGCAAGGTCATAACTATGTCTAATATTTATATAAGACATCTTTATGAAGCATTGTCACTCCTAGAAGCCAGTGTCCTGCAGGGACCACAGCAAGTACAAGTCTCCTAAACATCTATGTCCATGAGTGTTATCAGGTAGTACATGGGTTTTTTGACTCCTAGTCATTAAAGGGTTTCTGTCATGAGAAATAACGTTATGTAGGTGACTGACATTAGCGATCTGCTACTGTCAGCAGTACATGACTGTGCTTTATAACTCCTGCCTGCCGCCGTTCCTTCAAAATAAAGACTTTTATAATATGCTAATGAGCCTCTAGGTGCTACTGGGGCGCTGCTGCAGCACCTAGAGGCTCTGCCTTCTCACCCTTTGGCACACCTATGTAGAGTTGATTGACGCTCGAGTTCTCCTCAGTGTCCCGTAAATCCTGCGCCGTCCTGTTTAGTATTCGGCGCAGGCGCAGTGAGTGAAAGACGCGCTCCTGCTGCCAGCTTCCTTCCTTCGGTGCATTCTATGGTAAGAGTGAATTATCCCCCATCCACAGTATAGGGGATAAATATTAGATTTGTGGGAGTCTGAACGAACGCACCCCCATGATCATAAGAATGGGGGCCCTGTACCCCCAGAGCTGCTGGTTGACCAAGTACACTGCTGCTCCATTCATTCTCTATGGGATAACAGAAAACAGATTCTTCTTAATGGAACACCCCATTAAGGGGGTTATCCCATGATAAATGTAAAAAATGAAAATCAGACATCATCTAGTATAGGGATGCTCAACCTGCGGTCCTTCCAGTTGTTGTAAAACTACAACTCCCATCATGCCCTGCTGTAGGCTAATAGCTGTGGGTTGGCCGGGTATGCTGGAAGTTGTAGTTTTGCAACAGCTGGAGGACCGCAGGTTGGGCATCTTCAAAGTTGTGGGCATGTTCTGTAAATTAAATGATGCAAATCCTCAAACAATCCATGTTAGGCCGAATGCACACGGCCGTGTTCCGCGGTCGTGAGCAGTCCATGGTATGCCGACCTAGATTTCTGCTGACAGCAGGAGCGCATGGCGTCACTGGTTGCTATGACGCTGTGCGCTTCATGCCGCCGCTGCACTACAGTAATACACTCGTATAGATCATACGAGTGTATTACTGTAGTGCAGCGGCGGCATAAAGCGCATATAGGAACCAATGACGCCGTGCGCTCCTGCTGTCAGCAGGAATCCAGGCCGGCATACCACAGACCGCTCACGGCTGCGGAACACGGCCGTGTGCATTCGGCCTTAATTAAAGGTTGTGAGGCACCAAAATACGAAAAAAGTCAAGGGGGGTGACTACTTTTGCAAGGAACTGTATATGTGGCAGGCACACACTACTATAGATGTATATGTGGCAGGCACACACTACTATGGATGTACAGTGGGGCAAAAAAGTATTTAGTCACCCACCAGTTGTGCAAGTTCTCCCACTTAAAAAAGATGAGAGGCCTGTAATTTTCATCATAGGTACACTTCACCTATGACAGAAAATCAGGATTTCTAATGAATTAATTGGTAAATTCCTCGGTAAAATAAGTACCGTATTTGGCCACCTACAAGCATTTCTGGCTTTCACAGACCTGTAACTTATTCTTTAAGAGGCTCCTCTGTTACCCACTCGTTACCTGTATTAATGGCACCCGTTTGAACTTGTTATTAGTATAAAAGACACCTATCCACAGCATCAAACAGTCACACTCCAAACTCCACTGCAACGGATCCTACAGATCCTGGCGTCACCGTTTCTCACACCACCCTTGTTTTGTGGATTAGGAGGTACCCTCTACCCCTCTCAACTTCATCTTGGAAGAGATGTCTCCTGACCAAGATTTCATCCAAAGTGCCCTCCGGGCAGCATTGGACAAGGCCGCGTCCTTGGCTAAAAATCTAATTGTCTCTGCGGAGGCGTCCGCTAGGAAACCTGTGGCGGATTTTAACAAGGGAATAGAATCTAGTAGGGATCGACCGATATTGATTTTTTAGGGCCGATACCGATAATTTGTGAACTTTCAGGCCGATAGCCGATAATTTATACCGATATTCTGGGAATTTTCATTTTTGAAAAAAAAATAAAAAATTCCCATAAATCTGCTGAAAATTAATGTTTATTGTTAATGTGTATTTATTTTTTTTGTAAATCTTTCTATTTCATTTATATTTAATATTTTGGTGTTTTTATTTTTATTTGTAACTTTTATATTTTTTTTTACTAACTTTTAGCCCCCTTAGGGACTAGAACCCTCGTCCTATTCACCCTGATAGAGCTCTATCAGGGTGAATAGGAGCTCACACTGTCCCTGCTGCTGTGTGCTTTGTGCACACAGCAGCATGGAGCTTACCATGGCATCCAGGGCTTCAATAGCGTCCTGGCTGCCATGGTAACCGATCGGAGCCCCAGCATTACACTGCTGGGGCTCCGATCGGAGGAGCAGGGGAGAGGGGATCCTGTGAAGGGGCGCACTGTGCCACCAATGTTTTTAGTACTGGGGTGGGGGGGCCCTATGCGCCACCACTGCTTAATACTGGGGGGGCTTGGGGGGGAGGGGGGCGCACTGCGCCACCGATGCTTAATACTGGGGGGCTTGGGGGGGCACACTGCGCCACCAATGAAGCTTAATCTCTCATTTATTCATATACAGGAGGCGGGAGCTGGCTGCAGGATCACATAGCCGGCTCCCGACCTCTATGAGCAGTAGCTGCGATCCGCGGCACCTGAGGAGTTAACTACCGCAGATCGCAGCTACAGCTCATAGAGGCCGGGAGCCGGCTATGTGATTGTGCAGCCAGCTCCCGCCTCCTCTATATGAATAAATGAGAGATTAAGCTTCATTGGTGGCGCAGTGGCCATAGCTCCTCCCCTCTTGTCCCCTGTCCTTTCATTGGCGGCAGCGGCACAGGGGGAGGAGACACTGCTCCTTCTCCCCTGTGCTGCTGCTGAGGGAACACTGAGAGCGCTGTCAGCAGCGCGATCTGTGTTCTCCATACGTTATCGGAATATCTGCAAAATAAATGCCGATACCGATGGCGTTCAAAATCCTGAATATCGGCCGATAATATCGGTAAATCCGATAATCGGTCGATCCCTAGAATCTAGTATCTGTTCCCTGGACGTCTTGTTAATTAGATGATTTGCCGATACCGATAGCGTTCAAAATCCTGAATATCGGCCGATAATATCGGTAAATCCGATAATCGGTCGATCCCTAGAATCTAGTATCTGTTCCCTGGACGTCTTGTTAATTAGATGATTTTCTAATTTATTCAGCCACAGGTACATAGATCTGGCGACAGAAGTAGCGGCTATGTTGGTCTTAACACTAAACATAGCTGCCTCCCAGGATTTTTTTTAATAAACTGTCAGCCTTCCTTTCCATGGTGTCCCTTAACTGACAGGAGTCCTCGAATGGTAGCAAGGTTTTCTGACTGACCTTGGCCACCTGGATGTCAATTCTGGGGATTTCGTCAAAAATCTTAGAGTTTGATGGGTCAAATACAAGGCGGTTCCTGAATTCCTTGGAAATTCCTAGTTTCTTTTCTAGATGGGCCCATTCATCCATCACCATCTCCTTAAAGGGGTTGTCCCACTTGATTAAATAGGGTTACATTAAATCATTGCCCCCCACTGAACATTTCTTCTAATACATGTCATAAAAAAAACCATAGCATTCAGCCTAAAAACGCTCCTTTTACTCCCCTTTGTTTGTGCTGGTATCCCATGGATACGGCCGCATCTCGCTGGCCACATCCATGCCGCACCTGCGCACTGGTAACTATTGCGATCCTACAGCCGGCCTCTCACTCACACTGTGAGCGCACGTCGCATAGTTCTGCGCATGCGCGGGCGCCCGATCATATCAATGTATTACTGTTTTCTTGTAGCAGGAGGGAGCGCACGGCGTCATAGCAACCGAGGGCGCCGTGCGCTCCCTCCTGCCGCCGGGATACAGTGATACACTGCTATGATCTATAAGAGATGATGACATGATGTGCTGCTAATAAACATTGAGTGCGGCCCCCCCCCAGTATAATAAACATTGAGTGCGGCCCCCCCAGTATAATAAACATTGAGTGCGGCCCCCCCAGTATAATAAACATTGAGTGCGGCCCCCCCCAGTATAATAAACATTGAGTGCGGCCCCCCCCCCAGTATAATAAACATTGAGTGCGGCCCCCCCCCCAGTATAATAAACATTGAGTGCGGCCCCCCCCCCCAGTATAATAAACATTGAGTGCGGCCCCCCCCCAGTATAATAAACATTGAGTGCGGCCCCCCCCAGTATAATAAACATTGAGTGCGGCCCCCCCAGTATAATAAACATTGAGTGCGGCCCCCCCAGTATAATAAACATTGAGTGCGGCCCCCCCCAGTATAATAAACATTGAGTGCGGCCCCCCCCAGTATAATAAACATTGAGTGCGCCCCCCCCCAGTATAATAAACATTGAGTGCGGCCCCCCCCCAGTATAATAAACATTGAGTGCGGCCCCCCCGTATAATAAACATTGAGTGCGGCCCCCCCCAGTATAATAAACATTGAGTGCGGCCCCCCCCAGTATAATAAACATTGAGTGCGGCCCCCCCCCGTATAATAAACATTGAGTGCGGCCCCCCCCAGTATAATAAACATTGGTGGCGCAGTGGGAAGTGCCAATGAGGGTTAAAAAAATAAATAAAAAATTAACTCACCTCCACCAATTGATCGCGCAGCTGCCGGTCTCCTGTTCTTGCTTCAGGACCTGTGGTGACGTCACTGAGCTAATCACATGGTCCATTACCATGGTGATGGATCCTATGATGTACCATGTGATGACCAAAGTGATGTCACCACAGGTCCTTTGACAGGTCCTAAAGAAAGAACAGGAGACCGGCAGCTGCGCGATCAATTGGTGGAGGCGAGTTAATTTTTTATTTATTTTTTTAACCCTCATTGGCACTGCCCACTGTGCCACCAATGTTTATTATACTGGGGGGCGCACGCAATGTTTATTTTACTGGGGGGGGCCGCACTCAATGTATATTATACTGGGGGGGGGCCGCACTCAATGTTTATTATACTGGGGGGGCGCACTCAAGTTTATTATACTGGGGGGGGGGCGCACTCAATGTTTATTATACTGGGGGGGGGCGCACTCAATGTTTATTAACTGGGGGGGCGCACTCAATGTTTATTATACTGGGGGGGCGCACTCAATGTTTATTATACTGGGGGGGGGCGCACTCAATGTTTATTATACTGGGGGGGGGGCGCACTCAATGTTTATTATACTGGGGGGGGCGCACTCAATGTTTATTATACTGGGGGGGGCGCACTCAATGTTTATTATACTGGGGGGGGGCGCACTCAATGTTTATTATACTGGGGGGGGGGGGGCGTACTCAATGTTTATTATACTGGGGGGGGCCTCACTCAATGTTTATTATACTGGGGAGGGCCTCACTCAATGTTTATTATACTGGGGAGGGCCTCACTCAATGTTTATTATACTGGGGGGGGGGCCGCACTCAATGTTTATTATACTGGGGGGGGGGCCGCACTCAATGTTTATTATACGGGGGGGGGGCCTCACATACATTGTCGGCTCCAGAAGGATGACTCATCCACATGAACGAGCACGCAAGGACTGAGCTCTCAGGGCGAGTCATGAGGAGGCGTGGCCGGCCTTCACTCAACTGCCGGAGCCAAACCAGGAAGTTATCAGGACATTTACTGCTGGTAAGATTGAAAAAGCAAAGTGGGACAACCCCTTTAATGTTTTAATTTATGGGAAATACCCGGGAGCGTCTGACCTTCAATCCCCCAAACATCTCCTCCTGAACTGTATGCGGTCGCTGGATTTCCTCCATCCCCATGGTATCCCTGACCACCTTTAAAAGTTCACTCATCTCGCTAGGAGTGAAGAATTTTTTTTTTAGAGTCCTCAATGATCTCGCCCTCAGATAAGGGGGTACTCATCATCCTCTTTTTTTAGAGGATGAGGCATCGTCCTCCAAATCCGTTTAGGTGGGCGAGCCCCCAGGGTATCTTCACGGAGGGAGGCCAGAGAAGACTTAACTTCCTCCTGAATCATGGATCTAAACTCCTGCATAATTGAGGGTTGTTCTTCTCTCACTAATTTGGCAATACAATCCTTGCAAAGTTTCTTAGTATAATCATCAGGAAGCCTGACGGAGCACTGGATGCATCCGGCGGTCTTCCTGGGCTTTTTTAAAGCAAGTTTGGCCTAAAGTGAAAGAGCAGCCTGTTAATTTTATGTCGATCCAGTATAGTTGCATAAACTTAGATGCAGTATACCAGAAGACCCCAGGGGGAGGGGCACATACTAGTGGTTAACAGAACAATCCTACTAAGGCACCTTCCCCCTGGCCCCCATCTGTCAAGCTGCCGGCATGCCCAGGTGGGCTACTCACGCAGGGGCGCTCTGGAGCGGTCTGCTCCTTCTGCTGCGGCTCCTTCTCCTGGTCCGACATGTCCTCCAGTGATCAGAGAGCGATGCAGAGAGCGAAGCGGGAAAGTGCTAGTGAGTATTTTTTGCAGAAGACATCCACTTCCGGTTTTCGTCCGGCGGCCTGGAAGTGACGTCAGACGTGCGCGCCTGCGCAAAACGTCCTTCCGGTCAGCTACCTACACAGGGAGGTAGGTGACCCAGCGGCAGCTCAGGGCAGGCTTCCCACAACATGGAGCGTGACCCCGGTGTCTCCCTGCCAGCTTTAGAACGGAGTCCGCCGGAGAGCAGGGGACGCAGTCCTGGATGAAAGGCCCGCAAGGGAGGCAAGATACACCGCCGATGCGGTCACCCAGGTACTTAAAAATAATAAAAACGAGGTCCAAATCCACTTCACCTCCCTGAAAGCCAGAGAGGACTTTTCTCTGTCCTGGCCACTATAGGGGCAGGAACACACTGGTGAATGGTGGTGAGAGGGGTCCTTTTAACCTGTCTCTGTTCCTGCCCCTACAGAGGTCAGCGGTCAATCTCTCTCTGGGCCGTCATGGTGGTGAAGTGGAAATCCCTATTCTTGTCCGTAAAACGTTTTTTTTTTTGCGGAGCTACGTAACGGAGTGCTGTCCGCATCTTTTGCGGCTCCATTAAAGTGAATAGGTCCGCACCCCAGCCGCAAAAAACTGCGGCTCGGATGCGGACCAGAACAACGGTTGTGTGCATGAGGCCTTAGACAGATTTGTGAACAATATTTGAGTAGTGGGTCTTTTGTGTATGTAGAAAATGTTTCAGATCTTCGAGTTCAGCTCATGCAAAATGGGAGCAAAACTGAAAGTGTTGCGTTTATATTTTTGTTCAGTGTAGATACAGGGAGTGCAGAATTATTAGGCAAATGAGTATTTTGACCACATCATCCTCTTTATGCATGTTGTCTTACTCCAAGCTGTATAGGCTCGAAAGCCTACTACCAATTAAGCATATTAGGTGATGTGCATCTCTGTAATGAGAAGGGGTGTGGTCTAATGACAACACCCTATATCAGGTGTGCATAATTATTAGGCAACTTCCTTTCCTTTGGCAAAATGGGTCAAAAGAAGGACTTGACAGGCTCAGAAAAGTCAAAAATAGCGAGATATCTTGCAGAGGGATGCAGCACTCTTAAAATTGCAAAGCTTCTGAAGCGTGATCATCGAACAATCAAGCGTTTCAATCAAAATAGTCAACAGGGTCGCAAGAAGCGTGTAGAAAAACCAAGGCGCAAAATAACTGCCCATGAACTGAGAAAAGTCAAGCGTGCAGCTGCCAAGATGCCACTTGCCACCAGTTTGGCCATATTTCAGAGCTGCAACATCACTGGAGTGCCCAAAAGCACAAGGTGTGCAATACTCAGAGACATGGCCAAGGTAAGAAAGGCTGAAAGACGACCACCACTGAACAAGACACACAAGCTGAAACGTCAAGACTGGGCCAAGAAATATCTCAAGACTGATTTTTCTAAGGTTTTATGGACTGATGAAATGAGAGTGAGTCTTGATGGGCCAGATGGATGGGCCCGTGGCTGAATTGGTAAAGGGCAGAGAGCTCCAGTCCGACTCAGACGCCAGCAAGGTGGAGGTGGAGTACTGGTTTGGGCTGGTATCATCAAAGATGAGCTTGTGGGGCCTTTTCGGGTTGAGGATGGAGTCAAGCTCAACTCCCAGTCCTACTGCCAGTTTCTGGAAGACACCTTCTTCAAGCAGTGGTACAGGAAGAAGTCTGCATCCTTCAAGAAAAACATGATTTTCATGCAGGACAATGCTCCATCACACGCGTCCAAGTACTCCACAGCGTGGCTGGCAAGAAAGGGTATAAAAGAACAAAATCTAATGACATGGCCTCCTTGTTCACCTGATCTGAACCCCATTGAGTACCTGTGGTCCATCATCAAATGTGAGATTTACAAGGAGGGAAAACAGTACACCTCTCTGAACAGTGTCTGGGAGGCTGTGGTTGCTGCTGCACGCAATGTTGATGGTGAACAGATCAAAACACTGACAGAATCCATGGATGGCAGGCTTTTGAGTGTCCTTGCAAAGAAAGGTGGCTATATTGGTCACTGATTTGTTTTTGTTTTTGAATGTCAGAAATGTATATTTGTGAATGTTGAGATGTTATATTAGTTTCACTGGTAAAAATAAATAATTGAAATGGGTATATATTTGTTTTTTGTTAAGTTGCCTAATAATTATGCACAGTAATAGTCACCTGCACACACAGATATCCCCCTAAAATAGCTAAAACTAAAAACAAACTAAAAACTACTTCCAAAAATATTCAGCTTTAATATTAATGAGTTTTTTGGGTTCATTGAGAACATGGTTGTTGTTCAATAATAAAATTAATCCTCAAAAATACAACTTGCCTAATAATTCTGCACTCCCTGTAGATGTACACCTGGGCAATGCAGGGTATATATGCTAGTACAGAATAAAAGCAAGATGTTATATTTCAAATGTCTTGTAACAGGTATTTAGAAACAATGCACAGAAAAAAAAAGGTCAAAACTCAGTGACAGTATCACTGATAAGTATCACTTACACTGCCAGAAGACACGTTCATCTGATAGCATCAGGAAAGTGAATGCAACAATGCAAGGAAACTCCGACCACAAGTAACACATATCAGAGAGCCTCAGGCATGTGCCATCACAGCTCTGGTCTTGCATTTAGTTCAAGCACTAGCTCGGCTAATAATAATGTAGAGACTGAGCTACTATTTAGCATTTCAGTTACAATAGTATACAGGCCAGCCTAGAAAGGGCAAAGGCATATGATAACATCTGGGAATGCCATTTGGAAAATGTGACCCTGCCACTGCCTAATTTAAAGGAAGAGCTGCTGTTGTAGCCGTAAAAAAAGAAATGCATACAATGGTGAAGGAAAAGATGACATGTTTACATGTTACTTATTGCATGCACTGGCCGCTTTTTATTTGTTTCTATCATTTATAACTGTAGCCTAGCGCTTTAATCCATTGATTGGAGGTACTTAGCTCCTGTTCTTATGATTGGTGGGGGTCCCAGTAGTTGGATCCTTACTAATCCAATAGTTAACTTTATAAAACTGAAATACCACTTTACCTGTACACATTGCGGATTACGTCCCCATACAAATTCATTGTTTCTGAGCTGCTAATTGCCGTTTAGGGTACTTTCACGCTAGTGGCAAGGAACTCCGGCAGGCTGTAGACATGTCGTAGTTTTATTCCGGCCGCTTCTTGGCATGTTTACTGTGCTGCCGCCGGAGCTCCCTCCCGCCCCCATTATTGTCAATGGGCCCGGAGCGGTAGTCCGGCAGCACGGATCCGACAGCTGGTTACCCCCCGGAACAGCCTGCCAGAGTTCCTTGCTGCTAGTGTGAAACTAGCCTTAGATGCACAATCTGCTACCCAGAAATAAAGATTTAGGTGCCCACATCAGGGATCCTTCCCAATAACTTCTCAGATCATTGGCCCATGTAAACAGTCCTTGAAGTTACTAATCCACAGTAAAAGGAGAATTTTAAGATCCATTCATGGCAGTTATGTTGTGTACAATTGCCTAATATGTACCTTGTACTCAAATTGCTCTCTAACGGGTAAAACCAGTTTCATGTTTGGCTCGCTGGTTCGGCTATTTTTAGAACTCCCTGGCGATAGGGGAACCCGCACCTATCTGACTTTGATAGTGTATCCTAGCGGTAGTACTTTTCATCTGTGTGCGCAATGGACTGCACATACACCCACAGAAGTCCACATCTTCCTTTTTAGGGTCTGTGTGGAGAAACCCAGGGCATGCACTACTACTTTGGTCTGTGTCTTATACAACACTGGGCTGGTTATGGAAAGATAAGCATCAGATCATTGGGGGTCCCACCGATCAATAGAATGGAGGCCACATACCCTGAGGAGCCCCACAGAAATGGACAGAGCAACTAGTCAGAAAAGCGTGCTGCTGCTCTGTTGATTTCTATGGGAGCCCCAGAGATAGCTGTGTAACTGTTAGCGGTGTGACCTCCAACAATCTGATAGTTATACCTTATCCTGTGGATAGGTGCTAAACTTATATAACCGGAATACCTCTTTAAGTGTGTATATGAAGCTATATGCATTGGAGACAATTACTTTATTATAAATATATTCCCAAACACATTTCATTAGTTATAATGGCTTGTTTTGTCCAAGGAGCAATCATCAGGGGAAATAAAATGGCTGCCATCCTATTCATATACACAAAACCTGTCCTAATCACACAGCAGGACAAGTTACTTCACAACACTGAGCCAAAGAGCTGCCTCATCCTCCTCTCTGCTTGTCAGGTATTATGATCCTGAATACAGGTGATAAGATGTATGTCTGTTGGAATGGAGTTCATGAGGAGGCATGAAATACAGAGAGGATAGTGGGGATGTGGATAATGAGCAGCAGCACTTGTATATAGCCTCTGTTTCCACAGTCTGTCCTGTCCGTCCTCTCTGTACTTCATGTCTCCTCATGAACTCCATTACTACAGAGATTCAGCTGAAGATCTTATCATCTGTATTCAGGATCATAATCCCTGACGAACAGAGAGGAGGAGGATGAGGCAGCTCTTTAGCTCAGTGTTATAAAGGAACTTGTCCTCCTGTGTGATTAGGACAGGTTTTGTGTGTACTAATAGGACAGTGGCCATTTTGTTTCTCCTAATGATTGATCCCTAGACAAAACAAACCATGTGCTATGCCAGGATTAGCTGAGCAGGCTACTGCCTGTGGCTGCTAAAAGCTTACATGCAGGACTTTTAGCTTGCTCAGCTTTGCTAATCCTGGCATAGCACATGGTTACAGGGTACCCATGTTCTATGTCAGCATTTAGTAAACCTCGAGGGGCACAGGCAGGAGCAGCAATGTGCACTCCTGTCTATACGCCGTTCTCTGCGACCCTATTGATAGAGTGCACAGTCTGTACTCTGTACACTGCTGAGAAGTCAGCGATGTGGAGAATAGTGAATTTAAAGCGTGGAGGAAATCAGGGCTTTGGGGGGGAATAACTTTAGTAAAAAGTCAAAATCAATAAAGTACATTAGAAAAATTACTTTTAGGGCATTTGGGACATTTTAGAAAAAAACTTTATTAAAAGTTTAGTTACTCTAAGTATTTTCAATTTCTTAATTCCCGGAGAACCCTTTAAGGTATATACAGTACACCGGGGGAGATTTACTAATCGGAATACACTATGAGTCATGAGTGCAGCTGGCCTACATGATTTGTACAACATTTATTAAGTGTTTTAGATGCTTTTTGGCTTCTCCAGCAAGGGAATTGGTCAAGATACAACAATGGCCCAGATTTACTAATGTGTTCGCGCCAAAAATCTGCTCAAAAAGTGGTGCAAATTGGCACATCTAGGGGTTCTACACATTTTCCAAGATGCTAGATTTAGCAGAAAGAGGTGGAGCTTCATGGGAATTGGGTGGTGTGCAATTCCCATGCATGCAGCACTTTTTACCCCATCTAAAATAACGGATCTCAGACCGAAATGGCAAAAACAGAGGCAAAATGTGCATGACTGAGCATAATGATGCTTAAAATACAGGATCCGTTTTTTTCGGCTCAGAAGAACAGAAAACTAAACATAATGTGAACTCTTATCATCCATAATGTGAAGCCTTATCATCCAAACTTATTTCAGACGGTCAAGTTTCACTGTGTAAAAATTAGACGAGATTAATAATTCTGTCCCACTGGGTCTTCTCAGACATCACAGTATGCACAGTTTACCTTCAAGCCTCCAGATTGTAACTAAAGCAGTGCTAACTGCAACCCAAAAGAGCATTAGGCTAAGTCTACACGACGACATTTGTCGCGCAACATTTTGTTGCACTAATGTCGTGCAACAATTTTTATAATGGCAGTCTATAGTGTCGCACTGCAACATGCAACATGCTGCGACTGCGACGCAATAGTCGCAGAAAATCCATACATTCATCCTGCCCCCATTTGTGCCTCCTCAATGCTGGCCGTACCTTCCCCCTTTCCAGCGCTGCCCCCTGCCCTCGATGCGGTCCCCCTACTGTGTTTGATGGCGGCGGCTCCATTCCTGAGCCGCCGCCATCAGCAGCGAGTGTCAGCTCTTTGCTGACACTCTGCTGAGAGAGGGGGCTCCCTCTCTCAACCATCAGGGCTGCCGCGCTGTGATGGCAGCACCCGATGGTTGCCATGGCAACCCGGACGCTTTGCAAAGGCGTCCGCTATTGCCACCTACAGGACATCTGATAGTATTATACTTTGCAATGCAAGAGCATTGCAAAGTATAGTACAGCCATCAGCCCCACTGTATCTTCAAGATCCAAGAGGGACTTGACAAAAAAAAAAGAAAAAGTGAAAATAATAAAAAGTTAAAAAAATATAAAAAAATATAAATAAAAAAATTGCCTTTTCCTATAAAAAATAAATAAAATAAAAATACACACATAATAGATATCACCGCGTCCGTAACAACCGTCTCTATTAATATATCACATGATAGACCCTGTCCGATAAACACCATTAAAAAAAATCTGTGTAAAAAAAGACAAAAAGTGCAACATCAAGCGATCAAAAAGGTTTATATCAAACAAAATGGTACCAATAAAACAGTCATCTCATCCCGCAAAAAATGAGACCCTACATAATAAAATCGCTCAAAAAAAAAAAAACTATAGTTCTTAGAACACTGAGACACTAAAACATTTTTTTTTATTTCAAATATGCTATTATTGTGTTAAAGTGAAAAAAAAAAGTCTACATATTAGGTATCGCCGCATCCGTAATAACCTGCTTGATAAAAATATCACATGACAGGTGAACACCGTAAATAAAAAAAGGCCCAAAAAGTCATTTTTGTCACCTTACATCACAAAAAGTGCAACAGCAAGCGATCAAAAAGGCTTATGACCCCCCCAAAATAGTATTAATCAAACCGTCACCTCACCCCGCAAAAAAGGATACCCTATTTAAGACAATCGCCCAAAAAATAAAAAAGCTATGGCTCTCAGACTATGGAGACACTAAAACATCATTTTTTTTGTTTCAGAAATGCTATTATTGTGTAAAACTTAAATAAATAAGAAAAAGTATACATATTAGGTATTGCCACGTCCGTAACGATCTTCTCTATAAAACTGTCAAATGACCTAACTCCTCAGATAAACGCTGTAAAAAATACTGTTCCAAAACAGCCAATTTTTTGGTCACCTTGCCCCATAAATTGTAATAATTAATGATTAAAAAGATCATATGTATAGGGTCCTTTTTGGGAGTTTCTACTGTATGGGTGCATCAGGGGGGCTTTAAATAGGACATGGCATCTAAAACCAGTCCAGCAAAATATGCCTTCCAAAAACCATACGGTGCTCCTTTTCTTCTGCACCCTACCGTGCACCCTTACATCAGTTTACGACCACTTGTGGGGTGTTTCTGTAAACCACAGAATCAGGGTAATAAATATTAAGTTTTGTTTGGCTGTTAACCCTCAATGTGTTAAAGAAAAAAATGTAATAAAATGGAAAATCTGCCAAAAAAGTGAAATTTAATCTACATTTTCCTTTAACCTCTTTAGGACACATGACATACCGGTACGTCATGATGTCCTGGTACTTAAGGACACACGTCATGTGTTGTTCCGATCACTGCCGCCCGGCCGGCGGCGATCGGAACAAGGTGCCTGCTCAAATCAAATGTGCAACAAAACGCAGGTCAATTCAGACGGGAGGTGCGGAAGGCGGGATCGCGATCCCCCGCCCGCCTCCCTTTGATTAATCGTTGGTGGCCAGTGGGTATACCAGGGTGTCAGCACATTGCCAACACCCTGGTATAAACGACTGACATCTGTGATGCGATGTCAGCCGTTTAACCCTTTCCATACCACGGTCCGTACGGACCTTGGTATGGAAAAGGTTAACAGTAAGAGGGGGCTCCCTCCCTCTCCCATCAGGGGGCTGCTGTCCCTTTGCAGCCCCCGGACAGGATGCGGTGACAGAGGGAGGGAGCCCCCATCCTTACCCTTCCCCATCTGCGCAGTTGTGGCCACAACTGAGCAGACGGGGAAGGTTCCCATGGCAACAGGACGCCTTCTCATGGTCCTGAACAGATCTGTGCTAAAGGCATAGCTCTGTTCAGACAAAGTGTAAGTAAAATACAGTACAAAACACTATATAGTGTACTGTACTGTATTATACAGACATCAGACCCACTGGATCTTCAAGAATCAAGTGGGTCTGAGTAAAAAAAATAAAAAAAATAAAAAAAAGTAAAAAAAGTAAAAAAAAAAAAGGTAAAAATCAAAAAACACATTTATCACTGATTAAAAAGGAAAAAAAATTCAATTCCCTACACATGTTTGGTATTGCCGCGTCCGTAACGACCTGATCTATAAAACGGTCATGTTACTTTACCCGAACGGTGAACGCCATAAAAATAAAAAACTATGATAAAATGGAAATTTTGCCCACCTTACTTCCCAAAAAAGGTAATAAAAGTGATCAAAAAAGTTGCATTTACGCCAAAATTGTAACAATCAAACAGTCATCTCATCCCACAAAAATCATACCCTACCTAAGATATTCACCCAAAAACTGAAAAAACTATGGCTCTTAGACTATGGAAACACTAAAACATGATTTTTTTTTTTGTTTCAGAAATGAAATCATTGTGTAAAACTTACATAAATAAAAAAAAGTATACATATTAGGTATTGCCGCGTCCGTATTGACCGGCTCTATAAAAAGGCTCTATAAAAATATCACATGACCTAACCCCTCAGGTGACCACCGTAAAAAATAAAAACGGTGTAAAAAAAGCAATTTTTTGTCATCTTACGTCACAAAAAGTGTAATAGCAAGCGATCAAAAAGTCATATGCACCCCAAAATAGTGCCAATCAAACCGTCATCTCATCCCACAAAAAATGAGACCCTACTTAAGATAATCGCCCAAAAACTGAAAAAAGACTATGGAGACACAAACATTTTTTTTGTTTTAAAAATGAAATCATTGTGTAAAACTTACATAAATAAAATAAATTGTATACCTATTAGGTATCAGTCCGTGACAACCTGCTCTATAAAATTACCACATGATCTAACCTGTCAGATGAATGTTGTAAATAACAAAAAAAAAAAAAACGGTGCCAAAAAAGCTATTTCTTGTTACCTTGCCGCACAAAAAGTGTAATATAGAGCAACCAAAAATGATATGTACCCTAAACTAGTACCAACAAAACTGCCACCCTATCCCGTAGTCTCTAAAATGGGGTCACTTTTTTGGAGTTTCTACTCTAGGGGTGCATCAGGGGGGCTTCAAATGGGACATGGTGTAAAAAAAAAAAACAGTCCAGCAAAATCTGCCTTCCAAAAACCGTATGGCATTCCTTTCCTTCTGTGCCCTGCCGTGTGCCCGTACAGCAGTTTACGATCACATATGGGGTGTTTCTGTAAACTACAGAATCAGGGCCATAAATATTGAGTTTTGTTTGGCTGTTAACCCTTGCTTTGTAACTGGAAAAAAAATATTAAAATGGAAAATCTGCCCAAAAAGTGAAATTTTGAAATTGTATCTCTATTTTCCATTAAATCTTGTGCAACACCTAAAGGGTTAAAGTTTGTAAAATCAGTTTTGAATACCTTGAGGGTTGTAGTTTCTTAGATGGGGTCACTTTTATGGATTTTCTACTCTAGGGGTGCATCAGGAGGGCTTCAAATGGGACATGGTGTAAAAAAAAACAGTCCAGCAAAATCTGCCTTCCAGAAACCAAACGGCGCACCTTTCACTCTACGCCCCGCTGTGTGGCCGTACAGTAGTTTACGGCCACATAATGGGGTGTTTCGGTAAACGGCAGAGGGCAATAAAGATACAGTCTTGTTTGGCTGTTAACCCTTGCTTTGTTAGTGGAAAACATGGGTTAAAATGGAAAATTAGGCAAAAAAAATGAAATTCTCAAAATGTCATCCCCATTTGACAATAACTCTTGTGCAACACCTAAAGGGTTAACGAAGTTTGTAAAATCAGTTTTGAATACCTTGAGGGGTGTAGTTTCTAAATGGGGTCATTTTTGGGTGGTTTCTATTATGTAAGCCTCGCAAAGTGACTTCAGAACTGTAGTGGTCCCTAAAAATTGGGTTTTCGCGAATTTCTGAAAAATTTCAAGATTTGCTTCTAAACTTCTAAGCCTTGTAACATCCCAAAAAAATAAAATATACCGTAATTTCCAAAATAATTCAAACATGAAGTAGACATATGGGGAATGTAAAGTCATCACAATTTTTTGGAGTATGTATTACTATGTATTACAGAAGTAAAGAAACTGAAACTTTGAAATTTGCTAATTTTTCCACATTTTTGGTAAATTAGGTATTTCTTTATGCAAAAAAAAAAAACAATTTCAGAATGGCCTAGATAAGGCTACTTTCACACTAGCGTTCGTCGGTCCGCTCGTGAGCTCCGTTTGAAGGAGCTCACGAGCGGACCCGAACGCAGCCGTCCAGCCCTGATGCAGTCTGAATGGAGCGGATCCGCTCAGACTGCATCAGTCTGGCGGCGTTCAGCCTCCGCTCCGCTCGCCTCCGCACGGACAGGCGGACAGCTGAACGCTGCTTGCAGCGTTCGGGTGTCCGCCTGGCCGTGCGGAGGCGTGCGGATCCGTCCAGACTTAAATGTAAGTCAATGGGGACGGATCCGTTTGAAGATGCCACAATATGGCTCAATCTTCAGGCGGATCCGTCCCCCATTGACTTTACATTGAAAGTCTGGACGGATCCGTACGAGGCTATTTTCACACTTAGCTGTTATATGCTAAAAATAATGCAGACGGATCCGTTCTGAACGGAGCCTCCGTCTGCATTATTATGATCGGATCCGTTCAGAACGGATCCGATCGAACGCTAGTGTGAAAGTAGCCTAAGTCAAAGCGTTTTAAAGTTATCAGCACTTAAAGTGACACTGGTCAGATTTGCAAAAAATGGCCTGGTCCTTAAGGTGAAATAAGGCGGTTAATTCTAGTGGAACACCTAAAGGGTTAAAAAAAAGTTTAGAAATCAGTTTTGAGTAACTTGAGCGGTGGAGTTTCTACAATGGGGTCATTTATGGGGGTTTCCACTTTTTAAGCCCCACAAAGTGACTTCAGACCTGAACTGGTCCTTAAAAAGTGGGTTTTGAAAATGTTCTTAAAAATGTTAAGAATTGCTTCTAAACTTCTAAGCCTTCTAATGTCCTAAAAAAATAAAATGACATTTCCAAAATGATGCCCACATAAAGTAGACATATGGGGAATGTTAAATAATAAATATTGTATTAGGTATCACTTTCTGTTTTAGAAGCAGAGAAATAGAAATTTGGAAAATTGTGAATTTTTCAAAAATGTTGGTCAATTTTGGATTTTTTCATAAATAAAGGTGAAATATATTGACTCAAATGTATGACTATCATGAAGTACAATGTGTCACGAGAAAACAATCTCAGAATGGCTTGGATAAGTAAAAGTGTTTGAAAGCTATTACCACATAAACTGACGCATGTCAGATTTGTAAATTTTAACCTGGACACTGGGGCATCAATGACCCTTGGTCATGAAAGGGTTAAGCTTGCATGGGATAGGCATAAGGCCATCCTTCATATAAGATAGGGCCAGGGGCTATCCATAGTATTCAGTATATTGGGCAGACTAGATGGGCCAAATGGTTCTTATCTGCCGACACATTCTATGTTTCTATATGTGTAATTTTTTTGGTAAATAAATTCCATTAATCCATTCACAATGTCATGCTCTTCCAGAGGTTTTTGTAAAATTATTGGGCAGTTTCTCTGCCTACAAGATATTATGACAGATGGTTGGTTAACTTTTGCAGTTCTCAAAACTGAATTTGACTTGGCAGAGATCACATGCCTCTTCTTCACAGCAAAAATGTTATAACATGAACAGAGTTGAGAAAAAGACCTTAGGCTACTTTCACACTAGCGTTCGGGGCTCCGCTTGCGAGTTCCGTTTAAAGGCTCTCACAAGCGGCCCCGAACGCATCTGTACAGCCCCAATGCATTCTGAGTGGATGTGGATCCGCTCGGCCTCCGTTCTGCTCAGCAGGCCGTGCGGAGGCAAATGGATCCGTCCAGACTTACAATGTAAGTCAATTGGGACGGATCCGTTTGAAGTTGACACAATATGGTGCAATTTCAAACGGATCCGTCCCCCATTGACTTTCAATGTAAAGTCTGGACGGATCCGTCTGACTAACTTTCACACTTTCTGATATTTTTTCTGAAATATAATGCAGACGGATCCGTTCTGAACGGATTCTATCGTCTGCATTATATGAGCGGATCCGTCTGTGCAGACACCAGACGGATCCGCTCTGAGCGCAAGTGTGAAAGTAGCCTTAATCCTATCTTCTACAAACCTATGAATGCAGAATCAACCTAATTAAACTAATATGAAAAGTTCATCTACTTGCATATTATAAGTTATACCAGCAATAATTAGTCTTTATGTAGAAAACTATGATTTAAATCAAATCCACCCTGGGAGCTAATATCCACCCCAACATAGTCTGTCGGGAGCTCCCCATACACATTAGGGATCATGCACGCAACCGTATGTAATTTGCGGTCTGCAAATTATGGATCCGCAAAAAAGAAACAAAACAATGGCATCCGTGTGATGTCCATGTTGCATCAGTTTTTTTTTTTTTGCAGATCCATTGTAACAATGCCTGTCCTTGGACAAGAATAGGACATGTGATATTTATTTTGCGGAAGAGACATGCAGACATACAGACACAGAAGGCACACATAGTCATTTCCGTTTTTTTCCAGCACCATTGAGATAAATGGTTCCGCATACGGACCCTTCGAGCTCATGCACACGACTATTTTCTTTCTGTGTCCGTTCATATTTTTTTTTTCAGCCCGTATGCAGAACTATTCACTTCAACGGGTCTGCAAAAAAAATAAAAAATACGGAAATGTCCGTATGTCCTCATGTCCATTCCGCAAAAAAAATAGAACGTCCTATTCTTGTCCGTTTTGTAGACAAGGATAGGCATTGTTACAATGGATCTGGCAAAAAAAAAAAAAAAAGATGCAACACGGACGACACATGAATGTCAACTTTTGGTGGATCACAAAATACATACAGTCGTGTGCATGAGCCCTTAGGCTACATTGACAAGACTGTATGTGTTTTGCGATCCGCAAAAAATGCAGATGACGTCCTTTTGGCATCTGTACTGCATCTGTTTTTTTGGCGGATTCATTGTAAAAATGCCTATCCTTGTCCACAAGACGGACAAGAATAGGGCATGCTCTATATTATTTGCGGGGCTACGGAACGGAACATACAGATACATTTTTTCCAGGCCCATTGAAATAAATGGGTCCTCATCCAATCCACACAAAAAAAAAAAAGAAAAAAAAGAAAACAGAACGGACATGGATACAAAATACATTTGTGTGCATGCAGCCTGATGCAGTGATCCATCACCCCCAGCACTGCAGCTGGTGTGAAACTCTCAGCACGCTCCATTCACTTATATAGGGGTTCTGAGAACAGCTGAGCCAATGGACATGCTGGGAGTTGTAGTTTCACAAGAGCTGGAGGTTGCTGACCCCGCTCTAATGTGTAAGGGTGCCTTTAGACCCCTTTCACACAGACGAGAATTCTGCGCGGGTGCAATGCGTGAGGTGAACGCGTTGCACCCGCACTGAATCCGGACCCATTCACTTCAATGGGGTTATGCAGATGAGCGGTGATTTTCACGCATCACTTGTGCGTTGCGTGAAATTCGCAGCATGTTCTATATTCTGCCTTTTTTTACGCAACGCAGGCCCCATAGAAATGAATGGGGATGCGTGAAAATCGCATAGCATTCGCAAGCAAGTGCGGATGCGGTGCAATTTTCACGCATGTTCACAAGGAGATCATCGGGATGGGGACCCGATCATTATTATTTTCCCTTATAACATGGTTATAAAGGAAAAGAATAGCACTTAATACAGAATGCTTAGTAAAATGTTGCTTGAGGGGTTAAAAATTTTAAAAAAATTTAACTCACCTCATCCACTTGGTTCGCGCAGCCGGCATCTTCTTCTTTCAGGACCTGCAAAAGGACCTTCGATGACGTAATCAAGCTCACCACGTGGTGAGCACGGTGACTTCAGCGCAGGTCCTGCTGAATGAAGATAGAAGACGATGCCGGCTGCACGAACAACAGGATGAGGTGAGTTAATTTTTTATTTTTATTTTTTAACCCCTCAAGCAACATTTATTTTCCCTTATAAATAATAAAATCTACAGAACACCGATCCCAAGCCTAAACTTCAGTGAAGAAGTCCGGGTTTGGGTTCGGGTCTGGGTACCGCATTCAGTTTTTTCTCACGCGAGTGCAAAACACATTGCACTCGCGCTGAAAAAAACCGAACATCGGAACGCAATCGCAGTCAAAACTGTCTGCAATTGCATGCCTGCACGCGAGGCATCCGGAGCAAATCCTGGACGCCCGTGTGAAAAGAGGCCTTAGAGGGTATTCACAAAAGGGGGGAAGGGGGGGGGGGTATTTCTTGCAGAAATTTGCCCGACTGTCCACTGGCTCTGAATGGGATCCGCGCACGCCCTGCAGAAACAACCAGATGTCTGCAATGTAGTTTTCAGTTGCAGAAATTTCTGCAACAAATCTGCGGAGTGTGAACATAACCTAGGCCTGATGAATGAGGCCAATGTTAAAAGCTACCCTGAAGCAGTGGGCATAGAGGCAGGGTGCAGCCAGTGCCCACACCCATGCAGTGACACAGCAGTACCCAGCACTTTCCTAGGACTGGAGTGTCAGCCCTGCAGCCCAGTGAGGAGCAGACCTGTGGCTTCTGCCATGTCCTGTGCCCCCAGCGGTGAGCCACACACACGTCCACAGCACAACTCACCCAGAACAGCATGCTGAAGAAGAACAGCAGGTATTTCACCACAGGACTAACGAAGGAGAAGTCCGCCCCGATCACGGCGGGCGCCGCTCTCCTCGCCATGGCCGGATTCTCGGTGGGGCTTGTTTCGCACCCTAAGGCATGTGTAAGGGGGTGTGATTCATGTAGGAGCACAGCGACCCCTAGCGCTCACAGTCCCACAGCTCATTGATCAGGCATCGGCCCATTGCACACCCGGCCCGCCACCGCTTCTCCAGGTTACGTTTACCTGTTGCTGATTGGCGCGCCGCTCTGCAAGCTGCGCGCTGATTGGTCTGTTCAGCTGTCTGTCACAGTGTGCAGGCACGGACACCTGTATGGGGTAGTGGCTGGTCACTGAACCGAGAAACAACACGGTCTATAGACGCGGACGTGACGTGACTCCTGCGGAGGAATTCATATCTGCTTTCTATATATCGTCTACAGGGGGCTGAGAATGGTGAGGCAGCCAATAGCATCCCAGCTTTCATTTTTTGTAGAGGTATTGGAAAATGAAAGCAGCACTGTTATTGGTTGCTATGGGCAACTGCCTAGTTTTAGGGTATGTTCACACAGTGAATTTTGACAAGCTGTGGATTTATGACTTTTTTTAAAGTCAAAAATAAATAAACGCTCTTCAGCGTTCTGAGTGTACAGCACTGTTATTGCCCAATTCCCATTCATTTCAATGGAAGATACAGTGCGGATTCGGCACCAAAATATAGCTTGCTGCTTCTTTTTTCCAGTGTGGTTAAAAAAAGCCAATGTTGCTTCCCATTGAAATAAATTGGAGGCTGTTTGGAGTCGTTATTTGGCACTTATTCTAATGCAGAATGAGAGGGTTGATAAGATAACCCCAAAAAATTGTCCCTGTACAGGGTCAGCCTTATTGAGACTAAACGTAACTTTTACTATTTATGCCAAAAAATGATACAATTGTGATCCATTAAAAGTATCGGGTACCGCTGTCACTCTATGATGGTATACAGATCATGTCTATCATCTGGCCTAAAGTGCACATGAAATTCTGGTGGGGGGGAGGGTTGATCCACCAGTATTTTATGGTGAATCTATAGGTATCTAGATTACCCAATATGTCCCGGGTCTAGAAGTCTGGCTGTAGACTGCCTATGGGATTCTTCCAAAATAGCCGATTTAGTCAGCAGTAGAGTTGAGCGGACACGTGGATGTTCGGGTTCGGCCGAATTTCACAAAAAAGTTTGAGTTTGGGACCTGAACTTGACCCCAAACCCCATTGAAGTCAATGGGGATCCTAACTTTTGAGCACTAAAATGGCTGTAAAAAAGTCATGGAAAGGGCTAGATGTGGTTAAGAGCATAGCAAGTGCTCTGCAAACAAATGTGGATAGGGAAATTACTTCAAATAACATAAAATACGTAAAAATAAAAAATAATCTTGATCTTGAAGGACGAGGTCCATATGAAGTAGGAGGTTGAGGAGGCGGTGGATGTGGCGGTGTAGGTGGAAGCGGCGGTGGAGAATGAGGAGGTAGCCTACACTGCTTTTTGGTTTTATTTTTTTTTGTTTAAATTGGGGCACACCCCAAAACATTGGGAAATATAACCTGTGATAACCCCCTCCAGTCGTGCTAAACACACGTTCAGACAATACACTGGCTGCAGGGCAGGCCAGCACATCCAAGGCGTAAAGGGCAAGCTCAGGCCATGTGCCCAATTTGGAGACCCAGAAGTTGCAGGGGCTGACCCCTGTCAGTCAGTTCGTGTAGGCGTGTGCACACTTATGTGCCGGTGATGTTCACGATACAATTGGATATCTGCTCTATCAACTTTCGATGTTCTTTTCTGCACCTACCATGTTGATCACGGTTAGTGGCGAATCAGGGTTCCACGCCGAAGAGGGAGCGTGAGAAAGGGATACTACATCGAAGGAAGCTCAATGGCTGAAATTAAATGTGATCGGGTGGAAATGTGGGAGAAGTTATCAAAGCGGAAGGATCGAATAAAAGGAGGGGACGCGTGGCAATTGCCCACTCCAGACTCGAGGAGGTAATGACGATAAATAACAATACAGGACTCTTAAGATGCCCTGTTATTGGAATGATTAATAAAAAATTATAGGGAATGTCACTGGAGTATTTTGGATTTGTAAACGTTAGACAGTAGAGGCCCTGCTGCCGCTTTGTTAACTCTAGATAATTTCTGCCTGATCGCACGTCCCTGTGACATCCACGATCCAATTGGATATCTTCTCTATCAATTTTCGATGTTCTTTTCTGCGCCTACCATGTTGATCACAGTTCTCGCGAATCAGGGTTCCATGCCGGTGAGTGAGCGTGAGAAAGAGAGACCACATCCAAGGGAGGTCAATGGCTGCAATGTGATCGAGCGGAAATGTGGGACAAGTTATTAAAGCAGAAGGATCGAATGAAAGGGCCAATTAAAGATGAATTTTAGAAATTTCTGGGTCACTGGGCTCAGGGCAGGGTAAAAAGATTGTGCTCTGCACCCACAAAACAAAATCTAGGTAGATCGCTGAGTTAACAAGCACTTCAGATTAAAGATTATGTCCTATTCTCTCCCTCACAGCAGCAGCATCCTCTCCCTACACTAGTAACAGCAGAATGACGTGCAGCACTACGTGACTCCAGCTTATATAGAGCCTGGGTCACATGCTGCACTGGCCAATCACAGCCATGCCATTAGTAGGCATGGCTGTGATGGCTTCGAAAGGCACTCAAGTTAAACGCTTGTTGATTGGCTGCTCTGCAGCCTTTCAAAAAGCGCCATTAACTTGCCGAACACCAAACCCGAACTTTTACTGAAAAGGGGTTTGTGTCAGGTGAGTTTCCAACCACATGTGGGTTGTTTCTGTAAACCGCAGAATCAGGGTAGTAAATATAGATTTTTTTTTCTCTCCTTTTTAAACTTTATTCTTTTCTTTTTGAAAACGTACACATTCATCACATCAATACCGTAATACAACAAAATCCATATTACCACTTTAATAAATATTATCCTTATTACTTATCACCCGAATACCCACCTGCCACCCCATGGAAAAAAGGAGAGAGAGAGGAACTGAGGGGGGGAAAAAAAAAAATTATAATTTTTTTTTTCTTCTACCTAATATGGCCATTTATTCCATATCTCGTCCAATCCTTCTGAATTTTTAGTATAGCACTCAGAAACCCGTTGAGTTTTAATGAGATTAACCACTGCTTTACGCCACTGTCCCACTGTGGGCGGGTTTTCTTTTATCCATTTCCTAAGTATAAGGAGTCTAGCTTGAAATAGTACTTTACCCAGAACCAATCGTGCTTCTTTCTTTAATTTCAAATGTTCCGTTGCTCCCAATAAGCAAACTACTGGATCTTCAAGCACCTGAACATCCAGGAATACAAATACACTCTCTGCTATCTCCTTCCAATATCTAAAAAGTCTGGGGCATCTCCAAAAACTGTGTATTAGATCTGCATTCCCTGCCCTACATTTTGGGCAATTATCTGAAGTTCTCACACCCATTTTCTTTGGCATCTTAGGAGATCGATGTCATCTAAATATTGAGTTTTGATTGGCTGCTAACCCTTGCTTTTGCTACTGGAATTTTTTTTATTCAAATGTAAAAATCTTCCAAAAAAGTGAAATTCTGAAATTGTATCTCTATTTTCCAATAATTCTTGTGGAACACCTAAAGGGTTAATAAAAGGGTTGTAAAATCTGTTTTGAATACCTTGAGGGGTGTAGTTTCTAAAATGGGGTAAATTTTGGGTGGTTTCTATTATGTAGACCTCACAAAGTGACTTCAGACATGAACTGGTCCTTAAAAAGTGGGTTTTGGAAATTTTCTGACAAATTTCAAGATTTGCTTCCAAACTTTTAAGGCTTCTAACGTCCGCCCAACAAAATGTAATTTTCAAAATAATCCAAACATGAAGTAGACATATGGGAAATGTTAAGTAATAACTATTATATGAGGTATCACTATTATAAAACTAGAGAAATGGAAATTTGGAAATTTTTCACATATAAAGGTGAAATATATTGATTCATATTTATGAATGAAGTACAATGTGTCATGAGAAAACTGTCTCAGAATGGTTTGGATAAGTAAAAGTGTTCCAAAGCTATTACCACATAAAGTGACAAATGTCAGATTTGCAAAAATTGGCCTGGGCAGAAAAGCAAAAACTGGCCCGGGGTAGAAGGGGTTAACTGCAGAAGCAGGGGAATTGTATACATTGCCACATGCACATGCCCCAAATTATGTGTTGGGAAGACCATCCAGGAGTTTAGGAGACGAATCTCCGGACACCTGAGTGGAGTGAATGCTGTTAGGGAACACCCATAGCCAGGAATATTGAATGCAAACATGATGCCGATGTACTCGTTCTAAGATTCTGGGGTATCTTTAGCTGCAGAGTGGACCCTTGGGGAGGAAACTTAGACAACAAACTGTTGAAAGAATAAGCAAAGTGGATATATAGGCTTAAAGGGAACCTGTCCCCAGTTTTAAGGTGTCTTAACTGACATAAATAAGTGACTGATTCTCTTAGCAAAATGCTGGGCCACTTTCTTTGACCCAGTCAATCTGCCAACATCTTGTATTGAAAAGCTCCAGCTCATAATGATGAGTCCTAAATATTCGTGAGCTCCTGACTTTCCCTGCCTACCTGCTGCTGATTGACAGTTTTTTTGTCCATATGAATCAGCAGCAGGTGGGCAGGGGAGTGGCTATAGCCCCGAATAAAAAAAACGCTGGAATCGCTGACGTCACGCTGGACTCAAATCAGCTTATTAGCATGCGGCATGTGGCATCTTTGTGTGTATATTATAAGGTAATCATCTGTCACACCAGTAAGTGAATACATCTAAGGCACTTTTTAGTAGTTAATGATTGTATATAATTAGTTAGATTATAATCAAATATCCACATGACAGGTTCCCTTAGTCCAAATGGCCTCAATGAGGGATTTTCTTTCTTAGGCTACTTTCACACTTGCGACAGAGGATTCCGGCAGGCAGTTCCGTCGCCGGAACTGCCTGCCGGATCCGGCGATCCTGACGCAAACAGATGGCATTTGTCAGACGGATCCGGCACTAATACATTTCAATGTAAATTAATGCCGGATCAATTCCAGCAAGTGATCAGTATTTTTGGCCGCAGAGAAAACTGCAGCATGCTGCAGTATTTTCACCGTCCAAAAAACATAAGAGGGACTGAACTGATGCATCCTGAACGGACTGCTCTCCATTCAGAATGGAATTAGGATAAAACTGATCAGTTCTTTTCCGGTATAGAGCCCCTGTGATGGAATTCAACACAAGAAAAACGCTAGTTTGAAAGAACCCTAAGCCTTTATTTAAATATGATGAATAACATGTCAATGTCCAAGTGATTATCTCTTTTCATAAGACTCAAATCCTGCCATCAATTAAGAGTGCAAAATAACTCTAAACCTGCCACCTCTCAGCCCTTGTAGCCAACTCTAATATATTTACCTGAATTACTCCCTCTCCCTCCTTTCTTTCCCCCCATTTTTCCTTTTTGTGTAAATGCACAGATCATAAAAGATACGAGATGGGCATGCTTAATCGCCGATTGGTGGACGCCCCCTCCTTCAGGACCATGCTGCTCCTGTTTTGATGAGAAAGGAGGTGTGGCCACCATAAGGATGTCCCACTCTGGCTGAGGTTCTCTGACCCAGGTCTTTGGAGCCAGGGAAGGGAGTGTTTTTGCCAGCAGGAAAGCACTCTCCTAATGATGTTAGAACAACACCCCCCTCTAATGACATCAGAGCGATCAGCCCTTTGACATTGGATTGAAAATACAGGTGGTTGTATATCCAAGTCCTACAACAAATAGAGAGCAAAAGGCCTAGACGTCCGGCTCATCCAGTGATGTCATATGATGATCAGATTTGTTCCCTTGCCTCTGCTGTTGGGGGGGGAGTGGTCTTTGCTGGCATCAATGCACTCCCTTAATAATGTCAGAGCGTCACACCCCTAATGATGTCAAAGCGACCCTCCCCTTAATAATGTTAGAGCGACACTCCTTCTAATGATGTCATAGCGATACCCCCGCTAATGATGTCAGAGTTACACTCCTTCTAATGATGTCGGAGCAACATTCCCTTTAAGGATGTCAGAGCGACACTCCTCCTAATGAAGTTAGAGCGACACTCCCCCTAATGAAGTTAGAGCGACACTCCCCCTAATGAAGTTAGAGCGACACTCCCTCTAATGATGTCAGAGCGACACTCCCCCTAATGATGTCAAAGTGACACTTCCCCTAATGATGTCAAAGCGACACTCCCCCTAATGATGTCAGAGTGACGCTCCCGCTAATGATGTCGGAGCAACATTCCCCCTAATGATGTCAGAGCAACATTCCACCTAATGATGTCAGTGCAACGCTCCCCCTAATGATGTCAGAGCGACGCTCCCCCTAATGATGTCAGAGCGACGCTCCCCCTAATGATGTCAGAGCGACGCTCCCCCTAATGATGTCAGAGCGACGCTCCCCTTAATGATGTCAGAGCGACGCTCCCCCTAATGATGTCAGGCCGACGCTTCCCCTAATGATGTCAGAGCGATGCTCCTCCTAATGATGTCAGAGCGACACTCCCCCTAAAGATGTCAGAGCGACACTCATCCTAAAGATGTCAGAGCTACACTCCCCCAATGATGTCAGAGCGACACTCCCTCTATTGGTGTCAGAGCGACACTCCCTCTGTTGGTGTCAGAGCGACACTCCCTCTGTTGGTGTCAGAGCGACACTCCCCCTAATGATGTCAGAGCGACACTCCTCCTGGTGGTTTCAGAGTGACACTCCCTCTAATGGTGTCAGAGCTACACTCCCTCTAATGGTGTCAGAGCTACACTCCCTTTAATGGTGTCAGAGCAACACTCCCTTTAATGGTGTCAGAACGACACTCCCCCTAATTATGCCAGAGCGACACTCCCCCTAATGATGTCAGAGTGACGCTCCCCCTAATGATGTCATAGCGACACTCCCTCTAATGATGTCATAGCGACACTCTCCCTAATGATGTCAGAGCGGCACTCCTCCTGTTTGTGTCAGAACGACACTCTCCCCAATTATGTCATCAGCTCTTTGAGATTAAACTAAAAATATGGGTGGTGGCATACCCAAGTCCTACAACAAATGGAGAACTATGGGCCCAGGTGATCCGCCTGCCCAGTGAGGTTATACTAGGACCAGATTGGTTCCCTAGCCCTGGGGGGTTCACTATTGGCAGAGAAAACAAAAGGCGGGTGCAGGATTACAATAAAATGTAGCAGGTCCTTGAGCTTCCCCTCAGCACAACCCAAACTCCCCTGATGAAGCCAGTGCACTGGTGAAACATGTTGGGAGGGTTTGCTCTCGAGCATCTTGTTTTTTCTAGGCAGGGAACCATTATTCTACCTCTGGCATGGGATGGTGCCTGCTAACTAACAGACCTACAGAATTTTCTTCCTGATAGAAGTGTGTGTTGGCAACTTTAGTGTACCTCCTCCCCTCTCTCTTTCCCTCGCTTAGGGGTGTAAGAAAAGAGTAAGAGGAGACCTCAGGAATAGAAGAGGTCTCTCTCCACACCTATGTATGACTGGTGAGGTGACTAAAGTGAGTACTCACAAAATCGAGTACTCCTGTAACGAACCAGTGGGTGTGAACCCACTGTGCCAAGTGTCCTACCTCCTCTAAGGGCATTGTCTAAGTGAACCCCTGGATCTTCATAGTACCCCTGATGGTGAGGATATACTTTCCTGAGGGGAACACCAGGTCACTACCTCTTGAGGATAGGCACACGAGGCAGCTGGTCCAGGCAGACCAGGAGGTACCTGAAAAAAGGTACCAGAGGTGCAGGACCAAAGGATGATGCAGAGGCGTAGTCAGACAGGCAAAAGGTCAGGGCAGGCGGCACAGGTACATGTCAGCCAATCCGGCTCAGCAACAGGAGAGTCAAGGCAAGCAGATAGGGATCTAACAGGTAGCAGAGTCCAGGAATACAGATACGAGTCAGGAACACTAGCAGAGACCAGGAACCTTAGCAGGACACAAGGACCTTGACACTAAGGAGGGCTAGGATAGGTCAGCGAGGTCACATGACCTAACCGATAAAGCCCAGGAAGTGACACTCGCCGGCCCTTAAGGAAGTGTTGCAGGAAACAAACAACAAGCATGCTGTGGCCAGGGCTGAGAGCCAACTGTGGAGCGGACCCCAGTACAACAGTACCTACACAGACAGAACCCAGGACTGCAACGGTGAATAGGAAGCACCGGCCGCAGATCACCGCTGAACAGTAAGCAGGGGAAGAATCCAGTAGGTAGCCTGCAGCTAGACCACACTGAGACCACTAGACCTGGGACGTATTGGGTAATCTGGATACCTATAGATTCACCCTAATATACTGGTGGATCAACCCCCGACCAGAATTTCATGTGCACTTTGAGCCAACACCTCACTCCAATACCTTATCAGATGATAGATATGATCTGTACACCATAACATAATAGAGTGATGACGGTACCCGATAGTTTAAATGGATCACTCTTGTATTTTCTTTTAGGATAAATAGTAAAAGTTACGTTTTAGGGTGACACTGTACAGGGATTATTTTTCGGGTTATCAATCCTCTCATTCAGTTTTTCTCAAAATCCCCATGGACTTCACCCTCTAGGGACCTGTTTTTGTTAGATCTATTCTGATGCAGGAAATATGCCAAAATCAGCACCAAAAAACTCTGTGTGAACCCTTGTGCATGTCCTCAGCATATACAGTCATGCTATCACAGACTTCCAAAACTGCATCTGGAAACCTGAATGTGTGTCCCTACCCCTAAATTAAGGGCTCATTCAGACAAATGTAAGAGGTCCATGGCTATGTTGTGTGCGCACTCTGTGGTGTAGATGCAAACCCAATGACTTGAATGGGTCCACGATCTACAAGATGTGGCAAAAGATAGGACATGTCCTATGTTTTGTGGTGCTGAGCCACTGACCAGAAAGCCCACAGAAGCGTTTCGTAGTGCTTCTGTGAGCTTCAGCGCCATGCCTCCGTTCAGCAAAAGATAGGACATGTCCTGTCTTCAGCCGTATCTTGCAGATCTTGGACCGCAATACAGGCACAGAGCCCTTACGGTTATGTAAATGGGGCCTTAAAGAGGTTTCCACCAGATAGATCATCAGACTCAGACTGGTGGGGGTCTGACACCTGACACACACCGATCAGCTGATGGCAGAAGGCTCTGTCAATTGTGTAGTGGCCATACTGGTGTACTGCAGGTCAGCTACTGTTCACTTGGCACACTTTTTTTTTTTTTTTTAACAAGAAAAGATTTATTGTGGAAAAAGGCAAAATTTGGAAGTTAATTACTTACCCCAAAATGTTACGAATGGAAGCTAAAACTCACCCTACATCAATAGAATTTTTTTTATAGCTCTGTGGCGACAAAAAAAAAAGTCATTTTGAAAAACAAAAATATAAATAAAGTATTTTTTTAATTCATTTTCAAATACATCATGAAACTACAGACCTCCACAATATATTACATATTTTTACAACCCCAAAACCCAACCCACCCACAGCCCATGGAGAGAGAGGGAGGGGGGAGAAAAAAATAAATAAAAAATTAATCACCTATGTATAATTAAACCATAGATTCCATATTTATTCCAAAACAATCCTTCATCCCCCTATTATCATATATTATCCTTTCCATTTTTATCACATATTTCACATATTTCTTCCATTCATTCACAGAAGACTGATCTTTCTCGATCCATTTTTTCAAAATAAGCAATCTTGCCTGAAACAGCAACCTACAAAGTACTTGGTTCACAGTTTTTCGCAAACCCAAGTGATTTTTACCCCCCCCCCCCCCCAGTATACAAGCCACATGATCATCATATATCTGTATTCCTAAAACTTTCACAATAATAGCTGCTGTTTCAGACCAATACCTAAACAACTTGGGGCATCTCCAGATTAAATGCACTAGACCTGCTTGTTCTTCATAACATCTTGGGCATTCATCTGTGGCTCTTATTTCCATTTTTTTTTTTTTTATATTAGGGGTGTACGATGTAACCTGTAAATAAGAAAGAACTGGGAAACCCCATGTGAGGTCCTTAAAGAGACCAAAGGCCTATTACTGAAATTATCTTCCAATTTTCCATGTGTCAGACCATCAATGTATTTTTTCCATTTCTCTTTAGCTGGTATTTTAATCTCCATCTGTAATAACTTCATTAATATCTTATATCTCCTTGAAATATTATCTTTAACCTTTCCATCAACATTTTCTGATTAAGCTTCTTTATATTTTTCTAAATCTACTGATGAATACATGTAAACAAAGTATTTAACAACCAATATAACTCAATCAAATAATACCAAACAAGTTATTAAACAGTCCGCTCATTTATGAGCGACTTAACCCCACCGCCATAAGCAAAGCTAAATGGCAACCACAATTCACTGCAAGCCATACTCAATAAAATTTTGCACACCAACCAAGAAAATATCACTAATTATCCTCTAATTCGACATGTCTGTATGAAAAACTTTGTATTGTAGGCAAAAAATGTACAGATTTTTATTAATTCGCTTTCTCATTTTATCCATAAATTTTAAATTTGACATTCCCCAAGAAAACTTTGGGATTATCTCAGAAAAATGTACCTTAACATTCCGAAACCTGTTGAAAATGCGAAGAATATTAACCTTAAAATCGTTAATCAAGATGTGAGTGCTTAATATACCTACATCATGTAAACCGAAATGTAATATGATTAAATCTGGCGTAGGGCAAGCATTTTCCATTTTTTTACACTCTAATGACAAATTCTTGACCCTGAGTCCATCAACGCCCTTCCAGTAGATACTAATATTTTCTTCAAGATCCAATTTACTATTCTGAAATCTGATAGATGATCGCTGTTGAGCGAGGGAGATCAATTAATTGTCTAGAATCCATATACCCTTGTGATGACCTAGGGATCGAAACAAGTATTATAATAATAGATTAGGGCGGATATAAAGTTTATATCTATCTGATTGCCATCTACCTATACTTTTTATCTTATTAAGTGTAAAGACATAGGTCTGGTTCTATCAGAACTAGGATCATATCTTTTTATACCTTTAACCAATTGTTTAATAACAAAATTAGTAGTTAAAGGTTGGAAACTAGGGAAGAGCGAACCCGAACTGTATAGTTCGGGTTCGTACCGAATTTTAGGGTGTCCGTGACACGGACCCGAACCCGAACATTTTCGTAAAAGTCCGGGTTTGGGTTCGGTGTTCGTCGCTTTCTTGGCGCTTTTTGAAAGGCTGCAAAGCAGCCAATCAACAAGCGTCATACTACTTGACCCAAGAGGCCATCACAGCCATGCCTACTATTGGCATGGCTGTGATTGGCCAGTTCAGCATGTGACCCAGCCTCTATTTAAGCGGGAGTCACGTAGCGCCGCACGTCACTCTGCTCTGAACAGTGTAGGGAGAGGTTGCAGCTGCGACTGTTAGGGCGAGATTAGGCAGTGATAAACTCCTCCAAAACACTTAAGTCAGTGATCGATCTACAGCTGTAGATCATTGAACTGCTGCTATTCAATTGCTCACTGTTTTTAGGCTGCCCAGAGCGTTTTTCAGTCACTTTTTTCTGGGGTGATCGGTGGCCATCTTGTGTCTTGTGGTGCGCCAGCACAAGCTGCCACCAAGTACATTTAACCATCAATAGTGTGATTATTTTTTGGCTATATCCTACATCAGGGGCAAGCTGTCACCAAGTGCATTTAACCATCAATAGTGTGGTTATTTTTTGGCTATATCCTACATCAGGGGCAAGCTGTCACCAAGTGCATTTAAAGAGGACCTTTCACTACTGTATAAACTAAAAACTAACTAGATCAGTGGGCAGAGCAGCGCCCAGGGGTCCCCCTGCACTTACTAGTATGCCTGGGCGCCGCTCCGTTCGCCCGGTATAGGCTCCGGTGTCTGCACTCCCTCTGACTGATTTTTTGTAGGAGGCGTGTCCCTTGCTGCAGTGCTGGCCAATCGCAGCACGCACAGCTCATAGCCTGGCTATGAGCTGTGCGCTGCGATTGGCCAGCAGTGCAGCAAGGGACACGCCTCCTACAAGAAATCAGTCAGAGGGCGCGCACACACCGGAGCCTATACCGGGCGAACTGAGCGGCGCCCAGGCATACTAGTAAGTGCAGGGGGACCCCTGGGCGCCGCTCTGCCCACTGATCTAGTTAGTTTTTAGTTTATACAGTAGTGAAAGGTCCTCTTTAACCATCAATAGTGTGGTTATTTTTTGGCTATATCCTACATCAGGGGCAAGCTGTCACCAAGTGCATTTAACCATCAATAGTGTGGTTATTTTTTGGCTATATCCTACATCAGGGGCAAGCTGTCACCAAGTGCATTTAACCATCAATAGTGTGGTTATTTTTTGGCTATATCCTACATCAGGGGCTTGGCTGTGCTATTTTATTGAGGGGTGAAATACAATTGCCAAAATAGCAGTACCCTAAATCTGGTGTTTCAGCTGTGGCCAGCCAATTGTAATACTGTCTGCTGTCTGGCAAAGGATATATTTTTGTTCAGGGTTGAAATACAATTCCCAACTTAGCAATTTCCTAAATTGGTGGTTTCTGCTGTATCAGGGCTACTTTAAATCTATTCATTAAAAGGGTATATCAGATTCAAGGTGCTGATAGGGTCATTCTCAATAACTTCACACACACGCTACTGTGCAATTCCAAGTCTAATTCTGTCTGTAAACGTATACCTGTCACCCAGCGCCTAAATAATAGGCCTCAAATTTATATTTATCTAAATCTGTGGTTATTGCTGAGGCTGGTCAAGTTATTTTGGGTCCGTCAAAGCACAGTTTTTGTTCTGGGTTGAAATACAATTCCCAACTTAGCAATTCTCTAAATTTGTGGTTTCTGCTGTATCAGGCCTACTTTAAATCTATCCCTAAAAGGGTATATTAGATTCAAGGTGCCGATAGGGTCATTCTCAATAACTTCACACACACGCTACTGTGCATTTCCAAGTCTAATTCTGTCTGTAAACGTATACCTGTCACCCAGCGCCTAAATAATAGGCCTCAAATTTATATTTATCTAAATCTGTGGTTATTGCTGAGGCTGGTCAAGTTATTTTGGGTCCGTCAAAGCACAGTTTTTGTTCTGGGTTGAAATCCAATTCCCAACTTAGTAATTCTCTAAATTAGTGGTTTCTGCTGTATCAGGCCTACTTTAAATCTATCCCTAAAAGGGTATATTAGATTCAAGGTGCTGATAGGGTCATTCTCAATAGTGATGAGCGGCAGGGGTCATATTCGAATTCGCGATATTTCGCAAATATTTTTTAGAATATTCGTCGAAAATTCAAAAATTTGCGATTTGTTTTCTTGAACAAAAATCGGCAAGGTAATGATTGTGTAATATGCAAATTTTCGTAATTCGAATTTTCGGATTCAAATTTTTATTGAGAATTTTTCAACTTACAACTATTAGACAAAGAAGATTATAGCACTATATTAGCTAAATTGCTCTATATTAGATTTTTTGAATATTCGCTATATTGCTATAACAGTTTTTTCTAATATTCGTAATATATAGCAATATAGCGAATATTCGAAAAAAACGAATATAGAGCAATTTAGCTAATGTAGTGCTATAATCTTTTTTTTTATAGTTGTAATTTTTTTCCAATATGAACTTCAGATGAGAAAAAAATTACAACTATTAGACAAAGATTATAGCACTATATTAGCTAAATTGCTCTATATTCGTTTTTTTTTTAATATTCGCTATATTGCTATAACTTTGTTTTTTCGAATATTTGTAATATTCTAAAACAAGAATATATAGCAATATAGCGAATATTCGAATATATAACTATATTCGAAATATTCGCAAATTTTCGAAGTACCTATATTCGCGATAAAAATTCGAAATTCGAATATTCGTGATCAACACTAATTCTCAATAACTTCACACACACGCTACTGTGCAATTCCAAGTCTAATTCTGTCTGTAAACGTATACCTGTCACCCAGCGTCTAAATAATAGGCCTCAAATTTATATTCAGCTAAATCTGTCGTTACTGCTGTGCCTTTATTAGTGTAATACGGTACCTAAATAGATAGCCAGATAGTGTTAGGTGGAGGAGGATGAGGATGAAACATGGTCACAGCGGGGTGGCACCCAACGCAGCTCGGGCCCATCACTGGTGCGTGGCTGGGGGGAAACGCAGGACGATGACGATACGCCTCCCACAGAGGACAGCTTGTCCTTACCTCTGGGCAGCCTGGCACACATGAGCGACTACATGCTGCAGTGCCTGCGCAACGACAGCAGAGTTGCCCACATTTTAACGTGTGCGGACTACTGGGTTGCCACCCTGCTGGATCCACGGTACAAAGACAATGTGCCCACCTTACTTCCTGCACTGGAGCGTGATAGGAAGATGCGCGAGTACAAGCGCACGTTGGTAAACGCGCTACTGAGAGCATTCCCAAATGTCACAAGTGGAAGCCCAAGGCGAAGGCAGAGGAGGAGCAAGAGGTCACCAAGGCAGCTGTGTCACGGCCAGCTCCTCTGAGGGCAGGGTTAGCATGGCAGAGATGTGGAAAAGTTTTGTCAACATGCCACAGCTAACTGCACCACCACCTGATACGCAACGTGTTAGCAGGAGGCAACATTTCACTAACATGGTGGAACAGTACGTGTGCACACCCCTCCACGTACTGACTAATGGTTCGGCCCCATTCAACTTCTGGGTCTCTAAATTGTCCACGTGGCCAGAGCTAGCCTTTTATGCCTTGGAGGTGCTGGCCTGCCCGGCGGCCAGCGTTTTGTCTGAACGTGTATTCAGCACGGCAGGGGGCGTCATTACAGACAAACGCAGCCGCCTGTCTACAGCCAATGTGGACAAGCTGACGTTCATAAAAATGAACCAGGCATGGATCCCACAGGACCTGTCCATCCCTTGTGCAGATTAGACATTAATTACCTCCCCTTAACCATATATTATTGTACTCCAGGGCACTTCCTCATTCAATCCTATTTTTATTTTCATTTTACCATTATATTGCGGGGCAACCCAAAGTTGAATGAACCTCTCCTCTGTCTGGGTGCCGGGGCCTAAATATATGACAATGAACTGTTCCAATGTTGGGTGACGTGAAACATGATTCTCTGCTATGACATGAAGACTGATTCTCTGCTGACATGAAGCCAGATTCTCTGTTGTGGGACTTCTCTCCTCTGCCTGGGTGCCTGGGCCTAAATATCTGACAATGGACTGTTCCAGTGTTGGGTGACGTGAAGCATGATTCTCTGCTATGACATAAAGACTGATTCTCTGCTGACACAAAGCCATATTCTTTGTTATGGGACCTCTCTCCTCTGCCTGGGTGCCGGGGCCTAAATATATGACAATGGACTGTTACAGTGGTGGGTGATGTGAAGCATGATTCTCTGCTATGACATGAAGCATGATTCTCTGCTATGACATGAAGACTGATTCTCTGCTGACATGAAGCCAGATTCTCTGTTATGGGACCTCTCTCCTCTGCCTGGGTGCCGGGGCCTAAATATATGACAATGGACTGTTCCAATGTTGGGTGACGTGAAACATGATTCTCTGCTATGACATGAAGACTGATTCTCTGCTGACATGAAGCCAGATTCTCTGTTGTGGGACTTCTCTCCTCTGCCTGGGTGCCTGGGCCTAAATATCTGACAATGGACTGTTCCAGTGTTGGGTGACGTGAAGCATGATTCTCTGCTATGACATGAAGACTGATTCTCTGCTGACATGAAGCCATATTCTTTGTTATGGGACCTCTCTCCTCTGCCTGGGTGCCGGGGCCTAAATATATGACAATGGACTGTTACAGTGGTGGGTGATGTGAAGCATGATTCTTTGCTATGACATGAAGCATAATTCTCTGCTATGACATGAAGACTGATTCTCTGCTGACATGAAGCCAGATTCTCTGTTATGGGACCTCTCTCCTCTGCCTGGGTGCCGGGGCCTAAATATATGACAATGGACTATTCCAGTGGTGGGTGACGTGAAGCCAGATTCTCTGCTATGGGACCTCTCTCCAATTGATATTGGTTAATTTTTATTTATTTATTTTATTTTTATTTTTATTTTTATTAATTTCCCTATCCACATTTGTTTGCAGGGGATCTACCTACATGTTGCTGCCTTTTGCAGCCCTCTATCCCTTTCCTGGGCTGTTTTACAGCCTTTTTAGTGCCGAAAAGTTCGGGTCCCCATTGACTTCAATGGGGTTCGGGTTCGGAACGAAGTTCGGGTCGGGTTCGAATCCCGAACCCAAACATTTACGGTAAGTTCGGCCGAACTTCTCGAACCCGAACATCCAGGTGTTCGCTCAACTCTATTGGAAACCATTCAATTTGTAGAGAAATGAGATGTAATTCTGTATATGGATGGATTGAGATTTAAGACCATTTTTGAAAAGATAAATAATGAATTCAAGGAAGATATCTTGACTAGGATTTAACTATACAATATTCTTAGATTAGCAAAATTTAATCCAATTTTGCCATGCAGTCGAATACGCAGCCTTTGTTGATGGTGCTAAAGATTCTCTTAATAACTTGTGGATTAATGTAGTATCGCTGTCCATAAATGTGCTGGGCATGTAATTCCCGTGTTGTTCGCTTCTGGAACCAGCTGCTTGAACCTGATGAACTCCTGTCGAGATAGAGAATCTGCAATAATATTAGTGTCACCGACTATATATTTGGCTTTCAACCAAATATTGTTACGTAAACAAAGTATCACCAATTGCCTTAGTACATTAACTACCATTTCAGATCTAGCAGAAAGGCAATTTATAGCGAAGACAACTCCTTTATTGTCGGAAAAAAGTTAAATTCTTTTGTTAGCAAACTCATTTTGCCAAATATACAGTGACACTAATACTGGGAATAGTTCCAGCAATGTAATATTTTTAATGATACCTTCCTGTTTCCATTCAAGAGGCCATCTTTCAGCTGACCAGTTGTTAAAAAACGCACCATATCCTGCCGAACCGGCTGCATCAGTGAACAGGGACAAAGCCTTAGAGCCAATAAATTCATCCTGCCATATTGTATTACCATTAAAGTCTCTTAAAACTGAAGCCAAATTGACAAGTCTTGTTTCATTTGCTTTGTGAGCCTAATATGTGCACGAGGAGATTTTTTGCCCCGAGTCGCGGCATAAATACTTTTTAAAAACACTCTGCCCATAGGTATTGCTCTTGAAATAAAGTTTGGATACCCTAGGACAGATTGCAACTTTTTAAGAGAAGTCTTTTTTGATCTTAAGTGTTCAATAGTATCTTTGATGGCATCCACTTTTTCTACCAGAATACTGAATATCATTCTATCTGAATCTATTACTATACCTAGAAATTTTTATAGAAGTTGTTGGTAGTACAGTTTTATCTTATGCTAAAGGAATATTAAATAGCTTGGAAATGTCATAAAAGGAGTTAAGCAAATTAATACAATCCGAAGAATCAGGTTTACCTATAAATAAGAAATCATCTAGGTAATTTAAAATGTGACCACCACAAGAGATATATTCTACTACCCATTGGATAAATGTAGAAAATGCTTTAAAATATCTACAAGAAAGTGTAAATCCCATTGATAGCGTCTTATTATAATAATAATGACCAGAAAACTGGAAACTCAATGAGTTATAGCCTTTTGGGTTAATTGGAAGAAGGCGAAAAGCTGATTTGATATCTGTTTTTGCTAGAAGGGATCTATGACCAGTAGTCCTTAATATGCTCAATGCGTAGTCAAAAGATGTGTATGTTACTGAGGCTAATTTCTTATCTAATTGATCGTTCAATGAGTTATCAGTAGGATATGATAGGTTATGGATTAGCCGAAAAGAATTTGGTTCCTTTTTTGGAACTAGTCCTAATGGGGAGAGTCTAAAATTGGAGAAAGGTGGACGAATAAATGGACCCGCTATTCTAGTCTCTAAAATCTCTTTTTGAATTTTTTCCTTAACTATTTCAAAATTTTCTTCCAACCAAATTGACAACCAGATCCGGTAAATTCAAGTACGAAAAAACCAAACGTAAAACCTTAAATCAGCAATTCTGCATCTAATTTGTTAGGATAGTGCCTTAGCCACTGGACCAGCTTTGTAGTGTTCAGTGGAGTCACTTCCTTTATTATATTATTTTGAAGTATGAGTGTTTCCATGTTTTTTAAAGCATTTTGCTGCTGAATGGGATCCAGAGCAAAAGGCACTCATGCTTGTATTTGCAATTTGACTGCCAGAGACATGAACTTTCAGTGAACGCAAAGCATGTACCTTTTTTAAATTGTGGGTTGAATTGGGGACGAAAATTCAGAGACCTTTGTGGAAGCATTAAGTTGATCCATAAACCTACATCTTTTGAACCCCAAGAAAGATTAGGATATACGGCCATTTTTTTACGAAATGATTTGTCATACTGGTACCAGGCCTTACCCCCGAAGTTACGATAGGCTTCAAGAATAATATGAAGATATTGAAATAATCTGCTGCATAAGTTTGGTAACTTCTAATTCTTCCAATTGTATTTCTCTCTCTAATTGATCTCTCTGATGTAGTGACAGTTTTTTAAAGGGTACATGATTCAAATATTGACATAAATCATCCTTTACATAAAGTATTTTGGATCTATATAAATCCTGATAATAGGTCCCAAAAACCTCACTTATCTGTTACAGGGTTTTTACAATCTGTCCTTTATTGTTTCTTATAACCCCTATCCAAGATTTTCTCTGCTGATTTTTTCACAATATTGGCTAAGGTCTTACCCACTTTTTCACCCTCTGAAAAAAACTTAATCCCCTGAAAAAACTATGCTGTTTGAGATTTTTCTAATATATATATCTTTAACCTTCTCTTGTTCCTCTATAACTATACAGCTCTATCTTGCCTTTTCTAACTCCTGGTCTGGAATTTTAGTTTTTTCTTTTACTTTTCTTTTCCAATAATTCACCTTATTAAACAAGATTCCTCTTAAGAAGGTCTTTTCAGTATCCCAGATTATTTGCTTATTAGTTGAATCTTTATTTACCTAAAAAAAAAACGTTGGTTCTGCCTTAAAGGGGTTGTACGGGTTCAGAGCTGAATCCAGACATACCCTTATTTTTACCCAGGCAGCCCCCCTGAGGCTAGCATCGGAGCATCTCATGCTCCAATGTGCTCCCTTGCCCTCCCTTTTGTTTTCAGTAACTTCCGCCTGGCAGTGTGTTCGGTGACGTCACCGGCTCTAATGGCCTCTGATGAAAAAAGAGTCCTATCCCGATATTCCACCCGTAGCTTAGCAGGAAATAATAGACTATATTTCAAACCAGCCAATCTCAATCTCCTTTTTATATCCATATATTTGTTCCTACGGTCGTTAGTGACTGCTGAGTAATCTGGGAAAAATCTTATTTTTTTACCCTCAATCTGAAATTTATCAGACGATCTAGACTCTGACAGAATGGCATCCCTGTCTTTAGGAAGAAGAAACTTAACCAGAATTGATCTTGGATACTCCCCTGGTATTCTTTTTTTACTAGGCACCCTATGGGCTCTCTCTGTAGCAAAAAGGCTAGAGAGTGTTCCAGATTTACAGTTCTCAAGGAACAATTTCTCCATAAATTTCACACAATTAGATCCCTCTACCCCTTCTGGTATTCCAAAACATCTCAAATTTGCTCTTCTTGTCCTATCTTCCAAATCTATTATTTAATGCGACATAGCAACCTTTGTTTGTTTTAGAGACGCTACCTCCTTCTCCAATTTATGTATTGAATCTTCCACTATCGATGTTTTACTCTCCATTTCCTGCAGACGTTCTCTCACCTTTACTAAATCATCTCTAATCAAACTCACATATGTTTATACTGACCCAATCTGGGTGACTAGTTTCCCCATCACTTCTAGTCTAGTCACAGTATGAAAAATCTCTTCAACCATTTTTACATTAATTTCAGTTGTTACATCATTCATTTCCTGGCCCCCTGAATCATTTAAAGTCAGATTTCCTTTCAGCTGAGGACCTAATCCCTCTATTGATTCTTTGCCAGAATCTGCGGATGTCAGTATAGGGGTTGTAGGGACAAGATACTTATTTAAAGCATTTTGCTTCTGCCTAGTCTCCAGACCACTTCCAGATCTTCTATTATTACTAGGCCCCTGCCCAACCCCCCCTTTTTATTGTGGCATTTTTCCAAAAGGTAAGCAAAGAAATATATAAATAATAAAAAACAAAGATAATATCGCAGTTGTCAGCAAGTCCCCAAATAAAAGAGCCTTAGTTTTAAATGACACATAACAAATACGATACAACTCCTAAATCCCAGGACAGGAAAATAATCTGTCTCTCTAATCTGTCTTCCACCTCTTAACCGGGGCAACATTAAAGACCCAGGATTAGTAGGTTAAAGTTTAAAAATTAGCCAGTAAAAGCCAAAAAAAGCTCCTTGAGCAGAAATTTGCATATATATGATGAACATGCAATTAGCAAAATCGAACTAAGTCCATAACCACCTTTTTATCAATCATTCCAAAGGGAGAACCTTAGAGGTTAGCATACTCATAAAAAGAGAAGTATGCTATTAGTTAAAACAAGCAAATTACCCCCCTTTTTTCTCAGTTATTCATAAGAAAAACCCCTTAATTTTTTTTTTTTTTAAGTTAGTATACCTGTAGAAGGGGGGCACAGTCCATCAATAGTAGCCCTTGTTTTCAATGGCAGAGAACAAGGACAGTACGACATCTGCACCTCAGATATAACCAGTTCCATCCAGTGTTTTGGAATTTTAAATCCGTCTTCCACCTCACAGTCACGGGAGCGGTAAAGACCAGGATTAAAAGGGTTAAAAGTGGGAAGTTAACAGGTTAACGCCGGGCAGAGTTCCTTAATCAGAGGTTAGCATATATATAGAAAACATGCTATCAACAAAGTCAGAGAAAGTCCGTAACTCCCTTTTTTTTTTCTCTCAAACATTCATAAGGGAGACCCCTTAAGGATGGGTTATTTATAAGGAGGGAGATATACTGTTAGTAAGATCCATAAACCCCCTTTTTCCTCAGTCAGTCATGGGGGAGCCCCTTTAAAGAAAAAGTTAGTATATTTTTGTGGGGGGGCACGTGCAGTTAATTGTACCAAACACAATCCATAACCCCCTTTTTCCTCAGACAATCTTGGGTAGATTCCTCCAACCTCTGACCAGTACTTCCAACAAGATTTATTCTCCTCCACTCCAAGTTAGGCGTCTCTACCATCAACCTCCTGCACCGACCCGCTCACCGCCATCAATTCTCACCACCTCCTCCACAATTGCCACGTTGCCTCCAAAACTCTGCTCCAGGTGGGACACAATGGGAATCAAGTACGCAGGGCGGCGATGGTCATCTACCTCACTGCTCAGGACTTCCAATGCGTCCTGAGCCCGTCCAGGCACCCAGCGTCTCCAGCGTGCTCAGCCTCACCACATGGCCTGCTGGCTCCGTAACTATCAGCTGAACGAGTGGAGGAGGCTGAGCTTAGCGTCTCACGTCAGATGCACACATGCTCACCCTCCTCCAAATAAAGTATTTTGAAAGAGTACTGCGGGAGATCTGTCAATCAAGCATAGAGAGTCAGGAGCAGTCTCAGAGAACAAGCACTTCCCTAGCCTGTAAATTTATAAAACTATAGCCCACTGTTATTAATCCACTCTAATATACAGTGTATAATTTGACCAAGCAGTCACAAGATGCCCAAATCTGTTGTGAGGTGAAGTAGGCACACCCACCTTAAAAGAGCCACTCCTGTCAAGAATCCAAGCAGCATCCAGCACCATATCACCCAGAGTAGAAGGTGTCTGCTTTGGTCATTAAAATGTCTATAGACTGTAGGGTGGAGATCCGATCACGAGATAATGCTGATGAACAGCAAATGGGATCGTAGTGTTTAATAGAGAAAGCAGAGTAGGGGAAAGGCTAGCCACTTGTGTGTGATGTAAAAAGAGGGGGAGTCAATATGTAAGCCTTTGGAGCAGTCTTTAGGAGAGTTTGGGCAAAAGCCCATATAGTGTGCCCTCACTGCCTTGCTGGGGCTGAGCACTAGAAAAGCTTGCTATTGCTGGCTGTTGTAACAGGTGAAGAGTGAAAGAAGCAGGCATATGAGAGTGAAAGTGGTGCAGGTGTGCATTCCTCGTCCGAGGGTAGTACTGCGGTATGCCAGACCTTGCAGGGGAATTATGTGTGAGGTCACGGTGTGAGCTATAGGTGGGCCGAGGTAAATACAGTTCTGGTTACTGACGGTTATGTCATCCCTGGGCAGGCTCACATAAGTGAAAAGGAGAATGGCTCAAGTATTCTCTGGGCCACACTCTGGTGTAAGGGACACTGACCAGATGTTGGTTTGAGGTGCCCTTGGTGGTCTGTATTAATGTGCCAGTGGCAAGGTCCCTTGTAGTCGTGACGCCAGTACCTTTTGTATGGAGGTACAACCATTTACTGTTGTATTAATAGAGGAACTTGAGTCTGAGGCAAGCAGGGTGAAACTCAAAATGGAACTTTACTGAAGATGACTTTTGATAACAACACATCCAATGCATTAAACTGTCTCAGTACAGAGATATCACTGCTGCAGGTCCTCTGCTGACAGGTGTAACTGTCCCTCTCTAGATATTAAGTAAGGAAATTGTAGCCTTACTGATAGATGACTTCAGGAATGGTCCTAGTAATCCTGGTTCAGGCTGGTGAAGTTGCCAAAGGCTGGTAAATCCTTCACAGTGGAGTCCAAAGGTCCTAAGGCACTAATAATATGTGTCCAATAACCCTTTGGGGGTCTCCTTTCGGTAGTATTCTCTGAATAGATAAAGTACTTCAGCTCTGGGCTGAGATATGGCTGAGGGCTAGAGATCACAGACACTTAACACAACTGGTCTGGAACCTGACTGAACTAACTAGGCATGAGCTGACTATATATATGGGAGGTGTTATTTCCCCCTAATGGTGAGCTCAATGTAAATGAATGCTAATACACCTGTTAGCAGGGATTAAGCACAAGGACACATTGCAGTATACAAACAGGCTATAAAAAGGCATATAAAAGTACAATACAACAACTTTTCAGTACCCACAAGGGTAGTGGGACGCTGCAGTACACAGGTGTGCTACCAAAGATGTGATGTCCTGCAGGAGATGTCTGCAGAGGATTAGATGACTTTCTAGAGTGGTGGCCCTAAGTGTGATACAACAGCAAAAGCAACTGGCTGCAAAGATCCAGAGAGTGAGAAGACCTGGGGCTGCCAGTGCATCCAGACCAAAAATGAGCAAGCCTACTGCTCTGTACATCAAACACTGGAGACACTGTACTTAGTGGGACGGGTAGAGTCAAGAAACTTCTTGCCAAGGTCTGGGAGACAGAGTTTGTTGGCTGCGGTAAGTGAAGATCCTAAACTGGACACCTGACAGCCTGACATTGATGTTATTTATGGACTGTACATATGGACCGCATCAAGTTAGACCATTCCTCTCCATGAGAACCACCAAACATGTGAGCCTCTTAGTGAGTGAAACCACCAAGTATATCAGATTGTAAATATGTGTGTGTTTATGAATCGTGTTCAACAGATGGGCCCATTTGTGGAGTGTTAATATGTATATTAACCCCTTGACAACCTCCACCGTACATAAACGGGGTTCACTTTAAAGATAGCACTCACTGTGCTCGCATTTAAGCAACAGAGACCAGGGGCTAATGTCTGCGATCGGCCATAAGAGCAAGCTCTAATACCTATTACTGTAATATTCCAATACAGGCCTGCAGGTGGCAGCATTGCATTGGAATATACTGAATGCTGTCTTCTGTGGTGCATAAATATCCATCACATCTAATGACTAGGGTGACTTAAACCCTTCAAGACCCAGCACTTTTTTTTCTTCATCTTTTACTCCCAGCTCTCCCAAAGTATTAACTTTTTAAATTTTTTCATTCACACATTTTTTGCGGGACAAGTATTTTCTAATGGCACCATTAACGGTTGCATACAATGTATTGGGAAGCGGGATTCCAAATGGGGTGGAATTATAAAAAAATAAAATTCTGCCCCAGTTTTATGGGTTTTGTTTTTATGGCTTGTGGTAAACTATGTGGTAAAACCGACCTGTTACATTCATTCTTCGGGTCAGTACGATTGCAATGATACCACATATGTATAGTTGTTTTTTTTTTAGATTTTTTTTAAATATAAATAAATAAAAACTTTGGAAAAAACAATTTTTTTTCTTTGCATCACCATATTCTGACCCCCATAACGTTTTTAATTTTATGTATATTGAGCTGTAAGGAGGCTCATTATTTTCAGGGCGATCAATACTTTTTATTGATACCATTTTGGAGAGTATATGACTTTTGGATTACTTTTTGTTAATTTTTTTGTGGGAGATGAAGTGACCAAAAAATGGCGAATCGGCCATTTTGTCTTTTTTTTTCTGTTTCGCTGTTTGCCATATGGGATAAATATTTTTATATTTTAATAGTACTGGCGTTGTCGTACCCGGTGATTCCCATAACTTTTTTATTGTTTATGTCTTTTTATTTTTATTTTGGAGAAAGTGTGGTGATTTGAACTTTTATTTTTTATATATTTTTAAAAACCTTTTACAACTTTTTTTTACACTTTTTAATAGTTCCTATAGGGAACTATAAAAAGCAATCATTAGATTGCTTTTCTCATAGACTCCAATGCATTAGCAGAAATACACTATGGGGATCATTTATGAACATATATACGCCACTTTTGTGGCGTATATCTGGTGCAGATTCTGTCCGACACCCGGGACCCCTGAAGATCAGCTGTTTGAGAAGGCACCGGCGCTCATGTGAGCGCCACAGACTTTTCGCTGCTTTCCCTAGGCCAGTGATGACACATTCATCTGTCACTTGGCCTAGAAGCAACTCAGCCCCATAGATGTGAATTGGGCTGAGGGCGCAATACTATGTAAGGCACTGTGCTTGGTAAGCAGGAAGAAGGCCGCAGCGTTCACAGGACCACCAGTGCGAGTCAGACCCTCACAATCACATTCTAAATCCTGGAAAACCCTTTTAAGCTTTCAATATTCTATAACTTTGACTAATTCTGAATTAAAGCCTGTTCTGGAAAATGTTTTTAAGATGTAAACCTTGGGTTTTTGTCTGTCATCCAATACTACGATAAAGGGAATTTTCTGTACATTAGAAAGAATAAACAGTAATAAACTGTAAGGCAGACATCCTTTCTCCCTTCCAGTGCCACACCTTTTTGCAAAAGGAGCTGATGTCACTCAGGCATTTTAAGAATTTCACGTGACAGGTTTATATAAGATGTTCTATAGCTGCAGGAATGTAAAGTTTAACAAGCAACTACCATTACCTCTTAACAGTGTTTATAAGTAAAATAACCAATGTTATTTCTATAAAAAAAAAAGAAATAAAAAATACTTCCTATAACTAGAGGTCCTAGGTGGGAATTTATCATGAGTATATATATTTTTTTCAGTTTTTCTTGAGGGTTTTTTTTTTTTTCAATTATAGTGCTTTGTATGCAAAGTATGCAAAAATAGCACCAAAGTTTTAAAACTATTAAAAACGATTGGGATTTATTGATTTTTTTATTTTTTTTTAAAGGCCATAGGCAGTGGTGAAACTAGCCTTTCTGAAACAGCACCCTTTTCCCATACCAAATTCTCAAGCTAACCCCTTCCCTCCTAACATTACGTATATCACTACAAAACTTACATGGTAATACAGCGCCACATACCTCTTACATCCAGCGAGGTCTCTTCTGATGTAGATGTTCCCTTTCCTCATATTCTCCTTTCAGACCTGACCGCCATGATGTTTTTTCAGCCATCTCTCGTCTCTGCAATTTGACCCAAAAAAATCTTAGCTTACTACTTTTCCATCAGCCTCCCATCTTCTGGACAAATTATCCTACCACCTCCATTACTGTGCCGCTGTGTTACCCAATACTATACTGCAGAAACAGATAAACCTCCCGATAATACTAGTACCATGCAGATAGTGCCTTTCAATAATTATTGTCACTCAGTGTCCTAAAAAAACTGCACCCAGCAAATAGTGCCCCTGACAGTGTAATGTCCCCCAAAAATAACTGTGCTAAGCTGATACTGTGCCACGGTGCCCCCCACAGTAATAGTTCTCCCCAGTGTCCCACCAATAGTAATAATTTTCTGCTAGAGCACACTTGATAGTAATAGCGCTCCTGCACTGCCCCCAACATATCCCCACTGTGCCCCAGAAGTAATAATGCTCTCATAGTGCTCATATTAGTAATCATCTTCCCCATAGTCCTCCAATAGTAGTAAAGCCCACCACAATGCCGCCCAGTAGTAATAATTCTCCTTATAATGTGACAGTAGAAAAATGCCCCCTTATAATTGTGTGCCAGCTCAAAAAATGTCCCCTTTTTATTTATTTTTTTATATTCCAAAATGTCTTTATTATTTTGTCAGAGGGAAGACAATGACACATACAAATGCAAAGGAAAAAGAAAACACAAAGTGTGCATATTACATTTCAAAATGTTACCATCGCGATAATGTACGCAATACTAAAACATTGAAATAGCACTTAGCCTAATAGGCCAGCAGGAATAGAAAAGAGAAAGAGCCAAAATAAATACTGGTCTCCCTCCATTCATCTTGAGAACCCCTCCCGCACCCCCCCCCCGGCCCCACCACGGTTGACGCAAGGGCGGTGGGCGACTCCCACCGCCATTCCGGATTGTTTCATCCTTTCATATACTACCTTACAATTCATACCTTTTCCACCATATGTACGTGGGTGATTCCACCCGGGCATCGCTTAGCAATTCCACTCCAGCCAAGTACCCTCCCATAATGTCCGATGCTTTTCCCCTTTACATTTAATGTACTCAAATTCTTTTACTCTATGCATTAATCTTTCCCACTCTAATAGGGTTGGGGCTTTATCCATCACCCAATTCCTAAGGATTAATACCTTAGCCAATAAAAGCCCCTTCAACCAGCGAAACTGTTCGCCTTTTGATAATTTGTATTTACTCTCCGGGGGAAATATCCCAAGTATGGCTAACTCCATCATGGGGGCAGGTCTATTATTAGTTCTTGACCCTATAACCTGAAATATACTTTGTCAGAAATTATTAATAACCGGACAGCTCCATAACATATGAACATATCCGGCTTCCAGGCAGAGACATTTCAAACAGCAAAGTTCTTTTTCTTTATTCCTGTAAGTTTTAGAAAGGAGTTCCGGAGTAAGATATAACTGGTGTACGATTTTAAATTGTGTCAACCGATGTTGGCGCAAGAGGGAGGCCTTCTTGATGTTTTGATATACTTCACGCCACTGGAGTGTATTACCTAACCCTAAATCCGCTTCCCATTTTCCAACACTTTTAAATTTAATAACCGTGCTTAGATCCTTTTGTAATCTGCCATAGATTTGTGAAACCTTAATTTTTTCCCATAGAGCGTGTAACAGAAGACTAAAAGTGACTGCGTGACGGGTGTTTGAGGAATTATATTCCGCGTATGTGCAAGTGCATGCTTAAGTTGTGCATATCTATAGTAATTTAGAGCCGTAATTGGTGTCTCGTGAAATATTTCTGCTGTGGGTTTTTGTTTACCGGCGGTGCAAATATGTGACAGCATCGTGATCCCTCTCCGACTCCAATAATTGTTGTCATTTAGGGCCAGACATTCTTTTTTTTTTTTTTATGTCCGAAAGCGGGGTAAACTCTAGGGCATATGTAACCTTCAAGATGGATTTTATCTTATTCCATACTTTCTGCAGCATTGTACTTATGGGGCAGGTATGTTCCCTGCGACCTAAACATCCGGCCTCCACTGTACTAAATATGTTCTGTATAGGGCACTTCTGTTGTTTAGTAAGGTATGATAGCAGTGAGCTATCCCCGGCATTGATGCACCATTGCAGTTGAGAGCACAAATAGTATCCCTGAAAATATGTAAGGCCAAGGCCACCATCGATTTCAGCTAGCCACAGATATCGCATCTTTATACAGACCCTTTTTCTGCCCCATATCAGATCGTTAATCAATCTATCCATCCAATTAAAGAAATTATCTTCAATCCAAATGGGTCAGGGGCCGATCACATACAGTATCCAAGGCAGTAAAATCATTTTGATCAGTGCAATTCTATTAATTCTGTGAAAGGGGAAGTTTCTGCCAAACCCTGACCTTCTCCTTTACTTTATTTATCATGGGCATGATGTTTAGTCTATTGTAGTCCCTTAGTGACCTGCCAATATTTATCCCCAAATACTCCAGATGGTCCAATGGTGATATCACTTTTACTTTGACATCAGTTTGTAGGGGGGCTCGATTCAGAGGGAAGAGGACAGATTTAGACCAATTTATCTCGTAGCTGGCCATCCGACCGAACTCATCTATTGTCTGCATAACACGAGGGACATTTCTCCATCCGTCATGTAAATACAGCAGTATATCGTCCGCATATAAACTGATCTTATCCCCCACCCCCCTTCCTCCGAATCCCACAATTTCCTCATCAGCTCTAATCCTACAAGCGAGGGGCTCCATAAAAATTGCAAAAAGTAATGCAGAGAGTGGACAGCCCTGTCGAGTACCACGCTGCAGGCAGATGTCAGGGGAGTTCACCCCATTGATGTTAACTCTAGTCATTGGACCGTTGTATAACATTCTGACCCATTCAATAAAACTTTTCCCCAAATTCATCTTATCCATGGTCTGCCATAGGAAGGACCACTCCACCCTGTCGAAGGCCTTGGCGGCATCCAAGGACAGGATGGAACAGTCCTCCCCCCTCCTATCTGTATATTCAGGAAAGTCCTGTGTATGTTTGTCTGGATCTGTCGCCCGGGGATAAACCCCGTCTGATCTGCATGTACTAGCCCCTTTATTACTTTTTTTAGTCTATTTGCGAGAACCTTAGCGACTATATTGTAGTCTGAGTTGAGTAATGATATGGGTCGGTATGCCACCACTTTATTTCCATCTTTCCCTTTCTTCAAAATCAATGTGATGATTTCCTCTATTAATGATTGGGGCAATTTCCCTGTAATATAGGATTCATTTAGTACCTGCAATAACCGTGGCAGGAGGACCTCCCCATGACACTTGTATATGCCAAACGGGAGGCCATCCAACCCAGGGACTGGAGACCCCTGAATTCTGGATACAACCTCCTGCAGCTCACTCAGAAGAATTGGGGAATTCAGGAGTGCCGAGTCCGGCTCTGCAAGTGCAGGGATCCTAGTTTGCTGCAAGTAGTCCTCTTTAAGTGCCTCTTTATCCTCTGTCTCAGATCGATATAGGTTATTAAGGTGTTTTAGGAATTCCCCCTCAATTTCCTCTGCTTTATCCAAAGTGCGGCCGTCACTTGTTTGAATTTGCCTAATTTTTTGGCAGCCCCTTTGGTTAGATATTATGGAGACTAGAAGTTTACCTGGCTTTCCCGCCTCGCAAAAGTGATCATAGCCTTGAAAGAACAGTTTATTCTTTGCCTTCTTCGTCAGGAAATTTGTATACTTGTCTTTAGCTATTTTAAGCTTAACCCGCGTGTTCTCATCATTGTTTGTTTTAAGCATCCCTTCCAAATATTTTACATTGTCTTCCAAACTTTTTTCCTCTTTAAAGAACTCTGCTCTTTTTACTTTAATTATACCATAGTATAGCCCACGGAGATATGCCTTCATCGCGTCCCACACAAAATGAATGTGTGTTGATCCTATGTTTTGTCTCCAAAAGTGGGCTAGTTCCTTATTTAGTCTATCTTGGTCCTGTACAATAGATAACCAGTGTGCGTTCAATCTGAAGGGTCTGCCACTAGTGTGTTGTCCCCCTGTGTTAATGCCTATCAAAATCGGCGAGTGATCTCAAATTCCGTGAATCTCATATTTCATTTTCAAAATTAGGGCGGTCATCTCACTGTTTGCCAGGGCAATAACAATTCTGGACATGGAATTGTATGTCTTACTAAAGCATGAGAAAGCCTGTCTGTTGCCATACAACGCCCGCCAGATATTCATTAGCCCTGTTTCTTGGCAGAATCCTTGAAGTAATGAGAGTTTTCCCTGATTATATTTTGCAACATTGGATATTATGTCCAATTTGGGATCTAGAACGCAGTTAAAATCCCCAGATACTAATACAGAACATCGCTCCCTGCTATATACGTTGCTTCAGGACTGTCATGGCAAATGGAGGGGGGATATACACAAAACCCAGAATACAGTTCCGACCATTCCATTAGCTATAAAGGAAGACGAATCTCCCGTCTTTATCAATCCGATGTTCCAGGGGTACATAGTCAACATTTTTGTGCACATATACACTGACTCCAAGGGAGTGTGACGAAAAGCTGGAGTGGAACTGACACCCCGCCCATTTCTTTTTTAAATATTCGGGAATCTCTGGTGCTGCATGTGTTTCCAGCAATGCTACTATTGCGGGGAGATGTCGAGAGATCAAATTGAAGACTATAGTCCGTTTTATTCTATCCCCGATCCCTTGTACATTCCATGTTAGAACTTTATCATTCATTGCATTTTACAGTTATAAGGGAGTCATCCACTGCCCCATGGCAACAACTGCAGCCGTGCTCAAGCCCAACCCAAACCAACCCCGCCCCCCATAATATCAGTCTGTACCGCATTCACGGAGGTGGCGATATCTGTCACTGATTGATTGGTGGTCTGAACTACCCCCAATATATCCAAAAACTTCCTATCTATTATATCTAACCGATCTATGTCGAGTTCACCCAACTTGGGAGTTGGCTGCTCCGCCCGCCGGAGTAGATCCACTGCGCCCTCCGCTAACTCTATGTTTTTTTCAGATATTTTTCCATTCTGGCTTGTGGGCTGCTTCCGGCCCCAGCTTTGGGTGAGCCTGTGCCCACAGATTTCCTACTATATTTCAGCGGCATATTCTTAGCTACTCCCTTATCCTAACACCCGACGATATCTCAAAGTCCCAGAGTTAGTGGGGGCCACGAGATATCCCCATAATATACTGACTCTCAATTAATGAATCTGTTCCGCACTGCCGGGGGTTTTCAGAAAAGAAGAAAAACCAAAAAACAAAACAGACTCTACATATATGATCACCAATAAATTACCATGGATGTCCAACAGTGCACATTAACGCATAAACACCCAACACGAATGAAATTCTGCGGTCAGCAACGCCCCCCCCCCCCCCACCGGGCCTTGACGACAGTGAACAGCGGAGGAGCAAAATAAGACCGCAATTCTACAACAACATAAAACCTGAGGGCCACCCCCCAACCCCCCCACTCATACACCCAATCCTGCAAAGCAATGTGTTAGAGATGCGTTTTTGACAATATATGGGGGCAGGTGTTCATGCATACATCCAACACGGTCAGTCCATGCAACTGCAATGATTATAGTGGTTCTATTATATCACCAACACATAACCAAGTTCAGAGATACAGAGGGCGAGTCCAATTATATATATTCCAGCAAGTGTGTTAGTCGGGTTATTTATGTCCACTGTGTGGCATACGGTCCCCCGCTAGTAGCCACTTCTACACCCATTCCGAATATATATTTGTAATAGTGGATACGTTTCTGCGCACAATCCGGGAGGACAGTATATATATGAAGGGCAAGGCAGGAGTATGGGGTGGCCCCCGCAACCCGCAGTGACTCACGCGCTATTGGGCCTCGGCCCCAAATATTAATGCTTCAGCAAGTGATCAATCCATTAATACTACAGGTGGTGTTGTTTCACCATATCTGACGGGGTACACCGATATTTCTGGGTCAGTTAATGTGTTATCTGTGTCCCGCAAAGGGCCATGCAATCTACTGCTGTACGCTAACCCACACACAGTATGATTGTGTAGCTATGAGTTAGTAAGTTATACGTGTTAATAACACCCGTAGGCGGACACACTCTCACCAATCTTCAGCCTTCCGGCCAGAAACAGACGACATCCATCTGCGGACAATGCGGTTCCCACGTGTCCACGTTTGTCATGGGGCGGATTAGCCGGGTACAGCGATGCAGGGACGCAGAGACACTCCACCAGCATCCACCTAAAAGGTGGAAGGTAGGCGACAGCAAAGACCTATATGACCCCAGTATCACAGCGCTGATCTAGCATGGGGCCCGTGCGCTTCATCTTCTAACACCAGCCACTCCGTCCCGCTGCTGCAGCCGCTTCACCGGGTCTCCTCATGGCACACTCCTAGGCCCCCCGTCGGTAGCAGCGCTAATACCGGACCCGCGGCACATCGTATTTAGCATGGGGTCCACGGTCAGCCGGACGCCGAGGGCGAGGGATGAGGCGGACGAGAAAGGGGGGGCGCCTAAGCGGACACGCGGTACGCCCACGTAGCTACGTCGCTACGTCATGCCGCTAATGTCCCCATAGTGCCCCCATAATGTGTGCAAGTATAAAATACCTCTATATAATGCCCCCAAAGTGGTCCTCCCCCCTTCCCATAGTTCCCCCATAAGATGCCAGTATAAAATGCCCCTATATAGTGCGCCCATAGTGCTCCTCTCCCCCTCCTCATAGTACCCCCATAATGTACCAGTATAAAATGACCCTCTATAGTGCCCCCATAGATGCCTCCATAGTGCTCCTCTCCGACCTTCTCCATAGTAACCCCCATAATGTGTCCCAGTATAAAATGCCCCTATACAGAGCCCCCCATAAAAAATACCCCTTCTTTGTGCTCTCAGTAGATGCCCCCATAGTGTTCTTCTCCCCCTTCCACATAGTGCCCCCCATAGAAAATACCCCTTCTTTGTGCCCTCACTATTTGCCTCCATAGTGCCCCCATTAATGTGCCAGTAAGAAGTGCCCCCATAGATGCCCCCAATTATGTGCCAGTAAGTGCCCCCATAGATGTTCCCATAGTGCTCCCCAATAATGTGCCAGTAAGAAGTGCCCCCATAGTGCCTCCCTATAATGTGCCATTAAAAAGTGTTCCCATAGATGCCCCCCATAGCACTCCTCTCCTGCATTGTGTGCCAGATAAAAAAAAATAAACACATATACTTACCTCCATGAATCTGGCAGAGATGCAATGCAGGCCTCTTTCAGCCTGTGTCCCGCACTGTACCGCTCAGGCGGCACGATGACATCATTGCACCGCCTGCACCAGCCTCTGATTGTCACGGATGTTCCCGTGACAGGTGGCATGAGATCGGTGAGACTGGCAACACTTGGTTTGATCTGACAAGTTTTCCTTCTAGATCAATAGGCGTCTATTGTTTCTGGTAATGGCCACACCCCTTGCCTCAGGTGTTGCTAATATGGTCATTTAACCTTCCTTATTCATTGTTGCTTCTACCACAGTGCTGTGCGGTTTATAGCTTCAGTTTCAGTTGTGGATTGCTGTTGTGTGGATCTCGGCGAAGTTCCTGGTGCTTCCATAGCCCCTTTGAAGTTAAGTCTTTCCTTTTCCTTTTTGTATTTTGTTTGGGTTCTGTGTGTTGCATTTCCCAATTGTTTGTATTAGGCCTGAAGGAGACTCCTGTTCGTCCTTCCTTTTGGAGGAACATGTAGTCTTGCCCCTGCCATTAGTAATCATGTAAAAAACAAACAAAAACCAAAGGAGGTTATCCGAGGGCTTCAAAGGACTAGGCTTTGTCCTTGAAGGAGAAGGATACACACAGAGGCGCCAACAGGACCATAAGGTGAAGAAAATCATAGGGATGATGGTGATGTGATAGAGAAGGCTGCTCTAGTGTAGGCGAGGCTATACACCATAGAAAAGCGACAGTGGATCAGCAACAAGGTGGATAACAAGGGGAAGGGACCCACCGTGTCGCACTGTTGGCACTAAAACGTGAGGGAGTGAGCGCCAGTCTAAAAAATATCACATTAGAAATGCAGGTGCAGTTAAAGATTGCAACACCCACTAACACATGGAACTCGCATGTGGGGTGAATTGTATGTTATAGAGTGAAGTAAAATAAGATATAATAAAACCATGGATAAAACAATGAATGGAACATAAAATAAAATCAATATATAAATAAAATAAAATATTGGTGATAATATTATTCTTAATAATCCACTCACTTCACTGGGAAGTCGCTACCAGGATAAACTCAAGACACCTGGGGCAAGTCACCCCCCCGGCCAGGATCGCGTGTAGAATGATGGAGGTCGATGTCAACGCACTGGATGTGCAGCCCGGATGTAAATCAGCACACAGGATACGTCATCAATCCTCTTTAATATTTAAAATATACGGCTCAACACATTTCAGGGGTCACAGTACCCCCTTCATGAGGAGTAGTACCCCCTTTACCTAATTGGCGGTGCGGCCCTGGCCATAGGGTACATACACACAGCAGTGTAGTTTATATGGATTTCCACATGGATTTTTGTGTTTTACGATATGTTCCATCACCAAAATCTGCATGTGTTATTTGCTGATTTTGATGCAGGTTTGCTCCCAGATCTCACCTTTTGCATTGCAAAGGTGAAATCTGCACTGAAACTCTGCACAAAAAATTGGCATGCTGCAGATTTTAAAATCCACACTGCAATAATTTTCTATACAGAAAATTTCTGTACCGTGTATATGAAATGTTAAATATGACTCGGTTGGTTCTGTAATACTGTTGATTTCCCATAATCTGCGTGGAAAATCGGTGCAAAACTGTGTGCATATACCCTCAATCAGTCTGTACTTAGGTCCAGACTAACTGCATCTCTCCTGACCCAACCTCACTGCATTATGGTGATTTATGATGCTGTGAGTACCTGCCTATCTGCAGGTCTATTGTCCTTTAATCACGGCATCAATTTAGGCAGAAACTCACAGTATCATAGATCACTATAACACAGTGAGTTGAGGTCAGACAGACAGTGGTCCATATGGGAAATGCGACTCTAACACGGATCATATTTCCGAGACCAAATATGAAACAGAGTTAAAGGCTATATACACCTGTGGGAGCATTTATTTTTTATTTTTTATTATTTAGTGTGAATAAACCACTCCACTATTAATTATTAAACAACATCTTTATTTCAAATACTTATATTAAAATCACAATACATAATATAATTAATGGATAAAAATGGATACCAATGTGACAGTCGGCGGCGGAACAGCAGCAAAACGGTCAAATAGTCAAATACAGAGGAGATAAAAATTTGTTTATTATATGTGCAAAAATGTAATAAATACAATATCCCCCTGAGACCTCACAACTCCACTATATAACCTGACAGCAGTACTCTTTCTATAGAGGGTGTCTGCAGTTCCTTGTGACATCTGTCCAATTCCTTCTGTGTGTCAGGGCCAGAGATTGGAGAAATATAAGTGAAAATTAATATATTTTTTCCATTATTTTCAATACTTTTTCTATAGAGCGTGTCTGCAGTGACTAGAGACATCTGTCCAATACCTGCTGTATGTCAGGGCCAGAGATTAGAGAAATATAAGTGAAAATTACTATATTTTTTCAGTCATTTTCAATACTTTTTCTATAGAGGGTGCCTGCAGTGACTAGCAACATCTGTCCAATACCTTCTGTGTGTCAGGGCCAGAGATTGGAGAAATAAAACTGAAAATTAATATATTCTTTCAATCATTTTCAATAATTTTTCTATAGAGGCTGTCTGCAGTGACTAGAGACATCTGTCCCATACCTTCTGTGTGTCAGGGCCAGAGATTGGAGAAATATAAGTGAAAATTACTATATTTTTTCCATCACTTTCAATACCTTTTTCTATAGAGCGTGTCTGCAGTGACTTGTGACATCTGTGCCATACCTTCTGTGTGTCAGAGCCAGAGATTGGAAAAATATAAGTGAAATCTATTTTCCTTTTTCCAATTCTTTTACGTACTTTTTCCATATACTGTGCTTGCTGTGAACTGTGACATCCTTGCCACATCTTGTGTGTCAAGTGTGCATATAACATTTAATATGCGCAAGTCGAGCAGTAAGGGACGGGGAAATGGCCGTGATGCTGATGGTTCACGCAGAGGCTGTGACCCTGGGCACGTTGAAACTGTGACTGTGACACAAAAAGTAGATTTTTTTTAAACTAGCCCAGGAATTTAATTGGGTCGATGTTTGGCGCTTCCAGAACCCGGATGAAACCATGTATTCCTGCTATTCCAAAACACATCAAACTTGGTCAAGAATAGATATGGTCCTGGGAAATAAAAATCTAATGTCCCAAAATAGGTTTAATATAAAGTATTTGACCATTGCCTTATCAGATCATAGCGCAGTGATAATGGAATTAGACCTGAATAAAAATAATATTTTGCCACTGTTTAAGATTAATTCCCACTGGCTACCGCTGATTCCAGATAAAGAGAGTATAATGGAAGAACTAAACATTTTTTTCCAGGAGAATAACGATTCCGCTAGTAGGCTAATTGTTTGGGATACTGCTAAGGCATATTTAAGAGGATTGTTGTTTAAAAAGGTGAATTACTGGAAAAAAAGTACTAGAGAAAATTTTTTTTTACAAGAAGCAAGAATAACATGTATAACGCATCCCACTGATTATAATAGGAAAGTATGGGAGGAAGAACAGGAAAAGTTAAAAATACATCAACTAGATAGAAGTAGGAAAGAATTACTTTTTCAAGGGATCCGGTTAGCCTCAGAGGGAGAAAAGGTTGGTAAAGTTTTAGCAAGTATAGTAAGAAATCAAAGAGGGAAATCCTGGATCAGCCCGATTAGAGATAAAATGGACGAGATAATTAGTACACCGGAAGGAATCAAAAAAGTGTTTTTTGAATATTTCCAGGAGCTATATAAGTCCAGGGTACAATACCCAAAACAAGACCTGGACCTTTATTTAGACCAGATTCCTCTCAGAGAGATATCCCAGGTCCAAAAAGAAATATCGATGGTAGAAATAAATGAGGTTTTGGGGAAGGTAAAACCTGAAAAAGCACCAGGGTGTGATGGGCTCCCTTTTGAAATATATAAAACCTTCTCTAAGGTGTTAGTACCAGAATTAAAAATAACAGTAAACGAGGCCCAAAAAATAGGTGATCTACCAGATTCCATGAAGGAGGCAATTATCACACTAATCCCAAAAAAGGGTAAAGAACAACTAGATCCCGGGTCATATAGGCCAATATCCCTCCTAAACATGGATGTTAAAATTTTGGCAAAGGTCTTGGCTGATAGGCTATCGAAGGTGATTAAAGTAGTAATAAATGAAGATCAGACAGGTTTTATACCCGGTAGAACGATATATTCAAATATAAGAAGGTTATTTCTTAATATTGAAGCTAATAGATCAGAAGCAGGGGAGAAAGCGGTACTTTCACTGGATGCTCAAAAGGCATTTGATTGTATTGAGTGGGAGTATTTATGGGCAGTATTAAAAACGGTTGGTATAGGGGAGGGATTTATAAGATGGATCCAGCTTATATATTTTAATCTAAGGGCTAGAGTGATTATGGATGGGAGCTTGCCCATGCCACTTGCCCTCTATCGGGGCACCAGGCAGGGATGCCCTCTCTCTCCATTACTATTTGCTATTGCGATTGAGCCCCTGGCAAGTATAATAAGAAATGATAGGGAGATTAAAGGTTTTCAATATCTGGGAGAAGAAAAACTGTTAATGTATACGGACGATATTTTATTATTTATGCACAATACTGGGGATCAGTTTAATAGAATAATAGATATAATAGATACGTTTTTTTTTTCCGGTTTAAATATTAATTGGGGGAAATCACATATGTTGAGATTAGGAGACGCACAATCACAGGGAGATTTAAGGGTGCATGTGCTTGAAAAACACGAGAATTTTAAATATCTAGGTATACAAATTTCTGGAAATATAGAAGAATATGAAAAATTAAATGTACTCCCCTTAATAAAAGAACTCAGAAGTAAAATACACATTTGGAAAAAATTACCAATGTCAATACGGGGTCGTGTAAATCTAATAAAAATGGTTTTCCTCCCAAAAATACTGTATGTCCTACAAAATGCCCCATTGAGATTACCGCAGAATATCTTTAAGTTACTCGATAGCCTAATGGGGGATTTTATTTGGAAAGGCGCTATCCCTAGGATAAAGAAAGAAGTGCTTCAGCTCCCAGTGGGAGAGGGTGGATTAGCTGTTCTGAATTGTTTTTTTTATTATTTAATAACGCAATACGGTCATATAAAAGGTAGTCTAAATGGCTTAGTGGGTAGCCAGGAAGTAAATAGATTGGGGTGGAAAGAGGAATGGAATCATTTAGAGGTGTTGGAGTCAGGTACACTGGGGAAAAATAATACAGGAAATAGAATATTAAATTCACTATAGTATATATGGGTGGAAATGAAAAAAATATTAGCGATCAAAGGGGTTTTGCACTATACACCTATTTGGAAAAATTTCAATCTAAAGGAACTGCAAACGATTAGGATTTATATAGATTGGGGAAAAAAAAGGGGATGAAATATCTAGGCCAGATATTTGAGGAGGATAAATTGAAAGACTTTAGTACATTGGTTAGTGAGTTTGGGATCCCCCAAAAGGATATGTATAAATATTTTCAGCTTAGGAATGCGTTGCGGATAGTGGAGCAGGACGATAAATATAGAAGGGAAAAATCAGATAGGTTGTATAAATTTACCAACGGAGGTGAAAGAGGAAGCACAACCGCAAAAAGATACAGGATTTTGATGGAGGGAAAGAAAAAACGGATTATAATACTTGCCGGCAAAAAAATGGGAAAAAGAATTACAATCTTTTACGGAAGAGAAATGGAAAGATGCCCTTAGAAGTTATGCTAGGGTCTCGGACAGGGGTTCACATAAGATTTCACAGTTTTTTATAGTTCATAGATTACACTGATCCCCATGGATGTTGAAAAGAATGGGCATGAGAGACTCAGACAAGTGCCCAAAATGTAGGGGAGAGAAAGCAGACTTAAAGGGACACTGACAGGGCCAATAAGCATATTGAGGTATATATATGGCAGTACAGGTCTTATAATGGGTATTACAATCATATAAGTATCCCCCCTGTCCACATTATACATACAGAAAACTGAAGTTTTATAACCTGCTCCAACGGTCTTCAATCTGCCCAAGGGGCGGCGTTTCACCTCTCTTGCGCCCAGCCAGCCTCCCCCAACTGCCGCTTTGAAGCGCCGCCCAGCTCATGAATATTAAGTTTGCTGGGCGGCTTCTGCGGTCCCCGCTCTGAAGCGCTGCGCTTAACAAGGCCCGGCGCATGCGCCGGATCTTGTGAAGTCCAGTACAGTAAGCGCCGCCCAGCTCATCAATATTCACTTCGCTGGGCGGCGCTTACTGTCCTTCACAAGAAGGCACTGTTCAGCGCAGCGCTTCAGAGCGGGGACCGCAGAAGCCGCCCAGCAAACTGAATATTCATGAGCTGGGCGGCGCTTCAAAGCGGCAGTTGGGGGAGGCTGGCTGGGCGCAAGAGAGGTGAAACGCCGCCCCTTGGGCAGATTGAAGACCGTTGGAGCAGGTTATAAAACTTCAGTTTTCTGTATGTATAATGTGGACAGGGGGGATACTTATATGATTGTATTACCCATTATAAGACCTGTACTGCCATATATATACCTCAATATGCTTATTGGCCCTGTCAGTGTCCCTTTAATACATTGTTTCTGGAGATGTCCCAGATTGTTTAGATATTGGACAGAAATAGCAGAGACTGTATCTCTATTTTTGAAGGTTCAAATATCAGAAGACCCAGTAACCTGTATATTAGGGGCAACTGAACATCTGAAGTTAAATAAAAAGATACGATTGGTTCTGAGCAAAGTATTATTCCAAACTAGACTCCTTATACTTAATAAATGGGTAAATTTAGATCCTCTGACAGTGGGACAGTGGAGAAAAGCAGTTGACCCAATTTGATTAAAGAAGAACGGGTGACGGAGGGCCATAGCAAAAAATCACAAAATCTGGACGAAGTATGGAAAAGATGGTTACTTTAGGGCTGGATATGTTGTGTTTTTTTTTTTTTTCTCTTGTCCCCCTCCTTCTCCCCAATGGTGGTGGGTGGGTATCTGGGATAGAATAAAGGGGAAAAGTAAAAGGGAAAAAAAAGAAAAAAAAAAGTAATTGTAATTATTAATGGTTAATATGGACTTTTCTATTGTTGAGTTGATGTGTTTTGGGTATAAATGTACATGTTTTTATGAAATTGAAATAAAAAAATAAACTGTGACTTCTGCCAGAGCACAAGAAAAACAATCATCCACGATACCTAGCTTCATGTCCCAGTTTGCAGGGCATCACAGGACCAAAACTCTCGAAGTCTGACCAGTGCGACCAGGTGGTTGGTTGGATTGCAGCAGATAATGCTTTCAGTCGGTTAAGCATAACCCTGTCTTCCACCAAGTCCAGTCTCAGTAGCCAAGAGTCTGATCAACAGAATCCTCTCCCTGATCCTCCTTCCTCCTACCATGGAGAGTCTGGCCAAACAAGTGATCCCACACTCGGAAATTCCGAGGAGCTCTTTTCATCACCATTACTTGATTTGGCCCTCTCTCCAAGCACGCTTGAAGAGGGACATGAAGATCTTCTGCCCTGATTCCCAACCTCTTGAGCATCCACAGTCACAAGAACATGACGGTGGGGAATGGCAATTAGTGTTTAATGAGGTGGATGATGATGAGACACAGTTGCCAATGAGTCAACCACAATTACTGTCCCAAGAGGTTGATGAAGAGGATGAGACACAGTTGTCAATCACTGAGATTGTGGTTAGGTCAACAAATCATGAGGATGATCAGACTGAGGAAGTGGAAGAGGATATGGTGGACGATGAAGTCACTGACCCAAACTGGGAAGGTGGAAAGCCGAGCAAGGACAGCAGTACAGAGAGGGAAGGATCTGCAGCACCGCAACAGGCTGGAAGAGGCAGTGGGGTGGCAAAAGGGAAAAGGTGGGTCACACCAAACAGGCCCACAACTGTTCTACAGAGCACCCCCTTGCGTAAATCTCTCGTGCCAAGGGGTAGGTGTTCCGCAGTATGGTGCTTTTTTGAGGAAAGTGCAGACGACAAAAGAATAGTAGTTTGCAACCTGTGCCACACCAAAATGAGCGGGGGCGTGAACACTAGCAACCTCACCACCACCTATGGTACGTGCTGGCCAATCACCTGTCGAAGGCGCATGCAAGGATGCCTCCTGCCCTGCACCTGGACCTTTGCAAGCACCATCAGCGACCACATCCACTTCCCTGTCCTAACGCAGCGTCCAAATGTAATTACTCCAGGCATTTGAATGAAAGCGCAAATACCCAGCCACCCAGCCACCCACCCACAGGCCATAGCACTAAATGTGCACCTTTCAAAATTACTGGCCCTGGAAATGTTGCCATTTAGGCTTGTGGACACTGAGGCCTTCCGCAGCCTGATGTCGGCGGCCATCCCGTGGTACTCTGTCCCCAGCCGCCACTATTTTTTGAGGTGTGCCGTGCCCACCTTACACCAACGTGCGTCCCGAAACGTCACACGTGCCCTGACCAACGCAGTTACTGGGAAGGTCCACTTAACCACGGACACATGGACAAGTGCATTTGGCCAGGGATGCTACATTTCCCTGATGGCACACTGGGTGAACATTGTGGAGGCAGGGAGCGAGTCGTACCCTGGGATGGCACAGGGGCTACCGACACCAAGAATTGCGGGCCCTAATTCCATCAGGATTTCTGCCAGCACCTACAGTCGTGGCCAAAAGTGATGAGAATGACACAAATATTCGTTTTCACAAAGTTTGCTGCTAAACTTCTTTTATATCTTTGTTTCAGTTGTTTCTGTGATGTAGTGAAATATAATTACACGCACTTCATACGTTTCAAAGGCTTTTATCGACAATTACATGACATTTATGCAAAGAGTCAGTATTTGCAGTGTTGGTCCTTCTTTTTCAGGACCTCTGCAATTTGACTGGGCATGCTCTCAATCAACTTCTGGGCCAATTCCTCACTGATAGCAACCCATTCTTTCATAATCACTTCTTGGAGTTTGTCAGAATTAGTGGGTTTTTGTTTGTCCACCCGCCTCTTGAGGATTGACCACAAGTTCTCAATGGGATTAAGATCTGGGGAGTTTCTAGGCCATGGACCCAAAATGTCAATGTTTTGGTCCCCGAGCCACTTAGTTATCACTTTTGCCTTATGGCACGGTGCTCCATCGTGCTAGAAAAGGCATTGTTCGTCACCAAACTGTTGTTGGATTGTTAAAAGAAGTTGCTGTTGGAGGTTGTTTTGGTACCATTCTTTATTCATGGCTGTGTTTTTGGGCAAAATTGTGAGTGATCCCACTTCCTTGGATGAGAAGCAACCCCACACATGAATGGTCTCAGGATGCTTTACTGTTGGCATGACACAGGACTGATGGTAGCGCTCACCCTTTCTCTCGCCTTTTTCCTGATGCCCCAAACAATCGGAAAGAGGCTTCATCGGAGAATATGACTTTGCCCCAGTCCTCAGCAGTCCATTCACCATATTTTCTGCAGAAGATCAATCTGTCCCTGATGTTTTTTTTGGACAGAAGTGGCTTCTTTGCTGCCCTTCTTGACACCAGGCCATCTTCCAAAAGTCTCACTGTGCGTGCAGATGCGCTCACACCTGCCTGCTGTCATTCCTGAGCAAGCTCTGCACTGGTGGCACTCCGATCCCGCAGCTGAATCCTCTTTAGGAGACGATCCTGGCGCTTGCTGGACTTTCTTGGACGCCCTGAAGCCTTCTTAACAAGAATTGAACCTCTTTCCTTGAAGTTCTTGATGATCCTATAAATTGTTGATTGAGGTGCAATCTTAGTAGCCACAATATTCTTGCCTTTGAAGCCATTTTTATGCAACGCAATGATGGCTGCACGCGTTTCTTTGCAGGTCACCATGGTTAACAATGGAAGAACAATGATTTCAAGCATCACCCTCCTTTTAACAGGTCAAGTCTGCCATTTTAACCCAATCAGCCTGAAATAATGATCTCCAGCCTTGTGCTTGTCAACATTCTCACCTGAGTTAACAAGACGGTTACTGAAATGATCTCAGCAGGTCCTTTAATGACAGCAATGAAATGCAGTGGAAATTTCTTTTGTGGATTAAGTTCATTTTCATGGCAAAGAAGGACTATGCCATTCATCTGATCACTCTTCATAACATTCTGGAGTATACGCAAATTGCTATTATACTTAAGCAGCAACTTTTCCAATATTTATGTAATTCAGAAGCGAGGAGTGGGCATGAATGTCTGACCTCTGTGACTTTTTAATAAACTTTGAGGAATCAACACAAATGGTGAGCGGCGATAACGCTGTTTGATTGAGTTTGATCCTCCTGATGACGACAGCGAAGTCTCGCCTGTTGGAACTCTGCCACACATGGCTGACTTCATATTAGGCTGCCTTTCCCGCGACCCGCGCGTTATACGCATTTTAGACAACACAGATTACTGGGTGTTTGCCCTTCTTGACCCCCGCTACAAAGAGAACTTCTCATCACTCATTCCACAGGTGGAGAGGACAAGCAAAACGGTGCAATGTCAGAAGGTCCTTGTTGAAAAATTTCTCCCAAAATTTCCATCTGACAACGCTGGCGGCAGAGTCCGTGAGGCAGGGCAACACTCTCGAAGGCCTAGGACAGTTTCATGATCCCTCGCCAGCACTCTCACCTTGATGCGCGGCCTAGTGTCACAAGGAGGGAAAAGTTTTGGAGGATGGTGAAGGAGTACGTAGCAGACCGTGTCAACGCCCAACTGGGTTTACAAGCTGGACACGTGGCACGAACTGGTGATCCACGCCTTGGAGGTGCTGGCCTGCCCTGCCGCCAGCGTTTTGTCTGAACGGGTATTTAGTGCTGCTGGTGGCATTATAGCAGATAAGCATATGCGCCTATCACCTGAAAATACTGACAGGTTGACTGTTATAAAAATTAAAAAGACCTGGATTGCCCCAGACTTCTCGACTCCACCAGAGGAAAGCAGATGAACAAAGGCACTTTAAATGTGTTGTTTAATGTACTCAATACACTGTATTCCCATGCACCCCTTCCACCACAAAAAAGGGTATATGGTTAAATCTTCCTTTTCTCATCCTCCTCCTCTTCTTCCATCATATCAACATGCTTATTCATCGCATATAATGCCCTCGCATATATGCCCTCGCATATAATTTTTCACAGGGTCAGCTCACCTGCAGGCCCTTGCATATAATGTTTTACAAGGACAGCTCAACTGCATGCCCTCGCATATAATGTTTTACAGGGTCAGCTCAACTGCAGGTCCTTGCACATAATGTTTTACAGGGTCAGTTAAACTGCAGGCCCTCGCATATGTTTTACAGGGTCAGCTCTCCTGCAGGCCCTCACCTACAATCTTTTACAGGGTCAGCTCACCTTCTGATGAAGTCAGCGAAGTCTTGCCTGTTGGTACTCTGGCATACATGGCTGACTTCATGTTAGGCTGTCTTTCCCACGACCCGCTCGTTATACACATTTTAGACAACATGGATTACTGGTTGTTCACCCTTCTTGACCCCTGCTACAAAGAGAACTTCTCATCTCTCATTCCTCTGGTGGAGAGGACTGTCATGGAACCATGAACCAGACGTACAACAAGAGATAAGTGGAAATAAGAAGGCTTTATTGAAAATCAAGCTGTAAGCAAAAGTCCAAACGGATGGCTAAACCGAAGCAGGGTCTTGCGTAGACAGAGGTCAGGAACCAGAAGGGTAGTCAGACGAAGCCTGGATCAGGAACCAGCAGGGTAGTCAGACGAAGCCAGGATCAGGAACCAACGGGGTAGTCAGGCGAGGCCAGGATCAGGAACCAGAAGCAGCAGCAGTCTTAGAAGCATGTGAACACAGGAGGACCAAGCAAGGAACTGAAGCCACAGACCTCCTATATATATGAGCTAGGCATCCAGCTCCTCCCAGTGGGAAGGAGAAGCCGCAGGGTGGGAGGCTACAAGAAACCCAGAAACCAAGATGGCCGCCAGCACATGTCAAACGAAGGAGAACAGTAAGAAGGTAAGACCATGACAGTACCTCCCCCTCAAGGGCCCCTCCTCCGCGGAGTAAGGAACGGTTTCTGAGGGAAGCGTGCGTGGAAGGCTCGGAGCAAAGCAGGAGCATGGACATCTGCGGAGGGAACCCAGGAACGCTCCTCTGGACCATAACCACGCCAATGGACCAAAAACTGCAACCGACCGCGGACCAGGCGTGAGTCCAGGATATTGCTCACCTCATATTCCTCACGATTGCCCACTTGGACCGGACGGGGCCGAGGAACCGAGGAAGTGAAACGATTACACACCAATGGCTTCAACAGGGAGACATGAAACACGTTGGAGATCCGCATGCCAGGAGGAAGCGCAAGGGCATAGGCTACCGGGTTTACCCTGCGAAGCACTCGGAAGGGACCAACAAAGCGAGGCGCCAGCTTGGGAGTGGGCACTCGAAGGTTGAGGTTGCGGGTGGACAACCATACACGGTCTCCGACCTGGTAGGAAGGAGCGGGCGCTCGTCTGCGATCAGCCTGGAGTCTCTGGCGCTGCGCAGAGACCTCAAGGGACCTCTGGATCTGTACCCAAGAAGCACGTAGGACGGAAAGGTGATCCTCCACAGCCGGAATATCCTGGGGAGAGAATACCTCCGGTAACACGGCAGGTTGGAACCCATAATTGGCCATGAAGGGAGACGTCCCAGAGGAAGAGTTCACCGCCGTGTTCCTGGCAAACTCAGCCCAAGGCAGGAGGTCAACCCAATTGTCTTGGTGATCGGAGACATAGCATCGAAGGAATTGCTCCAAGGCCTGATTGGATCGTTCTGCGGCCCCATGAAATCCATCCCCAGGTGTGACCATGGGCGCTCCCCGGTGGCTATGGGTTGCAAAAGGCTCAACGGAAGGTGCCGAGGGGACTTACTCTGGGCACAAACGGAGCATGCCGCTACATATGCGGCGATGTCGGAACGTAGAGAAGGCCACCAGAACAGACGTGAAACAGCCCAGGACAGCTGATTCTTTCCAGGATGCCCCGCGGCCTTGGAGTTATGGTAGGTTCGCAACAACCGAGTGCGCAACTCCTCAGGCACAAAACACCTTCCGTTGGGTCTCCCAGAGGGAGCACCAGATTGAGCCGCCAAAATCTGCTCACCCAGGGGAGAGGTCAGGCTGGTGCGAATGGCGGCCAGGATCTGATTCGGAGGTATGACCGAAGTAGGAATCGACTCCTCCCCGGACAGCTCGGAGTACTGCCGTGATAAGGCATCCGCTCTGATGTTCTTGGAACCGGGTAGGTAGGAGACCACGTAATTAAAACGTGACAAGAACAGAGCCCATCTGGCCTGACGTGGTGTCAATCTCTTGGCCTCAGAAAGGTAGGTCAGATTCTTGTGGTCCGTCAGGATGAGAACCGGAACCACCGAACCCTCGAGCAAGTGCCTCCATTCTTTAAGGGCCTGCACGATGGCCAATAACTCCCTGTCACCAGTCTGATAGTTGCACTCCACGGAAGACAGTTTCCGGGAGTAAAACCCACAAGGAAGCAGAGGACCCTCTGGTGTTCTACGCTGAGACAGAAGGGCGCCTACTCCCGTCTCAGATGCGTCCACCTCGAGGACAAAGGGCAACCCAGGGTTGGGATGCGACAGAATCGGAGCCGACACAAAGGCGGACTTTAGAGCCTCACAAGCTCGGATGGCCTCGAGCGGCCAGACCTGGAAATTACTGCCCTTCCTGGTCAGATCCGTGAGAGGCTTGGCTAGCATAGAAAAGTCCCTGATGAACTTCCGATAATAATTGGCGAAGCCCAAAAAGCGCTGCAGGGCACGGAGACCACTGGGCTGGGGCCACTGTAAGACAGCCGAAACCTTCTCAGGATCCATGGAGAACCCCTCAGCGGAAATGATGTAACCTAAGAAGGTTACCTGGGATCGGTGAAATTCGCATTTCTCAAGCTTACCGAACAGCCTGTTCTCTCGTAACCGTTGCAACACTCGTCTGACATCCATAATGTGGGCCTCCATGGATTCAGAATATACCAAGATGTCATCCAAATAGACCACCACACACTGCTGCAACAGGTCACGGAAAACATCGTTGATGAATTCCTGGAAGACTGCGGGCGCATTGCACAACCCAAAGGGCATAACCAAGGATTCATAATGACCGGTCCTGGTGTTAAACGCGGTCTTCCACTCATCGCCCGCCTTGATCCTTACCAGGTTATATGCCGCCCTCAGGTCGAGTTTGGTAAAGACCGTGGCCCCTTTGAGGCGATCGAACAGCTCGGAAATCAAGGGTATCGGGTAAGCGTTCTTGATCGTGATGCGATTGAGACCCCTGTAATCGATGCAAGGCCTCAACTCACCGCCCTTCTTTTTCACAAAGAAAAATCCAGCCCCTGCCGGGGAAGAGGATTTGCGAATGTGTCCGCGTGAAAGCGCCTCCCTCACGTACTCCTCCATGGCCTCATTCTCCGCTACCGACAGTGGATAGACTTTGCCACGAGGAGGAACGGCACCAGATTGTAACTCTATGGCACAATCGTATGGGCGGTGCGGAGGTAGGGCAACCGCGCGCACCTTATCGAATACATCCCGGTACTCTTCGTATTCAGGAGGCAACAGAGAGTCCGAGGAAGTACACAGCAACTTGACAGGCCCATGGATGCAACTAGCCCCACACTGCGGTGACCACGAGAGGATCTCGGCCGATCTCCAATCGAAAGTCGGATTATGCTTCTGGAGCCAGGGGTACCCCAAGACCACCGAGTAGTGTGGAGACGAAATCACCTGGAGACAGACCGACTCTCTGTGAACGGCACCAATGGCTATCCCCACTGGAAGGGTCTCATGAGTCACGTGTGGCGGCAGAAGGGGTCTGCCGTCTATCGCCTCAAGAGCCAGTGGGGAACCTCGAGGCTGCAGAGGAATGGAATTGGCGGCAGCGAACACACTATCAATGAACAAACCACCAGCACCAGAGTCCACCAACGCCTGGGTCGTCACCGAGCCCCCGACCCAGGAGAGGACAACAGTGATCAGTGGTTTGTCAACACGGGAAACCGGGGACGAGGAGACTCCACCCAAGATCTGCCCCCGACAGGATCTCAGGTGCGAGCGTTTCCCGGACGGTTCGGACATGCCAACCGAAAATGCCCACCGAGACCACAGTACATGCATCGGCCCTCGCGTCTCCGGAGTACCCTCTCCCCCTCGGACAGGCGAGCAAACCCCAGCTGCATGGGTTCACCCCCAGACAAGTCATCCCCAGGAGGCGTGGGAGGAGAGGGAGGCACGGGTGGGACAGCAAACGTAGGCGCCAATCTGTTAGAAGACCTCCGCAGGCTCTCCTTAAAGGAAGGTCTCTCCCTGAGTCTGGTGTCAATCAAAATCAGGAAAGAAATAAGAGACTCGAGCTCCACTGGTAGGTCCTTAGCTGCAACCTCATCCTTCAAGGCATCCGAGAGACCATGAGAGAAAGCAGCCACCAGAGCCTCATTATTCCAGCCCACCTCTGCTGCCAGGGTACGAAACTCAATGGCGTATTCAGCTACGGATCGTGAACCCTGTCTGATGGACATAAGGAGCTTTGCAGCAGAGGCAGCACGAGCCGGCACATCGAATACCTTCCGAAGAGAAGCAACAAAACCGGAAAACTCGGCAACCACCGGATTGTTGTTCTCCCATAAAGGGCTGGCCCAGGCCAAGGCCTTGTCCGAGAGCAGCGAGATCAAGAAGCCCACCTTTGATCTCTCAGTAGGAAAGGCATGTGGCAGCAACTCGAAATAAATGCCCACCTGGTTAAGGAAACCTCGGCACTGAGTTGGCTCTCCCCCAAAGCGCTGTGGAAGGGGGGCAGAACCGGTCATACCCCGAGACACCGCAGGCGCAGCAACAGGTGTCAGGGTAGACTCTGGCGCAACAACCGGAGCGGCAGTAGGAGCGGGCCCAGGAGCGACAACCGACCCATCGGCAACGGAAGCGAAATGAGCCGTGCGTTCAAGCAGGGTTTGCAACGCCACAGCGAACCGACCCAACAGGTGATCCTGCTGATCAAGTCTGGCAACCAGCGTAGGTAGCGAGGATGGCCCTGTACCGTCAAAATTCATGGCTTGGTCCTAATGTCATGGAACCATGAACCAGACGTACAACAAGAGATAAGTGGAAATAAGAAGGCTTTATTGAAAATCAAGCTGTAAGCAAAAGTCCAAACGGATGGCTAAACCGAAGCAGGGTCTTGCGTAGACAGAAGTCAGGAACCAGAAGGGTAGTCAGACGAAGCCTGGATCAGGAACCAGCAGGGTAGTCAGATGAAGCCAGGATCAGGAACCAACGGGGTAGTCAGGCGAGGCCAGGATCAGGAACCAGAAGCAGCAGCAGTCTTAGAAGCATGTGAACACAGGAGGACCAAGCAAGGAACTGAAGCCACAGACCTCCTATATATATGAGCTAGGCATCCAGCTCCTCCCAGTGGGAAGGAGAAGCCGCAGGGTGGGAGGCTACAAGAAACCCAGAAACCAAGATGGCCGCCAGCACATGTCAAACGAAGGAGAACAGTAAGAAGGTAAGACCATGACAAGGACAAGCAAAACGGTGCTATACCAGAAGGTCCTTGTTGAAAAATTGCTCCAAAGTTGATAGGGCAGACATCCAAATGGATCGTCGCCATCACGGGGATGTGCGATCACCTAGAAGTTATCTAGAGTCAACAAAGTGGCAGCAGGCCCTCACCTACAAGTCCAGTCTCAGTAGCCAAGAGTCTGGTCAACACAATCCTCATCGTGATGGCACATTGGGTGAACGTTGTGGAGGCCGGGAGCAAGTTGGCTGCTGGCACGAGACTTGCCCTCCAATAGATTCTCATTAACGGAAAGTGTACTTATTCCAATAACAGGACCGCTTAGTAGTACTGTATTGTTATTTATCGTTACTACCTCCCCGGGTCGGGAGTGGGTAATTGCTGCGAGCCTACTGCCTTCCTTGGATGTTTGTTCTTTAATAACTCTCTGGGTGGTTCACAATTAGGCATTAAAAGGGGCAAGGCAACAACAGCCAATCAGATTTCCGCCATTGACCTCACTTGGATGTGGTAGCCCTTTCTCAGGCTTCCTCTCCGGCATCGAACCCTGATTGCCCATTACCCGTGATGATCACCATGGTAGGCGCAGAAAAGAACAGTGAAAGTTGATAGGGCAGACATCCAAATGGATCGTCACCGTTACACAACATGCAATCGCCCAGAGGTTATCTACAGTCATGTGAAAAAATTAGGACACCCTTTGAAAGCATGTGGTTTTTTGTAACATTTTTAATAAAAGGTTATTTCATCTCCGTTTCAACAATACAGAGAGATTAAAGTAATCCAACTAAACAAAGAAAACTGAAGAAAAGTCTTTTCAAGATCTTCTGTAAATGTCATTCTACAAAAATGCCTATTCTAACTGAGGAAAAAGATAGGACACCCTCGCCCCTAATAGCGAGTGTTACCTCCTTTGGCTGAAATAACTGCAGTGAGACGGTTCTTGTAGCCATCTACCAGTCTTCGACATCGGTCTGAGGAAATTTTACCCCACTCCTCAATGCAGAACTTTTTCAGCTGTGAGATGTTTGAGGGGTTTCTTGCACGTACAGCCCTTTTCAAGTCACCCCACAGCATCTCAATGGGATTCAAATCTGGACTTTGACTTGGCCATTCCAGGACTCTCCATTTCTTCTTTTTCAGCCAATCTTTGGTTGATTTACTAGTATGTTTTGGGTCATTGTCATGTTGCATGGTCCAGTTCCGCTTCAGCTTTAATTTTCTAACTGATGGTCTCACATGTTCTTCAAGCACCTTCTGATACACAGTAGAATTCATCGTGGATTCTATGATGGTGAGCTGACCAGGTCCTGCTGCAGCAAAGCAGCCCCAAACCATGACACTTCCACCTCCATGCTTCACAGTTGGTATGAGGTTCTTTTCTTGGAATGCTGTGTTTGGTTTACGCCAAACATGTCCTCTGCTGTTGTGTCCAAATAATTCAATTTTGGACTCATCTGTCCAAAGAACATTATTCCAGAAGTCCTGGTCTTTGTCAACTTTATCTCTGGCAAATGTCAGTCTGGCCTCGATGTTTCTCTTCGAAAGCAAAGGTTTCCTCCTTGCACACCTCCCATGCAAGTTAAACTTGTACAGTCTCTTTCTGATTGTAGAGGCATGTACTTCTACATCAACAGTAGCCAGAGCCTGCTGTAGTTCTCGAGATGACACTTTAGGGTTTTTGGAGACCTCTTTTAGCATCTTGCGGTCTGCTCTTGGGGTGAACTTGCTGGGGCGACCAGTCCTGGGCATGTTGGCAGTTGTTTTGAAAGCCCTCCACTTGTAGACTATCTTCCGGACAGTGGAATGGCTGATTTCAAAATCTTTTGAGATCTTTTTAAATCCCTTCCCAGACTCATAGGCTGCTACAATCTTTTTTCTGAAGTCCTCTGACAGCTCTTTTGCTCTCACCATGGTGCTCACTCTCACTTCAACAGTCAGGAGCACACCAAACTAAATGTCTGAGGTTTAAATAGGGCAAGCCTCATTCAACATGCAGAGTAACGATCTACTAATTATGTGCACCTGGTGTGATATACCTGTGTGAGATCTGAGCCAATTTAAGAGGGAATACATGTGAGGGTGTCCTATCTTTTTCCTCAGTTAGAATAGGCATTTTTGTAGAATGACATTTACAGAAGATCTTGAAAAGACTTTTCTTCAGTTTTCTTTGTTTAGTTGGATTACTTTAATCTCTCTGTATTGTTGAAACGGAGATGAAATAACCTTTTATTAAAAATGTTACAAAAAACCACATGCTTTCAAAGGGTGTCCTAATTTTTTCACATGACTGTAGTTATCGAGTCACCAATGTGGCAACAGGCCCTCACCCCTAATGTTTTAGATGTTCAGATCAGCAGGCCCTTGCTCCAAATGTTTTTGAGGGTCACGAGCAGGCCATCAATCATAATTTTTCAAGGGTGTGTATGATGCCCTCCTTTATGTGTAACAAAGGGTGTTTCTGTAAAAGTTGCATACTACTCGGACAACATGGTTCCCAGCAGCAACCTGGGAGTCCAAGATGCATCCAGACATCCTCCTCATGCTGTTTCCGAACCATTTTGGTGGTGTTTCCATCAATTTCTGACCTTTTCCTATGAACCAGTCACAGTCCCCTCTTCAGAGCAGAGGGGTGTCTGGTTTAGTGTTTGTGTTCTCCCATTGATTTCCATTATACTCGGGTGTTCGGTAGAGCACCCGAGCATACCGATGTGTTCGGCCAGAGCACCCGAGCACTTTGGTGCTCGATCATCACTAGTGTGAACAATAACAATATCAGTTAGGGGGCTCCCTGGAATATGGCTCAGCCTGCTATATTACCTAGCTAGTAAAATATAAAATAATAAATGGCTGGCTTCTTAATAACAATGTACCTCAATTTATTATTAAAAAATATATACATACATAAAATCTCTATTTAATGCTAGATGCAATATCATGAGACAATAAAAAACCTTATAATAAATTAAAAATGATGTATATAAACTATAGCATAAAATAATATGTAGTTGCGGTCCCTCTATTTATTATTAGCGTGGAGCTCTTGCACTATTTTTAAAGATACTAGTAATCCACATCAGTATAACAGGAGTTAGCAAGGTATCTTGTTGTATTAAACTTGCCCAAAGTAGCGTTCTTGATTGATTTACCATGAACTTGTTGTGGCTATTTTGTATATCATATTGTTATATTTGTGTAGTCTTATAATCTTATAATCTTAACATTATACTTTTATTCACTGAAGAAGAAACCCAGGTGGTTTCGAAACGCGTTTGGAGAAATAACGCAGCAATATATACAGAGCGCAAGAAGCGATCCATACAGCCACGTAGCACAGTTGGCGTCTCAAAGCCTCCAATCCACATGCGCTGGGAAATAGATGCCGACACAGCACACATACAGAAGCGTGGAAGTAAGCGGTCTGGGAGGCAAATTGGCATATATACGATCAAAAGCACGTATGTATTAACCACCACCAAATACAGCAACTAACACATCGGTATCTGGGTAAGCAATTAATATCGTAATCTGTTCAGTTTAGAATGCATGACAATTGTGCTATCTATTAAACTGATCCAACAAACAGTGGCGGTGAGAGCATACAGTCATAACAGCGTGTCTTTTATGGAACTTATCAAGTGGCAATTATAAGACTATAAAAATATAACAATATGATATACAAAATAGCCACAACAAGTACATGGTAAATCGATCAAGAACGCTACTTTGTACAAGTTAAATACAACAAGATACCTTGCTAAGGCTACTTTCACACTAGCGTTCGATCGGATCGGTTCTGAACGGATCCGATCATAATAATGCAGACGGAGGCTCCGTTCAGAACGGATCCGTCTGCATTATATTGGAAAAAAAAAGCTAAGTGTGAAATTAGCCTGAGCGGATCCGTCCAGACTTTTACATTGAAAGTCAATGGGGGACGGATCCGCTTGAAGATTGAGCCATATTGTGGCATCTTCAAACGGATCCGTCCCCATTGACTTACATTGTAAGTCTGGACGGATCCGCACGCCTCCGCACGGCCAGGCGGACACCTGAACGCTGCAAGCAGCGTTCAGCTGTCCGCCTGTCCGTGCGGAGGCGAGAGGAGCGGAGGCTGAACGCCGCCAGACTGATGCAGTCTGAGCGGATACGCATCCATTCAGACTGCATCAGGGCTGGACGGAAGCGTTCGGGTCCGCTCGTGAGCCCCTTCAAACGGAGCTCACGAGCGGACAGCCGAACGCTAGTGTGAAAGGAGCCTAACTCCTGTTATACTGCTGATGAATACGAGTATCTTTAAAAACAGTGCAAGAGCTCCACACTAATAATAATTATAGGGACCGCGACTACATATTATTTTATGCTATAGTTTATATACACAATTTTTTATTTATTATAAGGTTTTTTACTGTTTCATGATATTGCATCTAGCATATTAGAGATTTATGTATAGCATAGTTTTTATAGTAAAAAATGCAATGCAACATCTCTCTGCAAAACAAATAAAGTACAAAAAGTATTCTAATGCTAATTCTATGCTTATTATGTAAAGTAGAGATGCTTGGCAAATACATTTTGTACAAAATTATTTGGGCCCGTCTGCCACACGTCAAGGCGATCTATGTAAGAAGGGAACCTAACACTATATTCTACCTGTTATGTGCCATGACGGCTACCATACACTCCCTGAATTGTATGGTAGCCGTCATGGTACAAAATGTATTTGCCAAGCATATCTACTTTACATAATAAGCATAGCATTAGCATTAGGCCTCATGCACACGGCCGTTGTTTTGGTCCGCATCCGAGACGCCGTTTTGGCGGCTTGGATGCTGACCCATTCATTTCAATATAAATATAAAAAAATATAACATGTCCTACTCTTGTCCGCACTTTGCGGACAAGAATAGGCATTTATATTGCCGGCGCCCGTTCCGCAAATTGCGGAAGCCAACACGGGCGGCTTCCGTTTTTTGCGGATCCGCGGTTTGCGGACCACAAAAAACAGCACGGTCGTCTGCATGAGGCCTACGTATGATTTTTTTTTTTTTTTTTTTTAAAGAGAGCCTGTGTAATTATTCGCTTTGCTGAAAGACAGTGCAAGCCTTGAAACGGGGTCAATTAAGAAGTAGTTTGGACGGCACTCCGTAGATAAATTCCGGTGCTCAGCGGTAATTTAGTCAGCATATAATATATAAAACCGCGGCACTCAGGTATAGAATAGGTAGTTATTTATTCATCCATCCAGAAACATAGATTAAGGCCAACGTTTCGATCTCATCCCGAGATCTTGTTCACGGCCTGAGTGTAGAGGACGTCTGGTATGGTGGATGGCAGGTATCAGGTGAGCCGCAGCTTGTGAAATGAAATAGCCGCACTCAGCGAGGAACGCTGGCGGTGAGTGCCGCGGTTTTATATATTATATATTGAAACGGGGTCAGGCATCATGATGCACCATCATATTTGAAGACCACTTTATGTAAAATAAATTTACACAAAAAAAAGAGATTTGGTTTGGAAACAGATACAAACAAATATAATGGATCTTTCCTGCTGTTCTTTTTAAAGCTTCCTGCTGTTCCATGTAAATGTCACTTTGTGGACATTTCAACAGCAAAAAATGTGTTGTGAAGCTGGCTTTATGTAATGACAAAAACTGGGACTGTTTACATAAAAAAAAGTCCTTGGTTTTAGGCAACAGCTCTTGAAAACCACTAGTGGAGGGAACCTTTTAACAGAACTTCATTTAAAATCAAGTCACAACCTTTCTGAGTTTCCCATTCTAAAAAGAAGAAAGTGGTGCACTGCTCTGCCCTGCAGGAAACAAACGTCTGATAGGATAGACTCCGGCTTCTGTGAGACAAAGAATCAACATTTACACTGGGTTTTCCAAACCTGCCTGCTATAAAAAGAGAAAGAAACACAAAAGCATCAAAAGATCACATATCATGGGGAATTAGTTGCTTAGTAGTAAAATGAAGATGGTATTGTGACCTTGATGTTATATTGCGGCCCTTACAGTGACTTGCACTTTTTCTCGTATTTTGGTGCCTCACAACCTGAAATTAAGATGGATTGTTTAAGTATTTGCATCATTTCATTTACAGAACATACCCACAACTTTGAAGATTTTTTTTTTATTGTGAAGCAAACAACAAATAGGACAAAATAACAGAAAAATTCAATGTGCATAACTGTTCACCCCCCTAAAGTCAATACTTTATAGAGTCACCTTTTGTGTCAATCACAGCTCCAAGTCGCTTTGGATAAATCCCTTGTGCTGCCACATTTTACCACTGGGATTTTTGCCCATTCCTCCTTGCAAAACTGCTCCAGCTCCTTCAAGTTGGATAACAGCAATCTTTATGTCTGACCACAGATTTTCTATTGGATTGAGACTAGGCCATTCCAACACTTTTACATGTTTGCCCTTAAAGCACTCAAGTGTTGCTTTAGCAGTGTGTTTGGGGTCATTGTTCTGCTGGAAGGTGAACCTCTGTCCTAACCTCAAATCACGCACAGAGTGGGACAGGTTCTGCTCAAGAATATCCCTGTATTTAGCACCATCCATCTTTCCCTCAACTCTGTCCAGTTTCCCAGTCCCAGCTGCTGAAAAACATTCCCACAGCATGATGCTGCCACCACCATGTTTCACTGTGGGGATGGTGTTCTTTGGGTGATGTGATGTGTTGGGTTTGGGCCAGACTTAGCGTTTTCTTTGATGGCCGAAAAGTTCAATTTTAGTCTCATCAGACCAGAGCACCTTCCTCCATACATTTTGGGAGTCTCCCGCATGCCTTTTTGTTTTTAGCTGAAAGTAATGGCTTTCTTCTGGCCACTCTGCCATAAAGCCCAACTCTATGGAGCGTACGGCTTATTGTCGTCTTATGTACAGATACTCCAGTCTCTGCTGTGGAACTCTGCAGCTCCTCCAGGGTTACCTTAGGTCTCTGTGCTGCCTCTCTGATTAATGCTCTCCTTGCCCGGTCCGTGAGTTTTGGTGGCGGCCGTCTCTTTGCAGGTTTGCTGTTGTGCCATGATTCTTTCCATTTGGTTATGATAGATTTGATGGTGCTCCTGGGGGTCATCAAAGATTTAGATTTTTTTTTTTATAACCTAACCCTGACTTGTACTTCTCAACAACATTGTCCCTTACTTGTTTGGAGAGTTCCTTGGTCTTCATGGCAGTGTTTGGTTAGTGATGACTCTTGCTTAGGTGTTGCAGCCTCTGGGGCCTTTCAAAAAGGTGTGTATATGTAATGACAGATCATGTGACAGTTAGATTGCACACAGGTGGACATCCTTTCATTAATTATGTGACTTCTGAAGGTAATTGGTTGCACCAGAGCTTTTTATGGGCTTCCTAACAAAGGGGGTGAATACATACGCACATGCCAATTTTCTGTTTTCTATTTCTAAACAATAGTTTTATTTATATATTTTTCGCATTTCACTTCACCAACTTAGACTATTGTGTTCTGATCCATCACATAAAATTCAGATTAACAAAACATTGAACTTATGGCTGTAATGTAACAAAACACGAAAAAAAAGTCAAGGGTAGTGAATACTTTTGCAAGGCACTGTATATTACACACGTTCTGTAAGATGTGTAAATATAGATCTAGCAATACAATAAGGGTACCTTCACACTTGCGGCAGAGTGATCTGGCAAGCAGTTCCGTCGCCGGAACTGCCTGCCGGATCGGTCAAAACGTATGCGAACTGATGGCATTTGTAAGACTGATCAGGATCCTGATCTGTCTTACAAATGCATTGAAATGCCGTATCCGTATTTCTGGTGTCATCCGGAAAAACGGATCCGGCGTGTATTTTTTTCACATTTTTTTCGGTCTGCACATGCGCAGATCGGAAGGACGGGTCCGGCATTCTGGTATTTTGAATGCTGGATCCGGCACTAATACATTCCTATGGAAAAAAATGCCGGATCCGGCATTCAGGCAAGTGTTCAGTTTTTTGGGCCAGAGATAAAACCGTAGCATGCTGCGGTTTTATCTCTGTCTTGATCAGTCGAAAAGACTGAACTGAAGTCATCCTGATGCATCCTGAATGGATTACTCTCCATTCAGTATGCATTAGCATAAAACTGATCAGTTCTTTTCCGGTATAGAGCCCCTAGGACGGAACTCTATGCCAGAAAAGAAAAACGCTAGTGTGAAAGTACCCTAAGCTGTATTCTTATTTATTTAATTTATGTAAACATGTGTGTGTTGGTACTTAACCGCTTGCCGCCACGCTAACGCCGAAAGGCGTCATTGCGGCGGCTCTCCCAGGCTACACTAACGCCGATTGGCGTCATCTCGCGTGAGCCGAGATTTCCTGTGAACGCGCGCACACAGGCGCGCGCGTTCACAGGAACGGAAGGTAAGCGAGTGGATCTCCAGCCTGCCAGTGGCGATCGTTCGCTGGCAGGCTGGAGATGTGATTTTTTTAACCCCTAACAGGTATATTAGACGCTGTTTTGATAACAGCGTCTAATATACCTGCTTCCTGTTCCTCTGGTGGTCCCTTTTGTTTGGATCGACCACCAGAGGACACAGGTAGCTGTGTAAAGTAGCACCAAACACCACTACACTACACTACACCCCCCCCCGTCACTTATTAACCCCTTATGAACCCTTGATCACTCCATATAGACTCCCTGATCACCCCCCTGTCATTGATCACCCCCCTGTAAGGCTCCATTCAGATGTCCGTATGTGTTTTACGGATCCACGGATACATGAATCGGATCCGCAAAACGCATACGGACGTCTGAATGGAGCCTTACAGGGGGGTGATCAATGACAGGGGGTGATCACCCATATACACTCCCTGATCACCCCCTGTCATTGATCACCCCCCTGTAAGGCTCCATTCAGATGCCCGTATGTGTTTTACGGATCCATGCATCCATGGATCGGATCCGCAAAACGCATACGGACGTCTGAATGGAGCCTTACAGGGGGGTGATCAATGACAGGGGGGTGATCACCTCATATACACTCCCTGATCACCCTCTGTCATTGATCACCCCCCTGTAAGGCTCCATTCAGACGCCCGTATGTGTTTTACGGATCCATGCATCCATGGATCGGATCCGCAAAACACATACGGACGTCTGACTGGAGCATGACAGCGGGGTTATCAGCCCATATAGCCTCCCTGATCACTTTCCTGTCATTGATCACTTCCCTGTCATTGATCACCCCCCTGTCATTGATCACCCCCCTGTAAGGCTCCATTCAGACGCCCGTATGTGTTTTACGCATCCACGCATCTATGGATCGGATCCGCAAAACACATACGGACGTCTGAATGGAGCCTTACAGGGGGGTGATCAGTGACAGGGGGGTGATCACCCCATATACACTCCCTGATCACCCCCCCTGTCATTGATCACCCCCCTGTAAGGCTCCATTCAGACGTCTGTATGTGTTTTACGGATCCACGCATCTATGGATCGGATCCGCAAAACACATACGGACGTCTGAATGGAGCCTTACAGGGGGGTGATCAGTGACAGGGGGGTGATCACCCTATATACACTCCCTGATCACCCCCCTGTAAGGCTCCATTCAGACGTCCGTATGTGTTTTGCGGATCCGATCCATGTATCCGTGGATCCGTAAAAAACATATGGACGTCTGAATGGAGCCTTTCAGAGGGGTGATCAATGACAGAGGGGTGATCAGTGACAGGGGGGTGATCACCCCATATACACTCCCTGATCACCCCCCTGTCATTGATCACCCCCATGTAAGGCTCCATTCAGAATTTTTTTTGGCCCAAGTTAGCGGAAATATATATATATTTTTTTCTTACAAAGTCTCTTATTCCACTAACTTGTGTCAAAAAATAAAATCTCACATGAACTCACCATACCCCTCACGGAATCCAAATGTGTAATTTTTTTTAGACATTTATATTCCAGTCTTCTTCTCACGCTTTAGGGCCCCTAAAATGCCAGGGCAGTATAAATACCCCACATGTGACCCCATTTCGGAAAGAAGACACCCCAAGGTATTCCGTGAGGGGCATATTGAGTTCATGAAAGATTGACATTTTTGTCCCAAGTTAGCGGAAAGGGAGACTTTGTGAGAAAAAACAAAAACAAAAAAATTTCCGCTAACTTGTGCCCAAATTTTTTTTTCTATTAACTCGCTATGCCCCTCATTGAATACCTTGGGGTGTCTTCTTTCCAAAATGGGGTCACATGTGGGGTATTTATACTGCCCTGGCTTTTTAGGGGCCCGAAAGCGTGAGAAGAAGTCTGGGATCCAAATGTCAAAAAATGCCCTCCTAAAAGGAATTTGGGCCGCTTTGCGCATCTAGGCTGCAAAAAAGTGTCACACATGTGGTATCGCCGTACTCAGGAGAAGTTGGGCAATGTGTTTTGGGGTGTCATTTTACATATACCCATGCTGGGTGAGATAAATATCTTGGTCAAATGCCAACTTTGTATAAAAAAATGGGAAAAGTTGTCTTTTGCAGAGATATTTCTCTCACCCAGCATGGGTATATGTAAAATGACACCCCAAAACACATTCCCCAACTTCTCCTGAGTACGGCGATACCAGATGTGTGACACTTTTTTGCAGCCTAGGTGGGCAAAGGGGCACACATTCCAAAGTGCACCTTTCGGATTTCACAGGTCATTTTTTACAGATTTTGATTTCAAACTACTTACCACACATTTGGGCCCCTAGAATGCCAGGGCAGTATACCCTACCCCACAAGTGACCCCATTTTGGAAAGAAGACACCCCAAGGTATTCCGTGAGGGGTATGTCGAGTTCCTAGAATTTTTTATTTTTTGTACCAAGTTAGCGGAAACTGATGATTTTTTTTTTCTTACAAAGTCTCATATTCCACTAACTTGTGACAAAAAATAATAAATTCCATAAACTCACCATACCCCTCACGAAATACCTTAGGGTGTCTTCTTTCCAAAATGGGGTCACTTGTGGGGTAGTTATGCTGCCCTGGCATTCTAGGGGCCAAAATGTGTGGTAAGTAGTTTGAAATCAAAATCTGTAAAAAATGGCCGGTGAAATCCTAAAGGTGCTCTTTTGAATGTGGGCCCATTTGCGCATCTAGGCTGCAAAAAAGTGTCACACATCTGGTATCGCCGTACTCAGGAGAAGTTGGGCAATGTGTTTTGGGGTGTCATTTTACATATACCCATGCTGGGTGAGATAAATATCTCGTCAAAAGACAACTTTTCCCATTTTTTTTATACAAAGTTGGCATTTGGCAAGATATTTATCTCACCCAGCATGGGTATATGTAAAATGACACCCCAAAACACACGGCGATACCACATGTGTGACACTTTTTTGCAGCCTAGGTGGGCAAAGGGGCACACATTCCAAAGAGCACCTTTCGGATTTCACCGGTCATTTTTTACAGATTTTGATTTCAAACTTCTTCTCACGCATCTGGGCCCCTAGAATTCCAGGGCAGTATAACTACCCCACAAGTGACCCCATTTTGGAAAGAAGACACCCCAAGGTATTTTGTGATGGGCATAGTGAGTTCATGGAAGTTTTTGTTTTTTGTCACAAGTTAGTGGAATATGAGACTTTGTAAGAAAAAAAAAAATCATCATTTTCCGCTAGCTTGTGACAAAAAATAAAAAGTTCTATGAACTCACTATGCCCATCAGCGAATACCTTACGGTGTCTACTTTCCGAAATGGGGTCATTTGTGGGGGTTTTCTACTGTCTGGGCATTGTAGAACCTCAGGAAACATGACAGGTGCTCAGAAAGTCAGAGCTGCTTCAAAAAGCGGAAATTCACATTTTTGTACCATAGTTTGTAAACGCTATAACTTTTACCCAAACCATTTTTTTTACTCAAACATTTTTTTTTATCAAAGACATGTTGAACAATAAATTTAGTGAAAAATGTATATATGGATGTCGTTTTTTTTGCAAAATTTTACAACTGAAAGTGAAAAATTTAATTTTTTTGCAAAAAAATCGTTAAATTTCTATTAATAACAAAAAAAGTAAAAATGTCATCAGCAATGAAATACCACCAAATGAAAGCTCTATTAGTGAGAAGAAAAGGAGGTAAAATTCATTTGGGTGGTAAGTTGCATGACCGAGCAATAAACCGCTAAAGTTGTGGAGTGCCGATTTGTAAAAAAGGGCCTGGTCACTAGGGGGGTATAAACCTGTGGTCCTTAAGTGGTTAAATATACTGTCACCTAGACATTATAAATTATTGTAAATAATAATTATTTTACTGTTCATGTTTTTATTTTTGCTTGTGACTTGATCTTCAGAAATGATTTTAGTTACAAATGATAAAGGACAGGGTTGTATAGACTTAAAAAGAACCTGTCACTGTGAAATGCAGTGCTCTCTGCAGGCAGCATGTTATAGAGCAGGAGGAGCTGAGCAGATTGATATATAGTTTTGTGGAAAAAGATTCACTAAAACTTGCAATTCAATAAAACTCTGCCCAGCCCTTTCTGCTGTACAGCATGCTGCCTGCCGAGTGCACTGCATTTCATGGTGACAGGTTCCCTTTAAGGCTGGGGCTACACGGCGACACTGGTCACACGACCAGGGTTGCTGCATAGCCCTAGCCTAAAGGGAGTCTGTTAGTGCCTTACTCACCATTAATTTAATTTATTACAATGCTGGGTAAGTTGCTGTAACACATTTACAAACATAGCTTTGTGACGTGTAGTGAGATCAAATTAGACTGTAAGTGCCTAGTGGGAAGTCCTGATTGCAGCAGATGTCCATGCTCTCCTTCCTAATCAGGGGTACACTTAGCCTTTCTGCTGCCGGCGGCACTAACAGGAATAGTGCCCCCCCATTCTCTCCACACTCATTCCGCACACACTAGACTTACTATTTTTTGGGGGGGGAGGGGAGTACTATCTCACCTTGTATGGCTTATAAGCCTCCTCACGCCGATTAAAGCGCTCTCCTCAAGGAGAGAAAGTACCACCCAAAGCCTGACCTAGTCCTTTCACGCAGTAAAGCCAGTACTCTCTGCCCTGCACTGATGAGGGCCAGTTACCCCGAAACAGCTGTCTGCAGATGAGATGCTGGTTTAATTATTATCCAAGTCATGTCTCAAGGTCTAGTTAAAGGGCTATTCCCATTTCAGATATTGGGGGCGTATCGCTATGATATTCACCCAATGTTTGATACAGTAGGTGGGGGTCCTACCTCTGGAACCCACACCTATATTTTGAAGCAGTTTCTGTCCGACCGATTCTTGGCATATTTCCTGGGTTGCAGCCGAATCTCCACCGGACCCCATTATAGTTAATGGGGTCGACTGGCATTTAGGTAGCATCCAGCAACGCTGGATCCGGAGAACTCAGGCAGGTTTTGTGCTGCAAATGTGAAAGCCTTGGATTAAGGTGATAGCATGGGCACTGCTACTGTGCTCCCCAATGTATGGTCGGAAGATGACTGTAGTACATCGGCACATATCCTCTGCAAAACCAGGATTAGCAAAAACATTGATCCTGGCAGTTAACCTATTCAGTGGTTTGATGATCCCATCTCATTACTGGGGGAAGGTTTCCCCTGTATAGCCATGAACACTGAAGCTGGCATCAGATAATGGTCCCCAGGGCTGTCTCTTGCTCAAGCCAAGTAAAGGCATAGCAAGTGTGGGCACAATAGACTGTCATGCATACTGTAAGTATACAAGAATATTGCTTATAGAATCTGTGCCAATGCAAAGTATGGTAATGGGACAAACAATAAAATAAATTATTGTAAAATCAAAATGTGAAAAACTCCACAAAACTCCTTTTTTTCTAAAACAAATTTATTGCAATAAAATCTGCACATATTTTTTACTCCCATAACAGTAACAACATGCACTATAAACTCTTATCTTGGTTGAACAATATGCTGCATAAATGAAATTAAAACCCTTTTTTTTTTTTTACTTATTTATTTTTGTACCAAAAACATTGTGGGCAATTTTCCTATATGGCTTCTCTATAGGACATGAAATACAGCCGAAAATAAGCATGTACAAAATAACACTAAATGTAAAATGCCACCAAAACCGTCACAAAAAATGGTATAAGGAAAGCTTGTTACAGGTACAGTATAAAGCTATGTGAATAATCTCTTAGTGGTTTTCCAGGAGTACAAAATTGATGACCTATCCTCAGGACATCAATGTCTGATCAGTCGGTGTCTAACTCCTGGCAGCTGTTTGAAGAGGGTGCAGCACTCCAATGAGCACTGCGGCCTCCTCCTACTCCAGTGACGTCACATGCATTGGTTACATGGTCTAGGTGCAGCTCAAGTGAATGAGCCTGTGTTGCAATACCAAGCACAGCTGCTGTCTAATCCACTGTGCTGTGCTGGTGAGCAGTGAGGCGACCGTGTGGCTTCTTAAAACAGCTGATTTGTGGGGGTCTTGGGTGTCTGACCCCCCATTGACAGATATTGATGATCAGGAGGATAGGTCATCAGTACTGCACTCCTGGAAAACCCCTTTGTTTCATGTAGCTTACTTCTACGTACAGTTCAAAAGTGAGCTAATAGAGACTGTCATTCTGCAGCCAATTATTAGGTATAAAATATAAAAAAAGTTTTGGAATTAAGGCTGGATTTTTAATTGTTTTAATTTTTATATGAATATTTTTCAGATAAACTACTTGGCTCACCTAAAGGTAATATAGGACTATTTAGGTCCATAGGACCATTGTGTCAGCAAGCATCAGGTAAGTAAAGTAAAGTAATATTTCCAGTTTTACACTGTCTCCTTATGAGACACAGGGGGACATTTATTAAGCTATGTATGCATAAAAAAGTCACAAATTATGGCTCACACCATATTTGCCCCATAATTTGTGACTTTTTGAGCTTCTTGCCACTCTTCCAAAGTTGGCAAGAAAAGGGAAGGCACTTAGCAGCAGACGGCAAGGCTTTGTGTGGCCCGCCGGATTTACTATAACTGATGCCAGAAACTGGCTGGCGTAGACTTGAGTTTCTGGCGTATGGAGGAACAGAGATGCTCTTACCTCTTAATAAATTAGGCGTATCTTACTCCAGCCCAGTGAGATCATACGCCAGTCTTGATGAATCTCCCCCACAGTATCCTACAATTTCCCTTACTCGCCTACAGACAAATTCTTTAATTCATCCACTTCTGCTTGTCATGTCTCCATACAGCTTCTCATAAATGTGTGCTAATTAATTCATATAGGGTTTGTCCTGTATTAAAACATGGTCAATTAGCGCCATCTTCTGACCACTTCCATATTGTTCTCTGTGTATGTTCAGCCTCTTTTGTTACTTGTCCCCTTTGTGACCTCACTTATCTACAAGAAGGGGTGTAGTTTCTAGAAGCTGCCATGTTCCTTCACATGCTCTGCTGTACAAGATTATCTAAACTTCTACTATAGGCTGCATAGCCGGTAAGGCATTATTTCTTGCTGTTCTTCATACCTATGTGATTATTACTAGCTATAGACATGCATTATGTGTATTTCTGTGTAGGCAGCTAGTTAACAGTTCAGATGTAAAGTAAGGGCCTAGTCAGCTACCCTTGCAGACATGTTGTATGCTGTTCTATGATATGTATATTTGCAGTTCATGTACTTATTGCATTCTTTATGTTACTGGTTCACAGTTTCACACCAACTTACTTCGGCTCATTAAAGCTACAGATCATTACCTGGTCTCAATTTACTGAGTAGTAGGAGGGTGTTTATCTGCCTGCCAAGTCCATACACACCCCAGGGGTACACGTGGTAACGAGGACAGGACAGTGAAACGGCTGCGACCTGGCGAGTGGAAAATAAGATACAGACTTCAGAGGCCACTATCCCACCACGCAGCTACCTGCATATGAGAACACAGCAGTCTCCTCACAGTCAAGATTCTGAACAGCAGCATCATGTCACAAAGTAGGGCTGCAGTAAACGAATATTTTTGTAATCGAGTATTCTATCGATTATATTTCTCGATTCATCAAGTAATCTAATAAGAAAAAGCTACTTAAAATAACGTACGTAATTAGGTATGTATAAAGTTATTGGTTTGATGGGGTTAATAACTTTATACATGCCTAATGCCAAGGTGCTTCCATTAACCCCTCCAAACCAATAACTTTATACATGCCCATTGGGTTTGGAGGGGTTAATGGAAGCACCTTGGCATTAGGCATGTATAAAGTTATTGGTTTGAAGAGGTTAATGAAAGCACCTTGGAGGTGCCTTCATTAACCCCTCTCTAAACCAATAACTTTATACATGCCAAGGTGGTGCTTGCAGCCTCCATTAACCACTCTCTCTCCATCTGCCTCCCCCCAGCCTCTGATCTGCTTGCCCCCAGCCTCTGATCTGCTTGCCCCAGCCTCTGATCTGGCTCCCCCCCAGCCTCTGATCTGCCTCCCCCCCAGCCTCTGATCTGCCTCCCCCCCAGCCTCTGATCTGCCTCCCCCCCAGCCTCTGATCTGCCTCCCCCCCAGCCTCTGATCTGCCTCCCCCCCCCAGCCTCTGATCTGGCTCCCCCCCAGCCTCTGATCTGCCCCCCCAGCCTCTGATCTGCCTCCCCCCCAGCCTCTGATCTGCCTCCCCCCTAGCCTCTGATCTGCCTCCCCCCTAGCCTCTGATCTGCCTCCCCCCAGCCTCTGATCTGCCTGCCCCCAGCCTCTGATCTGCCTCCCCCCAGCCTCTGATCTGCCTCCCCCCTCCCCCAGCCTCTGATCTGCCTGCCCCCAGCCTCTGATCTGCCTCCCCCTCCCCCCAGCCTCTGATCTGCCTCCCCCCAGCCTCTGATCTGCCTCCCCCCTCCCCCCAGCCTCTGATCTGCCTGCCCCCTCTGGTAACGCAACCCCCCCCTCCCTCCCCAGTATTAATCATTGGTGGCAGTGGCCACAGGGTCCCCCTCCTCCCCCCCATCATTGGTGGCAGTGTCAGTTCCGATCGGAGCCCCAGCAGTGTAATGCTGGGGCTCCGATCGGTTACCATGGCAGCCAGGAGTCACGCTACTGAAGCCCTGGCTGCCATGGTATGTTAGTGAGCAGAGAGCAGCGCATTATACTCACGTGCGCTGTGGCCGCCGGTCGCTCCTTCTTCTGTCTGTGCGGCGGATTGCTAATGCTTACAGCATTAGCAATGCGCCGCACAGACCTATGAGAAGGAGCGACCGCCGGCCACAGCGCACGTGAGTATAATGCGCTGCTCTCTGCTCACTAACATACCATGGCAGCCAGGGCTTCAGTAGCGTCCTGGCTGCCATGGTAACCGATCGGAGCCCCAGCATTACACTGCTGGGGCTCCAATCGGAACTGACACTGCCACGAATGATGGGGGGGAGGAGGGGGACCCTGTGGGATATGGCCGGCACAGTCATTGGTAGCGCAGTGGCCACAGTCCCTCCCCTCCTCCTCCTACTCTGTCCTCATTGGTCTTCAGCGGCAGCCGCGCACAGTAGGGAGGGAGAGACTCCCTCCTCCTCCTCAGCTGTGCCGGCCGGCTCAGTCCTGCCTCTCTGGCCTCCGGAGGACACGGAAGCGGTGAGTGAGACGCTTAATTTCACTCCCGCTCCGTGATCACGTGATCTAAACGATTCCTCGATGCAGGGAAACTGCATCGATGAATTTTTTGACTCGATTTAATCGAGTTATTCGAATAATCGTTTCAGCCCTATCACAAAGCCAAACTTCTTACAAGACAAGGTCTAAAGCCAGTCGCTCTGCAAGATCCTCAGCAGTCAGCAATGCCACCGCCATTGCACGCGCAGAAGCGGAGGCGGCAAAAGCACGCGCTGCCTTTGCAGAGCAAGAGATGCAACTAAAGCTACGTCAAGCGACATTCGAAGCTGAGAAGGCAAGTCAGCAAGCGGCACTGGAGAAGCTCTCAGCGCAGAAGGAAGCTGCCGCAGCCATTGCCAAAGCAGAGGCCCTGGAAGCACTCTTTTACCCAGACGACGAAAGATGCAGCGGTCCAGCCAACCTAGATCTCATCCATCAAGATTCCCTGCAGCGCACTTCAGAGTATGTCCATCGACATTCCAGAATGATCGACACTCTCCAGCCGACAGAAGATCTTCAACAAGACCTCATCGACGGATTTCATCGAACTCGCCTCACAGCAACCCCGGAAGTCCAGGATAAGTCTCTAACCCGCAGGCCAGAGGACAATCCAGGAAATGAACTAAGTAGGGACCACCCGCCTTCTCATCAGGAGTTCCAGCCTGCGCATAATGTTCCAGAAACATCCTTTTTCGTGCCTAGAAGGTATGATACAGTCCAACCTAAAAGAGAGACTACTGACAGGTATGATTATACACCATTTTATCACTATCGCAACACACTGCCAGCGTACTCTTCTCCTGATCAAACCAGCATGGACATTGTTAAGTTCCTCACAAGGCATGAGCTGGTTGCCAAGGGACTTGGGAAGTTTGATGATCACCCTGAGAGTTATAGAACACAATCAAAGACGTTGGACTATCCCCCAGCGAAGAGATAGACCTCTTAGCTAAGTGGCTAGGGACTGCATCTGCTGAGCATGTAAAAAGAATCAAGTCCATTAATATAAGAAACCCAGATATCGGACTATGTGCTGTTCCAGCCTTTATTCTTGTATTCTACAATTTGTGTTTGCATTATATTATCATTTACCATGTTGTGTAACGCTGCCACCCTGTGGTTATTCTTATAATTCATTTATGTGTGTTATGTAAATTCCCATTGCATTGCTCTCCTCCCTCTTTTGTGACATCACATCCTCTGAAAGGTCCTTCGTACTTCCTCTTTGTCGCAGACCTTCATGATGGTGAGAGCTATTCTTTTTGACCTCTAATATCCTCTAGCATACCCTCATTTCCCTGCATTTGTTTTCAAGACAAATCAATAAATGATCAAAGCTTCACCATTGTATTCTCCTCACTGGATCATCACATGCAACTGGTGTCTATATCTGGAGATATTAGTGAGTTCAGCTATCTACCATTGCTTGTACAGGGGCTATCACTCACAATCAATCAGGGGATAATCTCTAACGTACATCTGTGGCCGAATAGTCAAAAAGAAGCTTAAATCTACAGTCTTGCATGCCTACACACAGTCTGCCTGCGAGCTTAGAGCTGTCCGCCATCTTATACGCACGTGGCTTCATAAGCACAGTGCACAAGCTGGAATACCCTCTTAAAGAGACAGTACCGCTTAAACAGAAATAACATGTCCACAAGAGGCTTAATGGATCTCTCAGTAACTGAACATACAGAAAGTCACCCTGCTCCCAAAAACTCAGATATGCAGGAAGCAGAGTCCATGTTAACTGAAGAACAAGCAGTACGATTTAAACGTGTTACCAAGCCAACACAAAAGATCAGAGAGAACTTTGAGGCGACCAAAAAAGAGTTCAGTGACAATTTAAACGATTTATGGCAGAGAACTGAACACTATATAGCAGCTCTTTTACAATATAACAACGACCCAACAAAGTTGACCACAACGTTGAATCGCTTAACTAACTCCTACGTCCGCTATCAGCGACTCTCTGCTAAGTACATCACTTTCCTGAGCGACTCTGATTTTGACGAAGCCTCTGATGAGCTGAGTGAGAGAAAGAATCTCCTTGAAGAGAAGGATGCCCTAGTACAAGATGCTAAGAGCAAGGCAGAACTCCGCATCGCACACTTACAGGAGGCGAGATCCCATCGGTCAACTTTAAGTAAACATACAAAATACACCCTTTCATCTTCCAAAACCTCTCGTTCCGGAAGGTCAGCCTTGCATGACAAGCTTATAGAAGTCCGGGCAGAAGCAGAGGAAGCTAGCGTAAGAAGTTCCTTTGCTAAGAAGGAGGCGGAGATTACGAAGAAGAAAGCAGAAATGGAGGCTAAGATAGCAGAAATGGAGGCTGAGACAGAAGCCCAGCTAAAGATCCTCCAGACAGAAAGGGAAGAAGCAGCTACCTTAGCTAAACTAAAGGTCCTCGAGCAAGCATTAGGCCAAGGTACCGACCCAGACTGTTTCGTCCCAGGAGAAGAGGAAGACCCAGCCGACCGCACTGCCAGGTATGTGCTAAGGCAACCATCGCCTACTCCTCCTGTAAAATCGCATGCACCAACGCCACTTCTAACTCACCAACTGGGTGAACCCCCAGAGTACCAGAAATCATCACAGCCCAGTAATAAGGTAATATCTAACACCAAGCAGGCTGATCATCCAGAGACTAAACCGCAGCTTAATCCTTATGCCACATCATTCCATCCTGATCAATCTCAACCTTATCTGCCAGAGCCCCCACATGCTCTAGAGACACCACAATGCAATACAGCGATATGGAGTGGGAGATCAGACATGTCAGACTTTGCCAGATACATGATGCGCAGGGAGATGATTAACGTTAGTCTCTCAAGGTTTGATGACCGTGCCGAAAACTACAGGGCCTGGAAATCGACCTTTAAAGCAGTAATCGGTGATCTAAACCTCACTGCCATGGAGGAACTTGACTTGCTCATCAAATGGTTAGGCCCAGAATCTGCAGAATGCATAAAGACATTAAGAGTGGTTCATGCAGGCCACTCAGAGGAAGGTCTCGCTGCAGCATGGGAGAGACTTGAACAGACCTATGGCAGTCCAGAAGCTATAGAAAGTGCCCTATTCAGGAGACTTCAAGCCTTCCCAAGGATAACTGGCAAAGACAGTCGCAAACTCCAGGATCTAAGCGACCTACTAAAAGAACTTGAATTGGCAAAAATGGACCCACGTCTGCCAGGACTGAGTTACCTTGATACCGCCCATGGCGTCAATACCATAGTTTCGAAACTACCACATGGCATGCAAGAGAAATGGGCAGACCAGGGCTCCAGATACAAGAGAGAACACAATGTGTCTTTTCCCTCTTTCTCTTATTTTACCAGATTCATCAGTGACCAAGCTCGAAGGAAGAATGACCCCAGCTTTGACTTCACTGAATCCACTCTACCTGCTTCATCCTCATGTTCAAGGTATGACAACACCACAAATAAACGTAGAGACTTAAGGGGGACAGTATCCGTTAGGAAAACCAATGTTCCACTCATTTCAACCTGCACTACTAGGAAGGAATACCCTGTCCTCAAAGAAAAGGACCCTAACCGCATGTGCCCCATCCATAAAAGACCTCATCCTTTAAAGGAGTGTCGTGGGCTCAGGGCAAAGACCTTGCAAGAACGCAGAGAGATACTCAAAGAGCTTGGAGTGTGTTACAAGTGTTGTGCCTTATCTAATCATATGGCGAAAGACTGTAAGGTTATTATCAAGTGTGCAGAATGCAGCAGTGACAAGCATGTTACAGCAATGCATCCAACCTTGCCTTCAGACAACGCACCATCTCAAGCTGCGACCAATGCCTTCGCACTTCATGGCGGGGAGCCACCGGCTCAAGAATTAGCTACAACTACTATTTCCTCTTCCTGTATGGTGATATGTGGCAAGGAGGCTGATTCTAAGTGCTGTGCAAAGGTGTGTTTGGTCAACGTCTACCCAGAAGGGCAATCTGAAAGAGCCATCAGAATGTACGCAATTATTGATGAACAAAGCAATAGGTCTCTGGCAAAACCTAAATTCTTTGAGATTTTCGGCATAGCAGGAGAAGCAACGCCATATACCCTCAACACTTGTTCTGGTCGTGTAGAGACTTATGGCAGAAGAGCCACTGGATACCTTATCTCCTCCATAAAAGGGAACGTTCATATACCCTTGCCAACGTTAATTGAATGCGACCAAATACCAGATGAAAGAGATGAAATTCCTACTCCAGAAGCTGCATATCATCATTCCCACTTGAAACATCTAGCTAGTGAGATCCTCCCTATGGACATGAATGCTGACATCCTACTTCTGCTCGGGAGAGACATTCTGAGGGTCCACAAGGTGCGTCAACAATGCAACGGTCCTGATAATGCTCCATATGCACAGAGACTCAATTTAGGCTGGGTAATCGTGGGCGATGTATGTATAAATAAGAGCCACAAACCATCTCAAGTGAACTCCTTCAAAACCTTTGTGCTCAACAATGGTCGCACATCTCATTTTAAGCCATGTGTTCATCATTATGAGGTGAAGGAAAGGCTTTCTAACCTCTTTAAGACACCAGACATCATTCCTACCAGTTATGACAACTTGGGAAAAACTGTGTTTTGTACAACACCAGACGACGACAAACTGGCCTTGTCCATGGATGACAAAGAGTTTATTAAAATAATGGACGATGAATTCTTCAAAGATGCATCTAACCACTGGGTTGCACCTTTACCTTTCCGTGCTGTAAGAGCCAGACTTCCTGACAACCGGGAACAAGCACTCTCCAGATTCATCTCCTTGCAACGTACGTTAAAAAGCAAACCAGAAATGAAAAGTCATTTTGTGGCCTTCATGGAAAAAATATTTCGCAATGATCATGCAGAGCTGGCTCCACCCTTACAAGAGCATGAAGAATGCTGGTACCTTCCATCCTTTGGGGTATATCACCCACGGAAGCCAAACCAAATAAGAGTGGTATTCGATTCAAGTGCCAAACATAATGGCGTATCTCTGAACGACGTCCTTCTCACCGGTCCGAACCTGACCAATAATCTGGTGGGAGTGCTCATGAGATTCAGAAAGGAGCCAGTAGCCATTACTGCTGACATTGAACAAATGTTCCATTGCTTTATCGTGCGGCAAGATCATAGAAACTACCTCAGGTTTCTTTGGCATAGAGACAATGACACCAGCAAAGAAATGGTTGAATGCCGCATGAAGGTGCACGTGTTTGGTAACAGTCCTTCACCTGCTGTTGCTACATATGGCCTACGTAGGGCTGCCTTAGATGGTGAGTCAGATTTTGGGGAACATGCCAGAAACTTTGTCGTGAGAGACTTCTATGTGGACGACGCACTCAAATCCTTCCCTACAGCGGAGGAGGCCATAGATCTGCTCAAAAGGACACAAGGTATGCTTTCAAAGTCTCGTCTAAGGTTACATAAGATAGCCTCTAACTGCGCTGCCGTAATGAAAGCCTTCCAGCCCAGCGATCATGCCACAGAATTCAGAGATTTGAATCTAGGGATAGACAATCCACCAGTACAGAGAAGTCTGGGCCTGAGGTGGGACTTAGCAAATGACTCCCTTGGATTTCAAGTTAACTGTGCAGATAAACCATTTACTAAACGGGGAGTTCTCTCAGTGGCGAACAGCCTATATGATCCCCTGGGATTTGTGGCACCTTTGACTGTACAAGGCAAATTCCTGTTAAGACAGTTCTCAGAGTCTGTATCTGACTGGGATGCTCCACTGCCCTCTGACAAACAACAAAGGTGGGAGTTGTGGAAGGAATGCTTGCTTGCATTAGACAGTATTCACATACCAAGGTGTTACACTCCAACATCCCTTACAGCCACTCGGAGGAGAGAAATCCACATCTTCTCAGATGCGTCTACTGAAGCCATTGCAGCTGTTGCTTATTTAAAGGTAATAGACTATTCCAATCAAGCACATGTTGGATTTCTGTTTGGAAAGGCAAAATTAGCTCCAAAACCTGAGCACACCATTCCTAGACTCAAACTTTGTGGGACTGTGCTAGCCGTAGAGATTGCGGACTTTATACAATGTGAGCTGGATATTCAGGTGGATGACATTCAATTTTACACAGACAGTAAGGTTGTCCTGGGTTACATCTACAACCAGTCAAAACGCTTCTACATTTATGTCAGTAACCGCATCGAAAGGGTTAGAAGATCCTCTAAACCTGAACAGTGGCACTATGTTCCATCTCATCTCAATCCTGCAGATTGCGCCACCAGACCAGCATCTGGAAGAGTCTCTGCAACTTCTTCTTGGTTGACAGGTCCAGAGTTTCTGCTGAACCAGAATGAAGAAACTCCTATCCAAGACGTCTTCAGTCTCCAGGACCCTCATGAAGATCCAGAGATTCGGCCTGAAGTTAGTACCTTCGTCACCAAGTCTGAAAGGAGCGCTGGCTTGGGCTGTCATCGCTTTGAACGCTTCTCTAGATGGTCAAGACTCATTCACATCATTGCAAGGTTAGTCCACATTGTTCATTGTTTTCATGCTGAGAAGCATAACACTGACTGTCGCAGTTGGCACCTGTGCCATAAACCTCTAACGGCAGAAGACATTATTGAACATAAGTGAATTGCTTGTGATACGTAACGTACAGCAGAGTGCCTTTAAAATGGAACTGAAATGTATACATGACAAGCAAGATATACCAAAGGCAGCCCCATTGTCAAGTAATTGATGATCGTGGCATGCTGAGAGTTGGTGGTCGCCTAAACAAGGCTAAGCTAGAGATTGCAGAAATGAATCCCCTTATTATTCCTGCCAAACACCACGTTACTACACTGTTGATACGGCATTATCATGAAAGAGTCCAGCATCAAGGCCGGCATTTCACTGAGGGTGCTTTAAGAGCCGCAGGTCTTTGGATAGTGGGAGCAAAAAGACAGGTTGCTCATATTATTCACCATTGCATTAACTGTCGCAAGGCGAGAGGAAAATTACAACATCAACAAATGTCTGATTTGCCAGTTGATAGGACAAGCACCGAACCACCGTTCACTTATGTTGGTCTGGACGTCTTTGGGCCATGGACAGTCACTGCACGTAAGACCAGAGGTGGTCATGCAGAAAGCAAACGATGGGCAGTGTTGTTTACATGCTTAAGTGTACGTGCTATACACATTGAAGCAATAGAATCCATGGACGCTTCTAGCTTCATCAATGCTTTAAGACGATTCCTCGCCATCAGAGGACCAGTAAAGCAAATAAGATCTGACTGTGGAACCAACTTCATAGGAGCCTGTCGAGAGTTGCAAATTGACTCTAAACCAGTTCAAGACTACTTAGCCAATAATGGTTGTACATGGATCTTTAACCCCCCGCATGCCTCTCATATGGGCGGTTCATGGGAAAGAATGATAGGCATCACCCGCAAAATATTGGACTGTATGCTTATGAACTCAAACTTCTCAAGGCTCACCCATGAGACTTTGACTACTTTCCTGGCTGAGGTATCTGCTATTGTCAACTCAAGACCTCTTGTACCTGTATCTATGGATCCAGAATCCCCTGCCATTCTTACTCCAGCAACTCTTCTCACTCAGAAGTTTGGATCTGTTCCTAATCCACCTGAAGAGTCTTCTTCTAGTAACATATATCTGAAACAGTGGAAGCACGTTCAACATCTGGCCGACTGTTTCTGGAGCAGGTGGAAAAAAGAGTATTTAACGCTTCTGCAAGCACATAGAAAGTGGCAACAGGTCAAGCCAAACTTATAGATAGGAGATCTCGTACTCATGAAAGACCAAAAGGTGGAAAGAAACTCCTGGCCCATGGGACTCATCTCAAAGGTCTTCATCAGTAAAGATCGCAAGGTGGAAGTGACCATCGCAAAACAAGGCCATCCCAAATCCTTTATCAGGCCTGCATCTGAGATTTTTCTCCTCTTACCCGTGGAGGAATGATTCTTTACTTGAGGAACTTTATTCCTGGCAACCAGAAGACTCAAGGCGTTGGACTGTTCCAGTTCACCATTTCCAGTATGTTCTTTTTGTTTGTTTTTTGTCTTTCAGGTTCCAACATTTCATGGACATTTTTGTAGTTGCATATATAGTGAAATCCAAGGATTTCAGACGGGGAGTGTGCTGTTCCAGCCTTTATTCTTGTATTCTACAATTTGTGTTTGCATTATATTATCATTTACCATGTTGTGTAACGCTGCCACCCTGTGGTTATTCTTATAATTCATTTATGTGTGTTATGTAAATTCCCATTGCATTGCTCTCCTCCCTGATGTCCAAGACCATACACTCTGCGTATTTTCCGATGCTTCTGTTAAAGCTATATCTGCTGTAGCTTATCTCAGAACCGTGGACACTAACGGACAATACCACGTTGGGTTTATCATGGGCAAGGCAAAACTCGCACCACAACCTGAACACACTATACCCAGACTTGAACTTTGTGCTGCAGTCTTGGCCGTCGAGATGGCCGAGCTAATCACGTCTGAGATAGACATTGATCTTAAAAAGGTTGAATTCTACACAGACAGCAAGGTGGTCTTGGGTTATATCTATAATGAATCCAGACGATTCTATGTTTATGTCAATAACAGGGTGCTTCGGATTAGGAAATCCACCTGTCCAGAACAATGGCATTATGTGCCTACCGACAATAATCCTGCAGACCATGCTACAAGAGCTGTTGCAGCAAGCCGTCTCAAAAACACAACCTGGCTCACTGGTCCTGCATTCTTACGTAATCCAGGTTCAGCTGTTCACCAGAGCAACATATGCGAACTAGTGGACGAAGACTCAGACATTGAGATCCGTCCCAAAGTGTCTGCACTTCACACAGTGACATCATTCGACTCCCTTGGTTCTCATCGCTTTAAAAGATTCTCTACTTGGAAATCGCTTGTACGAGCCATCACTTGTCTAGCCCACATAGCTCGTGCCTTTAAAGAGACCAATTGAAATGATGTTAGGCAGTGTAAAGGCTGGCACCACTGCCAAGAGGTTTACACTGTGACAGAATTCCAGCAGTCAAAGAAAATCATCATTCACACCATACAACATGAAGTCTTTGCCAAAGAGATTGACTGCATCACCAACCATAAGTCTATCCCTAAAAGTAGCTCTTTAAAAAAGCATGACCCATTCCTGGACGAGGATGGTCTACTAAGAGTCGGAGGTCGTCTTAAACAAGCAAGTCTCGAGCTCAAGGAAAGAAACCCTCTGATAATTCCTGTGAATCATCACGTTACTACTTTGATTGTACAGTACTATCACAACCAAGTGAAGCACCAAGGAAGACTGTTTACGGAAGGAGCTCTACATACTGCTGGATTGTGGATAGTTGGGGCGAAGAGACGTGTGAGTAGCTTCGTGGTATGTTACAGACACAGAAGATGGCAAATCTACCTGTTGATAGACTCAGTATGGATCCTCCTTTCACCAACGTTGGATTGGATGTATTTGGACCCTGGTCTGTCACAACACGTCAAACTAGAGGAGGCCAAGCAAACAGCAAATGCTGGGCAGTCTTATTCACGTGTATGACCATCAGAGCTGTTCACATTGAAGTCATCGAATCGATGGATACCTCAAGCTTTATCAACGCTCTTAGACGTTTTATTGCAATCAGGGGTCCTGTAAAGCGCATTCGCTCTGACAGAGGCTCCAATTTTGTTGGAGCAGCTAAAGAACTACAGATCTCCTCCAATATTGATGGCAAGAGTGTGGAGAGATACCTGAGAGACCAGGATTGCACTTGGACTTTTAACCCACCTCACTCCTCTCATATGGGTGGAGCTTGGGAGAGGATGATTGGTATAGCCCGCAGAATCCTGGATTCCATCTGCTTACAAGTAGGAACTGCTAGACTCACTCACGAGAGCCTTGTAACCTTCATGGCTGAAGTCACAGCCATCATCAATGCTAGACCTTTGACTCCAGTTCTGAGCGATCCAGAGGAACCATTCTTTCTCACTCCTGCAACCCTCCTTACCCAGAAGATTGGGAAAGTGAGTACTCCTCCTGGTGAGTTCAGCACCAAAGATCTTTATAAACGTCATTGGAGACAAGTACAGTGCCTTGCCAATACATTTTGGGACAGGTGGAAGAAACAGTACATATCCACTTTACAACCACGGAACAAATGGCAAACTGTCAGGCCCAACCTGAAACTTGGGGATGTTGTTCTTCTAAAGGACAGTCAGTTGCAAAGAAATGAGTGGCCCCTAGGACTTGTCACAAAGACATTTCCAAGCGAGGATGGGAATGTCCGTAAAGTGGAAGTAAAGGTCTGCAGATCACAAGAGACCAAGCTGTTCCTTAGACCAGTGTGTGAACTCATTCTCCTGTTATCTCCTGATGACTGATAGTGGTATTAATCAATACCAGACGGGGAGTGTCATGTCTCCATACAGCTTCTCATAAATGTGTGCTAATTAATTCATATAGGGTTTGTCCTGTATTAAAACATGGTCAATTAGCGCCATCTTCTGACCACTTCCATATTTTTCTCTGTTTATGTTCAGCCTCTTTTGTTACTCCTCCCCTTTGTGACCTCACTTAACTACAAGAAGGGGTGTAGTTTCTAGAAGCTGCCATGTTCCTTCACATGCTCTGCTGTACAAGATTATCTAAACTTCTACTATAGGCTGCATAGCCGGTAAGGCATTATTTCTTGCTGTTCTTCATACCTATGTGATTATTACTAGCTATAGACATGCATTATGTGTATTTCTGTGTAGGCAGCTAGTTAGCAGTTCAGATGTAAAGTAAGGGCCTAGTCAGCTACCCTTGCAGACATGTTGTATGCTGTTCTATGATATGTATATTTGCAGTTCATGTACTTATTGCATTCTTTATGTTACTGGTTCACAGTTTCACACCAACTTACTTTGGCTCATTAAAGCTACAGATCATTACCTGGTCTCAATTTACTGAGTAGTAGGAGGGTGTTTATCTGCCTTCCAAGTCCATACACACCCCAGGGGTACACGTGGTAACGAGGACAGGACACTGCTGTAGTAGTCTGTCTGTGACAGTATAATTGTCAATCCAGAATTTGCTGGAATTTTCCTAAATTTCCAAAGACAACCCTGGCAAATTTGGCATGTCTAAAATGGACAGAGCTTATGTAAACCCCACTTTGAGGAGGGTGTTCAATGCCTCGAATATACCAACACAAATGTTGGTATGTGTGCAGCAGCCTGAAATGGAATGCAGGAACTATGGATCTACTGTGGTTCCTGACAAGATCAGGAAAACAAAAATAAAAAACTTTTGGAGCTTCCTTTGGAAACAATTACCTGCCACTAGGTTCTACTTCTTTGAGTCAAAACCCATTAGACTTTACTGAGGATATGGGGTTTGGACACCAAGACTAAAGTCCTGTGGTGAGCCCAAGGAATCCCAGCCTGAACCTGTTGGAGGCCATTAGTAGATGAGCTATTTCCAAAGAGACAGATGAAGATCGTACAGATAAACGTAGGAAACAGAGGAAAATACATGGTTATTTTCTGTTCACCCAGAGAGATAATGAAGGAAGGGATCTCACTTTCCCTTGACAAGATACTAGCATATGAACAGACAATGAACGTTTTACTGAAGAATAGTTACATAGGAGACCTTATGCATTGTCCCTATGTACCCAAAAGAAGAAAGGTGCCAGTGCCGTAACAGTGCCAACAAACTACAGAAGACATTTTATAGTGAAGAAAATATGCAATCTAAAGTTACACTGGGAGAGACCATTGACAATGTCATGAGTACATTGACCAAGTGGGTGCCGATTGGCTGGCAATCCTAATCCTCTATTTCCCTGGGCTTCGAGTCATAAAAAAGTGTGCAACAAGAATGGCCATAACATTCCTATTGATAAACTTGTAGAAAGGCATGCCAAGGCAGACGAAGGAAAATAAGAACATCCACCTGCCCTAGATACATCATGAAGAAACGTGAGCAGATATAAAGCTTTATGACGCTTCTAATGTCGTCATATATTATAACAGTTTATTGAATATGGTCTTATAGCCATGTGAAATAAATATAACAGTTCCCTAACTGCAGCCTCCATTAAAGGGAGAGATCTATGGCTCCTATAAACAACTGCCCAAAAGGTTTTGTGCCACCATCACGAGAAATTAAAGTATTTACTCTGCAACTGCATAATTTGGGTCTTCAAGGGGAGCCCCTCTTACTAGCAGAAAGACAGGACAGATATGCTGTACTGGTCCATCATTGAGCATTGCAGATATGTGGAGGGGAGAAGAGGGAATCGGGAATATCTGTATTATAAAATAGATCAGTAGAGATTGGCAGGGAAGGTATAGTTAAACTAATGATTGTCTATCCATCAGGTCCAGGGACCAAGGGTGGTGAGGTGCATTATAAAAAAAACATCCACCTTGTGCACCAAGAGACCTTGTCTTACCTCTGGATATGCTGTTTTAGAGAGGTTCCAGACTTTTTTTTTTTTTGTGGTGGCCTTTCCTTAGGAAGGTCATTACTAGCTGATTAGCGGGGGTCCAGCACCCTGCTGATGAAGCCGTTTAGTGAAGCGCTGTCACTGGATAGGCCATCACTTATAAAAGGCTGGTTACCTCCTTCAATTTTGGCTCAATATTAAATATAGAGTGAGCATTTTTTAAAACCTTTGAACTTGGCTTAGATAAGCCTGTTGGTGGGTATACATTTTTTTTTAAATTGTGTTGTTCAGTCAGTTATATTTGTTTTCACTGGCTAGTGGCACTTTTTTTTATAAGATTAAAATTAGAGATGTTGACTATTCATGGATTTATAGACATTAACATATTGAAAAGTATTCAGTTGTATGCCCCTGGGGGTGTTGTGATCGTATGTCTCAAAGCAGCATATTCAGTCTCCCTTTCATTGATTTTTGTTTCCCTTACAGTTGTCCTCTTGAAGGTTGGCATTAAATAGACAATATCCGTATCCTCCTCCTGCAACAAGGAAAAGAAAAAACAATTTAATCATGTATTACATACAATGGGGTAGAATTCGCTGTGCATACCATACACATTTATTAAGGAGTATAGACACTTTTTCCATTGCACCCAACAAGGGAGTAGATTAAAGTCAGTGTGGCTTGGTGGGAAAGGGGGACATGGCTTAAAGAGGACCTTTTACCAGGATACATGTATTGAAATAGTTATATTAGCTTACAGTGCGGCCCCCAGTGATGTCTTTCCAAGATGGCGCACGGCTCGGGATGTGAAGTCTCACAAGAACTTGAGCTCCTTCTCCCTGGCTAAGAGTGGGACGCTCTGATTGGATGCGCTTGCAGCTAGGGAGAAGAAAACCGCGCCCAGGACAAATTCAAGTCCCTGCCTAGTTGAACTGAATGGCCTCATTAGCATATGAGGCGCCAAAACAAACAGGGACCACAGCGGACGAAAGGGGGGGTCTTTTGAAAAAAAAATGCAGAAAGACATCACTGGGGGCCGCATTGTAAGCTAATATAACTATTTCTATACATGTATCCTGGCGAAAGGTCCTCTTTAAAGGGAACCTGTCTCCATGATTTGGGGTATAGAGCTGAGGACATGAGTTGCTAGGTGGCCATTAGCACATCCGCAATATCCAGTCCCCATAGCTCTGTGTGCTTTTATTGTGTAAAAAAAAACAATTTGATACATATGCAAATTAACATAAAAGAGTCATATCTTACTTGTGTGACCAGAGAAGAGTCATATTTTCAAGCTCTGACTCATCTCAGGATAATTTGCATATGTATCAAGGTGTTCAAGACGGATCCAGGCAGTGTTTTGGTGTCCGCCTCCAGAGTGGAATGGTGACTGAACGGAGGCAAACTGATGCATTCTGAGCGGATCCTTTTTCATTCAGAATGCATTAGGGCAAAACTGATCCGTTTTGGACCGCTTGTGAGAGCCCTGAACGGATCTCACAAACGGAAAGCCAAAACACTGTTGTGAAAGTAGCCTAATATGTTGTATTAAAGTTAGACCAGACAGTCTAAAGATGCACCTGAAATATCATCCAACATCAGCCACTGTGATACATCTGCCACATCTATAGACTGTCTAGTCTAAATTTAAGCCTGACTAAGCATTCACACAAGAACAGTTTCGGTGCATTCATTCATTCGGGCCATTCATTCAAACAATGTGAACAGTACACAGATCTTGTCCATTTTACTGACAAGAATAGGCATTTTTTCAGTGAATGTGGAGGATGCACATGGACCACATTGGTATTCTGCAATTTACGGACCACAAAGTGGATACAGTCGTGCTCCCTAACTATGAAAGTATTACTAAATCTTCCCCAATATCTATATAGCATCATTCTAAAATGTATGGGTTATTGTAGGTATATGGTGTGCCCCCAGAATATATTTCACTGGTGAGTCCCAGGTTTACCTTTTAAATCTGGATTTTGCAGATAAAAGATTCTCCAGGTAATAAATAAGACATTCAGGCATTCTGGAGGAGCTGCAGAGATCCACAGCTCAGGTGGGAGAATCTGTCCACAGGACAACTATTAGTCATGCACACCACAAATCTGGCCTTTATGGAAGAGTGGCAAGACGAAAGCTATTTTTCAATACAAGCCATAAGAAGTCCTGTTTGCCACAAGCCATGTAAGGGACACAGTAAACATGTGGAAGAAGGTGCTCTAGTCTGAATGAAAACCTGGTAGAGGCTGCAAAAGACTTGAGACTGGGGCGGAGAATCACCTTCCAGCAGGACAACGACCCTAAACATACAGCCAGAGCCACAATGGAATGATTTAGATCAAAGCATATTAATGTGTTAGAATGGCCCAGTCAAAGTCCTGACCTAAATCCTATTGAGAATCTGTGGCAAGACTTGAAAATTGCTGTTCACAGACGCTCTCCATCCAATCTGACAGAGCTTGAACTATTTTGAAGAATGGGCAAAAACTTCAGCGTCTAGATGTCCAAAGCTGGTAGATACATACCCCCAAAGACTTGTAGCTGTAACTGCAGTTAAAGGTGGTCCTACAAAAGTACTGACTCAGGGGGGCTAAATACAAATGCACACCACACTTTCCAAATTTGTATTAAACATTTTGGAAACAATGTATCATTTTCTTTTTACTTCACACTTGCTACTTTGTGTTAGTCTATCACACAAAATCCCAATAAAATACATTAAAGTTTGTGGGTGTAATGTGAAAAAATGTGAAAAAAGTTTTAAAGGCACTGTATATAGCACAGAAAAGATCTGCCTGCTTGTAAACAGGAATTCTGTAGGATGTTTAAAAGCTCCATGCAAAGATAGGTGCAGAAGATCTGGACATTTAACTGATTTTAGCCGGTTTAATGTTTTTTATCACCTGGAAGAAGACCTTTTAAATGATAAAAAGAAGAAACAATTCATGTTTCGGTTGTGTATTTTTCCTACCTTACAAACTCGTCCATTCAGTGACTGTGCTGCTACATCTGTACAGAAACATGAGAATTAGTTATACAGTATATCAATATTTGATAATATACGTATTAATATAAAATGTATGTAATCATAATTATACCATGTCTTATATGAAAGCTAGTAAATATTTTACATAATAAATCTGAGTAATTTGCTGGTGACCAGTAAGGACATGAACATATGTGGTATTTCAGCAGTGCAAATTTTTTGTCAGTGTAATTTCTGTTTTTGAATAAATATGATAGAGGATTATTTTACACTGAGCACATAATGTGGGAGCACAACCAAATGTCGAGACGGAATACCCATATAGGGTTTTTCTGAGATTACTTTTCTTAACCACTTCAGCCCCGCTAGGTGAAACCCCCTTCATGACCAGGCCACTTTTTACACTTCGGCACTACACTAATTTCACCGTTTATCGCTCGGTCATGCAACTTACCACCCAAATGAATTTTACCTCCTTTTCTTCTCACTAATGGAGCTTTCATTTGGTGGTATTTTATTGCTGCTGACATTTTTACTTTTTTTGTTATTAATCAAAATGTAACGATTTTTTTGCAAAAAAATGACATTTTTCACTTTCAGCTGTGAAATTTTGCAAAAAAAACGACATCCATATATAAATTTTTCGCTAAATTTATAGTTCTACATGTCTTTGATAAAAAAAAAATGTTTGGGCAAAAAAAAAATGGTTTGGGTAAAAGTTATAGCATTTACAAACTATGGTACAAAAATGTGAATTTCCGCTTTTTGAAACGGCTCTGATTTTCTGAGCACCTGTCATGTTTCCTGAGGTTCTACAATGCCCAAACAGTAGAAAAACCCCACAAATGACCCCATTTCGGAAAGTAGACACCCTAAGGTATTCGCTGATGGGCATAGTGAGTTCATAGAACTTTTTATTTTTTGTCACAAGTTAGCGGAAAATGATGATGATTTTTTTTTTTTTTTTTTTTCTTACAAAGTCTCATATTCCACTAACTTGCGACAAAAAATAAAAAATTCTAGGAACTCACCATGCCCCTCACAGAATACCTTGGGGTGTCTTCTTTCCAAAATGGGGTCACTTGTGGGGTAGTTATACTGCCCTGGCAATTTAGGGGCCCAAATGTGTGAGAAGAACTTTGCAATCAAAATGTGTAAGAAATGACCGGTGAAATCCGAAAGGTGCACTTTGGAATATGCGCCCCTTTGCCCACCTTGGCAGCAAAAAAGTGTCACACATGTGGTATCGCCGTACTCAGGAGAAGTTGGGGAATGTGTTTTGGGGTGTCATTTTACATATACCCATGCTGGGTGAGAGAAATATCTTGGCAAAAGACAACTTTTCCCATTTTTTTATACAAAGTTGGCATTTGACCAAGATATTTTTCTCACCCAGCATGGGTATATGTAAAATGACACCCCAAAACACATTGCCCAACTTCTCCTGAGTACGGCGATACCAGATGTGTCACACTTTTTTGCTGCCAAGGTGGGCAAAGGGGCACATATTCCAAAGTGCACCTTTCGGATTTTGCAGGGCATTTTTTACACATTTTGATTGCAAAGTTCTTCTCACACATTTGGGCCCCTAAATTGCCAGGGCAGTATAACTACGCCACAAGTGACCCCATTTTGGAAAGAAGACACCCTAAGGTATTCCGTGAGGGGCACTGCGAGTTCCTAGAATTTTTTATTTTTTGTCACAAGTTAGCGGAAAATGATGATTTTTTTTTTTTTCTCTTTTTTCCTTACAAAGTCTCATATTCCACTAACTTGCGACAAAAAATAAAAAATTCTAGGAACTCGCCATGCCCCTCACGGAATACCTTGGGGTGTCTTCTTTCCAAAATGGGGTCACTTGTGGCGTAGTTATACTGCCCTGGCAATTTAGGGGCCCAAATGTGTGAGAAGTACTTTGCAATCAAAATCTGTAAAAAATGACCGGTGAAATCCGAAAGGTGCACTTTGGAATATGTGCCCCTTTGCCCACCTTGGCATCAAAAAAGTGTCACACATCTGGTATCGCCGTACTCAGGAGAAGTTGGGGAATGTGTTTTGGGCTGTCATTTTACATATACCCATGCTGGGTGAGAGAAATATCTTGGCAAAAGACAACTTTTCCCATTTTTTTATACAAAGTTGGCATTTGACCAAGATATTTTTCTCACCCAGCATGGGTATATGTAAAATGACACCCCAAAACACATTGCCCAACTTCTCCTGAGTACGGCGATACCAGAGGTGTCACACTTTTTTGCTGCCAAGGTGGGCAAAGGGGCACATATTCCAAAGTGCACCTTTCGGATTTTGCAGGGCATTTTTTACACATTTTGATTGCAAAGTTCTTCTCACACATTTGGGCCCCTAAATTGCCAGGGCAGTATAACTACCCCACAAGTGACCCCATTTTGGAAAGAAGACACCCCAAGGTATTCCGTGAGGGGCATGGCGAGTTCCTAGAATTTTTTATTTTTTGTCGCAAGTTAGTGGAATATGAGACTTTGTAAGGAAAAAAGAAAAAAAAAGAAAAATCAGCATTTTCTGCTAAATTGTGACAAAAAATAAAAAATTCTAGGAACTCGCCGTGCCCCCCACGGAATACCTTGGGGTGTCTTCTTTCCAAAATGGGGTCACTTGTGGCATAGTTATACTGCCCTGGCAATTTAGGGGCCCAAATGTGTAAGAAGTACCTTGAAATCAAAATGTGTAAAAAATGGCCTGCGAAATCTGAAAGGTGCCCCTTTGCCCACCTTGGCTGCAAAAAAGTGTGACACATCTGGTATCGCCGTACTCAGGAGAAGTTGGGGAATGTGTTTTGGGGGGTCATTTTACATATAACCATGCTGGGTGAGAGAAATATCTTGGCAAAAGACAACTTTTCCCATTTTTTTATACAAAGTTGGCATTTGACCAAGATATTTTTCTCACCCAGCATGGGTATATGTAAAATGACACCCCAAAACACATTCCCCAACTTCTCCTGAGTACGGCAATACCAGATGTGTCACACTTTTTTGCAGCCTAGATGCGCAAAGGGGCCCAAATTCCTTTTAGGAGGGCATTTTTAGACATTTGGATCCCAGACTTCTTCTCATGCTTTAGGGCCCCTAAAAATCCAGGGCAGTATAAATACCCCACATGTGACCCCACTTTGGAAAGAAGACACCCCGAGGTATTCAATGAGGGGCATGGCGAGTTCCTAGAATTTTTTTTTTTTTTGCATAAGTTAGCGGATATTGATTTTTTTTTGTTTTTTTTCTCACAAAGTCTCACTTTCCGCTAACTTAGGACAAAAATTTCAATCTTTCATGGACTCAATATGCCCCTCACGGAATACCTTGGGGTGTCTTCTTTCCGAAATGGGGTCACATGTGGGGTATTTATACTGCCCTGGCTTTTTAGGGGCCCTAAAGCGTGAGAAGAAGTCTGGAATATAAATGTCTAAAAATGTTTACGCATTTGGATTCCGTGAGGGGTATGGTGCGTCCATGTGAGATTTTATTTTTTGACACAAGTTAGTGGAATATGAGACTTTGTAAGAAAAAACGAAAACAAAAACAGACAAAAAATTTCCACTAACTTGTGCCAAAAAAAATGGCTGAATGGAGCCTTACCAGGGGGGGAGTGATCAATGACAGGGGGGTGATCAATGACAGGGGGGTGATCACCCATATAGACTCCCTGATCACCCCCCTGTCATTGATCACCCCCCCTGTAAGGCTCCATTCAGACATCCGCATGATTTTTTACGGATCCATGGATACATGTATCGGATCCACAGAACGCATGCAGGACGTCTGAATGGAGCCTTACAGGGGGGTTATCAATGACAGGGGGTGATCAGGGTAATCAGGGTGATCACCCCCCTGTCACTGATCACCCCCCCTGTAAGGCTCCATTCAGACATCCGCATGATTTTTTACGGATCCATGGATACATGTATCGGATCCACAGAACGCATGCGGACGTCTGAATGGAGCCTTACAGGGGGGTTATCAATGACAGGGGGTGATCAGGGTAATCAGGGTGATCACCCCCCTGTCACTGATCACCCCCCCTGTAAGGCTCCATTCAGACATCCGCATGATTTTTTACGGATCCATGGATACATGGATCGGATCCACAGAACGCATGCGGACGTCTGAATGGAGCCTTACAGGGGGGTTATCAATGACAGGCGGGTGATCAGGGTAATCAGGGTGATCACCCCCCTGTCACTGATCACCCCCCCTGTAAGGCTCCATTCAGACATCCGCATGATTTTTTACGGATCCATGGATACATGGATCGGATCCACAGAACGCATGCGGACGTCTGAATGGAGCCTTACAGGGGGGTTATCAATGACAGGGGGTGATCAGGGTAATCAGGGTGATCACCCCCCTGTCACTGATCACCCCCCCTGTAAGGCTCCATTCAGACATCCGCATGATTTTTTACGGATCCATGGATACATGGATCGGATCCACAGAACGCATGCGGACGTCTGAATGGAGCCTTACAGGGGGGTTATCAATGACAGGGGGTAATCAGGGTGATCACCCCCCTGTCACTGATCACCCCCCCTGTAAGGCTCCATTCAGACGTCCGCATGATTTTTACGGATCCATGGATACATGGATCGGATCCGTAAAAATCATGCGGACGTCTGAATGGAGCCTGACAGGGGGGTTATCAATGACAGGGGGTGATCAGGGTAATCAGGGTGATCACCCCCCTGTCACTGATCACCCCCCCTGTAAGGCTCCATTCAGACGTCCGCATGATTTTTACGGATCCATGGATACATGGATCGGATCCGTAAAAATCATGCGGACGTCTGAATGGAGCCTTACAGGGGGGGTGATCAGTGACAGGGGGGTGATCAATGACAGGGGGTGATCAGGGAGTGTATATGGGTGATCACCCGCCTGTCATTGATCACCCCCCTGTAAGGCTCCATTCAGACTTCCGCATGATTTTTACGGATCCATGGATACATGGATCGGATCCGTAAAAATCATGCGGACGTCTGAACGGAGCCTGACAGGGGGGTGATCAATGACAGGGCGGTGATCAATGACAGGGGGGTGATCAGGGAGTTTATATGGGGTGATCATGGGTGATCAGGGGTTTATAAGGGGTTAATAAGTGACGGGGGGGTGGGGTGTAGTGTAGTGTGGTGTTTGGTGCGACTGTACTGACCTACCTGAGTCCTCTGGTGGTCGATCCAAACAAAAGGGACCACCAGAGGACCAGGTAGGAGGTATATTAGACGCTGTTATGAAAACAGCGTCTAATATACCTGTTAGGGGTTAAAAAATTCGGATCTCCAGCCTGCCAGCGAGCGATCGCCGCTGGCAGGCTGGAGATCCACTCGCTTACCTTCAGTTCCTGTGAGCGCGCGCGCCTGTGTGCGCGCGTTCACAGGAAATCTCGCGTATCGCGAGATGACGCGTATATGCGTGACTGTGCGCAGCCCTGCCACCTCCGGAACGCACATGTGCGTTAGGCGGTCCGGAGGTGGTTAAAGAGGACCTTTCACCAGAATAAAACTTCTAAACTAACTATACAGGCATGTAGAGCGGCGCCCAGGGACCCCCCTGCACTTACTGTTATACCTGGGCGCCACTCCGTTCTCCCGTTATTGCCTCCTTTATCTTCATAGTTAGGCTCCACGGAGGGGAACCTGCCGGCACCTCCTTCTCCCATGCTGCAGCGCTGGCCAATCACAGCGCTCAGCTCATAGCCTGAGAGGCTTTTTTCTCTCTCAGGCTGAGAGCTGAGCGATGCGATTGGCCAGCGCTACAGCATGGGAGAATGAGCCGACGGCAGGTTCCCCTGGGTGGAGCCTAACTATGAAGATACCGGAGGCAATAACGGGAGAACGGAGCGGAGACCAGGTATAACAGTAAGTGCAGGGGGTCCCTGGGCGCCGCTCTACATGCCTGTATAGTTAGTTTAGAAGTTTTATTCTGGTGAAAGGTCCTCTTTAAAGGGGTTCTCTAGGAATAATTTAGAATGTCTGCCAGCAATCTGTCCTATAATGTGAGCAGGATTGGTTGCCACCACTTGCAGAGCTGCCTGGGGGTGGAGAGAGGGCATTGACATATATACTACACATTGGCCAGGCTGCTCAGCCATGATGACATAGGCAGGATCACATCATTACCATCTATTGTACATAGCATAGGCAGGATCACATGATTACCATCTATTGTACATGGTGTTGTAGAAATATTAATAGTTGTAATCCGCTAGCATCAAACTTTGTGTAAGGAAATGTAAACCCCTATTCCCTCTCAACCGCAGTCAGAGTCAGACACAGGTGTTACCATCTTGAATTCTGAGCAACAACTCCCTCTTCCCCTGCCCAGTCTGTTTCTTTTATTTACTCACAAAAGGTGTAAAAGGGGCTAGCCCAATACCAGGATACAGGAAGTGATGACATAGGAAGATGAGAACATAGCCAGCTAACAAACACATGTATACAATAACCACTGAAGCGAACTTTATCCAGCCTCGCTCAGTGATCAATGCCAGATAAAGTTAATATGATTCTCATACATGTTTATTTACAGGACAACGTCATTATCTCCATCGGCTGATCAGGCGCACTAGAGATAACAAACGCACGTTCCTTTCATATATTGTTCTCTTAACAAATGCATCCACGCCAAGCCAATAAATCCGCGTCTTGCGTGGGGGCCCTAGCCGGTGTCCTTACATCAGCCAACAAAACACTGCTCTGCTGTACACATCAGTCTCCCCCAGCCCACAGACCAGTGCTTAGCAGATGGACCATTCGCCAACAGAGACCTCTGCGCCCTGCAGCTGTGACAGGACATACGCAGGAAGATATCCACTTCAATGGTTTACCCTGACACTGAGAGACATGATGAAAATACACAATATATTAAATACACATCCTAATAAAATTTCCACAACAGTCCCTCCTCTTTGTCATATGCTCCCCTATGTCCCTCGATGAATCTCGAGCTTCTTATTTGAAAAAACCAGTCTTGTAATCCATAAAACAAAACAGATGATGGAAAACAGAAAGTCAATCTTGACACGTAGCTTCTTTTCTTCGGGAGGTGACTCAGAGGGTGGCGTTTCGCGTTGGTCGCCGGCTGGTTTGGAATGCTCTGCATCTGGTCCATGGTTTGGTTTTCAGACCATCTTGTCTGTTCGGGCTTCGGTAATTCGGTCGATTAGACATCAGGAACATCTCACTCCGGCATATAGAAGGAATGGAAACAAAAAACATAAGTACATGTCCTATTTCCTTTCGCCCGGATCCAATGGAAAACCAGTGAGCCCCAAGACCTCTCAAAGCTTTAAAAAGGATTCCGACCCTCACTAGTCATAGCTCTGCCTCTACCCTGCTCCTGTCAGTATGGGCCTGACCCTTGTCAATGGTGTCTGCTAGCCAGGCATAACCATACCACATCTACGGGTCGTCTAGCTGCCCGGACACCCATACAGGATTAACAAGCGAGGAGCAGGAGCCAGAGCTAATATTAAACCTATAGCTGATATTACCCTATAGGAATGTATCGTTATGTGCTATCAACAAATGTCTCCTTGCAAAAAATAAACAAAAGTGATACTCTTCATTCTTTGACTTAGTTGAGCAGCTTCTTGCAGTGACCCATGTGGATCCAGTTGTCTCGTCCCTCGAACTTCAGAGAGGTTGGCGTCATCAGCAGCACCTGGAATGGCCCAAGATATCTCGGCTCTAGTCCCGTCCTCGGATGTTTCTTTAGCACGACCCAATAACCTGGTTGACTAGAATGAAAACTGGTTATTGATTCTGGGTCCGGGAGAAACTCATTCAGGCCATGGATCGGCCGTGATTTTTACCTTCTTTGCAAAAATCGGACCCAAGTACCATCAAAGAAAAGGCAGTCGTGATGGTTATCAATGTAATTCCCTACTAGGTTAGAAAATTGATTGACATTTGAGAGGTTAGAATGGTTAGTAAAAAGTTTGAAGATCGTTGTTTTCGGCACCACTTTCCCCCCTTTTCATCGTCCTTAAAACCAGGACGAAGAGAAGCTGGATTAAACATGGTGCATCGTCTCAAGCTTAGATGGAGAGATGAGGGAGGGATAGAAAGAGAGAAAGAGAAAAGCGCTTCTCTTGGACTCTGCAGTCTTAGCGGGATGGGAGTACATGACAGTGTTAGTTCGCACTGTCTGGGACTTTTGAATGCCCTGTTGCTGGAGATCGATGGATTCGTGCAGCCACAGTTCTGCTTTCTGGAGGGAACCATGGCTTTGGAGTCTAGTGGGGAATTTACGGATGAACTTTTTCCCAATCCAGACCTCAAAGGTCCCTTCTTTGGGGATGGTCCACTCTGAACCTACAGTCCCTTGGTGCCAATCTGTGAGGGGCTTAACAACTCCTTCTCCATAGATGGATTTGATGTACTGCTTGGCTGTCCTATAGTCAGAAGTGGTACCCTTCTGTTCCCTAGTTTTCCCTAACCCCATGCTCAAGCTTTCTAAAAGTAGGTGTGTCCACCTCCAGTGTCCCGCGACATACACATGGACTGTCCCGCGACAAACGGGAAAAGGAGTAATCAGTGTGAGAAAAAGGGCTCTCACCGACACACGGCGGCCCTCAGAGTCTCCTAATGAGATATACCAGCCTTGGTTTTGGCTCTGAATAGTGACCGGACCACAGGATAAGGCTTCCAATTGACCTTTAGTGAAAAAAGGGGCGCACAGGAAACAAACACACAGTACTCCTGTGGGGAAAGGGGTTACTCACACAGCTATTGGTATGCCCGGGTGATATAAATCACCTTGTCTCCTTAAAAAAAGCTCAACTCACTTTCCTTTGCCGATATGATTCTATATAGTCAAGCTGAACAGCACACAAAGCCCTTTTTTCAGTGACTGATCCAAAACATCTCGCTCAGCAGCAACCCTTGAATTCAGACAGTAGTTCCCACACAATATCATGAGACCCCCAGTACTCCTAACCAAATCTACAGAGAAGAGAGAGGGAAAGAAATAGAAAGAGAAAAAGAAAGAGAAAAGAGCCAAAACATGAAAAAGGAAAAAATAATAATAGACAAAAAATAAAAATGGGTTGGTAAATAAGGAAAAACTGAAAAAAAACTTGATTACATAAATAAAAACCTAAAAATAAAAATGGATTAGTAAAATAGGACCTGTAAAAAGTACAGAAAAAAAAAACATACAAAAAACTTCAGTTACAGAAAGTCTTGCTATATACATTGAGATTCAGTAAAAAGTAAATTTTAACTTACAAACCGAAACTCAAATACAAAAACCTTAGGAACACATACAACTGTATAGGACTGAATTAACAAATCAATGTTTTGGAGGGTTCACCTCAAACCGTAAACACTGGCAGGAGAATTTCTACCCACCCAGTCATTGAAATGTTAATTTGCCCAGCCCCAAACCAGCTTTAGATTCATTTTACCAGAGAAGCAGGATTTAACATTGCGAGGTCCCAAAACAGTTTTTTTTTCTAGGGGAAGGGAGAAATCTATTTAAATTAGGTTTTAGATAAAGACCTTAATTTCAAATTTTCACATTTTAACCGTTCATAATGTGATTTCAAATCTGCTTCATTGATCAAAGACCTTGGCTGTCCCTGGATTCTATGCCTTTGCAAAGAAGCATGTCTGGGACCATTACCCCACCTTGTTGAATAAACCACTTTCCTTCTAGGTGTGATTCTGGGGTACTTAACATACCTGTGTCTGTTGCCATTAGCAACGTCACAATATCGTGCAATGTGCCAGTATTCACTGCATGCAAAACAACAAATAGCTTGCCTCCCTGCACAATACCTTGTCTGGGCACATGGTGATTTGACTTGGCACACAACATTAACCATCCTAGCATGACTAGATCCTGTAGTGGGTCCACTTACCACGGACTCATCTGAGGAATCTTCTGGCCTTGTGTTAATACTTCCAACTCCAGGGTCAGACACATTGTCCATCTCCATCCCTGAGTTGGATCCACTATGTGACCCACAGTCCTCAGACTTATCCATGCTTACAGCCCATACATTTCCTCTAATCCTAGACACATTACTCTCTAACGGTTGTTTCAATAACTCTGGCTGCACTAAGCACCGAGAACGCTCATCCTCTGTCTTCCTGCAGAGAGCAGACAATTCCCTTACAGCATTCTGTGCATGCGTCAGGCTTTCAGATAAACATTCATTTTCCTTGCGCAGCTCAGTATTACACCTCACAGTACATTCATAATTAGCGCTAGCTTCAGCTGCCTGCTGGACAAGAGTTCTCAATTTAAAGGGAGTCTGTCAGCACATTTACCCCTTTTTAAGAGTTCCCATAGCGCTGTAGCCGCAACACAGATGATTAAAACTGTACCTTTATATGCTTTTGTGGACTTTTAAAACAGGCCAAAACGAACTTTGATGCATATGTAAATAAGGGCTCGCAAGTTCCCAGGGCGGCGTCCACCGCGTTGGAGCCCAGGCAGCTCTGCCTCTTCGGCTCTTATCCCAGTCCAGCCTCTTCCTCTGCCCGCCCATCTGTTTTCTCTCCCCCTCAGCAAGATCCCGCCCCTACGCGATAACTTCCTTGGCCGGGGCATTCGCACTGCGATGCCCATTGCTGGCACGGCATCGCAGTAGCTTATGGGCATGCCCCAACCAAGGAAGTCATCGCGTAGGCACGGGATCTCGCTGAGGGGGAGAGAAAACAGATGGGCGGGCAGAGGAAGAGGCTGGGCGGGGATAAGAGCCGAAGAGGCAGAGCTGCCTGGGCTCCAACGCGGTGGACGCCACCCTGGGCACTTGCGAGCCCTCATAAACATATGCATCAAAGTTCGTTTTTGGCAGTTTTAAAAGTCCACAAAAGCATATAAAGGTACTGTTTTAATCATCTGTGTTGCGGCTACAGCGCTATGGGAACTGGTAAAAAGGGTAAATGTGCTGACAGACTACCTTTAACAATTTCCACTTTTAAATTTTCCACTTCTCCTTCCAAACTCAGCTTCAGCCTACAAGACTTCTGATATTTATCCGCTATCCACCCAGCAGCAAAAATCAGAGCATACTTGCTTTTCCTTTTGTGCAATTTTTTGGTACCGATCAGGTTTGCTACACAATTCTGAGCCTGCAGCCATGGATCAGTAGATCCCTGCATAGCCTGAAGAATGGCCGCCGTGTCCTTCAACTTTGCAACTTCTTTAAAAATACTTTCCATTGCACAAGAAAACAAACACCACAATGGTTGCTACAAAAAATACACTGCTATCGATCTCTAGGAGTTGTCCCAATACTTTTGGCACAGAACAACAAGCACCTTCTTTCTACACTGTAGTACCCGTATTAATTATGCCAAACAATTCTACAATTCAGTGTAACAGCCACAGATATACAAACATTAAGCAGAATTATCAACTATAGGATGATTTCACCGCTAAACTGCCACTAATGTTCACACATTGATTCCTGTATCAGACTGGTCACTGCGCTATACCATAACTGAACACTCAACTGATATCCAGCACAAAACGTATCAAAATAAAATCAAACTGTACATAGAAAGGTTACAAAAAAGACAAGATATCTATTCTGGACAAAGCTGACATTTGAGACAAAAACAATCAAATCGCTTTCCATAGAAACCAAAACTAAATGAATTCCTTGTTAAAACCTGCAGCGCCAACTCACCAAGATGTCTGCCAAAGCACATGGTCTTCACACCACACAATGGAAATTAAAGATGGCCGACAAAAGCACATGGCTTGACACACACAAAGGAAAATAAAATGGCCGACAAATCACATGGCCTTCACAGAGGAAATCAAGATAGTGTCTACAATATCCAGCAATAGAAAATCCTAATTATACCCTGTATAACCACATACACCAAAAGGTTCTTAAGTAGATTTTTTTCTGATATCAGCAGATTGGAGTACACAGATTTCAGTTCACAAAGAGCAAAACTTTCTAAAAAATGAGAGTAAGGAAAAAGGATATTAAGCTGTGTCTCCTTTAAGTTCTGCTGATAACGGGGGGAAAAAAAATGATCTCCCTACCTGTTCTTGCCAAACTGTTGTAGAAATATTAATAGTTGTAATCCGCTAACATCAAACTTTGTGTAAGGAAATGTAAACCCCTATTCCCTCAACCGCAGTCAGAGTCAGACACAGGTGTTACCATCTTGAATTCTGAGCAACAACTCCCTCTTCCCCCTGCCCAGTCTGTTTCTTTTATTTACTCACAAAAGGTGTAAAAGGGGCTGTCCCAATACAAGGATACAGGAAGTGATGACATAGGAAGATGAGAACATAGCCAGCTAACAAACACATGTATACTATAACCACTGGAGCTAATTTTATCCAGCCTTGCTCAGTGACCAATGCCAGATAAAGTTAATATGATCCTCATGCATGTTTATTTACAGGACAACGTCATTATCTCCAGCGGCTGATCAGGCGCACTAGAGACAACAAACGCACGTTCCTTTCGTTTATATTGTTCTCTTAACAAATGCATCCACGCCAAGCCAATAAATCCTTGTCTTGCGCGGGGGCCCTAGCCGGCGTCCATACATCAGCCAACAAAACACTGCTCTGCTGAACACATCAGTCTCCCCCAGCCCACAGACCAGTGCTTAGCAGATGGACCATTCGCCAACAGAGACCTCTCCAGCTGTGACAGGACATACATGGAAGATATCCACTCCAATGGTTTACCCTGACACTGAGAGACATGATGACAATGCACAATATATTAAATACACATCCTAATAAAATTTCCACAACAATGGCATAGGCAGGATCACATCATTACCATCTATTGTGCATGGCATAGGCAGGATCACATCATTACCATCTATTGTGCATGGCATAGGCAGGATTACATCATTACCATCTATTGTGCATGGCATAGGCAGGATCACATCATTACCATCTATTGTACATGGCATAGGCAGGATCACATCATTACCATCTATTGTACATGGCATAGGCAGGATCACATCATTACCATCTATTTTACATGGCATAGGCAGGATTACATCATTACCATCTATTGTGCATGGCATAGGCAGGATCACATAATTACCATCTATTGTACATGGCATAGGCAGGATCACATAATTACCATCTATTGTACATGGCATAGGCAGGATCACATCATTGCCATCTATTGTGCATGGCATAGGCAGGATCACATCATTACCATCTATTGTGCATGGCATAGGCAGGATCACATCATTACCATCTCTTGAGGGCAGTATATTGTAGAGCGCAGCCCCTCACTCCCTTAGGCAGCACTGCAAGTGGTGGAAACCAGTCATACTCACATTCTAGGATAGTTTGCAATTTTATATAATTCCTGGAAACCCCCCTTTAACTAAAAACAGAAGTTCTTTCCTGTATGTCCCCTCTTGTGATTATTCTTCTGCTTGCCATTGTTCAATGGCTGAATTCATTGTAAACAATGGCTGTTGCATAACCAAGATTCCTTGAACCACATGAAACGGTGACCAGTATGTACACAGGATACAGCATCTTGTATTCAGTTATTTTATTTTTTCATTTATTAGGCTTCTAGTATGTTAAAATAAAAATTCTTTAAGGCCTCTTTCATACACCCTTTTTTAATCATTTTAAATGCTTGTTAATAAAACTCCTTCAGTGTCCACCTCTTTTAGGCTGCTTTCACACAATTTTTTGTGGCGGTTTATTGCACTTTTGCAGTTTTACTGGCTTTTTTGCATCTGCATTTTTGGGTGCATTTTAAAAGTTAGCTCCCAAAGTTAGTTCTAGGTCTATGGGAAATATGAAACGCATGTGTTTTTTTGCTTCTGCCATTTTTCTTAATTAGGTAGGTGTCTTTTGTCTTTGACTTCTTTTCAAAAACACAGCATGCTTCAGCTCTGGATTGTTTCAGATATTTTTTACATCTTTCACTATAGGGAGAAAATGACAGAAAAAAAACACAGTTCACATGGCCATTTAGAAAAAAATAATGCCACTAAAAATGCCACACAAATATGGCAGAAAGCACTGATGGCCAAAAAGCACTTATGGTAGAAGAAGCCAAAAAAATAAATAAATAAATAAATAAATAAATAAAATAAAAAATAAAAGTGTGTGTTAACCATTGCAGGGTTTTTAATAGTAAAACAGTTTGTAAGGCAGGAAAAATCTCACACATCTAGTTACCGGTAACCTATTATCCTGGATAGTTGATCTAGAAGAAGGGACAAACCCTAAGTAACTATAACTTACTATCACGATCGGCGTGACTATCACATACGTGACACAGAGGGAGGGAAAGAGGAAGGCCCTGCCCAAGTGAGAGGGAAGGTGGTGACCCCTGACTCACCTTGCGGCTGGCACCTGGCTGCCCTGACGTCCCTAGACGGGTTCCTCACCCGTACGCCGATCACGTGCCTAAAACCCTGGCTTTCCCTAAGATGAGCCCTAGATAGTGAACAGGGCGGTGGGAACACTAGTCCGCACCACTAGCTCTAAAGGAAAACACCAAGGGGAGGACAGACAATACAGACTAAACATATAATCCCAGGTGGGCGACAACAGGAGACAACAAAAAGCCCAACAGGGATCCGGAGGGTAGCACTCTGGAACAACAACCAGGATTCACAGCTCCAGTGGGTCAGTATAGAAGTCCAGGCAGGAAGCTCTATAACTGGCAACAAGAGAAGTGTGAGAGGAGAATATAAGGAGGTTGGGAGTGGCAGACAAGAAACAGCTGAGGAGGAGAAGCTACGGATCCCTGAGTGAGACAAAAAGGATTGCAAGGCAAACACAGAAAACAATCACTAAGAAACAACGTGATCTTTAGACATAGAGCGCGCAGCCACCCGCTGCGACTTCCTGACCCCGGGTATAACGGAGTCAGACGTGGCTCTTGACACCCTCGTGACAGTACCCCCCCTTTCACAAGGGGCCTCCGGACACTCAGGACCAGGTCTCTCAGGATGAGAGGCATGGAAAGCCTGAATTAACCTGTTGGCGTTTACCTCTGACGCTGGAACCCACATTCTTTCCTCGGGACCGTAACCCCTCCAATGCACCAGATACTGAAGAGAGCGGCGGACCCGACGAGAATCAACAATTCTGGATATTTGAAACTCCAGATTACCATCCACAATAACAGGAGGAGGTGGCAGCGGTGATGGTTCTAGAGGTGGAACATACTTCTTGAGTAACGACTTATGGAAGACGTTATGGATCTTAAAAGTCTGAGGTAGCTCCAGGCGAAAAGCCACAGGGTTAATGACGGCTACTATTTTATAAGGACCAATGAACCTAGGGCCCAGTTTCCAAGAGGGAACCTTCAACTTAATATTCCTAGTAGACAACCACACATAGTCATTCACTCCTAGGTCCGGACCTGGCGACCGTTTCTTATCGGCCATGCATTTATATTTACCACTCATATTTTTCAAGTTAGCTTGCACCTTCTGCCATACCGATGAAAGAGATGAAGAAAACCGTTCCTCTTCGGGAACCCCAGAAGACCCCCCCTCTTTGAAAGTACAAAATTGGGGATGAAAACCGTATGCACCAAGAAATGGTGACTTGCCAGTGGATTCCTGACAGCGATTATTTATGGCAAACTCGGCTAACGGTAAATATGATGACCACCCCTCTTGGTTTTCAGACACAAAACACCTTAAATATGTTTCTAGGTTTTGGTTGGTACGCTCAGTCTGTCCATTCGACTGAGGATGGAAAGCTGAGGAAAAGGACAAGTGTACCCCCAAACGGGAACAAAAAGCTTTCCAAAACTTAGAAATAAACTGGGTTCCCCGATCCGAAACCACATCGGAAGGGACCCCGTGAAGCTTCACGATTTCACTGATAAACACCTGAGCAAGCGTCTTAGCATTAGGAAGTGTGGGTAGCGCAATAAAGTGTACCATTTTGCTAAACCTGTCTACTACTACCAAGATAACTGTTTTACCCGCAGACAACGGTAAGTCAGTGATGAAATCCATTGACAGTTGTGTCCATGGCCTATTGGGGATGAAAAGTGGCAATAAAGACCCTGCTGGACGTGTATGAGAGACTTTCGCGCGTGCACAAGTAGACACGAAATCCATTACATCCTGACGCAACCTTGGCCACCAAAAACGACGAGACAATAGCTCCAAGGTTGCTTTACAACCCGGGTGCCCAGCAAGTGCCGAATTATGATGTTCCTTTAATAATTCAAGACGCAGGTTTAACGGTACAAACAATTTCTCTGAGGGGCAAGAGGCCGGGGCGTCCCCCTGGGCCTCTAACACCTTTCCCTCTAGAACAGAGTGTACAGCAGAGACAACCACTCCTCTTTGTAAAATAGGTACCGGATCACTAACATTACCCCCTCCAGGGAAACTACGAGATAATGCGTCTGCCTTGGTATTTTTTGCCCCAGGACGATAGGTGATTACAAAGTTAAATCTGGTAAAGAATAGCGACCACCTAGCTTGTCTAGGGGTGAGACGCTTAGCCGATTCTAGGTACAGAAGGTTTTTGTGATCCGTAATCACCGTGACGGGGTGGATTGCTCCCTCTAAGAAGTGACGCCACTCTTCAAACGCCAGTTTAATCGCCAACAGTTCCCTATTTCCAATATCATAGTTCTTTTCTGCTGTAGATAACTTTTTGGAAAAGAAAGCGCAAGGACGCCATTTGCCAGGAGACGGACCCTGAGACAATACAGCCCCCACTCCCACCTCTGACGCATCTACTTCAACAATAAAAGGCTGGGAGACATCAGGTTGAATTAGAACAGGTGCCGAGGTAAATCTCTCTTTTAGAGAGGAAAATGCAATTTTAGCGGCGTCAGACCATTTAGAAAAATCAGTCCCCTTCCTAGTCATGTCAGTAAGGGGTTTAACGATCACTGAATAATTTTTAATGAACTTTCTATAGAAATTTGCGAAACCCAAAAACCGTTGTAGAGCTTTAAGGTTCTCAGGAAGATCCCAATCTAAAATTGCCTGGACCTTCCTAGGATCCATACGGAAACCTGAAGCAGATAATAGATATCCCAGGAACTGTATTTCCTGAACGGCGAAGACACATTTTTCAATTTTCGCATATAATTTATTCGTCCGTAGGACCTGCAGTACTTGCCTGACATGTACTTCATGTGTTTTCAGATCAGCCGAATAAATTAAGATATCATCTAGGTATATGACTACAAACCTGCCGATGAGATGACTAAAAATATCATTAACGAAATGTTGGAAGACAGCAGGGGCATTGGTCAGACCGAAAGGCATGACTAAATTTTCATAATGCCCCTCAGGGGTGTTAAAAGCTGTCTTCCACTCATCCCCTTCCTTGATACGAATCAGATTGTAGGCCCCCCTAAGATCAAGTTTGGAGAACCACCTAGCACCCGCAATCTGATTAAAAAGGTCAGGAATGAGAGGAAGAGGGTATGGGTCTCGGATGGTTATCCGGTTTAGCTCACGGAAATCTAGGCAAGGATGCAGGCCCCCATCTTTCTTTTTAACAAAGAAAAACCCTGCAGCCACGGGTGAAGAAGAGGGTCTGATGTGTCCCTTAGCCAAACTCTCGGAGATATAATCTTTCATGGCTTGTCTCTCGGGACCCGAAAGATTATCCAACCTGGACTTGGGTAATTTTGCACCGGGAATCAGGTTAACCGGGCAATCATAAGGACGATGAGGTGGTAGCTTCTGACAACCCTTTTCAGAAAAAACGTCCTCAAAGTCCGAAATAAATGTAGGTAGGGAAGCTATGGAGGCGATTAAGCAATTGTTATTTAAGCAATTCTCTCTGCAATGCTCACTCCACTCCAATATCTCCCTGGCCTGCTAATCCACCACTGGATTGTGCGCTACCAACCAGGGAAGACCCAATACCACAGGAGAGGGAAGGCCCTCCAGAACGTAACATGAAAGACACTCATTATGGTGGTCCCCTACCCGAAGGTGTAAGTTATGGACAATGTGAGTGAGGTTTCTCTGAGACAGAGGAGCAGAATCAATAGCGAATATGGGAATAGGTCTCTGCAGCGTACAGAGAGACAAACCCATAGTGCGGGCAAAATGGGCATCTATCAAATTTACCCCTGCTCCACTGTCTAGAAAAAAAGAAATAGACTCCGTCTTAACACCAAAAACAATAACCGCTGGCAACACAAATTGAGATGTTCGTATGGAGGAAACGTATACCCCCCGGCTGACATCCTCCGCACAGCCTGGGGTTAGTAGTTGTCACGGCTGAGGATGGGGGAAATCCTCAGCCGTGCGATGATGTAGAGAAGGTGGTAAATGCAAGGCCAGGACAGGAATCAGGGAGCAGGTCACCTCCTATGCGTCCCTAACGCTGGCCCTGTCTCCTGTCAGTATGAGCCGACCTTGATGGTAGGAGGGCTCATACCCCGGAACCTAAAAGTCCCTACGAGCCCTCAAGTCGGCCCTGAACTAGGAGACAGAGTAAGACGACCTACTCCTCCTAGGCACGGAGGAGCAGGAGTCTCAACGGCCAAGCAACACAGGGGAAACATCAACAGACATATGGAAATGACAGGTAAGTGAGACTAGTACTGCACCTACCTGCCACAGACACACAAACCTGGAACCCATGAACAAGTGCTGCTGTCCACAGCAACACAAAGGACACAGCACACACCAGACATAACACGGGAACCCAGGAAACCATATGCTGCACCAACAAAGAGACCACACAAGCATCTACAAACACCAAACATGAGTTTTACTAATAAGGTTTATGAACAGAAGGATGGTCCCCACCAAGCAGATGGAGGAGACAGGAGGCTGCTCCAGCCAGCATGGCTGAGAGCAACCTACTGAACCAAGCCAGGGACTGAGGCTTTATAGGCCACAGTGGCCACACCCAACGGTCAGACACACCCAGTGACATCACACACACTGGGAAGAGAGTTAACCCTTCCTACACCACAGAAGGGAAAACACACATAAAGGGGAAAGCACACAAACTCACTCACCTATCTCCGACGGCAACGGCATGCGTGGCAACCGTGTCCTCAAGAACAGCCAAAAGGCCGAGACACTTCCACAGCATGCAAACATCACCAGACGTTGCCGCGGACAACCGCAGGTGAAGGGAGGAGTCCAAGTGCATACAAACACCACCTCGTGCACAACAAACGGACAAAGGGAGTGCACACAAAAACACGTTGCCAAGGGCAACCGCACGCATGCCTATTGTCCGCGGCAACCGCACCTGAGGCAAACAACTAAGTGCTCCCAGCTGCGGTTGACAACGGCAAACCGCGGGCAACAGCATGCAGCTCCCACGGAGTCACGATCATGACCAAGGGTCGTGACAGTAGTTTTCCGACGGTCTTTTGTTTTTGAGAAAGGAGGGACAGACATTAATGAAATGACCCCTCCCCCCACAGAAAAAACAAGCCCCCCACCTACGGCGAACCTCAGGAGAACGGACCTGACGAGAAGTTCCTCCTAGCTGCATAGGCTCATCTAAGTCAGTACAGACTAACTGCTGCTTGGGAGAGGTTACCAATTGCTCAGGAATTTTCGATCTCTCCCTAAGACGTCTATCTATTCTGATAGAGAGGGACATAACAGCATCAAGGGAAAGGGGGGTCTCATACAGCGCCAGCGCATCCTTAACCCTTTCAGATAACCCAGAGCAGAACTGACTCCTGAGAGCCGGGTCGTTCCACTGAGTATCCGTAGCCCACCTACGGAACTCTGAGCAATATTCCTCTGCTGGCCGATCTCCCTGTAGGAGTCTCCGTAACTTAGACTTAGCCAGGGCGACTCGGTCAGGGTCATCATATATGAGACGCAAAGCCCCAAAAAATCCCTCCACTGACCGGAGAGCCTGGGAACCAGGGGGTAACGAGAACGCCCAGGATTGCGGGTCCCCCTGAAGCAGGGAAATAACAATCCCCACCCGCTGTTCTTCATTACCTGAGGAGTAAGGGCGCAGCTTAAAATATAATTTGCAGGCCTCACGGAACGTCACAAATTTGTCCCTTCGGCGTGACTATCACATACGTGACACAGAGGGAGGGAAAGAGGAAGGCCCTGCCCAAGTGAGAGGGAAGGTGGTGACCCCTGACTCACCCTGCGGCTGGCACCTGGCTGCCCTGACGTCCCTAGACGGGTTCCTCACCCGTACGCCGATCACGTGCCTAAAACCCTGGCTTTCCCTAAGATGAGCCCTAGATAGTGAACAGGGCGGTGGGAACACTAGTCCGCACCACTAGCTCTAAAGGAAAACACCAAGGGGAGGACAGACAATACAGACTAAACATATAATCCCAGGTGGGCGACAACAGGAGACAACAAAAAGCCCAACAGGGATCCAGAGGGTAGCACTCTGGAACAACAACCAGGATTCACAGCTCCAGTGGGTCAGTATAGAAGTCCAGGCAGGAAGCTCTATAACTGGCAACTAGAGAAGTGTGAGAGGAGAATATAAGGAGGTTGGGAGTGGCAGACAAGAAACAGCTGAGGAGGAGAAGCTACGGATCCCTGAGTGAGACAAAAAGGATTGCAAGGCAAACACAGAAAATAATCACTAAGAAACAACGTGATCTTTAGACATAGAGCGCGCAGCCACCCGCTGCGACTTCCTGACCCCGGGTATAACGGAGTCAGACGTGGCTCTTGACACCCTCGTGACACTTACTCACAAAATACATCCAGGCCCCTCTTGAACTCTTTTAGTGAACTCACCATCACCACCTCCTCAGGCAGAGAGTTCCATAGTCTCACTGCTCTTACCGGAAAGAATACTCTTCTATGTTTGTGTACAAACCTTCTTTCCTCCAGACGCAGAGGATGTCCCCTCGTCACAGTCACAGTCCTGGGGATAAATAGCTGATGGGAGAGATCTCTCTACCTGTGACCCCTGTTATACTTATACATAGTTATTAGGTCACCTTCGGACATCCTTTTTCTTAACTAAATAACCTTAATTTTGATCCTCTTTCTGGGTACTGTAGACCGCTCATTCCAGTTATTCCATTACTTTACTTGCCCACCTTTGAACCAGTTCGAGCTGTACAATGTCTTATATCCTGCTGCCCAAAACGGCCAATAGTATTCCCAGTGATTTGTAAAGTGGCAGAACTATGTTCTTATCTCATATGGACATTTTATTTAGTAACATTAATTACATTTAAAATGTTTTTTTTTCTGAAGTTCTAGGAGACACATGGTAAAAATGCAAGACAATACATAATATACAGAGCATGCTGCAAAACACTAAAAAAGCCATTAAAATGGTATCAAAAAGGTCACAAAATGTTGGATTGTTCAGAAACGTGCACAAAACCAGCCTTACTATCATAATTTCCGTCTGCATAAAAGCTTTTTCAGAGCTGAGTTTTCAACTCAGATCCAACAGTATATTCTAACACAGAGGCGTTCCCATAGTGATGGGGACGCTTCTAGTTAGAATATACTACGAACTGTGTACATGACTGCCCCCTGCTGCCTGGCAGCACCCGATCTCTTACAGGGGGCTGTGATCAGCACAATTAACTCCTCAGGTGCCGCACCTGAAGGGGTTAATTGTGCGTATCATAGCCCCCTGTAAGAGATCCGGGGCTCCCAGGCAGCAGGGGGCAGACCCCCCTCCCTCCCCAGTTTCAATTTCATTGGTGGCCAGTGCGGCCCCCCTAACCCCCCTCCCTCCCTCTATTGTATTAATATCATTGGTGGCCAGTGTGCGGCCCCCCTGGCCCCCCCTCCCTCCCTCTATTGTATTAATATCATTGGTGGCCAGTGTGCGGCCCCCCTGGCCCCCCCCTCCCTCTATTGTATTTATATCATTGGTGGCACAGTGTGCGGCCCCCCGGCCCCCCCTCCCTCTCTCTATTGTATTTATATCATTGGTGGCCAGTGTGCGGTCTGCCCTCTCCCCCCCTCCCCCCCAATTATTGGTGGCAGCGGAGTTCCGATCGGAGTCCCAGTTTAATCGCTGGGACTCCGATCGGTAACCATGACAACCAGGACGCTACTGCGGTCTCTTTTGCCATGGTTACTTAGCAATATTAGAAGCATCATACTTACCTGCTGGCTGCTGCGCTGTCTGTGACCGCCTGGGAGCTCCTCCTACTGGTAAGTGACAGATCATTAAGCAATGCGCCGCACAGACCTGTCATTTACCAGGAGGAGGAGCTCCCGGCCGGTCACAGACAGCGCAGCAGCCAGCAGGTAAGTATGATGCTTCTAATATTGCTAAGTAACCATGGCAACCAGGACTGCAGTAGCGTCCTGGTTGCCATCGTTACCGATCGGAGCCCCAGAGGGAGGGAGGGGGGCCCGGGGGGCCGCACACTGGCCACCAATGATATAAATACAATAGAGGGAGGGAGGGGGGGCCGGGGGGGGGCACACACTGTGCCACCAATGATATAAATACAATAGAGGGAGGGAGGGGGCCGCACACTGGCCACCAATGATATAAATACAATAGAGGGAGGGGGACGGGGGGGACGCACACTGGCCACCAATGATATAAATACAATAGAGGGAGGGAGGGGGGCAGGGGGCCGCACACTGGCCACCAATGATATAAATACAATAGAGGGAGGGAGGAGGGACGGGGGGGGGGGCGCACACTGTGCCACCAATGATAATACAATAGAGGTAGGGAGGGGGGCCGCACACTGGCCACCAATGATAATACAATAGAGGGAAGGAGGGGGGTCTGCCCCCTGCTGCCTGGCAGCCCCTGATCTCTTACAGGGGGATATGATACGCAGCAGTGCGGCACCTGAGGGGTTAATTGTGCTGATCACAGCCTCCTGTAAGAGATCGGGTGCTGCCAGGCAGCAGGGGGCAGTCATGTACACAGTTTGTAGTATATTCTAACTAGAAGCGTCCCCATCACAATGCGAACGCCTCTGTGTTACAATATACTGTCGGATATGAGTTTTCACGATGTAACTCAAATCCGATGGTATATTCTAACATAGAGGCGTTCCCATGGGGATGGGGACGCTTCAAGTTAAAATATACCATCGGATTGGGGAAAACTCCGATCCGATGGTATAAAAGGGACTCCTGACTTTACATTGAAAGTCAATGGGGACGGATCCATTTACAATTGCACCATATTGTGTCAAGGTAAAACGGATCCGTCCCCATTGACTTGCATTGTAATTCAGGACGGATCCGTTTGGCTCCTCACGGCCAGGCGGACACCAAAACAACTTTTTTTTCATGTCCGTGGATCCTCCAAAAATCAAGGAAGACCCACGGACGAAAAAACAGTCACAGATCACGGACCAACGGAACCCCGTTTTGCGGACCGTGAAAAAATACTGTTGTGTGCATGAGGCCTAATACTCAGTTAAGTGGAAATGTTAAAACTAAAGTTTTCCATTATCATTCATCATATTTTTATAGTACCTCTGTTTGTTATGTGTGGTCTGCTGCTTAGTACTTTACCACACACATCAGTAGGAGGTAAAGATGATGTGGTTACAACCTCCAGCGCCTGTCTTGTCTCAAGCCACTGTGGTAAAACTCACAGAGAAATGACCATCTGTATTGCCCCTTTCACACGGGCGAGAATTCAGTGCGGGTGCGATGCGTGAGGTGAACGCATTGCACCCGCACTGAATCTGGACCCATTCACTTCAATGGGGCTGTGCACATGTGCAGTGATTTTCACGCATCACTTGTGTGTTGCGTGAAAATCGCAGCATGCTCTATATTGTGCTTTTTTCGCGCAACGCAGGCCCCATAGAAGTGAATGGGGCTGCGTGAAAATCGCAAGCATCCGCAAGCAAATGCGAATGCAGTGCGATTTTCACACATGGTTTCTAGGTTACGATCGGGATAGGGACCCGATCTTTATTATTTTCCCTTATAACATGGTTATAAGGGAAAATAATAGCATTATTAATACAGAATGCTAAGTAAATTAGGAATTGAGGGGTTAAAAAAAAAAAATTAAAATTAAACTCACCTCATGCACTTGTTTGCGCTGCCCGTCTCATCTTCTTTCTTCTTCTTTGAGGACCTGGGAGAAAAGGACCTTTAGTGACGTCACTGTGCTCATCACATGGTCCATCACCATGTCCTCAAAGAAGAAGAAAGACAAGCCGGGCTGCGCGAACAAGTGGATGAGGTGAGTTTAATTTAAAAAATAAAATTTAACCCCTCCATCCCTAATTTACTTAGCATTCTGTATTAAGAATGCTATTATTTTCCCTTATAACCATGTTATAAGGGAAATATTAAAATCTACACAACACCGATCCCAAACCCAAACCCGAACTTCTGTGAAGAAGTCCGGGTTGGAGTCTGGGTACCAAACATGCCAATTTTTCTCAAGCGTGTGCAAAACGCATTAAAACGCTTTGCACTTGCGCATTTTCCCGCCAAACGCACCCGCATCTTGTCCGGCCCTCACACGCGACGCCTGTGTGAAAGAGGCCTATGTCTTAGTTATCTAGATCTGCAGCACTCCTGTCTAGCCTGGCATTAGACAACTAATGTCTGCACACAGAGCATGCTAACTTATTGTGTTTTGCACACATCTTTGGGCCAGTGTTTTTCTCTAGTTATCTGGTACTTCATTTGATAAATATGCACCATTGGGTCCAAGCTATTCATTTTGGCCGGAAAATTAAAGCATATAGTCCACTACATTAAGGTGCCGTCATTTTTTCAATGCAGTAGTAGATGACAGGTAATAGTTGTGATGTTATATGCTTACCATTGGTGCTGGTGATGTTTTGTCTTGATGAGTAACAGGCTCTGAAGAAAAATAACCGGTTACAACACTTTATTGATTACATGACACACTATAGCGAAATAAAAAAACAACAACTTAATACATTAAATGTTCCTATTCTCTCCAAGGCCATTAGTTATCTTGGTAGACTTCAGTGTTGGCCAGTGAATGACACAAGGTAACCATTGATGACCTATCATGGTGGTGGGTCATGAATAGTGTCTCCGGTTGGAGGTCATATCACTTATTTAGAGAATGCTGGAGTGTGAAATTCCCTTAGATCCCATGCCTTGCCTATTGAGCTTTTTGCTGCAGCCCATTTAAAAAGTAACCACTTGACTGCTCCTGAATATTATGACAGCAGGCTGATGTCCTATTTGCCAGACAGGGGAAGCAGGGGTCTCCACCATCCCTTTTGGTTCTTCACTCTAGAGTTAAAGGAAGTAGGAACTTAGAATACCTCACTGCGCTATTAGATGATAAAATGGCTGTGTCTGATGCTTTGTGGATCTTGTGGGACATGTACTGGATCACACACTAGTTATTATCAGATTTTCAGAATTTGTACTAGTTTGACCATCTCCAGATTCCTTTCTTCTTCTTCTTCTTCTTTCTCTTGTGTTACTTGTCGTTCGATGTGATGTAAAATTGTCATACCTATCATTCTAATTTTTCTCGCGGTAGTATATTTGTATCAGTGCCTTTTATGAGGTTTTGTTCCTCTAATAAGATTGTCATTGATAGTTTGTGACATTGTTCATATGTACCTATTATTGTAAATTGTACAAATACATTATTAAAAATATACAGTAGTTAAAAAAGAATGGGTGTTATTGTCAGTTGTATATGGACAATATGTCATCGTACACCAGGGCAAATGGGGAGATCTGGTGTAGTCATGGGAGGGAATCATAACAATTGGTTTATTAAAAAAATTGTTATTTTCAATGCAATATAGACATTATGAATTCTAAAGAAAGGAGTGTGCATTTTGCAATTAACTAGATGCCTAACTATGCAAAAAAAAATATTGGCTTTGTATGCACATAAGATGTGATAGAGAAGGCATTCTGGAACTACACAGCAAAGTGTAGACCCTAACCCTGGGTTCAGACCTGAGCGTTCCGAAAGGAGCGCTCTGTATGCACGATTGTACCGGCGTTTACAATCGCGCATACAGAGACAGGCGAACACACATTGTCGCGCGTTCCCGAATATCTATGTACGGGAACGCGCGACAAAACGCCCCAAAAAAGCTCAAGAAAAACGCCCAGGTAAGAACCATTCCCATAGGGAAGCATTGGTTTCTCCTTGTTGAGCGTTTTACAGCGCGTAGGAACGCGCTGTAAAACGCTCAGGTGTGAACTTAGGGTAAGTGTCTTGTTAAGGCTTTTGAAATTAAAGAGGTTGTCCAACGTCAACAACCATTGTACCTATGAACCAGAAAGTGCTCAGTAAAAAGAAAAAAGCCACTTATTCACGTCACCACTGAGACCATGAATGGTTGCAGTAGGGCACATGATCTTGAATGGAACGGCATACTTCTGGTCCACAGGAGAATGGAAGTAGCAGGGATAGATCCCTTGACACTGTGAATAGGTAAGTGGCTTTCTTCTGTAGGATAAGCACAAGTAAAATTGCTCTGAGGCTGGAACAATCCCTTTTGCTGAGGCAGGTTTTGGACACTAATTACTTTTGACAGACTACCTAATGTTTCTGGGGTTCTCCCACCTCGTTGCCACCGCAGTAGAGCCTCATAAGAATTGAAGTACAGGTATTTCCCTAATATATGTTACCTAAATCACTTCCAACAGTGTCGGACTGGGGTGCCTAGGGCCCACCAGTAATTTATTTTGGGGGCCCACCGTACAGATACATTCAAATATTACCTGCTCACAGAGCAGCAAGATACTACTAGATGACTGAATATGGGGGTCACTGCAGTAACTTTGAGAAGGTAGGTGCTGGGGATAAGAGGACACTGGTAGCTTTCCTCTATATCTAGAAGTAATCTCAGCTCTGATCGTGTCTATAATAATAAACAGGGGAGTTTTTTTTATATGAACATAGGCTGGTTTAGGTGCTGTACATTGAATATATGTATTTTGTGCAGTAAGTCTACTGTGTTATGTGCCACTTGTACAGGGAGTGGTAGACTAGGGGCCCATTTTGCTCAGGGGCCCACTGAAGAATTCACCTGTTCCCCTGTGGGCCAGTCTGGGCCTGGCTTCCAATGAGCAGGGGCAATTCTAGTAAGGCTATGTTCATATGTCTCTTTCATTAGCTCTGACCCCTAATGCAGATGTGAACATAGTCTTAGGGTATGTTCACACACAGATTTGTTGCAGATATTTCTGTTATTCAACATCCATTATATACATCAGCATGAGTGTTTATAAACCTCATTGGAATTGGAACAGATGCAGAAATTTCTTAAACAGATCTGTAGCATGTGATCAGACATCTTAATAGAACATAGTAGACACCTGTATTCTGCTGAAAGTTGCAGCTATAGAGAATTTGAACCCACGATGGCTGCTCAGTATAATTATTTGAAGCCCTCCTTTTTGAGCATGATTCAGATAGAAGATATATTAGAGAATTACCCATAATACAGTTTTCTAATATATAATTAAAGGGGTTGATCCATCTGGGACATTGATGGCATATTGAGGAAATAACATCAATGTAAGATAGGTATGGGTCCCACTTCTGGGACCTGCTCGTATCTCCAGAATGTGGCCCTGGAAGTGAAGGAGAGCACACTGTGCTTGGGGGAGATGGGAAAACCATTATAAGAAATGTGTCACCAAAACGTTTTCCAAGTAAAACCAGATAGCAACACATTTTCTAGTTGTGGACCCATTCATTTCAATGGGGCTACAAAAGATGCGGACAACACACTGTGTGCTGTCCACATCCGTAGTTCCGATCCGTGGCCCCACAAAAAAGATAGAGCATGTCCTATTCTTGTCCGGACGGGAATAGGCATTTCTGTCATAGGGCCAGCTAAATTCACACAGCCGGTATCCGTGTTTTGCAAATCCGCAAAACATATACGGTCGTGTGACTGTAGCCTTAGACTGACAGATAAGCATGGAATTTTCTGTAAAATGATCTGTATAGACCAAGAAGTGGCGCTTATTATTAGGCTTAGTGGGCAGCATGAAAACTGCAGGATTTTATTGTTTTGGTTTAAATATAGAAAATTGGAAAATTAAAAATATCAATAATTATTTAAAAATGTTACATATAAAAACGTGATTTAAACAATGGGTCATTTTCTGGTGCCATATTTCCTTTAATATGGCTACAAAGTAGGCTTGATTTTAATCATTAATTGGCTGACATTCATCTAACTTGTATGGCCACCTTAAGACAATATACTAAATATGGAAAGAAAAAGTTGAAGGTCTATTGCATGACCTGTGTTTAGTTACTTGTGGTTTGCGTGTGTAGGTTTGTCAGTAAGCTTGCGCTCTTTGATATTGGTGGTTTGGTCCCTCTTCCTTTACATTTCTCTATAACATGCAATACGAATGTTTTCACATCTCTCCACATTGAAAGTATATTGTGATTATTGTGTGTCGGAAATGATATGCTTGACTTCAATACATACCTGAACGCAGAACAGTGATCTTTTCCTGCAATGAAGGGTACATATTTTTAAGATGTAAGCGTACTATACAGAAATGTCTGGGAATAAACTGCCTTCATATTACTACTACTACTACTAATAATAATAATGATCAATCATAAGTTTGTCAGAAAGTTTTGAAGCTTTTCAGTCCCCTAGATGTATGAATTGCAGATCTACTTGGTTTATGTAGTGAAAACATCCCCTTTTTTCTTGTATTACTGTAAGAATATTTAGATTGCCAGCCAGTAGAGTTAAACTCAATGAGAGCTGCCAGCTGGTACCCAGCTTGCCCAGGCTATAAGCCTCATGCACATGGCTGTATCACTGATCCCAAAAGGGCGTCCATAGAGGTGCATGGAGCTTTATTGTACTTCTGTATGCCTCAAATTCCACACGAAGGCAGACAGAGGGTTTTCTGTGGAATTCTGTCCAAACTAGATTGCAGCATGTTCCATTGCATGCAGTATATACTAAGCTATTTCCCCCTAGAAGTGTAGAAGAGTAGAAGCTAGAAGAGCTCAGTATATACGTCATCTATCAGAGCCTAGTACAGCCAAATACCCTCTGCTCTGCTGTGTGCACAATGACTTCAACTGTCTATAGATAAACATTTGGCCACAATTCGCCAAATATTCAGATCTCATAGCGCCTCATAGCCAGGGCCGTGACAAGGTTTATTGGTGCCCTAGGCAGATACAGCAAATGGCGCCCCCCAAAGCCCCCCATGTGCCTCATAAACAAAGCCACATCTGGGCCGCAGAATAATCCACAGAAGAAGGTCCAAGTGGACCGAAACATCCAGTTTAATATATGTAGAGGCGTTTCCAGAATGTATTATACCATTTACTTTTGACTCTTTGCAATAAAGTTATAAACTAATTGCAATTAATCTATTGGACTACTGTAAATATTTGAATAATATCTGTAGAAAAGTGACAGGCACTCTATTTAGTCCATGCTTAATAGGCATACGGTCATGGCAGGCTGAAGGCCTTTGTTTAGGACCTTGGCTGTCATGGCACCTCACGATTGGGTCAGAGGGGCTAATAGTTTGACAGAGGGAGCATTTTAGCCCTTAGGCTGGGTTCACATCACGTTATTGCCTTATGTTGAACATATCCAAAAACGTATAGTTAAATGGAAGCCTCAGATGGATTCCATACATAGCATCCATCACCGTAGAGTTCCATTGTAAATAAAAAACAAAACAAAACATATACAGTACATAAATTTATAGGATAAATGTGTGGGGCAATATGTTGGCTGTATATCACAGCCATGACATGCTGATGGAGCAGCCACGACTCTTGTACATAACTATATGTCCATTTGTAGGGATGCACTGCAAAAATGGGCATATAATTATGTCCATATGTGGGAAGGGGTTAACAGTTAACAGTAACCCTAAACATATGACCATATAGGAGGCAACTCCTGGACTCAATATCCCCATGGCTGCTGCTTTATGTTCCCACTTGTGTGATGCCCTGTTATATCTTCCATGTCTGTCTTGTATTTCTCCTTTCAATTTGTGGAGCTGAGTGACATGGAGGTGACAGCACTTGGCCAACTTCTTGATTGCCAGGGTGCTAGACATGTGCCATGTTCCATAACAGTACCAGGCCTAAATGGAGTAAGGAAGGAAAATGTTCCTCTGAGTGTAAGGGGAGGGCAACCACCAGCGTCAGATTGGCCATAGACCTAACAGGGAAACTTCCCGGTGTGCCGATGCCTAAGGGGCCACCTGAGCCCTCCTCACGGCTGGCTAGTGGAAGTTTTTGGGGATGTAATCTGCTGGCAGTATTTTGTGCTGGACTGTGGTATTTGCCTCTGTTGGGGTGGTATAATGTGCCACAATATGTTATTGCTCGCCCTATCTTCCATCAATTTGGACCCAACTACAAAATGGGGCCAATTTTCGTATTTTTTCCAGGGCCACTTTAAGTTCCCAGTCCGCTCATGGCAACCAGACTGTTAGGGACATCCATGCACTAATCAGTCTCAGTCCACAACTACCTCTAGACTGCAGGTGGGTCGAAGTGCTCCAGTCAGGAGTTGTCCTGCACTGTTTGTCTGCATATTTCTGCTTACTTGTACTAGAGGTTGAATTTGCTAGGACCGCGGTTCCACACGCAGGCATGGTATAGGGGGTGGGCCATGAAGGAGGATAAGAACACTGGCCTATAAGTGCTTTCCTCCACAGACTCATGGAGATCTCATATGTCAGTGTTACTGATTCGCTGACACCAGTGAACGCTTCCATCAGTCTAATGGTGAAGTGATAATTGGTCAGCGTTCCTCTTTTTCTTCAAGGCCTGCACCCTTTTCCATGCCAGCATCCGGAGCCACGGTCCTTGTGAATTGAGCTTCTCGTACAACAAAGGAGATATGTGCATGAATGGACCTCTATGGCCCCTTGGCGATGAGAAGGACCATGTGGAGTGAGAATAACGATGCTGGGTTGGTGCTCAATTATTTGATGCTGAAATGAGCTGGCGCCCTAGGCGTTTGCCTATCTCTGCCTACCTGTCACCCTGGCCCTGTTCATAGCAAAGCCTAGAATGGCCTCACCCAGTTTCCCAGTACAGGTACGTCAATCACTCCCAGGCAATGCAGAATGCAAAGAACAATGCCCCAGATATCTGATTTTGGTTTTTATTTTAGTAAACAGACACATTTTTAATAAAAAAAAATGTAATTAAACAGACCTTGGCCCCACCCACTTCACCTGACTTCTATGTCGGAAAAAGTGTTTCTTAGATATACAGTAGCACTCATTTTGATGACCATATTTCTCAATGTATTCCCGCGAGACAGCTGGCATAAATGCATTGATAATCTCATGCTTCCTACTGTGACCTTGGACTGTTTAGAATGCTACATGTATTCTGCATGTACTCTGCCTGTCCTGACCTCGGCTTATTCCTGAGTACAATTTTGCCCTACTCCTCAGTGCTCTGCACCGCTGTCTCTTGACCCCTGTGGGTCAGTTGTCAATCATACAGAGACTACTACAGGAGGAAGCAGCCTGGTGGTTTCCCTGCAGCAAAGTCCAGATCCATGTACAGGGGTTGAAGGGTGAAAACAAGGTGACTGGCAGAATAATGTCCTTAGGAGTAATCCAAAGTCAAATCTACCGGTATTTGTTTTTACAGTGGTTCCACACCCACTACCATAACAAGGTAAAAGAAAATAATGAATACATACCAATTTGGTGGATAAGGTAAGTTAGAGGAAGCAGTAATATCAGAATTCCGCCAATTATGTACCATGTGAAATAATTTTTCTGCAGCCCGTCATCTATAAGCCAGACAGAAAAAGCATTAGCTAGTAACTGTTAGTGCAAACTGCAAATATAGATAACATTAAAGGGGTTGGCCACTTTCTGGTTACAGTTGACCAATGTGTTTGTGAGATGATTTTATGACACTTACTAATACAGCCTCTATTGAAATCCTGCACCATTTTCTATATTTCATGAGGTATGCCCCTTGCTTACAAAGTCTTTTGTGCTGTCCACACAGAGGTCCTGTCCATAAGATGGCTGCTGATGGAGGGTCATGTGACCAGGCAAATCACCTCCGTGCAATGCCTCCTCCATTCAAGCACACTGCACCTGCCATCTCCACTTGTTCTGTTAGAAGTTTAGTGCAAGTCCTGTGTGTTTGAATGGAGGAGACATAACATGGAGGTGATTTGCCTGGTCACATGACCCTCTATCAGCAGCCATTTTATAGACAGGACCTCTGTGTGGACAGCATGAAAGACTTTGAAAACAAGAGAGTATACCTCATAAAATATAGAAAGTGGTGCAGAATTTTAACAAGGACTATATTAGCAAGTATCATATAATCATCTCACAAACACATTGATCAACAATAGCCAGAAAGTGGCCAAGCCCTTTAAAGTAAATCTCCACCTTTTAATAACACACTTTATTGTATTTGTTTTCAAATTTAATGGATTCTCCAGTTTAGGGATTGACAACCCCCATGATCAGAACCAGTGTCCAGTAAAAAAAAAAGAAAAATCTGTCTACAGTCCTGCCATTCCTATTCTGCTGCCCCATTGCCAGGTGCTTTCAGTTCCCACCGGACAGCAGTGACATGCGGTTCTAGCACATGTAATCGCTGAGGCCAGTGACCGGATACTTTTAAGGTCTTCAACTGTGTCTGCCTGCAGCACCATTATGGTGAGCTTACTGTGTGCTGAGCTTACTGTATGCTGGTTTATTTTTTGAGTTCACTGGGGGGAGATTTAGTCAAAATGCTCAAATTGAGTCACTATTCTGGGGCAGATGTCACGCGTCACATTAATTTAAGGCTATGGACACCTTTTGGGGATTTTTTTATTATTATTTTTTTTATTATTATATCCTACTCATTTGAGCTAAAAATATTTTTTTTCAGTTGGTCTTTAAAAGCTTTCAACAGTTTTTCCACTATAGCTTTCACCTTCAGTGCATCTGCAGACAAATCCTCCCCCCTTCTCAGTAAATCTGTCAGTCTGTAGTCTGTAGCCCTTCTCGGAAATTGTTATCAAACTGTAATAAGTGTTTATGAGCTTTTAGAAAAGTAAAGATAACAGATTCACTGTGGAACAGAAAGCACATGTCTGCAGAAAATGAAAGCTTTAGAAGATAAACTCTTAAAATTTGTATATTAACATATTAATTAAACCATCCAAAGTTTCCATCTTCACCATTCCTTCTCAGGGGAACTATGCATTGTGTACGTTGGAATCCAACACGCTTGGTCCTTATTTTGCTATAGATCTTCTGACTGATGGCTTGCACCATACAAACTAGAGGGTGAGCAAATAACCAATTTTTACAAAAACCTTGCTGCAAAATATACAGAAGATCACTGTTCAAGCTGCTGAAAATACTAGCACACTACACATACTAGGCTACATCATAGATTTACTCTTCCTGTTTATTATGGAAACATAACACCTTAGAACCATAAGATTTACTGAAATTCACATTTTTGTAACCAGCATTAACCACAGGAGTAGACGAGTAACCAGAAATAAGTGAGCAAGGCAGCATACTATACAAGGTGTGAAACCAAGAGAAAGCTAAAAATACTAGACATTGGTCTTAAGAGCCATGTTATATCCACTCATATCTACTCTTTTGTTGAAGAGTAATATCTAAGTCTCAATTTACACAACATATTTTGTGCCCATAAACTTTGATGGTCAAACATATGCCCAAAATGTCATCTTTTGGCTTATGTTTGGCCAGTATGCAATATGTATTGAAAAAGTGTATTCAAAAAGTGTATTCAAAAAATGCAGTCAACTGCACTTTTCAATGCATCCTGCCAAAATGTAATATGTGACTTTAGGTTTAAATAATTATACCTTAAAACTTTGCTGTAGACTTGGTTTACAGACAGATATGTGATCACATTTGGACAACTATCAATATGAATTAGTGTCAGTAAATTTGATTATATCCATGATAAGGATAGGAAACAAAGGTATGATTTACCTGTCTGAGCGAGAGCCTAATCAATACTGCCCCACAAATTTCAATAGTATGTGATTTGTACCCTTTTATCATCTTACTACTCTTTCCCCAACTAAAAGCTGTATTACACTGGTAAATTTAGCAGAAGATTGCAGTGAAGGAGGCGTTCCTTCCTGACAATCGGCTGCTCGTCAGTGGAGTTAACTGCTGCAATTACACGCATTGATCTCCTCCACAGTATGGGAAGGAACAATCGCAAATGCCATCACTCATCCCCATACAGAATCATTATTTGCCTGCAGCAGAGCGTGATTAGACTGCAGCATCTGCTGCCGGCAAAAAATTATTTTTCTGACCACATAAAAGGAGCATTTGCTTATTCATAGGGTAATTGGTGGCATTTTTTAAACTTTAGAAACAAGGTGACTCATACTTTGTTTTTGCCTTCAAACCCCCCCCCCCCCCCCCGCCATTAATTATGCTTTATTCAATGATATTGTAATGAACTACTTTGGTGCATTTATTACGTAACTTACTAAACTGTGTAATATGTTCTATAAGCAACAAGCAAAAAACATATACTGTATATATATATAAAAAAATATTAATAGCATATTGCTTGACATTTATATGTACATTATTATTTTTATACTGGTACTGTATCTTCTTCTGTTTGGTTACAGCTTATTGAAGAAGTATACTGTATATTAAGATGGGTGTTACAAGCGTCAGTTTTGGTATAAAGTCTGTCATTTCAAAATTCTCAAAAAAAATTTAAGACGCACGGGCCTGTTACAAATTTGGCACATCAGACAGCAGTTTGTGTGCCAGAAATTGAAATCTACACCAGGTATGAGTTGGCGTAGATGTAAACTATAGTCTTTGCTATTTTCTGATGTAAATTATAAGTAATTGGATGGTTCATGGGAGGCTACACCCATTCAGCTATGCTCCAATCACTTTCTCCCCACTTTTCAAATGTGGCAAGAATAGCATTATTATGCCATGTACCATAACTTACAATAGCTGTTATCAAATGCTTCCAAATACATTAATTCAACCCCTTTCAATAGTAATGGGATTCTGACCTATTATGACCAAAATTATAGTTTGAAGTTCTTACGCCTCAGCACAAAATCTACACATGAGAAGCAGCTAACTCTAAAATGAAACCAAACCAAATTGAATATTTAGGAGACCATGTATTTACTCCAAAAATGTCAATGTTTCAACTTGTTGAAATCTGAATCGTTGTTGTAAGAAACTTACCAGTCTGGGCTCCAGTGGCGTGATTCTCAGCTTGGGCATGGCCATGCCAGGAGAGATGCACTGCTGAGCCAGGTCCTCAGTTATTGATCGCAATGCTCTGATTTTCTCCCAGCGCACTTGTGCTGGGGGAGATAGACAGGCTAAATGACAGCCCATCTGTCCTATTATTTTTAGGTTTTGTGGTTAACCTATGGAGAGTCAGGTCAGTGGACCAATCAGGTTCTGGTCCGGGGACCTGGCTCTCTATTTAAATCCCCTATTGTAATGGAACCATTGCCAGTGATAGTCTTTTGGCTCACTGGCATTGTTTCTGGTCCCCTGGTTCTGTTTGCTGATTGATCTTCTGTGCTTCTGATCTTGGCTTGTCTCCTTGACCCTTCCTTGTCTCTCAGTTTTAGTACTGTGTAACTCATTTGGTATTGACCCATTTCTGTCGACTCGGTCTTTGTGTTTATCTGTCTGTGTGTTTGTTGTTTGTATCTGCACCTATATATAGTAGGGACCAGAGGCATAGCTAAAGATGGATAAGTTCAGCTTGCCGCCCCCCCCCCTCTCAGTGCTTTGTGGAAAGGGGTAGGGGAGCGCCTAGCCTTTCTACTGCCTGAGATAAAAATGTATTTGCCCCCGCCCATGCCAAATTCTCAACCTAACCCCTTCCCTCCAGTCCTTCTTGCCAGAAGTCCTTATGCCTCATCCTCACTGCTGGAACAGACAGAACTGAGCAATTTTCTGCCATCTAGATAGATCCAGAGGCTCCCGTCAGGGGGTATTACAACTGTGGACGTTCCGTCTTTAGACCCATATTGGCCAAGCGCATCCTTCTTTGAGACGAGGCACGGCTGAAAGAAGTCAACGTGGTGGTCTGGTCTAACAGGAGAAGAAGAGGAAAGAGAATATCTACATCAGAGAAGAGAAGTCACTGGATGTAAGAGGAGTATGCCTTTGGTGTATCCTGTATTGCAATATTTTGTTAGCTGACCGCAGTGTACGCCCAGAGTCACGTGAGACGCCATCTCCTGCACCACGTGGGACGGAACTAGAGACACCAGAGACTCTCCCCTAACAACGCGAGACGCCATCCTCTACACCACGTGGGATGCTACCAGAGATACCGGAAGAAGGAGACTCTACTACAGACAAGAACAGCTGAACAAGTTGACGTGCGCACCAATGCTCCCCAGGATCGGATCATCGCCAGTACACACCATCAACCGGGATAAATCTCTGATGGGGTAAGACTGTTCCAGCTTGAACATATATTATACTGCTTCCACCTACTCGAACATAAAAAGGAACTGGAACATCACCTGATATTATTGCTTCAGGTTGCGGTTACAGTACATTTACCCTTGATACCCGGACACAACAAAGAACTGTAACATCACCTGATATATTTGTTTCAGGTTGCGGTTACATTACAATCTATCCTTTGATACCTGGATACCTAGACCATATTTAGCGGGGCGCACACAGGCCCACTCTAAGGTGGATATCACACACTACATTATTTTATTATACTAGACAGACTGATCACCTGTACTAGTATCAACTTTTAACATATAAAAACGTGTGATTTACATAGGACAATTGTGGCTCAATCAACTGTGGTTCAAATAACTTTGACTCCACCCATTTGAGACCACTTACGCTACTCAATTGGAACTATACTTCCACACTGCTGTGGTGTATAATTTTATAACAGAAAAAATATTGTAAACTGGGATTCAATAAAACGTAACCTTTACTAGGTCATTTAAAATAATGTATCACACTGGGTGAGAGACGACATTGACAACACTAACAACAATAATCTCCTCCACTGTATCAGTTCATATAAGAAAATGAAATGAAAAAAGGGTGGATCTCACCTCGTCTGGGCGGGGTCCACGACCATGGAGGACGGTCCTGGCGGTGATGTTACCTTTGACCGCTGTGACCGGATGCTGATGTGGTAATTGGCACGGTATATACTCCTGGCGCACCCTATTATGGCTTTCCTGCCTGTCTAGGGGTCAAGGGGCTGTTCTTATAGCCTGCCTACCACAATGGAGCACCCACACCGAACCTTTCCCTCAGTATGGGTCTAAGTTCTATCAAGCCCTAACTACAACGCCCTACATGCCATGTTTCTGTCTTTTCCAGACATCATCAGGGGACGTCACATGTATATTCCAGGGCAACTACAAATAGAAATTATAAATAAACACTAAATATCGGTCACAGATATCTGAGCGCTGCATGTATAGTGGCTTATCAGCAGCCTCAGTTTACTTACTGGAGATCAAGGTGATTTTAGCCTCGTATCCTTGGACAAGATGATAGGTAACTCTTGTCCTCACTGTTACAGGGGAAGTGTCCCATGTCAGTCCATGTCTCACCACAAATAACAGTGATTTGCGTGAGCATTGAATGGTTGTTAGCCGCCTCCTAATATACCCCTACTCCCAGTATGTGTACACCCCCCATGATTATTAACCTCACCTGTCCGAATCTCTCAGGATGCTTGTTATTCCATGTGGAACGCACGCCGCTCACGTGCGTTCCACCGGACCGGAAGTCAATGTCACGTGATGCGGGCTAAACCGGAAGTGAGGTCAGGGCCTGAGTCAGAGCGTTGTCAGTTGCATAGCAACCTCTAGGCTCATGACACTCGGCCCTGTTTCAAGGCAAATGATAGCTTGCCTGCTTTTTGTATATATGCACAATCGCATTACGGATTTCAATTGGCAGGACAGCCAGACACAGACCATCTTACTCCGAATACCGACCAATAACTGGGCCAGGGAGCCTGATCTATGTCAGCTGGAGTACATACTTTGGAATATTACAATTCAAGATAAGTCCACCATCAGATCCGATGCGCCCATCATTTGGATGTGACAGCATCGGGTCCGAGGGGGACTAAATCAGATGACCACATTACATTAGCAAATTGCCCTTATAAGTTTTCCGGCCATGTCCACCATCACATCCCATGCGCCCATGATATGGGCACAAGCGATACAAGGGGGGACATGGTCGGATCGTATCCATCCTAATTCGCCTTTTGTTGCGACTCAGATCACAAGAAGCAGCAATAATTCTGTTGTTCATTTCAGCCAGATGGATGGACCGCTTTAAGATAGAAGATCCATTTGGCTTCACATTGCAGGATCCTCTTATCAAAATCACCCCGTCTTATTCCTTGCTTGATTTTTTCAATTCCAGAGAAGGAAAGACAGTCCAATCTGCCTTCGTGTTCGGTGTTCACATGTCGTGCCACCGATGTGTCTCTGTCATTCCTTATGTCGCTCAAATGCTCTCCTATTCTTCTCCTCAACTCCCTACCAGTCTTCCCGACATATTCCTTTCCACATTCACATGTGATTTTGTAAACCAAACCCATGCTTCTGCAGTTAATAAAGTCTGTAATTGTATAGACTTTATCTGTATTATTGCTCCTAAATGACTTTGCTTTGGCCATAAAGGGGCACGCCACTCATCTTCCACATTTATAGTTGCCACTAAGGCCTCTCTCCAGCCAAGTCTGGTGGACTTATCTTGAATTGTAATATTCCAAAGTATGTACTCCAGCTGACATAGATCAGGCTCCCTGGCCCAGTTATTGGTCGGTATTCGGAGTAAGATGGTCTGTGTCTGGCTGTCCTGCCAATTGAAATCCGTAATGCGATTGTGCATATATACAAAAAGCAGGCAAGCTATCATTTGCCTTGAAACAGGGCCGAGTGTCATGAGCCTAGAGGTTGCTATGCAACTGACAACGCTCTGACTCAGGCCCTGACCTCACTTCCGGTTTAGCCCGCATCACGTGACATTGACTTCCGGTCCGGTGGAACGCACGCGAGCGGCGTGCGTTCCACATGGAATAACAAGCATCCTGAGGGATTCGGACAGGTGAGGTTAATAATCATGGGGGGCGTACACATACTGGGAGTAGGGTTATATTAGGAGGCGGCTAACAACCATTCAATGCTCACCCAAATCACTGTTATTTGTGGTGAGACATGGACTGACATGGGACACTTCCCCTGTAACAGTGAGGACAAGAGTTACCCATCATCTTGTCCAAGGATACGAGGCTAAAATCACCTTGATCTCCAGTAAGTAAACTGAGGCTGCTGATAAGCCACTATACATGCGGCGCTCAGATATCTGTGACTGATATTTAGTGTTTATTTATAATTTCTATTTGTAGTTGCCCTGGAATATACATGTGAAGTCCCCTGATGATGTCTGGAAAAGACAGAAACATGGCATGTAGGGCGTTGTAGTTAGGGCTTGATAGAACTTAGACCCATACTGAGGGAAAGGTTCGGTGTGGGGTCGCTCCTGTCGGGGCGGGTGCTCCATTGTGGTAGGCAGGCTATAAGAACAGCCCCTTGACCCCTAGACAGGCAGGAAAGCCATAATAGGGTGCGCCAGGAGTATATACCGTGCCAATTACCACATCAGCATCCGGTCACAGCGGTCAAAGGTAACATCATCGCCAGGACCGTCCTCCATGGTCGTGGACCCCACCCAGACGAGGTGAGATCCACCCTTTTTTCATTTCATTTTCTTATATGAACTGATACAGTGGAGGAGATTATTGTTGTTAATGTTGTCAATGTCGTCTCTCACCCAGTGTGATACATTATTTTAAATGACCTAGTAAAGGTTACGTTTTATTGAATCCCAGTTTACAATATTTTTTCTGCTATATTTGGGTGTAATTACATACCACGAACACAAACCTGTAGATGTGGTATATTTAATTAATTTGTATAATTTTATAATTATAGATTTTATCCTAAATAAATAATCTATGTGTATCCAGACATTTGAGTGCCCTCCATTTTTTCATTAATTGTTCATCTACCCTTTTGGCAAAAGGTGCTGCCTATCCGGAGAGAGCACCTATCCGTGAATTTTTGACAGTAGTGCCTCTGTATACTTTATCTACTACTAAAATTGTATAATGTCAACCCAAGAATGTAACAGAAAAATTATTGAAATTTATTAAGCTGTCAACTAGGTAGAGGAGGGGTATATTACACCCAAAAATTTGTGAATTTCACCCAAAAATGTAACTGACAATTATATATATATTTTTGGTCTACTAGGTATAGGAGTGGTACATCACACCCAAAAATTGGCGAATTTCACCAGAATATATAACTGACAATTTATTTTTATTATTTTTTAACCTGTCTACTAGGTATAGCAGTGGTACAATACACCCCAAATTTTGTTTATTTCACCAGAAAATGTAACTAATACTTTTTTATAAATTTTTTACCGTTCCACTAGGTATAGCAGTGGTACTATACACACCAACATTGGTGAATTTCACCCTAATATGTAAATGACAATTTATTTATTTTTAACCGGCCTACTAGGTATAGCAGTGGTACTATACACCCAAAAATTGGTTAATTTCACCCAAAAAAAGTAAATGACAATTTTTTTGTTTGTTTAACCTGTCTACTAGGTATAGCAGTGGTACTATTCACCCTAAAATTTGTTAAATTCACCATAAAATGTAACTGACAATTAATTATATTTTTTTACCGGTCCACTAGGTATAGCAGTGGTACTATACACACCTAAATTGGTGAATTTCACCATAAAATGTAAATGACAATTTTCTTTTTTTAACCTGTCTACTAGGTATAGCACTGGTACTATACACCCAAAAATTGGTTAATTTAACCATAAAATGAAACTGACAATTTTTTTTTTTACCATCTACTAGGTATAGCAGTGGTACTATACACCCGAAAATTGGTGAATTTCACCCTAAAATGTAAATAACAAAGTAGTGAAATGATATAAAATAAAACACGTACAAAAAAAATGGATTTATGAGGTGGAGTTCCATATGGAGTAGAAGTTTGAGGAGGCGGTGGACGTAGAGGAGTAGGTGGAAGCGGTGGTAGAGGAGGACGAGATAGCCAACACAGGTTTTTTGTTTTAATTTAATTTTGTAAAATTAAGGTACACTCCAAAAGAGTGTGAAATATCCAAAATACAAACATGAGCAATTGCACTGCAGTATAACAATGGCTGATTAGTACCGGTATACATGTCTATTCTGCACAAGGTACGGACAAGTCCTGAGGGATCCATGCCTGGTTCATTTTAATGAACGTGAGCTTGTCCACATTGGCTGTGAAACCTACAACAAGGCAGTTCTATCATGTAAGACAGCCAATAACCACTTGTACTAACGCAGAATGAACCAAAAAACCAATCAAGTGGAATATTCTATCAAAAAATATATTGTTTATTATAAAATGTAAAAATTGGAGAACAACGGGATGTTATTACAATACACGGAAGAATACACAGGGTGAGCACTTACAAAACAGACACCATGTTACTGCACAAGGTAATGTGCAGCGTGGTACAGTCCAAAGGGATAAGATAGAAACTGCGGCTTCAGGGACCCCAAAAGTATCTGGTATGATGGTAGCCCCAATACAGGTATGGTGTATTCAGCACCGCAGATACTGTATGGACTCTGAAGTCTCAGCAATAATATCCTGATAATGTGGGCATCACAGTCAGTCCAATGTAACATAAAAAGATATGGCAATAATCCAATAGTACAATGAATAGACACCTAATTCTGTGGAACCTGGTGAGGACACATGCAAGGGACCCCACAAATCAACACATGCTGTTGTGGACCGTACCTGAAGACATGGCGGCAGCTAAAGTGACAGACCCTGGGCGCAAGACCTCGACGCGCGTTTCGCCTCACGGCTTCGTCAGGAGGTATGTAGCATAAGGTGGACAGGGTATATATAAGGCATGATGGAGGTGGGGCGATGGATACAACTAACCTAAATTCGGCACATCTGTGAGCCACACAAGCGGGCGCGGGATGCTCCATGATGGGCAGCGCCATCTTTCAGCGCGTCCACGTCTGCACACCGCGCATGCGCGGCGACAAAAGCAGACGAACCGGAGCGCATCAAGATGGCGTCACCCAGCGCATGCGCACCCCGCGACCCCCGTGGAACGCAGGTGAGCCGCAGACTATATCTCGCCGGAACTAGAGGAGCAGGATGTGATCACCCAACCGCCGAGATGCTCCAGGCACGCATAATCATAACCTCACCAGGTCCCACAATCACCAGACTTGTGATGTACCAAGAAGGGACATCGGTATGTCATGGCATAAAAGATATAAACAACCATAGAACAATAATAAATAAAAATATATAAAAATATTAAGGACGTGACCACTGTATGCTAGAAATGGTGAAAATAGTGACATGTAAGGGGTCCATACAAATAAAATCATAATAATGGCGTTTATGATGAGACCCTATAATTGAATACATCATGGTGATAATAAAAGAACGCATAATGATAACAATAGAGACCAAAAGCATTTAGTGTGTAAAGATACATAGCGGTGAAACCGCATTATAATAAATATCGTGCTCATAAATATAAATATGCATAAAAGTGAAAGAAAAAGGAAGAAAAAAGAAAAAATTAATATATTAATGAAGTTATAGAATATGTGAATTGGTGTTCTCAATCATATTCACAAAATCCTATAAGTCGACATGACCAGTGGGGAAAATACAGTGTAACTAGGCATTCGCTGATGTTCCTGGAACAATTAATAATGTATACCAAATATCCTATGGACCCGCTGCGGAGGCAATGCGGGCGCATCGGGCGGCGCCCCAGGCAACAACAGGTAGCCAGAGGAGCCACCCAAGGCGCCCACAACCACCCACCCAGCGGGATCACCACAAGAGTGCACGGAACCAGCACCAAGAGCAATGTAAGCAACTAGTGTTGGGGGAACCGGGGCACACTGGTTGGAACCGCAGGTGCCGAGGAAGACCAATATCAGGCCAATCCAAGCCCTCAAGACACCGCAATAGGTTGTAGAGACCAGCATGACAAGGAAGATAATGTTGACGGAGCCCAATATGGTGCCCCGCCATCAAGGATGTTAGATATCATATGCATATGTTGATTGAAGATCTCACACACATCCTTTCTTCTAAAGATAAATCGTCCCGGTAGGTAGCTCCATCCATCAGCACCAAACCCGCAATGAGTATTGATCTCAAAAAAAGGAAAGAGAACAAGAATTACGATATAATATGATCTACCAAAATAATAATGAAACCTAAAAAATAATATTATATACCCTGTAATAAAATTCGCGCATATTTCATAGAAAGGGAGAAAAACTATTGGATTCATTAAGGCCAAATGGGGTGACAGTATCGAGGTTGACAATCCACCTGGTCTCTCTGCGGAGTAAGGCCACTTTAATATTACCGCCTCTGGATCCAAGGTGGATTCTGTCAATACCCCTCACCTTCAACCCCCCTGGATCAGATCCATGACACCTCCGAAAATGTCGTGGAACCGCCTGCAGTGATTCCCAATCCTTCTCAGGAGTGCCCGCCGCTGCTCGAATCTTACAGACATGTTCCAACACTCGTGTCTTCAGAGCTCTCTTTGTCATGCCGACATAAGAGAGATTACATGGGCATGTCAAAAGATATATTACAGCCACACTATTACAATTAATAAAGTGTACAATCTTAAAATCTTTGCGGCCTAAGGAGTCACTAAAGGCGGTGGAACGGATCATAAATTTGCAGGCGGTGCATGCTCCGCAAGAGAAAGACCCCCACTTGGGGCCCCTACTGCCAAAGATACCCTCCCTAGGTGTAGAAACATAATGACTCCTAGTAAGGATATCGCGCAAATTGCGCGAGCGCCTCCACGTGATCTGAGGATATGTGGGGAGACATACCGCCAGATCACCATCTGTGTGAAGTACTGACCAGTGTTTCCTCAGAATATTCTGAATAAGCTTCCATTTGGTATTAAAGGGGGTGATAAATCGCACACATGTGTCCCGATTATCCCTTTTCTGAGCTTTACTCACCAGCAGGGAATCTCTGGATGTATTTTTAGCTCGTTCATAACCACGCTGTATGGTGTTGTACTGGTACCCTCTTTCGAGGAATCGTTGTGTCAGCACACTAGCTTGCTGTTCGAACTGTTGATCGTTGGAGCAGATCCTGCGAGTTCTAAGGAACTGTCCGGTAGGTATTGCGCGGATCGTGTTAGGATGGTGAGCAGAGGAGGCGTGGAGAAGGGCATTGACGGCAGTAGACTTTCTGAAAAGATCGGTCGACAAATATCCATCAGACCCCTTACTAATCATTATATCCAAAAATTCAACATTGTTGAGGCTGTATTTCCACGTAAGTCGGATATTACGTGTATTCTGGTTGAGACGAGCCAAAAATATCTCTAAGGCCGGAATGGTGTCATGCCAGAGGAAAAATACATCGTCTATATACCTAGACCATAGGAGTGCGGCATCATATCCCGGAGTGTCTTGGACAATTTCTCTCTCCCACAGCCCCAGGAACAGGTTGGCATATGAGGGGGCACATGATGCCCCCATAGCTGTCCCCTGGAGCTGTAGGAAGAGGCGGTCCTTAAATAAAAAATAATTGTGCGTAAGCATAAACTCTAATAATGTCAAAATAAATTCAATCATACCATTATCATAGTCTGACATGGTTAAAAAGGATCTAGATGCCCGCACTCCCTGGTCATGGTATATAGACGTGTATAGCGACTCAATGTCGCATGTGACAAGGACCACATCTGGGTCGGCGTGGATCCCATTAAGTCGTCTCAGCATGTCAGTAGTGTCCTTAACAAAGGAAGGAAGGGTCTCTACACTTTTCTGAAGGAAAAAATCGATGAACCTGCCCACGTTGGTGCACAAGCTACCGATACCCGAGATAATTGGACGCCCCGGAGGGTGAGTACGATTCTTGTGCACCTTCGGGAGCAGGTATAAGGTAGGTTTGACTGGGAAGTCAACCTTCAAACCTTCCATCATATTGGTCGTAATAATGCATTGATCACAAGCTTCTGCCAAAATGTCGTCCAATTTGTTCTTATAAAGTGTTGTTGGATCACTTTCAATTCTGCGGTAGCATCCCTTGTTATTGAGTTGCCGAAAGGCCTCCCTTTCGTACATCTCCACAGGCCATATCACGACATTCCCCCCTTTATCCGCAGGTTTAATCACCACGTCTCTCATATCTTGTAGCTCCCGAAGTGCCTGTCTCTGCAAACGAGTCAGGTTATCCTTACCAATATGTACATGGTCTATATTTAGATCTTGTTTTACTAGCTTTACAAAGACATCCACTGCGGGGCACAGTGTTTTGGGGGGGAATGTACGTGAGCGCCTGTGCAGATGTACGGGGGATCTACTAGGCACAATGGCCATCTGGTCCTCCAAAAGTGATTCCAGGTCACGAATCGCCTGCCTCTCTGCCGGTGACATCGAGGCAGACGCATCGTGACCGCGACTAAAATGTTTCTTGAATAGAAGTTTCCGAGCAAACAATTCTAGGTCTTTAACTACCTCAAAGTAATCAAATCTGCCCACGGGAGAGAAGGATAATCCCTTCTGTAAGACTTGTTGTTGTGGCAGGGTAAGGTTAATAGTTGAGAGATTAATTACCTTTAATTCTGTGCTCTCTTCCCTCGGCCATTCCCTCTCCAATGTTTCCGTTTGTGTACTGGGGTGCGTAGGTTGTAACCTCCCCTTTCGGGATCCGGGCCATGTGCCCCGGCCGGGCGTCCTTCTAAAAAAGGCACGCCACATTCCTCCTCGGAAATTGAAGACGTCAAGGATTGGGATCGTGAACGAGATTCGGGTCTGGGGTTGGTACGTTGCCACTTGAAAACTTTATTCTGCTGGTAGTCCCCCAGATCCCTCTGAAATTTTTTTGTTTTAATAGATTGAATTTCACGCTCCCACTTGACGAGGTCTTCTTCCAAATCTTTATCAAACGACTCCAGCTCTTCTTTGGTCAGAAGCGACTGGATACCGTCTTTATGGCCGTCAATGTCCTTCTCCACAGCCTCCAAAGATCTACGGTCCGCCCCAATAAGGAGCTCAATAAGGGTTTGGGAACATTTGGTGAGAGTTTCCTCCCACTTGGTGGTTAGGATGGGGTCTTCCCCCTCTAATGTGGGAAAAATTTGAACCCTAAGGCCTCGTGGTATGATGTTCCTATTGAGATAACTTTCTAATGCGGCCACATTGGCTGTGGACAGGCGGCTGCGCTTGTCTGTGATGACGCCCCCTGCCATGCTAAACACACGTTCAGATAATACACTGGCTGCAGGGCAGGCCAGCACCTCCAAGGTGTAAAGGGCAAGCTCAGGCCATGTGCCACTTCTGGGGCAGGGCTAGGTGGATGGCCCTGTGAAACCCTGCTAACAGAGTCATCAAAAAGCAGAAGAGACTGCTGCATGACTTGGGGCTCAGACTGCTTGGCTGATTTGCAAGGGGGTGAGGTGAAAGACTGATGGACATGGGCTGCAGGTACCAACTGTGGTCTTTCAGCAGAAGACTGGGTGGGAGACAATGTAAAGAAACTGGATCCACTGTCAGCAACTCAATGTACTATTGCCTGTACTTGTTCAGGCCTCACCATTCGTAGAGAAGCATTAGGCCCGACCAAATACCACTGCAGGTTTTGTCGCCTACTCGCACCTGAGGAAGGGGTTTCACTTGTGCGTGTAGCTGGCACAGATCGACAAAGTCCTCTCCCTGCAAAAGGAGATCCACCAGCAGCACCACCACCTGGGCCACGTCCCTTATTTGACGCTCTCCTCATATTTTTTAAATGTAGGATCTTGCCCTAAATGGGTGTTTAATTAATAGTAGAATAGAACGACTGATTCAAACCCCTGTATGTAGAGGGGGTATCTCACACGGTCTGAACCAGTATAGGCCTGAAGTAAATATTTCTTTGCCCAAAATGGCTGTATTTCAAATGGCTGTATTTCAAATCCCTGAATCAAACCCCTGTATGTAGAGGGAGTATCTCACAGGGCCTGAACCAGTGTAGGCCTGAAGTAAATATATCTTTGCACACAATGGCTGTATTTCAAATCCCTGAATTAAACCCCTGTATGTAGAGGGTGTATCTCACAGGGCCTGAACCAGTGTAGGCCTGAAGTAAATATTTATTTGCCAAAAATGCCTGTATTTCAAATGGCTGTATTTCAAATCCCTGAATTAAACCCCTGTATGTAGAGGGAGTATCTCACAGGGCCTGAACCAGTGTAGGCCTGAAGTAAATATATCTTTGCCCAAAATGGCTTTATTTCAAATGGCTGTATTTTAAATGCCTGATTCAAACCCCTGTATGTAGAGGGGATATCTCACACGGTCTGAACCAGTGTAGGCCTGAACTAAAAATTTATTTGCACAAAATGGCTGTATTTCAAATGGCTGTATTTCAAATCCCTGAATCAAACCCCTGTATGTAGAGGGAGTATCTCACAGGGCCTGAACCAGTGTAGGCCTGAAGTACATATATCTTTGCACAAAATGGCTGTATTTCAAATCCGTAAATCAAACCCCTGTATGTAGAGGGAGTATCTCACAGGGTCTGAACCAGTGTAGGCCTGAACTAAATATTTCTTTGCCCAAAATGCCTGTATTTCAAATCCCTGAATCAAAACCCTTTATGTAGAGGGGGTATCTCACACGGTCTGAACCAGTGTAGGCCTGAAGTAAATACTTTTTTGCACAAAATGGCTGTATTTCAAATGCCTGATTAAAACCCCTGTATGTAGAGGGGGTATCTCACATGGTTTGAACCAGTGTAGGCCTGAAGTAAATATTTCTTTGCACAAAATGGCTGTATTTAAAATGGCTGTATTTCAAATCCCTGAATCAAACCCCATATGTAGAGGGAGTATCTCACAGGGTCTGAACCAGTGCAGGCCTGAACTAAATATTTCTTTGCCCAAAATGGCTGTATTTCAAATGGCTGTATTTCAAATCCCTGAATCAAACCCCTGTATGTAGAGGGGGTATCTCACACGGTCTGAACCAGTGTAGGCCTGAACTAAATATTTCTTTGCACAAAATGGCTGTATTTCAAATGGCTGTATTTCAAATCCCTGAATCAAACCCCTGTATGTAGAGGGAGTATCTCACAGGGCCTGAACCAGTGTAGGCCTGATGTAAATATTTCTTTGCCCAAAATGGCTGTATTTCAAATGGCTGTATTTCAAATTCCTGAATCAAACCCCTGTATGTAGAAGGAGTATCTCACAGGGCCTGAACCAGTGTAGGCCTGAAGTAAATATTTATTTGCACAAAATGACTATTTCAAAAGGATGTATTTCAAATCCCTGAATCAAACCCCTGTATGTAGAGGGTGTATCTCACAGGGCCTGAACCAGTGTATGCCTGAATTCAATATTGGTGCACCAAATGGCGGTATTTAAAATCTCTGAATGGAACCCAAATGTATTAAGGGTGTATCTCACAATGACATCTGCATCAAAGGCTGCCAAGTAAATTTTTTGTGCCCAGACGAGTGTTTTTTTAACAACTGAATTTGACAGCAGTATATAAGCCTGTATTTTTCACACATGCTGATGCTGCTGCCACGGCTGAGGATGGGGAAAACCCTCAGCCGTGCGATGCCAGAAGATATTAGTGGCTGCTCAGCCAGGAGGACAGAATTAGGGAGCAGGTCACCTCCTATTGCATCCCTAATCTGACCCTGACTCCTAACCATATGAGTCAACCCTGATGGTGGGAGGGCTCATACACCAGAACCTCGGATCCCTACTAACCCTCCGCCGATCCCTGAACTAGGAGCTGGGTAGACAACCTGTTCCTCCTGGGTGCAGAGAAACAGGAGTCTAAACTGGCCAAGCTGCAAGGGGACAGAAAGATAAACAGCCTATGGATATGGCAGGAGGGTGAAAAGTACTTTCACACCTACCTGCCACAGACAAACTGACTGGATCCCGTGCACACAAGCTGGTGTCCACACCCAACACAAAAGGACACAGCACACACACATAAACACACAGGAACCCAGAACCATAGCTGCAACAATAACAGACACCACATAAACATAAAATGACATCACGTATAAACTTAAACTTATGACCACAAGGGTGGCCCCCACTGGCGGATGGTATATAAGTAGGAGGATGACTCCAGCAGACCATGGCTGAAGTACCCCTCTGACTCCTGCTCTCAGCAGAGGCTAAATAGCCCATGTAGACACACCCAGTGTTCACACACACAGAAGGGAGTTAACCCTTCCTACACCAGGCATGGGAGAAGGCTACGGGAAAGGGAGGTGTACAAACAACATCACACAAATAAACCCCGTGCACACCAAACAGGGAAAGTGCCGACAAACATAAGTTGCCAGCGGCAACCGCATGCTGTGACAGTGAACGCCTAGCAACCGCTCAGACCGCTCCACTGCCAACAACCTTATGCTGCCAGCGTCATCCACACGTGAGGCAACAAATCCAAAGCCCTCACCTGTGGTTGAAAACATAGACCAAAACCGCTGACAACCGCATGCGACCAAAGAGTCACGACCATAACCATGGTCGTGACAGCTGCAAGGCCTGAAAATAGTGTTTTTTGTAAAAAAAAAAAAGTGTTTTTTTCAAACCCCAGAAAATGATGGGTGTATTTCTAGCCTAAATTGCATGATGACTAATCCAGATGTTGTAGATTGCCAAAAAAGGGTTTTTTTGGTAACAGAATATGAAAGCTGTGTATATTAAACTTGAATTTAACACTTGCAGATCTGGAAAATACTGTTTTTTGAAAAAAAAGTGTTTTTCAAACCCCAGAAAATGATGGGTGTATTTCTACCTTAAATTGCACACTGACTAATCCAGATGTTGTAGTTTGCCCAAAAAAATGGTGATTTGCAATGTCCCAAAAGCTCAGATGCAGTGCTGGTGCACTGAGGTTGCATAAAATGGCTGCCGCCGCCGCCCACCTAATTAACAGAATTCAAAAAATATTTTTTTTTTGGTCAATGAACTCAGGGCAGGGTAAAACGATTGTGTCCTGCACCCACACAACTATTTGTCTGTAGATCGCTGTTTAACCATATACTGTTTTACTTTTTTACTGTTGTAATCCCCATTTAGTATGTGTTGCACAATTGACAACGCAGTCCAGTGCACATCTTGCATGATGTATGCAGTCCTGGAACAGGAGTTCAAGGGTGCATATCTTTGTTCAAGATGTGAGCAAATTACCCGTTTGGAATCGCAAATAGAGTCTCTAAACGGGCAAGTTGCAACACTGAGAGGCTGTAATGCAAGGCACCAACAAACAGACCAGTGATGAAAGCAAAAAGGTGTTTATTCACCAGAAACATAAAAGTCCAGGACACTTGCTGGTAACAAGGAATAATAACAAAAAACCAGGCAAGGAGATTCCAGGAATAGTCCCAACCAGTGCTGAATGATGCTGTGCACTTGGCAGTCGAGTCACTCCAGACCTTGGGTCCGCTGTAAAGGACAAAGTTCCTGGCAGTCTTCAGTCACTAGGAGTTGTGACCTATACCTGGTTGAGGGAAAATAACAGTGGGCACTGATCACCCTGAGAGACCTCCTTTTAAATGCCTGCTGACCAATCCCAGGGTGCCAAGTGTCCACTACCATAGGTGAACAAATTGCCCTGCACCTGAGTACAAGGCCTAAGGCAATCACAAGTTGATTAACCCATGGCTGGCTCCCTAATCCACTTTGCTCTTGTGAGTCAGTATAATATGCGTCACTGGTCGACGAAGTGCATAAGAAGCGCGTACTCGCGACCGTGTATCCCTTTGCGAACCTGCCCTCGTGCGTACGCACGGATGCATGATTGACTCAGCGCGAGTATGCGAGCGCGTGGACCCAGATGCGGAAACGGAAGTCGCAGGAGACACCGGAGACAACCCTGGCCGCGGCGTCTTGTCACTCGCCTGGCCACTCTATCCCCGGGACTCCGACGGTCCTCCCCTCCGATGTCCACGCGAACGCATTTCCGCACTGGCTCGCAAAGGGGTCAGCGCTGGTGCATCAGAGACACGCATAACCTGTCCCGCAACTCCACGAGGACCCCTCTTGGTTCCCCTGGAGTGCAAAGCAGGTGAGGATCTTACATTACCCCCCCCTCGAGGAGGCGGCTCTGAAGACTCCAAGCAAGCCTTCCCCGGATTATCCCGGTGAAAGGCTGCCACTAACTCATCCGCATGCACCTGGCGAGCAGGTATCCAACATCTCTCCTCTGGACCAAAACCCTTCCAGTCCACCAAGTATTGAAGAGACCTTTGGACAAAACGAGAGTCCAAAATTATGTTCACTTCGAACTCCGGTACCCCTTGGACCTCCAGCGGGGATGGGTCTGAATGAAGGGAGCGGAGTCGGCTGCCGATTTGAGAAGTGAAACATGAAAGGTGTTCACTCCTCGGATCGATGGTGGAAGAGCAACCTTGTACGTAACTCGGTTGATCTTTTATGTCACTGGGTATGGGCCAATGAATCGAGGACCCAACTTGGAAGATGGCTGACGCAGCGGAATGTTCCGGGTGGAGACCCACACCTGATCTCCCACCTTAAACTTTTGCTCTACGGTGCGATGACGATCAGCAAATTTCTTCTGTTGCGCCACCGCACTGCGGAGATTCCGCTGGGCCGACGACCAAATGGGACGTCTATCCTTGAACCACTGATCCACCACCGGTGAGTCAGTGGAGGGTCCGGCCAAAGAAGAGAGTCTTGGATCCCTGCCCCCCACGCACCTGAACGGAGACATCTTAGTGGAAGCATGCTCAGAGTTATTATAAGCCACCTCCGCAAAGGGTAGATACGCTGCCCATTCCTCCTGACAGTCTGACACGAAGCACCGGAGATATTGCTCCAGGGTCTGGTTAGTCCTTTCTGTCTGACCGTTGGTCTCTGGGTGAAAACCAGAAGAAAAAGACAAATTAATACCCAATCGGGAGCAGAAAGAACGCCAGAAGCGGGAGATGAATTGCACTCCTCTGTCTGAAACAATGTCATCCGGCGCTCCGTGTAATCGAAAGACATGATTCAAGAACAGATCTGCCAATTCTCTGGCCGAGGGCAATCCAGGGAGTGGGATAAAATGGGCCATTTTACTAAAACGGTCCACCACTACCCAGATTACCATACTTCCAGAGGACCTTGGCAAATCTGTGATGAAATCCATGGAAATGTGAGTCCATGGAGCCTGGGGAATAGGCAGTGGGAGTAAAGTCCCAGAAGGGGCAGACCGGGACGGTTTACATCTGGCGCAAACAGTACATGCCTGGATATAGGCCTTAACATCCACAGACATGTTGGGCCACCACACGTGACGTTTAACAAGGGCAAGTGTTTTTTTAACACCCAAATGCCCGGCAGACTTTGAGTCATGAAGCTGTCGGATGACCTCCAAACGAAGGTTAATGGGTACGAACCATCGACCCTCGGGTTTGTCAGGTGGACTCTCTGCCTGTGAGGGCTCAAGAAGAGAGGACAAGTCCTCCATTACTTCTGCGGCCCCCAGGGCAGCAAGAAAACATTTAGTTGGGAGAATGGTTTCTGGCTCAGAGTCCAGGACGGAAGCAGCCTCAGGGAAGCAGCGGGACAGGGCATCTGCCTTCACGTTTTTGGAACCTGGTTTATAAGTGAGGCGGAAATTGAAGCGGGTGAAAAACAATGCCCACCTGGCTTGTCGGGAGTTGAGTCTTTTGGCACTCTCTAGATACTCCAAATTTTTGTGGTCAGTGTAAACCGTGATGGGATGTTCTGCACCCTCTAGCCAATGTCTCCACTCTTGAAAAGCCAATCTTACTCCCAGAAGCTCTCTATTGCCGATATCATAATTACACTCGGCTGGAGAGAGCTTCCGAGAGAAGAAGGCACAGGGATGTAACCTCTCGGGGTCCCCAGAATACTGTGAGAGAACTGCTCCTACACCGACCTCTGAGGCATCGACCTCGAGAACAAAAGGTCTGGAGGTGTCTGGATGAGTAAGAATTGGTGCCGTGCAAAAGGCCTGTTTCAGCGTCTCAAAGGCTCTGACTGCCTCTCTCGTCCACTTAGAAGGATTAGCTCCCTTCTTAGTGAGGTTGGTGAGAGGTACTACTATCGCAGAAAAATTCTTAATAAACTTGCGGTAGAAGTTGGCAAAGCCTAAGAAACGCTGCAACCCCTTAAGATCCTTAGGTTGAGGCCAATCCAAGACAGCAGAAAGTTTGGATGGGTCCATAGCCAATCCCTTTTCTGAGATAATGTACCCCAGGAAAGGCAACTCCTTCACCTCAAACAGACACTTCTCAAGTTTGGCATAGAGGCGGTTCTCCCTCAGCTTCTGGAAAACCTGACACACGTGTCTCCGATGAGAGACCAGATCCGAGGAGTAGATTAGTATGTCATCTAGATAGACAACAACACATCTATTCAAGAAATCTCTGAGAACATTGTTGATGAACTCCTGGAAGACCGCGGGAGCATTACAGAGACCGAAAGGCATCACGAGATACTCGTAATGCCCGTCTCTGGTATTAAATGTAGTGATGAGCGGCAGGTGCCATATTCGATTTCGACGAAATTCGCGAATATTCGATAGAATATTCGTTTTATATTCGTCGAAATCGAATATTCGTCATTATTCTTGTTATCGCGATTAATATGCGATTTAAATAATCGAATTTTGATTTTAACTTAAAGGCTACTCTCCTATTGAAATCGCAATTCGATTTTTTCAAGTTATAATAATCGAATTTCGATTTTAACTTAGCACTGCTATATGCCATATTAGGCTAACTAATATGGCAAATAGCAGTGCTAAGTTAAAATCGAAATTCGATTATTAGAACTTGAAAAAATCGAATTGCGATTTCAACGTAATTCTCAAATCCGACAGTACATTCTAGTATATGGAGTCGTTCCCATGGTGATGGGGACGCTCCATAAGCATGGAATATGGCTTCAATGGCTTGGTAGAATTAGCGAATTGACGAATATATTCGTTATATTCCACAAAACGAATATAACGAATGTATTCGTCATATTCCACAAAACGAATATAACGAATGTATTCGTCATATTCCACAAAACGAAGATAACGAAGTATTCTGCATCTTCATTTTAGCTACCTATTCATCAATTTCGCTAATTCTAGCAACGATATAGGAAAGTTGACTATAGAGACAGCTAAGTTTAATTCGCTATGCGATTATATTACTGCTTTTTTTTTAAATAAATAGAATAATTATAATACCTGATAATTATTATAATTATACTATTTATAAAAAAAAGCAGTCATATAATCGCATAGCGAATTATACTTAGCTGTCTCTATAGTCAACTTTCCTATATCATTGCTAGAATTAGCGAAATTGATGAATAGGTAGCTAAAATGAAGATGCAGAATACTTCGTTATCTTCGTTTTGTGGAATATGACGAATACATTCGTTATATTCGTTTTGTGGAATATGACGAATACATTCGTTATATTCGTTTTGTGGAATATAACGAATATATTCGTCAATTCGCTAATTCTACCAAGCCATTGAAGCCATATTCCATGCTTATGGAGCGTCCCCATCACCATGGGAACGACTCCATATACTAGAATGTACTGTCGGATTTGAGAATTACGTTGAAATCGCAATTCGATTTTTTCAAGTTATAATAATCGAATTTCGATTTTAACTTAGCACTGCTATATGCCATATTAGTTAGCCTAATATGGCATATAGCAGTGCTAAGTTAAAATCGAAATTCGATTATTATAACTTAAAATAATCGAATTGCGATTCCAACTTGGACCTGGTTTACTATATGGTTGGCTTCAATGGCTTGGTAGAATTAGCGAATTGACGAATATATTCGTTATATTCCACAAAACGAATATAACGAATGTATTCGTCATATTCCACAAAACGAAGATAACAAAGTAGTCGTCATATTCCACAAAACGAAGATAACGAAGTATTCTGCATCTTCGTTTTAGCTACCTATTCATCAATTTCGCTAATTCTAGCAATGATATAGGAAAGTTGACTATAGAGACAGCTAAGTATAATTCGCTATGCGATTATATGACTGCTTTTTTTTATAAATAGTATAATTATAATAATTATCAGGTATTATAATTATTCTATTTATTTAAAAAAAAAGCAGTAATATAATCGCATAGCGAATTAAACTTAGCTGTCTCTATAGTCAACTTTCCTATATCATTGCTAGAATTAGCGAAATTGATGAATAGGTAGCTAAAATGAAGATGCAGAATACTTCGTTATCTTCGTTTTGTGGAATATGACGAATACATTCGTTATATTCGTTTTGTGGAATATGACGAATACATTCGTTATATTCGTTTTGTGGAATATAACGAATATATTCGTCAATTCGCTAATTCTACCAAGCCATTGAAGCCATATTCCATGCTTATGGAGCGTCCCCATCACCATGGGAACGACTCCATATACTAGAATGTACTGTCGGATTTGAGAATTACGTTGAAATCGCAATTCGATTTTTTCAAGTTATAATAATCGAATTTCGATTTTAACTTAGCACTGCTATATGCCATATTAGTTAGCCTAATATGGCATATAGCAGTGCTAAGTTAAAATCGAAATTCGATTATTATAACTTAAAATAATCGAATTGCGATTCCAACTTGGACCTGGTTTACTATATGGTTGGCTTCAATGGCTTGGTAGAATTAGCGAATTGACGAATATATTCGTTATATTCCACAAAACGAATATAACGAATGTATTCGTCATATTCCACAAAACGAAGATAACGAAGTATTCTGCATCTTCGTTTTAGCTACCCATTCATCAATTTCGCTAATTCTAGCAATGATATAGGAAAGTTGACTATAGAGACAGCTAAGTATAATTCGCTATGCGATTATATGACTGCTTTTTTTTATAAATAGTATAATTATAATAATTATCAGGTATTATAATTATTCTATTTATTTAAAAAAAAAGCAGTAATATAATCGCATAGCGAATTAAACTTAGCTGTCTCTATAGTCAACTTTCCTATATCATTGCTAGAATTAGCCTAATATGGCATATAGCAGTGCTAAGTTAAAATCGAAATTCGATTATTATAACTTGAAAAAATCGAATTGCGATTTCAACGTAATTCTCAAATCCGACAGTACATTCTAGTATATGGAGATGTTCCCATGGTGATGGGGACGCTCCATGAGCATGGAAGTCGGCAGAAGCGGCAACGGGCACTGACTGGAGCAGCCAGGAAGGCAGGAATCCAAAGGACAGGTAAGAACAACTTTAGGGAAGTGGGAAAGAAAAAAATATAACAATAAAAAAAAAAAAAAAAAAAGAATATTCGAAATATCGAATTTATATCACTATATTCGAAATATTCGCGAATTAGCGAAATGCCGATATTCGCGAAAAAAATTCGATATTCGAATATTCGCGCTCAACACTAATTAAATGCGGTCTTCCATTCGTCACCCTCTCTAATGCGAACTAAATTATAAGCACCCCTTAAATCGAGTTTGGTGAAGACTCGGGCCCCTGCCACCTGAGAAAACAGATCATCAATCAGAGGCAGTGGATACCGATTCTTCACCGTAATCCGATTAAGGGCACGATAATCGATGCAAGGTCTCAAGCCTCCATCCTTCTTCTCCACAAAGAAGAATCCAGCTCCAGCAGGGGAAGTGGATGGACGAATGAAATTCTTCTCAAGGTTCTCTTTAATATACTCCAGCTGAGCCTGAACCTCAGGCCCAGTGAGATTATAAAGATGCCCTCGTGGTGGCATGGTGCCTGGCAACAGGTCTATAGGACAATCATATGACCTGTGGGGAGGTAATACATCAGCCCCCTGAGGACTGAACACATCTCGGAAATTATGATACTGCTGTGGTAAGGTACTTAATACTTCCATGGAGGCTAGTGACAGGTCGGGACGAATGCACTTAGTAAGGCATTCCGTACTCCACTGACAGATAAGACCCGAGCGCCAGTCCACTACTGGATTATGGAGCCTTAACCAAGGGAGACCCAAAATCACGGGAGTGGATGGCATGTCAAGGACAAAAAGGCTTAAGGTCTCCCGATGATCAGCCCCCACCGTTACCTGTATTCCCGGAGTCATCCACACTGCACGACCATCTTGAAGAGGGGAACCATCAATCGCGGTCACTGACATGGTGGTTTTCGGCTGGATCAACGGGATGCCAAGTTGACGAACCAAGGTTGAGTCCACAAAATTCCCAGCGGCCCCAGAATCGATTAGTGCTGAAAACTCATGGACCTTGTCTTGCCACCGTAAGGATATGGATACCATCACCCGGCTTGGAGGAGGGATAATAGCACCTAGGGGGTTCTCCTCTATGCCCCCTAGGTTCATTCGTTTCCCGCCGGCAGGAGGGGACAGGTTTTAACGAGGTGTCCAGACTTTCCGCAAAATAGGCACAGGCCTTTCTGTTGGCGACGAGCTCGTTCTGCCTGTGTGAGATGGGAGGATCCAACCTCCATTGGCTCTTCGGCCGATTTTAGAGGCCCTGGATGTGGTCGAGAGGAAAAAAACCGAGACGACCGTTCCACTCGCCTCTCACGGATTCGCCTGTCGGCATCGATTGCCTGAGAGATAGCCATTTCCAACGAGAAGGGGGTCGGCAAGGCCAAAAGAAGATCCCGGACCGCATCCGAAAGTCCCAAACGGAAGCGATGGCGTAGGGCTGCGTCGCCCCAGGTGGTGAAAGCTGCCCATCGCCTGAATTCTGCAGCGTATTCTTCAGCTGGGCGGCGGCCTTGTTGAATATGCTCAAGATTGGTCTCTGCGGTGCGAGTACGATCCGGGTCATCGTAAATCACAGCCATAGCCTCGAAGAAGGCATCCACTGACGAAAAAGCTGTATGGTCTTGAGGCAAGTTAAATGCCCAACGTTGGGGGTCTCCACGTAGCAGTGACATTACAATCCCAATTCTCTGCCTGAGAGTGCCAGAAGCCATCGGTCGTAACTGGAAATAAAGGAGACAGGAGTCCCTGAAGTTTAAGAACTCCTGTCGCTCTCCTGTGAAGGGGTCAGGCAGAGGGATCTTAGGTTTTGTTTGATGCCTTGCGATAGTGACGGGTAGTGCTGAGGCTCCCTGGATAAGCTGCTGAACCTCCTCCATCACAGTTGTCAGTTGCTCTTGGATTTGCGCTGCAGCGGCTGCTGGTATATTTGGGCGTCGTTGGAACAGCAGGTTAACGGCTCCCGTTAATTCATTCAGCTGCTGCTGGATCTTGTCCATGGCAACTGTTAGTTGGGCCCACTGTTCTGTAATGCAAGGCACCAACAAACAGACCAGTGATGAAAGCAAAAAGGTGTTTATTCACTAGAAGCATAAACGTCCAGGACACTTGCTGGTAACAAGGAATAATAACAAAAAACCAGGCAAGGAGATTCCAGGAATAGTCCCAACCAGTGCTGAATGATGCTGTGCACTTGGCAGTCGAGTCACTCCAGACCTTGGGTCCGCTGTAAAGGACAAAGTTCCTGGCAGTCTTCAGTCACTAGGAGTTGTGACCTATAACTGGTTGAGGGAAAATAACAGTGGGCACTGATCACCCTGAGAGACCTCCTTTTAAATGCCTGCTGACCAATCCCAGGGTGCCAAGTGTCCACTACCATAGGTGAACAAATTGCCCTGCACCTGAGTACAAGGCCTAAGGCAATCACAAGTTGATTAACCCATGGCTGGCTCCCTAATCCACTTTGCTCTTGTGAGTCAGTATAATATGCGTCACTGGTCGACGAAGTGCATAAGAAGCGCGTACTCGCGACCGTGTATCCCTTTGCGAACCTGCCCTCGTGCGTACGCACGGATGCATGATTGACTCAGCGCGAGTATGCGAGCGCGTGGACCCAGATGCAGAAACGGAAGTTGCAGGAGACACCGGAGACAACCCTGGCCGCGGCGTCTTGTCACTCGCCTGGCCACTCTGTCCCCGGGACTCCGACGGTCCTCCCCTCCGATGTCCACGCGAACGCATCTCCGCACTGGCTCGCAAAGGGGTCAGCGCTGGTGCATCAGAGACACGCATAACCTGTCCCGCAACTCCACGAGGACCCCTCTTGGTTCCCCTGGAGTGCAAAGCAGGTGAGGATCTTACAGAGGCATTGACAATTTGCAAAAGAGTTTGCTTCTCACCGAGCAAGCACTCATTGGGGTAGATGAGGGGGAGGGTGAAAGAGAGGAGGCTGAGGAAAGTGAGGTAGCTAGCTGGGTAACAGTTAGAAAGCGGGGTAGAGGGAAGAGTGCCAGGGAGGCTAGCCCTGATCTAACACACTCCAACAAGTTTGCACGTTTGGCAGATGAGGGGGATGTCAGTCCAGGGATGGCACTGCTGCAGCCGGACACTTCCTCTGCCAGTCAGGGGAATGTCAGCTCTAGTAAGCAGGGAACCAGGAGAGCAGGGCAGGCCAGACAGGTGCTGGTAGTGGGAGACTCCATTATTAGGGGAACAGATAGAGAAATCTGTCACAAAGACCGTGATCGCCGAACAGTGTGCTGTCTTCCTGGCGCGAGAGTTCGACACATCACGGATCGGGTTGACAGATTACTGGGAGGGGCTGGAGAAGATCCAGCGGTCATGGTCCATATCGGAACCAATGACAAAGTTAGAGGTAGGTGGAGAGTCCTTAAAAATGATTTCAGGGATTTAGGTCAAAAGCTGAGGGCAAGGACCTCTAAGGTAGTATTTTCCGAAATACTGCCTGTACCACGAACCACACAAGAAAGGCAACGGGAGATTAGGGAGATTAACAAGTGGCTCAAGAACTGGTGTAGGAAGGAGGGGTTTGGGTTCCTGGAGAACTGGGCCGATTTTTCTATCGACTACAGGCTCTATCGTAGGGACGGGCTGCACCTCAATGGGGAAGGGGCAGCTGTGCTGGGGAGAAAGATGGCTAGAAGGTTGGAGGAGTGTTTAAACTAGGGACTGGGGGAGATGGAAAATTACATTATAGGAGGGGAAGATAGTGCAGATAGAGACCGGGGGCAAGGTAGTGGGCCTGGGGGAGGAATGGAAGGAGGGACTAGAACAGTTCAGAAGGAAAGGTGTAGGGTAAAAAATATACATAAACCTCTCAAATGTATGTATACTAATGCCAGAAGCCTGACTAATAAAACTGGGGAGCTGGAATTAGTGATGTGTGAGGAGGACTATGACATAGTGGAAATAACTGAGACATGGCTGGATGATAGCTATGACTGGGCAGTTAATGTACAAGGTTACAGTCTGTTTAGAAAGGATCATCAAAGCCGGAGAGGGGGAGGGGTTTGCCTTTATGTAAAGTCTTGTCTAAAGCCCACACTCCGCGAAGATATAAGTGAGGGACATGTACATGTGGAGTCACTGTGGGTAGAGATACATGGAGCTAAAAACAACAATAAGTTACTAATAGGAGTTTACTATAAACCACCTAATATACCAGAGTCCACAGAAAATCTACTACTAAACGAGATAGACGAGGCGGCAAATCATAATGAGGTGGTTATTATGGGGGACTTCAACTACCCAGATATAGACTGGGAAACTAAAACTTGTATATCTTATAAGGGAAATAGCTTCTTGGCAATAACCAAAGATAATTACCTCTCCCAACTGGTTCAGGACCCGACTAGAGGGACGGCCATACTGGACTTAGTATTAACCAATAGGCCTGACAGAACAACAGACGTGCAGGTTGGGGGACACCTGGGAAATAGTGACCATAAAGTAATAACCTTCCAATTATCATTCAAAAGAGCATTTCTACAGGGAGGAACAAAAATACCAAACTTCAAAAAAGCGAAATTTAGCCAACTAAGAGAGGCCATAGGCCGAACTAACTGGGACAAAGTCCTCAAAAATAAAAATACAGCCGCAAAATGGGATATCTTTAAAAACATCCTAAAATCTCATTGTGAGAGGTAAATACCGTATGGGAATAAAAGGTTAAGGAACAAAAAGAAACCAATGTGGATAAATAGAACGGTAAAGAAAGCAATAAATGACAAAAAGAAAGCATATAATTCACTGAAACAGGAGGGTAGCACGGAAGCACTGAAAAACTATAAGGAAAAAATAGAACATGTAAAAAACAAATAAAAGCGGCCAAACTAGAGACCGAGAGATTAATTGCCAAAGAGAGTGAAACTAACCCGAAAATGTTCTTCAATTTTATAAATGTTAAAAAGTATAAATCTGAAGGTGGGGGGTTTCAGCCCGCACAACCTTGTATGCAGGTGCTCATTGCTATGGCAAAATGCAGATACAAACGCAAAAACACAAATGCAATCGCACTCTGCAAACCAGCACTCTGCCCTGCCTTTATGCTGGATGTTGAATAAGGCATTGGTGTACATTTTGGCCAAAGCGTAATAAGCCACTCACCACGTCAAGGTCGCCTGTCACGGAAGGTGTATAGAAAACTAGAAGACACAAAATGAAGATCCGACTGACTCGATCCAAAACTAAGGAACAAAAGGGAGAGCCCTGCAACAGACCTGGCTCTCTCCCTAACTGCTCAGCCTATGCAAAAATGTCAATGGTAGATAATCGCATATCCTCGTACCTCGACTGTATAACACCTGAACACCCTATAATAGTGAGGGGACACGACCACTGGCTCCCTACACTAGACACGGAGGGAGTCAGGGTCACCTGGGATCCAGCAAACAGAAAATCACAAATTAATGTACAACACTTAACTTGTAGAAGACTGGGAAATAGGATCAGCATGCACACACACTCCAGGAAGCTGTATAAACCGCACACTAATGCATTATGGGGAGGAATTTAAAGGGATGCAATCAGTCCAACTACATGACAGCTGAGAGAGGCTAACGAGATGAGGAACTGAAAACCAAAACCAAGAAAAACTCAAGGAGGAGGTTCTGAAAGGCTTCTGTCAGAGCTTCTCAGCTGTCTGGTTGTGACAGTCTCTTTCATTAGCTCTAACCTCTAATGCAGATGTGAACATAGTCTTAGGGTATGTTCACACACAGATTTGTTGCAGATATTTCTGTGATTCAACATCCATTTCATACATCAGCATGAGTGTTTATAAACCTCATTGGAATTGGAACAGATGCAGAAATTTCTTAAACAGATCTGTAGCATGTGATCAGACATCTTAATAGAACATAGTAGACACCTGTATTCTGCTGAAAGTTGCAGCTATAGAGAATTTGAACCCACTTGATACGGAGGGAGTCAGGGTCACCTGGGATCCAGCAAACAGGAAAACACAAATGAATGAACAAAACTTATCTGTAGAAGACTCAGTAGTAGCATCCAGCATGCATACACTCCAGGAAGTTGTATAAACCGCAAAGTGATGCAGTATGGGAAGGGATTTAAAGGGATGCAATCAGTGCAACTACATGACAGCTGAGAGAGGCTAACGAGATGAGAAAAGGAAAGCAAAACAAAAGGAATCTCAAGGAGGAGGTTCTGAAGGACGTCTGTCAGAGCTTCTCAGATGTCCGGTGGTGACATCGCCTTCATGAGTGGTCCCTAACACTAGTTCCTACCTGTTATGGGCCACGACAGCCACACAAAGTCCAGGGAGCGCAGGTACAGCATGCAAGCCAAGCACACTCTGCTTTTAACCCCGTCCGGTGCCATTACAGCTTTCATCGGATCCAGGGATGCAAGTACCAACATGCATGCTGAGCCCACTATATACTTCTCCTGGAGCCAAATGGCTACTGGTAGGTGCTATATAAGCAGACTCAGTTTTATACTGACTTTAAAACCAGCCGCCAGGGCAGATTAACTGGTCAGGTGTGCATGGCTGCATGGAGATCGCCACGCCTCCAATATATACTACAAAGAAAAAAATGTGGGGGGTTTCAGCCCGCACAACCTTGTATGCAGGTGCTCATTGCTATGGCGAAATACAGATACAAACGCTAAAACACAAATGCAATCGCAGCCATGCACACCTGACCAGTTAATCTGCCCTGGCGGCTGGTTTTAAAGTCAGTATAAAACTGAGTCTGCTTATATAGCACCTACCAGTAGCCATTTGGCTCCAGGAGAAGTATATAGTGGGCTCAGCATGCATGTTGGTACTTGCATCCCTGGATCCGATGAAAGCTGTAATGGCACCGGACGGGGTTAAAAGCAGAGTGTGCTTGGCTTGCATGCTGTACCTGCGCTCCCTGGACTTTGTGTGGCTGTCGTGGCCCATAACAGGTAGGAACTAGTGTTAGGGACCACTCATGAAGGCGACCTTGACGTGGTGAGTGGCTTATTACGCTTTGGCCAAAATGTACACCAATGCCTTGTTCAACATCCTGCATAAAGGCAGGGCAGAGTGCTGGTTTGCAGAGTGCGATTGCATTTGTGTTTTTGCATAAATCTGAAGGTGTCGGCCCTTTAAAGAGCAATGAGGGGGGAGTCGCAGAGAGCGACGAGGAGAAAGCAAAGCTGTTAAATATTTTTTTCTCCAATGTATTCACTGAGGAAAATAAACTGTGAGATGACATGCAGAATGTTAAAATAAATTCCCCATTAAAAGTGTCCTGTCTGACCCAGGAAGAAGTGCAACAGCGACTTAATAAAGATTAAAATAGACAAATCGCCAGGATCGGATGGCATACACCCCCGTATCCTAAGGGAATTAAGTAATGTCATAGCCAGACCCTTATTTCTGATATTTGCAGACTCTATACTGACAGGGAATGTCCCACAGGATTGGCGCATGGCAAATGTGGTGCCAATATTCAAAAAGGGTCCAAAAACAGAGCCTGGAAACTATAGGCTGGTAAGTTAAACATCTGTTGTGGGTAAACTGTTTTAAGGTTTTCTGAGAGATGCTGTATTAGAGCATCTCAACGGAAATAAGCAAATAACGCCATATCAGCATGGCTTCGTGAGGGATCGGTCATGTCAGCCTAATTTAATCAGTTTCTATGAGGAGGTAAGTTCTAGACTTGACAGCGGCGAATCAATGGATGTCGTATGTCTGGACTTCTCCAAATCATTTGACACTGTACCGCATGAAAGGTTAGTATATAAAATGAGAATGCTCGGACTGGGAGAAAACGTCTGTAAGTGGGTAAGTAACTGGCTCAGTGATAGAAAACAGAGGGTGGTTATTAACGTCATACACTCAGATTGGGTCACTGTCACTAGTGGGGTACCTCAGGGGTCAGTATTGGGCCCTATTCTATTCAATATATTTATTAATGATCTTGTAGAAGGCTTGCATAGTAAAGTATACATTTTCGCAGATGACACTAAACTGTGTAAAATAATTTACACTGATGAGTACAGTATACTACTACAGAGGGATCTGGATAGATTGGAGGCTTGGGCAGATAAGTGGCAGATGAGGTTTAACACTGATAAATGTAAAGTTATGCACATGGGAAGGAATAATGCAAGTCACCCATACATACTAAATGGTAAAACACTCGGTAACACCGACCTGGAAAAGGATCTAGGAATTTTAATAAACAGCAAACTAAGCTGCAAAAACCAGTGTCAGGCAGCTGCTGCCAAGGCCAATAAGATTATGGGTTACATCAGAAGGGGCATAGATGCCCGTGATAAGAACATAGTCCTATCACTTTACAAATCGCTAGTTAGACAACACATGGAGTACTGTGTACAGTTCTGGGCTCCTGTAAACAAGGCAGACATAGCAGAGCTGGAGAAGGTACAGAGGAGGGCAACTAAAGTAATAACTGGAATGGGGCAACTACAGTACCCTGAAAGATTATTAAAATTAGGGTTATTCACTTTAGAAAAAAGACGACTGAGAGGAGATCTAATTAATATGTATAAATATATCAGGGGTCAGTACAGAGATCTCTCCCATCATCTATTTATCCCCAGGACTGTGACTGTGACGAGGGGACATCCTCTGCGTCTGGAGGAAAGAAGGTTTGTACACAAACATAGAAGAGGATTCTTTACGGTAAGAGCAGTGAGACTATGGAACTCTCTGCCTGAGGAGGTAGTGATGGTGAGTACAATAAAGGAATTCAAGAGGGGCCTGGATGTATTTCTGGAGCTTAATAATATTACAGGCTATAGCTACTAGAGAGGGATCGTTGATCCAGGGAGTTATTCTGATTGCCAGATTGGAGTCGGGAAGGAATTTTTTATTCCCCTAAAGTGGGGAAAATAGGCTTCTACCTAACAGGGTTTTTTTTTTTTACCAAGACCAGTTTAAAACACAATAGGGGGCAATTGCATTTTAATCATTTAAAAATATATATATATATATATTAAAAATAGTATTTTATGCTTAGGGTCAGTCTATATTTACCTTTAGGCATAGTAGGCCTGTTCAAAGGGCACCCCAAAAGGGACAAGGGGAAGGCTATAGAGGGTGCTATATGTTGTTAGAAGCACTCTGCAATATTTTCCTTCATTTTGTGGGCAAACACTTATAAGGTATACATGACTGTAGGTGTGATCAACTTGCTGAATCGTGTCTATAGACCCGTTTAAACTGGCCGACTCAGCAGGAAACTATCAGGAACAAACCGTTCATTCACGATTATTGTGTGCTCATCAGAGAAAGTGAGAGCTGCATTTTCAGGTAGCAGTCATCTTCTCTATATGGGGACTAGCAATCCCGTCTGCAATTGTTCATCCCCATACAGATTCATTGTTTCTGGGCAGCAGATCACAGTGTACACAACAAAATCTGCTTCAGGTGATTGGTGGCACCTTTACAAGAAGGGAATTATCATGAACTAGAGTTCCTAGAAATGCTCCTTCCCTATAATTGCCCTGATTATTGGGCAGTGTAAAGAGGCTTTTTGACACCGGTAAATCTCTGGCTTTCTTTGTCTTATATTAAAGGGGTTGTCCCACTTCATTAAATAGGGTTACATTAAATCATTGCCCCCCACTGAACATTTCTTCTAATACATGTCATATAAAAAAACATAGCATTCAGCCTAAAAACGCTCCTTTCACTCCCCTTTGTTTGTGCTGGTATCCCATGGATACGGCCGCATCTCGCCGGCCGCATCCATGCCGCACCTGCGCACTGGTAACTATTGCGATCCTACAGCCGGCCTCTCACTCACACTGTGAGCGCGCACATTGCATAGTTCTGCGCATGCGCGGGCGCCCGATCATATCAATGTATTACTGTTTTCTTGTAGCAGGAGGGAGCGCACGGCGTCATAGCAACCGAGGACGCCGTGCGCTCCCTCCTGCCGCCGGAATACAGTGATACTCTCTTATAGATCATAGCAGTGTATTACTGTTTTCCGGCAGCAGGAGGGAGCGCACGGCGTCATAGCAACCGAGGACGCCATGCGCTCCCTCCTGCCGCCGGAATACAGTGATACACTGCTATGATCTATAAGAGAGTATCACTGTATTCCGGCGGCAGGAGGGCAGTGGCGTCGCCAGGGGGGGGCCAGAGGGGGCCACGGACCCCCCTACATCAAGCTGTGCCCCCCCATGTGCCCCCCAACTAAAATGCCCCCATTCATTTTGGTACTACTAGTTCTGTGAGTTGTTTTGTGTGACATGATGTGCTGCTGCTGCGTCGTGCCTGCTGTGCTGTGCTGTCTGTGCACTGACTGTACCGGGTGTAATGCGGACTTGTCAGGACTCACTTCACTTGCGGTCTCAACTCTCTAGTCTTCTTCTGTGGTCTCGTCTCACTGACTCTCTCCACCCACCGCCGCCGCGCTGCGTCCTCAGCCCCGCCCCCAGCCACGCCCCCAGGCCCTGACGAGTTTATCAGTTGAGTCAGACAAACTCAGACTTAGTGGCACTGCAGACTGGCTGGAGGTGCTGTGCATAAATCAGCTCAGCTCCTTGCCGCTAGTCGAGCCTCAGGCTCATGCTGCTGCTGAGGAGGGAGCGCACGGCGTCATAGCAACCGAGGACGCCGTGCTCTCTGGTGCCCAGAAGGAGTCCAGGCGGCAATCCACAGATGCCCCCCACTCCATAAGTGCCATCCACAGATCCCCCCACCCCATAAGTGCCATCCACAGATGCTCCCCCCATAAGTGCCATCCACAGATGCCCCCCATAAGTGCTATCCACAGATGCCCCCCCCCATAAGTGCCATCCACAGATGCCCCCCCCATAAGTGCCATCCACAGATGCCCCCCCATAAGTGCCATCCACAGATGCTCCCCCCCATAAGTGCCATCCACAGATGCCCCCCCATAAGTGCTATCCACAGATGCCCCCCCATAAGTGCTATCCACAGATGCCCCCACCATAAGTGCCATCCACAGATGCTCCCCCCCATAAGTGCTATCCACAGATGCCCCCCCATAAGTGCTATCCACAGATGCCCCCACCATAAGTGCCATCCACAGATGCCCCCCCATAAGTGCTATCCACAGATGCCCCCACCATAAGTGCCATCCACAGATGCCCCCCCATAAGTGCCATCCACAGATGCCCCCCCATAAGTGCCATCCACAGATGCCCCCCCCATAAGTGCTATCCACAGATGCCCCCCCCCATAAGTGCTATCCACAGATGCCCCCCATAAGTGCCATCCACAGATGCTCCCCCCCATAAGTGCCATCCACAGATGCCCCCCCATAAGTGCCATCCACAGATGCCCCCCCCCCATATAAGCTGGGTAATAGGTCAGTGATAATATCAGACACCGGAAAAGCTGGGTAATAAGTCTGTGATAATATTGTACACCGGGAAAGCTGGGTAATAAGTCAGTGATAATATCTGATACCGGGAAAGCTGGGTAATAAGTCAGTGACAATATCTGATACCGGGAAAGCTGGGTAATAAGTCAGTGATAATATTGTACACCGGGAAAGCTGGGTAATAAGTCTGTAATAATATTGTACACCGGGAAAGCTGGGTAATAAGTCTGTAATAATATTGTACACCGGGAAAGCTGGGTAATAAGTCTGTAATAATATTGTACACCGGGAAAGCTGGGTAATAAGTCAGTGATAATATCTGATACCGGGAAAGCTGGGTAATAAGTCAGTGATAATATCTGATACCGGGAAAGCTGGGTAATAAGTCAGTGATAATATTGTACACCGGGAAAGCTGGGTAATAAGTCTGTAATAATATTGTACACCGGGAAAGCTGGGTAATAAGTCTGTAATAATATTGTACACCGGGAAAGCTGGGTAATAAGTCAGTGATAATATCAGTTGTGGTCGTGGCCACCAGGTACGTACCTGACCCCTACCTAGGGAACCTAACCCTAAGCGGTCAGAGTTGTGCCGCAACCGCGTCGTGGAGGGACGCCTGAAAGAGGGCATCCCCTTTGAGAGTAACAGAAAAAAGGGGGTCGGGTGGGAGGGAGAACTTCGTACGTCGTACACATGTGGGAGGGTGCCGGCGGCTGATATAGGCGGCCAAGCCCCTCCCACAAATACAGGCCAATGAATCGGCCTTACACTTGTGGTCGTGGCCACCAGGTACGTACCTGACCCCTACCTAGGGAACCTAACCCTAAGCGGTCAGAGTTGTGCCGCAACCGCGTCGTGGAGGGACGCCTGAAAGAGGGCAAGAGACATACTGATAGGCAAAGTACTTTATTGTGGCGTAATTGCAAAGCCAGGTTCTGAAACGCTGTTGACATTTCGGTATCGGGGTGAGGTATGTAACGGGTGAAACATGCCGAGTGCCAACGCCCTAATTTCTTAATTACGTGCGCTGGTACCTGATTCTTGGAGGCTGCAGATGCAGCGCCTATGCGGAACGAATTTCCTGAGATAGCGGAGGGGTCACCACCCAGGCTGGCCACCAATGACCTGACATGGGACACGAACTGATGGGTGGTGAGTGGAACCACCCCGAAGGGTAACAGTGGGCTGTTAGGCCCGGACCCCGACAAGGCGGACCGTAGTTGACGGAGCACCGTGACGGGACACCACTGGTGTGAAGTGGGATAGAAGGAGACCGGGACAGGGGGGCCCACCTGGGAGGTCTTAGACGTCCTGAGCAGTAACGTGAACCCCTCGGAGTTCTGGACCAGCTGGCTGACCGTGAGGAACTTGCTATTGCCGGAAGAGCAGGTGAACTCCCCGGGCCTCAGAAAGCCGTAAAAGGCTAAATAGATGGCAGATTTGAGTACCAAGCTGGGCAAAACCCCGAACGGATTACTGTCCAGGACGTCGGATAGATTGCGGAAGAGGGGCCCGGTGACCGCTTGCCTACTGCCTCGGCCTTGAGGCCCGCATTTACTTAAGCCCTTGAGTGCTGCTTTAACAGCATGCATGGCGAAAACTGATGGTTGTTCGGGATGACTGACGGAGAGAAAATGTTGTACTCCCGCTAGGTATGACCTTACTGTACTGTGGGAGAGCTTGTGCACTGAGTGGCAGTAGCCAATAAACGCCAGGATGTAATCTGGAAAACTGGATTCCCCCTGAGGATGCTCCCCTTGGAACCTGCAGAACATCTTCCACCCGGTGTGGTATGCTCGAGTCGTGTTGGGCGAGAGAGAATTGCGAATCAGAGCGTGGGCCGTCTCAAGGTGGTCGGTTATGTTAACATTAAGGACTCGTGAGGAGGAACGGTGGCGCCTGTCGCATCTGCCTCTGGCATGATCTGAAAGAAACGGTAAAAGTTAGCCCTGGATAAGGCGTCGGCAGCCAGGTTTCGCTCACCTGGTACATGTGCGCTATGGACATGGAAATGGTGGTGTAGGGACAGCTGAACTAACCGCCTAAGGAAACCCATGACGTGGCTTGATTTTGACGATCCACTGTTTATGATGTCTACGACGGCTGCGTTATCTGTCACAAACAGGACGGACTGGTTCGCCCAGAGACTGCCCCATACGTGAGCAGCTACCACAATGGGGTACAGCTCAAACAGTGCCGAGGAGTGGAGGAACCCTGGGATTAGTACCGCCTCGGCCGGCCATCTGTCTGCAACCCAGTGTGAGCCAAAAACAGCGGCAAACCCTGTGCCGGCTGCCGCGTCCGAGAAGACTAAGGGGGACTGGCACGACAGCTTGGGGACGAATAGGGACACCCCGTTCCACTGGTCCAGGAAATGATCCCACATACGGAGATCCGCTAAGGCCTGGCTGTCCAGACGCACTGGGCTGTCCTGTTCTGGGGCGGTGCTTAGGAGCGCCAGCAGGCGGGATACAAACGTTCTGCCTTGCGGAATGATGCGCATAGCAAAATTCAGCATACCCAGTAGCGACTGAAGGTCAGTCTTAGTGACCACCGACGTGGCTGAAAACCTGTGGATCACTTCTCGGACTCTCGTTAGCTTGTCCGAGGGTAACCTGGCTAACATGCGTTGGGAGTCCAACTCGATGCCCAAAAAGGTGATCACGGTGGACGGGCCCTCTACTTTTTTGGAAGAAACAGGTACCCCCAACTGGGAAAAACACCTTAGTAGCTTCCCCAGCCCCAGAGGGGCAGCCCCTGGCCCCTCAATCAGTAGGAAGTCGTCTAGGTAATGGATGACGAATTCACAGCGCACCTTGTGTACCAGAACCCAGTGGAGGGCTTGGGCCAGCTGGTCGAAGAGCCAGGGGCTGCTCTTGGAACCGAAGGTGAGTTTTGTGGCAAAGTAATACAGGCCTCGCCACCTGATACCGTGCCATTGCCAGAGTGCTGGCATAATGGGGAGCAATTTGAAAGCGTCCGATATATCTGCTTTGGACAATGCGGACCCGGGACCTGTCTGCATGATGATGGCGATGGCTTGGTCTATGGAAGAGTACCTCATACCCACTTCTTCCGAAGGAATGAGGAAATTGAGACTGGGAACCTGTGAACCATGTGGGGCAGACAAGTCAATGATGAGTCTCTCCTTCTTACTGAACTTGCCTGTGACGACTCCTACGGGACTGACTCTCCACCGTTGAAATGGGGGTACTTCGAAAGGACCGATTAAAAACCCTTTGACTAACTCGGCTTCTATGAGTGTGTCTACTGAGCCAGGATTCCTTTCGGCTGACTGAAGGTTCCCACACTCATGTGTGACCTCTGGGGTCGTGATTAACCCTGTGTGGAAACCTTCATGGAACCCTGACACCAGGAACTGCACGAATCCTGGGTTGTGATGACCTTGCAACATTACTTGTAGGCGACTAGTATCGACCACGCTCATATAATTCTTCACCGATTTTAATGAACAAGCTACTCGGGGTGGGCCCTGAAGCAGTTGGTACAGATATGCAACAAGCGGCACTGGCCGAAATTACAAGACGCGTAATTAAAATTGTTGCATATCTGTGCCCTACCTAACTGGACAATGGGTCGTCCTAGTTTGTCTACTGAACTGGGGGGCCTGAAGATGTCGAGTGGTCCTGCTGAGGAGCCGGAGGGGTATGACGTCGTGCCGACTGCCGACTTATGGCACCACTCTACTGAGTGGAAGATAGACTGACAGGCCGAACAGGAGGGAGCCTTCAGGCCTGCAAAGTGTCTGCAGAACAACTCAGTGTCCAAGACGGACCAGTCTGTGACATGTTGAAACTGGGACAGGGCTGCAGCTGCTTTGGCTGAGAACGAACAGTGGTAATCGTAGAACGCATTCCCACCATACCTATGTCCCAACTCAGTGACCCTAAAGAGGTATAGGTCTAGCTCCTCCCTCCTGTCCGGCCTGGCAGTACAGATGACGTCCCTGAAAAGGCTGAAAGCCATGACGAACTCTGGAATGTTCAGTTTGCGATTGAGCCGGTGGTCGCGGCTTCTCAGCACCACCGAGACTTCCCCGCAGGCTATGACCTTGTTGTCGGAAAGGTCCCTGGAGGCTATTAGTAGCGAAGCGAGATTGATGTCCCTACCCTCTAGGATGTCCTTTCTGATGTTGATGGGGACAAAGTGAGACGGAGCCACGTTGGGGACTGGCTGGGCAGTGCGAATGTCTGCTGCCGCCGAGGTGGAGGCGACCGGAGGCTCGGGTGAAGAAACCGACACTGCCGAGTTGTGAGCCTCGACTGACTCGAGTCTAGCCTGTATGGACGTGACGGCCGAAGTCAAATTGTTCAGCATGAGGTGTTTTTTTTTTTCTCTCCTTGCTCTAACCTGGGAAACAAGCAGCACAAAGAAACAAATCAACACGCAAGGTACAAACTGATGGAGCGCGAGCTGTGGGCAGTGGATTTGAACAATGGATGGGGATGGTGTTGATAGACGTTTTTCCGCCCCCCCCCGACTCTGTCTGTCGTGTGTGGTGGACCCCTACCTACCTAAGCAGCACGGCGGCCCGTGCCAGACTTTAAGTGTGTGTGAGGTGCTGGCCATTGCATCCCCCACCGTGTTCCACTGTACCGCGTGGGGAGCGCGGAGCTCCCTGACACAGAGGACCAAGCGGGGGGATACTTGTGAGCAACAGCTCACGCCTCGCACTACACGACTTTGTGCCACGTGGAGAGTGACGCGTGTCCCTAGCAGGGTGCGCAGTGCAGGGGCGCCCTCCGTTCGAGGGCTGACCCACCCGCCGGCTGGGCACACCTGCCACGTGGGGAGCCGCGCAGCCCTCAGGCCTAGATCGGCGCAGGGAGGACCCCCGGTGGTGAGGGCCTACCCCTGCCGATAATGAAAATGCCGCGTGGGGGGCCTCGCCGGTCCCTGGCGGAGCGCCCAGTGCGAGGGTGCCCTCCTGCCGTCTGTGGGCCGACCCTCCGCCGGCTGAGCGCGTCCACCGCGTGGGGAACCGGCTTAGCCCCCTGGCATAACTGGAACAGGGGGGGTCTGAACATGGCGCCGCCTTCCCCCCTGTTCCCCTAAACATCGAGCCACGTGGGAGGCCCACCGCTCCCTGGTGGAGTGCCCAGTGCGGTGGTGCCCCCCTGAGTCCGGAGGGCCGACCCACCGTCGGCTGGGCAAATCCACCGCGTGGGGACACGGTGGTGCCCCCTGGCTTAGACAGAGACGGGGGGGGGGGGGGGGCGTGTGTACGTTGCCCCACCCCGGTTGTGGTAAGGAGGGTCGTATGGAGCCTCCTTGATCCCCGGCACAGTGCGGTGGCAGGGGCGCTACCCCTCAACTGGGGGGCGGGCCCGCCGCTGGAGGCCACGCCCACTCCACGTGGGGGAGCGGGGCAGCGCCGGCAGACATGGAGCATGAGACGCGCCTGTGAAGGTAAGCTGAAGCGGCGGAGGAGGGAAGCGCGGTCTGCTGTGTGCTCCACCACCTCCATGACACGAGCGGGAGCGGGACGGGGGGCGAAGTGTTCCGGAGCGCGGGGCCCGCTTACCAACAGGGCCGACCGCACAATCGGACGTCCACTTACCTGGCCTGTTCGGCAGGACTGACAGGTACAACGCACGCTCCGGGACCCTGAGAACTTCGTACGTCGTACACATGTGGGAGGGTGCCGGCGGCTGATATAGGCGGCCAAGCCCCTCCCACAAATACAGGCCAATGAATCGGCCTTACACATATCGGGAAAGCTGGGTAATAAGTCAGTGATAATATTGTACACCGGGAAAGCTGGGTAATAAGTCAGTGATAATATCAGACATCGGGAAAGCTGGGTAATAAGTCAGTGAATATATCTATCTATATCTAGCACAGATCATATGGCTACTAGCTAACATGCATTTGGGCTGTAGTGATTTATTGTTTTTGCTGCACAGAATGGGTTTGTAACACAGGTTTTATGTGTAAAAGTGTATTAGAATGCAGGACAGCCACAAGTTACTCCATTAGTTCACTAGCATTGGTCAGTGGTCACTGAGTGATTCCCCAGCAGGGGGATGGGCTTTACATACTCTGCAGGCTCCATGTGGATGACTCATCCACATGAACGAGCACGGACTGAGCTCTGAGGGTGAGTCATGAGGAGGCGTGGCCTTCACTCAACTGCCTGAGAACCAGGAAGTTATCAGGACATTTACTGCTGGTAAGAAAAAGCAAAGTGGGACAACCCCTTTAAACAATGAAGTTTGCAAAAGCAGAAAAAAACAGGACATAATCATATACTACAAGCTGCTGGAGTGGTTGTTGCTTCTTATTGTTATTTGGTAGACTTTGCACTTAGATCTGTATTTACAGCACCATACAGTATTCATGTCTAATGATTTACCTGGTCTTCCTTTTATGAGTTTAACAGAAATGTTTAACCCGCCAGTTTGATGTTCTGCCACACAGGTCACTGTTATATTGCGGACACAGTTGAAGATATTCACAAAAAACCCATGGATAGCATTATAAGTTCCATCGGCATTTCTTGTAAGTAGAGGGTCATTCAGATATTGGACATTTCCACAAGTTGTTTTCAAGGAGACATTCACATCTTTTGGGTAGAATTCGTGAAGGGAACACTGGGCAGTTACATTATCATTGTCACCAATTGTAGAATTTAGAGACATGTTTGGAGGAGCTGGAAAAAGAGAGAATTATTGAGTCAAGTACAATTTTATTTATTTTTTTGCTGCTGCTTTGTTCCTCGTTAGAAAATGGTACATTTGTAAATCTCATTTTGTTGCCTGAATTATATGTTCTTCATTTTTGTATACCTTCTATGGCTAAATGGCTGCATTGTGGTCTAATTAATCTATTAATTAGCTATATGTATTAACCATAAATAATGCTTGTATATACTGTATTAGATAGATACTACTGTATATCTACATTTATGATATTGTGGGTATCGGCCAATTCTTCCCAACCATCCTTTATATTTTACTTTGAAACAGAAAGGAAAGAAGAGACACTAAGAAATAGGCATTTTCTATAGAAGCCTTGCATGTTTGTGCACAATTTGAATAAGTGTGTTGGTTTAATCAATGATGGCATAAACAATATGTCAGGAATGTGAATACTTGTCGGTAATATGAATATGTGCAACAAGAATAATACACAAGCTGTTCATCAGTAAATTGAGTCTATTTTATGTATAGCATTATTTTATTGTATTATCTTACCTTGGACAAAGAGATGGATAAGAGACGCTGACAAGTTCTTGCTAGGTGGTGGTATTATCCTATGTATGGTGCAGTTATACTTCCCAATATCATATATTTTGGCCTGATCAATGTTATATGATGTGTCAGTATTTCCTTCATTATGGTCAGCATCCATTTTTTTGGTGATTCTGTATCCGGTCATGTTGAGGAATTCCCAGTATACAGTGTATTTCTTCAACGTTGCATTTATAGAGCAGTTTAAATTGATATGATCTCCACTTGACACAAGGATCTTATCTGCAGCCTTGTTGGTTTTCGCATAAAAAGCTGCAAAGAAGATGACACAGGATGTTAATATTAGCAGATCATTTGGGTTAATTAAAAAGGTTAATTTTGTTTCGATTAATGAAAAAAGTGTATTTGAAATAACAATAGATTTTCTAATATCTTTTATTGGAAGCTTTTGTTCTTTGGGGTCAAAATCAATTTGACAAAAAACTGTTGGATGATTCTCAAGTGTAACAATTGGTTTTATTTCTTTCAAATGTGTAGGGAAAGAGATTTAATGACTTTTTGTGATATACTATATTAGTCAATTTTGTCAACCTTTGTCAGCTTTTAAAGTGTTTTCTTTGCAACTCTCTAAATGAGCATTGCTTATGTGTACTGTACTGAATATGGTCACCCGTATGCAGAGGAAGGCATCCTAACTTGCCTCTTCTCTCCCTGCGAGCTGCCACCCTACATCTGATTTATAAGTACATAGCTGGTTTATTACAGGAAAAAGTAGCCTTCTGCATGTGTCCCTGTGTGTAATACCTATAGTAAGAGCTGATTGGTGCTCTACTCCACCTTCTCAGCGGCTAGTTGGTGAGCACAGTGTTGCTGTCAGAATTGCACCATTACATTGTATGCAACTGTAAATGGCGCCATTAGAACGTACAACTTGTCCTGCAAAAAATAAGCTATGTAAACAGAAAAATAAAAAAGTTAGGACTCTGGGAAGGCGGGGAGTGAAATTGGAAAACGCAAAAATGGAAAATCGCATGGTCCTCTAAGAGTTAAACATCTATATTCTGGTTCTGTCTTGATGTAGTTTTCTGACATTACTTCCCACTTTCAATTGCCAAATAAAGACTTCTGTAAGTATGTATATGACATTCTCTTTCGTTATTTACTAATTGATGCTGCCCTTCTACCTAAATTTGCATTCTCCTTTTTTTTTTTAACAAAAAACAAAACATCTTGTCCACACCTAAAGACAAACTCTTGGGGGATATTCACAAACCTGTTGCAGAAGTTTCTGAAACTAAATTAAGGTTTGGTGGAAAGAATATGGATTTCTGCAGCTTCCATTTAGAGAAATGGAACAGTTGCAGAAATGTATACAGCAAATCTGGCGTGTTTGAGTTCACCCATGCTGACAATACTTCTCACAGCTGAGATTTAGGGGCATCCAGTCTGTATTCCTTTGTTGGTAATTAAATAGTATTTAAACTTACATAGTTAATATGGTCGAAAAAAGCCATAAGTTCATCAACTTGCAACCAATATTTCTATAGTATATAAACATGTAACACGACAAAAAGGAAAAAAAACGATAGAAATACTACCTACAACTCCAGTGTAAATTTTTTTTGTAATTGCAGAGTAAGTTGTAATAGTACTGGCAGTAGTCAGAAATCTGACCCCATACCTCCCAACTTTTAAAAAGGAGGGACATTATCAGCGGCACTCTAAGCCATGCCTCTAACTCTACCCAATGTCTATCTATACATGTCCCAATCCTCCCCAGTACCCTTTGGGCCCACCCACAGTATATTGCCCCCTTAGGGCCCTCAGACAGTAGTTATGCCCCCTTAGTGTCCCTACACAGTTACATGCCCCCTTTAGTGCTGCAGCAGTAGAATTCCCCCTTTATTGCCCCCACACAGTAGAATAACCCCTTTAGTGTTGCCACATAGTAGTATGCCCCCTCTAGTGTACCCACACAGTAGAATGTCCCATTTAGTGCACCCTTGCAGTAGAATACTCCCTTAGTGGCCCCACACAGTAGAATAACCCCTTTAGTGTTGCCACATAGTAATATGCCCCCTCTAGTGTACCCACACAGTAGAATGTCCCATTTAGTGCACCCTTGCAGTAGAATACTCCCTTAGTGGCCCCACACAGTAGAATAACCCCTTTAGTGTTGCCACATAGTAGTATGCCCCCTCTAGTGTACCCACACAGTAGAATGTCCCATTTAGTGCACCCTTGCAGTAGAATACTCCCTTAGTGGCCCCACACAGTAGAATAACCCATTTAGTGTTGCCACATAGTAATATGCCCCCTCTAGTGTACCCACACAGTAGAATGTCCCATTTAGTGCATCCTTGCAGTATAATACTCCCTTAGTGTCCCCACACAGTAGAATGCCCCTTTTAATGTCCCCTCACAGTATTGATGGCCCCAGTGTTGTTAGTAAAATAAAAAATAACACTTACCTAGCCCCTGGTAAATGGAGCACACGTGTTCTCCCTAGGAGCAGGAACGATAAAGTGATAACATGTCATCTGCTGTGCTTAGCACAAGAACACAGGGACTGTGGAATTATCATTCCCTGACCTTGGTGATCCACTGTTTCGCCCAGCAGGCACGATGAGAGTGCTGGCACTTGAATAGTGAAGCAGGGAGTGGACATTTATGCATGAAAAGAATGAAAAATTTAAAAAACTAAATGAAATGAAAAAACGGCAAGTTTTACTGAATATGTCCTACAGAGCTATATATGAAATTGCTCAGCTCCTCCTGTTCTATAACATGCTTTAGATTGCACACGCTGCATGGTGTATTGTGACAGATAGGAATTTAAGCAAAAGGGCAAAAGGTCCTGCACCATACATGGAAAAGCGTGACTTTTATTTCATACATTAAAATCCAAAAACAATGGTTTCCTGCTTATGCTTTTTGAGCCTTCAAGGCTCTTACTTATAGCTGACAAATGGAAAGACTAAAATCAATCTGGTGAAAAGTTTTGCACTCCCTGTGTAACAGTATTTCACAGACACATTTTATAGTCACACATCCCATGTATTAAAAAAAGTGTCTTCAATTAAATAAAATGTTACTGTTGAAAAATGGAATTAAAAAAAAATAGACATTAAAGGGGTTTTCTGAGATTTTGATATTGATGAACTATCCTCAGGACAGGTGATCAGTATCTTATTAGTGTGGGTCCAACACCTGGGACCACGCAGCAGCCTTTTACGTGCTTACCAAGCACAATTTCATACATTATTTGGCGGCTGTGCTTACTATCGCAGCTCAGTCACATTCACTTCAATGGGGCTGATCTGCGATACCAAGCACAGCCGCTATACACTGTATGGCGCTGTGCTTGGTAAGCTGCCAGAAGGCCACAGTGTTCACAGGATCTCCTTGCCTTCTTAAACAGCTGATTGGTGGAATCCCATGTGTCGGCCACCCACCAGTCAGATACTGATGACCTATCCTGAGGATAGATCATCAGTATTAAAATCTCATAAAACCCCTTTAAAAACAGTGAAAAACCATCCAGACAAGGGAGGAATCTGGAATATGGACCAAGCACCTATGCAACTCATAGGCATATGTGTAGAGCTAACAAACTGAGACACCTTTGTATTCCTAATTGTTACAATGAATTGCAAAATGTAGCATTGAAGAAATAACAGTTACAAGAGATACTACAGGAAAAAAGGTATGGTACTGTGCATGCAGTGCAGCTAATGACGAGATGGATGGATGGATTAATAAGCTAACATAACCATATAAAAGCATCAGTCATGTATACATGTTAATCCATTATTGAACAGTTTAAAATCAGTGACAACCTCCATCACAACTAGAAATGACATTTCTCAAATTCATTTTGTTGCAAACCAAAATAGAAACCCCCAAGCGATATGATCAAGGATAAGCACTTATCTAAAAAAATGTCTGGTGTGAATGGGAATAGCTCCATAATGTGCAGGCACCAACATTTAAAATATTTACTCTCACCTGTAGGTAATAGCATTAAGCAGACAGAGAGAATTTGAGAGAAGTATGCCATCTTCATCAGTATGATCCAGAAAGAGTAATGAAAGAGGCGTTTTACTGTGCAGCACTTTCACTTCACAACTAACGACCCACCCATCCTCAAGTCCAGAAAACTATCAGGTCATGCAGTCTTCACCCAATAGGTTGCTTATAGCAAACAATTTTGAGTTTAGGAACTTACAATACATTAAATGGTTGCTATGTAAAATTAGTGTGAACATATAATATTAACTTCTTCATTTCCCACAGGCAGTGTCCCTTAACACTTTAAGAACCGAGCCAATTTTTATTTTCACTTTTTTGTTTTATCCCTCTCGCCTTCCAATAGCCATAATATTTTTACTTTTCCATTCACAGCCTTATGAAGATTTACTTTCTGCGGCAATGCCAAATTTATATAGTTTTTATTATTTTGCTTTACTTTTTTTTTTAAATAATAACAACCGCTAAAGAAATATAAATTTACCTTGCATTACCATATTCTGACATCTATAACTTTTTTTTATATTTTCACCTACTGAGCTGTTTGAGGGCTTGTATTAGTACAAGCTGTGATTTATGTTGGACTCATTGAGGATACATACCACTTTTTGACCACTATTTATTTAGTTTTTATAGGGGCCAAAGGGACCAAACTAGCTCCATTACAGCAGTCGCTGTGCAGAATAAATATTTAATATTTTAATAGTTCAAATATATTTCAACCTGGTGATAACTATTATTTATTTATTTTTATTGTAAATGTAGATTAATTTATGTAAAACTGGTGATTTGAATTTTTATAATGTTGTTGTCTTACGTGCTATTTTTTTACTGTAATTTTAGTAACCATAGAAGACTTGAACAGGCAATCCTCTGATCACTTATAACACAGACTGCAATAACATACTATTGCAATCGATGGGATTACTCTGGATTTATACAGTTTTTTAGACAAATCAAAACAACTTGTACAAATAGTACCATGTCGAGCTACTGTAAAAATACAAGAAAGAGATAGAGGCAAGATAGAAAAAAGAAAGAGGGGGGAGAAATGGGTGGGGGGTTAGAAGGGAGAAGGAACACGCTCTATATTCCCATCCTCAACTTTCAGGCATACACTAAACCAGCAACAGTAAACCCCAGAGTCTAGTGCAGATCTGAAGTCTGCTAAGCTGCAGATGTCTGATCTGAAAATTAGAGAGAGAGTAAAAAGGCAAGAAGAGATCCCCATCTAGCATCAAACCTATTACCTTAATTATGCGATGTGGCAATCAATTCTTCCATTCTAACCAAGAGTATACGTTTTTTGGTCCATTCACAGAGAGAGGGAGCAGGATCCGATTTCCAATGCCTCGGAATAGTAATCCGAGCTGCCGTTAAGAAGAATCTTTACTTGGGACACAGAGCCAGGTAGCAGTGAAAGAAGCGTAAGTTCGGGCAAGTTAGTAAGCACTTTCCCAGAAAACTGTCTAAAAAACCCTAGCACTTGATCTCAAAATCTTTTAATCTTTGGGCAGCCCCACCAAATATGAAGCATAGTGCCAACATCCGATCTTCATTTGCAGCAAATATTGGAAACTCAGGGAAACATTTTGTGGAGGATTGATGGGAAGTAATACCATTGAGACAATATTATGAAATTCTTTTGATGAGCTTGAGCCGAGATCGAAAGCCCTTGAGAAAACGTATACATTTTATCAACCTCTTCTAGTAAAAAAAGGTAAGTTGAAGGTCTCATTTCTCAAAACAAGGCGCCAAATCATTGTTACTAAGTTTTAACAGAATTTTGTAAAGTTGTGAGAGCACCTTGAAATGCAGGCCCGGCTTTAGGAAGAGATTGTCAAAGTCAGTCATCTCTAGGCATGGGTGGTGTAAGAAGAGACCTCTAATAAACTGACTTGAGCTGGGCATATTTGAACCAACTCCACCCCTGTCTCATACCAGAAGGCATTAATGAGTCTGTAGGAGTAAGTGTAGCATTGGTTAAGGTATCACGGACTCTGGGATAAGAATGGCGAAGCCAATGTAGGAATCTCAGAGCGTGATGGCCGGGTTGCCCATGAGAGGGGTCATGGGGCCAGGACACTGGGATAAACCAAAACTTTTGGTCCACTTATCCCAGTTAGAAAGAGTATGACGTGCCAAGAAGGGCCAATCCTCCAGTGGTGGTCTATCCTCATGAGGAACCCAAGGGGCTATTATAAAATCCATCAAGGTGCAAGGTCCTGTTCCATCTGAACCCACAACTTTGCACTAGAGCCTCTGGACCAGTTTATGATCCGCATGAGAACAACCACCGTATGATATAATTTCAGATCTGGCATACCCATACCCCCGCTTTTTTTAGGTTTGGACAGTATACGGGCGTTCAATCTAGGCTTACCCTTACCCCAGACAAATCGAGTTATTGCTTTATTAAGGGCCCCAAAAAACTTCCCTGGAATGCATATGGAATAAATATAAGGATCTCGGAAGAATATCCATTTTAATCACGTTTATCCTACCAAACCATGATATGGATTTCAAGGAATATTTTCCCAGGTCCGTTAGTGTCCTAGCTTGGAGAGGTATATAGTTAAGCAGGTATAGGAGATGGAAGTGAGCTGGGATCTGTAGCCCCAGGTATGTAATGCTTGTTGGCTGCCATATGAAAGTGAAGTTGGACTGTGTAAGTGTTGCTTCCTCAACAGGCAGTGAAATATTCAACAATTCACTCTTGTATAGATTGATTTTGAAGTTACTAAGAACTCCAAAATGATGAAATTCTTTCAGGATGGATAGTAGGGTCATATGAGGGTTTGAAACATACATAAGTAGATCATCAGCGTATAATGCTAGCTTGTGGTGGTGATTGTTTAAGTCTAATACTGCAATGTTGGGATTAGTACGCAAGGCCGTGACAAGGTGTTCCGTTAATAGGACGTAGAGAAGAGGCAAGAGCGGACACCCTTGATGTGTTCCGTTACAAAATTGAAGGCGGAGGCTAAGATGCCGTTTACCTTCACTCTGGCGGAAGGGCGGGTGTATAGGGCATGGACCTTATCGACCAGGTTTCTGCAGTAAAAATCCCATCGAGGGGGGCGTGACCGGAAGTTGAGGAGAGAGGCCGCAAGTCCGCACCGCTCTAATTGGGACTGTCAGATCCAAAGACATCCACCCCGATCTTCTGCAGTACCCCAGGAGATCTTACCTTACTCCACTGCAGGGGACTCCAAAGAGCATTTTGAGACCTCCCAGGCTCAGATACACGCACCTGGATGGGAACGGCGGGTGCGGCCTACCTCGTTCGGCGCTGGTGTACAACAGCTGTCCCTGCTCTACGGAGGGCTTCGGAGTAACATAGTAACATAGTAACATAGTACATAAGGCCGAAAAAAGACATTTGTCCATCCAGTTCGGCCTGTTATCCTGCAAGTTGATCCAGAGGAAGGCAAAAAAAAAAAAAAACCCTGTGAGGTAGAAGCCAATTTTCTCCACTTTAGGGGAATATTAAATTCCATCCCGACTCCAATCAGGCAATCAAAATAACTCCCTGGATCAACGACCCCTCTCTAGTAGCTATAGCCTGTAATATTATTAAGCTCCAGAAATATGTCCAGGCCCCTCTTGAATTCCTTTATTGTACTCACCATCACCACCTCCTCAGGCAGAGAGTTCCATAGTCTCACTGCTCTTACCGTAAAGAATCCTTTTCTATGTTTGTGTACAAACCTTCTTTCCTCCAGACGCAGAGGATGTCCCCTCGTCACAGTCACAGTCCTGGGGATAAATAGCTGATGGGATAGATCTCTGTACTGACCCCTGATATATTTATACATATTAATTTATACATATTAATGTTTCACGGACCTATCGAGGTGGTGACTAGGTGACAGTCTCCACACCGCAGTGAGTCTCCTCCCGATATATCCCTATATACCGTGAGGCCTACAGGTCTTCAGTCCTGAGGCATCAGCAGTCGGCTTACCGTGTGTCCCAGCGGCTGTACCCGCTTGTGAAAAAAGGTCCGTCCTGAGGGCAGCCGACCTCCGGTAGCCAGGTCCCTCATTCACCTGGTGTTTTGTCACACTTCCTACCACCCACCATGAGGGTCTGATTCCTTAGGGGAAGGGGTGCCTGCTGAGGGCAAAGAATCATCCACAACCTGTATCAGCGTGGTCCACATGGTGGGCACTAGGAAGAGCACCAGAATCAGCACACCTGCTGGTGGGAAAGCAAGAGCACAAAGAGGTCTACATAGTTACTTCAAGGTGGGTGATAGACAAAGTGACACCTTACAACTCAACATTGATGCACAGCCATTTGTTCCAAGTGTGCATCAACCCACAGGGTCCCTGCCAGCACCGGGGGATACCGCAGTCACTGCTCTGGCAGAATTACCATGAAACATAGTTGTTACACATTCTCGTATCCCAGCTACCGCTAGTATGGGCCCCAAGCCTAATCGTCAAAATGCGTACTTCTCACCCTCGTATTACCCGGAACCTGCTACACAATCAGGTGCTGCCTCATCCTCAAGTCGTAAAGGGGCTCTAAATGGTGATCCGGGCAGGGAACAACGGGATTGGAAAGAACATGTGAAACTCCTTCCCACCAGACAGGAAATGGAGAAGTTTATGGAACGTCTGGAGAATTCTTAAAAACAGGAACTGTCGGTAATTGCTGCAAACATACAAGCCATAGAGGAAAGAGTGGAGGAGGTGGCGTCCATACATGACCACACATCTGAGAAAGTGGAGGAATTGGTTGCACAAGGGACTATGAGAGATCGTCATATTTGCCAACTATACAAATTACATGATGATTTAGAAAATAGGAATCGAAGGAATAATATTAGAATAAGAGGCCTTCCTGAATCTACTAAAACTGAGGACTTGATCCCGACCTTACAAGGCCTATTCAGTTCCATCTTAGAAGTCCCTGTTTCAGACCGTCTTGAAATAGATAGGGCTCACAGAACTCTGGCTCCAATTAACCCAGACCCATCTAAGCCAAGAGACGTGATTTGTCGCCTTCATTTTTACTCGGTGAAGGAAGGAAGAAATAATGAAGAAAGCACGCAATTTAACTTCCATTGACTTTGATGGGGCTTCCCTGCTTCTATTGCAAGATCTCTCCCGTGCTGTGCTAACTCAGAGAAGAGCCCTCAAACCGTTGTTGGACCTCTTGAGAGCTCACAATATCCCCTATTCCTGGGGGTTTCCTTTCCAACTTGTGGTGCGCAGAAATGGCCGACACATTGAACTATGTGATCCTGAGGATTTGTATCCCTTCCTTAAAGCGCTTGACCTTCCTTCTCTTCGCCTGCCGGACTGGCACTGCACTCCTCCATTGTCGTCGGGTCCTCCTTCCAGACGAAACAAGACGACAATTATCTTACCTGAAAGCGTAACATGACTCTTTATTATAATGTTTCTTGAGTTTCTCTCTAAAGCCCTGGTTCAGTTTCCCCTTGAGGAGGTTTTCCATTGGGGGAGTTGTTTTAGGGCTCATACCCCCCACACTAGGAGATTAATGTAATCTTTTTTTCAGAATCGTACGATTTTCCTTTTCGCATTTGTACTATGCTAGCATATTATGTTTTCATAACTCCGTTAAACTTATGGTTATTTGGAACTTCTTCGTTGCCTACAAGTTAATGTAAGGTTGTGGTACAGTCCTGCCTGGGACTTGGCACCCCACCCTGACTGGGCAGATTGTACCTGTCGTACACACGGCCTTTCCTTAATTTGTCATACTGATTCCTGGATACTTCTGGGGTATACAATAATAGTATGTTTACATTCCACTTATTTTCTGGCTCTTTCTCGACCTTTTCCCTTGCTCCTTTTGTGTCTCTCTTTCTCCATTATCCCATCCAGTAAATCAGTGCGTATATCCTACTCCTCTTAAGAAGGTACATCAAGTGCCTTCACCTTTATGGTAGCACACTTTGATATAACTATTCGCTGTCTGCAGCCACCATCAAAGTTCAAGGAGGCTGCTATGATGTTTCAGCCTAGTGTCAAACTCGCCTCACTCAATGTTAGAGGCTTAGAGGGAACCTGTCACCAGGATTTTGTGTATAGAGCTGAGGACATGGGTTGCTAGATGTCCGCTAGCACATCCGCAATACCCAGTCCTCATAGCTCTGTGTGCTTTTATTGTGTCAAAAAAATGATCCGATAAATATGCAAATTAACATAAAAGAGTCATATCTTACTTGTGTGACCAGAGAAGAGTCATATTTTCAAGCTCTGACTCATCTCAGATTAATTTGCATATGTATCAAATCGGTTTTTATACACAATAAAAGCACACAGAGCTATGGGAACTGGGTATTGCGGATGTGCTAGCGGACATCTAGCAACCCATGTCCTCAGCTCTATACCCAAAATCCTGGTGACAGGTTCTCTTTAAACATCCCCAAGAAACGTTCCAGCATTTTATATGACATGCATAGAGAGAGGGTGCAGATCCTTTTACTCCAGGAAACGCATTTTAGATCGGGTCAAAAAATCGAAATTGAAAGGTGTTTCCATCGCAATACATAAGTCTCTTTCTTATTCCCTTTTAGATCTCCAGACAGACCCTCAAAGGAGATTCCTGTTCCTGAAGCTGAGAATCTGTGAGAAAACGTACACTAGCGGTAACCTTTATCTTCCCAACATGGGACAGTGTAGATTCTTGGGGAGGATTTTGTCAAAGTTGGACAGGTTTGCAGAAGAGATTATACTACTGGGTGGTGATTTTAACCTGGTTTTGGAGCCTTCGTTGGACTCTTCTTCGGGGGGTTCGAAGTTCCGAAATCAGCAATTACTAAGATGCATCCTTCCCTTTTCTCAAGGCAGTTGGTGGATGTGTGGCACATTCTAAATCCTAAAGTTAGGGACTATACCTATTTTTCTCCGATACACCTATCTTACAGCAGATTAGATATGTTTTTTATATCTCACCATGCCCTAATGTTCAAACCATCTTCACATATAGGCACACTGATGTGATCCAACCATTCTCCAGTGTTCCTCACTCTGGAGCTACCTGGCCTCACAGCTAAATAATGGGTTTGGCGTCTGAATGATACCTTGCTCCGGGATAGCGTCTGCCGGGCTGATATATCATCCAGCATAAAGGAATTTTTAGATGTACACGCTTCAGATGCCTTTCCTCTCCCTGTACAGTGGGAGGCATTAAAGTGTGTATTGAGAGGGGTATTGATCAAAAACAGGTCCAGGCTCAAAAAAGAAAAAGCAGCTAAAATAAAGAGTCTTTTGTCTAAAATGGCCGATCTGGAAAGATCTCACAAACAAACGCTAAACCACCAAACTCTTAATGACCTTACTACTCTTAGAGAACAACTTCAGGGTCTACTCAAAGAAGCGTCCCGTAGGCAGCATGAAAAGTTCAGGAACTTTCTCTTTGAAAACTCTAATAAACCGGGTAAAGCCCTAGCTTGCTACATTCACCCCCGCCAGCAGTTGAGTTACATTCCCTGCATAAAAGATTCGAACGGTTCATGGATTCATCTCCCCATCGGGATAGCGGATACCTTTAAACAGTATTTTGAATCCCTATACAACATTAATGAACAGTTGGATATTAGAGCAGCAACTGACCTAGATAGTCACATACACCAGTATGTAAATGACACGACCCTCCCCACTATATCCACGGAAGCAGCTGCTAACATTGAGGAAGATTTCAGAGAATCAGAACTTAGTGATCATATCCAATTTAAAGGGGGGGAAAAGCCCGGTCCAGATGGCTTTACGGCTCCCTTCTTTAAAACATTTGCTGATCTCATTGTGCCTTTCCTTACAAAAGTATTTAATAGCATCTCCCAAACGAATACCTTTCTGAAACAGGCTCTGGAGGTGCATATAGTCTTAATTCCAAAACCAAATAAAGATGCCTCATGCTGTAGCAATTATCCCTTATCAATAGTGATATTAACCACTTCAGCCCCACTAGGTGAAACCCCCTTCATGACCAGAGCACTTTTTACACTTCGGCACTACACTCCTTTCACCGTTTATCGCTCGGTCATGCAACTTACCACCCAAATGAATTTTACCTCCTTTTCTTCTCACTAATGGAGCTTTCATTTGGTGGTATTTTATTGCTGCTGACATTTTTACTTTTTTTGTTATTAATCAAAATGTAACGATTTTTTTGCAAAAAAATGACATTTTTCACTTTCAGCTGTAAAATTTTGCAAAAAAAAAACGACATCCATATATAAATTTTTCGCCAAATTTATTGTTCTACATGTCTTTGATAAAAAAAAATGTTTGGGCAAAAAAAAAAAAATGGTTTGGGTAAAAGTTATAGCATTTACAAACTATGGTACAAAAATGTGAATTTCCGCTTTTTGAAACAGCTCTGACTTTCTGAGCACCTGTCATGATTCCTGAGGTTCTACAATGCCCAAACAGTAGAAAACCCCCACAAATGACCCCATTTCGGAAAGTAGACACCCTAAGGTATTCGCTGATGGGCATAGTGAGTTCATAGAACTTTTTATTTTTTGTCACAAGTTAGCGGAAAATGATGATGATTTTTTATTTTTTATTTTTTCTTACAAAGTCTCATATTCCACTAACTTGCGACAAAAAATAAAAAATTCTAGGAACTCCCCATGCCCCTCACAGAATACCTTGGGGTGTCTTCTTTCCAAAATGGGATCACTTGTGGGGTAGTTATACTGCCCTGGCAATTTAGGGGCCCAAATGTGTGAGAAGAACTTTGCAATCAAAATGTGTAAAAAATGACCGGTGAAATCCAAAAGGTGCACTTTGGAATATGTGCCCCTTTGCCCACCTTGGCAGCAAAAAAGTGTGACACATCTGGTATCGCCGTACTCAGGAGAAGTTGGGGAATGTGTTTTGGGGTGTCATTTTACATATACCCATGCTGGGTGAGAAAAATATCTTGGTCAAATGCCAACTTTGTATAAAAAAATGGGAAAAGTTGTCTTTTGCCAAGATATTTCTCTCATCCAGCATGGGTATATGTAAAATGACACCCCAAAACACATTCCCCAACTTCTCCTGAGTACGGGGATACCAGATGTGTCACACTTTTTTGCTGCCAAGGTGGGCAAAGGGGCACATATTCCAAAGTGCACCTTTCAGATTTTGCAGGCCATTTTTTACACATTTTGATTGCAAGGTACTTCTCACACATTTGGGCCCCTAAATTGCCAGGGCAGTATAACTACGCCACAAGTGACCCCATTTTGGAAAGAAGACACCCCAAGGTATTCCGTGAGGGGCATGGCAAGTTCCTAGAATTTTTTATTTTTTGTCGCAAGTTAGTGGAATATGAGACTTTGTAAGGAAAAAAGAAAAATCATCATTTTCCGCTAACTTGTGATAAAAAATAAAAAATTCTAGGAACTCGCCGTACCCCTCACGGAATACCTTGGGGTGTCTTCTTTCCAAAATGGGGTCACTTGTGGCGTAGTTATACTGCCCTGGCAATTTAGGGGCCCAAATGTGTAAGAAGTACCTTGCAATCAAAATGTGTAAAAAATGGCCTGCGAAATCCGAAAGGTGCACTTTGGAATATGTGCCCCTTTGCCCACCTTGGCTGCAAAAAAGTGTCACACATGTGGTATCGCCGTACTCAGGAGAAGTTGGGCAATGTGTTTTGGGATGGCATTTTACATATACCCATGCTGGGTGAGAGAAATATCTTGGCAAAAGACAACTTTTCCCATTTTTTTATACAAAGTTGGCATTTGACCAAGATATTTTTCTCACCCAGCATGGGTATATGTAAAATGACACCCCAAAACACATTCCCCAACTTCTCCTGAGTACGGCGATACCACATGTGTGACACTTTTTTGCAGCCTAGATGTGCAAAGGGGCCCAAATTCCTTTTAGGAGGGCATTTTTAGACATTTGGATCCCAGACTTCTTCTCACACTTTCGGGCCCCTAAAAAGCCAGGGCAGTATAAATACCCCACATGTGACCCCACTTTGGAAAGAAGACACCCCAAGGTATTCAATGAGGGGCATGGCGAGTTCCTAGAATTTTTTATTTTTTTTGCATAAGTTAGCGGATATTGATTTTTTTTTTTTTTTTCTCACAAATTCTCACTTTCCGCTAACTTAGGACAAAAATTTCAATCTTTCATGGACTCAATATGCCCCTCACGGAATACCTTGGGGTGTCTTCTTTCCGAAATGGGGTCACATGTGGGGTATTTATACTGCCCTGGCTTTTTAGGGGCCCTAAAGCGTGAGAAGAAGTCTGGAATATAAATGTCTAAAAATGTTTACGCATTTGGATTCCGTGAGGGGTATGGTGCGTCCATGTGAGATTTTATTTTTTGACACAAGTTAGTAGAATATTAGACTTTGTAAGGGGGGGTGATCAATGACAGGGGGGTGATCAATGACAGGGGGGTGATCACCCATATAGACTCCCTGATCACCCCCCTGTCATTGATCACCCCCCTGTAAGGCTCCATTCAGACGTCCGTATAATTTTTACGGATCCATGGATCGGATCCGCAAAACACATGCGGACGTCTGAATGGAGCCTTACAGGGGGGTTATCAATGACAGGGGGTGATCAGGGTGATCACCCCCCTGTCACTGATCACCCCCCCCCTGTAAGGCTCCATTCAGACATCCGCATGATTTTTTACGGATCCATGGATACATGGATCGGATCCACAAAACACATGCGGACAACTGAATGGAGCCTTACAGGGGGGTTATCAATGACAGGGGGTGATCAGGGTGATCACCCCCCTGTCACTGATCACCCCCCCCCTGTAAGGCTCCATTCAGACATCTGCATGATTTTTTACGGATCCATGGATAGGATCCACAAAACACATGCGGACGTCTGAATGGAGCCTTACAGGGGGGTGATCAATGACAGGGGGGTGATCAGGGAGTGTATATGGGTGATCACCCGCCTGTCATTGATCTCCCCCTGTAAGGCTCCATTCAGACGTCCGCATGTGTTTTGCGGATCCGATCCATGTATCCATAGATCCGTAAAAATCATGCGGACGTCTGAATGGAGCCTTACAGGGGGGTGATCAATGACAGGGGGGTGATCAATGACAGGGGGTGATCAGGGAGTGTATATGGGTGATCACCCGCCTGTCATTGATCACCCCCCTGTAAGGCTCCATTCAGATGTCCGCATGATTTTTACGGATCCATGGATACATGGATCGGATCCACAAAACACATGCGGACGTCTGAATGGAGCCTTACAGGGGGGTTATCAATGACAGGGGGGTGATCAGGGAGTGTATATGGGTGATCACCCGCCTGTCATTGATCACCCCCCTGTAAGGCTCCATTCAGACGTCCGTATGCTTTTTGCGGATCCGATCCATGTATCCGTGGATCCGTAAAAATCATACGGACGTCTGAACGGAGCCTGACAGGGGGGTGATCAATGACAGGGCGGTGATCAATGACAGGGGGGTGATCAGGGAGTTTATATGGGGTGATCATGGGTGATCAGGGGTTTATAAGGGGTTAATAAGTGACCGAGGGGGGGTGTAGTGTAGTGTGGTGTTTGGTGCGACTGTACTGAGCTACCTGAGTCCTCTGGTGGTCGATCCTAACAAAAGGGACCACCAGAGGACCAGGTAGGAGGTATATTAGACGCTGTTATGAAAACAGCGTCTAATATACCTGTTAGAGGTTAAAAAATTCGGATCTCCAGCCTGCCAGCGAGCGATCGCCGCTGGCAGGCTGGAGATCCACTCGCTTACCTTCCGTTCCTGTGAGCGCGCGCGCCTGTGTGCGCGCGTTCACAGGAAATCTCGGCTCTCGCGGGAGGACGCGTATATGCGTCCACCCAGAAGAGCAGGACCGCCGGCAGGACGCAATCCTGCGTACGGCGGTCCTGAGGAGGTTAAGATGTACTCCAAATTGTTTTCCACCTGCCTTAACTCAATGCTCCCGGCGGTCATCCACAGGGATCAGGTGGGGTTTATACCGGGTAGGGAAGTTAGGTATAATACGATTAGAACCATTAACCTTATTGCGGCAGTAAAACGTCTCAAGAAGCCTTTATGCCTTTTATCAATAGATGCCGAAAAGGCTTTTGATCGGGTACGATGGAACTTTATGTGTAGTAGTTTCCTGTGGCAGGCCTCTGAGCCTTCAAAAGACCTCAGGATGCCATAGCAACTGACTGGAACCCCATAATTTCACTGCAAGGTCTTTGATTTGAGAACAGTGGAGCCCCTCTATCTGTCTAACCACCCAGATGCTGTAGTCACTAATGACAGCAGCATCTAATGTGTTAACTGACTGGGATTGGAGTTTTCATCCATCCCGGGCATTGCAGCTGGGTGTCAGCTGTATTGCACTGCCAGCAACTGTTACGTATGGAACAGGCTCAACTCAAGAACCAACCTCAAACATTCCTTACAATCAAATGACATACCTATACATCAAGTTAGTGTGTTGTCAGATTTCATAGTGATGCCTAGCCATTGATTTAAGTAAGAATAGTAATCACAAGCTAGAAGTTTTCATGTCTTTAAAAACATGACATATAGTGAGTACAGCAGCAATAAAGGGGAATTCTGGTTTCATGAAATTGATGACCCATCTGACCATTCGGCCAGACAAAAAACATTGTGTCCAGTTAATATCGTTAGTGTAAAACCTTTGGAGGCAATTTCTTTTATTATTGCATTGTACTAATTTTGAGGTAAATTTTTTTTTTCTTCAATTCATCTTCATTAAACATTTTAAGACCCTTTCTCTGTACAGCCTTGAGGTTCTCTAGTAGCACACTTTGTATTTTTACTGTGTTCCATCAGGGAGCAGCTGGTGGCTCCTTATCTCTGATCTCTGACCTCTTAGGCAGTCATTATAGCTCAATGCTTATCTTACCGACAAGTATATGGCTTAAATACCACATTTTTCGCCCTATAAGGCGCAATTGCCCATAAGACTCCCCTGGGTTTTTGAGGAGGAAAAAAGGGGAAAAAAAATGTTTTAACCAAAAGGTGTGCTTTTGGTGGGTTTTGAACTAATGTCTGTGGATGACACTATTATAGGGGATCTGTAGATGACGCACTGATATGGATCTGTGGAGGACACACTGTTATGGGGGATCTGTGGACGGCACTGTTATGGGGGGATCTGTGGACAGCACTGTTATGGGGGGATCTGTGGACGGCATTGTTATGAAGGGGATCTGTGGATGGCACTGTTAAAGGGGATCTGTGGATGGCACTGTTAAAAGGGATCTGTGGATGGCACTGTTATGGGGCATCTCTGGATGGCACTGTTATGGGGCATCTGTGGATGGCACTGTTATGGGGCATCTGTGGATGACACTTATGGGGGCATCTGTGGATGACACTGTTATGGGGGCATCTGTGGATGACACTGTTATGGGGGCATCTGTGGATGACACTATTATGGGGGCATCTGTGGATGACAAATATAGCATCTTATGCTATATATGTGTCATCCACAGATATCCCCCATAACAGTGTCCCTGTGTACAGTAAATAGTGACCCTAATACAATTGGGGGCCGGCAACTGGTGTTAAAATCGCTGCGGGGCCCGGTGCAGTCACTGTACTCTAATACACCGGGCCCCGCACTCACCAGTATTCAGATGTAAACTGTAGGCAATTGATATGTTAACTGTAGGCAATCCATATTTAAACTACAAGGGAGCACAATCCACGTACCTTAGTACTCACTATTGAATGCCTGTACTTGCAGGCAGGCTGGCCGGTCACACACTTCCTCACAGCGCAGGCTCCGCCTTCTTCATTAATAAAGTGGGCGGAGCATGTGCCGTGAGGAACTGAGTGACTGTCCAGCCTGCCTGCAAGTATGGACGTTAAATAGTGAGTACTAAGGTATGCGGATTGCACTACCTTGTAGTTTAAATATGGATTGCCTACAGCTAACATATCAATTGCCTACAGTTTACATCTGAATACTTGTGTGTGCGGGGCTCGGGCCCCGCCGCAAGTTGCCTCCAGTCCCTCCTCCCTCCCCGCTGATACATCGCAGCTTGCGATGTAAAAATGGCAGCATTCACCCTATAAGACGCACTGCCATTTCCCTCCCACTTTTGGGGGGAAAAAGTGCGTATTATAGGGCGAAAAATACAGTGTTTGTGGCCTTTTTGTTATTTAGAGATAAGGATTATTACATGACCACACAAAGTGAACGTATGATTCACGCAACTAGACAAACAGTTATCCCTTTGTCACAGAATGGCTGAATATTTTTTTATTAAAAATTAAAAAAGGATTTTTAGCCTCAAATGCGTTCTTAAAAGGTGTATATAGCCTTTCATTTGTGACAAGTGTGATCATATAAATATCTAGCATGTTAAAAGCATTTGTCACATCTGTACGGTGTGTAGGAAGGCGCAAGGGGCCGTCATTGATGGAAGGTATGTGAGAGATTCCTGGCCTTGGTGAGGTAAGAGCCAGTAGTTTTAAGTGGCAGTGGCAGCTAGTGCTGACTGACACTGTTGTTAGAGTGGCTGTAAAGCCGATCCGGGCCGGCTCTTACTGGGAGTAGCCAAAGTGCTCGGTGGGTGGCTTGTGCCATGCTAAAGGGCTGGGAGACACCTGCTGGGAAACAGGCCCTAAAGCCTGCTGTGGGCTGTGGTTGGAAAAACTGCTGAACAGGTGAAGGCTTTTGTTCTGTGGACTATTTATGGTGTGAACAAACACCAAGACTGCAAACCGTTACTTTTTGTTTTTCACTATGTGTGAATAAAACACTGAACTGTTTAAGTTAAAGTCTTTGTGATTGCCTCTGTACTGCGTCCGCTAGCCTGTCTACCAGAGCAAATCCCCACAGGTGTCAGTTCATCTTGACAGAATTAGTGGGAAAAAAATGACAACTTATAGATATGACATTTACACTCACCTAAAGAATTATTAGGAAATCCTGTTCTATTTCTCATTAATGCGATTATCTAGTCAACCAATCACATGGCAGTTGCTTCAATGCATGTAGGGTTGTGGTCCTGGTCAATACAATCTCCTGAACTCCAAACTGAATGTCAGAATGGGAAGGAAAGGTGATTTAAGCAATTTTGAGCGTGGGGTTTACAAAGAATGGTGTGAAAAGGGAAAAACATCCAGTATGCAGCAGTCCTGTGGGCAAAAATGCCTTGTTGATGCTAAAGGTCAGAGGAGAATGGGCCGACTCATTCAAGCTGATAATAACCACTCGTTACAACCGAGGTATGCAGCAAAGCATTTGTGAAGCCACAACACACACAACCTTGAGGCGGATGGGCTACAACAGCAGAAGACCCCACCGGGTACCACTCATCTCAACTACAAATGCGAAAAAGAGGCTACAATTTGCACGAGCTCACCAAAATTGGACTGTTGAAGACTGGAAAAATGTTGTCTGGTCTGATGAGTCTCGATTTCTGTTGAGACATTCAAATGGTAGAGTCTGAATTTGACTTAAACAGAAAGAGAACATGTATCCATCATGCCTTGTTACCACTGTGGCGGTGGTGTAATGGTGTGGGGGATGTTTTCTGGGCACACTTTAGGCCCCTTAGTGCCAATTGGCCATCATTTAAATGCCACGGGCTACCTGAGCATTGTTTCTGACCATGTCCATCCCTTCATGACCACCATGTACCTATCTGATGGCTACTTCCAGCAGGATAATGCACTATGTCACAAAGCTCAAATAATTTCAAATTGGTTTCTTGAACATGACAATGAGTTCACTGTACTAAAATGGCCCCGACAGTCACTAGATCTTAACCCAATAGAGCATCTTTGGGATGTGGTGGAACGGGAGCTTCGTGCCCTGGATGTGCATCCCTCAAATCTCCATCAACTGCAAGATGCTATCCTATCAATATGGGCCAACATTTCCAAAGAATGCTATCAGCACCTTGTTGAATCAATGCCACGTAGAATTAAGGCAGTTCTGAAGGCAAAAGCGGGTCCAACACCGTATTAGTATGGTGTTTCCTAATAATTCTTTAGGTGAGTGTATATCCAAATGAGACAAGTAAGGAGCACAAGGGGCTGTTACCAACGTTTCAGGAGTCCAGCCACACCCACTGTGAAGGAGCCCAGCACCGTCCGCATCCTCTGAATCTCTTCCTTGCTCCCCCGACGTCACAGAGTTGAAGCGCTGTAATCTTGCACATGCGCAAGTATGCGGCATGTGAGTGCTGGCATGGTGTTCCTTCCCTGTGCTGGCATCAGCTTTAGGAAATGAACTGCGCATGCGCTAGCTGGCATGCGTGAGATTACGGCGTTTCAACTATGTGACATCAAGGGAGCAAGGAGGAGATTCAGAACTTGCAGGGTGGAGCTGGGTTCCTTAGCAGTGGGTGTGGCTGGGCTCCTGAAACGTTGGTAACAGCCCCTTTGTGTTCCTTACTTGCCTCATTTGCATATACATAAAATCGTTTTTTTTTATTGAATAAAAGCACTCAGAGCTATGGAAAATATATATTGTTAACATGCTAGTGGCGATCTAGCAGCACATGTCCTCAGCTCTATAGGCTCAAACTAGCTGACAGAATCCCTTTAACCTTCAGGACCGCCGCACGCAGGATTGCGTCCTGGCGGCGGCCCTGTTATTCCTCGTAGACGCGCCGGCGCGTCATCTCGCGAGAGGTGAGATTTCCTGTGAACGCGCGCACACAGGAGCGCGCATTCACAGGATCGCAAGGTAAACCAGTGGATCTACAGCCTGCCAGTGGCAATGATTCGCTGGCAGGCTGTAGATGCAATTTTTTTAACCCTTGAAAGGTATATCAGACCCTGTTTTGTTAACAGCGTCTGATATACCTGCTACCTGGTCCTCTAATGGTCCCTTTTGCTTGGATCGACCACCAGAGGACACAGGCAGCTCTGTAATAAGTAGCACCAAGCACCACACTACACTACACTAGACCCCCCCTGTCACTTATTAACCCCTGATCACCCCCCTGTAAGGCTCGATTCAGATGTCCGTATGTGTTTTGCAGATCCGCGGATCCGCAAAACACGGACACCGCGGATCTGCAAAACACAGACACCGGCAATGTGCTTTCCGCATTTTGAAGATCCGCACGTTGCCAGAATTATATAGAAAATGCCTTTTCTTGTCCGCAATTGCGGACAAGAATAGGACATGTTCTATAGGATCTACAAAAAACGCAGTGTTCGCCTGATCAGGCCTGATCTTGTGCGCACACTTGCGTTCAGTCCGCCCCACCGCAGTGACAGAATTTTTTTTTTCTGATCACTGCAAATACACCATAAAATCGCTGCGGCGCTATAAAAAGATCACTTTTGAGGGACACAAGTAAGCGGAAATGTTTTTTTTTCTTACAAAGTCTCATATTCCACTAACTTGTGACAAAAAATAACATCTCACATGAACTCACTACACAACCCAAGGTATTCTGTGAGGGGTATGGTGAGTTCATGTAAAATGTTATTTTTTGTCACAAGTTAGTGGAATATGAAACCTTGTAAGGGAAAAAAAAAAATTCCGCTAACTTGTGACAAAAAATAAAAACTTCCATGAACTCACTATGCCCATCAGCGAATACCTTAGGGTGTCTACTTTCCGAAATGGGGTCATTTGTGGGGTGTTTCTACTGTCTGGGCATTGTAGAACCTTAGGAAACATGACAGGTGCTCAGAAAGTCAAAGTGCGTAAATTCACATTTTTGCACCATAGTTTGTAAACGCTATAACTTTTACCCAAACCAATAAATATACACTTATTGCATTTTTTTTTATCAAAGACATGAGACATGTAGAACAATAAATTTAGAGAAAAATTTATATAGAAATGTAGTTTTAATTGAAAAATTTTACAACAGAAAGTGAAAAATGTAATCTTTTTTGCAAAAATTTCGGTCAATTTTGATTAATATCAAAAAAAGTAAAAAATGTCAGCAGCAATGAAATACCGCCAAATGAAAGTTCTATTAGTGAGAAGAAATGGAGGCAAAATTCATTTGGGTGGTAAGTTGTATGACCGAGCAATAAACCGTGAAAATAGTAGTGCAGAATTGTAAAAACTGGTCTGGTCATTAAGGGGGTTTAAGCTAGGGGGGCTGAAGTGGTTAATCATGTTAATTGAGCAGTTACCCTGCGGGACCTATATTTATGCACTAAGCACGATTGTATTTTGTCACTGCTTGAGAAGAGTCCCAGTAAGAGAACTGAAACGTCGCTGTTTGGTGATTATAGAACACTACTTTTGATTTACTTCTCTGGGAGAACCGTGGAATTTTTTTATTTACTCATTGGATCGTCTCCGCAGCCGCAGGCACCCCGCCATCATTATATCGCTGTGCTGCTCACAACATCTGCCTAGGAAAAAGAAGCCATTTGGTGGGAGAGTTGCTGCAGTGGATAAATCTGCAAGTGACCCTCTGGCTTTTTTCATCTTCTGCAGTTTGTTAAAGTGGTGAATGACAACTAGAATTGGAAATAGTTGTGGCAAAACTTGCACAGTTTGACATGTGGGCTAGCATTTCCATCAAGCTGGTGTTCAACGTGGCAAGAGAGATTAGACTAATCATTATTAAGCCTTTCCCTAGGGCTCAAGTAAAGGTGGGTGGGGCTTGGTAAATGTTTTGGTTATTATTAATATTTATTATTAAAGCTCTATTCATTCCATGGCGCTGTACATATGATAAGAGGTGTACATACATAATACAGATAATTACACTAAGCATGAACAAGACGAGTTACAAACTAATACAGAAGGAGAGAGGGCCCTGCCCATGAGGGCTTGCAATCTACAAGTTCCCTCTTCAGCTATGTTTTAGTGAGAGGCTGCTCAGTTTTTTTTATAGAGGTTGTCTATAAACACGAATAGCAAACTAAAGGCCATAAACCTCACACCTACATCAATGTCAGACTTTTTGAGGGTCAACACAGGCACCTATGTCCTCCTTCAAGCCGACAGCCAGAAAAGCTATCATTTCAAAGATCTAAACAGAGATCTGCCTATGATCTATATCCAGGACTGTATTTATAACAAGGGGGTACTATGCCCAGCGTCCGACTAGCTAACTGGGGTACCAAAGGATCCATTGGTGGGTCCTGGCTTTGTCATAGCAACAAACCCCAATAATCAATTTGAAGACAACTCTATTTGGAGTTGACTTGGGAGCCATCCCTATGCCAAATTCTCAACCTAACATCTTCCCTCCTCTGATGTGCATATTCTCTTTCCTCATCTTCTCCTTTCCGACCAGACTACCATGATGATTTCTTTCAGCCATCTCTCGTCTCTGCAGAGATTGACAAGCATACTTCTTAGTTTTGTGCTTTTCCATCATCCTCCCACCTTCTGAACACCCCATCCTGCCACCCCCAGTATTGTGCCCGCCGTCCTCTCCAATACTATACTGTATAAACAGATAAACCCCCTGATAATACTAGTACCACACAGATAGTGCCCCTTCAACAATTATTGGCACACAGCACCCTAAAAAATAACTGCGCCCAGCAAATAGTGCCCCTGACACGAATAGTGTAAACATAATGTCCCCCAAAAATAATTGTGCTAAGCTGATACTGCACCAGGTTACCCCACTGTAATAGTGCTCCCCAAATATTTCTCAGCCAGTGTGCACTGTAATAGTAATAGAGCTCCTACAGTGCCCCTAACAGTACTAATGTCCCCACTGTGCCCCAAAAGCAATAATGCTCCCTTGGTGCCCATACTATAGCAATCATGTTCCCCATAGACCCCCAGTAGTAATAAAGCTAAACATAATACCATCTGTTGTAATAATGCTCCTTATGATGTGTGCCAGTAGAAAATAATGCCCCCATAATGTGTGCCAGTACAAAATATGCTCCTGTTGTGTGCCAGTACAAAAAATACCTCCTCTGTGCCCCTAGTAGTACCAATGTCCCTATAATGTGTGCCAATGCCCCTACTGTGTGTCAGGACAAAAAATACCCCCTCTTAGTGGCCCCAGTGTACCCAATGTCCCCATAGTGACCCCTTGCGTGTGCCAGTACAAAAATCTCCCCTGTTAGTGGCCCCAGTAGAGCTAATGTCCCCATAGTGCCCCTACAATACTCCTATATAGTGCCCCCTGTAGATTACCCCATAGTTCCCTCTGTCACATACTGGAACCGACCTGTCATATGACCCAGGTGCGACTGCCAAGAGTCGATCTATTTCACACACTCAATCTCTCGCGCCACTACACACAAGCCTCAGATTGAACATCGATCACACCCCTACACAGCCTCTCCTGCACCCCAACACGCTGCCGCTATCTATGACATTTAAATTAATACACCAATTAATTAGAGGTTCATAGAAAACCCCACAGTGCCCCACTCGCAAAAACAGGCTCACAGTAGTACAGGCCACACTTCTAGCAAATACACGGTAACGCAGTTAAACAATAAAAAACAGTCTCAAATGTACATTGCCTTAGGTGTGCCGCAAGTCCAAATCGTGAATTGGGTACAGTCCACACATGTACAGCCAGGTCCATAAATATTGAGACATCGACACAATTCAAAAATTTGGGGCTCTACACACCACCACAATAGATTTGAAATGAAATGAACAAGATGTGCTTTAACTGCAGACTGTCAGCTTTAAATTTGAGGGTATTTACATCCAAATCAGGTGAACGGTGTAGGAATTACAACAATTTGCATATGTACCTCCCACTTGTTAAGGAACCAAAATAATTGGGACAAAATAATCATAAATCAAACTTTCACTTTTTAATACTTGGTTGCAAATCCTTTGCAGTCAATTACAGCCTGAAGTCTGGAACGCATAGACATCACCAGACACTGGGTTTCATCCCTGGTGATGCTCTGCCAGGCCTCTACTGCAACTGTCTTTAGTTCCTGCTTGTTCTTGGGGCATTTTCCCTTCAGTTTTGTCTTCAGCAAGTGAAATGCATGCTCAATCGGATTCAGGTCAGGTGATTGACTTGGCCATTGCATAACAGTCCACTTTTTTCCTTAAAAAACTCTTTGGTTGCTTTTGCAGTATGCTTCGGGTCATTGTCCATCTGCACTGTGAAGCGCTGTCCAATGAGTTCTGAAGCATTTGGCTGAATATCAGCAGATAATATTGCCCGAAACACTTCAGAAATCATCCTGCTGCTTTTGTCAGCAGTCACATCATCAATAAATACAAGAGAACCAGTTCCATTGGCAGCCATACATGCCCACGCCATGACACTACCACCACTATGCTTCACTGATGAGGTGGTATGCTTAGGATCATGATCAGTTCCTTTCCTTATCCATACTCTTCTCTTCCCATCACACTGGTACAAGTTGATCTTGGTCTCATTTGTCCATAGGATGTTGTTCTAAAGGCTTTTTTAGATGTCGCTTGGCAAACTCTAATCTAGCCTTCCTGTTTTTGAGGCTCACCAACGGTTTACATCTTGTGCAGAACCCTCTGTATTCACTCTGGTGAAGTTTTCTCTTGATTGTTGACTTTGACACACATACACCTACCTCCTGGATAGTGTTCTTGATCTTGCCAACTGTTGTGAAGGGTGTTTTCTTCACCAGGGAAAGAGTTCTTCGGTCATCCACCACAGTTGTTTTCCATGGTCTTCCGGGTCTTTTGTTGTTCCTGAGCTCACCGGTGTGTTCCTTCCTTTTAAGAATGTTCCAAACAGTTGTTTTTGCCACGCCTAATGTTTTTGCTATCTCTCTGATGGGTTTGTTTTGTTGTGCCTTTTCATAGGTAAATGCATTGATATCCAATTCATTCTAGTCAAGATGAATGTGCATTGCCTTTAAGAGCCATGCTCGACTATATTTACAATTTTGTATGTCTTGAGTAGGCCAAAGTAAGGTCACACAAAGGTTTCTACTCTTCAGTGTTATTCTTCTCATGAATGTACCAGTCTGAGAAGAATCCTCCTTGTCTACTTTTAAATTTATGACGGGAGATAAAGATAAGCTCTATGCAGCTGGTGATAATTACTTATACAATTAGGTATTTATTAATGAAGCAAAATATATAATATGTATGTATTCATTTAATGAGCCTTAGTCCTTAGCATAAGACAATCAGTAGAACATATAATATATATTATATTATACTGTTATATGTTATGAAGACATGTATCCAGTATATTATATATATTTCTCATTAGGAGAATATTCGTCTCTAAAAGAGTGTCTGTGAAGATGTGTGTTTTGTAACAATTATTCACATCTTTGGTATGAGAGGAGGTACTGATATCTCTGTGAGAAAACAAGGCCATTCAAGTTATTTATGATAAATAAATAAACAGTGTGAGAAACATTCAGAGAGACGCCTAGAGGTCTGTCTCTAATTGCTACAAGTGTCAGAATTAATCCCTATAGCTTTGAATTAAAGCTTTTAAGGTCAAATGTATATAATATGTTTATTTAGACTTACATAAGTTAACCCTTTATACTATGATGCAAATAGCTTACACAGCAGTGCCACCTAGGTATCAGTAGGTGACATTACAACAGTGTTTCCCAACCAGTGTGCCTCCAGCTGTTGCAAAACTACAACTCCCAGCATGCCCGCACAGCCAAAGGCTCTCCAGGCATGCTGGGAGTTGTAGTTTTGCAACAGCTGGAGGCACACTGGTTGGGAAACACTGCATTACAACAGTAGCAAAAGTGCATTCTGGGTAAGGTTACTGTAACACACCAAGTTGATTAGTTAGGATCTCAACTGCAGAGTCAATGGACATCAACTATTTACCACACTGCCTAAGTGCTGGCTGTGTGTTTTGCGGCTGCTCAATTTGAACCCCAGGCGGCTCTCTCAGTCTTAGGCGGAGAGGTTGGGGTTACCAAAATCATGTACCGCAATACACATAAACAGATTAATTAATGGGGAGGAAGATCTCCTCTTAGTTGCAAAGGTCAGGAGGTATTTTTATAGCAATTCCTCAGGAATATATATAACTGCAATATCAACTCTCACCACTGGGTGGCAACAACTCTTCAGATTAGTATGTAATTGCAATATCAACTCTCACCACTGTGTGGCAGCAATTCTTCAGATTAGTTTGTAACTGCAATATCAACTCTCACCACTGTGTGGCAGCAATTCTTCAGATTAGTTTGTAACTGCAATATCAACTCTCACCACTGTGTGGCAGCAATTCTTTAGATTAGTATGTAACTTCCACATAACCAGCGGAGCCTGTTAGCAGGCATGTACTTGCGATTTAGGAGTCCTCCAAGAGGAAGGCAGCAGTGTGGAAGTCCGTAGCAGATGGTGGTGAATCCTCCAAGAGGAAGGCAGCAGTGTGGAAGTCCGTAGCAGATGGTGGTGAATCCTCCAAGAGGAAGGCAGCAGTGTGGAAGTCCGTAGCAGATGGTGGTGAGTCCTGCCTGAGCTGCAGGGTTCCAGACCCGCATCAACGATTCTGTCCTCTTGTGCAAATGGAGCTGACAGGGTGCGCACTCCATTAGTGGAACACCCTGTACAGCCCCTGACTCCTATTTATTGGCCAGAGTGTGAGTGGGCGGCGCCTTTAGACAGCCCAGCGGCAGGTGTGTTCCATCACAGTTACAATGTCACATTTTTATCAATGATCACGCCCATCCGACTAGGATTGGAAAGTACCAAACTAGGAAGGTGTGTCTAACTGATAAGTTTGTGATCATAAACCATACACAGGGGAGACAAGAGGACACACAAGAAAGGGAGGAGAAGGAGACAAGTAAAGCTCTCTAGAGGGGTCTATCAAGATGAAAGCCATGGTGAGATGTGCTATGATGGACCACCCAGCTTTCCTTGGGGCAGAAGTAATATTTCTACTAGGACTTGGTAAGAGACACAGAAAATTATATTTCATTTTATTAAGACTAATTTGATAGTGTGGGTGAAATTATACCATCTAGATTGGCGAATGAATAAATAAATAAATTAATTAATTGATCATCTCCATATTGAGATGTAGTCTTAAGATATTGTGAGACTTCATTCTACCTGCAGAAGAATCAAGACTCATAATCTAGCAAAGCATTAAATGATTTGCTTATATATATATATATATATATATATATATATATGTATATATATATATATATATATTGATAGAACATTCTTCGCCAAGCTAAATGATGTATTCCCACAGGAAAGACTTGTTTCAAGTCTTTCCCATTTAAGATATGGTCTAGGAAAAATCCTAGATCCCTGTTATTTGTCTTAATAGTCTTACCAAAGTTATATGTGTGAAAATAGTCCAGGATGGGGCGGAAGGATACAGTTATCTTCTAAGTTATATCCTTGATTGGATTTGCCCATGCCTGAAGTCATGTGATGTGTAGTTGGTTAGAGGGGGGTGGAATGTATTTACCATTCCATATTGATGTCTAGAATTAGACATGCCCATCCTGATATCATGAGGTTTTCTCTGAACAGTGGTAATATATATATGTATAACTTATGTTCCTACTTTGGTATCCTAACATAATAATAGCTTGGTTATAAAGTGACAAGTTATTTCCACTCACATGTATTGTTAAGCTTGTAATGCTTTATATTAACGCTATATATATTCATTTGCATGTATCATTGTGTTTATTTACTTATATATGTTTATAACCTTGTAACCAATAAATCTGCATATTTTTACAATACCTGTGTATTATTGAATAATGCAGAAATACATGTTTTATCATTAACGTCATCTCACGTCAAAAATAACTTATTTATCTGAAGAAATAGTCGGACTCAGATGTGAATTGTATCAATTAGGTTGTCTACAATTCACCAGGTCATGATTTTAAGAATTTATGACAAATTTTATAAATTAATTTTTTTATGGTTAATTATTTTTATGACCATAATTAATAATTCTTAATTTAATTATTACCCCCCAACAGTTTTTTTTTTTAGCCTAATGATGGCTGGCTTCACTGATAGTGACAGCTCTTTGGATCTCATCTTGAGAGTTGACAGCAACAGATTCCAAATGCAAATAGCACACTTGAAATGAACTCTGGACCTTTTTATCTGCTCATTGTAATTGGGATAATGAGGGAATAACACACACCTGGCCATGGAACAGCTGAGATGCCAATTGTGCCATTACTTTTGGTTCCTTAACAAGTGGGAAGTGGAAGGCACATATGCAAACTGTTGTAATTCCTACACTATTCACCTGATTTTGATGTTAATAACCTCAAATTAAAGCTGAGAGTCTGCAGTTAAAGCACATCTTGTTCGTTTCATTTCAAATCCATTGTGGTGGTGTATAGAGCCAAAAATGTTAGAGTTGTGTCGATGTCCCAATATTTATGGACCTGACTGTAGATGCGTTTCTTTTGTTGGACCGCGCTGCCTCAGGATTAACAGAAATTCCACACTCAAAACCAGTCAGATAATCATGAACATGGGAAAGCATACACGCCAAACGAAGCCTTTCCTCCTCTCCCTTCCAGGCTTCTATGGAAAACCAAGGATGCAGCCAATAGTGAAATACCGTCACATGAATTGGAGTAAAACAGGGTTTATTATACTCACAATACACAGGTAAAAACAAGCAGTGTATAAAAGGATCAATCACCCGACCCGGGTTTCGCTCAGTCGAGCTTCATCAGGGGTATTCGTCCCGCCCTTTCCAAGGCAGTCTTTCAAGGAACTAGGTCGGTCTGCACCCACCTCTCCAAGAACATGGACGTGCATAAATTTGTATGTAAATTGAATATCGCCAAGTATTGTTTAAGTAACCAGGCCCCTTGTAGAAGCCATGAGGGGGAAGGTAGCATTGTTCATACCCAGCTGAGGGAGAGATCTCAATTTTCCCCAAAAAAATTAAGAAAACGAGTGTATAGAGGCCTTTTAAAGGGGAGTTCTTAAGGAGATTGAGGAAATAGGCACTAAACCTAGGAGACAGAATTTAACATCTGAACAGAGGACAGCTTTAAAACAGCTTGAAAATAACAAGAGGATCGTGATTAAACCGGCAGATAAGGGGGAGGGGGGATGTTGAAATTAAGGATATTGATAAGTATGAGGTGGAGATGTCCAGGTTGTTGGCAGATGTGGAAACGCATCAAATACTTAACCCCTTAGGGACCCATGACGTACTGGTATGGCATGGTTCCTGAGTCCTTAAGGACCCATGACGTACTGGTACGCCATGTATAGTTCCGATCTCTGCTGCCCGGCGGGCAGTCTTCGGAACCAGGTGCCTGCTCAAATCATTGAGCAGGCACCTTGGCTAAATGTGCAGGGAGGTCCCGTGACCCCCCCGTGTCGGCGATCGCCGCAAACCGCAGGTCAATTCAGACCTGTGGTTTGCGGCCATTACCTGGTGCGGCGGCTGTGGTGCCATTGAGTCCCCATGGGGCTGTAGGGGGGACCCAATGGCATGGAAGGCAGCGTGATGCCTTCCTGAGGCATCACGCTGCCTTCCGGTGAAGAGCCTGTGAGATCCAGCCCCCTGGATCTCACAGGCCGGAAGCTGTATGAGTAATACACACAGTATTACTTATACAGCCAATGCATTCCAACACAGAAGAAGTTGGAGAGTTAATAACTTGAAATAGATTCATTGCTGATTGCCTAGTTCTTTGGAAGGGGGAGAAGGAGGGCTTGTTAGAGTTTATTAAAGAGTTGAATGACAATCAGTGGAATTTATCTTTTACCAGTAGAGTTAGTGACATCTCGATTCATTTTTTGGACCTTACACTTTTTGTTGAAAATAATCAACTTAAAACGAATATCTTTTTTAAATAAACAGATATCAACGGATATATAGATACCTCCAGCTGTCATCACACTCTGTAGCTGAAGAATATCCCTAAAGGTCAAATAAAAAGTTTTTTTCGAAATTGTACTAAAGTAGAAGGATTTTAGGATACAAAGTGAGATCATTAACGAGCGATTCATGGAAAAGGGATATCAGGCAGAGGAATTAGCCCAATGTAGTAAAATAGGTGAGGAGGAAAAAGAAAAAGGAGGAAAGGTGAAGATCGAGAAAGACTTTTGTTTTCAACCCATTTCAATACGCAAGTAGGCTTGATTAAGTATGTGATTAGGAAGAATTTGTCTATTTTGAAAAATTATCCAGTGTTAGGTAAAGATATTCCACAGCAACCTGTTGTGATTTTTAAAAAGGCTCCCTGTCTTCGTACTAAATTAGTGCATAGCTCCAATTACCAAGAGAAAGGAAAGAAAGGGAATACTTTTAGTTGGTGTGGGTTTTGCTTGCCATGTAGAAATCGGAAAAAGGATAATAGGAAAATGGATAATCAATCTGTTCACTCGAATCAAAAAAACATAGATGTTAAGATAAAAGGGCAGATCACCTGTGAGAGTGTAGGAGTTGTTTACCTGTTGTAGTGCCCGTGTGGCCTCCAATACGTGGGACGTACGCTAAGGAAGCTCAAAGTGAGAATTCAGGAGCATGTGAGAAATATCAGGAAGGGGCTTGAGACAAAGTGTCTCAATGCACTTTAAAACGGTGCATCAAAAAAATCCTAGTGGCTTATTTTTTGTGGTGGTTGAACAGGTTAAACCCTATTGGCATGGAGTAAATGCAGTCAAGCAGATAAACAAGCAGGAGGTTGAGTGGATATACAGAATGGAAACTGCAGCCAAGAGGCCTGAATGCGGAATTTGATTTGAAACCGTGTCTTACCCGATTGTGGAAATCCACTCTGTTGTTGTAGGACCTTTGATAGTGAAGGGTGTAATTGGCTGAATATCATCACGTGATGTGGGGAAGTTGCCGGTTTATGAATGAAGGGGGGCAGTCCAAGGAATGTGTAACTTGTGATTGGTCAGGATGAACATTAGAGAAAGAAAGTGGGATAGGAGGAATGCGATCATGTGAGGAGTGACGTAGAAGCATTATAATGAATGAAACCGGTTTTATTGTCATGTGTGTGGTCTAGGATTGGCTGAACAGTTTTTACATTTATATGTGGGAGATATGAAGTTGGTATGAAATGTGATTTGTTTTATGTACTTGATGTTTTTAATGTACTTGACATATTATTGAGTAATATGTGTTTATGTATTTTTTGATGTTTAACACGGTAACGCAAACTGCACTCATACACTTAATAATGGAGGTTACTGGGCTCATTCAGGGCACAAGGTAAAACCATTAAAGTTGTGCTTTAATGTACTTAAAAGGTAGAGTACTTAGTTAAAAATTACCAGAAATAAGAGACATACAAAACATGCACAAAACAGTTATAAAAATAAAAGGATAAAAACCAGAAAGGTTCTAACTCAACAAATTGTGTGGTCAGAGTCCATTCTGGTTTAAGAACCAGAGGAGGAGCGTGGAACACAACCCAATGTTGATCAGACCCCCAAATTGTGTCAATGAAATGTTCCCAATCATTTATCTTTATCCCCATTCGGCAGAGGGTGGAGCTGAGAGGAGTCTCCCCATCATCATTGGTTCAGCCTTCTTGGATGGTGTAACAGTCACGTACACACACACACACAGGGGGAAGGATAGTGACCACTGCGCTCTAACCTCACTCCTGTTCCTGCCTACTTGCCTCACGAGTCCTGATGACAGGGGACAACTGAACGGCAGTCCCTAACTTAGGATACATGCGGGAAGGACAGACAAGACAAATAACGGATAGTGAACGGACCGGGTCAAAACCAAGAGGACAACTCATTACAGAGGGATAAGCAAAGAATGGTCAGGAGAAGCCTGGGTCATAAATCCCAGGAGAATCGAGAAGTACCAAAGGAGTCCGCAAAGAATAGTAAGGTGGAAGCCAAAGTCAAAATACCAGGAGGGATGCACAGTACAGGAGGAGCAGGCAAAGGATCGTCAGGGAACAGGATCAGGTAAGTATACAGGTATCGCCAGGAACCTAAATTAACAGGCAACCTGTGGCCAGCAGGCTGCCTGTATTTATAGTGGGGAGTGAGGGTCATGTGACGTGGGCAGCGTCACATGACCGACAGACCGACCAGTCGAGCACCGAGTGATCAGCTCGGCGCTCAAGGCACCCCTGTGAGGCGGGAGCCTCCCAGCTAGCAAAGCCGCCCTGGGAACGAGGTCAAACACAGATCCTCGCTCCAGAAGCTAAGCAGCAGGTCTGCGGCTGATGGGACACCGAGTGCGCCTTCGGCACCCCATTACAGATGGCCTTTATTACCTGTGCGTTCTCCACCTTTCTTATCCAGCTGGCAGACATGAAATATTAATAAAACATGGCTTCCCGTCCACACATGGGCCCCATCGCAAGAATCTGAATTGGGCCCCCTAACTCCGCCCACTACTCAGCCCTGGCCCATCCCACCACCTGCCCTGACGCCTCCATCCAATGAGTGGCCCTTCATCTATTGCAACTACAAGACAGGGCATGCAAGTGTTTTGCAAGTTAGTTTTGCACCAGCTGGAGAGCCAGAGTTTGGACATCCCTGACTTAAAGAAGTTCAAGTATACTCAAACTTTTAAAAAAGTTTTGGGGGCGGGATGTTGGGCAGCCAATAGCAGGCCGTGATGGGAACGGCCTCCCTAGCATTTATTGGTACCATTTTTGGGTACATATGATTTTTTGATCATTCAATATTGCACTTTATGGGGCACAGTTTTGGCAATTTTTATTTATTTATTTTTACAGTGTTCACCTGTGGGGGTAGGTCACGTGATATTTTTATAGAGCAAGTCGTTATGGATGTGGCAATAGCTAATTTGTATAATTTTTCTTATTTATTTAAGTTTTACACAATAAAATCATTTTTGATGTTGTAGTGTCTCTAATTTTTTTTATTTTTTGGGCTGATTGTCTTAGGTAGGATCTTATTTTTTGCAGGATGAGGTGACGATTGGATTGGTACTATTTTTGGGGGCATATGCCTTTTTAATCGCTTGGTGTTGGACTTTTTGTAATGTAAGGTGACAAAAAAAATATGTTTTTTTGGCACTGTTTTTATTTTATTTTTTTACGGTGTTTACCTGAGGGGTTAGGTTATGTGATATTTTTATAGAGCTGGTTGATATGGATGCAGCGATACCTAATATGTCAACTTTTTTATTTATTTCACTTTAACACAATAATAGCATTTTTGAAACAAAAAAATTATGTTTTAGTGTCTCCATATACTGAGAGCTATAATTAAAACCAATTTTTTGGGTGATTGTCTTATGTAGGGGCTCATTTTTGCAGGATGCGGTGACGGTTTGACTGGTACCATTTAGGGGGCATGTGCCTTTTTGATCACTTGGTTGTTATGTAAGGGGACAAAAATTGCTTTTTTGGCAGTTTTTTTTTATTTTACGGTATTTATCTGATGGGGTATATTATGTGATATATTTATAAAGCCGGTCGTTATGGACATGGCAATAACTAATATGTGTGTTTTTTCTTTTTTTTTCTTCAATTTTTTATTATAAAATCAGGGGAAAGGGGCATTTTTTTCCCTTAAAACTTTATTTCTACCCTTAAAACTTTATCTATTACACTTTTTTTTTATTTCTGTCCCACTCTGGGACTTCAACTTTTGGGGGTCTAATCCCCTCTGCCATGTATTACAGTACACTAACAGATCACCTAGGACATCCAGCCTGTGGCTGAATCTGCTAGGCTTCCATAGAAAGCAGGTCCTGATGCCTCAGCAACGCATCGGGCTGCCTTCTCATCCATCGGGTCCCCGTCACTGCAGAGCAGGGACTCGATGGGATCCCTCAATGACTGCAAACTCCTTCTATGCCGCGGTTAGCATAGATGGTAAGCACCTCTGCTAACGAAGGGGAATCGGCAGAAAAAGCTGGTGGTGGCAATGTTCTGGTTTGCGGGATGTTTTAATGGCCATTCTCTGGGACCTCTCATCCATGTGGAAGGCACTCTCAACCGATTTGGGTATGAATCCATCCTTGCAGTTCACATACAGCCATACAGATAAAATTGCAGATAAGACAGTCCAGGATTACTTGGTTACATCAGTTGTATGTTTGTCTTTAACCCTCCCCATGCCTCTCATATGGTGGATGAGGGGAAAGAATGATACTGGATTCTATGATCAAGGATTCAAATTTCTCGAGGCTTACTCATGCGACTTTGACCACCTTCTTAGCTGAGGTGTCTTCCATTGTCAACTAAATCTTGTTCCTGTATCCATGAATCCGGAATTCCCTGTTATTCTCTCTCCAGCAACTCTTCTCACTAATAAACTTGGAACTGTTCCTAGTGTACCCAAAGAAAGACTCTACATATGGTAAACTATATCAGAGACGGTGGAAACATGTTCAACATCTGGCTTACTGCTTCTAGAATAGATTAAAAAAAGAGAGTACCTTATTCTTCAAAGACAGAAATTGCAGTACACCAAACTGAACATACAAGTAGGAGATCTTGTTCTCATGAAGGACCAGAAAGTGAAAGGAAATGTATAGCCCATGGGGCTTATCTCAAAGATCTTTCCTAGCGGTGGCAAGGTGACTCTAAATCTTTCAAGTTTGTCTTGCTCTTATCTGGGAAGTAAATCAGTGTCAAACAACCTTCTAAGAACTTCAACTCTATATTTATTTATTTAATGTACTTACGGTATATAGCACTACTATATTCCGCAGCGCTTTTTACAGTCATTAGCATCCAACTGTCCCCAATGGGGCTCACAATCTAAGAGTTTACAAAGATGTTATCTATTTGATTATGCCAAGAACAGTTGAACATCGAACAGACATTACTCCTTAATGGTACTGTATGGTATTATACTGTGGATTGTTGACATTAAGACCTGTGCCAAAAATCTGCACGTAATATGCACAATGTGCATGTGGTCTAACACCTGAATGGGATCAAGGACATATGTCCACATTAATTATCCATTCTCTACTCTCGATCTACCCTATGACATCCATCACTACATGAGCATTGGTATGTCACAATTATAGAGGGCACATGAGGTGAGCAAGGAAGCTTCTGAACCCACGCCTGCGTTCTAGGAACTTAGTGCATGTGCAACTGGGATGACAGGACGCTGAGAACAATATATTGTACTATATTACTGGACTCCCTGATGATTCTATTACTTGTAATGGAATGTGCAGAAGGCTTTGGTAGATTGCTATATGTGATTATGTGTTGCACTCTTTGATGCACTTTTATTCATATGTGATGTCGTATCCTTTATGTGTGTCCTATGTATATTTTTAAATGTTTCTTTTCAGGTTAACATAATAAAGTAGCTTGTACAAAAAAAGAGCAAGGATTTAACAAGGTAAAAAAATCCCATTTTATTTAATATAAATCACATGATCATTACAGGTGAGACTCAAAAGGGACAGAACATGGAGACTGGGCCACCCGGAAGTGCTGGAATCAGGTCGCATTTTAATGACCAGGGAGCACTGAAGGAGGCTGTCTCACAAAATGAACACCTCTGGTACAGATGATCATGGTTAGTGATAATTAATCCCTCCTCTTTAGCCTTTATATGCCAAAATTTGTCTTAGTGTGTTTGTACCTCTTGACGAAGCCTACTTGGCGAAACACGTGTCGAGGTTGAAGCAGTGGGGGAACCGTGTCACCATTTTTCAGCAGCAACATGGGTAGGTAACATGGTATCTGGATTAGGGTGGGACTAGTGGCTTGCAGTTATTGCTATATGCCATCTTTATGAGTAGTATTGCACCATCCAATTATACCCTACAGCATCCATTGTTTGGACGCTGTGAATAAGAGTCAGGTAGTTGTTCAATTCTAGGGAACAGCAATTGCACCCGCAACTACTCCAATATTCACAGCTTCTGTCAATTGTCTGTTACCTGCTGTATATGGTCACAATCCCCCATTGTGATTCTCCACATTGTAGAGCCCTTTGTGGCCCAGTCTCCATGTTCTGTTCCTTTTGAGTCTAACCTGTAATGATCATGTGATTTATATTGAATAAAATGGGATTTTTTTTACCTTGTTAAATCCTTGCTCTTTTTTTGTACAGGTTGCAGTAGGTTGGGGAGTGAGGTTCGGTTTTTGGGTTATTGTAGGCTCTAACATAATAAAGTAGTACATACAGTGTTATATGATAAGTAGTACTTTATAGCATTTTTTTAATGTAACATGTCATCGATAAAAGTCCCAACATAGACAATCATAGTAATGTATTGGAGCTACTACGTCAACCCTCCGACATCAGTTGGTTTTTCCATATAGGTGGAGAAGGGGAGTAAAGGGGAAGGGGAAATTATGGGTTATTGTCATATATGTATATATATTGTGGGGGGGGGGGGGGGGTTAGCTCTTCTCCGGGGGTCATTCACACAAATATATTTGCCAGACACCAAGTTTAAGGTCCAAACTTAACTTTTATTTGGCAGCTTAGCAAAGCAAATATAATACAAAACAAATACCTGCCCGGCTGGGCTCTAACTAAACATAGTGCAGAATCCCTGACTCACCTATAGAGTGCTGTTCAGACACGGTCCTAACATGCAGCTTTCTCAGCTAGCCCAGCAGCCTCCAGGCTGTAGCAACCGCAAGTCCCTTTGGGGGATTGTGGTCGAGCAGTCCTCCCGACTCTGACCTTGTGGCCTTTGTACCACAGGCGTCACTGCTTCCCCCAAATTCCAGGCTGTCACTTAGCCTCATGGTCCCTCAGCCTAGCCCAGGCCACACAGAGAGCCTCCAGGCCTCTGTCTACAGGCAACACACTCCCTCTTTTCTGACACTCTGGGAGGTGCCTTATGCCAGGCTGATTACCTCCAGCTTGTCTCATCTGTGGTGGAACAGGGGTGTGGACCGCACTATCCACCCCTTCCTTGCCTCCAACCTGCGTGAGACCTGTCACCGTCTCACAATATATATATATACACAGTTGCAAGAAAAAGTATGTGAACCCTTTGGAATGATATGGATTTCTGCACAAATTGGTCATAAAATGTGATCTGATCTTCATCTAAGTCACAACAATAGACAATCACAGTCTGCTTAGACTAATAACACACAAAGAATTAAATGTTACCATGTTTTTATTGAACACACCATGTAAACATTCACAGTGCAGGTGGAAATGTTCAACCAAACGTTTCCTGTAGTTGCAGATCAGACGTGCACAACGGTCAGGAGTAATTCTTGATCATTCCTTTTTACAGAACTGTTTCAGTTCAGCAATATTCTTGGGATGTCTGGTGTGAATCACTTTCTTGAGGTCATGCCACAGCATCTCAATCAGGTTGAGGTCAGGACTCTGACTGGGCCACTCCAGAAGGCGTATTTTTTCTGTTTAGCCCTTTCTGTTGTTGATTTACCCATCTTCTGTTGAGCTTCAGCTGGTGGAGAGATGGCTTGCAAAATGTTCTCCTGCAAAATGTCTTGATAAACTTCGGAATTCATTTTTCCTTTGATGATAGCAATCCGTCCAGGCCCTGACTCAGCAAAGCAGCCCCAAACCATGATGCCCCCACCACCATACTTCACAGTTGGGATGAGGTTTTGATTTTGGTGTGCTGTGCCTCTTTTTCTCCACACATAGTGTTGTGTGTTTCTTCCAAACAACTCAACTTTGGTTTTATTTGTCCACAGAATAGTTTGCCATTACTGCTATGGAACATCCAGGTGCTCTTGTGCAAACTGTAAACGTGCAGCAATGTTTTTTTTGGACAGCAGTGGCTTCCTCTGTGGAATCCTCCCATGAAATCCATTATTGTTTAGTGTTTTACGTATCGTAGATTCGCTAACAGGGATGTTAGCATATGCCAGAGACTTTTGTAAGTCTTTAGCTGACACTCTAGGATTCTTCTTCACCTCATTGAGCAGTCTGCGCTGTGCTCTTGCAGTCATCTTTACAGGACGGCCACTCCTAGGGAGAGTAGCAGCAGTGCTGAACTTTCTCCATTTATAGACAATTTCTCTTACCGTGGACTGATGAACAGCAAGGCTTTTGGAGATTCTTTTATAACCCTTTCCAGCTCTATGCAAGTCAACAATTCTTAATCGTAGGTCTTCTGAGAGCTCTTTTGTGCTAGGCATCATTCTCATCAGGCAATGCTTCTTGTGAAAAGCAAACCCAGAACTAGTGTGTGTGTTTTTTTTTATAGGGCAGGGCAGCTGTAACCAACACCTCCAATCTCATCTCATTGATTGGACACCAGTTGGCTGACACCTCACTCCAATTAGCTCTTGGAGATGTCATTAGTCTAGCAGACTGTGATTGTCTATTGTTGTGACTTAGATGAAGATCAGATCACATTTTATGACCAATTTGTGCAGAAATCCATATCATTCCAAAGGGTTCACAGACTTTTTCTTGCAACTGTATATATATATATATATATATATATATATATATATATGTAGTACAGACCAAAAGTTTGGACACACCTTCTCATTCAAAGTGTTTTCTTTACACTGAAGGCATCAAAACTATGAATTAACACATGTGGAATTATATACATAACAAAAAAGTGTGAAACAACTGAAAATATGTCATATTCTAGGTTCTTCAAAGTAGCCACCCTTTTGCTTTGATTACTGCTTTGCACACTCTTGGTATTCTCTTGATGAGCTTCAAGAGGTAGTCACCTGAAATGGTTTTCACTTCACAGTTGTGCCATGTCAGGTTTAATAAGTGGGATTTCTTGCCTTATAAATGGGGTTGGGACCATCAGTTGCATTGTGGAGAAGTCAGGTGGATACACAGCTGATAGTCCTACTGAATAGACTGTTAGAATTAGTATTATGGCAAGAAAAAAGCAGCTAAGTAAAGAAAAACGAGTGGCCATCATTACTTTAAGAAATGAAGGTCAGTCAGTCTGAAAAATTGGGAAAACTTTGAAAGTCTCCCCAAGTGCAGTCACAAAAACCATCAAGCGCTACAAAGAAACTGGCTCACATGCGGACATCCCCGGGAAAGGAAGACCAAGAGTCACCTCTGCTGCGGAGGATATGTTCATCCGAGTCACCAGCCTCATAAAAATCGCAGGTTAACAGCAGCTCATATTAGAGACCAGGTCAATGCCACACAGAGTTCTAGCAGCCCACACATCTCTAGAACAACTGTTAAGAGGAGACTGTGTGAATCAGGCCTTCATGGTAGAATATTTGCTAGGAAACCACTGCTAAGGACAGGCAACAAGCAGAAGAGACTTGTTTGGGCTAAAGAACACAAGGAATGGACATTAGACCAGTGGAAATCTGTGCTTTGGTCTGATGAGTCCAAATTTGAGATCTTTGGTTCCAACCACCGTGTCTTTGTGCGACGCAGAAAAGGTGAACGGATGGACTCTACATGCCTGGTTCCCACCGTGAAGCATGGAGGAGGAGGTGTGATGGTGCGGGGATGCTTTGCTGGTGACACTGTTGGGGATTTATTCAAAATTGAAGGCATACTGAACCAGCATGGCTACCACAGTATCTTGCAGCGGCATGCTATTCCATCCGGTTTGCGTTTAGTTGGACCATCATTTATTTTTCAACAGGACAATGACCCCAACACACCTCCAGGCTGTGTAAGGGCTATTTGACCATGAAGGAGAGTGATGGGGTGCTGCGCCAGATGACCTGGCCTCCACAGTCACCGGACCTGAACCCAATCAAGATGGTTTGGGGTGAGCTGGACCGCAGAGTGAAAGGCAAAAGGGCCAACAAGTGCTAAGCATCTCTGGGAACTCCTTCGAGACTGTTAGAAGACCATTTCAGGTGACTACCTTTTGAAGCTCATCAAGAGAATGCCAAGAGTGTGCAAAGCAGTAATCAAAGCGAAAGATGGCTACTTTGAAGAACCTAGAATATGACATATTTTCAGTTGTTTCACACTTTTTTGTTATGTATATAATTCCACATGTGTTAATTCATAGTTTTGATGCCTTCAGTGTGAATCTACAATTTTCATAGTCATGAAAATAAAGAAAACTCTTTGAATGAGAAGGTGTGTCCAAACTTTTGGTCTGTACTGTATAGATATATATATATATATATATATATATATATATACATTATCATAATGGGATACATAGGGCCCACTTGTAACATTAATTCTGTTCATTCTGTACAGCTACATGTAAGTATTACCCACCCCATTGTAAATTGCACCAACACATGTTTTTCAGTAGTAGCCTGCTGCCTGAGGTGGCTCAGACTCTTCATTTCCTGGAGACCTAGTCAGCTTCGTGCTGATGTGCTTTGGCCTTGGACCAGGGCTCTCATAGCTATTTGAGCCAGGAAACCAGACTAAAGTAGGCAGCAGCATACCTCCCAAGTGTCCATCTTTTGGACCCAAGTCCCTCTTTAATCCTTAAATGTCCCTTTTTTTGAACTGGGGAATTAGTGCATAAATGTGCATTCATTTACTAAATTGCTCCTTACTAAAATGTCTGTATGGTTTCTACCTGTATAACTTCATTATTTGGTCCAATTTCTATCTTATAATATCTATTGTGGTCATGGCTACAGATACTGAACTTGACATGATGGGGATGAAATAGTTGAACTATCCACATCCTGCTGACTTAACTGAATGGCTTGGATTGTGCCCATAGTCATGAACGTGGGTAGGCCTATAAGGGGCAAAAGAAGCCAAGCAGGGTAGCTTAGGATTTTATTAAATACAAGCAATTTATAAGGCTAAATTACAGAAAGCTTCAGAAATTTCATTGTGTGGGTTAGGAATGTACGTGGTAAAGCTAACGATTGCCAGCGACCCATTTTACGGATGGTATGGCAGGGCACATTGTGCTTGGAAGCCACGGAGGTGGCCCCGATGCAAAATGAGTGCCCTGATACGGTTTTGGGGTCAAAACCCAACCCAGTTGCTAAAATGCGGATGTGGGATATGAACCGTGCTGTCGTAAGGGGCTTGGTTTTGAAAGGCAGTAACGGGCTATCAGGGGAGGAATTACCCAAGGTTACTAACAACTTATTTAAAACTTGGACAGGGCACCATTTGTTGAAAGTTTGAAAATATTTAACTTTATAGGGGGGCCCTGTTTGTGATGTTTTATTTGACGGCAAATATAAAATGTAATGGTTCGTGATTCCATACTAGTTGGCTCCTACTTAAACCTATGGATTTGGGAGAGGAACCGGTGAATTCCCCTGGTTGTAGAAACCTATAGAAACCTAGATACATTCGCAGCCTTAATAACCGTGCTGGGTTGGAGCCCAAAAGGATTACCGTCTAGGGAGTTGGAGAGTTTCCTAAAAAGTTCCCCTGAAACTGGTTGTCTGCTTGGAGTGGTGTTTCTACTGCTTTTTTGAATACCTCTAAGAGTTGCCTTGATTGCAGGGGAAGTGAAGATTGGCCTATTACCTGGATCTTTCAACATTGAATAATATTGTACCCCAGCCAAGTATAATTTAATTTAATTGTAAGCAAGCTTAAGGTGTTTATGACAATAAGTCAGAAAAGCCATTAAATAAGTGGTCTTATCTGTGTCGTTCCTTGGATCGAGAAGGGAAATTTTTTTGAAGATGTTTCAGCCAGTCTTGTAGTTTCTGGCCATGTTGGCAGATAGCGACCTTTGCACAAGGGATTTGGCTGTTGATATTAAGTGTCCTAATCCATGCGCATAGTATTGAAGCCTGGAGGGGATAATCCCGTTTGTTCTGATCTGGCATGATCTGGAAAAAATTATGGAAAAGAAAGCGTGATAATGCATGAGCAGCTAAGTTCTGAATGCCTTGGATATGTCTGCATGACACTTGGAAGTTATAATGTAAGGAAAACCAGACTAATTTGTGAACGAAGGGCATGACATAAGAGGACTTTGACCTGCCCTTGGTAATGATCTCCACCACTGCCTGGTTGTCCGTGATGAATGTCACTAGAGAATTGGCCCATTGCCTACCCCAGACTTGAGCAGCAGCTACAATTGGATAGATCTCTAATAACGGGGAGGATCTGAGGTACTCATTGAGTGAATAGAATTCTGGGGGCCAATGGCCTGCGAACCACTGGTTTTTATATATGGCTGCGAAACCTCTGGAGGCGGCTGCGTCTGAGAAAACCGTAGGAGATGTGGGACTCCATTGGGGAATGAATAAGGAGATCCTGTTCCAGTTGGTCAGGAAGGTATTCCACATGGCCAAGTCGGCCATTGCTTGGGAATCCAGAAATACAGGGGAGTCCTGCTCTGTGGCTGCCGGAAGTAGATCCAATAATCTGGACATGAAGACCTTACCTTGGGGCATGATTCTAGTTGCAAATTTTAGCATGCCTAGCAGGGATTATAACTCCTGTTTCATGAGAATTCTGGAACCCACAAATTTGGAGATAATCTCCTTGATTTTGATAAGCTTCTCTTCTGGCAGTATTGCTTCCATTTTTCCTGTGTCTAGGACTATACCTAGGAATGTAACTACCGTCGAGGGCCCTTCTATTTTGGATGGGGCGACCGGAATGTTAAGACTTGCGAATACTTGGAGGAGATTATTAAGTTTACAGGGTTTAATGCCGGGTTATTCTATCAACAGAAAATCAACTAAATAATGAATGACCATTGGGCATTCGCTGTGGTTTACCAGAATACAATGTAGGGTCTGTGCAAACTGGTCAAATAGCCAAGGACTGCTCTTAGAACCGAATGTTAAGCGGTTTGCGAAGTAGTAGAGACCTTCCCATTTTATTCCATAAAATTTCCAAAGCTGTTAGTTGATAGGCAGCAGCTTGAAAGCATCCGCAATGTCTGCTTTGGACAATCATGCCCCTTTACCTGCCAAAAGGATAAGTAATATATAGCCTTGTGAAGTGAGGAGGATTTCATGGAGAATTCTTTAGAGGGGACTAAAGAGTTGAGGCTAGGAATATCTGAACCATGAGGAGCTGAGAGATTGTAGATCAAACGTTTTTTATTTGAGAATATTTTAGTAACAATGCCGATAGGATTGATTCTCCAATAATCAAAAGGAACCGTGGAGTAAGGACCAATAAGGAAACCTTTTTCCACTTCTGCCTGAATTAAGAAATTAATTGACATGGCATCATTGACTGCTGACATAAGGTTGTGACCTTCCCAGGTGGACTGAGGAAGGGTAATGAGACCAGTATGAAAACCCTCCGTGAAACCATCTAGCAAGAATTGTACATGGTGAGGGTTATGGTGGTCATGAAGGAGTATTACCAGCAGGTCTATGTTAACTCTGCCCAGTCATTTATTCCTGGAGGTTCTATGAGGGCAAACCGAAAGGGGGTGAGCTCTGAAGAAGGTGGAACAGACGTGGAGCGCTCTGCATTGGTTGTAATTACATGTTGCCATATTATAGTTATTGCAGACCTGGCTGCTACCTAAGAAGACTATGGGAGGACCCAATTTATTTGTGCCAGTGTTTTGCCATTGTTGGAACCCTGAGGGGCCTGCCGATGATCTACTTTGGGCCACCGAATGACTAAAATTCGGACACCATTCTGAGGAATAAAGAATCGACTGACATGAAGCGTGCGCTGGAGCTTTTAGCCCGGCGAAATGACGGCAGAAGAGTTCCATATTCAGGGATCCCCAATTGGTGACCCGATGGAACTGGGCGAGAGCTGCCACGGCTTTTACTGAAAAATAACGGTGGTAATCATAGAAGGCGTGTCCTCCATACTTATGCCCCAAGTCAGTGACCCTATCCAGGTATAGATCCAGGTCCTCCCATCTCTCGGGTGGGCTGAACAGATAATATCCCTGAATAGACTAAATGCCAATACAAACTCTGGGATAGATAATTTTTGTTCAGTCGGGCATCTCTGGATTTGAGAACTATGGAAATGTTTTCGCAAGCAATTGTTTTATTTTCTACTGTATCGTGGATGGCTATTAGAATGGCGGCTAGGTTTACATCTTTCCCTTCCAAGATATCTCTTTTGATGCTATCTGTCACGAAGTGGGACGGAGATACATCAGTCATGTTAAGGACCCTACCTGGGGATGTTGACTGGGACATGGAAGCGACTGGGAGAGGAGGTGCAGGTATGCTGGCTGCTAAACCTCTGGATTCCACCACCAGCAGCCTGTGTTTTGTGCCTAGAGGTTATTCTGTGGCAGGGTGTTTATGCCACCTGGTGAAAGGAGATGAAGCGGATATGGTGTGGTACACTGGGAATGGTGACCCGTGAATGTGGTAGACCCTAGTGGAGAGAGGTTAAATACCTGATATCCAAAACCTGGCGAGCAATACTTGGAATAAGGACCCTGGTCCTGGATTGTATCGTGACGGCGATACCGTGACCGAAGCTTAAATGAGATAAGCATTAGAATTTAGAGGGTGGCCTGGCGGAATAGACAGTTGATGGCGGGAGTGACCGACAAGCGAGACATGTGACCTTACAGACAACTTGAAGGAAACCATTGAGATGAGGAGACGTGGCCTGAATAACTTAGACAGGCGGTAGACAAGAGATGAGGAAACATGGCCTGAACAGCGTGAACAGGCGGGAGACATAGATATGATGAACCTGACCTGAATACCGAAAACAGGCTATAGACATTGAAAGAAAACACGGCCTCAATAACGTAAACAGGCGGTAGACAAGATAAGGAAAACATGAACTGAATGATGTAGACAGGCGTGAGACATAGATATGACGAAACGTGGCCTGAGTAACGTAAACAGGCTATAGACATTAAAAGAAAACACGGCCTGAATAACGTAAACAGGCGGTAGACAAGAGATAAGGAAAACCTGAAACTGAATGACGTAGACAGGCGTGAGACATAGATATGACGAAACGTGGTCTGAGTAACATAAACAGGCTATAGACATTGAAAGACAACATGGCCTGCATAACGTAAACAGGCGGTAAACATGGATATGACAAAACGTAGCCTGAATAACATAAACAGGCTATGGACATTGAAAGAAAACACGGCCTGAATAACGTAAACAGGCGGATGACATAGATACAGTCCTGATCAAAAGTTTAAGACCACTTGAAAAATGGCAAAAAATCATACTTAGCATGGCTGGATCTTAACAAGGTTCCAAGTAGAGCTTCAACATGCAACAAGAAGAAATGGGAGTGAGATAAAACATTGTTTGAGCATTTAATTTAATAAAAACAACGAATAAACTGAAACAGGCTGTTTTTCAGCTGATCAAAAGTTTAGGACCACACCTCCCCAAAAAAAACTAAACACCCCAAAACAGAAATCCAACTTCCAAACATGAACATTAGTAATGAGTAGCTCCGCCGTTATTGTTTATCACTTCAAAAATTTGTTTTGGCATGCTTGATGCAAGTGTTTCCATGAGGTGAGTGGGAACATTTCTCCAAGTGGTGAAGACGGTCGCACGAAGGCCATCTACTGTCTGGAACTGTTGTCCATTTTTGTAAACTTCCCTTGCCATCCATTCCCAAAGGTTCTCAATTGGATTTAGATCAGGGGAACACACAGGATGGGCCAAAAGAGTGATGTTATTCTCCTGGAAGAAGTCCCTTGTCCTGCGGGCATTGTGTACTGTAGCATTGTCCTATTGAAAAACTCAGTTGTTACCACACAGACGAGGGCCCTCAGTCATGAGGAATGCTCTCTGCAACATCTGGACATAGCCAGCGGCCGTTTGACGCCCCTGCACTTCCTGAAGCTCCATTGTTCCACTGAAGGAAAAAGCACCCCCCTCCACTGTGGCGCATAGAAAACATCTCAGATGGGATCTGCTTGTCATGCCAGTAACGTTGGAAACCATTAGGACCATCAAGGTTACATTTTTTCTCATCAGAGAATAAAACTTTCTTCCACCTTTAGAATGTCCCATTTTTGGTGCTCTCTTGCAAAGTCCAAACGAGTAGTTCTGTGGCGTTCAAGGAGACGAGGTCTTTGAAGACGTTTTTTGTTTTTGAAGCCCTTCAGTCTCAGATGCCATGTGATGGTTATGGGGCTGCAGTCAGCACCAGTAAGGGCCTTAATTTGGGTTGAGGATTGTCCAGTGTCTTGACGGACAGCCAATTGGATCCTCCGGCTCAGTGCTGATGAATTTTTTTTGGGTCTTCCACTTGACTTTTTTGTTCCATAACCCTCAGGATCATTTAGGAAATTCCAAATGACTGTCTTACTGCGCCCCACCTCAGCAGCGATGGCGCACTGTGAGAGACCCTGCTTATGCAGTTAAACAACCCGACCACATTCAAAAAGGGAGAGTTTGCCTTTGCGATCATAACGTGTGACTACCTGACAGAAAATAACAATAAATCCACATCTTTGCACAGATTTGGCCTTTTAAAGGCATGTGGTCCTACAATTTGGGTCAGCTGAAAAACAGCCTGTTTCAGTTGAATCGTTATTTTCAATTAATTAAATGCTCAAAAAATGTTTTGTCACAATCTCATTTCTTCTTGTTGCATGTTGGAGCTCTACTTGGAACCTTGTTAAGATCTAACAATGTAAAATATGATTTTTCAAGTGGTCTTAAACTTTTGATCAGGACTGTATGAAGAAACGTGGCCTAAATAACGTAAACAGGCGGTAAACATGGATATGACAAAACGTAGCCTGAATAATGAAAACAGGTTATGGACATTGAAAGAAAACACCGCCTGAATAACTAAAACAGGCAGCAGACATTGGTAATAGAAAATTTGATTAGAATAACGTGAGCAGGCAACATATATCTATGAGAGAAGCGTGGCGTGATTGAGCGACAGATAGCGTAGATCGAGACGACAAGCGATAATCCATGTGCTAGATGATGTGAATGGCATCTGAATGATAGATTGCAAACCTTGGATGATGAAAAGTGGTCTATTTGGCGTGAGCAGGCGTGGTATTTCTGTTAAAACTTGGCCTGGGTAGGTGTCATGCACAACCGGAAGTAAACCGTAGATAAACAACAAACAAACAATATGTCTACAATTAAATAAAAAATTGAATACATGAGAAGGTATGGCATGCAGGATTAACTGGTACAAGAACCCATCTTATAATGATAAATGTCCCGCACAAGCAGCAATTATCCCCTAATAACAAAATGAGATACACTGTAAAGCATGTCTTTTTTTAATTTATTTTTTATCCCGATTCAGAAAGCCGTAAAACAGGGCTGAATTATTTCTAAATCCGTGATCGTGCGGTACACGTGACCCACGCCGGGCAAAGAATGAAGCTGAGAGCGGTGTCTCACCAGCCTCGGGAGTGCCGTGAGCGTTGCACCAGCCGACCCCCCTCCTCCGACGTGGTTGCAACCGGATGCGTTGCCTAGACTGCACAAGAGGAGAAAATGAATCCCTCAGCACTGATGGGATGACCGCTCGGGTAGCGGTTGTTGAAGGGAAGGGGAGAAAACCGGAGGCTCCCTGAAGGAGAAGGGTGGGCAGCTGGAGTGCCGACAGCACAAAATTACCTAGCCTGAAGCCTGATTGTGACGCGACTGTGACAGGACTGTGACGGAAGACGCCCGTGTGGAAGGATGAATGAGTAGAAATGTATAGAGCCTCCGCCCCTCCCACAATTACAGGCTGAAATCAGCCTTGACAATTAATCCCATGAATTACGTGCTAATATTTAAATGGCTATTGAAGCGCAAGAGAAAAAATTGCCTTAAGGGCTCCGCATGCTGTAAAAATATAAAGGATCGTATACTCACCTAGCCAATTCCCAGCTGCTGCAGTTGTGACAGAGTCAGTAATTCTGCTTTGTAGTCAAGAGTGGTCAGCACTTTCAACCTCGTGGGACGCCCACACGGAAAGGGAGAAATCCACAAAGTAGCAAGAAAATCCCATCGGGCGCTTGATCTTTAATTCATGTATCCTTTATTTCATCTCTGTAACAATGTAACAATGGATGCATTTCGGCCTGTCCAGCCTTCGCCGACGAAGGCTGGACAGGCCAATGGATGCCATTGTTACATTGTTACGGAGATGAAATAAAGGATACATGAATTAAAGATCAAGCGCCCGCTGGGATTTTCTTGCTACAGTAATTCTGCTTTGGGCGGAGTTAGAGGAGTGGCCTAGTATGAAAAAAAGGGCAGTAATGAGCGCCGCACATATTGTCCCTCTTTGCCATTTTCAAAAGTTGGGAGGTATGCAGCAGCAAGATGCTGCAAGGTGATCGATGATGGGGGCCGCTGCAGTGACATGAAGAAGCTGGGTTCTGGTGAAGGAGGATACTGGCTGGCGTGTTTCTGTGCCTAGAAATTACCTCAGCCACCTGATGTTTCTATAATAGACTTGGTCATTTGTTAAATCATCTACCCTGTTGGACATAGGCTAACTTTCTGTTTCAATAGATTTTATTGGTTTAGTATCAATCAAAGATAATAGAGGACAAAAAAAAAGCAGTTCCACCTGCTAAACATTGCAGATGGAAGAAACTATATGTTTGTCTTTACAGTATGAGACAAACAGCAAAGTGGATAATATTATTATAGTAAAGACGCATTATCAAGATTATTAACAGTTTCCTCAAATATACCTTATTCTGGTCTATATGATTTGTTATGAATGAGGGATGATAAAATTCCCAAGAGAAAAATACAGTATGACAGCGAAAAAAGAAAATATATACAAAGATAAAAAAGAAAAGAAAAGAACAAGGTTATAGTTCCACCTATATTGATAAAAGTTGGAGTTTTAGTTTCTATATGCTTCGCCATTGCGCCATCTAGTGACAACATCAGGAAATGACACTTTGTTTACTTCACAGCAAACTGAAAGTAAAAGTAAGAGACTCCGAAAACACCTTCATAATGGTGAGTATCATTTTGCTTAGAAAATACATTATTCTAGTGTGCATGGTGTGAGTATGTATGAGGAGATGTAGTGAGATCTAATGCTAAAAGTCAGAATAAAGGAAGAAGTAGTTAGAATGCAAGTTGTGTTGCTCTGTGCACCCTCTGACCACAACTGTGACTCACTCTTCCCCTGCAGGAGTCAGTTACTTGTGCGTCTTAGGCTACATTCACACAAAAGTATTTAGTTTCTGTGTCCGTTCTGTTTGTTTTGTGGATAGGATGCAGACTTATTCATTTCAATAGGTCCGCAAAAAATGTGGACAGCACATCGTCCGTAAGTCCGTTCCTTAGCCCTGTTTTGCGGACAAGGTTGGGCATTGTTACAATGGATCCGCAAAAAAAAAAAAACGGATGCCATACAGAACGTCATCATTTTTTATTTTTTTTTTGCAGATCCGTAATTTGCGGACCACAAAACACAGTGGCCTAGCGTGGGTTGCCAGCACCCGGGGCAAGCCAAAAATTGCGCCCCCCCCCCTACAGGCACGCCCCTTTTAACAGATACTGTAGTAGATCACTAGCAGTCCTATGTAACACCACAGATAACACAGTGATAACTCTGAGTACAGATAATGTAGTAGATGGGTGTAGGCCCCCAGAATTCAGAATACACACAGTGTGACCTAAAGTCTGAGGCCGAATGCGGCAGTGTGGGCCATATTCTCAATCTCCTCCCCCAACCCTACCGTGAAACAGATATGTGCATGGACATTATTATTACAGTATAATACCGCCCCATACCTGTTACATCCAGTGACATCTCCTGTGATGTAGACTCTCCTCGACGTCTTCATTCAGAGATAAGACCACCATGACACCTTCTTTCAGCCGCTTCTCGTCTCTGCAGAGTTTCACAGATTTTTTTTTAGGTTCCTCACTTTACTCTCATCCTCTCCTTCCTGGTGTCTCAACACTGTCATCCTGCTGCCCCCCAATACTGGGCTAGAGCCAGATAGTCCCCCATTCCTCATAATATTATTTCCTCCTGTATATTATAATGGCCCCCCTCTTTATTATTAATATAATGACCCCTCTTTATTATTAATATAATGACCCCTCTTTGTTATTAATATAATGACCCCTCCTTAATAATATAATGGCCCCCTCTTTATTATTAATATAATGGCCCCCTCTTTATTATTAATATAATGGCCCCCTCTTTATTATTAATATAATGACCCCTCTTTATTATTAATATAATGACCCCTCTTTGTTATTAATATAATGACCCCCTCTTTATTATTAATATAATGACCCCCTCTTTATTATTAATATAATAGCCCCCTCTTTATTATTAATATCATGACCCCTCTTTGTTATTAATATAATGACCCCTCTTTGTTATTAATATAATGGCCCCCTCTTTATTATTAATATAATGGCCCCCTCTTTATTATTAATATAATGACCCCTCTTTGTTATTAATATAATGACCCCCTCTTTATTATTAATATAATAGCCCCCTCTTTATTAATATAATGGCCCCCTATTTGTTATTAATATAATAGCCCCCTCTTTATTAATATAATAGCCCCCTCTTTATTATTAATATAATAGCCCCCTCTTTATTATTAATATAACAGCCCCCTCTTTGTTATTAAAGGGGTTATCCCATCTTAGACAATGGGGGCATATTGCAAGGATATGCCCCCATTGTCTGATAGGTGCGGGTCCTACCTCTGGGACCCGCACCTACAACGAGAACGGAGTCGGGGAGAGTTGTGGCTGGAGGACCCCGGGTTTCCCAGGGTCCGACCACCACAAGGCACAGCTCCCCACCTCTCCCATTGAAGTGAATGGGAGTGCACCGCACATGCGCAGCCAACGCTCCCATTCATTTCTATGGGGCCGACGGAATTAGCCGAGCCAGGGCTCTGCTTTTTTAGGCGGCTCCATAGAAATGAACGGAGGGCGGCTACGCATGCGCAGTGCGCCCTCCCCCACTTTCTCTGCTCCGTTCTCCTTGTAGGTGCGGGTCCCAGCGGTGGCACCTATCAGACAATGGGGGCATATCCTTGCGATATGCCCCCATTCTCTAAGATGGGATAACCCCTTTAATATAATAGCCCCCTCTTTATTATTACTATAATAGCCCCCTATTTATTATTAATATAATAGCCCCCTTTTTGTTATTAATATAATGGCCCCCTCTTTGTTATTAAAGAGGGGGCCATTATATTAATAATAAAGAGGGACCAGTACATTAATAATAAAGAGGGGGCCATTATATTAATAATAAAGAGGGACCAGTACATTAATAATAAAGAGGGGGACCAGTACATTAATAATAAAGAGGGGGACCAGTACATTAATAATAAAGAGGGGGACCAGTACATTAATAATAAAGAGGGGGACCAGTACATTAATAATAAAGAGGGGGCCAATACATTAATAATAAAGAGGGGGCCAATACATTAATAATAAAGAGGGGTCATTACATTAATAATAAAGAGGGGGCCATTATATTAATAATAAAGAGGGGGCCATTATATTAATAATAAAGAGGGGGACATTATATTAATAATAAAGAGGGGTCATTATATTAATAATAAAGAGGGGGACATTACATTAATAATAAAGAGGGGGCCATTATATTAATATGATGCAGTGGCTATCCCGATACGGGGGAGGTATGTTCCACTTTCTGGCAGCTGTCTCTGCGTCCATATAGGGTTGCTACCTTCCCCAACTAAAAATATTGGCCAAGTTAAGCCACACCCAAAGGGGGTGGGGTTGTGGGGGCGTGGCTTAACACAGGGTGTTAAGTCGCTATTATACTGTGGCTCCCAATAATATTAATACCCCGATTACTGCCGCCCAGAAAATAATAATGCCCCCAGTAATAGTAATGCTCCCATTAGTGCCCCCCAGAATTAATACTGTCCACATTAGTGCCCCCAGTAATAGTAATGCCCCCATTAGTGAACCCCAGAATTAATTCCCCCGGTTAGTGCCCCCCCAGCGAACCAATGGAGGAGGTGAGTGATTATTTGTTTTTTTAATTAACAGGGGGGGGCAATAGGTAGGGGGCAGTAAAGGTTGTACTAATGAGCGCTCCACAGTGGACGCACAAGAAAATACTGTCAATTAACACAAAAAATTACCGGCAGGGTGCCAACCCTACGTCCATAGGGAGCAGAGACAGTTGCCATAATGAAGCAGAGAGCAGTCATCGGCTCCCTGCTTCATCATTCCTTCCCCCCTGCTGGCTCTCCACACCTCTGGTCTGTGTGGGGGGAGGAACAGACTAGAGCAGCCGATGTCCTGCTAGGAAGAAGGTAAGTATGTGGTGTTCTGGGAGGGGCACAATGTGGGCATATTACTGGGGGCACAATGTGCGCATATTACTTGGTGGCACAATGTCGGCATATTACTGGGTGGCACAACGTGGGCATATTACTTGGTGGCACAATGTGTGCTCTTACTGGGGGGCACCATGTGGACATATAACTGGGTGGCATAATGTGGGCATATTACTGGGGCACAGCTGGGCATAATTCTGTGAAGAATGCACACTGTGGGCATAAATACTGTGCGGTGGCATGAAGGGGGAATAATTACTATGTGGGGCATTAAGGGGACTGCGTGGGATTAGGTGTATAGTTTTGTATTGGGGCGGAGTTAGAGGCATGGCCTAGTGCAGAAAAAAAATTGTGCTCCACACAATGTGTCCCTCTTTCTTTGTTTACAAAGTTGAGATATATATATACCCCCTTAACCTTCTAATAGTCCTTTAAAATTGGAAAAACCCTCCCAAAAATGTAACTTTTTTATTGTGTGTCTGCAGTGAATCTTGTTGGTACCGCACAACTCAGGGGACACTATTGCATTTTTAACCCCTTGGTGACATCATTAATTTTAGCCTTAAGAACGTCATAACGTTTTAATTTTATCTTCTAAAATGTTTTTTTATTTTTGCAGGATTAATTGTAGGTTTTTTAGGAACCATTTTGGGGTATATATAGTGTATTAAATAACTTTTATTATTTTATTTTTAGGGAAAAAAATATTTTCTGTAATTTTTTTATGGTGTTCACTGTGTGGTATAACTAACATAATTTATTGTGTGGGTTACTACACTGATGATAATGCCACATTTATATATATATATATATATATATATATATATATATAAATTTACAATTTATCTCTCCTCCTGCAGCTGTGTGCTGCTCCCTCATTCTTCTCCAGACTGAACGGGAGGGGACGGACGGACTGCTTTATCTGCTCATATCTCTGGTTACCAGCTAGAGATATGGTACTGTTTGAAAGCTGACATTCCAAGATTTCAGACAATACCAGAATGACAGCAATATATTCAGTACAGGGGAAGATATCACTGATAGAAATCGGGATGCAGTGAATGCTGCTGAAAGTGAAAGTAAAAGCAGGTTTTACCCACGATTACGCACAACTCGTTTTCTAACAGTGATTTCTCCTCTGTTGCCTTGGTCTTTTTGGTCTTATATGAAATGTCAGCTTTCAAACAAGACCAGCATGTTTCTAGCTGCTACCATTCAGGAGATATCCGCATCTAAAGCAGCCCCCCCCCCCCTCCACTTTCTGCCCAAGCCCAGGTGGAGCAGAACAGTTAGCTACTTTTTCCACAGCTAAGCGGAGCTCAGGCAAAACAGTTAGGTGGTTAAAGGGAGTCTGTCAGGTCATTTTTTACTAATATAACTAACAGCACTGCCCCACAGAAGGTTGTGAATGCAGTCTAAACATACCTATGTGTACTAAGTGTCTGTATTCCATGTCCAGGAAAAGCACTTTTATTCGGCTGGAGAACTGCTCCCAAGTGCCCAACGCAAACCAGACTGAAGAGGGGAGTGCTGCTTTCTTGGTATTGGACGCAGCTAGAAATATGAACTTGACCTTGTTTGAAAGCTGGCATTCCGACCTTTCAAACTATACCAGAACCAAAGCATTATATCAGAAGATATAGCTGTTAGGAATCGAGTCAGGAGTGAGAGCTGTTTTTAATTTCACTTCCAGCTGGGCACCTGGCAGCCATTTTCCAGCAGAATAAAAGTGCTTTTCCTGGACATGAAATAAAGACACACAGTACACACAGGGAAGCTTGGAAAGCGTTTTCAATATTCTATGGGGCAGTGTTGTTAGTTATATTGGTGAAAATCAGGTGACAGACTCCCTTTAAAGATCAGACTAGTTTTGATTTTTGTATTTATGTTTTTCCTCCCCACTTTCTAAGAGCCATAACTTGTTAAACAAGGTAAAAGGGGTGAAATTGAAAAAAATAAAACAATTTTCCCCTTTTTTTGATTTTTTTTTATGGTGTTCAATGTGCATTAAAAATGAAATGCCAGGTCAGTATTTTTGTATTTTAACACCCAGCTATGTGAGGGCTCGTTTTTTGTGAGATAATCTGTAGTTTTTATTGGTACCATAATGGGCTACATATGACTTTTAATTTCTTTTATTAATTTATTTTTTAGGAGCATGGTGACCCCAAAAAATGGTTAATCGTACATTTTTTTATTTTTCCATTATGGAAAATGTTGGATTATGGAAATTTATGCATATTTATACATAGTTATTAGATCTCCCCAGGAATATATGTAGAACTGATCTCCAGCAGAGTGGATTTTACATAAACCTGCAAGGGACTAGGTTTGTCTAACAGTGCGTGGGTAGAGTTGTGCAAACTCTTCTATGCTTGTATTATTACACTCCAGAAATACATCCAGGCCCCTCTTGAACTCTTTTAGTGAACTCACCATCACCACCTCCTCAGGCAGAGAGTTCCATAGTCTCACTGCTCTTACCGTAAAGAATCCTCTTCTATGTTTGTGTACAAACCTTCTTTCCTCCAGATGCAGAGGATGTCCCCTCGTCACAGTCACAGTCCTGGGGATAAACAGATGATGGGAGAGATCTCTGTATTGACCCGATATATTCAATCACTCGTGTCGGAATCCATTATAGTCAATGGGCTCCAGCGGTGAACGGCGGTATCTGGCTAGATAGTAGACTTAATTTGTTATAATTCTTGCTGCTAGGAGAGGAACCATTAGATCAGCAGTAACCTGTACCTGTAATGGTATGTATGAAAGTACTAGGCAGATGGTAAAAGCCCTTTAGTAATAACAAAAACTTCCAGAAATTACAGACAATTACAGCCCCTGAATATCATAATAATCTGTATTGTTAGCAATATTGGACACTATGAAAGGAATCTGACAATTATGGTGATAAGTGATTCCTAGTTTATCTACCATAACTTGACATTTCACAATCGCTGAGTGTATGCATTATGTAAAATTATTCAAACTCTGCATATTACTCATTTTCTTAGGAATTTTGGTTGTCAATCATGGATTCATGGAGTGCCAGTGAGAGATCAGTTAGACCAGAATGTGCATCAATGGTGAGTAAACGATGAGGAGACATGACTCTTCATAGCCTACTTTCACATGTCAGTGTTTGATCAGTTGTTTGCATCAGTAAGGCTCCATTCACACGTCCGTAATAATGGGTCCGCATCCGTTCCACAAATTGCGGAATGGGTGCGGACCCATTCATTCTCTATGGGGACAGAGTGGATGCGAAGAGCACACTATGTTCTCCGCATTTCCAGAGCACGCCGCCGATCTTCCGGTCCGCGGCTCCGGAAAAAATTAGAACATGTCCTATTCTTGTCCGCGGCCAAGAATAGGCAATTCTATGGGGGTGACGGCCGGGTATATTGCGGAGCCACAATGCACTACGGACGTGTGAATGGACCCCTTATTGTGAGCCAAAACCAGGTGCGGGTTAAAAACACAGAAAAGGAGGAAATCTTTCCGTTATACCTTATCTCTGTTGGGAAGGAAGCGTCCTACCAGACAAGCGTCTGCTCATCAGTGAAGGAGACCACTACATTTACACAGGGCTTTTTTTCTCAGAGAAAAGGTGGTGGAACTCACCCTCATCCCCTGGCGACACCCCTACCCACCCCTAAGACCGCCCCCTAAAACCGCCCCTTTAGAGAACAGGGATGCAAGTAAAAAAATTTTTGGGGGGGGAGGGGGGGGGTTATAAAAGTCCAGCCCAGCAAAGAAACCCCCCAGATGGGGATGGCACTGTTAATGGGGGATCTGGGGATGGCACTGTTAATGGGGGATCTGGGGATGGCACAGTTAATGGGGGATCTGGGGATGGCACTGTTATGGGGTGGAGGATCTGTGGATGGCACTGTTATGGGGGATCTGTGGATGGCATGGTCCTATAACAGTGCTATCCACAGGCCCCCCCATCCTATAACAGTGCCATCCACAGACCCCCCCATCCTATAACAGTGCCATCCACAGACCCCCCCACCCCATAACAGTGCCATCCACAGACCCCCCCCCACCCCTTAACAGTGTCATCCACAGACCCCCCGTTGCCGCTCCAGTACAGTTATAAAATGTGTAATTCAATTAATAATCATTCATGCTGCCCCCTCTGTAGTATAACATTCAATATATCCTACTCACAGGGCTACTGTTATATCGTAATGCAGGCCGGCCGGGCAGACGAGCGGCAGCGTGACTGACGTCACGTGCCTGCGCCGCCTGCTTCATTCATAAAGTAGGCCGGGCAGGCACGTGACATCAGTCAGTCACGCTGCCGCTCGTCTGCCCGGCCGGCCTGCATTACGATATAACAGTAGCCCTGTGAGTAGGATATATTGAATGTTATACTACAGAGGGGGCAGCATGAATCATTATTAATTGAATTGCACATTTTATAACTGTACAGTGAACGCACCGGCCCCCAGCTCCTCCTCCCAGTCCCTCCCCTATGATACATTGCAGCCTGCGATGTTCCGGTGCGTTCCGCCAGAAAAAAAGCCCTGCATTTACATATACTGACTAGTTGTTAACCGGCAGCAGATGCTGTTTAAACGGCACGATCTACTACCGGCAATTGATCATTTTTGTGACAACATGAATGATCTATTACCTGATGAATGAGCGTTTCGCTTGTTCATCAGGTAATCAGTGGCACATTTACTCCACCAGATAACAAGCGTTTCTGTAAACGATCTTTAACGATTATCTGCGGTATTATGGGCCTGTGTAAAGGGCCCCCTTAACTTTTCAGTTAGATGAAAATGTTTTCTTCACTCTGAGAGTTTTCAAGTTTGTACATCCCTCGATCAGAGGAAAAGAGCCAATACAAAGTGCAGTACTGCCTCTGGAGGATCCTGTGGATAGGTAATCTGATTAGTGGGGATCCAACACCCGGGACCCCCGCCGATCAGCTGTTTGAGAAGACATCGGCGCTCATATGAGCTCTGCGGCCTTCTCCCTGCTCACAGTGCCGTACATTGTATAGCGGGCTGTACTTGGTATCACAGCAAAGTCCTATTCACTTCTATGGGGCTAAGCTGCGCCTAAGCCATGTGATCAATGAACGTAATGTCACTTGACCTAGGGAAAGCTGCGAGATTGTTCAGGCCCCTCAGAGCGCCTAGCTTGGGGGCAGTGGTGGATTATAATTCGGGTGTTTGGGTCTGTAGCCCCAGGCCCAGCATCACTGGGGGGCCCAACGCCAACCCAAACGCCTACAAACTACGGTGGGGCACTGGAGTGCATAGTTCCCTGCCTCCCGATCACCGCTATAGGCTTCAGGCCTAGTAGGCCTGAATCCTATGCAGTGAGTAAAATCCCGGCGCAGGCAGGTGTGATGATGTCATGCACCATCTACACCATCTGCACCATCTACGAGTGAGCGCCGACTGGGACACAGGTAAGTATTAGCTTTTATTTATTTATTTTGTGTGCCAACTTTGGGGGACATTACTGGGGGGCACAGGAGAATATTACTAAAGGGACAGTGGGGGGCAAACTACTACATGGGGGAAAATTACTAGTGGGGGGAAATTAATACTGTGGGGGCAGTGTGGGGGACAATTAATACTGTGGGGGCAGTGTGGAGAAATTTATAATGTGGGGGCAGTGTGGCGAAATTAATACTATGGGGGGCAGTGTGGGGGCAAATTACTTAATGAAGCGCAGTGTGGGGGCAAATTACTTAATGGGTGGCAGTGTCGGGGCAAATTACTTAATGGGGGGCAGTGTGTGGGGCAAATTACTTTGGGGGCAAACTACTACATGGGGAACAGTGTGGGGGGAATTACTACATGGGAGGCAGTGTGAGGGAAATTACTATATGGGGCAGCATGGGGGAAATTACTGTATGGGGCAGTGTGGGGGAAATTACTATGTGGGGCAGTGTGGGGATAATTACTGTATGGGGCAGTGTGGGGGAAATTACTATATGGGGCAGTGTGGGGGAAATTACTATATGGAGCAGAGTGGGGAAAATTACTATATGGGGCAATGTGGGGAAAATTACTATATGGGGCAATGTGGGGGAAATTACCATATGGGAGCAGTGTGGAGGATATTACCGTATGGGGGCGGTGTGGGGGAAATTACCATATGGGATCAGTGTGGGGGAAATTACTATATGGGGCAGTGTGGGGGAAATTACTATATGTGGGCAGTGTGGGGAAAATTACCATATGGGGCAGTGTGGGGGAAGTTACCATAGGGGCAGTGTGGAGGAAATTAATATATGGAGAAGTGTGGGCTAAATTGCTATATGGGACAGAGTGGGGAAAATTTCTATATGGGGCAGTGTGGGGGAAATTACTATATGGGGCAGTGTGGGGGAAATTACTATATGGGGCAGTGTGGGGGGAAATTACTATATGGGGCAGTGTGGGGGAAATTACTATATGGGGCAGTGTGGGGGAAATTACTATATAGGGCAGTGTGGGGGAAATTACTATATAGGGCAGTGTGGGGGAAATTACTCTATGGGGCAGTGTGGGGGAAATTACTCTATGGGGCAGTGTGGGGGAAATAACTATATGGGGCAGTGTGGGGGAAATTACTATATGGAGCAGTGTGGGGAAATTACTATATAGAGAAGTGTGGGGGAAATTACTATATGGGGCAGTGTGGGGGGAAATTATTATATGGGGTAGTGTGGGGGAAATTATATGGGGCAGTGTGGGGGAAATTACTATATGGAGCAGTGTGGGGAAATTACTATATGGTAGCAGTGTGGGGGAAATTACTATATAGGGCAGTGTGGGGGAAATTACTATATAGGGCAATGTGGGGGAAATTACTATATAGGGCAGTGTGGGGGAAATTACTATATGGGGCAGTGTGGTGGAAATTACTATATGGAGCAGTGTGTGGGAAATTACTATATGGGGGTAGTGTGTGGGAAATTACTATATAGGGCAGTGTGGCAGAAATTACTATATGGAGCAGTGTGGGGGAAATTACTATATGGGGCAGTGTGGGGGAAATTACTATATGGGGCAGTGTGGGGGAAATTACTATATGGGGCAGTGTGGGGGAAATTACTATATGGAGCAGTGCGGGGGAAATTACTATATGGAGCAGTGTGTGGGAAATTACTATATGGGGGTAGTGTGGGGGAAATTACTATATGGGGTAGTGTTGGGGTGTTTCTATTAGGGGCATTATTTTTGGGGACACTATACAGGCATTATTACCTGGAGCACAATATAGGGTGTTATTATTACTGGGGGAACTCTGGGGGACTTTATAACTTCTGTAGACACTACAGGGATCTTTGGGGTAATTTATAAAACTGATGTAAAGTAGAACTGGCTTAGTTGCCCATAGCTACCAATCAGATTCCTCCTTTCATTTTTGACAGCTCCTTTGGAAAATGAAAGGTGGAATCTGATTGGTTGATATGGGCAACTAAGCCAGTTCTACTTTGCACCAGCTTGAAAAATTGCCCCGATTATGAGAACTCTAACGTGTCTGTGTAACAAACTCTGTAGAGACGAGATGTGGCTGAAAGAATTAGTCATGGCGGTCTGGGTCAAACGGAGGAGAAGAGGAAAGAGAAGATCTACATGACAGGAGATGTCACTGGATGTGACAGGTATGTGGTGCTGTATTCCCCTATATGTAGAGCTGGCTCACTACTGTGACCTGTGTCTCATCTTCACCTCCAAGTCTTTTGTTATCATAATCATATGTATTTTAAATTTGGCAACTAAAATTTTTATTTGTCACCTGCAGTCCTATGTAACAGCCCAGATAACAGTGATAGCTTTCTGTGTACAGATAATGTAGTAGATGTTCCAGGCAGTCCTATGTAACACCCCACATAACACAATAGTTCACTGTTATGTGGGGTGTTACATAGGACTGCAGGTAACATCTATGACATCTGTACTCAGAGAGTTTTGAGATGGTGGGGGTCCGACTCCTGGCACCCCTACCAATCAGCTGTTTGAGGGGGCCGCGATGTCCCAGTGAGCGCCGCAGCCTCTTTGCTCCTTTCCAAGCACAGTGTTGTCAATTTGATAGCACTGCTCTTGGTATTGCAGCTCAGCCCCAATCATTCAGATGGGACAGAGCTGCACCTAGACCATGTGAACAATGTCATATGGCCTAGGAAGAGACTGTGGCGCTTATGAAGCACCGAGCCTCTTCATACAGAAAAAAAACTAAGGAGGGGTTTTGGCGGAGGATGGCCCGAGTTGGGTAGACAGCCCATACAGAAACATAGAAACATAGAATGTGTCGGCAGATAAGAACCATTTGGCCCATCTAGTCTGCCCAATATACTAAGTACTATGGATAGCCCCTGGCCCTATCTTATATGAAGGATGGCCTTATGCCTATCCCATGCATGCTTAAACTCCTTCACTGTATTTGCAGCTACCACTTCTGCAGAAATGCTATTCCATGCATCCACTACTCTCTCAGTAAAGTAATACTTCCTGATATTACTTTTAAACCTTTGCCCCGCTAATTTAAAACCTTGTTGATTCCCTTTATGTATTTAAAAGTTTCTATCACATCCCCTCTGTCTCGTCTTTCTTCCAAGCTATACATGTTAAGGTCCTTTAATCTTTCCTGGTAAGTTTTATCCTGCAATCCATGTACCAGTTTAGTAGCTCTTCTCTGAACTCTCTCCAAAGTATCAATATCCTTCTGGAGATATGGTCTCCAGTACTGAGCACAATACTCCAAATGAGGTCTCACTAGTGCTCTGTAGAGCGGCATGAGCACCTCCCTCTTTTTACTAGTAATGCCTCTCCCTATACACCCAAGCATTCTGCTAGCATTTCCTGCTGCTCTATGACATTGTCTGCCTACCTTTAAGTCTTCTGAAATAATGACCCCTAAATCCCTTTCCTCAGATACTGAGGTTAGGACTGTATCACTGATTTTATATTCTGCTTGGGTTTTTACGCCCAAGGTGCATTATTTTGCACTTATCCACATTAAATTTTAGTTGCCAGATTTTTGACCATTCCTCTAGTTTTCCTAAATCCTTTTCCATTTGGTTTATCCCTCCAGGAACATCAACCCTGTTACAAATATTTGTGTCATCAGCAAAAAGACACACCTTACCATCGAGGCCTTCTGCAATTTCGCAGATAAATATATTAAACAATATGGGGTGGTTGGAGGATTGACTAGCTGAGGTCAAGTTGTTTCATTTATAAGGGTCCTACTTTGACGCACCACAGACTAGGGGGGAGGGAGGGGAGGGTTTTCTAAATGTAACGAAAAGATGAGTTGAATATATTTATATCTATATATAATTAGTCGGGTCACTAAGAATTGAGAGATTGTAAAAATTTCTACTGTAAATGTTTTGTAGTTTTCCCAATAAATTTTTGAAAAAAAAACAAAAAAAAAAAAACAATATGGGTCCCGGAACAGATCCCTGAGGTACCCCACTGGTAACAAGACCTTGGTCTGAATATACTCCATTGACTACAACCCTCTGTTGCCTGTCCCTCAGCCACTGCCTAATCCATTCAACAATATGGGAGTCCAAGCCCAAAGACTGCAATTTATTGATAAGCCTTCTGTGTGGGACAGTATCGAAAGCCTTACTGAAGTCTAGATAAGCGATGTCTACTGCACCTCCGCCATCTATTGTTTTAGTCACCCAATCAAAAAAATCAATAAGATTAGTTTGACATGATCTCCCTGAAGTAAACCCATGCTGTTTTTCATCTTTCAATCCATGGAATTTTAGATGTTCCACAATCCTCTCCTTAAGTATGGTTTCCATTCATTTCCCCACTATTGATGTCAGGCTTACTGGCCTATAGTTGCCCGATTCCTCCCTACTACCTTTCTTGTGAATGGGCACAACATTTGCTAATTTCCAATCTTCTGGGACGACTCCTGTTGCCAGTGATTGGTTAAATAAATCTGTTAATGGTTTTGCTAGTTCACCGCTGAGCTCTTTTAATAGCTTTGGGTGTATCCCATCAGGCCCCTGTGACTTATTTGTATTGATTTTAGACAGCTGACTTAGAACCTCTTCCTCTGTAAAGACACATGCATCAAAAGATTCATTAGTCTTCTTTCCTAACTGAGGTCCTTTTCCTTCGTAAAGACTGAACAGAAGTATTCATTGAGGCAGTCAGCTAGTTCTTTATCTTCTTCCATATACCTTCCTTCTTTTGTTTTTAATTTTGTAATTCCTTGTTTTAGTTTCCTTTTTTCATTTATGTATCTGAAGAATGCCTTATTGCATTTTTTCCCTGACTGAGCTAATTTCTCTTCTGCCTGTGCTTTAGAAGCTCTTATAACTTGTTTGGCCTCTCTCTGCCTAATCTTGTAAATTAGCCTGTCATGCTCGTTTTTTTTTTTTTTATAATTACTAAATGCAATCTTTTTGTTTTTAATGATTTTGGCCACTTCTGCTGAGTACCACAGTGGTCTCTTCCTTTATTTTACTTTTACTGACAAGCCTAATGCAGTTTTTCTGTTGCCTTCAATAGTGCCTTTTTTAAGTAGTCCCATTTCTTCTGGACTCCAATGAAACTGTTCCAATCTGATAGGGACTCGTATACCACTAATCTAATTTTAGAAAAGTCAGTTTTTCTAAAATATAAAACTTTTGTTTTTGTGTGGTGTGACTCAGTCACTGTACTTATAGTAAACCACACTGACTGGTGATCACTAGATCCCGAGCTTTCCCCTACAGTAATATCATATACCAAATTCCCATTTGTGAATACTAAATCTAAAATGGCCTCCTTCCGGGTTGGCTCCTCAACTACTTGTTGTAGAGATAATCCCAGTAGGTAATTTAGAATATCTGTACTCCTGGCAGAACTAGCTGTTTTGGTTTTCCAGTTTACATCAGGAAGATTGAAGTCTCCCATAATGATAACTTCCCCCTTCAATGTCATTTTAGCTATTTCCTCAACTAGTAGATCATCTAATTCTTTGACTTGGCTAGGTGGTCTATATATCACACCTACTCGAGTTACCTTATGATTATCAAGCTGCAAGGTAACCCAAACTGACTCTAAATTGTTCTCGCTAAGTTGTATAAAATTAGATTTTATGCTGTCTTTCACATACAGGGCCACCCCTCCCCCTTCTTGCCTTCTCTGTCTTTCCTGTATAGAGAGAACCCTGGTATTGATATATCCCAGTCATTACTCCCCTTGAACCACGTCTCAGTAACAGCCACTACATCTATATTCTCAGATGCCATTATAGCCTCAAGTTCATTGATCTTATTCCCTAAACTGCGAGCATTTGTAGATAAGAATCTGAGATTGTCATTTCTTAACCTTTGTGCTACTGGCATCTTCTGGCATTGTTCCGGGGGGCAGTCGGACTGCTGGATTATCACTCTTTTGCCCCCCTTTCCTAGTTTAAATGCTCCTTAGCAAATACTTGGAACTGTTCACCGAGGACATTCATTCCTTTGAGAGAAAGATGCAAACCATCTTTCTTGTACAGTTCTTTTCCATTCCAACAAGAGCTAACATGAGACACAAAGCCAAACCCTTGGTTCCGACACCACTCACTTAATGTGCATCTTCCTGTCATGCTGAAGGTTATGCATTGGCTAAACTGCAGAGAATGAAACAGTTGATGCAACCTCCCGTATATCCTTTCCAAGTGTATGAAAAGCTTCTTTCACTTTTGAAACCTCATTGCAAGCCAGATCGTTTGTCCCCAGATGGACAATAACATCCACTTCCCTTTCCTGTTTTGCTTGCCTTTCCTGTTTTGCTTGTTCTCCCTCTCTCCCCGCCCCCCCCCCCCCCCCCCCCCGCCCGTCTGTCTTCCCACCTTTATTTTACAGGTTTACCTCAAGTGAATTTTAGAAATCCAGCTTTTTCCGGTTTGTGCTGGGTCTGGTGGCCTGCAGAAGAAGAGCTTCAGCAAATCGAGCACAGCCAGTGATTGGTCGTTATCCGTTGCTGGGGGAGATTTCCAGGGTTCTGATTTTTTTTCACCCTCACGGCGGGAAACTTCTTCCCTTTATATTCACAGGTTTGCTGCCACTTCAGGGCCAGTTAAAGAAGATTTGATTGGCGCCCGCCCTCAGTCCCCTAATTTTAACCTTTCTTCATCACATTGCTTTAGTAGGGCTGTATCGGTCAGCTGATGCTGAGTGGATCTTGGTTTATATGGATGGTTTAATATTGCTCTATATATTGATATGGTTTAATGGTTTTAATTATTTAATTGATTCATTTGATTTATTTAATGTTATGATTCTATGGTTAGCAGATATGAGCGAATTTCTTAAAAGTTCGATTCAGCTGATTCGCCGAATATCTCAAAAATTTGCTTCGTGATGATTTTATTTTTTTTGTAAGTAGCGGGTGCAATGACAGGGAGCTGCAATAGCGCCGCCCCCGTCATTGTACCCCGCAGATGCTACGTTCATACATGATCACTGAATCTGACTGTAAAATGAACAATAACATTTTTTTAAAATCAAACTTACTGCCTCCATTTGCTTGCGACGGGCCGGCCGCTGCCATCTTGCTGGAAGATCTCGCCCGAAATCCTGTACGGCACGAGATTACGTCATCACGCCGACTGGCGTGGTGACGTATGACGTCATCACGCTGGCCAGTGTGATGATGTAATCTCGCGCTGCACAGGATTTCGTCCGAGATCTTCAAGTAAGATGGAGGCTGTCGTCCTGTAGTGAGCAAATGGAGGAGGTAAGTTTTAATTATTTTTTTTTATACTATTTCAGGTTAAAATGATTCGCTGAAACAAAGCACAAGGAAATTCGGCTTCTAGGCAAATCGAATTTAGCCTGAAATTCGGATCGAATTCCATTTTGTGGGATTCTATTCGCTCATCTCTAATGGTTACTCATAATAAAACACTACTGCCATTTTATTCTATAAAGTAGTTGTGAGTTTTATTTATTTAGTGATAAGTGTTAGGGTTAATTTGGTGTAATTTGCCTCCATGCGCTGCTGCCTTCTCAAACAGCTGATCTGTAGGGGTCCTGGGTGTCAAACCCCTTAGGGTCCAGTCGCACGTCTGTGGTGTGTTGTGGACACGCAAATTGCGGATCCTCAACACTGCTTGGCCGGCACCCCCTATAGAAATGCCTATTCTTGTTCGCAGCTGCGGACAAGAATAGGACATGTTCTATCTTTTGCGGAGCTGCGGACCGGAAGTTCGGGGCCGAAACCCGGAAGTTCGGGGCCGCGCTCCGCAAATGCGGAAGCGGAGAGCACATAGTGTAATCTCCGCTTCACATCCGGGCCCATAAAGAATGAATGGGTCCGCACCCGTTCCGCAAAATTGCGGAACGGGTACGGACCCTTTTGTGGACGTGTGAATGGACCCTAAATATTATTAGTACACCGCTTCAGCGTCTATGTACAGTATATATTTCGTTTTGTATGCTCTTTGGGATTTGTTGGCTTGTCAGGGAAGGCCAGTATTGGCTTCTTACAAAAGTGTAGTTCTTCCTTGGTGAAACTATGAAGACACATGGATTACTGTCGTACCTGTACCTTCACTGAAGCCTTAATGTTTCTTTAATTTTGGACTTCAATATGTGCTTAATCAGAAGTGCCTCTGATCTGATTCTGAGAACTTTTTTTGCCTTTGCTAATCATTCATTCATTTACCTACTGTATATACCATACTTAAATTCATATGTATTGTATTGACATGCGGTTTATATTTACTTTTTTTGGCAGATTATCAGAAGACACCAGAAATTATTTGATCTTAAAAGTACATATATCTGTTTTATTGGTTCTCTCACATTCTTGCCAGGTAAGTGGTTTTCAGTATCGGTATTTAGTCCAATGTCCATGTGATTCATTTTGCAGAATAAAGAAGAAAAGTACAAAAAAAAGACCCAAACAACATGCTAATCAAATTTTACCCAGCTCAGCTCCCCTAGCTTAAACCCCCTTAATGACCAGACCACTTTTTACAATTCTGCACTACACTACTTTCACGGTTTATTGCTCGGTCATACAACTTACCACCCAAATAAATTTTACCTCCTTTTCTTCTCACTTATAGAGCTTTCATATGGTGGTATTTCATTGCTGCTGACATTTTTACTTTTTTGTTATTAATCGAAATTTACCGAAATTTTTGCAAAAAAAATGACATTTTTCACTCAGTTGCAATTTTTATTAAAAAACAACTAAATTTCTATATAAATTTTTCTCTAAATGTATTGTTCTATATGTTTTTGATAAAAAAAATGCAATAAGTGTATATTTATTGGTTTGCGCGAAAGTTATAGCGTTTACAAACTATGGTACAAAAATGTGAATTTCCGCATTTTGAAGCAGCTCTGACTTTCTGAGCACCTGTCATGTTTCCTGAGGTTCTAAAATGGCCAGACAATTAGAAAATCCCCCACAAATGACCCCATTTCGGAAAGTAGACACCCTAAGGTATTCGCTGATGGGCATAGTGAGTTCCTAGAAGTTTTTATTTTTTGTCACAAGTTAGCGGAAAATTATGATTTTTTATGTATATTTTTTTCTTACAAAGTCTCATATTCCACTTACTTAAATAAAAACTTAATAAAAACTTTCATGAACTCACTATGCCCATCACGAAATACCTTGGGGTGTCTTTTTTCCAAAATGGGGTCACTTGTGGGGTAGTTATACTGCCCTGGCATTTTAGGGGCCCTAATGCGTGAGAAGTAGTTTGAAATCCAAATGTGTAAAAAATGCCCTGTGAAATCCTAAAGGTGCTCTTTAGAATTTGGGCCCCTTTGCCCACCTAGGCTGCAAAAAAGTGGCACACATGTGGTATCGCCGTACTCAGGAGAAGTAGGGCAATGGGTTTTGGGGTGTATTTCTACATATACCCATGCTGGGTGAGAGAAATATCTCTCTAAAAGACAACTTTTGCCATTTTTTGTCATTTGACAGAGATATTTATCTCACCCAGCATGGGTATATGTAAAAAGACACCCCAAAACACATAGCCCTACTTCTCCTGAGTACAGCGATACCACGTGTGACACTTTTCTGCAGCCTAGGTGGGCAAAGGGGCCCAAATTCTGAAGAGCACCTTTAGGATTTCACAGGGCATTTTTAACACATTTCGATTTCAAACTAGTTCTCACGCATTAGGGTGCCTAAAATGCCATGGCAGCATAAATACCGCACAAGTGACCCCATTTTGGAAAGAAGACACCCCAAGGTATTCCGTGAGGGGCATGGCGAGTTCATAGAATTTATTTTTTTTTGGCGCAAGTTAGCGGAAAATGATGATTTTTTTTTCTTACAAAGTCTCATATTCCACTAACTTGTGACAAAAAATAAAAACTTCCATGAACTCACTATGCCCATCACGAAATACCTTGGGGTGTCTTCTTTCCAAAATGGGGTCACTTGTGGGGTATTTATACTGCCCTGGCATTTTAGGAGACCTAAAGCGTGAGAAGTAGTTTGGAATCCAAATGCGTAAAAAATGCCTTGTGAAATCCTAAAGGTGCTCTTTAGAATTTGGGCCCCTTTGCCCACCTAGCCTGCAAATAAGTGTCACACGTGGTATCGCCGTACTCAGAAGAAGTAGGGCAATCTGTCATTTGACAGAGATATTTATCTCACCCAGCATGGGTATATGTAAAAAGACACCCCAAAACACATTGCCCTACTTCTCCTGAGTACGGCGATACCACATGTGTGACACTATTTTGCAGCCTAGGTGCACAAAGGGGCCCAAATTCCTTTTAGGAGGGCATTTTTAGACATTTGGATTCCAGACTTCTTCTCACGCTTTAGGGCACCTAAAATGCCAGGGCAGTATAAATACCCCACATGTGACCCCATTTTGGAAAGAAGACACCCCAAGGTATTCCGTGAGGGGCATGGCGAGTTCATAGAATTTATTTATTTTTGGCACAAGTTAGCGGAAATTGATTTTTTTTTTGTTTTTTCTCACAAAGTCTCCCTTTCCGCTAACTTGTGACAAAAAGTTCAATCTTTCATAGACTCAATATGCCCCTCAAAAGTGATCTTTTTATAGTGCCGCAGCGATTTTACGGTGTTTTTGCAGTTATCAGAAAAAAATTATTTCTGTCACTGCGGTGGGGCGGACTCTAGGCAAGTGTGCGCACAAGATCAGGCCTGATCGGACGAACACTGCGTTTTTTGTAGAGCCTATAGAACATGTCCTATTCTTGTCCGTAATTGCGGACAAGAAAAGGCATTTTCTATATAGTTCTGGCAATGTGCGGAGCCGCAAAATGCGGAAAGCACATTGCCGGTGTCCGTGTTTTGCGGATCCGCAAAACACATACGGACGTCTGAATGGAGCCTTACAGGGGGCTGATCAATGACAGAAGAGGTGATCAGGGAGTCTATATGGGGGGATCAGGGGTTAATAAGGGGTTAATAAGTGACAAGGGGGGGTGTAGTGGTGTGTGGTGCTACTTTACAGAGCTGCCTGTGTCCTCTGGTGGTCGATCCAAGCAAAAGGGACCACCAGAGGACCAGGTAGCAGGTATATTAGACGCTGTTATCAAAACAGCGTCTAATATACCTCTTAGGGGTTAAAAAAATCGCATCTACAGCCTGCCAGCGAGCGATCGCCATTGGCAGGCTGTAGATCCACTCGTTTACCTGCCAATCCTGTGAACGCGCGCGCCTGTGTGCGCGCGTTCACAGGAAATATTGCGTCTCGCGAGAGGACGCGCTGGGGCATCCAGGAGGTATTACAGGGCCGCCGCCAGGACGCGATCCTGCGTACGGCGGTCCTGTAGTGGTTAAGATAAACATACCTTAAAGTGTATGTCCACCTAGGTGTATCATTTACGTACTGTGTGATACATTACAATACATTCCTTATCTTGCATTGATTTGGAGTTTAATCTTGTTTTCATGACCTCATAGATGGAGAAGAGGATCTCTCATTCCTCTTGTCCTCCTCGGCCAGTCATCAGGGACCCCCTGGAAGGCTCCCCAACATTCTAAGGATAGCCCCCAATTAAAGGAGTTAGCCATTTGTCTCATATTGATGACCTCTCCTCAAAATAGGTGATCAATATCAGATCGGTGGGGATTCAACTCCCGGCACCGCTGCTGATTAGCCACTTGATGAGACCGCAGCACTCGTGCAAGTGCTATGTTCTCTTCACTGTTTACCGGCTCGCTGTTGACACTGCAGTGGCGAGCAGTATAATTACAACTCCGCCTTCCCATTCCCTTGAAGAGGACGATGTGTAAATACAACTGCTCCGCCCCATTCAAGTGACTGGGATGGAGATGTAATTACACTGCTCTACCACTGCAGTGTCAACAGCAAGCAGGTAAACAGTGAAGAAAATACATCCATCTGATATTGATTACCTATCCTGAGGATAGGTCATTAATATGGGAAAACCAGATTACCCCCTTAAGCGATTCAATGTGGACCCCGTCCCCTAATGATTTTCAGGCTCAAATTAATGATTCTGTGGGCAAAATTTCCAGCTCCACTAATTCCATGGTGCATGAGCAAAATAACAGCAATATAGAAAAAGGGTCCTAGCACTCTCAACTTGTAAACTTTATTCAAGTGTTGTATCACATACAATTTTTTGTAAGATGTGTTTTGGCCTGCCTCAATCTTTATACCTGTATACACACATAAGGCACTAGTATCACATATATAAGTATAAACAAACACGTTTTTCCAGCTCACCATATCTTTTCCCGTGCACGGAACAGACCGGACCAGTCCTTACTTGAAACACAAAGAAAAAGAAGTTCCAGCATTCAGGATAAAACCTAGATGTTTTCTTTATTCATAATGGTCACAATTCACATACATGGACAGCTTCTCCCTCCACCGCTAGGTTGACATGTTTCAGACTTATTAGTCCTTACTCGTCCTTACTTAGTCCTTATTAATGTACATAATAGAAGTACGGTAGGACTTTGCACTTATGCATTTGAGAAAGTAACATTGCCACCCAGAGGTGGCAACAGCAAACAGAAGGTTTTACTACGTGAAGCCTTCTGGATTCTGAGACTAAACACCCGTTATCCTATAGGATTAAATTTAAAAAAGAAATTAATGTATTTATATTAATGAGTAACTTTTAGGAAGGTGAGATTATCCCTGCAAAAGGTGTTTTTTTCCGTTTACGGGCCGTTTTTTGTGTCCCGTATATGGTCCGTATACGGAACCATTCACTTCAATGGTTCCGCAAAAAAAAGGAATGTACTACGTATGCATTTTGTTTCCGTATTTCCGTTGAAAGATAGAACATGTTCTATTATTGCCCGCAAATCACGTTCCGTGGCTCCATTCAAGTTTAATGGGTTCACAAAAAAAATGGAACACATACGGAAATGCATCCGTATGTCTTCCGTATCCTTTCTGTTTTTGCGGAACCATCTATTAAAAATTTTATGCCCAGCCCAATTTTTTCTATGTAATTACTGTATGCTGTATATACCATACTGAAAAATGGAACGGAAAAACGGAACAGAAACACAACGGAAACAAAAAACGGAACAATGGATCCTTGAAAAACGGACTGCAAAACACCGAAAAAGCCATACGGTCGTGTGAAAGAGGCCTTATTTTGCAGGTCTGTAAACAGGTCTGTACTAAGGGTACTTTTACACTAGTGTAAAAGTTTTCCGGTATTGAGTTCCATCCTAGCGGCTTAATACTGGAAATCAAATGATCAATTTTGTCCTAATGCATTCTGAATGGAAAGCAATCCGTTCGGTATGCATCAGGATGTCTTCAGTTCAGTCACTTTTACGTTTTTTTGGGGGATGGAGAAATTACCGCGGCATTCTGCTGTATTTTCTCCGGCCAAAATTCCGGAACACTTGCCTGAATTCCAGGTTTCCAGGACCTTTAAAAATGTGAAAAATAATAAATAACGTATCCGTTTTTCCGGATGACACTGGAAAAAACTCCAGTATTGCAATGCATTTGTCAGACTGATCAGGATCCTGATCTGTCTGCAAATGACATGTTTGCGCCATATTCTGACCACCATACCTTTTTTATATTCACTTCTAAAGAGCTGTGTGAGGGCTTATTTTTTGCAGGGCCATTTGTGTTTTTATTGATACCATCCGGGGCATGTAAGATTTTTTGGTCACTAATACATTACAAGATGTCAGTGCCATGACCCCTTTTTAACAATTTCTGTAAAAGTTAGAAGCCTTCCAACGTCCTAAAAAATAAATTGATGCTTACAAAATGATTACAACATACAGTAGACATAAATGTTAGTTCTACCAAAATTTACCACTAACATAAAGTACAATGTGTCATGAAAACACCACCGGCAGGCTGTTCCGTTCGGTGAACAGCCTGTCTGATCCATCCTGCCGCTAGTGACCTTGTGCCCCCGGACTGCGGCTCCGTCCCCATTGACTATAATGGAGGTGGTGCGGAGTTCCGGGAAGGCGAGAGGCTGCCGGAATAAATGTCGGACATGTCCATCTACGTAGTTTTATTCCGGCAACCTCTCTCCGTGCGCTGCCGTGCCTCGCCAGAACTCCGCCCCCACCCTCATTATAGTCAATGGGGACGGAGCGGCAGTCCGGAGGCATATGGTCACTAGCGGCAGGACGGATTCGACAGGCTGTTCACCCGACGAAACAGCCTGCCAGAGGTCCGTGCTGCTAGTGTGAAAGTAGCCTTAGAGCCGCACCTGGTTTTGGCTCAAAATCACTGATGGAAATCACTGACCAAACACTGACGTATGAATGAGGCTTTAGGGTACATTATTGGTGCACCAAGGTGCATTTAGGCCACACTCTATTTCCTAATTTCTAAAGAAGCCACACACCCTTGTCAGATGAGGCGTAAAATGCTTACAAAAGAGTGTAAAATCTGCCCATCTGTGTTTTATATGTCCAGCACCCACCCTGGAAGATGATGGTGCTATAACATAATATCATATTGTATAGTAATATAATAATAATAATAATAATAATAATAATAATAATAATAATTGTTCTCAGATAGAAGTGTTGTAAACATGTCTGTTTTCTCCTGCCAGTGTGCCACTTTTCACCCCTTAGATGTTACAGGACAGCTGCATAAAGATGTTCTCCTACCATGTACAGTCACCTACAAGGAGCAGTTTGATTACAGTCACACTGTAATTCACTGGCAGCGATCAGAAAATGATGATGTGGTCCATAGTTTCTATGATGGCTCGAGCCAGTTTGCTTATCAAGCCGATTCCTATCGAGGTAGAACAGAGATGTTTTATGACTTATTGCCTTCGGGTAATTTGTCATTGCTTTTGAAGAACCTGCTAATGTCAGATGCTGGATCTTACGCTTGTCACAGCATACTAAAGTCTTCAGGATTCACCATGCAATATGTGATCCTTAGAGTTGAAGGTAATCTTTAATTAGTTACCCTTACAAATGCTAAAAGTAGAGAAGATACTTTATTAATCTCTGCAGCAGCTCCAATACATATACAAAGCAGTAACAGACCCCATAACAAATTACTCATAATGAAATAACAAATACATATAAAGTAATAAATAATAACGTAGTAGAACATAACCTCACTCACCATGCTCATTATACACCCATAATGACCTATTATAATACAAATATGGCTCACTTATTAAAGAGAAAGTATCGCCTATATTTCTTTGCTAGTAGCCAGATGCTGAAACATATTCATTTTTTCTAATCCATTTTCAGTTTCCAATTGTAGATTGCTTTTTGTGGCTGCTGTGAATTAACAGATTCATCTTTTGCTGGCAATGCTTCTTTGAAAATACCCTACTATGAAATATTTCATGACAATGTTTTTATTTCACTTTAAGAGAGAAGTGATGACCAGATTGAAGAATATAAGTTTCTATCCAAAGCAAGAATTGCCATTTGTCTCGTCAGTGTGGCTTTCATTTGGGGCTTTGGTCTCCTGCTATTTGTTAAACTAAGACAAACAAGAAATGAAAAAGATGAAGGTGAACAGAATACTTTACATCTTATACAATGGAAAAATAAAAAGCTGATTTTCTTAGTTATTGAGTTTCATTAAAGGGAATCTGTCAGCTCTAAAATACTTCCAAACTAGAGTTAGTGGTGTAAAGTGGAGAGGAGTCAGGTTATGTCATTTTTATCTTCATACTCTGTGCTCCCACAAACCAGCAGCCTCTGAGTACTCTCCATCATGTGCGTGAGCTCAGAAGTCCTCTCCATTATGTGCCTGAGCTCAGGAGTCCTCTCCATTATGTGTGTGAGCTCAGGAGTCCTCTCCATTATGTGCCTGAGCTCAGGAGTCCTCTCCATTATGTGTGTGAGCTCAGAAGTCCTCTCCATTATGTGCCTGAGCTCAGGAGTCCTCTCCTTTATGTGTGTGAGCTCAGGAGTCCTCTCCATTATGTGTGTGAGCTCAGGAGTCCTCTCCATTATGTGCCCAAGCTCAGGAGTCCTCTCCATTATGTATGTGAGCTCAGGAGTCCTCTCCATTATGTGTGTGAGCTCAGGAGTCCTCATCATCATGTGTGTGAGCTCAGGAGTCCTCTCCCTTATGTACCTGAGCTCAGGAGTCCTCTCCCTTATGTACCTGAGTTCAGGAGTCTTCTCCATTATGTGTGAGAGCTCAGGAGTCCTCTCCATTATGTGTGTGAGCTCAGGAGTCCTCTCCATGATGTGTGTGAGTTCAGGAGTCCTCTCCATTATGTGCCTGAGCTCAGAAGTCCACTCCATTTTGTGCCTGAGCTCAGAAGTCCACTCCATTATGTGCCTGCGCTCAGGAGTCCTCTCCATTATGTGCCTGAGCTCAGGAGTCCTCTCCATTATGTGCCTGAGCTCAGGAGTCCTCTCCATTATGTGTGTGAGCTCAGGAATCCTCTCCATTATGTGTGTGATCTCAGGAGTCCTCTCCATTATTTGTGTGAGCTCAGGAGTCCTCGTCATTATGTGTGTGAGCTCAGGAGTCCTCTTCATTATGTGTGTGAGCTCAGGAGTCCTCTCCCTTATGTACCTGAGCTCAGGAGTCCTCTCCATTATGTGCCTGAGTTCAGGAGTCCTCTCAATGTATTTTACTGCTGATTTGTGGGGAGCACAGGGCCAGAATGGAAGTGAGTATGTAGATAAAAAATACATAATCAGCATCACTTACACTATACAGCACTCACTAGTTTAATTTGGGCTGAAAATGCAAAACGAGCATAGTGTTATTGATAATGACAATAAATGTAATTATTCATTGTGCAATCAGGGGCACACCATTCAGTGACAATATACTGATGAGGGGAATTTGAAAAATCAGGAATTCAGATCGTCTTACAGAGTAGCTATAGGTGGCACCAGAGGGACAAGTTTCAGTAATTTTTATTGTAGAATTGTGTATAGTCATGAAACTAGAATTCATAGGGCCCCATAGCAAAATGAAATTGTCCTTCACCACTTTATGTTAGGAAACTGATATGGCAGCACAGAAAGCAATAATAAGAGGTTTGGTAATAGCTTTAGTAAGGCTTTTGATACTGTCCCACATAGAAGGCTTATCATTAATAAATTGCAGTCTTTGGGCGTGGACTCCCATATTGTTGAATGGATTAGGCAGTGGCTGAGGGACAGGCAACAGAGGGTTGTAGTCAATGGAGTATATTCAGACCATGGTCTTGTTAGCAGTGGGGTACCTCAGGGATCTGTTCTGGGACCCATATTGCTTTAATATCTTTATCAGCTGAAATTGCAGAAGGCCTCGATGGTAAGGTGTGTCTTTTTGCTGAATGACACAAAGATTTGTAACAGGGTTGATGTTCCTGGAGGGATACACCAAATGGAAAAGGATTTAGGAAAACTAGAGGAATGGTCAAAAATCTGGCAACTAAAATTTAATGTTGATAAGTGCAAGATAATGCACCTGGGGTGTAAAAACCCAAGAGCAGAATATAAAATCAGTGATACAGTCCTAACCTCAGTATCTAAGGAAAGGGATTTAGGGGTCATTATTTCAGAAGACTTAAAGGTAGGCAGACAATGTCATAGAGCAGCAGGAAATGCTAGCAGAATGCTTGGTGTATAGAAACTATTAAATATATAAAGGGAATCAACAAGGTAAAAGAGGAGAGAATATTTAAAAGAAGAAAAACTGCTACAAGAGGACATAGTTTTAAATTAGAGGGGCAAAGGTTTAAAAGTAATATCAGGAAGTCCTCTCATACGTCACACACACGCATATACACATACACACACATACCCACACTAGACTTATATACACACACATCAGCTACATCCTCACTAAATTGATATACACATAACCATACCCCAAGATTGCTAACCACATTTTCCACTACACATTTACACACATAGGAACACAGATACACACATACCTATACTAGACTCATGCACCCCAATATGTACACTAGTCTCATCCACACCAAGATGTTACATAGAACACACACACTGGATGCAATTGCATCCAAGGCTGTCAACGCTTTGCCACCATCTCCAATTATCCCCCTATACCAAACACCTTATCCCAAGAATTCTCATTTATCCCAAAATTCTCATCCCATCTTAATCTTTTATTCCATCCCAATTACCTATTTAACCACCAAGGTCAACTCTCTACTCTGATCATCAATTACATTATTTCCCAATGGACCTTATTTTTTGGTCCCTCAGTATCAAAACCTGATGTTCCAAAATGAAACAATCATTTCAATTAGGCAAAGAACAACCCACTCTCCAATCAACCCTGAGTGATGGGCTGCACCCTAAATCAATCAACTAATTCAAAACGGCAAATAAATTCCAGACAGACGCCGCAAGTCCTCCACTTACTGAAGAAGGGACCAAGTATAGTCCCGAAACGCGTTTAAGGAGAAAGGAGGAATCTTGCCAAACGGGGCAGTGATAGTGGATATAGAAGTAGAAGCGCTCCCCCAGCTCTATTTCTACTTGCAAACCGGCCCGGCAGATCCCGATCACGTGACCGACACTAGGTCACGTGAATATTACAGACCTAACTACGAGCGCGCGCGCCTGGAGACCACGAGGGACGCCGACAGCCGGAGAATCCTACTGCAAGCAACAACTGACCGGAGCAGTGAAGGAAGACACCTCCACGTGGCGGGTAAGCGATCTCTGTACCTAAGACAGTGCGGGACGCCGCACCGAGGTCCAGAGCACCAATTCCCCCACAGGAGCTATACATCTTCCCACAAATATAAGGCCTTCTATTACACAGAAAAGTATCACTTTTTAACTTACTGAAATCTTGTTTAAAGTGCTACTTATGGGACAATAAGTTACATACGTAACACATACTATCTCTCTACCATTTTTAATTTTTCTTTTTAGCGCTATCTTTGGGACCACCGGATGCTGAACTATAATACATAAGACTGTACTCTTTTCTATTTTTTACATAATTTTTCTATTTTTTATCCATTTTATTTCACCTACTACATGAATTGTTTTTTTCCCTTTTAGCTCAATTCACTCTATTCTACACCATATATCACAAACTACTGGGAAAGGCTACCCCACCTACTCTAGCCAGTCTCAAAAGACTGTACTCCCCGACCATCCCCCTCTCTATATCACAACACACCACCTACCCCAACGGACTAAATACCGTCCATTTTTTCCCCCATCCATTCTCCACGAATTTACCCCAAGACCACCTAATATCAGTCACCTCCCATCTGGCACCCGTAACAAGTGCCCAGACTATTACACCTACCTTTTCTTGAAACACCAGTACCCAATTTTAACATATGTAAGATTTTAACAAAATAAAAAACACTTTATTTATCCCATCTATGAGTGTGCCTGCTACCTTCTTATTTTAAATATCAGGAAGTATTACTTTACTGAGAGAGTAGTGGATGCATGGAATAGCCTTCCTGCAGAAGTGGTAGCTGCAAATACAGTGAAGGAGTTTAAGCATGCATGGGATAGGCATAAGGCCATCCTTCATATAAGATAGGGCCAGGGGCAATTCATAGTATTCACTATATTGGGCAGAGTAGATGGGCCAAATGGTTCTTATCTGCCGACACATTCTATGTTTCTATTATATATATATATATATACACTCACCTAAAGAATTATTAGGAACACCTGTTCTATTTCTCATTAATGCGATTATCTAGTCAACCAATCACATGGCAGTTGCTTCAATGCATGTAGGGTTGTGGTCCTGGTCAAGACAATCTCCTGAACTCCAAACTGAATGTCAGAATGGGAAAGAAAGGTGATTTAAGCAATTTTGAACGTGACATGGTTGTTGGTGCCAGACGGGCCGGTCTGAGTATTTCACAATCTGCTCAGTTACTGGGATTTTCACTCACAACCATTTCTAGGGTTTACAAAGAATGGTGTGAAAAGGGAAAAACATCCAGTATGCGGCAGTCCTGTGGGCGAAAATGCCTTGTTGATGCTAGAGGTCAGAGGAGAATGGGCCGACTGATTCAAGCTGATAGAAGAGCAACGTTGACTGAAATAACCACTCGTTACAACCGAGGTATGCAGCAAAGCATTTGTGAAGCCACAACACGCACAACCTCGAGGCGGATGGGCTACAACAGCAGAAGACCCCACCGGGTACCACTCATCTCCACTACAAATAGGAAAAAGAGGCTACAACTTGCACGAGCTCACCAAAATTGGACTGTTGAAGACTGGAAAAATGGCTTCTTGAACATGACAATGAGTTCACTGTACTAAAATGGCCCCCACAGTCACCAGATCTCAACCCAATGAAGCATCTTTGGGATGTGGTGTAACGGGAGCTTCATTCCCTGGATGTGCATCCCTCAAATCTCCATCAACTGCAAGATGTTATCCTATCAATATGGGCCAACATTTAAAAAAAAAAATGCTATCAGCACCTTGTTGAATCAATGCCACGTAGAATTAAGGCAGTTCTGAAGGCAAAAGGGGGTCCAACACCGTATTAGTATGGTGTTCCTAATAATTCTTTAGGTGAGTGTATATATACAGTACAGACTGAAAATATGTCATATTCTAGGTTCTTCAAAGTAGCCACCTTTTGCTTTGATTACTGCTTTGCACACTCTTGGCATTCTCTTGATAAGCTTCAAGAGGTAGTCACCTGAAATGGTCTTCCAACAGTCTTGAAGGAGTTCCCAGAGATGCTTAACAGTTGTTGGCCCTTTTGCCTTCACTCTGCGGTCCAGCTCACCCCAATGTCGCAGTGTAGTTGTGCCCTATGTGTCGTGAGACATATTGTCAAGTAACACATGTCGTCATGTAGCCCTAGCCTAAAGCTGACCTACAGCAGTAAAGAAAAATGCCTGTGTTGTTATGGAAACCTGGAGTAAAACTGTGCGTATGTGTAGACTAAGAGGCTGATAAGGGACATATGACCGTGTGTATGGCAGTTGGGATTTGAAGAGAAAGACTTGCAGGGTTGTATTGGCTAATGCAGATCATTTTTTGGGAATATCTCTGGAACTGTACAGTTCTAGAGAGCTGAGACCCAGTCTAAAAGCTTCCCGGACACCTGGTGTACCTATTCGCCAAATGTGGTGAAAATGGGTTCAGTTGTTTGGTCGCACATAAAGAACAGACAGACAGAAACAAATTTTTATATATATAAGATATATATATATATATATATATATAAGAACCCACGTAGTGGTGCCAGAAAGGCACCAACTTGTTATTCTCTACAAAAAATGTTTTTGCAACTGAGAGGGCCCTCACAATCCCTGGACCCCAAAGCTGCTGCTATGGTTCTAGTTACACCAGTATGTGTCATGTGTGTTGGAGTTCTAGTGTGTTTCTACTGGGGTTTGGACAGCCATATGCCAGCACTTTATAAGATGGAAACAACCAAAAAAGTGCAGCAGTAATTCTTACACATTGTCCAGGTAGAGACGCCAGGTCCCCGCGGTTTCTGTGCTTCATGCCTTTGTTGCTTTAAGGATCTGTCACCTCTCCTGAAATGTCTGTTAACTACTTGCATCCTCCATTTAATAACCATTCTGGAAAACCCATTCTTATGACTGTGTTGTGTCATTCTTTTATTATTCCTGCTAGAAATGATGAATGAATTGTTAGAAGTTTGCAGTGATGGTCCATCTGGGTGTTACTAGTTGGGGGCATGTCCCTGCACAGTCTGACACTGGCAGTACTGTTTGGATAGTGTCAGACTATGCAGGGATAACCTCCCCCAACTGGTAACACCAAGCTGGACCTTCATTGCAGAATGCTAGTCATTTATTCATAACTTCTAGCAGGAATAATAAAGGAATGCCACACCATGGAGTCATGAGTAGATGTTCCAGAATTGTTATTACATGAGGAATGCAAGTAACTATAAAAACAGACTTGTCAGGAGCGGTGACAGGTCCTCTTTAATATTTAGTACAAGACTTCCAGTTGGTGCTGTTAGGCATATAGCCATGTAGTGTATAGAAAACCAAAGGAGGCAGAGCCGGAGCTGTGGAAAGATTTAGCATACTGAACAGATTTATTAAGGACTTACATCTGATAATGGGGCAATGGGAATATTTATATTTTATCTAGGTTACTTTTATATAAATTGCACCAACATATTCTGTAGCTCGGAACATATATTGTCATTTTACTCATAACACATATTAAATTCTTTATATCTCATACACACTTTTTATTTTATGCACTTATATAGCGCTGCTATATTCCGCAGCTCTTTACAGACATTATCATCACATTGTCCCCAATGGGGCTCACTATCTAAGTTCCCTATCAGTATGTCTTTGGAGTGAGGGAGGAAACTGGATGAAATCCACACAAACAAGGGGAGGACATAAAAACTCCATGCAGGTGTCCTTGGTCAGATTCAAAGCCAGGACCCCAGCGCTGCAAGGTACCAGTTCTAACCACTGAGCCACCGTGTTGCCCACACTAGGGTATATTAACCTATCATTATGCTTTTGGAGTGTGGGAAAAAATCGACTACCCACAGTTTACTTATAAACAATACCCCCTGCTGCTTGTAAATGGTAATGATAATGGGAAGTAACCTGTATGTTGGGGAATGGATTCTAAAGCCTGTATTACATTGGCAGATTTTCTGCCAGATGATCATTAACAATCGTTCATAGTAGCGCTCGTTAGTGATGATCTGGCAGTGTAATTCTGCCGCCGGTTAACCGATGAATGAGCAAACACTCGTTCATCAAGCAATTCCAAATCTTTTGACAGGTTTAAAAATTACGTTTGCAGGGGGCAAATTGTGGTGTCTAATCACGATCTGCCGGCAAACAATGATTCAGTATAGGGAAGAGCGATGGCATAGCGGTCATTCCTCCCCATACTGAGGAGGAAATCACTGCATGTAATACCAGTGGTCTCCTCCACTAGCGAGCAGGCGATTGCCGGAAAGGAACGCTTCCCTCCTGACAATCTCTGGCAGAATCAGCCTGTGTAATACAGTCTTAAGACTGGTATTGCAGTGTTGTAATTGTATACAGAATAAATCAATTGTCAGTAACAGTATGTATATCTCTTTTCTTGCAGAAACTATGTCCCTCATAAACAACCCATCAGGTAACATACTGTATGCTGTAGATACTGTATTTCAGTTCAAAGGACAATAAGATTCATATAAACTGTACTGTACATAACTCATGTGACTTTTCTGTTAAAGGGGTTGTCTGATCATGACAACCCCTTTTAGGTATTAACCTTGTCCACTAACTGAGGCAACCAGCTGTTATTAAAAGAGAAAGTTGTGGCCAGTGATCCATTTATCCAGGAGGGACTATTTAAGTGAATGGCCATGCAATTAATACAGGGATTGGCCTCGGCCATCAGAGCAGGAACGGCTAATAATTAGCAGCTGCACTGGCTCATAGAGGAAGGTCCGGACTGGCATATGGAAGTGGGTGGTCTTGGTGATACTCCCTCTTTAACATAGAACTTCTTTTGACTGGGAAATTCCCACCACAAATATGTTTAGTATAACCCATCAATGTCATTCATTAGTTAAGTATTCTACTTCTTTTTTGAGCTGTACCCTGAGATGTAATTCCAGGGATAAAATATGGAAATTCAGCTTTTGGTCCCAGATCTTGGGCTCCCTCATACCCTTAATGGGAATGTGTCATCAGGAAATGACCTCTTGTTTAAATCATGTTTTTATTTAAAGGATATTTTTTTAACATTTTTGGCAATTTTAATTAAAATTTTCTATGTCACTATATTTTAAAAATGTCCTAAAATTGTGCAGTTTTTGGCAGAGCTGTGGAGTTGGAGTCGAGGAGTCGGAGGCACTTTTGGGTACCTGGAGTCAGAGTTGGCAAAAATGAACCGACTCCGACGACTCCTAAATTTAAATTGGAATAAAAAAAAAAGCAAGTTTAAATGTCCCAATTCACAAAAAGTTATAATTAAGTACTTCTCTACTGTAGGCCAATGCATGCAGTGTGTCACGTTACCGCAAAACGAACACTATATGCTTCACTATATGGCACGCAACGCACAGTTAAGGAGCGGCAATACTTATACTTTCCATTGTGTTGTGTTCCGCTGTTACAGGGAACGCAACGCCCATGGTTAACCTAGCCTCTCACTGATAACTGATTAAGTAAATCTGTTTTTTGCAGGACTAGACACTTGTATAAGTGAAGGGAATGGATAGTCAATAGTTCAAGACTGAAGCTGTAAACCATTTGAAAAACTGCTGTCATTCAGCTAAGGCTATAAAAACTTGTAAACTCAGATTGTTAGCTTAAACTTTAAACATGACTATGGGATTCTACTAGGGAAATCATGTTTTAAAATAAATGCCCCTTCCTGGATCCTCCCACTGCCCTATCATCAGCAGATCAGCACACAAAGTAGAAGGCGGCAGCAGCACCATTTTTGAACTGGTAAAGTTCCTGTTCCTGATGTTTATGCCTGCTGCTACTTATCCAGCCACTTGATAAAAAAAACTTTATTGTTTTCATTGTGTTTGTCTTTTACTTAAACTGTTCAATACAGTAGACTGTTGGCTTCCTAGCCAGTAGTTCTGTGGTAATGACATGTATGTTGCCTTTCTTTCCTTCAAGGAATGTATAAAATACATTCGCATACTAAATACAGAGGAATCAGAGTCGGAAGTACCAAAAACTGAGGAGTCGGAGCATTTATCTACCGACTCCACAGCCCTGGTTTTTGGACTGGCCACTAAACCTAATAATATATCGAGGTTTTCTGTTCTGTACAGGTATTTTTCCAGTAGCCATCAGATTATCATCACACGAAGAATTACAATGACAGATAACACAGGATCCACCATTCATAATACACAATATCATCATTGTCTACCCCCTCCTGACCTCTGCACAGGTCACAGATCATGCCTAGAAAACTCTCCCATTTCTGATGACACATTCCCTTTAAGGTTTCATTTACCAGTATGGTACAAATCTGGAGATTACCTACTTTCTTAGGGTGAAGCTGAAGTTTCTCATTACAGTGCTGCTTGGTCGGCATGTTGGCATGGCCAACTCAGGCCTAATCAGTGATGTAGAAGAGGGCAGAATGGGCAAGTCTCTGTTCAATTAAGGGAAACTTAAAGTACACGTAAGACTCTATAACTCTGGTGACATGTAAGACTCCATAACTCTGACTAAAACTTAATTTTAAATTTACTCTATTCAGGATTTAATGATTGATGACCTCTTGCACTTCCACCAATCAGATCTTTCGGAGTAGCTCTGGCACAGGAAATAGGCATTGGAACTGCATTGCCCTCTCTACCATGTAGTGGACGGAGCTGGTTACTACAGCACTGCTCACATTCACTTCACAGTCCCAGTGGGATCCAGTCAATTATGACCCACAACGTCTGGTAGATGTTCATAAAATGCATGGATATATGAGCTGAGAGTTTCTAGAGTATAGGCACAAGTTGCAACAAACCTCAGAAAACCAAATCATTTTGCCTTCTTAACAATCAGAAACTTGGTCATAACATCTTTAACATATGATGGGCACCAGAAATATTAGAATATTAATTTACAAGTACCTTTGGCTCTTGGGTGGTCTGACAACAACAAAGAGAACATTCATGGGTCTTTTGAAGTTAAAGGGGTTGTTTCATCATAGACAATGGGGGCATATCGCTAGGATATGCCCCCATTGTCTTTAGGTGTGGGTCCCACTGCTGGGACCTGCACCTATATAGAGAACGGAGCCCCGCAAGGTGGTGGCTGGAGGACTCCGGTCCGACCACCACCAAGCCGGCTCCCCATAGAAGTGAATGAAAGCGCAACTCGCATGCGCGGCCCCTGCTCCCATTCCTTTCTATGGGGCCGACAGGAAAATAGCCGAGTCAGCGCTCGGCTATTTTCCACGGTCCCATAGAAAATGAATGGAGGGCGGTTGCACATGCACAGTGCGCCCTTCCTTACTTGCAGGGCTCCGTTCTTGATATAGGTGTGGATCCCAGTGATGGGACCCGCACCTATAAGACAATAGGGGCATATCCTAGCGATATACCCCCATTGTCCATGATGAGACAACCCCTTTAACTGAAATTGGAAAGAAACAAAATGTTGACCTACAAAAGTAGTAACCAGGGCAGGCTGTTAGAGGTACTAGGAGGCACGAAGGATAAAAAGGTTTTAACTAACTGAAAGTTTTGAACTACTGTAACTGCAACAATTAAATATATCTACTAATTATGTTGATTTGCTCCAACTGGTCCTCATGTACTGACTAGTGATGAGCGGCAGGGGCAATATTCTAATTTGCAATATTTCGTGAATATTTGGGCGAATATTAGTCATAAATTATAAATGATATTCTTGATTGCAAAAATCGGTCATGTAATCCGCGCGCAATACAGGCGTGGGTCACTGTTGCTACATTTTTCAAGCTGCTAGAAGTTTCCTGAGACTGGAGAAAAGGGTTGGCACGGCAGAACATTACAATAGCTTTATATGCAGATATATTCAATATATTTGTGATTGTGAAAATCGGCAATTAATGATGGGCATATTTTGGCGCAATACGTGCAACTTCGCATTTTAGCAGGTCTGACTACATACAGCCAGGTCCATAAATATTGGGACATCAACACAATTCTAACATTTTTGGCTCTATACACCACCACAATGGATTTGAAATAAAACTAACAAGATGTGCTTTAACTGCAGACTGTCAGCTTTAATTTGAGGGTATTTACATTCAAATCAGGTGAACGGTGTAGGAATTACAACAGTTTGTATATGTGCCTTCCACTTATTAAGGGACCAAAAGTAATGGGACAGTTGGCGTCTCAGCTGTTCCATGGCCAGGTGTGTATTATTCCCTCATTATCCCAATTACAATGAGCAGATAAAAGGTCCAGAGTTCATTTCAAGTGTGCTATTTGCATTTCGAATCTGTTGCTGTCAACTCTCAAGATGAGATCCAAAGAGCTGTCACTATCAGTGAAGCAAGCTGAAAAAAAAAAAAAATCCATCAGAGAGATAGCAAAAACATTAGGCGTGGCCAAAACAACTGTTAGGACCATCCTTAAAAAGAAGGAACACACCGGTGAGCTCAGCAACACCAAAAACCCCAGAAGACCACGGAAAACAACTGTGGTGGATGACCGAAGAATTCTTTACCTGGTGAAGAAAACACCCTTCACAACAGAAATGGGAGTGAGACAAAACATTTTTTGAGCATTCAATTTAATGAAAACAACGAATAAACTGAAACAGGCTGTTTTTCAGCTGATCAAAAGTTTAGGACCACACCTCCAAAAGAAAAATGAAATCCCCCCAAAACAGAAATCCAACTTCCAAACATGAACTCAGTAATGAGTAGCTCCGCCGTTATTGTATATCACTTCAAAAATTCTTTCGGCAAGCTTGATGCAAGCGTTTCCATTAGGTGAGTGGGAACATTTCTCCAAGTAGTGAACACGGCCGCACGAAGGCCATCTACTGTCTGGAACAGTTGTCCATTTTTGTAAACTTCCCTTGCCATCCATCCCCAAAGGTTCTCAATTGGATTTAGATCAGGGGAACACGCAGGATGGGCCAAAAGAGTGATGTTATTCTCCTGGAAGAGGTCCCTTGTCCTGCAGGCATTGTGTACTGTAGCGTTGTCCTGTTGAAAAACCCAGTCGTTACCACACAGACGAAGGCCCTCAGTCATGAGGAATGCTCTCTGCAACATCTGGACATAGCCAGTGGCTGTTTGACGCCCCTGCACTTCCTGAAGCTCCATTGTTCCACTGAAGGAAAAAGCACCCCCAGACCATTATGGCGCCCCCTCCACTATGGCAAGTAGAAAACATCTCAGGTGGGATCTGCTTGTCATGCCAGTAAAGTTGGAAACCATCAGGACCACCAAGGTAAAAAAAATTCTCATCAGAGAATAAAACTTTCTTCCACCTTTGAATGTCCCATGTTTGGTGCTCTCTTGCAAAGTCTGTGGCGTTCAAGGAGACGAGGTCTTTGAAGAGGTTTTTTGTTTTTGAAGCCCTTCAGTCTCAGATGCCGTCTGATGGTTATGGGGCTTCAGTCAGCACCAGTAAGGGCCTTAATTTGAGTCGTGAATCGTCCAGTGTCTTGACGGATAGCCAATTGGATCCTCCGGCTCAGTGCTGATGACATTTTTTTGGGTCTTCCACCTGACTTTTTTGTTCCATAACCCTCAGGATCATTTAAGAAATTCCAAATGACTGTCTTACTGCGTCCCACCTCAGCAGCGATGGCGCGCTGTGAGAGACCCTGCTTATGCAGTTCAACAACCCGACCACGTTCAAAAAGGGAGTGTTTTTGCCTTTGCCATCACAACGTGTGACTACCTGACAGAAAATGACAATGAATCCACATCTTTGCACAGATTTGGCCTTTTAAAGGCATGTGGTCCTAAAATTTTGATCAGCTGAAAAACAGCCTGTTTCAGTTTAATCGTTATTTTCTATTAATTGAATGCTCAAAAAATGTTTTGTAACATAGTAACATAGTACATAAGGCCGAAAAAAGACATTTGTCCATCCAGTTCGGCCTGTTATCCTGCAAGTTGATCCAGAGGAAGGCAAAAAACCCCTGTGAGGTAGAAGCCAATTTTCCTCACTTTAGGGGAATAAAAATTCCTTCCCGACTCCAATCAGGCAATCAGAATAAATCCCTGGATCACTTGTCTCACTCTTATTTCTTCTTGTTGCATGTTGAAGCTCTACTTGGAACCTTGTTAAGATCCAACAATGTAAAATATGATTTTTTGCTATTTTTCAAGTGGTCTTAAACTTTTGATCAGGACTGTATTTATACACTGCCCGTCCAAAAAAAAAAGTCGCCACAAAAATATTTTGTTGGACCGCCTTTAGCTTTGATTACAGCATACATTCGCTGTGGCATTGTTTCGATAAGCTTCTGCAATGTCACAAGATTTATTTCCATCCAGTGTTGCATAAATTTTTCACCAAGATCTTGCATTGATGATGGTAGAGTCTGACTGCTGCGCAGAGTCTTCTCCAGCACATCCGAAAGATTCTCAATGAGGTTAAGGTCTGGACACTGTGGTGGACAATCCATGTGTGAAAATGATGTCTCATGCTCCCTGAATCACTCATTAACAATTTGAGCCTGATGAATCCTGGCATTGTCATCTTGGAATATGCCTGTGCCATCAGGGAAGAAAAAATCCATTCACGAATAACCTGGTCATTCAGTATGTTCAGGTAGTCAGCTGACCTCATTCTTGGAGCACATACTGTTGCTAGACCTGACCAACTGCAGCAACCCCAGATCATAACACTGCCCCCACAGGCTTGTACAGTAGGCACTAGGCATGATGGGTGCATCACTTCATCTGCCTCTCTTCTTACCCTGATGTGCCCATCACTCTGGAACAGGGTAAATCTTGATTCATCAGACCACATGACCTTCTTCCATTGCTCCCGAGTCCAATCTTTATGCTCACTAGCAAATTTAAGACTTTTTTTCTGGTTTGCCTAACTGATTAGTGGTTTTCTTATGGCTTTAAAGCTGTTCAGTCCCATCCCTTGAGTTCCCTTCGCATTGTGCGTGTGGAAATGCTTTTAGTTTCACTATTAAACATAGCCCTGAATTCTACTGTTGTTTTTCTTCGATTTAATTTCACCAAATGTTTAAGTGATCGCCGATCACGATCATTCAGGATTTTTTCCCGCCACATCTCTTCCTCGAATACGATGGGTCCCCACCATCCTTCCCGTTTTTTAATAATGAGTTGGACAGTTCTTAACCCAATTTTAGTAGTTTCTGCAATCTCCTTAGATGTTTTCTCTGCTTGATGCATGCCAATGATTTGACCCTTCTCAAACAGACTAACATCTTTTCCACGACCATGAGATGTGTCTTTCGACATGGTTGTTTAAGAAATGAGAAGCAACTCATTGCACCAGTTGGGGTTAAATAACTTGTTGCCAGCTGAAAGATAATCACCCATGCAGTAATTATCCAATAGGAGGCTCATAACTATTTGCTTAGTTAAATCCAGGTGTTGGCTTTTTTTTGGGACATGCAGTGTATAAGCTAACTAACTAACACTGCTGTCTCTTTCAGTACTGCAAAAAAACTGCTAGGGAGTTTATTATATAGTAAGGGGTAGGAAACTTTCCTATTGGTTGCTAGGGGTGTTGCTAAGCTCAGACAAAGACATTGCTGCCTTCTCATTGGTCCACAAGGAAGAAGCAGGGAGGGAATATATAGCACTATATTCTAAATCTTCGCAAATTATCAAAGTGGCGATATTCGTGATTCAAATTTGCGATTAAAATATTCGCGCCCAACACTAGTACTGATTCTCACTGAGAAAATCTGTACAATCCATATACAGTGCCTTGCAAAAGTATTCACTTTTTTCGTATTTTGGTGTGTCACAACCTGGAATTAACATGGATTGTTTGAGTATTTGCATCATTTAATTTACAGAACATGCCGACAACTTTGAAGATGTTTTTTTTTTTATTGTGAAGCAAACAACAAATAGGACAAAATGACAGAAAGAGTCAATGTGCATAACTATTCACCCCCCTAAAGTGGTGTGTTTGGGGTCATTGTCGTGCTGGAAGGTGAACCTCCGTCCTAGCCTCAAATTACGCAGAGTTGTACAGGTTTTGCTCAAGAATATCCCTGTATTTAGCACCACCTTTCCCTCAACTCTGAGCAGTTTCCTAGTCCTGGCTGCTGATAAACATCCCCATAGCATGATGCTGCCACCACCATGTTTCACTGTGGGGATTGTGTTATTTGGGTCATGTGATGTGTTGGGTTTGCGCCAGACATAGCGTTTTCTTTGATGTCTGAAAAGTTAAATTTTATTCTCATTAGACTAGAGTACCTTCCTCCATACATCTTGGGAGTCTCCCACATGCCTTTTTGCAAACTCACAACATGCCTTTTTGTTTTTAGCTGAGAGTAATGGCTTTCTTCTGGCCACTCTGCCATAAAGCCCAACTCTATCGAGCATACGGCTTATTCTCATCCTGTGTACAGATGCTCCAGTCTCTGCTGTGGAACTCTGCAGGTCCTCCAGGGTTACCTTTAGGTCTCTGTGATGCCTCTCTGATTAATGCCCTCTTTGCCCGGTCCGTGAGTTTTGGTGGACGGCCATCTCTTGGCAGGTTTGCTGTTGTGCCATGTTCTTTCCATTTGGTTATGATAGATTTGATGGTGCTCCTGGGGATCATCAAGGATTTGGATATTTTTTTAAAACCTAACCCTGACTTGTACTTCTCAACAACATTGTCCCTTACTTGTTTGGAGAGTTCCTTGGTCTTCATGGCAGTGTTTGATTAGTGATGCCTCTTGCTTAGGTGTTGCAGCCTCTGAGGCCTTTCAAAAAAGGTGTGTATATGTAATGACAGATCATGTGACAATTACATTGCACATAGGTGGACATCATTTCACTAATTATGTGACTTCTGAAGGTAATTAGTTGCACCAGAGCTTTTTATGGACTTCCTAACAAAGGGGATGAATACATACGCACGTGTCAATTTTCTGTTTTCTTTTTCTAAACAATAGTTTTATTTATATATTCTTCTAATTTCACTTCACCAACTTAGACTATTGTGTTCTGATCAATCACATAAAATTCAGATTAACAAAACATTGAATTTAAGGCTGTGATGTAACAAAATGCGAGAAAAGTCAAGGGGGGTTTCGGAGTATGAGCCCTCCTACCATCTGGGTTGGCTCATACAGTTAGGAGTCAAAGTCAGAATTAGGGACGCTGTAGGAGGTGACCTACTCCCTTATTCCTCCTCCTGGCCTTGTTGATTCCCTGTTGCCTCCCGTTGTATGGTGGGGAGTTTCCCCCACACCCCACCGTGACAGAATGATCTTGTTGTGATACTTGTTGAGCCCCCCTCCCAGGAAGAGTTGGAGCCGGAGTGGTTCAGTAAGGTATTACTTCCGTTTGTTATTTTATAATATTCTAAGCTGTTTTATCAATATTTTTTCCTGGCTGGACAAGCCCTGTATTGGCCAACAGATAGTTAAAAATGTAGCCTTCTCTCTGATTGGGCAGTGAAGGTCAGGATCTAATAGATGTTTTTAGAGTAATTGCTTTACATCTGTTGTAAACGTGCAAGAATTCCTCCACAGATTTCAGCAAAATAATAGAGTACATGGTATGTGCCAAATGTAAAGTACATGTTTTAGACAGATTTAACATTGACTTGGAAAAGATGTAAAAAAAAAAAGGGATCAAATTTATTTTTAGCGTAATATATTGATGCATATGTTTACATGTGTCCTTCCTTACCTTTCCTTTTGGCTCAGCATATTCCATGATGTATGGCATGAGAAAAAAAAAAAAACATGATTTTGCGATATTCTGTCACAAGATGTCTATATGTGTATAGCCACCCAGTAGTTGTGATGACTGCTGTGGCCTGTGAAGTGCTTTGCTAACAGGTTTTGATATTCTGTTGAATTTTTTTTGTGAAAAATTTGAGTGCTTAGCCAAACTCAAGTAAAGGTAAGTGTGGACACATCTGTAGTTCAGGTATGAGGCAGCATAACAATGAGAAAAGTGTCTGACATATCAAATGAGTTTGACATCATTTGTGCCATTTTCACTGAAATTTTAATATGTGCATCCCAAGACACTGAATAGGTGAGAAAACTGCCTCATGTTAAGCACTTCCATTTTCTGAGAATATTATATTTATAAGATCTGCTATTTTCTTTTTTTCATAGGATATATATTACAAGAGTATAAAAAACATTTGACCTCCATTTTACGTAAAGATTATTCTGATCAAAACAGAAGATTATTTGTGAAAATACATAGTTTCCTTGAGTGTTCTGGAACAAAGAACATATATATAGGAGACAAGTCAGAGGCTATAAATGCAGAAGACCTTTTTACACCAGGAAATCGGAGGGTTTTATCCAGAAGAATGGTTCTAGTGGGGGATGCAGGGACAGGAAAGAGCTACTTCTGCAAATGGCTACAAAATAAATGGATACAAGAACACATTAAGATGTATAAATGTATTTTGCGTATATCCTGCAAAAAAATAAAAAGTAATATGAGTCTGAAGGAAATATGTGACAAAATATATAACGGCCTTTCTTCAATTCTCACGATGGATGGTGTACTTCTTATTTTTGATGAACTTGATGACCTTGTGCATGGAAATGAGGACCCAAGCTCAAATCAGGAGTATGACATGAATACCCCTTTAAACATATACACCTTGTTGGAAAAAATCATGACAAAACAACTTGTCCCTAATACAGATGTTTTAATGGTTTGTCGCTTTGACTCTTTGATTGACTTACAGGAGAAATGCAACTCTGAATTTATTCTTCTGGACTTTACTGAAGAAGAGACTAAAAATATCTATGATAGAAATACCACAAAAGACCAAAAGTTGGGTAATAAAGAGGAAAGAATATCACGTATCACTTACACTCCTGCTTTTGTTGTACTGATGAGTTATTTCAAGGCTGAAAGCAATCTGATAATAAATGGAGATTCCAGTCCATATCAACTTCTAACTGAGATTATGTTAAAGTGGATTACTAACTCCATAGGAAAAAGCAGAGAGATGAAAAATATGTTTATAAGTATGGCAAATGATTCCTATGAAAACCTTATTAAAGGAAAACCAAACCACATCAAGCCTTGGAAAAAATTTCTGAATTTATATAATTGCCAAACACAATACAAGTACCAGTGCAATATGCTGAGAGACATGTTAGCAGCTGCACACTGTGTATGGGAAACACACCGTACAGGAGACTTAACAGAGTGCCTTGATTTCTGGGTGTTTGGAAACAATACAATACCCAGTACCAATGCATTGCTACAATCCATTGCAGATGAGCACAATGCAAAATTTTATCATTTTATAAGATTCTTTATGAGACTTCTGAAATATCCAAACTGTGATAGTCTATGTGATAAAACCCACACGATGAACGATAAAACACAAGAGTTACTGTCAGACTGGCTCAAGAAAAGTTTTCAGAATTATAAGAAACCTTCTGAAAAGCTGAAAATCATCCACTGTATTTTTGAACTACATGATGAGAAAGTCACAAAAGAAGTTATGGCTAATATGAAAAAGTTTGAGCTCTTCAACACTCCTCTAAATGTCAAAGACATCCAGGCCTTGGAGTACTGCTTCAAAGGAATTGCATTGGAAAATTTGGACTTGAGGCTTTGTGCTCTTGAAGACAAAGACGTTCGCCAACTCAGAAGCATGATTAAGAAGACCAAAAATGTCATGTAAGCTAATATGTCTGTTGATCTGTTTGGTATGGTGGTAACAGAATTGTGAAGTAATCCTGGTAAAGAGGTACAAGGACATCACTTTTCAGAAGTTATTGTATGCCTTTACTTGCCACAAACTGGATAGTATTGCTGACAGATACACCACCATGGCAGTCCAGATGGTACAGGTTTCAGGGGCCCAGGCAAATAAGGGGACACCACTTTCCTCTGGACTACCACCAACTATCCAACAGTGACTGTATGGGATCTATGAGGTGTTGAGGTGTCACTTCCAAAGTGAATGAAGCATATATAATGGGTAAAGAGTAGAGATGAGCAAATTTCTCAAAAATGCGATTCTGCGGGTTTGCCGAATTTTTTGAAAAAATTCAGTACGATACAAATTTATTGGCGGCGAATCGCGTTAAAAAATTGCTATTTCTTAGCTGCAGAGAGCCTTTATAGTAACACACATAGGGAGTCTGCTGTGGTAGTGAAACAATACTGTGAGTCAGTATGACATGCAGATGGCAGGCGTTGCTCTTAGAATCACTGCACACTTCGCTTATTTGGGCAGTTACAGGGCCAAAACTGACCAAATAACTCAAGTGTGAACTCAACCTTACAGGTCAATGTTAGCGTCAAGAAGAAGTGCACTCCTTTTACACCGTCGGCAGCTGATTCCACATAGATGTCTACAGAACCTGTTCTATTAAACGCTTACACAAGTAGAGCTGCCCCAACAGAGTGGAGAGGGTGTCAGCAGTAAGTTTGTGTTGACGTCACAGATTATTTTGCCCTTCCTCTGATCCGTCAGAACAATAACCCCAAAAAAATGGATCTTGTCTGTGGAGCATATGCCCTCACTCGGTCAGCATTTGGCCAATAATCCAGGAGTGGATCCAAAACAGAGATGACACGTGAATGGAATATTTGCATGTCTTCTGTGTTTTGTACCCACTCCTACTTTAGGCTACCAAATGATAAGCCAATTCTGATGCAAAATAGGGACCATGTCATGCAGGCCTTACAGCTGTTACATAGACAGGATCCGGTGTGCGTCTCATTTTTCCTTCCTTCTGACAGATCAGAAGAAGGGTCAAATAAATGATGATGTCAGCCAGACGAAAGGCAAAATAGTGACCCAGTCATGAAGTGGGGAGGGTGAGAACAGAGTGATAAGTCCACAGAGTCTGTAGGTGGCAGCAGCATCAGGATGAGGCCACAGAGTGGCACAATGACAGTGCGGAGGTGGCAGCAGCAGCAGCATCAGAAGGAGGCCACAGGGTGGCAAAATGACAGAGTGTGGAGGTGGCAGCATCATCATCAGGAGGCCACAGAATGGCAAGGTGACATAGTGTTGAGGTAGCAGCAGCATCAGGAGACCACAGAGTGGCAAGGTGACATAGTATGGAGGTGGCAGCAGCCTCAGGAGACCACAGAGTAACAAGGTGACATAGTCTGGAGGTGGCAGCAGCATCAGGAGACCACAGAGTGGCAAGGTGACATAGTGTGGAGGTGGCAGCAGCATCAAGAGACCAAAGAGTGACCTGGTGACAGAGTGGGGAGGTGGGTGGCAATACCAGTACCAGCTGAAGATGGTGGGTGAAAGAAGGAGCACTTGGTATCAGATGTGTGGCATCAGGTGGGTGGCAGCATCAGAATAGTAGCTGAGGCAGGTAGCCAGAAGAAACTGGTCTCTTTTGTGAAAGTGTTGGTGTGGCACCATGGATGATCTAGTCTGATGCATCAGGCATTGGTGGGTGGAAATCCTGGCTGATCCACGCCTGATTCATCTTGACAAAGGTCAGTCTCTCCTCATTTTGGGTGGACAGGCAAGTTCTTCTGGGGGTAACTATGGCCCCTGCCGCACTAAACACCGCTCCGATGCCACACTACTGGCCGGGCAGGACAGCTTTTCCAGGGTGCACTCGGCCAGTTGCGGCCAAAAATCCAGTTTGGCTGCCCAGTAGTCCAGCAGATCTTCAATGTGGGGTGGCAGGGTGCTGTCCAAGTAGATGCCACCAGGAGATGTTCCTTGAACTGAAAGCAGCAGGTGGTGGTAAGGGTTTAGATGTGTGGATTGAAGGACATGGCAGAATCAAATCTTATCCCCAGGCAGCGGACCTGTAATTGATAAGTGTAGTAGAAGGGTTGAGTGACATGGTGGAAAGATAATAAATTCTGTTATCTCCAGGTTGAGTTTTAAGAAGCAGATGGAGAAGAATAAAGCTATAGCTGATAGAAAAACCAGGGTTCTAGATAGAAGTGAAGTGATATCTGGGCTAGCGAGGTAGATTTGAGTACCATCAGCATAGAGGTGGTATTGGAAGCCATGGGACTCTGAGCTGTCACAGGCTGAATGTACAAATGGAGAAAAATAGGGTACCCAGGACAGAGCCTTGAGGGACACCAACAGAAGTACATGAAATAAAATGTATTGGCTCAGAAAAAGGCTGTATTAAGATGGCTGCCGCATTTGTGGCACGCACCACAAACATTATCAAATTCCGGGTTCAGAATGCAACGCTACGGCACATGCACGAGACTCATAACAACAGTGTCCATCTTAATAAAGCCTCACTGGAGCCCATACATTTTACCGCATGTACGGAGATAGAGATTCTAATGAAATTCAGTGATAGGAATGAGAGAATCGGGTTTGTCCAAAGCAGGACTAACCCCACTCACTCATTACTAATCCTGATGCTAAGTCATCAGTCTTAAACATTCATGAAACACCTGTAAAATCTAATCCCAAATGTATATAGGTTTATGAATATGGGCACAATCGCATTAGATATTAATAGTCATGTATTCATCACTATAAATGGACATTATAAAATATATCCTTTCATATATCATTTAACATACTGCTCATACCATCCTACTATAACAAGTAATGAGTGATACTACTTATTTTAGGCTTTCCTCCAACCATTTGACCAAGGAAACAGGAAAATGTTTAAAAGAAATTCTTCAAGAGCCTGGCTGCATTATTGAGAAGCTTTGGTAAGTATAGCTTTTTATTCAACGAATAAAAGATCGTTTTGGGCCCTACTCATGGAGCTCAACTGTATCGTGAGTAACCACGAATGTGGTAAAAGTATTAATACCTACTTTTGTTGGATTAGTCCTAAGTCTTTATATAGTATCTGGATTTATTGTTTGTTTGTTTATTGTGGGATTTTAAATAATACATTTAAAGGTTATTTTTTAAGGGGTAGTTTGCTATTTTAGTGACATACATATCAGGGTGGATTTGATTTAAATCAAACCGATTTAAATCACAATTTAAATCATGATTTAAATCACTAGTCAGTAAAGCTTGATTTAAATCATAGATTTTTACATAAAGATTCATATTTGGACAATTTTTCTGTTGTACTTAGGAAGGAGATAAATAATCATTACCTTAATAATAACAATTTAAATATGATTTATTCAACTGAAACAATAACATTACAGCATGTTATTTGCTTAAACATCCATGCTTGTTGCAGTGTTTGCATTTTGCACGCATACCTGCCTTACCGATAGGTAAAGGAACTTCATTAAAATATTGCCAAACTGGGTCTCTTTTACGGCCTGCTGCCATTATAGTATTTTTCCTCCAAGGAAAGAATGTGATAAACCTCAGGTCATACACACAAAAAGATCCAAAGACTTGTCTGTCTGTGGCTGTGCAGTACTGTGCTCAGAAAGTTTCACTTTCATTTTGTAGTAAGTACTCCTTGTCTGCTTGCCTTTTCCTCCTTACACTTAGTTTCACTTTCTTCTTGTGCAGATCTATTCCACTCCAAACAATCAGAAAAATATTGTTTATATTCTATTCACTGAACTTTAAACTTAGAACTGAAGGGGTTGATTCTGTATTTATAGGTTTGTAGAAGTTGGGATTAAGATCTTTTTCTCAACTCTTTTCATGTTATAAATTCAGTTTTGAGAACTCCAAAATTAAACCAAGCATCTGTGATAATATCTTGTAGGCAGAGAAACTACCCAGTAATCTTACAAAAACCTCTGGAAGAGCATGGCATTGTGAATGGATTAATGGAATTTAACAAAAAAAATAAACATATACAGCCTTATTCTACATAATTAAAAAAGTAATCTTTATTTTATAATGAAATAACCTTTGGATGGTAATATATTTTCCTCAAAAAGCATTTTATATAAAAAAAATCGGATTTCAATAAAAAAAATCCGATTTAAATAAAAAAAATCTGATTTTTTTGATTTAAAAAAACAAATAATTGATTTTTATCCACCCTGATACATATACAATCCCCTCCTAGATATCTTAAGGTCTCAGTGATATTGTAAGTATAGCTGTTTGCAACAAGATGAAGAGACGACCGCAGTACTCAATGTCTTCCATGTTACTTCAGTGTTTATTCACCAATCGTGTGACGTTCCAACTCATGTTAGTATTTTTCAAGCATTGTGAAATACATCAGTGTGTGACATATATATATATATATATATATATATATATATATATATAAAAAAGGAAAGCAATGGCGGCACCCGAATGCAAAAAGGGTGCTATTTCCAGGGATGTAGCAGCTTACCCCATCAATAGGAAACGAAAAAAGGACAGCACTCCAAGTAAAAGTGATGATGATTTAATCACCCATGTGCAGGCAACGTTTCAGCTCATACAAGAGCCTTTATCAAGCGCTTGATAAAGGCTCTTGTATGAGCTGAAACGTTGCCTGCACATGGGTGATTAAATCATCATCACTTTTACTTGGAGTGCTGTCCTTTTTTCGTTTCCTATATATATATATATATATGAAGACGAAAATCGGACAGCACTACAGATAAAAAAGCAAATGGTGTTTATTCACCATGTGGAAGGCAACGTTTCAGCTCATACAAACAGCCTTTCTCAAGCAATGAACACAGTGCATCATGGGGTATATATAGTCCAACCCCTAATATTTCACCTATTAAAAAATGGCCGCTAGAGTGGCCAAGCATTGGTGCGCATGCTCCCGTAACGGCACGTGGGGACGTCATGCCGTGGGTCTTTGACGCAACTTGGCGCCTGCGCAGTGCCCACATCTGAACGCCTGATTCGGCGGCTACTGGCGTGTGCGACATAGGGGATCGTGTGGAGTATGTCACCACTCCCTCTTTGTATTACAGCATTACATCTCTCCTCCCACATTGATAATGATGCACACATGTATTTGTTGATTGTCATTCGCACTTTATGGTATATTATGTATGCCTCTTACTATACACAGGATCTAATGTTTATGTGGGTTCACCGCACATGAGCTGTGCACATCTTGTATGTATTTATGAATTGTTTATGCACTTTTTGCACTTTAGTTTAGCATAATATGCTGATTGATATTTATTGTGATGTAATAGGGATTGGACTATATATACCCCATGATGCACTGTGTTCATTGCTTGAGAAAGGCTCTTTGTATGAGCTGAAACATTGCCTTCCACATGGGTGAATAAACACCATTTGCTTTTCTATCTGGAGTGCTGTCCGATTTTCGTCTTTATCTACATGGGGTAAGCAGCTATATCCCTGGACCTAGCACCCGCTAGTATTTGTCTTCCAGTGCCGCCATCACGTTCCTTTTTTATATATATATATAAGTACACACCAAAATTTTGGACACACCTTCTCATTCAAAGAGTTTTCTTTATTTTCATGACTATGAAAATTGTAGATTCACACTGAAGGCATCAAAACTGAATTAACACATGTGGAATTATATACATAACAAAAAAGTGTGAAACAACTGAAAATATGTCATATTCTAGATTCTTCAAAGTAGCCACCTTTTGCTTTGATTACTGCTTTGCACACTCTTGGCATTCTCTTGATGAGCTTCAAGAGGTAGTCACCTGAAATGGTTTTCACTTCACAGGTGTGTCCATGTCAGGTTTAATAAGTGAGATTTCTTGCCTTATAAATGCAGTTGGGACCATCAGTTGCGTTGTGGAGAAGTCAGGTGGATACACAGCTGATAGTCCTACTGAATAGACTGTTAGAATTTGTATTATGGCAAGAAAAAAGCAGCTAAGTAAAGAAAAACGAGTGGCCATCATTACTTTAAGAAATGAAGGTCAGTCAGTCCGAAAAATTGGGAAAACTTTAAAAGTGTCCCCAAGTGCAGTCACAAAAACCATCACCGGATGACATATACCTTATAATAAAACTGATCCACATTTAATGGACCACTCACATTGCAGGCTTGGTCAGTAAATATCAGTTATCTTTTATACCTCATATGAGAGGATTCCAACCCTCATGTATCGGTGAGATCTTAATGACAACAATTTCTACCTTACTTGGATGTTTTGGAGTCTTTGGGGTTCTCACCGATACTTGCCTACCACTAACACATCCGGCCTAGGATAAACCAGAACACAATCTCCCTATAGTGTATGGGCGCGAGGGAGGGCGACATGCGCAGTACACACTAGCTGCTTGGCGGGAGTACCGCTCTGAGTGCTTCCGGAAGGGTTGCATGTGCAGCGCATCCACACAGATGCCACATGCCAGACCTATAGAACCGATCCTCCTAATGTATTCTCCAGCAGCATGATTAAGGTACGTTTGGTGCACTGTATCTTTTCCATGATAATTCCCACTGAGTCACAATTGTATATATGAATTTTATTATCTTCTGTGTATAATATTAACTACACTTGGATGTCACATGATGCATTGTTGGAGGCGGAGTTGACCCCTTAGTGCTGGACCCTGACCCTCATGACTTGATGAATTTTATGTATAGATATGTCACACACTGATGTATTTCACAATGCTTGAAAAAGACTCGCATGAGTCGAAACGTCGCATGATTGCTGAATAAACACTGAAGTAACATTGAAGACATTGAGTGCTGCGGTCATCTCTTCATCTTGTTGGTTACCTGAGGCCCAACACTGCCGGCACCGCCACCGTCTGGACTAACTAAGAAGTCTTAGTGAGTAGTGCTGTCTATCTAAAACTACATATAATTATTAAAAAGAACTTAACACTACCGTAGCTCATATTGAAAAAAATCATCAAGATGGTCCCTTCAAGTTCAGAGGTTTGCTGCAATTTGTTTAAATTATCATTCTGTAAGGCTTTGTTCACATCTGCTAACATCGTTAAGGGGCTTCCATCACATATTCTGTTAAAGCGGCTCTGTTACCAGATAATCCCTATTAAACTAGGCACATATACTGGTAGGGGTGATCCTGTAGTTTAAAATAATACCTGTCGGCGCCACGGTTGTTGATAAAATTATACTTTTATTCCTTTGCTGGCAGGTAATTTCGAGCATCGGGAGGTGGGCTTTTTCACTACGAGCACCACTATGTGACGTCCCTCTCCCCCTTTGATTGACAGCAGTTAGAGTAGGACTTTGACTTGGTCTAGCGCTGTCAATTAAAGTGAGGGGGGGGGGGTGTTCAGACTTCAGGCATCACATAGAGGTGCCCGTAGTGAAAAAGTCCGCCTCCTGGTGCTCAAAATTGCCTGCCAGCAAAGGAATAAAAGTATGATTTTATCGACACCCGTGGCACCGACAGTGAGGAGAAATGTATTATTTTAAACTGAAGGAACACCCCTACCAAGCTATGTTCCTGGTTTATTAGGGGTGACCTGGTCACAGAGCCATTTTAAATAAGCAGGACAACTTAATGCAGCGTACTGCCTTATATAGTCCAGTAAAATGCTGGGTTCCCTGACTGGATAGACCCCATTACGATGAATAGGGTCCATTGGGTGCTGTTGGTGTTCATCATGTAATGGATCTAGCGCTGACATTTTTTCAAGATTTTTCTGTTTGTAGACCTGAAAAATGACACAGATATGAATGCAGCCTAAGGATGGGTTCACATATAAAGGCCTGAGCTGAATGCCTTATGCACACGATTGTATTATTTTCGCATGTGATCCACATTTTTTGTTTACTAGATGTAGACCCATTTATTTTAATGAGGCCACAAAAAATGCGGACAGGAATCCATCCCGGAAATAAGTAGAACATGTTCTAATTTTGTCCATTTTGACAATGGGGCCAGTCAAAATTGCAGGATGCACACAGTATCTGTATTTTTCCAATCAGTGGCTTGTGGACCGCAAAATACATACGATTGTGTGCATTAGGGCAAACACAACTGATGACTAACTGAACTTTTGGGAGCTATAGGATCGGTTTTGTCATCAATTTTCCTCCAGTGGTTTTACAGTATATAAAAGAAAAAAAACTCAAATGCTAAATATATGTGAAGGAAGCCTTATGATACAGATATGACAAGTATCAAATATCACTGATGTTATACCAACTGTTGGGTGACGTGAATAACGGGGGATTTTTACAACTAACGCAAATATTGTGATACTGCAACATTGCAGTGAAGGGGGTTTCCAGGAGTTTAATATTGTGGGCTTATCCTTAGGATAGGTCATCAATATCTCATCAGTGGAGGCCTACTCCCGGCATCCCCACTAATCAGCTGTTTGAAGAGACCCCAGCACTCTGTTGAGCACTGCAGCCTCTTCCTTCGCAGTGACGCCATGTTCATTGGTCACATGGCCTAGGGACAGCTCAGTCACATTCGAAAGAATGGGCCTGGGCTGCAATACAAAGCACGGCCACTATCCAATGTACAGCACTTTGTTTGGTAAACTGTGAGGAACCTGAAGCACAGACCAGAGCACTGCAGCTTCTTCAATCAGCTGATCAGCACGGGAAACGGGTGTTGGACCCCCATCCTTCAGATATTAATGACCTATCATTAGGAAAGGCCTTAAAGGCTATGCACACCTTTGGTGGCCATTTTTTTTATTATTGTATTGTACTAATTTTGATCTAAAAATCATTTTTCAATAGGTTTTTATTAATACAAAATGTATGCCTGTTTATCAACTACTTGTAATCGGCTGCTATTCATTATCATCCTTTATACAAATTGATATCCTCTTATGATTATGTATCTGGTACCGAATTACACCACTGTTGGTGTCATGTTTACCTTGTCCTTTTTCTGAAAATGAAAATAAAATATTTAAAAACTTAAAAAAATAAAAATAAAATGATGAGCCTTTTTTCCTGCTGAGTTTCTCTACTAGCAGGATCTGTTACATAGTTAATACGGTAAAAAAAAAAAAAGACATAAGTCCATCAAGTTCAACCAAGGGATAGGTGGTGACGCGAATCCCAGAAGGAAGTGAGACTCAGATTTCTACACATTTTTATAAGCATTATTGTCCTTTACTTTTAACAATTCATTTAAACCCACTGTTCCTGCTGTGACCACGTCACAGTTCTTACAGTAAAGAAGTTTTGACGCTTCTGGAGACTGAACTTTTTCTTCTCCAGTCGGTATGACGCTTCTGTATTTTCTCTCTTCTATGTCAGGCAGGGAGCTGACGGGCTCCTGATCTCTGACCTTATAAACACTCATTAAAGCTCAGTTCTTATCTTACTGATAAGAATGTGGCTTTAAGAAGTGTTTAGACCTTTTAGTAATTTAGAAAAGGGTTATTAGATGACGACAGAAAGTGAAAGTACCATCTGCACAGCTAGAAAAACAGATAACTGTTTGTGCCAGAACGGCTCAATATTTTTAATAAAGACCAGATGAAAAAAATATTTTTACCACAAAATGAGTAAAATACAATCATAAAAAATTGGTCCCTGAAGGTGTACATAGCCTTTATTTCACAGACTCCTGAAAAATCCAGACATCAATTCTCTCATGCTTTTAAATAAATATTCAATATTTTTAATGGATCATTATTAGTAATTTGTAAAATCACCATTCATTCATTTCATCTAAAAGGGGTGTGTGCATGCATAATATAAAACAATAAAGGTGCCTGTGTGCATGAACTTAGTAACAGACTGGTACAGAGGGGGAGAGGACCCTGCCCGCAAGAGCTGACAATCTAAAACTTACTGTATATTTGCTATGAATTAGCCCACACCCCTAATATAACAGCTGTCATTTTACTCATGTTCTTGTTGCATACTTTAAATAACATTTTATTGCCACAGGTTGGGAACCAATCAGCTGGGTGCCCATGGTACTCAGGATCTTTGGAGAGCTCTAGAAATCAACAAGACTCTAATCGGTCTATATCTATATGATAACAATGTCACAGATGAAGGCACACATGAGATGGTGGAATACCTACAGAAAAATACTTCACTTGAGGAACTACAGTAAGCCAGTTTATTATGGTTTCCTTTCACTTCTTTTTAACTATATTTATATAGTATATATATACAAAGTGCCTTGAAAAAGTATTCATACCCCTTGAACATTTCCACATTTTTTCATGTTACACCCACAAACTTTAATGTATGTTTTGGGGATTGTATGTGATAGACCAAAAGAAAGTAGCAAACGTGTGAAATTAAAAGACAATGATACATGGTTTTCAAAATTTAATAAACAAAAATCCAGAAAGTTAGGCATGCATTTGTACCATTCCTTTGTAGCTCTGGCTGTATGTTTAGGATCGTTGTCCTGCTGGAAGGTAAACCTCAGCCCCAGTCTGAACACTTTTGCAGCCTCTTCCAGGTTTGCCCTGTATTTAGTTCCATCCATCTTCCTATCAACTCTGACCAGCTTCCCTGTCCCTTAGGAAAAAAATGGTGTGTTCAGGGTGATGTGCGGTGTTAGATTTCCGGCAAACATTTTCATTTAGGCAAAATAGTTTAACTTTGGTCTCATCTGACCATAGCACCTTCTTCCACATGTTTTATGAGTTCCCTACATGGCTTGTGACAAACTGCAAATAGGAATTCTTATGACTTGGACAGATTCTCCCACCTAAGCTGTGGATCTCTGAAGCTCCTCCAGAGTGACCATGGGCCTCTTGGATGCTTCTCTAAATAGTGCTATCAGTTTAGGTGGCCATGTCTTGGTACAGTAGGTTTGCAGTTGTGCTATACTCCTATTTTCAGATGATGGATTGAACAGAGCTCTGTGAGATATTCAGAGCTTGGGATATTTTATTTATAACCTAACCCTGCTTTACACTTCTCTGCAACTTTATCCCTGACCTGTTTCCTTGGTTTTCATGATGCTATTTAATCACTAATGTTCACTAACAAACCTCTGAGGCTTTCACAGAACAGCTGTAGTTACACTGAGAATACATTATACACAGGTGGACTCTGTTTACTAATTAGGTGAGTTCTGAAGGAAATTGGTCACACTGGATTTTATTTAGGGGTAGTGTAGTTTTCAGACTTTTATTTATTAAAAAATGTCAAAAACCATGCATCATTTTCTTTTCACTTCACACATACTTGGGGTATGAATACTTTTTCAAGGCACTGTACTATATACTATTTGCAATAGATTACCTTATTTTCCGGCGTATAAGATGACTTTATAACACTAGAAATTATATTCAAAAGTCGGGGGTCGTCTTATATGCCGGGTATACTCAAATCTGATGGTATATTCTAACCCCCAGGCGTTCCCATGGTGACGGGGACGCTTTCCTGGGGGTTAGAATATACAGGGCCCCGCCACTCACAGGAGTACATTTATAAACTGTTATCCGTAACTTTAACTTTAATCAGTGCTCATCTCTTTACTGGGGTACCTTACGCTCAGCTCCGGTAACAGGCACTGCGGGCGGTGCTCACTCACTGACCTCACGTGCCTGCTCCTCCCACTTGGTGGGGCAGACGTGTGACATCAGTGAGTGAGCGCCACTCGCACTGCCTGTTACCGGAGCTGAGAGAAAGGTACTAGTAAAGAGATGAGCACTGATTAAAGTTACGGATTACAGTTTATAAATGTATACTCCTTTGAGCGTCGGGGAGGGGGATCTGTGGATGGGACTGTTATGGGGAGGGGGATCTATGGATGGCACTGTTATGGGGAGGGGGATCTGTGTATGGCACTGTTATGGGGAGGGGGATCTGTGGATGGCACTGTTATGGGGAGGGGGATCTGTGGATGGCACTGTTTAGGAGGGATCTGTGGATGGCTCTGTTATGGGGAGGGGGATCTGTGAATGACACTGTTATGGGAGGGGGATCTGTGGATGACACTGTTATAGGGAGGGGGATCTGTGGATGACACTGTCATGGGGTGGATCTGTGGATGACACATATGGCATAAGATGCTATATACAGGGTGGGCCATTTATATGGATACACCTTAATAAAATGAGAATGGTTAGTGATATTAACTTCCTGTTTGTGGCACATTAGTATATGTGAGGGGGGAAACTGTTCAAGATGGGTGGTGACCATGGTGGCCATTTTGATGTCGGACATTTTGAATCCAACTTTTGTTTTTTCAAAAGGAAGAGGGTCATGTGACACATCAAACTTATTGGGAATTTCACAAGAAAAACAATGGTATGCTTGGTTTTAATGTAACTTTATTCTTTCATGAGTTATTTACATGTTTATGACCACTTATAAAATGTGTTCAATGTGCTGCCCATTGTGTTGGATTGTCAATGCAACCCTCTTCTCCCACTCTTCACACACTGATAGCAACACCGCAGGAGAAATGCTGGCATAGGCTTCCAGTATCCGTAGTTTCAGGTGCTGCACATCTCGTATCTTCACAGCATAGACAATTGCCTTCAGATGACCCCAAAGATAAAAGTCTAAGGGGGTCAGATCGGGAGACCTTGGGGGCCATTCAACTGGCCCACGATGACCAATCCACTATCCAGGAAACTGTTTATCTAGGAATGCTCGGACCTGACACCCATAATGTGGTGGTGCACCATCTTGCTGGAAAAACTCAAGGAACGTGCCAGCTTCAGTGCATAAAGAGGGAAACACATCGTTATGTAGCAATTTCGCATATCCAGTGGCCTTGAGTTTTCCATTGATGAAGAATTGCCCCACTATCTTTGTACCCCATATACCACACCATACCATCAATGTTTTGGTTCCAACAGTCTTGGAGGGATCTATCCAATGTGGGTTAGTGTCAGACCAATAGCGGTGGTTTTGTTTGTTAACTTCACCATTCACATAAAAGTTTGCCTCATCACTGAACAAAATCATCTGCGTAAACTGAGGGTCCTGTTCCAATTTTTGTTTTGCCCATTCTGCAAATTCAGTGCGCCGATCTGGGTCATCCTCGTTGAGATGCTGCAGTAGCTGGAGTTTGTAAGGGTGCCATTTGTGAGTAGCTCTCACAGTGACATGCGGCGAGTGCTACGCTGTGGGTTCTTGATGAATGAAGCTAGGACAGCCACTGATGATTCTTCATTAGTGACAGATTTCATGCGTCCACATTTTGGCAAATCCAACACTGAACCAGTTTCACGAAACGTAGCAAGCAGTTTGCTAACTGTAGCATGGGAGATGGGTGGTCTCGTAGGCTATCTTGCATTGAAATCTGCTGCAATGACCCGGTTACTGCGTTCACCAGACAATTTCTATCCGCTCTGCACGTGTTAACCTCGGCGACATGTCAATGGCTGTAAACAAAGAGAAACTTGTAAATAACTCATGAAATAATAAAGTTACATTAAAACCAAGCACACCATTGTTTTTCTTGTGAAATTCGCAATAAGTTTGATGTGTCACATGACCCTCTTCCTATTGAAAAAACTAAAGTTGGATTCAAAATGACCGACTTCAAAATGACCGCCATGGTCACCACTCATCTTGAAAAGTTTCCCCTCTCACCTATACTAATGTGCCACAAACAGGAAGTTAATATCACCAACCATTCCCATTTTAAGGTATATCCATATAAATGGCCCACCCTGTAGTGTCATCCACTGATCCCCTCCATAACAGTGCCATCCACAGATCCCAGTCAGTTCTCTAGACTGGAGAAGATCGTCTTGAAGACAGGGAGGGCTGGGCATTCAGGGGTAGTCTTATACGGCGAGTATAGCCCAAACCCTATATTTTAAATGGAAAAGTGTGGGGTCGTCTTATACGCCGGAAAATACGGTACATGAGAAGTGATTAAGGATAAAAACAACTTATGGTAGTTACATTTCAGTAATGTTATGGTAGTTGCCAGACAAATGCATTTAAAAAAGTTATCCTAGGATCTTTAGACTTTTTAGAAAACATAGAAGGAGGCTACAGTATATGTCACAAAACAGTCATTCAGTGTGAGAAGTGTAGAGAAGATATAGGAATCAAGATAATGATGAAAGGATAGAAAAAAAATTATGTATGTGTGTCAGTGTAGAAAGAAAAAAAAAGAGTGGAAAACAGATGGGGGGTGGAAGAAGGACCCTATTGCCATATACTACCTGAGAAAGTGGGCGCAATTTACCATAACTAAAAGAAAGAGAAAAGGTAAAAATTAATCACATGATTAGAAAGGCAATGATGCAAATCAACACAAAATGTTATATTTGCGGTTAAGTAGTCCCCGTGGGGTTAAGGTGTCCAAAGTATGGATCCAATAGGCTTAGCGTTTTTTAAGAAGTTCGATTTGATTCCCACTCCATCGTGGACAGGCTACACGTTCGATAACCTGGTATCGAAGTTGAGAGTTGTGGTGTTCAATTTTTTTTTATTTTTTTTTAATGATCCGGTATTGGGGGCCAAAGTTTTTCGCACTGCATGGTGGATTTATGGCTAGAAATGCGATCCCGAATGGGTTGGGTTTTCTCGCCGATGTACAACAGACCACATGAGCACTTTATCAAGTATACAACGAATGAAGTATCACAGGTGTAAAAATCCTTAATGGAAAATGTCTTACCAGTATGAGGATAGTAGAATGTATTCCCCTTGATGACATTTGTACAACTAGCACAGTGTAAACAGGGGAATGTGCCCTTTTTTCTAGTACTAAGAAACTGTTGTCTAGGCAAAGTCCGCTCTAATTAGATAGTCCCTAATGTTCCTGGATTTTTTAAGGCACATCAGAATTCGTTCTCTGAATTTCTTGATCTATGGAGGAGAGGCCAATATTTCCTGATGAATTGTTGTAACATGTGTCCTATTGGGTGGTAGGTATGAATGAAAGGGATGCAATTAGTTTGTGTGGGTCGGTCACTGTGGCTACTGGGATTTGAGATTCTTGAGAGTTCCTTTGAAAGTAGTGTGGGTGGGTATCCCCTTACACTAAATTTTGCACTCATCTTGTGCGGTGATGGCAGTTCGCAGTGTTCGCCAGCCTCCAGGGGCTGTTCTCGGAACTTCCTGCTCCCGGAGACCGCATTTCATTTCAGACCGGCTCGCGCACAGGCACAGGTAATGACTTACCTGTACCTCGCCGGACATGTCAGTTAAGATGGCAGATCGCATGTGTTCGCTGGTGAACACTGCGAACTGGCCATCTCTAATCTTGTGAAGTTTGGATGCTGGATCGGTGACTATACGATCAATGCGAGTAAATTGGGATCTGGGTTAGGAATTTTTAGTTTTAAGTGGGTAGCAACTTGTGTAGTGTAGTAGGCAATTCTTATCAGTGGGTTTGGTGTAGAGGTCAGTGGATAGAAAGCCTATGTTGTCTTCCTTAACAATAGTGTCAAGGAAGCTGACTGACTCACTTTGGGAGTGCCTGTCCAAATGCAAAAGATGTAATCTATGTAGCGATGCCGACATATGGCATATGCAAAAAAGAGGGGATTAGTATAGATTAAGTCATTTTCATACACCGCCAGCTTAGGGGTTTATTAGGAATGGTGTCTAAAACACCGGTCTTAATATGTCTTAATAAATGTGGCTCTTAATATTTTGGTTTTTTTTTTCACTTTTTTTAATTTATTTTTTACTTGATAACTTTTAGCCCCCTCTTGCTCTCTTGTGCCATTCACCACAATAGAGATCTATTATGGTGAATGAGATTCTGACATGCTGCCTCCTGAGCTGTGCCTCATGCACAGCTTAGCAGGCAGCTTACCATAGGCAGGCCTGTAAACCTTTAGCAGGCCGCAGGCTGTCATGGTAACTGATCAGGGTTTCCGATTGGAAGGCAGAGGGAGCTGCATCCTCCTGCCTAACCTGACAGATGCTGTGATCGGCCTCTGAGGGGTTAAATAACTGGTTTCAGAGTCATTGCTCATCCTGGTCATTGTAGACAGGTGCCTGCTGTATTATACCGACGACATCTGCCACATATGGAGCGGGCTTAGCGCAGCAGCTCGCTTGATACAATTCAATGTGCATAATGCCATAAATGTATGGCATTATGTGTTAAGGGGTTAAAGAGCCAGTTGCAAATGTGAGGCTGGCTTACCTATTTTTCTTGTTATGCTATGTAAGTATGTTTAAAAGGCTGAATAATGACTGGAAAGCTATGATGTAGGAAACACCTTTTGGAGAGAAATCTGCAGTTAAAAAAGGAAATGTTAACATGTCAGGATTGGAAATATAATATATATTCAATGCTTTGATTTTGGAAGTTCCTTAAGGTAAACTGGCCTGCATTGTCTTGAAGATGTGAGCGAAAAATAAAAAAGTTATGGCTCCGGGGTCAGCAAAGGGTTACATACACAGATTCGGCTGAACGAGTATTTGTATGAGGGAGCCAGGAGGGAGTCGTAAGACATAGCTGTCGGATGAATGATCATTCTGCAGACCTGAGATTGAAACCTCTATATTTACAACACTGTTCACGGATTTATTTTGTCTCACATAGGATATAAATGTAATAATTTATATATTAACATATGTTTTTATCTCTAAACAATGTCTTTTAGTTTGTGTGGAAATACTTTTGGGGATGAAGGTCTCAGAAACATACAGAAGCTTAAACACAACAAGAAAGAGCTAAAAGTTGTCCTGCGGATTGTAGAGAATTTGGAGCTGTTTCAGTTTGTGGAGGAAAAAATTTTTGAACTGAAATGGACACGAAAAAACTATCACCAAGAATATCTTAACAGCCTGCTTGACGCTGTCCTGAAGGATCTGGAGATGAAGGACTGCAATAAACGTCCCGAAATCACAGAGAAGAGCATTAACACACTGATTCAAATTATTAAAGAAGAACTTAAGCATGAAAGACAGGAGGAGTAAGAATAATAACTTCCCAGAGCCATAAGTTTTTATTTTTCTATTCACATATGTGGGCTTGTTTTTTGTGGGACAATTTGTACTTACTAATGACACATTTTACTGTTGCATACTATTTTATTTGAATTTGATTGATTTGATTTTTAGATATTTTCATATATATTTTATATTATTTTACCATTTTTTTATGTCACCTTACCTGATTGGAAATCCCTAATCTAGAAGGGGATGATTCTTAGATAAGGTGGGGAATAATTACTAGTGTGCAGAGGATTAGTTCAATCAAGACCAAAAGAAAAACTCAAAAAGAAAACAATACCAGAAGAAACTTGGATTATTTTTTTGGGACTACTAGGAAAGTTCTTGAGAACTGGTCCCATCTGAACTCTGTCTACCTTTGACCCGGTAACGTATATTGTGTTTACTGCTCGTGATATTAACAAGATATTTCTCTTGGTATATAGCCAAGAGTCCCCATACTGTGGGAATATATAGTGTTAGGTGTCTCCATAATGCTGATTATTCTCTTAGCAAAGATGCATATTGTTAATGGTGTGCTGTTTCTTTCAAATTTAATTAATGCACTGTATTATTATATCTCCTTTTACTATGTTGTTTCTACGTATTGTTTCTCTGCTGCCATCTGCTGGCCGGAATTTGTATGCTGCACGCCTTGTTCCTTATCTATAAAGTTTTTCTCTGCTGGGCGTGGTTTTAGCAGCCTTGGTTCTTGTCACTTCCTGTAGCCATTTTCAGTGCTGCACTCCTTGTGACTAGAGACTCACACCTTGGCTTGTGAAGGCATCAGTTTTTGACCAGCAGTTGCCTCAGCAAAGACATCCACATCACAGCATCTACTGCATCCTGTACTGCATTACTGTATGTCACTGCTCTGGATCAAATAAACCCACGTTTGATTGCATCCTCATGTCTACGTCTGGATCCATCTAACCTGAGCATCTGCCGGTCCGGTCTGCTCCACTGCTTGGATACGAAGGTAGGACAGTCACAAGGTCATTATCAGTTACACCTTCATTCGTCTTCATGTGGGGACAGAACAAATGGAAGATATGACATTATTTGCAAAGAGGACTAAATCCTTGGAAAGGTATTTTTCATAGTCTGATTGCCGAGCTGAATATTTTATCATATTAATATCATATATTTTTGATTGGTCATAGGAAAACAGAGTCAAGGGATAACAGTTATTTTCCTTTATAATCCGTGTTTTATTGTTTTAGCCTGTTTGATAAACAGAAGATACTAAGTTTCTCTTGGTATATAAATTATTGGTCTGTTTGTTAAAGGTATGACAATAGTTGTCAAAAGTAACTTAGGGTACTTTCACGCTTGCGGCAGGACGGATCCAACAGGCTGTTCACCATGTCGGATCCATCTTGCGGCTATTTCGCCGTGCCGCCGCTCCGTCCCCATTGACTATAATGGGGACAGGGGTGGAGCTCCGGCGCAGCACGTCGAAAGCCGCCGGACTAAAAAGTCGGACATGCAGGACTTTTTATTCCGGCGGCTTTTGCCGTGCTGCGCCGGAGCTCTGCTGCCCTCAACCTTTATAGTCAATGGGGACGGTCCGGCTGATAGACCAACGGAGCGGCGGTCCAGCGAAATAGCCGCAGGACGGATCCGACATGGTGAACAGCCTGTCTGATCCGTCCTGCCGCAAGTGTGAAAGTACCCTAAATTGAACTGTGCTGGTGAGATAGGGGTGTGTTAGCACCACCGTGTGGCATATTTTGGGTATTTTACTACTTCGTTTATTTTGCAATTGTATTGATTTTATATTCTTTCTTTTATAATAAACGACATATATATTTTGCATATACAATTGTCCCTTTGTTTCACTGCTTGCACAAATCAAATTAATATACTCGATAAAAGAACTTAGAGGCGTTTATGTCCACTTGAAGGATCATATACATTATTTTTTCTATATATATTTTTTTTTGATCCTCTCTTTTTATATGAAGATTTTATTTTTATAGAAGATATATGACACAGGTGTTGTACCCCAATCGATTTGATACTGATGACCCACCCGGCAGATAGGTAACAATATCTTAAACCTGGACAGTCTTTTAACCACCATATATATATATATTCAAAAGATGAGGCAGCACTCCAGTAGATAAGGTGAAAAACGGTGGACCCTTTATTGACCCCTCTGCAACGTTTCAACCGCTTAATGCAGTCTTTATCAAGACTTGCATTGAGCGGTTGAAATGTTGCAGAGGGGTCAATAAAGGGTCCACCGTTTTTCACCTTATCTACTGGAGTGCTGCCTCATCTTTTGAATATATATAATCTTATTAGCTGTTGAGCCTGCGGTTTTGAGGATTTTGCACCTGTGGTCTATTGGACTAGTGCTAGATATATATATACACTCACCTAAAGAATTATTAGGAACACCTGTTCTATTTCTCATTAATGCGATTATCTAGTGAACCAATCACATGGCAGTTGTTTCAATGCATGTAGGGTTGTGGGTCCTGGTCAAGACAATCTCCTGAACTCCAAACTGAATGTCAGAATGGGAAAGAAAGGTGATTTAAGCAATTTGAGCGTGGCATGGTTGTTGGTGCCAGACGGGCCAGTCTGAGTATTTCACAATCTTCTCAGTTACTGGGATTTTCAGGCACAACCATTTCTAGGGTTTACAAAGAATGGTGTGAAAAGGGAAAAACATCCAGTATGCGGCAGTCCTGTGGGCGAAAATGCCTTGTTGATGCTAGAGGTCAGAGGAGAATGGGCCGACTGATTCAAGCTGATAGAAGAGCAACGTTGACTGAAATAACCACTCGTTACAACCGAGGTATGCAGCAAAGCATTTGTGAAGCCACAACACGCACAACCTTGAGGCGGATGGGCTACAACAGCAGAAGACCCCACCGGGTACCACTCATCTCCACTACAAATAGGAAAAAGAGGCTACAATTTGCACGAGCTCACCAAAATTGGACTGTTGAAGACTGGAAAAATGTTGCCTGGTCTGATGAGTCTTGATTTCTGTTGAGACATTCAATGGTAGAGTCTGAATTTGGCGTAAACAGAATGAGAACATGTATCCATCATGCCTTGTTACCACTGTGCAGGCTGGTGGTGGTGGTGTAATGGTGTGGGGGATGTTTTCTGGGCACACTTTAGGCCCCTTAGTGCCAATTGGCCATTGTTTAAATGCCATGGGCTACCTGAGCATTGTTTCTGACCATGTCCATCCCTTCATGACCACCATGTACCCATCCTCTGATGGCTACTTCCAGCAGGATAATGCACCATGTCACAAAGTTCGAATCATTTCAAATTGGTTTCTTGAACATGACAATGAGTTCACTGTACTAAAATGGCCCCCACAGTCACCAGATATCAACCCAATAGAGCATCTTTGGGATGTGGAGGAACGGGAGCTTTGTGCCCTGGATGTGCATCCCTCAAATCTCGATCAACTGCAAGATGCTATCCTATCAATATGGGTGTCACGGACGGTGTACAGGAAACAAGGCAAAGCAACATGCATAAATGACTCGCTGGATCCAAGAGCTAAGGAACCAAAGGGAGACCCCTGCAGAGGACCTGGCACTTTCCCTGGCTGCTCAGCCTATGCAAAGATCCGAATGGTGGAAGTTTGCATATCCACATACCTTGACTATATAACCCCTGAGCACCCTACAATAGTGAGGGGAGACGACCACCGGCTCCCTACACAAGATACGGAGGGAGTCAGGGTCACCTGGGATCCAGCAAACAGAAAATAACAGATAAATGTTCAAACATTAACTTTGTACCAGACAGGAGAACAAGATCAGCATGCACACACACTCCAGGAAGAAGTATAAGCCGCCCAGAAAAGCATTCTGGGGAGGAATTTAAAGGGAAGCAATTAGTCCAACACATGACAGCTGAGAGAGGCTAACGAGATGAGGAACTGAATACCACAACATAGAAACTCAAGGGGGAGGTTCTGAAAGGCCTCTGTCAGAGCTTCTCAGCTGTCTGGTTGTGACAGTACCCCTCCCTCTACGAGTGGACTCCGGACACTCAGAACCCACCTTCTCAGGATGGGACCTATGGAAAGCCCTGATGAGACGAGAGGTCTTAATGTCCGTCACTGGGACCCACATCCTCTCCTCAGGACCATACCCCTCCCAATGAACAAGGTACTGAAGAGAACCGCGGACAAGACGAGAATCCACAATCCTAGAGACCTGAAATTCAAGATTCCCATCAACCATAATCGGAGGAGGAGGCAAAGGCGAGGGTACAATGGGTTGAACATAAGGTTTCAATAAGGACTTATGAAAAACATTATGGATCTTCCAAGTCTGAGGAAGATCAAGACGGTATGCAACAGGATTGATGACAGACAGGATTTTGTAAGGCCCAATAAACCTAGGACCCAACTTCCAGGAGGGAACCTTCAATTTGATATTCTTGGTAGACAACCACACCAGATCACCAACATTCAGGTCCGGACCAAGCACACGTCTCTTATCTGCCACACGCTTATATCTCTCACTCATGCTCTTTAGATTATCTTGAATCTTTTGCCAAATAGATGACAAAGACGAGGAGAATCTGTCCTCATCAGGTAAACCAGAAGACCCCTCTCCCGAGAAAGTCCCAAACTGCGGATGAAACCCATATGCACCAAAAAATGGTGACTTATCAGAGGACTCCTGACGACGGTTATTTAAAGCAAACTCAGCAAGGGACAAAAAAGAACACCAATCCTCTTGATTCTCCGCCACAAAACAGCGCAGATATGTCTCCAGATTCTGATTGACGCGCTCTGTCTGGCCATTCGACTGCGGGTGGAAAGCAGAAGAGAATGACAACCGAACCCCCAAGCGAGAACAGAAAGCCTTCCAGAATCTGGAAACAAACTGCGTGCCCCTATCAGAGACTATGTCTGAAGGAATACCGTGCAATTTGACAATGTGATCAATAAATGCCTGCGCCAGCGTCTTAGCATTGGGCAAACCAGGAAAAGGGATGAAATGCACCATTTTGCTAAAACGGTCCACCACCACCAGAATCACAGTCTTCCCCGAGGAACAAGGCAGGTCTGTTATGAAGTCCATGGACAGATGTGTCCAAGGACGGGAAGGAATGGGTAAGGGAAGGAGAGGACCTGATGGCCGTGAATGAGGGACTTTGGCACGAGCGCAAGTCTCGCAGGCAGCCACAAAACCCTCAACCGACTTACGAAGCGCAGGCCACCAGAATCTCCGAGCGATGAGATCCAGTGTGGCTCTTACCCCCGGGTGCCCAGCAAGGACCGTATCGTGGTGCTCTTTAAAAATCTTGTGTCTTAAAGCGAGAGGCACAAACAACCTCCCAGGAGGACAAAGATCAGGAGCTTCTGACTGGGCTGCCTGCACCTCTGCCTCCAATTCAGGAAAAAGAGCAGAGACCACCACACCTTCAGCCAAAATGGGACCCGGGTCTTCAAAATTCCCGCCTCCCGGAAAACAACGTGACAGGGCATCTGCCTTCACATTCTTAACTCCAGGGCGGAACGTGACAACAAAATTAAACCTAGAAAAGAACAAAGACCATCTGGCCTGTCTCGGGTTCAGACGCTTGGCTGACTCCAAGTAGGCCAGATTTTTATGGTCAGTAAATACGGTAATAGGGTGTCTGGCTCCCTCTAGCCAATGGCGCCATTCCTCAAAAGCCAACTTGATGGCCAACAATTCCCTATCTCCCACATCGTAATTTCTCTCTGCGGAGGAGAGTTTTCTTGAGAAAAAGGCACACGGTCGCCAATTGGCAGGAGAGGAACCCTGAGACAAGACCGCCCCCACACCCACCTCAGAAGCATCAACCTCAACTATGAAGGGTAAAGAAACATCAGGTTGCACCAAGATGGGAGCGGAAGCAAAACTCTCCTTGATATCAGAAAAAGCCTTACGCGCCTCTACTGACCAAGAAGAAAAATCTACCCCCTTTCTGGTCATATCAGTGAGTGGTTTAACAATAGAAGAATAATTCAAAATGAACTTCCTGTAATAATTGGCAAAGCCCAAAAAACGCATCAGCGCCTTCTGATTCTCAGGAAGCTCCCACTCAAGCACAGCGCGGACCTTCTCGGGGTCCATGCGAAAACCAGAAGCGGAGAGAAGAAACCCCAGAAATTGAATTTCTGGAACCGCAAACACACATTTTTCCAGTTTCGCATATAATTTATTCTCCCGCAGGATGAGCAAGACCTGACGTAAATGTTCCTTATGAGTTTTGAAATCGGGAGAAAAAATCAAAATGTCATCCAAATACACCAATACAAATTTTCTCATCAAATGATAAAAAATGCTGTTCACGAAATGCTGAAAAACGGCTGGGGCATTCATCAAACCAAAAGGCATAACCAAATTTTCAAAATGGCCCTCAGGTGTATTGAAGGCCGTCTTCCATTCGTCCCCTTCTCTGACCCTGACCAGGTTGTATGCCCCTCTTAGATCTAATTTGGAAAAGACTTTAGCCCCAACAACCTGGTTAAACAGGTCCGGGATCAGAGGAAGCGGATAAGGGTCACGAATTGTGATACTGTTCAGCTCCCTGAAATCCAGACAAGGTCTTAAAGAACCATCTTTTTTCTTAACAAAGAAAAAACCAGCGGCAACAGGTGACTTCGAGGGTCGTATGTGTCCTTTTCTCAGACTCTCAGAGATATAAGCACGCATAGCGATCCTCTCAGGTTGGGAAAGATTGTATAAACGAGATTTAGGCAGCTTGGCGTCTGGGATGAGATTAATAGGGCAATCGTACTCCCTGTGCGGGGGCAAATCCTGAACTCCACTCTCAGAGAAGACATCCGAAAATTCAGAGAGAAAAGATGGTACAGTCTTAGTAGCAACCTCAGAAATAGATGTCATGAGGCAATTCTCTCTGCAAAAGTCACTCCAACCATTTATTTGCCTCGCTTGCCAATCAATGGTGGGGTTATGTTTAGTGAGCCAGGGTAGCCCCAACACTAGAGGGGTAGGCAAACCGCTAAGGACGAAACATGACACATCCTCAACATGAGCATCACTCACAATTAAACGGATATTGTGAACTATGCCCTTTAATGATTTCTGAGAAAGTGGAGCGGAATCAATCGCAAAAACCGGAATATCCTTTCCCAAAGTGCACACCTGGAAACCATGAGCTATTGCAAATTGACTATCAATGAGATTGACCGCTGCTCCACTATCCACAAAAATCTCACAAAAAATGCTCTTGCTCTCTAGCGCCACCCTAGCAGGCAGGACAAAACGGGAACTACAAGCAAACGGAAAACCTTCAATTTCCGCCTCAACCCTGCCAATAGTAACAGACGGAACATTTTTAAAAGATTTTTTCCTCTTTGTTTCTTTATTATTCCCAGAGAACTGCCTGAATCTCCTAGAGGGACAAATATTTGCCAAATGATTAATACCTCCACAACAAAAACAAACCCTCCCATGCGGGCTGAATCTTCTATTGTCAGAAGCAATCAACCCCAGCTGCATGGGTTCCTGCTCAGAAGGGGCTGACAGCGACTGAGACCCCTGCGCACAGAATGGGACCGCTGCACAGTCCTGGGACCGAGTATGACAGGAAGGAGAGATCTCTCCTCTCTCTCTAAGACGCCTGTCAATACGAACGGCCTGAGACATAGCAGAGTCCAAAGAAATAGGCCTTTCATGAAAGGCAAATGCATCTTTCAATCCCTCTGAAAGACCATGGCAAAATTGACTTCGGAGTGCAGCATCATTCCAACCAGTATCAGCTGCCCATCTCCGAAATTCTGAGCAGTATATTTCTGCGGATTGTTTACCCTGGCATAATAGACGTAGTCTAGACTCCGCCAGAGCAATACGATCCGGATCATCATATATCTGACCCAGGGCTAAAAAGAATTCATCCACTGAACGGAGGGGCTGTGCCCCCTCCGGCAGCGAAAAGGCCTAGGACTGAGCGTTACCCCTGAGCAGCGATATAATGATCCCCACCCTCCGTTCCTCATCACCAGAGGAATGGGGAAGAAGGCGAAAATGGAGTTTGCAAGCCTCTCTAAAACGAACAAAATTCTCACTACCCCCGGAAAACGTATCCGGGAGCGAGATCTTAGGCTCAGAACAAACTCCATGAACGCAAGCTGAACCGGTCACTTGAAGCTGAGAAAAAGTCTTACGGAGATCAGCTACCTCCAATGAAAGACCCTGGAAGCGTTCAGCCAAAAGTGAAACCGGATCCATGCTTGAGACGGTTCTGGCGGCTTATAATGTCACGGACGGTGTACAGGAAACAAGGCAAAGCAACATGCATAAATGACTCACTGGATCCAAGAGCTAAGGAACCAAAGGGAGACCCCTGCAGAGGACCTGGCACTTTCCCTGGCTGCTCAGCCTATGCAAAGATCCGAATGGTGGAAGTTTGCATATCCACGTACCTTGACTATATAACCCCTGAGCACCCTACAATAGTGAGGGGACACGACCACCGGCTCCCTACACAAGATACGGAGGGAGTCAGGGTCACCTGGGATCCAGCAAACAGAAAATAACAGATAAATGTTCAAACCTTAACTTTGTACCAGACAGGAGAACAAGATCAGCATGCACACACACTCCAGGAAGAAGTATAAGCCGCCCAGAAAAGCATTCTGGGGAGGAATTTAAAGGGAAGCAATTAGTCCAACACATGACAGCTGAGAGAGGCTAACGAGATGAGGAACTGAATACCACAACATAGAAACTCAAGGGGGAGGTTCTGAAAGGCCTCTGTCAGAGCTTCTCAGCTGTCTGGTTGTGACAATGGGCCAACATTTCTAAAGAATGCTATCAGCACCTTGTTGAATCAATGCCACGTAGAATTAAGGCAGTTCTGAAGGCAAAAGGGGGTCCAACACCGTATTAGTATGGTGTTCCTAATAATTCTTTAGGTGAGTGTGTGTATATATATATATATATATATATATATATAGTACAGACCATAAGTTTTGACACACCTTCTCATTCAAAGAGTTTTCTTTATTTTCATGACTATGAAAATTGTAGATTCACACTGAAGGCATCAAAACTATGAATTAACACATGTGGAATTATATACATAACAAACAAGTGTGAAACAACTGAAAATATGTCATATTCTAGGTTCTTCAAAGTAGCCACCTTTTGCTTTGATTACTGCTTTGCACACTCTTGGCATTCTCTTGATGAGCTTCAAGAGGCAGTCACCTGAAATGGTCTTCCAACAGTCTTGAAGGAGTTCCCAGAGATGCTTAGCACTTGTTGGCCCTTTTGAATTCACTCTGCGTTCCAGCTCACCCCAATCCATCTCGATTGGGTTCAGGTCCGGTGACTGTGGAGGCCAGGTCATCTGGCGCAGCACCCCATCACTCTCCTTCATGGTCAAATAGCCCTTACACAGCCTGGAGGTGTGTTTGGGGTCATTGTCCTGTTGAAAAATAAATGATGGTCCAACTAAACACAAACCGGATGGAATAGCATGCCGCTGCAAGATGCTGTGGTAGCCATGCTGGTTCAGTATGCCTTCCATTTTGAATAAATCCTCAACAGTATCACCAGCAAAGCACCCCCACACCACCACACCTCCTCCTCCATGCTTCATGGTGGGAACCAGGCATGTAGAGTCCATCCGATCACCTTTTATGCGTCGCACAAAGACACGGTGGTTGGAACCAAAGATCTCAAATTTGGACTCATCAGACCAAAGCACAGATTTCCACTGGTCTAATGTTCATTTCTTGTGTTCTTTAGCCCAAACAAGTCTCTTCTGCTTGTTGCCTGTCCTTAGCAGTGGTTTCCTAGCAGATATTCTACCATGAAGGCCTGATTTACACAGTCTCCTCTTAACAGTTGTTCTAGAGATGTTTATAGATCTTACCATATTTATAGAAAATGGCTCACTCAAAACTAAGACTTATCATAAACCCACGGACACAAATAGTTTCATTCCGTTAACCAGTTGTCATCTAGCTACCTGGCTCACGAAAATTCCCTATTATATACGAGCACGAAGAAATTGCTCAAATGAGGTGGATTTCGTAAAAGAGATAGACCAGCTGAACAATAAATTCCAAGAAAAAGGCTACAAACTAACGAATTTACAACCTACAATAGATAAGGTAAAACAACTAAACCGTAATCTACTAAAAGAGAACAAACACAGAACAGATTTGATAACAACAAATATAAAGGAAGAGGACTTTAATATTCCTCTTATTACTAGATACAGTACAGGAGCAGGGAATTTTAGGAAAATCATTAGGCGTTATTGGGACATCCTAAAATAGGATAGTCTTATGGGTGACAAAATTCTATCAAAAACTAAATTCATTTTTAGGAAAGCCCCAAATTTAAATATCCTTATCGCTCCATCTATCAAGTCTAATAGTTTAACCAATAGGACCAATCACAATAGAATGGGTTTCTTCCCCTGCAAAACATGCCGGAATTGTAAAATTACCAGAGACCATACAAAAAAAACCCATAAAAGCTTTAAATACCTTTCAAATAAAACACTACATTACTTGCAATACGAGAGGAGTGATTTATTTAATTAAATGTCCCTGTGACAAATTGTATATAGGTAGACCCAAACGGTTACTAAAAACCAGGATAAGCGAGCATGTTACAAATATAATTAAAAAATTTGATGGAGGGGGGCGTGGCCAGCCATGGAAGAGTGAAGACGCGCTCATTGAGAGCTCCGCCGCACTCCTGCAGTAATCTGCAGCCATCCTGATGGGGAAATCGATCAAAAAGGGTAGAGCCCGTCCATCGGCTCCCCTGGCCTCATCCTAAGGCGACTTACCTCTCCTCTTTGCCAGACACTCGGCCGCTTCGTCTCCAGCCTGCCAGGAACGCCGCACGGGCCTACAAGATGGCGCAGATGCGCCGCTCCTTCACTCACCACCTCCGCGCCCGGACACTCGGGAGAGCCCGACCCAGTCCTCTTGCCGTCAGCGATCCTCCTCAGTGCCTCCACTCCCTCTCTCCTCGCCGGCGACAGGTAACGGCGGGTCCCGGGGATCGTCTCCCCGCCCGCTCATGATACCTCAGGCGTCCTCTCCTCCCTCCGCCCGAGCTCTTGGATCGGGGCCCCCTGCTGGAAGCTCAGAGCACAATGGGCCGACACAAGAACTGCCTACCACTCCTCTCACCTTGGAGGTTACTCATCAGGGGGTCCTAGACCCATTTTGCCTCCCTTCTCGCTCTCCAGCTAATTCCTTAGCCGCCTCACCCCACTGGTCTTCTGGATCATGATGGGACAGTCCGCGCCATCAGCATTTGGGGGAGCAGGTGACCACAACCAGTCCCTCGGCCGGTGCTCGGCCTGCTTTACATGCTGCACCCCCCTCTCCTCTGGGCGTGCAACCATCAGCTTCAGCGATCCTACATAGTGAGGACACCAGACCTCCATCGCTGGCGGACTTGCGTACTCTTATTAGCACATTACCCTCTAAAGAGGACCTATCGGCTTTTGCTACTAATATACTGCAAGAATGCCGTCAGGAATTTTCTCAGATCCGCTCTGACATGAAAGTACTGGATTCTAGAATTGATTCAACGGTTCATGAGCACGAGGCCCTGTCAGCTACAGTTTCTTCTCTCCAAGATGCGGTTCAGTCCCACAGCGAACAACTCAACGCACTTCACTACCACCTAGATGATATTGAAAACCGCAACCGACGCAACAATGTGTGGATCCGTGGCCTCTCTGAATCTGTTGCGACACCTGATCTCATGCCCACTGTTGTTGGACTGTTCAACAAAATCTTGGGACGGCCGCCAGGCACCCACATTGAAATTGACCGAGTACACAAGCTCTCAGACCTCCCAATCCAGATAGCTCCAGGCCAAGAGATGTTATCTGCAGAATTCACTTCTATGCTCTTAAGGAACGGATCCTGAACAATGCACGTCAGTCATCGCCTCTGTCCTATGAGGGTTCCTCCCTACAATTGCTACAGGACCTATCTCGTCATACTCTTGCACAGAGGGCCGCGCTCCGACCCTTACTGGATCTCCTTAGAGAACGCGAAATCCCCTACAGATGGGGCTATCCATTCGCCCTTTTTGCTGGGCCCAGGAAACAAGCAGTGGTACTGCACAGCCCGGAGGACTTGCCGGAATTTCTGCATGCTCTGGACTTGCCGCCTGTCAATCTTGGCCCTTGGCCCACCATATTAAATCCCAAGCCCGCTCAACTGGGTCGTCCCCGTTCACCTGAGCCCAACCAATCTGGACTGCCTACAGCCCCCACACTGCCTCCATTTGGGCAGAGGAGACGACGTCCTATAAATCGTCGCCGAAGATCCTCAGCTGACTGGGACACTTGAACGCCACCGTGGAGCCCCGTGCTTGCTTCTCATTGGCACCAATAATGTTTAACCTTGTTTCCTTCTACTGTTTTAGGAATTGTGGTTAGTTTGTTTTGCAGGTGGGCCGTCATTGAAGACATTATACTGGCCGGGTCGTTTGACTACCTCCAGGCTGCTTTTGTTGCTTTTATGGACCTGGACGCTTATATCTTGCATTTAGCCATGTTCGCCCCTCTCTCCTGGACCCCGTCTGGATGGCGGGACTTATAATTGGTTCATTGTTCTTTTGTCAGGAATTGTGGTTGATTTGCTCTTCCTAAGCTGTCACCTTTCCCACGTAGTTTGAGGCACCCCCTGGGGAATCTCAGCTCCCTAGTGATTGCCTCCTTTGGTCTTTCTGACCCTGATAGTTGTCTCTCTTTTCCTTTCCTCCTACTGTTTGTCAGTTCTTCTTCCCCTCTTCGTCCTTATCTCTAGTGTTCTTTCCTTGTGTTCTCCCCTCCCTCCTGTTACAGGCATGACGTCACTCAAATTGGCATCGTTCAGTGTGAAGGGCTTCAACTCCCCAGAAAAGAGATCCCAGGTGCTCTACCATTTCCACCAACAAAGAGCCCAGATTGTCTGTTTCCAAGAGACTCACTTCAAGCACGGTAAGGCTCCTGCCATTCGTAATAAATATTACACCTCCTGGCACTTTGCGGATAATCCAGATACTAAGTCAAAAGGTGTTGCCATAGCGATACATAAATCACTCCCACACCAGGTGCTGGGCTGTGTAATTGACCCCGGGGCTCGTTATATTATTCTCACACTTCTGATAGGAGGCCTGGAATTTACTATTATTAACGCCTATGCCCCGAACCAAAACCAGGTTTCTTTCCTGATTGATTTAGTTGACAAGGCCTTGCCTCTAATCCGCGGAACGGCCATTTTTAGCGGGGATTTTAATCTTACTTTTGACCCCACGCTCGATAACTCCTCGGGACGGGCAACCCTCTCCTATACAGCCATCAAAAAAAGTGAAAAGAGCACTGTTGCAGCTACAATTACTCGACCCGTGGCGCTTGCATCATCCTTCAGATAAAGACTACACATTTTTCTCGGCCCCGCACTCTTCCTATAGTAGGATAGATTACATCTTAGTCCAGCAATCTGCCCTGTCATGGTTAGACTCCACTTCTATTGGCAGCATTTTGTGGTCTGACGATGCCCCGGTGTATTGCTCCCTCACGCTCCCGTTCTTAACTAAAAGTGAATGGACTTGGCGTTTGAACGAGTCCCTCCTCCTTGACACTATATGCGCACAGGACCTTACTGGCACTGTCGCTAATTTCGTGTCTGATCACGCCTCGGATCCCACGCCCCTTCCTATGCAATGGGAAGCCCTCAAATGTGTTCTCAGGGGGATCTTCATTTAAACATGGCTCTCACCTTAAAAAAGAAAAAGCTGCCTCTCTCAGGGCTGCTTTGCAGAAAGTGGCCTCCTTGGAACTGGCCCACAAACGAGCCCTCTCTTTGCCGGTGCTACGAGATCTCCATAATGCACGAATGGACGCGCGCCTGCTATTGGACTCTTCCTATAAACGGATAGTTCAAAGCATGTCGCAGCAAGTTCTACGAATACGGCAATGAGTGTGGCCGCTTGTTGGCTAGGGCACTCAGGGGTCATATCGCTGCTTCTCATATCCCAGCAGTCGAAATCTCCTGAGGTCAATTGCTGCACACGACGGAGGAGATTACCTCGTCCTTTCAGTCCTTTTACGCTGACTTGTACAATCTTCCCGACCTCTCTAGCAGAGAAACCGACGAGTCTCCCTACCCGCTGAGCGACTGCCCTAAGTTGTCTACCGAACAAGCTGCCAGCTTGGAGTCGCCTTTTTCGGAAGGGGAGCTGAAGGAAGTGATCAAATCCCTCCCGGGTGGTAAGAGCCCGGGCCCTGATGGGTTCACCGCTGGCTTCTTTAAATCTTTTTCCACCATCCTTGCTCCCTTTCTGGTGAAGGTCTTCAACGCGGTATCTCCTTAATACCCCTTCCCCTCCCAATCCACTATGGCCCACATTGCGGTTATTCCTAAGCCCGACAAAGATCCCCATTCGTGTGCCAGCTACCGTCCCATTTCCTTGTTAAATGTAGATTTAAAAATATACGCTAAAATATTAGCCAATAGACTGAACACTTTCCTGCCTTCCCTAATACACAACGACCAGGTGGGTTTTGTCCCGAGGAGGGAGGCTCGCGACAATACCGGTCCGGACCTTGGATATTATGCATCACGCAAAAGTCTCCAATACCCCTCTTATGATTTTGTCCCTAGACGCGGAGAAAGCCTTCGATCGCATATCTTGGCACTCTCTCTGCTCTGTTCTTTCTAAATTGGGTCTGGGCCAAATCTTTCTTGGGAAAATACTTAGTCTTTACCACCAGCCTTCGGCCAGAATTAAAACTAATAGTACCCTTTCTCAGCCCTTTTTCATCCGCAATTGCACGCGCCAGGGATGTCCCTTGTCTCCTCTTTTGTACGTTTTGGTAATGGAACATCTCCTCTCCGCGATCCGTGCCAACCCGGACATATCTGGGGTCACGATTGGCTTGTGGAACATAAATGCGCAGCCTTTGCGGATGACCTTTTGCTGTATATCACTAACCCCCACGTCGCCCCCCGTCCCTATTACGCGAGATTGCACTCTTCGGTAAATGGACGAACTTTAAAATCAATATGACCAAATCTGAGGCACTGAATGTATTATAGAGAAAGGTTGTAGCCAGCTCACCTCATTGTCCTGCACGGCGGTGCACGGGGCGGACTCAAGCCAGTCCCTTGTAAGCGGAAGAAGATAGGAAAAAATGCTCCAGCACCGCGATGGATAGTATGAAAATCCCGGTCTTTATTAACTATTGAGTTCTTAGTCAGGATCATGACTAAGAACTCAATAGTTCGAAACGCGTAGATCCGGGGTACCGGGGACCACCAGTGTTTGTCTTTGATTGCTGTATACACCTGACTTTTCTGTGGTGTTAATAAAGACCGGGATTTTCATACTATCCATCGCGGTGCTGGAGCATTTTTTCCTATCTTCTTCCGCACTGAATGTATCCCTACCTCAGACATTAGTCTCGTCGCTTAAATCTACGTTCCCATTCAAGTGGCCATCGGCGGGGATTAAATACCTGGGTGTTAAAATCTCAGCGGAGTTACCCGCCCTTTTTAAGTTGAATTTTGCCCCACTTTTGCGAAGTTTCCAGAAAGACTTGGATACTTGGCACCGTCGAGACTTTTCTTGGTTCGGCAGGGTCAGTATTTTGAAAATGAATCTACTACCTAAGCTGCTTTACCTCTTGCAAACCATACCCATTCGACTACCGCTCACTTTTTGGCCACAAATCTGACGCTGTTTCACGCGTTTTGTATGGGCCCCGGGCAGGCCACGGAGAAAATGGGAGGTTCTGACTCGGTCTAAGGAGCTTGGTGGTGTTGGTTTGCCAGATTGCAAGTTATATTACTATTCTGCGGTATACGCCAGGCTTCTAGATATGTTGCGATCAGATTCTAGCAAATTGTGGGTCCATATTGCACGCAACTCCTCTTCACACGCGCTCGCGGTCCTTCCTTGGATTTTAAGGTCTCGCTCCTTAAGTATATGTTACAGGCTGCAAAAACGGTCATCCCTCACCACTGGAAATCACCTACGCCTCCCTCCCCGGAGGAATGGTTTGAAGAAATTGCTCTACATCAGCGGATGGAGGATCTCATCTGCGTCTCCCCTCAGGACACCTCTCGCTTCGTTCAAACCTGGGGCCCTTGGGAAACTTTCCGGGGGTCAGATGAGTTTCGTAGTGCCCGTCTTTATCCCCGTACTCCCCCACTCTCCGGTTCCCCTGTACCTTCCTTTCCTGTCATTGGTCTATCGTTAAGTGTTCCCCTTTCCTGTTGTGTGTATGTCTTACTAGGGTTAGACCCCTATAGCCTTCTCTGTCCCACTTGAACAATATGCTCCTCTTACTCATATATTGGCACATGTTCTTAATGCCCTTCCGTATAGGAAATTACACCTTACTGCCTCCTATTTCTGGAGACTGCTCTATGCTGTACATGGCATTGTATGACATTGTAATATGTTGTCTTTATGTATTACATCTACTTATTTGAAAAACTCAATAAAAACCTTGAATAAGAAAAAATTGGATGGACATCCCTTATCTAGACATTATCAACAACACCATGCGGCAAAATTTCGGGGCTCTATTTTTGGAGGCTTGGAAAAAGTGATAGAAGACAAAAGGGACGGCAACTTTATAAAAAAAATGTCCAGAGCGGAAAGCAGCTGGATATTTAAACTAAAACGCCTAGCCCCCAATGGACTCAATCATGAAATCGAAATTTTTGCCTTCCAGTGAATTTACATAATCTGCATATTGGAGCCACCTTGGAACTATCCTTTGGGTTCTTTTTCTCTCCCTGTGTGTAATAAGAGCAGGTGTTGCTCTGGCAACCAGGACATCTACATAACTCCCAGACTTGAAGGGTTAGACCATCCCTGATGAAGGAGCCTGATCGCTCAGAAACGCGTCGGATGAACTTTGATCTCTGGGAGCACCAGTAGTACTTTGCGGTGACGTCACACGCACAGAAGATCCTGGACGCCGAATCTGCAGTCTGCTCCCTCGCACCACACAGCTACCGGCCGGAGCAGTGTGAATGCTGGTAGGTGAGCAGTGAAGTTTTCTCCACACATCCCTGCACACAGGAACGGGAACTGTGTAAGCATCCAAAGGACCTAGATAGTTTTTTCAGCTCACATCTAAAGAAAAGGTAACTACCACCGCGGTGATTATTTAATCGCATCGTCAATTGATACTTATTCTCTATTATAGCCGAACATTTATCTAGCCACTGTACTCAATCTGTTATATTTCTACCTACCAGCGCCAGTGTAAGTTTATACCGTAAGGTAACTACATTCTATAAATTTTGTATCCTGGGCGGCAGCAGCAAAGCCCATTATATACACTGTGCAGCGAACCTCTAACTGGAGGTTAGTGGATTTTTTGTATGGGAGCACGGGAGTGCTCTTGATTCTCTCTGTTCTAGAGATGTGTCTGCTGCTAGAACTCTGTGTGGCATTGACCTGGTCTCTAATCTGAGCTGCTGTTAACCTGCGATTTCTGAGGCTGGTGACTTGGATGAACTTATCCTCCGCAGCAGAGGTGACTCTTGGTCTTCCTTTCCTGGGGAGGTCCGCATGTGAGCCAGTTTCTTTGTAGCACTTGATGGTTTTTGTGACTGCACTTGGGGACACTTTCAAAGTTTTCCCAATTTATCGGACTGACTGACCTTCATTTCTTAAAGTAATGATGGCCGCTCGTTTTTCTTTAATTAGCTGCTTTTTTCTTGCCATAATACAAAATCTAACAGTCTATTCAGTAGGACTATCAGCTGTGTATCCACCTGACTTCTCCACAACGCAACTGATGGTCCCAACCCCATTTATAAGGCAAGAAATCCCACTTATTAAACCTGACAGGGCACACCTGTGAAGTGAAAACCATTTCAGGTGACTACCTCTTGAAGCTCATCAAGAGAATTCCAAGAGTGGGCAAAGCAGTAATCAAGGCAAAAGGTGGCTACTTTGAAGAACCTAGAATATGACATATTTTCTGTCGTTTCACACTTTTTTGTTATGTATATAATTCCACATGTGTTAATTCATAGTTTTGATGCCTTCAGTGTGAATCTACAATTTTCATAGTCATGAAAATAAAGAAAACTCTTTGAATGAGAAGGTGTGTCCAAACTTTTGGTCTGTACAGTATGTGTTCTGATACATTCCCTATGCTGCCATATGGTTACTATTATTTGTTACCCCTTTTTTGTTACTTTGTATGCACCACCTCTTCCAGGTGTCTGACGTCATGGGGAGGTTCCTTATCCTCATGAATCATCAGGTGTATATAAATCTGTGCTTTGTAATGGATACTAACCTGTTGAAAAAGGCTACCTTAGCCGAAACGCGTCCTAGAATATGGGACATATTGTTACCTTGCAATAAAACTCCTATGAGCATCAAGTCACGTCTGCTGGGATCCTTTACTTCATTGAACATGGAACTGGTCCCGTGCAGCGTGCATCTAAGTGAGTGCTGGCCGATTTATCTCTATACCTTAGTTTGAGAAAGGCCGTGAAAGGCCGAAACGTCACGCTCTAGTCGCATATTGAATAAAAATCACCAAGCAAGAACCTCTATTGGTGTACTGGAGCTTATTTTACACACTCCACGGACTCCTATACACCGACCCCAGGTGTGCCCCCATTTCTCAACCCTCTATTTCTCACATTTGCTTTGGCAATACTAATGTATAATTTAGACCTGCCAATAAAGCTTTTTTGATTGATTTGATATGAGATAGATAGATAGATAAGAGATAGATATATAGGAGATAGATATTAGATATATAGATATGAGATGTATAGATAAGAGATAGATAGATAGATAGATAGATAGATAAGAGATAGATATATAGGAGATAGATATTAGATATATAGATATGAGTCTCTTCCCTCCATACTTTCTGGGGGAAGAGGAGAACACAGCGGCCATAGCAGCACAATATATTACTGCCTGCCATAGACTGAGAGGAGCCTGATATACCATGGACTCCTATACCCCCACCCTGGACCTGTCCCCACCCCCAACCCTACCCAATTATTTCCCACTTGCTTTGGCAATGCTAAAATGTATTTAGTCCTGCCAATAAAGCTTATTTGATTTGATTTGATTATATAGATAAGAGATAGATAGATAGATAGATAGATAGATAGATAGATAGATAAGAGATAGATATATAGGAGATAGATATTAGATATATAGATATGAGATATATGGATAAGAGATAGATAGATAGGAGATATATAGATAAGAGATAGATAGATAGGAGATAGATATTAGATATATAGATATGAGATATATAGATAAGAGATAAATAAATAGATAGCTATGTGATAGATAGATAGATAGATAGATAGATAGATAGATAGATAGATAGATATTAGATAGATAGAGAGATATAAGAGATAGATAGATATTAGATAGAGAGATAGATAGATATTAGATAGATAGAGAGATAGATAGATATTAGATAGATATTAGATAGATAGATATTAGATAGATAGAGAGATAGATAGATAGATATTAGATAGATAGAGAGATAGATAGATATTAGATAGATATTAGATAGATAGATATTAGATAGATAGAGAGATAGATAGATATTAGATAGATAGAGAGATAGATATTAGATAGATAGATATTAGATAGATAGAGAGATAGATAGATATTAGATAGATAGAGAGATAGATAGATATTAGATAGATAGATATTAGATAGATAGACAGATATTAGACAGATAGATAGATAGATATTAGATAGATGATATATAGATAGATAGATAAATAGATATATATGAGACAGATATATGATAGATATAAGAGATAGATAGATAGATTAGATGATAGATATTAGATAGATAGATAATAGATAGATATTAGACAGATATTAGATAGATAGGAGATAGATAAATAGATAGATATGTGATAGATTAGATAGGAGATATATAGATAAGAGATAGATAGATATTAGATAGATAGATATGAGATAGAAAGATATTAGATAGATAGATATTAGATAGATAGATAGATATTAGATAGATAGATAGATAATAGATAGATAGATATTAGATAGATGATATACAGATAATCGGAGCTAGAACAGACGGCTAGCTGTGGCCCTCAGGGGGTGGCCGTGTGTGAGGCACAGAGCCGTCTCCTCCCGCTCGGTGACTCCTCCCGTCGCTGCAGTCTCTTCTCCTCAGCATGTCTGTCTGTGGACTGTAGCGTCTCCTGGCCCCCCGCTGTCGCTGAGACCCCTCTCCCCGTCCGCAGTATGGAGGATGTGGACGGTCCGAGCTCGGCCAGAGCCCCGCAGATGACAGGTGATGATGATGCGTACCGCCATCTCCATCTCACCCTGCTTCATGCACCGCCCGCCATACCAGCCATTATGTAACGGCCTCACATGACATCACTCACCTACTGACTCCATGGCAGGCGGGATGCAGCGCTACATGGTGGCTGCGGTGACCTTGTGTCCTCCTCCTAGTTGCTGCAGCAGATTGTGTGGCCAGCAGTGATTATGCAGTGTAGGTAAACGCATGCAGTGGATGGAGACATAATGGCCAGTGCTCACTGCTGAGAACACATCGCTTGTCTTAGATATAGTCAGTGTCCATAGGGAATATTAAGCGCAAAGCTTTCATTCAGGGATAGCAATAAAGGATGCAATACTGACCACTGCCACTAGAGGTATATAGAATTCATCAACTAAATAATGGCAGAGCTCCCCCTAGTGGGGGAGGCAACAGACAAGGTAATAGGGTGCTCTTATTGATTACCTAGTCACTAGAATGGGAGGGAGGCTGCAGTAAGTAGACCCACATAGTGGACACAGCTCCAGACCAGCTAATTGTTGGCAGTGCCCTGGGGATAGGCTATTAATATAAACATCATGGAGAACCCCTTTAAGTCCTCGGAAATTCCATTTAACAGAATGTCCATTATTTTTTTAAAGAAAAACAGGAATGAGTATAAGATAATTAAACAAGCAGTAAACAACCTGATAAATGTAATGCCGCTCCAGCACTGCGGACCTGTGAAGGTATCATACATTATTCATGTGACTGCTGCAGCCAGTCTCTGATCTCAGCGATCATGTGCCATCCATGCCAGCTTCAGCGCCGAGGCCAGTGACTGCAGCAGTGACGTGACAATGTACATCATATCACCAGGACCTGCGGGTGGGGCATTTAACAGATGAGAGCTGTTATTTTATTATTTTATACTGATTCCTGCTCTAAGACCATGTTAAAAAAAATCACGGACAACTCCCTTTAACTTTATGGCTATGAAGGGAAGCAGGAGATGTGAGGCGTTTTATTAGAAAAAGAATTGTATTGAGCACTTATCTGGTCGAACGTGCAGTTTTATATGGCTGCTTTACATTTCTTTTTTTGGTGTACACTTAGAATACAGCACATTTGATTTTATTTCATTATTTTACATATTTTCACGGAAATTCTTTTACTATACTTATTCATTGACAGTCGTCTTGTTTTCTATTAAAGGGGTTGTCTGGGTTCAGAGCTAAACCCAAACATATCTCCCTTTTAACCCCTCCAGCCCCCCTGATATGAGCATTTCATTATCCAATGCTCTCCTTTGCCCTGCGCTGTATCGCGCAGGGGAAAGCTATTTTCAGGAGTTCCGGTGACGTACCGGGCTCTCCATAAGGACTGCTAGACGGAGGCTTCCACCCAGCAGTGAGCCCGGTGACATCACCAACTCTGATGGGCCGGATTTAGTGCTGCCCTAGCCTGAAAAACGGCTAAGGCAGCGCTAAAGCCCGTCCATCAGTGACGTCAACGCACTGCTAGGCGGGAGCCTCCACCTAGCAGTGTGTGGAGGTAAACAAACAAGCCCTCGTCCTGCGGGATCCAGTGCAGGGCAAGGGGCAGCATGGAATGCTCCGATGCGAATATCACAGGGACCGGAGGAGTGAAAATATGGGTATGTCCGGGGTGAGCTCTGAACCCAGACAACCCCTTTAATAAATGCATTTCACTGAAACAATTTCTTCATGTAGCTCCTCCTTCGAACGCTCGTTGGCGATAATCTGCCCGAACACTGGGAGGTCTAAAGGGGTCTTTAAGTGCTTTATAATGTTGCTCCTTTATAATGTAACTTATTTATAATGTGGATTGTTTATACTGTACCTCACATAAAATTTTAATATTCAATAGAAAGACCTACCCTTTAATAGAAACCCAATATAAGCCCATTTGTAATGCCAGGCCACCCATTGTAAATTTTCTCCCCTTCACACAAGAAAACCCCACCTGCAGGGACAGCCACCAAAACCTGAGATAAACACCCCAGGGGGGCAACTGCGAGGATCAGATGGGAACCTTCTTAGATGCCGCCCACCACTTAAAGGGGTTGTCCGGGTTCAGAGCTGAACCCGGACATCCCCTTATTTTCACCCAGGCAGCCCCCCTGAGGCTAGCATCCGATGCGCTCCCTTGCCCTGCGCTAAATCGCGCAGGGCACGGGCTCTTTTGTTTTCAATAACACACTGCCCAGCAGTGTGTTCGGTGACGTCACCGGCTCTGATGGGCGGGCTTTAGCACTGCCCAGCAGTGTGTTCGGTGACGTCACCGGCTCTGATGGGCGGGCTTTAGTGCTGCCCAGCAGTGTGTTCGGTGACGTCACCGGCTCTGATGGGCGAGCTTTAGTGCTGCCCAGCAGTGTGTTCGGTGACGTCACCGGCTCTGATGGGCGAGCTTTAGCGCTGCCCAGCAGTGTGTTCGGTGACGTTACCGGCTCTGATGGGCGGGCTTTAGCGCTGCCCAGCAGTGTGTTCGGTGACGTCACCGGCTCTGATGGGCGGGCTTTAGCGCTGCCCAGCAGTGTGTTCGGTGACCGGCTCTGATGGGCGGGCTTTAGCGCTGCCCAGCAGTGTGTTCGGTGACGTTACCGGCTCTGATGGGCGGGCTTTAGCGCTTCCCAGCAGTGTGTTCGGTGACGTCACCGGCTCTGATGGGCGGGCTTTAGCGCTGCCCAGCAGTGTGTTCGGTGACGTTACCGGCTCTGATGGGCGGGCTTTAGCGCTGCCCAGCAGTGTGTTTGGTGACGTCACCGGCTCTGATGGGCGGGCTTTAGCGCTAAATCTCGCCCATCAGTGACGGTGACGTCACCGGGGTTCCTGGCAGCCCCATGGAGAGCCCCGGTATGTCACTGGAACTCCAAAAAATGCCTTTGCCCTGTGCAATTTAGCGCAGGGCAAAGGAGAATATCAGAGCATGAACTGCTCCGATGCTCCTGTCAGGAAGGCTGCCTGGGTGAAAATGGAGGTATGTCCGGGTTCAGCTCTGAACCCGGACAACCCCTTTAACCATTCCTTGTTCTTTGTCTGAATGTCTATACCGGGGATTAGCAACCCCCAGCACTCCAGCTGTTCTGAAACTACAACTCCCAGAGTCCTCCTCTCACTTCTGTGGGAGTTACAAGAACAGCCAAGTAAGTGTGCATGCTGGGAGTTGTAGTTTCACAACAGCTGGAGTGCTGAATGTTGCTGATCCCTGGCCTAGATGTCTCAGACACCGCAGCAGCACATTATGGAAGTCCTTCCACCTATATTACAGTATTACATTATAGCAATGCTGGTATGGTCCAGCAGCAGCCACATCACAGCAGGGTCACCCACAGAAGAAGCTACTGTAAAGGATTAGATTTTCTTTGTAAGAGGGGCAGAACTGATTGACAAGCCTGTCTTTTTCATCGTTGACTACTAAGACCCCAATTTGTGATGTGTGGGGAGAGAACGATCAGGTGCGTTAATATTTTTTTGCCCAATACATGAGGTGTCTGACAGCAGCTATCTCCTCTCTCCCCACACGTCTATGTGTATGTCCAGGGGGCCAACAGCTATTGAAGATGTATAAAGGGAACCTGTCACATTGAACATGATGTCTGAGCTGCAGGCCACATGTTATAGAACAGGAGGAGCTGAGCAGATTGATGTATAGTTTTATGGGAAAAGATTCATTAAAACTTGTATTTTATGCATTTATATTCCTGCTCATTCTGGGCTTTGAAGACAAGGAGGCGGTCCTATCAGTGACTGACATCCTCCCCTCTATGACTGTCTATACAGAAATAGATGTCAGTCACTGATAGGACCATCTACCTGACTTCAAAGTCCAGAATGAGCAGAGATATAAATGTATAAAATACATACGTTTTACTGAATCTTTTCCTATAAAACTATACATCAGTCTGCTCAGCTCCTCCTGTTCTACAACATGCTGCCTGCAGCTCAGACTCCATGTTCAATGTGACAGGTTCCCTTTAAACATTGATCTTAGCTGAGGCTTGAGAGGTCTGCAATGTCACTTCAAGAATAAAAAATAAATAAAGAATAATTTTGGCAGGTTGACGTCCTTGTAATTCTTTCAGGGTGACTGATTTAAACAATGGTTTTCGCATCTAATCTGTGTTTTCTTTTCATTGTAAATTATGGCAAAAGTTAATAGTTTTGTAACATGGCAATACATATATATTTCTATTCTTTTGTGTGGAATTATCTTAGGTGTTCCTTTAGTAAGGGGCCCTATATAGTGAGCACGCAGTTATTGGTGGTGCATCCAGTTGCACTCTAGAATCAGTACTGCAGTGGCTATAAATGTGAGTTTTTAGAGGACATGACATGTCTCTTTAAGGGTTTATGCATGTGTCTATGTTAAAGTACCTTTATAGTAGTCCATATTGTGGCTTCTAAGCACTGTGTGTACCACCATGAGGCATCTAACTTTAGAGATACACTAGCTCAATCAATACAATAAATCCATGTGCAGTTATAGGGGTTCTCCGGGCTTTTTAATATTGATGACCTATTAGGATAGGTCATCAATATCAGATTGATGGGGGTCCGACAGCAGTGCGCACATGCTGTCTCCCTTCCTGTCCGCTGCTGTCCCATAGACATACAACGGACAGAAAGACAGAAGGGAGATAGCACGTGTGCACTGCGTGCGCCATCTCCCCGTACAGCGGATTGGCGGGGTTGCCAGGTGTCAGACCCTCCGACGATCTGATATTTATGACTAATCCTGAGGATAGGTCATCCATATTAAAAAGCCCAGAGAACCCCTTTAAAGGGGTATGCTTGAATCCCAACAGATCAGACACATGCCCTGTCCAGTGGACAAAAAAATAACTTTAACTCCCCCTAACAGTGGTTGAATGCAAGCCAGAAAGACAGAGCTGCCCTATATAGATACTGTATATTGAAATGACCAAATTAATCAAAACACTACTTTGGACCTAAAAACATTATAAACGTAGGCCTAGTATGATTGCTGAATCTTTCTATGAGGATTTGGAGTCTGGACCAATTCTAGTTTTGCTGTAAGTGCAGCACCAAATCTATCCAAACTGGATATCTACACTGCGCATGAATTTATTAGCAAGAAGCAGAGAAGTCAAAGGTTGTCCCAAGGTAGCAGACCTATGAGACAAGGGAGAGTGTGAAAACATGGCCAATGTGCAGCCCAGTCCTATTCAAGTGAATGGGCCTGGGCTGCAATACTAAACACAGCCACTATCCAATGTGTGGTGCTGTGAGGAAGCCGCACCTCTCACTGGAGTGCAGCGGCAACCTCAAACAGCTGATCAGCGGGGTTCCCAGGTGTCAGTCCCCCACCAATCAGATATTGATGACTTAGCCTGAGTATAGGCCATCAATATTCAACTCCTGGAAAACCCCTTTAACTGTGATTGATAGGCCTAGATTAATGTGGTGTAGTCCATGTCGAGTTTTAGGAAGGACAGGGAGACAGAGACTTGATGGTTAAAGTGGTATTGAAAGTCATGAGATTCATGAGTTGTCTCCTAGAGACATAGATGGAAAAGAGGAACGGTCCCAGGTCAGGGCCATGAAGGACACCGGTAGCGGGTGAAAGAAGTAGGTGATGTATAAATGTTAGAAGATAAATGTTCCGTTTGTGAGGTATGAGGAGATCCACGAGAGGGCCAAGTCTGTAAGTCTGAGAGTGGTCATCAGTTAAGAAGGCTGAGGACAAGTTCAGGAACAGGAATATTTAGTAGTGTGGTCTGAGGATGTGTCTGGTGCTGATATTTACCGAAGACTTTGTGCACAGTAGACTTTTGTCATGAAGATGTTTCCAGGTGATTGCACCTCATCAGTGCAGAGTACTGGCTTAACTGGGTGAGAGGCCTGTCAGGATTTGAGGTACTCTTTATCCTTGGGGAGAGAGCGCCTTAATCGGTGTGAGGAGACTTATAGGCCATCCATGCTCCTATGGAATTCTGGGAAGAAAGGGATGCATATGAGCTCTTAACAAGCTCTGTCTCTGCTTGATGCTGATATTTAAAGGAAACCTGTCATCAACTTTATGCTGACCTCACTGAGGGCAGCATAAAATAGTGTAGGGCTGCAGCTAACGATTATTTGAATGATCAATTAGTTGTCGATAATTTCATCGATTAATCGGGAAAAAAACACCAAAATGATAATAAAAAAGGGGTTTATATGATCTTACTTGAAAAATTATGTTCAAAGGCCATATTAAAACAAATTGTGGATGGCACTGTTATGGAGGATCTGTGGATAGCACTGTTATGGAGGGGATCTGTGGATGGCACTGTTATGGGGGATCTGTGAATGGCACTGTTATGGGGGATCTGTGAATGGCACTGTTAAGAGGGATCTGTGGATGGCACTGTTATGGGGGATCTGTGGATTGCACTGTTATGGGGGATCTGTGGGTGTCACTGTTATGGGGGATCTGTGGATGACACTGCTATGGGGGATCTGTGGATGGCACTGTTATGGGGAGGGGGACCTGTGGATGACCATGCTATGGGGGGATTTATGGATGACACTATATAGCATCTTATGCTATATGTGTCATCCACAGATCTCCCCCATAGCAGTGTCATCCACAGATCCCCCTCCCCATAACAGTGCCATCCACAGATCCCCCTCCCCATAACAGTGCCATCCACAGATCCCCCTCTCATATCAGTGCCATCCACAGATCCCCTCCATAACAGTGCAATCCATAGATCCCCCTCCCCATAACAGTGCCATACACAGATCCCCTCCATAACAGTGCCATCCACAGATCCCCCTCCCCATAACAGTGCCATACACAGATCCCCTCCATAACAGTGCCATTCATAGATCCCTCTCCCCATAACAGTGCCATCCACAGATCCCCTCCATAACAGTGCCATCCACAGATCCCCTCCAAAACAGTGCCATCCACAGATCCCCCTCTCCATAACAGTGCCATACACAGATCCCCTCCATAACAGTGCCATCCACAGATCCCCCTCCCCATAACAGTGCCATACACAGATTCCCTCCATAACAGTGCCATCCACAGATCCCCCTCCCCATAACAGTGCCATCCGCAGATCCCCCTCCCCATAACAGTGCCATACACAGATCCCCTCCATAACAGTGCCATCCACAGATCCCCCTCCCCATAACAGTGCCATACACAGATTCCCTCCATAACAGTGCCATACACAGATCTCCCCCATAGCAGTGTCATCCACAGATCCCCCTCCCCATAACAGCCCTGGCCCTGCCACTCACAGCAGTATTCCTTAACCGGCAGTAACTTTTACTTTAAATCACTGCATCTTTATTACCTTACAATGAAGCTCCAGTAACAGGCAGAGCGGGTGGCGGATTAACATCACTTACTCACGTGACACGCATGCCCCGCCCACTTTATGAATGAAGCAGGCAGAGTAGGCGCGTCACGTGAGTGAGTGACGTTACGCCGCCGCCCGCTCTGCCTGTTACTGGAGCTTTATTGTAAGATAATAAAGATGCAGTTATTTAAAGTTCAAGGACCCGCAGGCATAGCGCCTGACCGCCTGCTCCCCCCCCCCCCCGCATAGCAACGAATCTGCCGATTATTCGATAACGTCGATTAATCGATGCAGCCCTAAAATAGTAACAGAAATGCTGATTTCAGCAGTGTGTCACTCTTGAGTTAAAAGTAAGCAGTTGCTGAGAACCAGCATCTTAATCATTGCAGCTCAGGCCTTGAAAAGAGTCAAATCTACCTGAGAAGAGTCCTGGTTACTCACAATCTCCTTCTCTCCCGCCCACCTGCTGATGTCTGACAGTTCTCTCCTAGAGAGAAAGGGAGAAAACTAGGTAGAAGACTGTCAGACATCAGCAGGTGGGCAGGAGATCAGGGATTCATGACTAACCAGGACTCTTCTCCGGTGGCCGGGACTCTTTTCTAGGCCTAGTCTGCAATGATGTGATGTTGGTTCTCGGCAACCACTTACTTTTAACTTATAAATGACAGACCGCTGAAATCAACTCACCTGTCTCTACTTTATTCTGCCGTTAGTATGGACAGCATAAAGGTGATGACAGGTTCCCTTTAACTAAATGTAGTAAATTGTACAAGCCAATATGATTAAAAATAGCAAATGTACTATATGCTGACAGTGTTTTAATATTCTCTATATTTAATTTAGGTGTTCTACCACAGGCATTGGATTGTCAGCAGATCCTATCAAAATTCACTGGGTCTGCCAACAAAGATCTAATTCTAAGGGGCATAGGGGTGCCAAGGTGACAGTCACACCTGAGCCCTGGGGCCTAAGGGGGCCAATTGACCTTTCTGCCACATAAAAAGAACCAAGTATTAAAAATAACATATGGTGGGTGGGGGTTAGGGATCCTGTTACCTGTTTTGCATTGGCCCATTAGGGTCCAAAATACACCTCTGTTTATATTTAGGGTCACCTTTTGTAAATGTATTGAACTTTCCTTTTATAGGATCCAGCCCAGGATCCGGTTCCTCCGGCCGCTGGCTTCCGCAGCCTCTTACCAGAAGGAATCATTCCTACCCCAGAGAGTTGCTGAATGGTGAGTGTAAGTAAAACTATTCTGTTCCTTCAAACATTTTTTTTGTTCCAACACATTTGTGTATATTAAGCCAAAAATAAAAGGAAATTAACAAGTTATTCAAAGAAAAACGGTGAAAATAGTTCTAACAGGTATTATTGGATACACCGTATAAGCATATTATTGGAAATGGGATATTGTTACTTAAAGGGGTTGTCAGAAATGATAAAAAATCTCAGACACCAGCTGCAATAGCCTAAAATAAAACTAGCATTGCCTCACGTTTTCTAGGCGCTCTCCATAAGAGCAAATGGGACCCCCTAAACACTGCTCTACAAAGTATACAGAGATATGTTTACATGCAGCGGGTTGGATGCAGATGATCAATCCTACAGTATGTGTATGGAACAGTTGCTGACATTTCTGCAATAAAGCTTATCTGCATATAGAGAGTGTCTATTTTCACAGCAAAAAAAGACCTTATGGTGAAAATATTACAGAGACGGTGACACAGAGAATCAGTATAAGGCCTCTTTCACACAACTGTTTTTTTTTTCAGTTTACGGGCTGTTTTTTGCGTTCCGTATACAGAACCATTCATTTCAATGGTTCCGCAAAAAAAAAAAAAAAAACGGAATGTACTCCGTATGCATTCCGTTTCCGTATTTTTTTATTTTCCGTTCTGTTGAAGCATAGAACATGTCCTATTATTGCCCGCAAATCACGTTCCGTGGCTTCATTCAAGTCTATGGGTCTGCAAAAAAAAAACGTAACACATACGAAAATGCATCCGTATGTCTTCCGTATCCGTTCCATTTTTGCGGAACCATCTATTAAAAATGTTATGCCCAGCCCAATTTTTTCTATGTAATTACTGTATACTGTATATGCCATACGGAAAAACGGAACGGGAACGGAAACACAACGGAAACAAAAAACAAACAGCAAAACACTGAAAAAGACATATGGTCGTGTGAAGGAGGTCTAATATCTATATCATGTTCTGTTGAATAATACATCATCTTCTGCAATGCACCACAATAGGCCAATCTAAAGACGTGAAGTATTACGACGCAAGAATACCCAGTATCAATGAATATGTAAAAATATAATAAAACAATACATAGACTGAAGAGAGGTCCATGATTAATGTGTCCATGTCCCCTTTGCCCATTTACACTTTGCTGATATAACATTTCCTTCTCCTTGGTAAAGGCCTTCCACTGGATTTTTTAACATGGTCCATAAAGCTAGGACTGTGTGTTGACCAGTCCAGTCATCCACCCCAAACGTCTTCATGGACCTCTTCTTGTGTACTAGGGCATTCTCATGTGAATACAGAAAAGTGCTTACCCAAACTGCTGTGAAAAGGTTGGAAGCATAGAATAATATTGAATGTCAGTTTATGCCATAGTAGAAAAGGGGTTTCCTAGCTCACCGTTTCCACATCAAGAAGGGACTGAGTGTCAGTCCTAGGTGGCTGGGCTTACGGAGCTAGCTGACACTCCGCTGTTTCTGTAACTCCCATTGTAGTGAATTTTACTGATTGCATAGCTCCCATTCACTACACTACAGAAACTGCAGAGTGCTGGCTGTTTCCATACGCCTGGCCACCTGGGGACGGCGCTCAGTCCCATCTCGCTATTGAAACGGCAAGGTGAGACAACCCCTTTAAGGTGTCATGCAGGTGGCTGTGTCCAATTTTCGGTCCGCATATAACGTGTCTGTAATAAATGGATGCCTTCCTTGTGCATTATGCCTTTTTCTCACTCCCATGAATAGAAAGTGCTATTCTCATCCATGAATATGGACAGAAACAGGATCTGTGTTGACATTTGCAGATTGGACATATTGATCCATAAAAATAAAAAATATATATGTGTGCCTGGGCCCATAACAATGACCAGATCAATGTGGATCTGTGAAAAAAAAATGGATAGTATTAAAATGTTTGCACTGTTTAACTTGCACTGTTTCACACTGTATAGCAGCTGCAGAAAGCTTCACTGTGATAAATCCATTAGAATGACCATCTGATGGCTCTTTCCCTATCTCCTTGACCTTTGCTGAATGCCCTGTAAGATAGGTTATGTCCAAATCAACCTTAATCTGAACGTAAATCATCAGAATGACACTTTTTGCATGGTCAGTTTTAGAGCCAAAACCAGGAGTGGGCCCATTATACGTTTTCTATGTGGATGCGACAACATTTTTTTTTCCTACAAATGCTGATGCAAAATACTGACCAGATTCTGACTGTGTGAAAGTAGTCTAGGAAAGAGTTTAAGAGGTCATAGGGGTGTTGGAGAGGCTGGACTTATGGTTTTATCACAGAAAAGCTTTCTGCAGCTACTCTATAATGTGAAACATGGGAGCTGTAGAAGACAAACTGTGCAAAAGTTTTCCTAAAAACCTTTTACAAACCTGTTTATTAACCCCAAATATATGTAAGGTAATAGTAAAACAAAATGGCTCCAAAGGTGTCCATAGCTTTAAAAGGAGTTGTCCTGCCATATATAGATGATCTATCGTCAGGATAGGTCATCAATATCTGATGGACGGGGGTCCCACACCCGGCACCCCTACCAATCAGCTGTTTGAAGAGGAGCTTCCTCTTCATTACATTCTATGTCGTCTCGGAAGTGCAGTGTAATGACAAGTATGTAGTCTCTTGTAGTACTCCACAAGAGACTACGCGTAGTGTAATGAGCAGGAAGTGGCGCTCGCATGGAGCACTGCCTGCTCTTCAAACAGCTGATGATAGGTCATCAATATATATATGGCAGGACAATCCCTTTACGATTTTTGACCATTGGAACTAAGGAAACCAGTTTTATGCCAGAAAAACAGCACCAGACCATTAGTAGTCCTTCATTAACCTTTGCTTCTGTCCATCATCATGTCATATGGCGGGGCATGAGTCGTCATCTGGCAGAATGCTTTTCTCCAGACATATAGTAACACGTACATGATGTACATAAATATTAGATGTGCCTTCAGGGTTTGTTCCGTCTTGCTGCCACACAGGCAGCAAAGAGTGAGGGAATAAAGGGCCTTCAAATGACAGCTCCTGTGTTCTTCATGGTCAACCATGGTCATACATCACATAGAAAAACTCCTGCCTGATTATTGATTTGGGAAATCCATATGCATCTCATTTCCTGGGCCATTGTGGCTTGGCAGGCACATCTTGGCAGCTGATTGGGAGAATAGTTATAATAAAAATCCTTCAATTTAGGATCGGTCATCAATGTCAGATTGGCAGGTGTCACTACACAGTGAACAGAGCTGTGGAGTTACGGTACTTGGCTCTGGAACCAAAGTTTATGAAAGCATCTGATCATAGGGGGTGCCAGAAGTCAGACCCCGCTGACACTTTTCTCTAACTTTATACCACCTATTGGTTAGACACAGTGGATTCTTTTAAATCTAGATGCACCAAATTGTACTAAATGTACGACAGCGACTAGGTGCACTCACATTAGTAAATGTGGGCCATTATGTGTGGACGGTTTCTAACCGCTTTCATAACTTCTCTCAGATTCAGAAGATGAAGAGCCACCAGACCTCGAGTCAGAGTCTGGAGACGTTCCAAGTGGTTCAGAAAGCGGCCCCAGTAGCATGCTGTTAGAAAGCCAAGATTTAAGAACACAGATCATACAGCTGCTTACAGAGCTGGAAGAAACGCGGGATCTGGCACTAAAACATGAAGACAGTTTTTTGGAGATGCAAGGTAAATCTCATAAACATTTTGAGTAATGGAGTACTCCACCATAGGGTTGTTTCGATACCATAAAAAAGTATTGAGATACTCGATACCATTCGATACCACGCGAAAAAAATAAAAACACAAAAAAAAAGCTGCGTGCATTCCGCATTTTATGGAACGTCTGACCCATAATAGAACAGTCCGATCCTTTTTTGGGGGGGAAAGGCAAGGTGACTTAAAAAAGTTTTTATTTTACGGGTTCTCACCGCATAGCACATTTTTTAAAATATTTTAATAGTTTGAACTTTTCAGAGAATTCTCGGTCACTTGGTTATAGAATGCGGAGACTGCCCTTGTTCTCCCGGGGGCGTCTCCTTCTTCCATGCTGTAGCGCTGTCCAATCGTAGCGCGGAGCTCACAGCCTGGGAGGTTTTTTTCTCCCAGGCTGTGAGCTCTGCGCTGCCATTGGTCAGCGCTACAGCCTGGAAGAAGGAGACGCCCCCGGGAGAACAAGGGCAGTCTCCGCCCAGTATAACCAAGTCCCCGAAGATACCGGAGGGCACAGCGGGTGAACGGAGAGGTGCCCAGGGATAATAGTAAGTGCAGTGAGATCCCTGGGCGCCGCTGTACATATCATGATATTTAGTTCAGAATTTTTTGCCAGATGAAAGGTCTAATTACTTTCAATGGTGGCGCAGTGCGCCCGCCCCTCTCCTCATTGTTGGCAGCAGCGGCACAGGGGGGAGGGAGAGACTGCTTCCTTCTCCCCTGTGCTGCTGAGGAGAACAATGAGCGCGCTGAGAGCTATATAGCGAAGCCTAGTATCGAAAAAAGGCAAATCCTGGTATCGAGGTCGATACCAGGCAAAAGTGTTGATTGGGTATTGAAAATTCGATACCCGAAACAACCCTACTCCACCATTACATTATGTAATATTCAAATTTCACCTCAACAATTCTGAATTCTTTTTCTCGTTTTTTGGAGTAAACTTTTACGGCTCCATTCCTACTTTTCCCATTGGCAGCACATGCAACCCCCTTTAGAAGCACATCTGTCCCCTTCTGGCCGCTCAGCTCTGCTCCATAGACACCACACCTCTGGCAGGGCAGCCCTCTAGGTACACATCTATAGCAGCACACCCATCCTTCTGCATGCTTATACTAATATAAGGAAGATGTATTGAACTGATTTTCTATTAGTGCTGCTGTTATTTCCCTTATTTCAGGTATTTTGGAGGAAGAACGACTGGCAAGTGCTCAACAAGCTGAGATTTTTACCAAGCAAATTCAGAGGCTGCAAGGTTGGCTGTACAGTGACACAAATGTAAAAAAGTGTGACCGTTTCTGTGTAATATCATCCTGGTGGAGAGGAGAATTCCAGGCGATTAGCTCCCATATGAGAAATATCCCTTCCATAGGACACACATAAAAAGGAAGGCCAACCACCATAACTGATCATCTGCACCATGGATAATGTCTTAGCACCTGCTTCGTTAATAATCTTACAACCTATAAGACATCGAACTCTACAGAACACAACACACCTCGTTCATCAATTCTTGCTAATGACCCTGTACCTAAAGGGAACCATTTCGGCCACTTTGGAAGTAAAATCCCTTAACCCCAGCATCCTTTAATAACCACTGGGATTCAAGACCCCTAGAGCTAAGCTCCTCCAATGAGGTACCCAAAAGAGGAGTAATCTGACCCAGTTCCATGACCCCAGCATCCCAAAACACATTGGTAGTTATTGAGCAGAGTGCTCATGAAGGGATTAACCTTCACATTCACGTGATCGTAAAAAATTCACAATCACACAACTGTAAAGAAAAAAAAAAAGAAAGGATGTTAAAAACAGTAAAATGGACAGTTTTTAATGGCCATTTTTTTAATGGATGTTTTTTATGGCCCCTTTCATTTAAATGAGGGCCAGTGGACACAATAGGACATGTCCTATTGTTTGACAGCAGTTATCGAGGGCCATGTGAATAGAACCATAATCTCCAGTGATTCGGAAAACACATGTCACACGGCCATTTTTCAATTTCATATGAATATATTCTTAGAAGACCATAGCTGTTGGTATAAACCCTTTTACTAACCTAGATCACCAGGGAACCCAAGATAACCAGTGATATTGCCATTAACCCCATAAAGGGAATCTGTCAGCAGCGACTTCCCTATCAAGCTGTTTTCATAGACACATAGCTGTGGCCCTGTCTTTCTTTGTTGATACTAGACGCTTTTCTTGAGTTATGATACTTTTTCTTAATATGCAAATTAGGCCTTTGGCACAATGAGGGTGTCATCATTGGTTTAGTTGCACCCAAATGCTACTGTTTTGTGTGGTCCTCCGTGGCTGCTTTTTTACTGCCTGGCCCTGTCAATCAAAGCAGCAAGGGAGGAGCTGGCCACTTAAAGGAG